>NC_084486.1:28735089-29935089 GCF_030035675.1 Rhineura floridana | reverse complement strand
AACGGTTCAGCAAATCGACAGCCTCACCTGAAGAAGATGAAAAGGAGAAGTAGAGCTGCGTGTCATCAGCATACTGATGACAACGCACTCCAAAACTCCTGATGACCTCTCCCAATGGCTTCATGTAGATATTAAAAAGCAGGGGGGACAAAACTGACCCCTGCGGGACCCCATATTGGAGAGCCCGCGGTGTCGAGCAATGTTCCCCAAGCACTACCTTCTGGAGACGACCCGCCAAGTAGGAGCGGAACCACTGCCACGCAGTACCTCCAACTCCCAACTCCGCGAGCCTCTCCAGAAGGATACCATGGTCGATGGTATCAAAAGCCGATGAGAGATCAAGGAGAATCAACAGAGTTACACTCCCTCTGTCTCTTTCCCGACATAGGTCATCGTACAGGGCGACCAAGGCTGTCTCGGTGCCAAAACCGGGCCTAAAACCGGATTGAAATGGATCTAGATAATCAGTTTCATCCAATAGCGCCTGGAGCTGGCCTGCAACCACCCGTTCCAAGACCTTGCCCAGGAATGTAGATTCCCTACACCTGTTCTAGTCTAAAGGAGCTGGAGAGCAGGCAGCAATGTGATAACAGAGAGGCAAGAATGAGTGTTGGCAGTGGTGCCCATTGGGACTGGTAGGGTGGAAGGCAAGGAGACTGAAAGTAGGTGGAGTCAGAGCCAATGACAGGCAGAGCCAACTAAATTCTAATCTTGTTCCCATTATCTTCATTGCTGAGTTCTACAAGAACAACACTGGGACTAAGGATGAGGAAGCTGACAGTCAGTGCCACCCCATGGATTGGTTGTAAGTAAAAAGGCAAGAGGTGAGAGCTGGCTGAGGACAGACTGAGGTTGGTGGGGCAGTGCCCCATTCATCCTAATGAACTGGCTTCTACACAGTGTTGGCCTTCCTCTACCAATCATGTCCCAAACTCCTGCTGCGTACAGGAAAGACACCCATGATCTAGTAATCCTCCCACTTACTCTTCCTTCCTGTGGAGCTCCTCCTCTGACTCTGTCAGCCGCTGCTTCAGCACCGCGATCATCTCAACGGCCACATCCACTTGTCTGTTGAGGGCCCTCTCTCGCCTCTGGACTTCCTGCTTCTTCTGAGAAAGCTGCACAAAAGCCGCCCGAACCTCCAAGAGTTCGGCAGTCTTTTGGGCCAGCTCTTTGGTCAGCTTGTCGATCCTCTTCTCTATCGTTTTGTCCACTGCTTCGACCATTCTGTTAAACTTGTCTCTCACATGGGCCTCGAACGAGGCTTTGGAGTCAGTTGTTGCCAACCCTGCTTTAGAAATGGGCTCATCAATGGATTCTCCTGACATGTAATTTGACCCAAAAGACACTTGCCTTTCCGCTTCCACCTCCAATGACTTCCTGTTCTTTATATTCTTGCCTGATGTGTTGCAGAAGTTTAGATATGATGTCTTTGGTTTCATGACATTGGTGCTGTCCCCAAGCATTCCTTGTGTCAGGGGATCGGAAGAGATCAGGTCTGTATCTCTGAGGGAAGAAAAGAGGTTGCATTTTGTCAGAAGGCTTCGATCTTCATAACTATGGTTGTATTCTAGATGGGCTCTCAAGGAAGACAGGGTCCTGAATCTGGTGTGGTCTCCACATCGTGGGCAACGGAATGGCATGCAGACGCCGACATTTTCAAACGACTCCTGCCAAGGGTATCTGCTTTCTTCAAAAGTGTTCTGTTGCATTACTTTTCAAATCCTGGAAGAAAAGGAATAATACCGGGGTTTTTTTTAGGTTTGCATCAAAAGCTGTGCTCTAAGCCAAAGAGTTTTGAACTTTGCATGAAATGTTTCTGAGCTCATGTATACCCTGTACCAGTCTGTTATTTCCAGCAAGCAAGTAGAGGCCTATAGCAAGATATTATAGCCTTATGTTAAGCATAGATTCAGTATGTATTTGTTAGTGAGCCTGAAGGCTTGTATTCCCCTTTCAGGCCCCTGCGTCCCATAATCATCTGAAAACCTAAGCTAGTGGGAATGTACCTTGTTAGTTAGAGAGGCATCAAAGGAGCCCAATTAGGCATATATTCAAGAATATGTTATTAGCAAGGTGTTTCATAGTTGGCTTAAGCCTAGGGTCAAGAGACGGTTAATGAGTAGTTGCTTGTTAGTACAGCCAGGTGGACGAGTCAAAGGACGGTCAAAAGAAAGATAGTATAGCAACTGCTTGTTAGCAAAGATGGAAAAGATATAGTAGGCATATAGTATGTTAAGAATGGGTGCCAGGGTATTTCCATATAGTTTTCTAGCAATTAGTTGGCTTTTGAAGATGTCCTGTGAGAAGGTCAAATAACCAATTATCGGTATTATGCTGTAATGTTCAATACCATTTGTGTATGTAAACCTGCCAATATCGTATGTAATCATGCCAATGCCACATGCTAGCTTCAATACTATAAAAGTGTTGCATGTGCCCAATGGGGTGTTCAGTCTGACACTAGCTTCTGCAGGGCTGTGCTGCTGTTCCACTTTTATTGGGAATACTTGGCTGTATGCTTGTAAGTTACTCAATAAATTTTAACTCTTTGTAAGCAAATCTCTTGTCTGCATCTCATCTCTGGTAACCCAAAACAACCTGAAGTGTTACAGCTCTGCAGCTGGAAAACTCTAATTTCAGGCCGGGGGTAAGCTGCCGTATACCAAGCATTGGTCCACCTAGTTCCGCATTGTCTACACTGATGACAGCAGCTCTCCAAGGGTGCAGGCAGAAGGATTTCCCAGTCCTACATGGACACACTAGGGATCAAACCTGGGGCCTTCAGCATGCAAAGCAGGTGTGCTGCCATTCAGCTAGAGGAATTCCTCCTCTTTTACAACTAGAATTGGTTATGCAGATCAATGAAATGAGCATACATTTATTTTTCCTCCCTAACTGAATTTAACTATAACATTGTAGCCTTTCTGGGACTTTGAGGCTACAATTAGACTCAAGAAGAAGGGGGTGCAGCATGCAAGAAGAAACAATAACAGGGGTGAAATCATCACAGCTCAGTGGCAGCACATTTGCTGGGCTTCCTGAAAGTCCCAGATTCAATTGCTAGGGCCAGTTACAAAGATCACAGGAAGCAGCACTGGAAGGTCCCCTAAGAAACAATTGCTGCTCCAAGTAGATAATACTGAGCTAGATGCACTGAGGTTCACTCCAATGTACACTTACTTAAGGTAAGCTTCACTAACCACATTGGGACTTACCTCCGAGTAAATGTGCACAGGGTTGGGTTAAAATTGTCCAGACTCAGCATCAGGCACCTTTCTAGAGCTCTGTGTTTCTTCAGAAATAATAGCAAACATTTCAAATGTTCAAAGCACATAACAGAAAATGGACTGCAGAAGATATGGAAGGAGACAGACAGGTGTGCAGAGTTGCATGTTTTCTGGACAGAGAGTGGTTTTTTTGTTTTGTTTTTATCACAGAGCTGAACACCCTGTTGGACCTCAAGAAATGTTAGGGAGTAGTAGCAGAAATCATGCCTCTTGACAGGCCTAGAGATTTTTCTCAGCACCTTACTGCATTTTCACGCGTGATAACTTTTTTTAAAAAAAGGAAATGTGGGCCTAGATAAAAGTGTGAGATAAATAATGCTATTATGTTGTTAAAGTTAAGCAGGTTTCAGCCAGTTCAGTGCCTCAGAGCACCGCATAACCCTCTCTGAGCTTCCCAAAAGACTAGCAGAAAATGAGTTTAATAAATACAAATACACCCCAAGTTCCTGAAGAAGCCACCACATTTCAGTAGGGTTTCTATGGGTTTGGTTTTTATTATAGGATCTGAAAGTTGTTTGACTGTTAGCCACCCTGAACCTTGGATGAACAGGATATACATTTGTTAAATAACAATAACAATTTCACGCTAGGCAACCTGGTCACACAGCCAAGTGCATTCGTACATGTTTTGGGGGATGTGGGCATGACTCACCCAAAGTTAAGCACTTTCCAAGCCCCACTGATTTCAATGGGAGAGTTAAGCATTTGCTTAATCTTTCCACCTTGCTGCATTCTGTACTCTGGTGTAAGGTGTTGTTTCATCACAGATGAGAGGGAAGGGCCATAGCTCAGTGCATCTGCCTTGGATTCAGAAGGTCCCAGGTTCAATCCCTGGCATCTCCAGGTAGGGCTCTTCATGCCTGAAACCCTGGATAGCCGCTACCAGTCAGAGTAAATGATATTAAGCTAGATGGACTTCAGTATAAGGCAACTTCCTATGTTCCCATTGACATCAGTGAGACCTACAAGAGCTTAACTTTGGATTGTGTCATTCACTTGCTTAAGTGTTTGTGCAAATGCAAACCATGTGGAACATGCAAATCAAGCTAAGTGTCAAATAAATTTGGAACACTAAATTGGCCTCATTCTTATTTCAGCTCAGAGTACCAAGCTATCAAAAATAGGATGCAAGTCACGTTGAGGCCTCCTCCTCCTCAGTGAAGCCACAAATGCTGTTCATTAAAGAGAATCATAATAACTCATAAAACTAGGGACTTTAAGAAATGCAAGAGAATTTTGGAATGCGCTAGGTAGACCAAAAAAAAAAGAAAGCCTAATCCTATATTTACATATCACCCTCAAAAGCTTGTTTTCTATTAGAGGTTCCCTTTAATAAGCATCCTGTTATTAACATATCCAGGTCAAACAAGGGCTTACATATGTTAGTTAAATTGGGCAACAAACAGCAAAATACGCTACTCCTCCCCATCCCCCCTCATCTATGTCAAATCAACCCCGCGCGCATCAGAGTACAGAGCACAGCAAGGTGAAAGGAAGCAGAGCACTGGCAATCCCCAAAAGGGAAAAAGGAAAGAGGTAGAAAGTCTGTGTGGCTTTAAAAAAAAAAAAAACACACCGGTCAAGATGAAAAGGGATGCTGGGGTTGGGAGCAGGGGGTAGAGACCAGCAGAAATGCAGGCTGATACATTGGAGGGAGGGGGGACTTTGCTTACATCTGTGAAGGACAGAGAAGCGTTGGCCACCATGCAGATCTGAGGGACAAACATGTCTGCAGCGCAGTAGTTTCACTGAAAGCCACGGGCACTGAATTCTGCATGATTTGGGGGGTTGCAGCCTGCCTCCTTGCTTACACGGTGCGCCCGGCCGGGGATGCCTGCCTGCCTCTGGCCCTGGTCTCCTATGCATCTTAAGCCCCCCACATCTGGATCCTTCGTGGTCCCCTCCGCTGCCACGCTAACGCCCTGGTTTCCACCCAGCGCCCCCGGCTCTCTCTTGGCTCCAGGCTGTGGCGCAGAGCGCGGCTCTTACCTGACTTGTTGCTGCGGTGGTGGCGGCGGCGGCAGGTGCCAGCGGCGCTGATGCTGCGGGGAAAACCAGTTTTCAGCAGAGCCGTAAATCACGCTGAACCCGGCGCGGTCACACCCCTCGCCCACTCATTCTCACCCACAGAGAAGGCGGCGGCGGCGGCGACTTGCAGAACCGGCCTGGGCAAAGGCTGGGGATCTGAAGCAAGGAACTGCACAGAAATCCACTTCAGTTGGAGGCAGGGGGCAGGGAGGGAACTTGAAATATCCCCGTGGAGGAAGGGAGGGAAAAGCAAAAGGGGGGGAAGAAAGGGAAAAGAGGGCAGTGTGGTACAGTGGGTAGTGCTACGTTTGGAGGATGGAAGTAAGGCTGCGTCGTTTGACTTGGTAGCAGTGATCAAGTCCGCCTGCAAAGGGTACCTTCTGATCTAGAAGCCTTTCCCCTAATTCCTGGTGTGAGGGGGGACGCAGTTAATGAGGAGAGTAAATCAGGTACCTTGGTTATTTTTTAGTTAAAAGACTTGAAATGCTAGAACTTCAGTGCGCCCTGTGTCTACTTAGAAATGTCCCATTATATTCAGTGAGACTTACTGCCTCGTAGTACCTTTAGGATTGCATCCTAAATAACTTAATGCACTCTGCCTCTGCTCAGGAGCCCTCCTACTCTCTTCTAACTTCATAAAACCCAGGGTTTCAGCCTGGTCCTGAAACCAGAAATCCAGGGAGTGAACCCTCCTACAGTTCAAGGCCTGGGTGTGTGTGTGTTTGTGTGACACTGGGAACATTTGTAGCCCTGGTCCCAGTGATGTTCACTAAGTGGCCACTTGGGCAAACTGACAGGGTCATTGGGTGGATCCTCTGTAGGAATTGTAAGATGCTAAGTGTACACAAGAAATTCTTGACAGCCATGTTGCTGGTGTGATGAAATTCTGAAAGCAAAGTACCTGTGTTTATTTGGGCAAGAGATAAGGTCTATAAAACTTTGCACACTGAAAACGGCACAGAATATATTGCTCTACTCTGTATCCTCTGTATTGGCATGTGGAACAAGGACATTTCTGTTGTGGCACTGTCTTTCTGAAGGACTAGCCTCACTGTGGAAATCTACCAGACTCATCATTCTTTCCATTAGATAGTTAGCATCTTTCTTTTTTATTTACAAAGATGTTTTGTTCTTTAAAACGCATTTGCTGCTTTTAATATGGGTTTGTTACTTGTATCGTTTTATGGCGCTGATTTTTTTAAAAAAAACTTTTTAAATTGTTTTAAACATTGTCTGTAATTATTTTATTGACCGCTTGTTGTCCCCTTGATCTTTTAATCATCTAATAAATCTTGCAAATAAAATAACTCTTGTCAATAAAACTGAGTGGATGCTGCCTGGAGTCTGACCTTTAACAGCAAGCAGGACTCAGACACAGAGGGGGAGAAGCAGATCAGGTCCATGTCACCACTGCCAGCTGCAGCGACGTGGGACTGAAGACCCGATGCACAGCATTGAGCCTTTAAAGCAGTCTTTGCCAGCCTGGTGCCCTCCAGATGTTTTGTACAACCATCACCACCTGCTGTGCTGGCTGCAGCTGATGAGAATTGCAGTCCAAAACAGGTGGTGGGCTCCAGGTTGGCGAAGGCTGTTTGGAGCCCAAGAACCTTAATACCAAGAGCCCCAGGGACAGTTTTTTTCCTAAGCCAAACATCTTCAAGTAGTTTTTTTTTTTAAGCTGGCACATGTAGTGAGCTTTTTTTAAAATAAAGTGGATCAAGGAGCAAGATACTAAGAAATTAATTTTATAATGTTATTGCAAGGAAAATGTGCTTTGACAAACACAAGCCCAGATATTGAAACTCCTGGATATATTCTGAAACAGCCACTTTTTAGTTATGCCAATGAGTCCCTGCCCGGTTGAAATGTGGCTGGCAGTCAGTAGTATTTACTGGCATTAAATTGTTCCTGGCAACTGACTCTTTGTCAATAGGCTGTGATACCAATTTTTCTCTCCTTCATATCCACTATATGCTATTATGAGATTTATAAGCTGATTTATATTTCAGTCTAATGACTGAAAAAACCTGGTTTATATTTGGTTCTGAACGCCTTTAGGTTCCATTTTATTATTGTGGAGTAATTGTTCTATTTTGATTTACCAATGGATACCACAATAGAAGAAAGAGCCCTGTTCTTAAGTCTTCTAGGTCACTGTTCTGCAACCTTGGGGGCCCAGATGTTGTAGGACTACAACTCCCATCCCAGCCAGCTTAGCCAATTGCCAAGGATGATGGGAGTTGCAGTCCTACAACATCTGAGGACCCAAGGTTGAAGAACTGTGATGTAGATGAAACATCCCATAGGAAGGGAGCCGGGCTTCTACCCTTGAACTTAGTAGGCATTCAGGGTCGTGTGGGAGGAGATGCTTCCTTCCCAGACTGTGTATGGCTTTAAAAGAACCCAGCACCTTGAATTGGATCCAAAAGGCAGTGCAGTTCTTGCAATTCAGTGCAATGTGGCTCTGCTAGGTCATGTCAATCACAAGATGGGCAGGCTTTTTGTTTTGTTGTACTGGTTGTAGCTAGGGTCCCACATGGAGTGCATCAACAGACACCCTTGGAAAATTGGGAAAGGGTTGCCAAATCCCTGTCTCTCCAGGGATGGCCTCAATAGTCAGATCCTCAAACTGGGCCAGAGGGATAACTCCAGAAGAAAGGGCTGCAACTTATTTTAACATCATGGTGTTAACATGGTAGTGAAGCAACACTAGTCAAAATGAAATTGTATGCTTCTTTATGTTGTATATTGGGAGAGAGAACTGTTGAAAAGTTTGAACAGTGTGTAGTATATCTTGTGAGCAAAGTACATAGGCATACCACACTGAAAAACAGGAAGATGCCGATAAAAGTGCCTTTGATGTGATTAAGGCTACCTCCACTAAATGATTCACCAGAAAGTTACATCAAAGGAAGTGGTTTGAACTACAGTAGGGCCCCACTCATACAGCAGGTTACGTTCCGGGCCCCCTCTGTAAAGCGAAAACTGCTGTAAAGCCGAACTCATTGAATAGAATGGCGTGCGATGCCCGAAAACCGCTGTAAAAGTGGAACAAGTGCCGTATGAGTGGGGCTTTAGTCTGATTGCGTCTAATTGAGACCGCTGTATTAGCGAATTGCCGTAAAGCGAATCGTCATAAAGCAGGGCCCTACTGTACATCTTAGAACTTTTTCTAATCTCCTAAGTGTAGGGAGCAATGAGCCATTCTTAACTTTTAGAAGAATCACCTTCTCAATATGCTGCTGTACACACACACACAAAGATCCCCAGTTTCACAAAGAAATATAAAAAAGAGGGCAAGAGAGCAAATCAGGGTGTGATTTTGGTGCAAGCATCACAAATTATAGTTCTGTAACTATTTTGAAAACCCTTTTTATTTTGTAAGTGACTTTGGGGACAATCCAATTTGCATTTATGCTGGGCTGAGGGGAATTGGATGTGGTGGATCGCCAGCTGAGCCGGCTGGGTCCCAGCTCAGCCAGGCTATGCAGGCATAAGTCCCTCAGCCAGGACCCAGCCAGTTCAGCCAAGACCAGTGCAAGTGGAGCTGGCGTAAGGCTTGAAAAAGGGGCAGGTTAGGGGCATGTCAGGGGAGGGGCCAAGGGGAGGGGACTTGGACCACATCCAACTCGTATTCAGAGCACTCCTGAAGGTCTCAGTTTGGGGGAAAGTTAAGCCGGGAAAACAGTCAGTCTGAGAAAATTATTGCAATAGAGGTCAATGGAGATGGCTTACTTCCCGGTAGGGGTATATGGGAAAGCAGGCTTTTACTTTCTGATCCCTGTACACAGCTCCCTGATGAGCTGGAGTTCAGCCAACCCAGAGGCTCCTGAATGGCAATTGGATGGGCGGAACTTTACGGTGGCTTCTCTTGGTCCAGCACAACTTATGCCAACTTCCCCTGAGTTGGATTGCACCCTTTGAGACATTTGTGTAAAGCAACTGATAAATAAATAATAGACTGGACATCTGTTTAGTATGGCATATTCATATGTCCAACATGGCTGCAAAGTGCTTTGGTGCTGTTGTTTTTCACAATGCAGGAATGCATAAGATTGTACCCATGGTTTGTTGTGGCAGAGATCACATGAAGGGATTGCTTCCAGATATCTGTACTTGCATATATGCAAATGGCATATCCTTCATATGCAACAAGTTCCAAGAAATTCATTGACAGTGAGTTTGCTGGAGAGTCACCAAAATAAGGCAATTGTAAGGATAAGTCCAGTTCATTCAAAAGTGGGGGTCCTGTCTTTTGTAGCTCAAGGTTAAAAGAAAATAGTTCCCTTATGCTACAACAGGTCTAAGTGGTCCTTTACCCTTTCTCATGTTTCAAGATAGATAAGAGAGTTGTTTGCATCAGTGGCGTCACTAGGGTTGGTGTCACCTGGTGCGGTAACTCATGGTGTCACCCCCATGGACCTCCTCCCGTATCAGACCATACAGAATCCTTAGTAATGTTTTTTGTACTAATGTTACTCGTAAATCGTAATTCCCATATATCACTGAATGTAATGGCAATAGTAGTGACATAAACAACTAGCAAAATTAAAATTACACCTTTGAATTACAATATCATACGCACAGCTCAAATTCTTGCTCTTATTACTAATGGGAATTAATTATCTTGCATATGCCCATAGTAAATTTTCAGATACTTTCAGACCCTCAGCAATTTTCAAGTGCTCTACGTAGAAGAAAGGTTTGGGAACCCCTGGAATAAGACACCTGCTTATGTCCCTATGCTGCTCTCTCCCCTCATTTAGGGGCCTGGGATGCTTGCGTGTGGACACACCTCCTTACAATTATGGAAAGTGATTCTTAATAATAAGTCTCCAGACACAAAGTTACATAGGTATTTATCAGTTGTTTAGTAGAAAATTCAGAAGTGCAGAGTCCCTTCATGATAGTTACAGCCACATACACTTTTTTTGCTCCTGGATTAAGAATGAGATCTTTGTTAATGCATTCTCTCACAACAACAAACATCTCTAGGAGCCAATCAGCATGAAAGTGGAGAGCGTTAGCAACTGAGAAGAGTCTTCTCAGTGGCTGACTCACCTCCTTTCACTCTGATTGGCTCCAATCTGCAGAAAAGGCAAGGAAGCCTATTAGAAGACTCTTCTCAGTGACTAACACACTCCCTTTTCATGCTGACTGTAGGATGCTTGGAGACATAGGGACCCTGCTCCCAAAAAAGCAGAGGGACTAAGATCCCCTGGGCGACTACCCTCCTGGTGCTTATGGACATGACTGTAATATATTTTGTAAAGTGCAAGTTCGATATTATTTATTAAGTGTGTTTAGGATTACACTGATGGCATTCCCAAATATGTACTCTCACACAGACTTTGGTTTTCCATAACACAATGTTTGTCCAAGCCTCCACACTTGGGGGGGGGGCGCTACTTGCACACCCCTTCCATAAGCACATCAAAGTTGGATACACACCTGAACCAAGACCCAGACAAAAGGGCACTCAAAACAAAAAGGTAATTACAGTGGCTAAGTAGATCTTGTACAGTGGTTATACTGACTGGGCAGCCACTGTCCTTCACATTTTACAAAATACTTTTTCCTATACAAAGATTAAATTTCTGTGTATGAAAAAGTAATATATGAAGTGGTCTCAATAGCGAGAAAAGTAAACAAGTGAATGGCAATCCGAATGTTTTTCATTTTCACGTTATGAAGCTAGCTGCCAGATGATGTATCACCTTCCCTACGCATGCAGCGTAGACTGAAAAAACAGCACCCAAGCCACCATTCAATACGTGCACGTGTTCTTTCCAACATGAATCTACAGGTCTCAAAAAGTAATGTGTGACAAAGTCCTCAAACACCTTATAACATGCCTTAAACATGGTCTCTTGTTCTACCAGCATGCCTCCACACCATCACTTTGCCAAAACATAAGGATAGGTAAATTGCTTTTAGGGAGGTTCACAATTATGATTTCCTATTTATTTAATCTAAAAATATTTAAAATACATAAAAACAGCCAGGGGAAGATATTGGAGAAATATAAAATAAATACAAATAAAAAAGGGGGGGAGGTGAAGAGACCTTAAATGTGCTACTCACCATCTCTCAGCCTATCCTCCCCTCAGGATGAAAACAATGGAGAACCATGACCACCCCCAGGAAGAAGGGTACACTTAAAATGTAGAGGAAAAAAGCGTCTACAACCATAGTGTGAAATCAAATACTTATTGGGACACAGTATGAAGAAATATTTAAATAAACATGACACTCAAATATGTTTATGAATTACACAATCTGTAAATATATTTATAGTGCAATCCGATGTTTGTTTACTCAGAAGCAAGTCCCAATGTATTCAATGAGGCTTACTCAAACTGGGAAGTGTGCAGAGAACTACAGCCTCAAGTGATAAGGAACTTGTTCTTTTAAGTTGAGACCTTATCCCAGTCTGAGTCTGTGTTGGAATTGCTTTTTAATATGTTTTTAAGCCTTTTCTTTTTTTAAAAGCTTTAAAAAATATTTTCAAAGATGTTTTAATATATTTTAAAGTCTGTTTTTATGATGTTTTAAAGTGCTTTTAGTGCTTTTGTTTGCCGCCCTGGGCTCCTACTGGGAGGAAGGGCGGGATATAAATCAAATAATAAATAAACTTCATTCACCCAAACCAAAATTCAGAATCATGCCTCTTTAGGCTGTTTTCCAACTGTTTATTCTTGCTTTATGGTTATTGGATTTTAAATGGCTTTATTTCTTGTTGTGAGCTGCCTTGGTTTCCAACTCTACCTCACAGGATTGTTGGAAAGACTACACACACACACACTGCAGATGTATAAATACATACAGCCCATATAATAGTTTATTGTCAAACCAGTTGGTCATTGCAGAAAAATCAGAATTAGTTTTTAAAAAATCAGTATTCGTTTCCTACAGAATAAAAACTGTAATACCTAAGTAAGCCCTGCCTACTTGCTTTAAAATAGGACTGGAGGAGGGCGGGACAGAAAGAGAACACAAACACAATTCTTTTTTACATTCACTCCAAAGTCCCATTGATTTTCAGCACATTCATAACCATGTCTACTCAAAAGCAAATCCTATTGAATTCAATGGGATTTACTCTGGACATATGGGATTACTTAGCAATGCTTTTACCCCCACAAAAGCAAGTATTGGGAAGGTTTTGAAAACACTGCCCAGGATCTGACTCCTACACACAAGAGGGGAAAAAACTGAAATGTATATACTTACCCAATTTATGAGATTTTCAGATAAATGGGGGGGGGGAAACCACCATTTTCTGGCCTTGCAATGAGGTTTACTAGACACTGCCACAGGTCAAACAAACACTTCACTGATTGGCTGCAATCCTGAATGGGAGGGGTTAAACCTATGAAGTGCTATACAGTAGTTTAAAAAAAGATTTAAAGGGGGCAGCTGACATTTTTATGTATATCTCGAGAACCGGACCACCTAGAAACTTAATTTTTTTTTAAATTAAAGCTGAGGCTCACCCCCCTCTGATGGTGTCACCTGGTGCACTCCGCACCCCCTGCACCCCCCGCATGATGCCACTAGGGGGCGGCTGACATTGCAATTTGTGTACAAAGTACAAATATATTCACTAATAGGCAAAGAAGACGCAGTTTAAGAATTTACCTATAGCCAGCAGATATGTCTA
Source organism: Rhineura floridana (assembly GCF_030035675.1). NCBI lineage: Eukaryota > Metazoa > Chordata > Lepidosauria > Squamata > Rhineuridae > Rhineura > Rhineura floridana. The sequence continues at coordinate 29,922,108 of NC_084486.1, read as the reverse complement.
TCAAACTTTAAAAAGCAGGGAAATTGGGCAGCTACAGTGAATGCAAACAGCTGGTATAGCAGAGTGGGGAGGAGAGCCTGGCTGGGACTCCAGATTCTGTGAGTTCAAAATCCCTGCTCGTGTCTCCTGGGTATCAAGGGCCAGCTAAAGATCACCCCACAGTGAGTGGCTCAAGGGTTACGTGCCCTGCCACCTGTGCAGCCGTGGGCAAGCTGCATAGTCCCAAGGAGCCCAGTTGCCCCCCAGCTGGCAGTTGCGGATAAGGCAGGGGCAGGCTTGTGCAGCTGTGGCAAGCTGAGCAGGCCCTACCCAGCTGGGGAGGACTAGCTACAGAGGGAGGCAATAGTAAACCCCCTCTGAATACCGCTTACCATGAAATTCTTCTTTCTTAAAATCCCTGTTCATAGGGTCATGATAAGTCGGGATCGACATAAAGGAAGTCCATTTCCATTTTTCATAATGAATGCACCAGGGGAGCAAGAGACCAGACCTCCTCTTTGAGCTAATGTACTGCCATACAAATTTGTAAAAATGCAAAAACAATTTGAAGTTGGTCTTTCAAGTCCAGTCCATTTCCTGTGTAGGTTGGAAGAATTTGGTAATATGTGCCTCTGAGCATATGGTGAGTGGTGGCAACACCCGCCATCTCCAAAGATGGAAAATTACATTTTTGTATGTTTGTTGGTGTTCTTATTTTGCTTCTTTCCTGTGTTACTACTGTAACTACTAGATAATTCTACCTAGAAAAATATATTTATCTCATTATTCATCTTAGAAATCTGTATCAAATTTATTTTTATTAATTTTCAAGCCTTTTTATTGGTGAATGTCATATGATGGTGAAGACAGCCTTTTGTGTTTCAAACTGGAGGTCTGTTTCTATCTTGGGTGCATTAACAGTTGAATCTGAAACAGCAGTTTGATGTAAAATCAGACTGATTATGATATGCTACTACTTAAAGCAATGACTCTAGCTGTAAATAAAAATAAATAAATAAATTTGGCCTGCCCAAGATGCATGTTTTCAACCTGCTATGCTTAAACCACTCCACTTAAGGAAAGGTGGGCATGGTCAATTAAAAACATAGAGCACACCTAGAATTTAGCTAGAGTATATTTCACCTCCCACTGTTTTATCTTGTGCAAACTGAGACAGTCTTCATGTCCACTGGAAACTATTCTGCAGAATAGTCAGTGCCATTATTCCACAATGGTTTTTGAAGTTTTTTAATATGGCAAAGTGTTGCTGTACTTCATATATTCACAGAAACAGAAGCAAAAGAAAATGATTTACTATAGGAAACGTCTCTAAAATTGCGAAGTAAATCAAACATATTTAAAGTGACTGTCTGAACTATATCAACTTTCTTAATATTGTTGCTTCCTCCCTGCTAAAACAAGATCAGCAAAGCACATGTCTTGTTTCTGTTATTTGGGCTGATTGCAGGTGTTGCCACCACTCACCATATCTTCAGAGGGACATGTTATCAAATTCTTCCAAGCTACACAGAAAGGGGATTGGACTGTGAAAGACCAACCCAAATTGTGTTTGCATTTTTACAAATTTGTAGGGCAGTACAATATCTGAGAGAGGAGGTCAGGTCTCCTGACCCCCTGGTGCATTCACTATAGCTGCCCAGTTTCCCTTCTTTTTAAAGTTTGATAGAAATATCTGTGGGCAATAGGTACGTCCTTAAACCACAAGGTTTTGCTGCCTATTAGTGAATTTCTTGCTTTTTCATCTGGGAGGTAAGAAATGGGATCCTGTGCAAGTTTGCTGAGAATGGATCGATCATTTGCATGCTTATTGAGTTCAATGGGATTTACTCCCTTGCAGTCATGCTTAGGATAGGTGAAACTGACTACAGGAGATGGGGAGGGGAAGAGGAGGAAGGGCAGGGGTAGGGGAGGAAGGACAGAGGGGACGAGGGGGATGGGAGCAGGCAGAAGGGGGAGGGAAGTAGGAGGGCAGGTTTGATTATTTGCATGTTTATTGAGTTCAGTGGGATTTACTCCCGTGCAATCAGCATAGGTAAAACTGAAAGGGGGAGAGGGAGGGCTGGAGTGGGTAGGGGAGGAGGAAAAAGGGAGGAGGAAGGGAGAGGAGAAGGGAAGGAGGGGAAAGGCATGTCTGATCATTTGAATGCTTATTGAGTTCAATGGGATTTACTCCTATGCAGTCATGGTTGGGACAGGTAAAACTGGCCATGGGGGATGGAGAGGGGAGAGGAGAGGGAAGGAGGAAGAGGGGAGAGGGGAGCAGAAGGAGGGGGAGGGGGAAGGAGGGGATTGGAAGAGAAGGGGCGAGGGGTGAAAAAAGGGGGAGAGAAGGGGCGAAAGGGAGATGATGGGAGGGGGGAGGGGAGGTTTGATCATTTGCATACTTATTGAGTTCAGTGGGATTTACTCCTGTGCAATCATGCTTAAGATAGGAAAAACTGACCATGGGGGGAGAGGAGAGGGGAGGCAGGAGGAGGGAGAAAGAGGGGATTGGAAGGGAATGGGGAGGGAGAGGAAGGGGCAAAGGAAGGGGAGGGAAGGGGTAAGAGGGAGGGGATAGAGCTACAATCCCCAGAAGAGGGGCTGAGTGTTAAACCACTTGGGCCACTTGAACTCTATCAGGAGAATAGGAGTCTCCTCTCTGCACCCTTCACAAACTACACTTCCCAGGATTCTTTGGGGGAAACCATGATTGTCTAAAGTGAAATAAAGGTCTGGTGTGACCCCCAGATTAGCTAAACCAAGCCTCTGTGAGTCTGGCTTTTAGAACACTGACAGTTGATTCTTACTGAGAAGGATGCCATGATCAATGGTATCAAAAGTCGCTGAGAGATCTAGTAAGAATAACAGGGTCGCACTCCCCCATCCTTCTCCCGATAAAAGTCATCTATCAGGGCGACCAAGGCCAATTCAGTCCCATAACCAGGCCTGAATCCAGACTGGAATGGGTCAGGATAATCTGTTTCACCCAAGAGTGCCTGCAATTGCTGCGCCACAACCCTCTCAATCACCTTCCCTAAAAAGGGGGTATTTGCGACCAGTTGGTAGTTGTCACAAACCAATGGGTCCAGGGTGGGCTTTTTCAGGAGTGGTCGGATCAGCACCTCTTTCAAGGTGGCTGGAACCACTCCCTCCAGCAATGAAGTGTTGACCACACCCTGGATCCACTCAGTCAAACCCCCTCATCAGGCTTTAATAAGCCAAGAAGGGCAAGAGGACAAATTGCTGGCTGCATCAACACAAGCACCTTGTCTATGTCATCAGGCCGCATCAACTGAAACCATTCCCAAGAAGTTGCAGCAGATGTTGCACTGGACACCTCATTGGGAACTACAGTAGTTGTGGATGGGGCATCAAGACTGTTACGGAGGCGAGCAAGTTTACCCTCAAAGTGCCTTGCAAACAATTCACAGTGGGCCTTTGAAGGGTCTAAAACTCCATTTCCTGGAGTCGATGTCAACAGACCCCTGACAATACGGAAAAGCTCCATTGTACGGATACTTGAGAATGCGATGGAGGCAGAGAAATGGGCCTCCTTTGCCGCCCTCACCGCCAAACAGTAGGCACAGTTATGATGTTTAACTCGTGCCTGATCAGCCTCACAGCACGTCTTTCACCACTTGTGCTCTAGCTGTCATCCAGCCTGTTTCATTGCCCTTAACTCACTGGTGTACCAAGGTGCAATCCAGGCTCCACAATGCTGGAGATGGCACTTGAGGGCAACCGTGTCAAGAGCCCAATGCGCCTCACTGTTCCACAGCTTGACAAGGGCTTCAACAAGGTCACCTGCTCTATCTACTGGGAACTCCCCCAGGGCATTCAGGAATTGACTGGATTACATTAGTCTCCAGGGGCAGACCATCTTAATCTGTCCACCACCCCCTGCAAGGAAGGATCGGAGCCATAAGTCTAAACTTCACCAGGATGTGGTCTGACCATGACAATGGGGTGACATCCACGCCCCCTATCTCCAGACCACCCTTTCCTCCATCTGGAGCAAAAACCAAGTGGAGGGTGTGCCCTGCCCTACGTGTCGGGCCAGTGACAACTTGAGACAGCCTCATGGTCGTCATGGAGGCCATGAAGTCTCAAGCTGGAACATTAGAGGCTCCTCCAACACCACAGCCGAGACAGCCTCCGCCAGCTCGGTCAGAGAAGCTGCCGGGCAGCAGGGTGGACGATACACCAGCAGCAACCCTAGTTTCCTGTCTCCTCGGCCTGACACCAAGTGCAGGCCCTCACAGCCAGCACCAAGACAGGGTGGTTTCCCGGTGACAGAGATGGAAGTTCTGTAGACCACAGCAACTCCTCTCCTGCCTCCCTGCAGCAGGTGCTTGTGTTGCACCGAGTATCCAGGTGGGTTAAACTGGGTCAGATCAACTCCTCCCAGCTTACCCACCCAAGTCTCAGTAATGCACACCAAATCGGCACCTTCATCCACAATCAAATTATGGATGAGAGTGGTGTTATTGTGTTCCGATCTGGCGTTAAACAACAACACACACAAACAAGTGGGCATAGCAGATGAGCAACGAGGAACCCCTCCATGTGAGGAGTGGCAGCAAGGAACAAGGTGCAGATAAGCCTTGTCCTTACCTTCTATGGTAATTCACCTCATGAACTGAGTTTATGGGAAACACCAGAATGGCATTGGGGGTATTTTCAATTTAACATTGCAGAATGCAAAAAATCCACGCTGGCTATAGTATAATGAGCATAACTAAGCATACAAAATTGCCAAATTAAATTTTACACAAATTGAAACTTCAGTGAGCATCATTGTGGCCCTTATTTTAATGGAAGCTTCTGGGAATGTTGCAGTCTTTTCTGTCATCAGCTTTTTGTTTTTGATCTGCAAGGAGAAAAGTCTCCTAATAATCAGCTGAATGACCTGGCTGACATAACGACATTGGAAGCATTCATTCTTTACGAACATCATTGTACCACAAAGCCAATGTTTCAGTGTTACCATTTCACATGGGCATATGTGAGTGGAGATCTCTTTAAACTTTCCTCAAGTATTGCTGAAGGGAGCACATTCAGTTGTGCACTCAAAGCTCTTCTACACTTTGGGATCCTGTAGATAAGATGCTATTGTATCAGGAGGAGGTCTGGTTGGAGAGCAATCATGCCAGGGACTTCATTTTCTCATTGCAGATAGATTGTTCTGTTGTTCTGTTCCTCCTGCTGGGAGGAAGGGCAGGATATAAATCAAATAATAAATAATAATAAATAAAGAAGCTTTGCCGCAGTAGGTCTCTTGCTTACTGAGACCTAAACTTCCTGACTGTTATGGTGAAAAGCCAAAAATGCATAACCTTAAATTAACTGCATTCGTCCAACTGCTTTCATGAGAATCAAACAGAAGCAAGCCACTGGGGGCTAATTTCAACCTGAGCCATGGTTAAATGCCCTAAACCAGCGGTCTCCAACCTGTTGCCCACCGTTTGGCAGCTGGCAAGTTAAAGGAGAAATAGACAAAGAAACTCTGATGCATATATACTGTATAATTTGTTGCATGAGTGTAAAACACCTTTCTCGACTGTATCTGTTGTATCTGGATGGTATATGAGTAGGTGTTTGCTTTTTACGAAACTATCTTTCTTGGCTTTCCTGAGCATGAAATATGCCTTGCAGTAGTTCTTAAAATTGTCTGAGTGGTCTTCTGGTGCTCTTTCAGACGATTCCTGAAACCACAATGAAAATGATAGTGGGAAATGCTGAAAAACCAGGTGTTTATTTGCTGTTTCCATCACATGCGAGGCTGGCCTCTTGACTGTGTTACATAGAAAGTTCAACTGAAAACCATCTTGCCTTTTCAGCAGCGCAAGTGGCCACAACGAACAATCCCCCAGCTGTGTGTATGCCCATATAGCTTCACTGGATCTCCACAGCAAGAGGGGAGAAGGCACCTGTCCAATTTTAAAACATCCTTCCCTGTGATAGCTACAAGAAGAAAATGTGATGGTCTACAAAGTACAAATGGACTAAAACAAAGCTTCAGAATCACCTCTGCAATGCATTAATATCTTTCACTAGACTTTCCCACACAAAACAGTTTGAGCGAAGATAAGATTAAACTTGAATAACTACCGATGTGAATCTATTTGTATGTATTTGGATCCATCCTGTTCTTCAGAGCTGTTTAGCTCAACATGGTCTGTGGTTTGTGTTTTTTTAAAAGAAACGGTTGTGCAGTCACTTTAATTGCTTATATACATATAAAAGCTTATGTGTCACAATTTTCAAGCCAATTTACTAAATGGGAAGTGGGGGGGAGAGAAAGAAGCAGCCTTCTTTTCTGAATTATTTCTGTTGTCAAGACAACAAAGAGGTAACACATAAAAAGAGCATTATTAATCCAGTGGCATTATGTCAGTTCAAGTACGTCAGCAGCATCCAGTTTTTCTCTGCACTCTAGGAGAATGACTTCTCATAGGTAACTGCAACAGCAAAGCTGTTTTGTTACTGTTATTTAATATTATTTAATATCCTTTTTACAAAAATTAATGAGAGGGGAAAGTGGGCACCAAAAACAAGCCATGCTAAGGTCTTGTTTAAATGTGAAGTTTTGTGTTTCATTACTTCTTGGTATATTTACTAAATAGTATTGGATCATGCCATATCAACACAGACACAGAAGGCATGTACACTCTTAAAATGGAGTTTGCAATCCAGAGTAGCTACCTGGCCCCTCAGCACTTCTCTTTTAAAAATATGTAAATGTACTGCCTTCAAAGTCGATGTCGACTTATGGCGACCCTGTGAATAGGGTTTTCATGAGGCTGAGAGGCAGTGACTGCCCCAAGGTCACCCAGTTTGTTTCATGGCTGTGTGGGAATTCGAACCGTGGTCTCCCAGGTTGTAGTCCAACACCTTAACCACTACGCCACACTTGCATTCAACCCCCCCCTCCAGTTGAATTTAGAGAGATCTCAGCTGCCCAGGTTAAACATGACAGCAGAGCTATGAGAGCAGCGAAATATATATTTTTCCCCATTAGACTCTTCCACATGTACTTGGTCTGTCTGACAAGCTTCACTCAGCCCAATAAATTATGTGATGTTTGTAAAGAGTCACTGTATGGCTAAGTCATATTCAGCATAGACCCATTGAAATCAATGGACGTACCATGACAAACTTACATACATTGACTTCAGTGGGTCTACCCTAAATATGGCTTCCGTGTGGTAGCACCCGCATTTTGGAACTCCCTGCCTATTGATGTCAGGTACACACCTTCATTATCCTTTTTGGCACCAGCTTAAAACATTTTTGTGCAGGCAAGCCTACCCGGACACGTATATGTTGATGTGTTTAAATCATTTTTAGCTTACTGTTAATTTTAGCTATCTTTCAAATGCTTTTTATTACTTGTTCTTAACTTTTTAAATTCATAATCTTAAATGTTTTTTGTAAACTGCTTAGAGGTTTTAATACAGTCAAGCAGCATATAAATGTTGTTAAATAAATAAATAAAAATGACTATATTGGATACAGTCCACTGCTCTGTTCTGAGTGGGGCTGCCCCATCTATAATCTATTACATGTTACGTCTTCCAGGGCAATCTGTTCCATTAGGAAGCTCTTCCAAATCTTTCCCTTGTCATTTGAACCCAATGGTTTGTGTCCTACCCTCTCAAGCAATAGAAAATAAATTTGGCCCATCATCTTTGGACCCTTCACATATTTGAGGATGGTTATTATATCATCTCACTCTGAGCATAAAGGTCATTTGGAAAAGAAAGGCCTTGACCTAACTTTGGAAATATAGCAGAGAGAGGAGGCAATACAAACCTCTTTTGTGAGGGCATGTCAAAGCTCTGACGCCACAATGAAAAAGGCCCTACTTCTCATAAAAGCCAATCTGGCTTCCAGGTGAGATACATTTAAAAGCAAGGCTTCACTTGCAGGACTTGGCAGGGAGGACTTCTCCACATTATTGTTTGGATAATGTCATTATTTGGTCTGGTCACTAGGTGGCAATGGACAGTTGTATCTGGGTAGGATCGGGAGATTCTGTTAGTCTTCGGTTCTTGACTAAGAGAGACAATAAATTTTTTGTCAGGTTTCCTGACTGGTGTGTCCCAGCATGACAGACCCATTCCCTGGTATAATCAGGATCCAGGCCCTTGCTCAGCAGGGCTTGCTTTTGAGTAGATATGAATAGGATTGGGCCTATTAGAGCTTTATACATCAAATCCTTTTCTTTGAATCCAACTTTGATTCCTGTCATCCCCAGGTAGCACTGGGACAGACCTGAGCCTGGAATCCTTGAGAGCTGCTTCCAGTCAGTACAGACAATACTGAGCCGGATGGACCAATGGTCTGACTCAGACAGCTTCATATGTTTATGAATCAGGTCTGGAAATAATTGGACAGCATGGTATATATTTTTACACATCACTACTTCTTGAGATGGGTTTCTAATACCCATGATGAAAATGGAATGTTATTAGTATTTGTAGTTGGGATTGCCAATTTTTTTTTTCTGGAGGGGCACCTCTTCCTTTTATTTAGCAGCTGCAAAGCAGGAGGAAATTCAGCAGGGGACCTTTCTTCATGACTGCATCTGCATGCCATGAAATGCTTCTTGTGCTGAAATTCTGGATGCCATTAAAAACACAAAAGTCCTGCCAATATTTTTTGTGCCATTGTAGGTTTAATAAAACCATCTTAGCTATCCGCACAACCTTTCCTTTCTTCTTCGCCTTATATCAGCCAAGAGATAAAGCTCACAGTCTGACAGATCCATTAATCTGTTTCTTCCTTTTGATCAGCCTTTTTCTTTGACTACTAAGCCTAATAAGCCACTATTCTTTATCAGATGATTTTAACAGGGAGAAATGTTTATTCCTTATTTTCTTATTTCTACTCTGCTTTATTGTTCTGCTAATTGTACAAAATGATTAGCCATGATTGGCCCTTTAATGTCAAAAGGTTTATGATGTCAGCCTTCTCAAGTTCCCAGGTAGCATTTTCAGTGGCATCACTAGGGTTGGTGTCACCTGGTGCGGCCCGCAGCGCCTTCTCTCTGACTCCGAGTGATTGCGTGCGCAGCGGATCAAACGACAGGGCCCGGGAGCGCGCCACTGCCTCGTTGTCTGCTGCTGCTTCCACCTCCTAACAGCCGAGAAAGGCAGCCGGCGTGCCACGCGAAGACTCTTGTTGGTGCCTAGGCGGTGCCTGGGGGCGGCGGCTTTGGGTGTCACCCCCGTCTGGTGGTGTCACCCGGCACGGCCCACACCTGCCGCACCCCCCTAGTGACGCCCCTGAGCATTTTACATAAAAGGCATGTAGGGTAGCCAGTTGCAAAATAGGGCAGGGCTCCTGCACTTTTAATAATTGTGAAGAAAAGGGAATTTTGTCAGGTGTAGCTTATATGGCAAGCTGCTGCTGCTGAACATTCCTCTTCTACTACTACTAAAAGTGCAGGAGCCCTGCCCTCTTTTTGCCACTGGCCACCTTAAAGCCAAGTCCCTCAAAGCTAGTTAGATTCATCAGCTGACTTTAGCTGAAAACAGGTAGGCCATATTCACACCATACCTTTATTCCACTACTATTCCTTTTTAAACTGTTGTGGCTTTCCCCAAAGAATCCTGGGAAGTATAGTTTGTAAAGTGTGGTGAGAGCTGTTAGGAGACTCCTATTCTCAAGCTCCAATTCTCAGAGTGGTTTAATAGTCAATCCTTCTCACCAGAGAACTCTTGAGAATTGTAGCTTTATGAGGGGGACAGGGGTCTCCTAACAACTCTCAACACCCTTCACAGACTATACTTCCTAGGATTCTTAGGGGGCAGCCATGACTGTTTAAAGTGGAATAATAGTGGAATAAAGGTATGGTATGAATATGGCCTACCTGTTTTCAGCTAAAGTCAGCTGATGGATCTAACTAGCTTTGAGGGACTTGGCTTTAAGGTGGCCAGTGGCAAAAAGAGGGCAGGGCTCCTGCACTTTTAGTAGTAGTAGAAGAGGAATGTTCAGCAGCAGCAGCTTGCCATATAAGCTACACCTGACAAAATTCCCTTTTCTTCACAATTATTAAAAGTGCAGGAGCCCTGCCCTATTTTGCAACTGGCTACCCTACATGCCTTTTATGTAAAATGCTCAGGGGCGTCACTAGGGGGGTGCGGCAGGTGTGGGCCGTGCCAGGTGACACCACCAGACGGGGGTATAAAGGTATGGTGCTTCCAATTCATCCCCTTCAAAAAGCAATTAATTCCAGTTCACCCTCTCCAAAAAGGAAATAATTCCATTCCAGTTCCTTTCACAATTCATTTACATAGACCTTAACATTCTTCCCCACCTTTAAAATTTTACAGGCTGCTCTGCTAAAGTATAAAATATACTTAAGAAGGCTAAGAAAATGTCAAAACAATGTGAACAAATGTTTTATTTATTTTCTCCAACTATTATGATATGTAAGCTTCAGTAACAGCAGCACTTTTCAGATAGGTGGTAAATGCAGTGGCCACAATCAAACATGGAGTTAAGTGTGATGAAGTCCCTATATTATTGAATTAAAATGGGATTAATTAAATCGCCCAAAGTTCCACTGCAAAAGGAACATAATTCACATTCAGTTCACCCAGAAATTTTAGGAACTACTTTCAGAAGTAATTCAGAGGTTTTTTAAATTAATTATGTGAATTAGTTAATCTGAATTAGTTCATTCCAAGCACTGGAATTGCCTCCTCCTGTATGAAGTTGCCAAGGGACTCTATTCAATTTCAGAGGCCCTTTTCCATATACCCTTGCTGTCTGAGGAACAGCAAGTGTGTAGGAGGGGGAGAGAGAGAGAGAGAGAGAGAGAGAGAGAAGCCCTTAGAATCATAGAGTAGTAGAGCTGGAAGGGGCCTATAAGGCCACTGAGTCCAACCCCCTGCTCAATGCAGGAATCCAAGTTAAAGCATACCTGACAGATGGATGCCCAGCTGCCTCTCAAATGCCTCCAGTGTTGGAGCCCACCACCTCCCTTCAGTTGAAGCACTCAGACTGAAGCTGCTTGCCTAGGGAAAAGCAGATGCCCTCTTTCATCGCCTGACTTTTGGCGATTTTGTCAATTTTATTTTAGCAAGCCTCCTAATTTGGCCTCTCTGATGTTTTAATTAATTAGTTGTTTTTGATGTTTTATTGTTAGTTTGTATTTTATGATTTGGCATTTTATGACTTGAGTTGTTTTTTTGTAAGCTGCCTTGAGTGCAGATAGAAAAGCAGGAATTTCCCAGCTATAACAAACACTCGCAGCATATTTGATTGCTGAGGCCTGAGAAGCAGATTCTGTTTTCTGGACCAAGTAAGCTTGTTCAAAAAATTGGATTGATTAGCAATGCCAGGATGTCTATGTCATCAAGCTGTTTTGAGTATTACTGCCATTAAGTATATAACTATCAGTGTCTGTAAACTTTTCTGCACTTTATTTCCCCTTTACCTCACTTTTTACAATCCAACCTACCCAGCCATGTGTATCCCCCACCCTCACTACAGCCATATATATGTGTTCCTGCAATTTGGGATAACACTTCATGCATCTCATGTCGTGAACTCTAGTCCATGAAAGCTTATGCTATAATCAATTTTGTTTTTGCTGTGAAGACTAATATATTTATTTATTTATTTATTTTATTAAATTTATATACTGCCCGACTAGCAATAGCTCTCTGGGCGGTGAACATAAAATAGCATAAAAATACAATGAATAACAAAATAATACTAAAATACAATCAACAATCCAATACAATAAACATTTTTAAAAGTAAATCAGTGTAACTTAAAATGCTTCAGAGAATAGGAAGATTTTGACCTGGCGCCGGAAGGAGAGCAGAGTCGGCGCCAGGCGTACTTCCTCGGGGAGACTGTTCCATAGTTTGGGGGCCACCACTGAGAAGGCCCTAGATCTTGTCATCACCCTCCGGGCCTCCCTGTGAGTTGGAACCTGGAGGAGGGCCTTCGTAGCAGAACGTAGTGCACGGGCCGGTTCATATCGGAAGAGGCGTTCTGCAAGTTATCGTGGTCCCGCACCGTATAAGGCTTTATAGGTTAATATCAACACTTTGAATCTAGCCCGGGAACATATTGGCAACCAGTGCAAGCTGGCCAGAACAGGTGTTATATGCTCGGACCGCTTGGTCCTTGTCAGCAATCTGGCCGCCGCATTTTGCACTAGTTGTAGCTTCCGAACTAATACACTAGCTCTGCTTGTTGGAAATCTTGAAGTATTGTAATTCAGTGGTTTTATGTTGCAGTCGCCCTTTGAAGTTTCTTTGGGCTTATCTACATGGAAGCCTAACTTTGTACTCAAGATGCTGCTTTTACCATCACAACAGATTTTCAAGGCCCACACTACTTGCTCAATGGTAGCTTCCAGTCCACTGTTTTCCTTTCACACAAGTAGACATTCTTCTGGAAAGGTTTAATATCACTGTTTCCTTGTGGCCCCACCCCCAATTTTACATGTTTACTTCCTCCAGAGTATAGATATTGCCAATGGAGAAGGGGAGGGTTTTTTTGTCAGTTTCACTGTTTCTTGTCAATTGCACGCCTCTCCTGCTGAAGCAGGAGAGTGTTGGGGTACAATTGACACTAAACTATATGAAACCGATTAGAGGAGGGAGGGAGTGAAAGGCAAAGTAGGCAGCGGCTGCAGCAGCTTTTGCAGGCAGCAGAGAGAGAGGGAGCGGTCGATGGGGCATAAGAGAGCCCACCCACTAAAAAAAACATTGAAGCAAAGTGCCTACATGGAGGAGTGCAGCGAAGCTGAGATGGTTTTTCCTTTCCTTTTCGCATTATAATTGGATTGGGTTGATACAGATTTAAAGGGGAAAACTGTGTTATAGCTTATGCTTGTCTGCAAGGTCATGTGAACCATGCAAATTACAAAGGGATGCAAGTAGCACACACACACTAAATCTCCGTGTGGATGAGCCCTTTGTTCCAATCCAGCCACCTCAAGGTCAGTTATAGAGCGTCATGGAAGGCTGAAATGTTCCCTCCCTGGTTCTTCAACATTTTTTTTTGTTAGAGTTGTGTTCATTCTTTTGCATAGAGCAGGAACAGCCACCATGGCACTCTCCAGAAGTTGTGGACTACAGCTCCCATCGACTTGATCACTGGCCAGGGATGGTGGTACTTATAGTGCAAAATATCTGGAGGACACTATCTTGGCTACCCCTGGGGTAGTAACTCCCTGGCCTGTTTGCCCTATGTAGAATGCAAAGGGGCATTTTTTGCAGATAATGGCCTATATCACATTTGAAGATGAGCTCATGAATTAACCCCTGATGTTGTGGGTGACATTATTAGGTCCCGTAATAGTGTTGCCAGAGTAGACATGTGGACAGAGTTGGCATCTTGATTTGTCACAGGGACTGCTCCTTGTGTCTGTATCTCTGTTATGTGTAGAGTGGTCAGTAGAATGGCAAAGGCTGGGAAGCATTGCGCACCTGGCTTTCAGACACTGAGCATCATTGCTGCTTACCAACAGAGAGGGGCAACCTGCAAGGAGCCTGGTGCAGGGGAAGGGGCATCAATCCAAAGCTCCTGCTACCATGCTGCCACTGTACCCACACCAAGCTCCCCGTGCCTCACCCCTCCCTTTCCCTCTTGATAAGTAGCAGTGACACTCGGCGTCCATAAGCCAGGTGTGCAACACCATCCCACCTTCGCAGCCCAACCGATTACTACTGCAACAACAACAAAATTTTTATTGAAGTCAACCAATCATTGAAGAATATACAACTGTATAAATACGTAGTCACAAGATCAAAAGAGCAAAGGTGAAGTTTAAGAGCTAATAGTCACTGGATGTCTAAGAGATATTACTACATTCAGAAATATTGCTACCTGTTTGATAATGAATATATTGGACACACACACCCAGGAAAATATTCAAAACAGTCGCTAAGGATCGACTGGGAAACTGCCTCATAAGGTGGTAGATTATACGTTCTCTGACCCCTTGATAAAATCTACATTAAAAAAAACACATGGGAAACTGTTTCAAGTTCCAGTTGATTACATGGACAGCACCTATCCTTGATAGGAGCTTTAGCAAATCTGCCCTCTAACACCTTCGAAGGCAAAATGTTGAAACTCCTACTGGTGTGTGGCCTGTTTCTGGTGTGAGTAACTTTTAGGATGGGGAGCTGTCTGAGACTGAGCAACATTAATGCTCAGCATTTATAGTACATGAACAGTAAGTTAACCAAGTAAAAAAGTTCGGCCAAGAAGACAGGAAACTTTCTCCGCAGCTAATCAAAACTTTCATTCTTCCTCTTTTTCCATGAAATCAGGACCATATTTATGACGCATAAAGATCATGGTAGAAAAAAAACAACTGAAGGCTACAAGGGTGAAATTTACTTCTGTCTGGGCAGGGGTCAACCAAAGGTCCACACACATAACTTAAATCTGATTTAAACCTTCTCTGAAAAGCTTAAAAGAGATCTAAAAGTGGCACGTGAGCCTCGCATTGATTCTCTGCGCTGGGATACATTTCACCCAATTACCCACTGAACAATATTACTTTTTGACAGCCTGTTCCTGTATCTTTTTTTTCCTCCACACAGACTTGCAGTCTTCAGGCAGTTCATTGATTCCAATAGGATTGTTAGTGTGAGTAAGATTTATAGCACTGCAACCTCAAAACCTCAGTATGACAACAAAATTCTACATTGGTGAGAAGAGCTACTTGCAGATGGTCTCTTTCATTGCAATCTCTACAGCAGTAGACCTGGGACCCACCTTTTATCCAAGCATGCATTTGGGGACTCAATTTTTTTTACCATATATTTGTATGGTGGTGTGATGCTGTTGAAACCTCCCTTAGATGAGGCCATTATCAGATCATGGGTCCCTACTCACCAATTGAAGACCAATGCTCTACACGTCTACACAAAAGGAAGCCCCATTGAGTTCACTGGAGTTTACTCCCAAATATGTGGGTGTGGGTTTGCAGCCGGGCAAAGCAATCCTAAGAGGGGGTCAAGGAGGCATGGGGGGATCCTCTGCAGTATCTGATGCCCTACTGGCTCCTGCTGGCTGGGATGGAAAGTGGAGGGTTTTTTCCTTCCTTTTTTTTTATTTTGTTTTGTTGCAGCAGCTCCAGGCTGGTGCTGCAGAGGGGTCCAGATCGGGCCCTTTACCAGGAAATGGCCTGCCAGCAGATTAATGGTTAGCCCTGATCCCTGACCCACCCCATTGCAGGGCTATACGCTGGCTGCTACCACTGGGAACAGTTCCAGCAGTAGCTTCTGAACTGTCTGCATTTTCAGTGGGTGTAGCAGAGGCCTCTGAGGCAGTGGAGAGACGTCACTGCCTAAACCTAACCCCCTCTCTACCAGCAGGGGTTAGGAGGTTAAGACTGCACTTTTTGTCACCTCCAATTTTCCAATAATTCTATTTATGTATTTGTTTATTCCATTTATGTACCATTTCCTAGAAGACATCTCAAAACTATTATGCCAAAATAGTTTTGTTGGTATAGTTTTATTTTATTTATTTAGGCCTTTCTATACTCCTCAATCAACTATGTCCTCTGGGCAGTTCGCAACTGAAAATCAATAAAATGCAATCAATAGTACTACAAAACAATCAATATATGTAAGCAATACCAGCACGAGATTAATAAAAAAAACCATAAACCCATAAATACTTTCCTTCCTTCCAATAGCCCCCCCTCTCTCTCTCTCACACACACACACACACACAAGTGTTGTCTTCACAGTGCAGCTAAAATGCATCCTGAAGTGGTGGTTTTCATACGCATTCCTTTTTCTGGCATCTGCTTTGCCGCCATTTGATCTGATTCATATTTACAGTTTTGTGTGAAAATATGTACTGAGAGAACATCAGCAGATTCTGTCATTGGCATCTCTCCTTAATGTGCAAAGCAAATGCCTTTCCAAAAAAGGTTCAAAGAGCTGGAGACACATTCCTACTTAGAGATGCAATAAAATATTAAAGACTTCAAATGCTATTTTAAAAAAACCCACAACCCTAAAACCAGGATGCTTTTTTTTCAGACTTGTGTTCAAGTAAGCCACATATTTCAGCCAATTAATTTAACAGGAATTTCTGAAGAAATCTTTGTTCTGATCGTGGATGGTTATTTGCTTCTTCTCAGCCTCTGCTGTCCAGCGAGACTACTAGAGAGTGCACAATCGTTTGCACCACAATCAACTCCATATGTCACCAGATTTATTTTCACAATAAACAGACATGCTTTGGCAGCTAGCCTCCATCTATTTTGCAGTGAGCCAGAAAAAAAAGCCGGGGGGGGGGAGAATTCAAAGGAAGACATGTTTGATTAGCCACATCTGGCCACTCATGAGACTTTGTAGATTGTTAAGAACTCAGTATACCCAATGGTCTGCTGGTTTGGCTCTCTCTAATTTCCTCTTGTATTGCCTTACAACTTGAAGCTTGTTGCCTTTTATGTAATCTATACTCCCTTGAGAACAAAGGGGGAGGAAAACAAAATGGAAATTGAAAGACTGCGTTAAAATAGGCTTTGCTCTTATATCTTCATAACAGTTGATTAACTGCCACATCCACATACCAGTTATGCTTGGATGTAATTCCAGTTGTGACAAGGCACAGTCAGACTTTCATGAACTGACATAGGTACTCCAGCATCCTGTTCAGTGCAAATACAGCAGTTTTGTCCTACCTTACAGCATACCTGTGTCAATCCCATTCTTTGAGCCGGGCCTGGAGACATAACTGGACATTAGAATGCTGTGTAGCTGTATTTACAACCCCAGCTGCATCATTGCCTGTCCTGCACATCAGCATACTCTGTGTCTGCCAAAGCTTGTGCTGCATGAGAATTGTAGGCACTAAGATGAACTGTTAGTAGAATACTAGCGCCCTGCCAGCCTTTCATGTTGGCATATACATGGTGGTCATAGTGACACATCCTAAGGATTTAAGGGTCGCATCAATGCTTGGGATCAGCTATCCCCTAATTCATTCATGTGGCTTGCCTTTGTATCTTCATGGGAGGATGATGCTGTCCTGGTTCAGACATAAAGGTCTCAGTCCATTGTCCAACAAACCACAGTGGGAACAAGTGATGAATGCTTCCACTCTTGGGGTCTGATGTATGGGAATGGATTTGCTGCTGGGTCGGAGGGCTGGACTGTCCGCTCCCACTAAGGTTCACAAGCGGGCCTCCCATGCCTATCTCAATCTCACCTGATTGCACATCTGAGAACAGAATGCTGGACTAGATAGGCCTTTGCTCTGATCCTCCAGCAGGGTTCTTCTGAGGATCTTTTATGTTCTAAATGTATACATCTGTAAATAAATATTATGTAAATATTCAAATCTTACATAAAAACATCTTCAGTCTAAAGAAAACCAAGTCCAGAAGTGCTGTTCCTGGAACTTCTCACCGCTCAGAGAAAGGAGGCACGCATAACATGGAGGCTTGTGTTTCTTTGAAGAGAAACTGTGAGCTGGTGTGACTAAGCAAGGCTAGATAAAGTACTAGCAGAAACACCCCTAGCCCAAATGAACTTGGTGTTTCAACAGCAAAGGGAAGCCTTGCAGAGACTTTGGAAGAGCCCCGAGGGAAGCTTAAATGACTGGAGATCTTTTTTTGCAGCATTGTGACAACTCTGAAGCATGCCAGAGAGCAGCTTGGTGGCTTTTAGCAGGGAGAGTTACATTTGTGATTGTGGCAGCCTGGGAGGAATGTGATGATGGTGGTAGTATGGATCCCCAGAAACAGCTGGGGAGGGAAGGTTTTGGCCCTCCCAGGCCCTTTTACCTCAAAGATCCTTTGTGGGGAGGGAGGAGGGAGAAAGAAGGGGCTGGATCCCCAGAAACAGCTAGGAGGAGAATATCATACCTGGGTCTCTCCTGGGAGTGGGCTTCGCCCCAGCCCTTTAAATTGTTTCATATAAAGAAGCACAATACACGGTTGTATTCCATAAAATTTGCCCCATGAGCAGCAATTGCAGATGCAAAAAATATGCCCTGAAAACAAAAGGGGCTTCAGTGCAGATTGCCGCCCTGATCTACATGACTGAGATGATTCACAGAAAGGGGAATTCCAGCTAGCTGGTTTGAGTAGACTAGCCCAGGTGGTCCTGAAAAACATTCCTCCAAATAAAGAATTGTGGCTGGACTTGGTCCTGCAGTTAAAACTCTCTTCACCCATGTTCCAGTGTAACCTCCAAGGTCAATCCAGAATGCTCGGTCATCATGCTTAATATCTGTGCTCCAAGCCAGGACCACAAAGGAAAATGCATTCTTCTTGGTGACTGCCCCTCAACTTTGCAATTCTGTTCCTCTGATCCACCGAAACCTCCACCTGGCCATCTGCTAAAACTGATATGTCACCTTTAGTCATACTGTTTTTTGGCAGCCAGCCAGAGATTAAGAAAGAATAAGGCAACAAAGGGGCTTAGTACTTTGTAACTGGACTTTTAAAAATTAAATATTGTTATCCACCCTGGGCCCTTGAGATGATAAAGGCTTTACAGTAAATAATAAGTAATTATAACTTATAAAATATACATGATCAACTGGGCAAGTGTAGGGAGAATGAACAAGGATTTTGAAATTATACTGTATTCTTTTGTCTCTTTTGTGTGCACACTGCGAGGGTTGCTGATCCCTTTCACTGAGCACTAGTCACTACAACAGCTCCAGTGCAGGAAAACATTAAGTGGAAAAAGCAGCAGGATGGGGGGGGGGAGAGCAGGAGTCTGGACCTTGCAGAGCAGGCACAGACGGAGACATCATTAAAGTAACTGCTGTTCTATCTAGGTTTGGAGCAGGTATATGCAAACCATAGACTGTAAATAAGACTAAAATGTGGACATCGATATCAAGGCAACTATTTTTATTACTTTTATGATTAAAAACTTGATTCAAAATCCATTTACTTAGAAGAAAGTATTATTGGTTCATAGTGCAATCCGACACATGTTTACTGAGCATTAAACTCCATTGAGTTTGATGGAACTTATTCCCGGCTCAGGTCAGGCTGCAATCATATATCCATTTACCTGAGAATAAGCACCATTGAACTCAATGGGATTTACTTTTGGGTAAACACACATACAATTGCACCACCAATGTACATGTATGTAAGGCCTGGCATTGCATTTCACTTTGGGGGCATATTTTCTTTCTCCATGCTGCTCCCTCAGTCTACACAAATGTGCAAAGCACTGTATACTGTAATAGCTTTATTAACAACAGATATCAGTTTACAGGAGCAGCAAAAGAGCAGCCTGTGGCAAATTTAATATAGCAGGAAGCAAAAACAAAATTCAAAACTCAGGAGTTTTTCAGCTGCAAAATAAATGGTTGCAAATTTTAATGCTGGTTTTCACTATACTATTCCTATCTTCTGACAGCTACTCAACAGCTTCCAGATAAATGTACCTTGGGGAATATACAAAGCAATAAAAGTTTGCCTGATTGAGTACTGATGGATTAATAATGAGAAAATAAATTTCTGTGTACATATGGCTGTTATGACCATTAAAAAAATTACTTAGTAATGATTTATTACTTCTCTTTCGACAAATTTTCGATGACACCCACAGAGTTACACTTGCCTATTTCTGTTCTCTTCCTGTTCTCTTTCTCCAATCAAAAAGGGCTGGTCTTTTCTATCAAATTCTCAAAAGGCTGGAAGTAATTTTAAAGTGTAGTCATCAGGACACAAGCAAAGTCCTGCTGGATGAGGCCAGAGGCCTATCTAGTCCAGCAGCCTGTTTCTTGCAGTGGTCAACAAGATGCTTTGGGGAAGACCACCATCAGGCCAAGAGGGCAAGAGCCCTCTCTCACCATTGTTCCCCAATGACTGGTCTTCAGAGGAACTGTGCCTCTGATCTTGGACAAAGCATATTGCCATGATATAGCCACTGATAGCCTTACCTTCCATGGATGCATCTAATTCCCTTGTAAAGTTGTCTAAACTGGTTGCCATCACAACTTGTAGTGAATTCTACAGCTTAACTACAAAGTGTGTAAAGTACTTCCCTTTGTGCTGAGTCTCTCACCTTTCAGCTTCATTGGATGACCCAGGTTCTAGTATTAAGAGCCAGGAAGAAAAACTTCTCTCTATCCACTTTTTCCAGACCACACACAATTTTATACACCATTTATAAACACCTTTTACTCACCTTTCTTCTAAACTATAAAAACATTGAAACACTATAACCTTTTCCCTTTGGAGGAATTGCTTTAGTCCCTTAATCATTTAGTTGTCCCTTTCTTTACCTTTTCCAGCTCTACAATATCCTTTTTGAGGTGCAGTGACCAGAAATGGCCGCAATAGCATAAGTGTGGATTTACCATTGACTTGTATAAAGCCATCGCAATCTGACAGTGTTATTTGCAACCCCCTTCCTACTGATTCCTAATATGCACTTCAACTTTTTCACAGCTGCTGCACCAGGGGCATCACTACAGATGCTGAGAGGGGCCAAGTTCCCAGGTCCATTGCTCAGTGCCCCAGGTCCATATCAACTGGTCAAGGTTTTTTTTAAAAAAATATTTCTTTAAGCTTTTTAAAAAAAAGAGTTTGAAGCATTATTGATCTTTCAGTGAAACACCTCTGGTATGTCAGAGGACTGGAGGAAAAAAGTACTATTGATGTGTATGGGGTTTACCACCAAATGGTTGCTGCGACCCAGCTAAAGTTACTTGGTTTTTAAAGGACATAAGTTACTTGTGACCAACTCATCTTGTTGTTTAGAACTGGGGATGCTGACATTCTTGCCAGATACACAAGGCTAATGTAAGATGACCTGATGCAAAGGAGGTTGAGCTGCTTGAATTTTTAACAGGAAAATGAATTTGGACATATGCTGTTTGTTATGCAGAAATGGTAGCACTCACTGACATTCCCTTTTCTGCTCAGCTATTAAAGGTACTGATCTCCTGTCCTCACATACGGTCACCCTAGAGTTTGCAAATGGTAAACTTCTTTAATACAAACTGATAAAATCATCTGTGCTAGAAACATATAGCTTTGACACTATTCTGTTTAACTGAACTTAATTTTGAGGCAAGCTGAGTGCTTAATGTACAGAAACAGTTACTCCGACAAAGGCTTGACCAATATTTGCATGTGACTAATTCTCTTATATATAGAACAAATTTTAAACAATGTTGAGGACAAATAGCTTGTGGTTGTTGAACTTCAGTGCCACTTCTCTCTTCTGTTCATTGTAGTTAATAAACTGTCTGCTCATAAATTGTCTTCTTAGACTACTCACTTTTCCCTTTCACAGGATCATTTTTATTGCAGTCAATTGCTTCAGACTCCAACAATACAATATGTTTGGCTGGCGGCAGCAGGGGGTAGAAGAGCAAGAATATCTTTGCTGTGTAGCACCTGGCCAAAACTTTAGTCAAAAGATTGACTAAAGTTTTATCTGATCCTATTTTTTTTAAAGTCGCACTGACTTCAGTAGGAATAACTTCCAACTTAAGCAAGCCCAGAACCGCAGTCTGAAAAATATTCAAGCTCTCTCAAGACCTGCATATTGTCCTCCTAATCATAAAGATGACATTGTAGAGACTGTTGAACAGTACAATTCTATGCATGCTTGCTCAAAAGTAAATCCCACTGGGTTCTATCGGTTTTACTCCTATTTGCATAGGATTGCAATCTGCAACCTAATAATAATAATAATAATAAACATCTCACAACTGTAACTGTGGGCCTCTGGGAGTGTGGTGGCTTAAGGAATTTTTTTTTCTGACAGAGCTTTAGTGTGTTAAACAGCCAAATGAGCCTTTTATTATTTACTTATTAGATTTATATCCTACCCTTCCTTCCGGTGGGAGCCCAGGGCAGCAATTTCTCATTGCTATACCTGCTAAACTGATTAGAGACCTTATCCCAGTCTGCGTCTGTGTTGGGATTGCTTTTTATGATGTTTTAAAAGTTTTTTTAAAAGGATTTTGCTAGAGATGTTTTGTTTTAATACATTTTTAAATATTTGTGTTTTAATATATTTTAAAAGTCTGTTTTTAAGATGTTTTGGGTATTTTTTTGAGTAGTTTCTAGTTTTATTTGCCATCCTGGGCTCCTCTGGGAGGAAGGGTGGGATATAAATTTTATTGTTATCATTACTATCATCATCATCATCATCTCACAACTGTAACTGTGGGCCTCTGGGAGTGTGGTGGCTTAAGAAAAATCTGTGGTACTATATTAAGTGACAGCCACTCTCATTTAAAATATTATTTTGTTTGTTTTAAAAGAATATCTGTGCTGCCCTTCAACAAAACATTTCTAGGGCCATTCACAGCAATCACATTAAGAAAACAATTTAAAAAACCCTAGAAACAATAGTGAAATAATAGATTAAAAGGCAATCGCAATAAAATTGTAATGGAAGCTAAACTCCATCAGATGGTAAGAGATAATCAAATCCTGGGAAAGGAGAGTTATTCACCTAGCCCCTAAAAGACACCAGCTAGGAGGTCAAACTGGCCCTCCTCAGGAGAGAACTCCATAAGCAGGAACCTTTCTCAAGTGGCTACATATCTCACTTGTTGGCAGGGGCACCAGTAGAAGGGGCTCTGAATACAACAGCAGTGCCTGGGCAGGCTTGTGCTGGTGTAGGCAGTCCCACACCTGAGGACTAGCACATTGAATTGTGCTCAGAAACAGAACCAGTATTTACTGCATTTATGCCAGTCTTTTCAAGGAGTTCAAGGCTGTGGAGGTGGCTCTTCCCTCTCCTTTTCATCCTCAAAACAACCCAGGGCGGTAGGCTAGGTGAATGACTGCCCCAAGGACCAGTGAAGTTCACTGAGCATTGGCAAGATATGGTCCCAGTGATGGATCCCAGGATGTAGCCTAGCTGGCAGCTGTACTATGGTTACTGCACGGTGCTGACTGAAGGAAGAACACTCTGCACTTGCTCAGAGGCACCCTTCATGTTACATACGGCATGAATGAAAACAGTTCCTGTCTACGGAGGTCAGTCCTGGCTCTGTCTGATCTAGAGCAGGATTGTTACCTGGAGCCCTTTTAATAACGACCTTCTGCCGAGGAAGGCACACGCGACTGGGCTCAAAACAACGTGGCAGCGGCGCCCCGTACTTTAGGGGCCTGTATAGAGTAGTAGCCGCGGAGAGCAGCCCTCCGGATCTTTACCCCGAAGTCAGTGCCGCTGTGCTGCCTTCACTAAGCGTGCGTAGCGTGCCCAGCTTCTATCTGCCAGGCGCCGCTAGCCTAGCACGGACTTCTGAAGACTTAACAGCGGCCGAGGCGGAGCTAGGAGCCTGTAGCCCTGGCGGGGGGAAGCGGAGGAGGAGCAGGCAGACAGGCTGCCGGCTGCCGTTGGGCCGCAGCTGCGAGGAAGGAGGCAGAGCGGGAAGTTTGAACTGCGGTGGAGAATAAGTATGAGGCGGTGGCGGGGGACCTGCGCTGCCGACGAGCAGCTGGCGAAGAAACAGGTGAGCCACGGGGCAGCAAAGGCCGTTCGCTTTCCCGCCTTTCGGGTAGAGCGGTGTCTTTCTAGGGCGGACAACGCTAGCACGCATGAGTACTTTTTGAGGGACGGTCTATCCCCCCGCCCTGTGCACATGCACCGGAGAGTTTGTGCAG
The DNA here is from genome assembly GCF_030035675.1 of Rhineura floridana. NCBI lineage: Eukaryota > Metazoa > Chordata > Lepidosauria > Squamata > Rhineuridae > Rhineura > Rhineura floridana. Next base: position 29,898,515 of record NC_084486.1, on the reverse strand, counting down.
AAAACAGGGGAGGTGAGGTGGAGCTTTCTTTGCCTTCTTTTCTGAAGTAGCGGCCTGGGCCCTGTTGGCTGAAGCCCTGAAGCACAAAGGAAAGGCAGGGTCTGGCCGTTCATCTTTGTGTTTTTGGCTCTGTGGGGCCCAGAAGAGAACCGGCGGAGCAACCATTTGGAAAGTGGCTTGAGGGCGGCTTCTGTCCGAGGATCCCCGCGCTCTCTCAGTGGTGAAGCAGAGCAGGGACGGGGAAGGGATGAAGCGCTGCCACTTCTTTGCAGCAGAGACGATGATCTCATCTCTTGGGGCTCCATTTGGCCAAACTTCTGTAGGACAAATAAATATCCTTTTCCTAGACAGCAACCCACCAAATAAGCTGAGTAGAGGAAGCGGCTGGTGGTCTTAGCCTGAGCGGCTAAGGGTGAAACTACCACGTTTATTTAGAAAAAATCTAGAGTCCCTTTTATTATTATGACCAACTATGGGCTCATCCAGACGACTGTAAAATGCGTGACATGATCGCTGTGTGTTTTCATTATTTTTCGGTCATCCATATGACGCTGCGCGCTTTTGCACATTTTTGCGCGGTTAAATCCACTCCTGCAATACCGCAAATCATGCGATTTGCTTTTTAAAACCGGGAATCATCTGCTGTACCTTCAGGCGCTCAGATGCAATACTGCAGACTTTACAGCTGTGGGTGGTTCTTGGGCGGTTCCCCATATCCCTTCCCTCATTCTCAGCCAATCACGTATTTCCACTGTTGCGCATGTGTGCAAATGTCTGGGGAAAGCCCGGGGAAAAAGGAACCTATCAGAGCAATGATGTGGTGTTGGGGGGGGGGGTGTCCTGAAACTTCTACTGCGCAGATGCAAAAAAGCGCATTTGCGCAGAAGCAGCAACAGCGGTTAATTTTTAGCCAGCCTGCAAACTGGGCAACCGCTCAGGGTAAGATCTGCAATTGTGGTTGTTTGTAAACTTTTTCAAGGAAGAAAATATTTATCTTTGCCTAACCTCCACCTCTCACCCCGCGCATCAAATGCCCTTCTTGAACATATTGGTCTTTGCTTCCAGGCATCCAGAGTGAGGGAGAGGGGGGAAGAAGAGAAATAGAGGCTTTCCTCTTGGATTACAGACACTCAGGCACCCTTAGTCAATTTCGCTTTCCTGCCTGCAAGGCTACTCTCTTTGAGTCTTGTCAATTTCAATCACAACCTGCAGGTTCTCCCAGCCCAGCTGAGCTGAAAAGCATACAGTCGCTTTTGCGAAATATCGCAAATACAAGCAAAAAACCCACAGGAATTATTTGCATATAAGTAGTTTGCTAGAGCGTCTCAGCCACCCACAACCATAGAGACTGGTGGTCTACCTTCCTAGTCATGACACATCGTTACTTGCTGTTCTGGAGAAATAAGTGGAATTGCAATCATGTGTATCTCCAGAAACGTTAAAGGTAGAAATGCATACAGTCAGTTTTGCAAAATATCGCAAATACAAACAAACAAAAATACAGGAATTATAGGCATATAAGTGGTTTGCATGTTTCTTTTATCGGAGGGAACACCGCAAAGCCTGTGCTGGTCACTTCAGTGCAGATTGACACAGCAGCACGCGGGGCTGTTTGCCCGCATTCCCTGCCCGAGCTAAGAGTGGCCACCCGTGTGGGGGGGCTATTTGCTTCCCTCAGGGGCAGCATTCCTGCTGCTGAGCCGCAAAACGGTCCGGGGCTGAACCCTGCAGTGAATGAGCCCAAGGGTTACGGGGTGATTCGCCCAGCGATTACAAGCGCTGATCCCTTGCACTGCCCACAATCCCCCTGGATGGTTAGGGGCACCTGGAGACACCCCCCCGGCCGGCGCTGCTCCAGAGTGATGAGTGACAAGGAACTCCATTACAGCCACTACTACCAAACCATCAGGAAATTCAAACTTTTGCGCTCGTACGTTCAAGCGCATGCGCCTTGTTGTGCTTTGTTGCAAAGGGGGAAAGGAGCATACGTCATATTTTTGTGGACCAATTGGCTGATAGGGGGGAGTGTTATGGGTGGAGCTGGGAAAAAGCGAGAAGAAGTACAGGTCCTCTCGCTGTGTGTGTGGGCGCAAAAAAAGCGGGGTTTTTTATTGGAAAAGAGCAAACAAACAGGCAAAGTGAGGACTGTCAGATGACGAACCGGATATGGAAAACGTGGATTATCCCGCTCCGTTTGGATGAGCCCAAAGAGTTCTGGCGGAAAAGCAGTCTGAAAACCAGGGCTGTGGAGTCGGTACGCCAAACCTTTGACTCTGACTCCTCTATTTTTCTACTGTCTGACTCCACCCAAAATTGCTTCCAACTCCACAGCCCTGAAAAGGGCTGTAAATGTCTTTTTAAATTGGAAGCTCTCATAGGAGCATTTTTATCGCTGCCTGAATATGCGCTGATCTTGGCATCACAGCATTTGTCTTCATCTGGGTCCTGTGTCATACACTGACACACAAAATGTTTTCCATCTTGAGTTATGGTGAAATGCTCAACTACAGCTGACTTCATGGGAAGCTTCTTTGACATTTTGAATTTATATTTTTAAAAAATTGTCAATCAAAATTTATTTTGAAGTCGGAGTCAGTACATTTCTACTGACTCCGACTCCACCCAAAATTGCTCACAACTCCAACTCCACAGCCCTGCTGAAAACTACTCCCCTAATCCCATCACAGAACGAAATCTTTTTTTAAAATAAAAACCTACATTTCCTTCTGCAAGGATAGTCAAGGTGGTGCCTTCCAAATGTTGAGGGACTACAGTTCCCATCATCCTTGAGCATTGACTATGCAGGCCAGGGCTAATAAGAGTTGTAGTCCTGCAACATCTGGAAGGCACTGCTTGGCTACCCCTGTCCTAATATGTCTTGGGTGAGAGCTATAACATTATACAGTAAACAGGTTTGAAACTTGTTTACATTTATACTATAGGCATAACAACTCATCATTCCAATTAGTCTCAACTGGTGCTGGTGCTTAGCTAATGCTTTTATCCTTCCTTCTCAAACTTTGATTATTAATTAAAACAAGATTGAGAAAGAAAACCTTGTTTAGGATTGAAATATTAACAAAGCTATGTGTATCTTGTAACAGTGTCACACAAATGTGGAAATTGGTCTATTTCAATCAGTTGAAGATTTCTGTTGGTGAGATGGATAAGACAAAACAGGTTTCTTAGAATTGCTTCCTTCCTCCTCACTAAACTTCTGATATTCATATTCTTATTTTGATTTACTAATTCCACTCTGTCCAGTCTTTACAGTTGCTTATGCATGTGACGCTGCTAACAATAATTGTGTTTTGAAGAAGGGGATGAATTTCTGCTTATTTTCAGTAGGGGGGCTTGTGTATTGAAGAAATAAGATGTGATTGTGATAAGACTCTCCTCTCCCTAATATTTGCAATTAAGGAAAGCAAAAACATAATTATGGTTTTAATACAGGGAAAATGCATTTGAAAGATGAGTATTAACTAAAACAAACTGTTATAAATGCATGACAGTAATAAACAGTCAAAAACATAAGCAAGTTTATATAAATAAATGACAGTTTTCAGAAAGAAATTACCGTGTAAGCAGGGAAACTTGCATTCCACCTGGGGGTTGGCACAAAAGAACTGAGTTAGCCAGACTTCAGATGTCTGCATTTAACAGTTCACTAGAAGACCTGCACAGCTTCAGAACTTTATGAGGCCTTCCTTCTTTCCAGGGCTTTTGCCAAACTACATTTGTACCAACCGCTAGCGTGAATCTTCTTCAACCTCTTGATCTCCACTGGTGTTTCTCCTCACATTTGTTCCCGGACAGTAGTCTTTTTTTGTTGTCTGTCCCTCTCCTTTTCCCAACATGCCTCCTCTCTAGGTCAAGAGTTATAAATCATAGTAGAGGCTGTGGGGAAATGTAATTCTAGCACTTCACAGTTCTGTTACAATGTTTATTCAGGGTTCACTGAGTTTGCAATTGCAATAAATTACAAAGAAAATATTTTTAAGGTAGCTATCCAGGGATTCATGACTGTGTGGAAGATATTTAAAATATGTAAAGTAGATGAAGGAAATTGAGGAAAATGTTGGATTTGTAATAAGCCAAAAGGTGATTTTATACATATATGGCAAGAAGAGAGAGCCAGTGTGGAGTAGTGGTTAGAGTGTTGGACTGTGACCTGGGAGACCAAGGTTCAAATCCCCACACGGCCATGAAGCTCACTGGGTGACCTTGGGCCACTCACTGCCTCTCAGCCTCAGAGGAAGGCAATGGTAAACCATCTCTGAATACTGCTTACCATGAAAACCCTATTCATAGGGTCGACATAAGTCGGAATCAACTTGAAGGCAGTTCTTTTCATTTGGCAAAAAGTGCTGGGAGGCAGTCAAATTCTGGAGAGTGGTAGCTTCATTAATAGCAGAAATATTACACTCTCAAAAAGGGCAGGCATCCTCTGTGCAATTGCAGGATGGACCAATCAGTAATCCCAGCAATCTCCTCCTTCTCAGGGTGGGGTCACGGTTTGTACGCAATGGTGATTCTTCTGGGACTCTCCCACATCTGTCAACTGTAGCTTGAGCTGCATCAGGAATCCTGGTGTCTCCTTATAATTTCATTGATGATGCTATTAAGAGACAGAGGGGAGATCAGTGGTGAATGAGACATCCCTGTTCCAAAGGGCTTAGGGTGGAGAACTCATCAAGCATAGTAACATGGGAAACATAGGAAGCTGACTTATACTGACTAAGACAATTGGTCCATATCTAACTCAGTATTGTCAACACTGACTGATAGCAGCTCTCCAGGATTTCAGGTTGGTTTCCTGAGCCCTACTTGGAGACGCTAGGGATTGAACCTAGATCCTTCTGCATGCAAAGCAAATGCTCAGCGGCAGAGCATCTGCTTTTCATGCAGAAGGTCCCAGGTTCAATCCCTACTGAGCTATGGCCCTTCCCTTCCCTTTTCATGGCATGCTTCAGACCCTATCATACACACAATTTAGGAATCACTGGTGTATGCAGGGCACATGCAGGTGGTTTTTTTTAAGCTATGGCTCTTTCATGTTAAGGGAAGTGGTGCACGTATATGTGATATTTAGATGTGTGTGTATTCTTCCAATGCATGAAGTTCTCCAGTGATTATAACACCTGAGATGTACTTTTTGGGACACCTCCCCCCAGTTTCCATGACTTGTACAACTGTTTTTAATATTGAATTTTAAATTGTTGTAACCCGCCCTGGGACCTTATGGTGAACGGCAGGTAAGAAATCTACTACTACTACTACTATTATTACTACTACTACTACTACTATTATTACTACTACTACTACTACTACTACTACTACTACTACTACTACTAATAATAATAATAATAATAATAGGATGATGTGATGGTGATAATGTGGGAACATGAGATCAGGTTGGGATATTTTGCATTTTAAGTAAGAGATAATGCCTGAAATGGCTGCCACTTTCCAGGATGCCTGAATTGGTTGTATGGAGCATGGTGCTGGTATTTAGCTGGTAAGTAAAGACCCACAACTGGGTATCTAAGGTAGGTAGTACTAATAAAAAAGGCAGTGGGGAAGGGGAGTTGTCAAGGCCTCATCTTGCTTAGGTATAGTAGTGCAGAGTCTTATTTCACAACTTAGTAAATATTATTACTATTATAAGAAGGGGAAAAGATGAGAAAGACAAAAGAGATAAATGAAGATATACAGTAAACATTAAAAGTGGGTCACATGCTTCAGGCCGGAGCTAAAAGTGAATAAAAAAGAAGTCTACCAAAGTGTAAAATTTCCTATAAAAAGTTTCCAAATTAATTTGGTGGTTTCTCATTTTAATTACATAACCTTAAGGCCATTTCAGATGTGATATTTTTTTGTTTTACAGAAATAATCACAATGTAAGCAGACATATGTACATGCATGTGGGAAATCAGATAGGTATAATTCCTTTGCTACAAAATATGCCTTGAAAATTTTATTTATTTCATTGTAGGAAAATGGCATGAGAGACGTGGCTCTGTGCTGTTATCTGAGGGTTCTATGGCTGCTGCTCTGTAATACCACAAAGGGGGGAGAATGACCTACTGACAGGCCAGTTTTAAAAATATATAACTTGCTGGTGAGGATCAATAGTGCTCTTTCTTTGCTCAAGATGGACAGCTTCACCATATGTCTTTAGCATGGATCCCTTTTAACATAATTTAAAGAACTATTTGAACTATCACTCTTGTTTAATTGAATGTTTAAAGGTTTTTCCTCCCACCTTTACAAAATAGTAAATGTTTTTCCTGGTTTAACTAACTTCATTTTTTTCATAAATCATAATTCTGCAGCCTGAAGTTTATCGGACAACTATCTTGTGTTTTGCTGTACAGGATTGCAGCCTTCAAGAAAAAATGGACTTTGAAATGCGAATGCGAGAAGGAATTTGTAAACTGCTTGCTGTGAGCACACAAAAAGACCAAATATTGCATGCAGTTAAGAACTTGATGGTTTGCAATGCTCGCATACTGGCCTACAGGACAGAATTACAGAAACAGACAGGAGAGTCAACTGTGAACAGAACCACAGGGCGGTCAGTAATAATCTTGGAGTTTTCTTACAAGCATTCTTAAGATGTTTTAATATTTAAGAAAGCTACTGCTCATTACTATAGTAATGGCTAGTACTTCAGCATGGATTAAGTATACATCAACCATTGTTCTTCAAACATTCATGTTGAAATCTTGACATTTTTAATGAAAATATTTCTGGCTTAGTTGTTGTGATGTCACAGAATGTTTACAAATGTTCTTGCTGCTGATGGATGCAGCTTCTTTGAGAAGTTAATGGTTTACCATGATCTCACCTGACAGGGTTTCTTTGCTTCTCGCTACTCACATGTGGTGGAAACAAAACATAATCCCTGGCCAAATTGAAGTTCATGGTTTGTTGCACTCCAACAAACTATAATTGGTAAACTAAGAGCAAGCCTTGTTTTGTTTCCTCTCCATGTAAGTGGAAGGAGCAAAAGGGCCCTCAGGTTCATTCAGGTTAAACCACTAACTATGGTTTACCGTGACATAGTTAAACCATAGTTAAACCATACCATGACATTCAAATTGGGGCAGTGGATCAACACTGAGTAAAAATAAAACAATATATCCTCAAGAGGGATAGTATCTCTGCATCAAGTGTATTTAGATAAAAATTCCATGGATGGGATATTACAGCCATTTTATGGGTGACATGTGTATCTATCTCTGTTGCTTCCCTCTTTATTGCCCTCTTGTCCTGGAAGGAAAGGTGAAGTTTTCAGTATTTTGTTTTTCTGTGGCATGATTGCCCAATCCTACAAATTGCTAGATGAGCCTCAAAAATCTCTTTGGGGGACAAATGCAAAAGATAAATATATTAAAATGCTGTTGAGATTGCAAAATATAATGTCATAATTGCAACGGCAGTGTCCTAAAAGTGTGACAGAGACAAAGCAATGTGTACCCAAGATGACAGTTATTCCGAACAACTCAATGTGTGCTGGCTCAAGGGAGTGTGTGTTAAATGTTAGCTTTGCCGTATGAGATCTGCTTTCTTCTGAATGGCCCCGACACAGCTGGGGTAGTCTTTAAATGACTCATTCACTTGGGTGGGGGCTGATTGCACAGGTCCCAAATATGATATGGCCCTTTCCCCACATGGTTAAGTAATTTAAACATTACCCCAGCTGTACAGGAACCACTTGTGTGTGAAGGGGAGTGTCTCCCACATGGCTAGGGTAAGTTGTCCCCTCTATGAGCTAATGAGGGAGCACATGCAGGAGATCATGTACAAGCTTTCTGTAAGCAATGGGAACCACCTCTGCAACCCTCAAAAGTGAGGTTTTTTCAGGGCTGTTGTGGCTTAAGTGTTTTTAACATCACATTTACAGTTGTTGTCTAGATACGCTATGTTAAATGATAGATGGCAGAGAAAAGCTTACGCATAGATTTATAATAGCAGTTTTCAATCTCTTCTGCATATTCCGCCCCCATAAAATACAGTAAAATGATTAATTGGTGCCATCTGGTGGTCAACTTTGTTAACTACATCAACCAAGAGAGGAAGAAATGAAATGCCTGTCCTAGGGTCTACCATACAGAAAGATGATTTAGTACTTTAAAGTGCTGGTTTTAATGGAGATTATGATGCACTATAGCTTTTGTCACTTGCTTACTTACTTATTTATTTGCTTCTACACAAGTCTCAAAGCAACTTACAATGTAAGAACAAGAAACATGAAACCAAATATAAGAACCAGAATAAAACAAGAATGTAAAATGCTCATCCATAAATATATATAAAAAGGATAGATATTGTAGTGGATAGATCCACTAAAAGAATGAGCACAAAAAGAGGCCACAGGAATACCTAATTACCCTGCAAATTAAGTGCCAAAGGTATGGGTAAAAGAAAAAAAAGTTTTTGCTTGGCACCTAAAAGCAGACAATGACGGCGTCAGACGTGCCTCCATGGAGAGAGTATTCCACAGGCGATGAGCCACCACTGGGAGGGTCCATTCTTGTTTTGGCACCCTCTGCAACTTCCTCAGAAGAGGCACATGGAGAAGGACTTCAGATGGCAACTATAGGGTCTGGGTTGGTTGAATCTGATAAATCAATAATTAATCTTAATTACTTGCAACAGCACTACATTTTAACTCCCTTTATATGCTTTTAAAGCAACTATTTTGAATCAATAACTTTTTGTAAGAAAAAGGAAAAATTAAGTGGTCTAACTGTTCAGTTTTGCATCATTTCTCAGATGCAGAACAACTGGATAGCTAACTGTGCCTAGGCAGATTTCCCTCGACAGATGAAAATCTTTTTGAGAATTCATCCATTATTATTTATATAATACTCTTAACGTGCATGGCCTTCTACGGCAGTCCCCTTTTAAAACCACTCACTTTGTTGACAAAGGTGGTTAGGAATTTCACCCAGACAAATGAGTGGTCTGCCAGAAGGGGGATGAGGCACCACTAAATTTCTGTGCTGGGTATAGAGGAAGATGTTTTGCTGCTGAGGGAGGGGCAGAACTCTTTATCCCTCATTCAACAGCCTGCTCTGTTTTCTTACTGGACCAACAGAAGGTGAAGCTTCCTCTTAAACATCCAGCATAGAAACCAAGGGGGTTGGCTGGCAGAGGATGCTCCTTCCTTCTGCCACCAACCTGTTGCATTTATCTGCTGGATACACAGCAGGCCAAGCTCCTGCATGCCTAGAATACAAACATGATGTGCAGGGCGTGGAGATCTGATGCTGGAGGTACAAGTTTGCTTTGTTTTTATGTTGGATGTGAGGGACAGGAGTTTGTCTCCTTCATGTCTAGCACAGAAGAATGCTGGGCTTATGGCAAAGGGTTGGCAAAGGAGGCATGAAGTGCTCCATCCATCTTCGACCAGCCCCTCTTAGGAGTAAAAAGCAGGTGAATAAGCATCTTGCAGGGTAGTAACTCTTGTGGGGGGTGCATTTACAAGGCTGCTGTATGTTATAAGCTCAAATACCCCAAACCCCAAAATCAGATCCCTGCTCTAGAGCATTTAAAGTCTTACATGTGGAAGACAACATAGGGAAGAGTAATATGGGATGAATGTGAGCAAGCAGATGCAGAGCACATTCTTCAAGTCCTTTGCAGCTGATGATGGAGATAAGCAAAAACAACAAAAATCTATGGAAATTTGGCTTTTGAGGAGGGTTTTGAAGAAATGGGAGATCTGATACGATGCAGATATTTCTGGGGAGGGTTTCAGGTATTATGGACATCAAGGACATATGGACAGTAGAATACATTTGAACAGTTCTTGTAGAAAAGTAAACTGGTCTGTCATCACTTCTGCCATGGAAACCGAGTACTGTAGTTCTGTGTGAGTGCTAAGACAGAATTCTGTTTGGAATTTCTAGGCATCTCCTAAAACTACATTCATAGGTTTCCTTGGAGGGTTGACTCATGATAAACCGTCCGAAGAGTTCTTACTATTATGATACAGAGATACGTATCAAGCAATTATATATGTTGCTGCTCTGAACAGCATGAAAGGTGTGATGGATGGAGGAATCGGGTAGAAGATGTGATCCTTCCTGATACTGCTTTTTATGTCCAGTTATTTCTTGATGCTGAGAAGGACAGTGAGGTGCAAATATTTACCGTTTCTTCACATTTGGATACAAGGTTCTCCATTACTGCAACATATTCCCTAATAAACATTGGGCTGAATGACAGCGATATGGTTACCCTTTCACTGAAAAGAGTAGCGCATAGCTATTGCTCTTATCCATTTTCTAGCAATTGCAGCACATCTCAATGTTTCTAGGTTCAAATAATTTTTGTCATTCTGTTATGTGTTACCAGAGTTACTGGTTGTTCAATGATTTAGTAGCATAAACCTCTGTCAAAAATAAGAATATCTGGAGAAACTCACCCAAGCCACAATCTTTCAAGCCCTACTTATGCTCAAATGTCACTGAAAGAGTGACACAAGAGCACAGTTGTGGTTTGTTTTGATTTTGGGCAAAAACTGCTTTGGTTCCAACAAGACTTAGAAATTCTAGTGGATTTCATCTGCAAGGTTTTAAAATATAATCTCATGTGGACAGTTATGAATGAGTTTACCAGTATTCTAGAAAATGTCAAAAATATGTCCTTTAAAGCCCTAAATTGCTTAATTTAATGAGTTGAGTAGAGTTACAATACTTTTTTGTGTGGATCCCTCTCAAGCATAATTGAATACACATTAATCTGACCTCAGACAAATTTATCTTGAAAGAAGATAAGTAGATAGAAAAGGAGATAGAAATTCATTTCTTTATATAATTAGAATCTTTGCTTTGTTTTGTCAGATGTTCAGATTTTGCAGCTAAAGACCGCGAGGCTTGTAGAGGCAGACTTGCCATATCAGGTATGCTTATTTTCTGAAAGCCTACTATTGGTATGCTTAGATATGCTTGAAAATTTGCCGATGCAGTATAAATTGCAGTGCATTGTCTTTTCCCTGAAATGCATGCTGGTAAGCATCTTCCCATTGTGAAAAGGCTGGATGGGTAACAATAACCAAATCCATTTGGAAAGTCAATGCATTCATTGTATTTAAGATAATATTCAAGGCCTTATCACCCTCACTGTATAATTCTTCTGTCCAAAGTATAGGAGTTTGCATTTTCAGCTCCATCACTGGAGGATATTGGCTCACTTGAGAACCAAGCAGAAGTATATCTTCAGTTTGAAAAAAATACTTCTGATGAAACATAAGCAGCAATATTACAAGTCTTGCATTCTAAATATTACTTCTCCACCTTGGTCCTGAACAGATATACTTGGAAAATAAAGTCCATTGATTTAAACAGAATGCAAAGCACATTTCTCTGGCCATTAGGCTTGCAGTCTCTGGTTTTTCAAGAAGTGGGGGTTAGAAAAAGTAGGAGGTTTGTGGCATTTGCTCTTCCAACTTGAGCATCCTCAACCACCTGAAGGTCTCCTCTTTTAAGGATTTGGCCATTCTCCCTTGCTCCTGTTTATGCCTGGAATTTGCTCCCAGAATAGCCTTCTCTTTGAAATCCTTCCTCAAAGCTCACATCTTTCCTGAAGCCTCTGGTTTAACCCCTTAGTTCCAAATTTAAAGCCTAAATGCAACATGTATCTGCATCTGCATAGATTCATCCAAATACATTCACCTCACTGTATCCTCTCTTTTTATTGTAGACATCTGCTCTGGTGTCTACTTTTTGATTGTTAGCTTATTTGGGTGGATGGTAACATTGTCACTGAATTAAAGATGGCATACAGGGAGATGAGAACTTGGGAGGAAAGATAAGTTCCATCTTGGACACAGTGAGTTTGAAATAATGACAAAACATACAAGCAGGAAAATCAGAGGTGGGTTGGAGATGTGGGATTGGGGTGAGGACAGTTCAGGAGTGGGGAGAGAGATCTGGTTGCCATTTGCCTACAGGTGGTATTGAAAGCCATAGGATCTGGGATTTCATGAGGTCTCCCAAGGATAATATGCAGAGACAGAAGAGCAGGAAGCCAAAAACAGATCTCTGAGGGACCCCAGCGGAGAGAAGGAAAACAAAGAAAGAGCTTCCACCTATGAAAATATTGAAAGAACGATTAGACTGATAGGAGAATCGGCTAAGGGCCAAATTAAGGAGACCTAGAGCATAAAAGTGAATCATGTAGGGGAGAAATGCCGTGTATACCACTGGTGCTGTATAAATGATAATAAAAGCACTAATTTGCCAGCCTAAACTGCCAAACCTTTGCCTACCTGTCAGCACATAATTATATAATTCAATTGGTAGGTCTGACGACTGTTGTTTTTCTGGTGAAGCTCTGAAAAAAACAATAACCTATCTTTTTTAAAATAGATCTGTACTCCTATTATATTCAGCTATTTATCCGGTTAGTTTAAGTTCTACCTTATGTTTGCCTCAGTGCTGGTTTCATGAACTTAACTCCAAGAAACGGATAGCCTATTTTCCACTTAAACACTAAGAAGGAGGGTCTCATGAGAATACATTACCAGTGGGATTTATTGCAAAAGTAGGAGGTTTGGATAATATGTGCCATAGGTCAAAAATGTCTTTTTAAGAAATTGATTGAGATCTAATCTTTTTTGACATGAAACAGTTCACTTCTGCCACCCTACATTTCCCTGTGTTGCACGCTCTTTATGAAGCTTCATTCTAAAGCCAAGTTACTTTGATTTCAAGTCTTAACTGAAAATGAGTGAATCTAATAAATTGCAGTTCTGGTTTCAGTAAGCAGTATAGAATAATATGTCAAGTCTTTTTTCTGTGATTGTTGGATGCATGTTTTCCCTTTAAAGCCACGTTTATCCTAATTTTTTCCCCAAAGACATTGGAAAAACATGCAACTTGACAGTGTTTCCTGATGTCTACTTGCTGTGATGTTTAGATAATTTTGCTTATTAGTTGGCAAGTTGGAGATAAAATATCCCATACAAAATTTTCCTATGATTTCAAAATATATTGTTGTGCATTTTCTTCACAGACAGCAGGAGCTGTCGTATTCAAGGATCCGCATATTTGGGCCTTGGTAGCCACCAGTCAAAAATTGTGGTCTCCTCTAACCTTGTCACTTTCCTTTAATGTCATGCTGGACTTCAGAACTACACTTATCCCCCGATGAGACCCATCACAACTGTGGCAACACACCTCTGACCTCTCTCCTTGAGCACCAACCAAACCAAGAAAAGCCTAGCCAACCACTGAAAGGTTTCACAGTTTTCCAAGCCTTGTTGAAAGACTTGGGAGATCTTGAGGGAACTTGACAGACTAAAAGTGCTTTGCAACAGTGAGCTAGCTAGGGGGTTTATGGACCTGTAAGAATGAGACAGACTGCTGGTTTTTCTAGCCTTGGATTGTTTTCTCTGTGTGGCAGTGGCTCACCAAGTTTTTGGGGCAAAGGTCTTCTTTGTCACTGACACTCACGGTCCTTTAGCAGAACCTGGGACACTATACATACAAAGCAGCTATCTGTGAGCTAATATGTTCCCAAGCTAAAGCAGTACCATTAGCTTGACTAACTTAAATACATCGAAGGTCCTATCTTTTTTAGTATTTTTAGTTACCTTTATATAAGATTCTAAGCTCCTCTTCACCAAAAGTCTCTCTTCAATTGGCATTCTTGTGAAATGCTGCCAAAGAGAACTCTCTAATATTTGTACAATGCAGTTCATTGTTATCGTTTAGACAAGCTGCTGGATACAACATGTGTGATTTTAGCTCTGCATGAGGATTAAAAGAAGCAATTCTGAATTTTTGGATTGTGTTGGGATTGCAGCATGATGTCTCCAAATTTAATTTCTCTGCTTGCTTTAGGTCTCCGAATTCCATTAATGTGGAAAGGTTCTGATCACTTCAGCAGCAAAGACAGTACGTATGTTTGTTTTGTAAAATGGTCTTGTAAAATTAAGCAGGAGAGCTTAATCTCTCTTTATTAGTAGCTGAGCAAGAGAGCATTGCACAGCATTTACTTGGCATGTTATGTGACCTCACAATAGACATAAGGTTTACCATGATGATGTTGGTTACAGTTACTTGAAATAGGTTGACTAGAAGTCTATTGTTCTTACAACATGTGCTGCTTGAAAGAGTGTGAAGTGACAGAAGTGTATGATTCTTTCCTCATGAGAATGTTGAAACTTATTAGAGGAAGATACAGAAAATACTCCTCGCCTTTAAAACATTGAAATGAATCTCAATGAATGTTTGTCTCCTGTTAGATGGATTATTGACTTGTCTTTGTGCATGCATGCAGTTTGCTATGTCATGGAGATTAACTCCTGAGTCTTTTCTAGCTGTCTTCTCCCCCCTCCCCCCATGATCTCACTTGGAATGTCTGTAAGGATCCTCCGTGGTGCAGAGTAGTAAGCGGCGGTAACGCAGCCAAAGCTCTGCTCACGGCCAGAGTTCGATTCCAATGGAAGGAGGAAGTCGAATCTCTGGTAAAAGGGGTCAAGGTCCACTCAGCCTTCCATCCATCCGTGGTCGGTAAAATGAGTACCCGACATATGCTAGGGGGTAAAGAAAGGCCAGGGAAGGAACTGGCAATCCCTCCCCATATATACGGTCTGCCTAGTAAACGTCGCAAGATGTCACCGTAAGAGTTAGAAACGACTCGCACTATAAGTGTGGCGACACCTTTACCTTTAAGTTCAGAGAGGCTCAGTATGACAAAATATTCCTCATTGTGCATTCACAATAGTGTGTACTCTCAAGATGTGTTAATTTGTTTTAAAAAGTGCCTTATCAGGACAAAAATTATTCATGAGTTTTCAAGAAGCAAAGATAATGTATTGATCTGAATATAAACATGGCTGAATTATAAAGCTCACATTTTTATCCTAGAAACTGCTATATTCTGTAACCATTAAAAGTTCACCAACAAAGGTTTTGCTGCCACTCTGGGCTCCTTTGGGAGGAATGGCAGGACAGACATTTCATAAATAAATAGTTTCAAGAACACGAAGGGCATGATCCATTGAGTTGCTGAATTTTTCCCTCCCTTGCATGCATCCACATGTAAAATTCCCTCCTCCAGTGCAAACAGAGCTTCATGGGCCCTACAAGGTGTAGGGCATAGACCAAATTATGCCCTAAAATCTTCATCTTGTACTGGTTTACCTTTGTGTACAAAAATAATTTGATATTGTGAAATACACTCTTTTAAAAGTATTTCTTTTGGATTTTTATTTTGCAGGAACCCGGCGTTACTCAGTTTTTTGCTTGCTCAAAATAGGAGCTCAGGTTTTTGATACAGACTTGCTTATTGTGGATAAAGCAACCACAGATATATGTTTTGAAAGTGTAACCATGTTGTAAGTATCTCTAGATCTCTTGCAGGGCCTCACCAGGTTGCAACTTTAAAAAAAGAAGAAACACAAGAATTGTCTGAGTCCAAAAATGCCCCCAAACCCCTTTTATTATCATTGAAAGTAAAGTAGAAAAATTAGAGCATTAAGCTTGTCAAATACTATGCACTGCTTAGAATATGAAAGATTAATACATTTTGTGCATTGCTGCATAACTGAGAAAATGGATGGATGGAAATTTGGCCAAAGCCAGGGCAGGATCATAGACAGCACATCTAGAGACAAACTTTTAAAGCTTGGGGGTTGTATATACTTTTGTGGGAGATCAAATGTGGGTAACTGACCCAATATCAACTTGCCGTTTGGTGAGGAGGAGTTGTTGGTGCTCTCTTCTCTTCCCTTCTCCCTGTGATGCTTAGTTAAAGCTTGTAGTTTGTGTGTGTGTAATTTTATATACATGCAAGTATACATGTGTGTACACAAAAATACACACATCTTTGTATGCATCTGTACACGGAGACAAAATATAACAGATGCTTACTGAAGTTGGCACTCTGTTAATTAATTCCATTGGTTTAATATCCTAATTCAGTGCCCATTATATCAACAAAACACCTTCTATTGAAGCTTGATAACTTGGGTATGCACAATGAGTTTAATTTTTAAACATCTGTGTTTTTCCCCTGTGTCACTGTATAAAATACATTTTCTGTCAGAAAGCATCACAGTGCTGAATGTGGGGTTGAACTGTTCAAAGCCATGGAATTTTAGTACTGATGCTAACTGAAGAACTGTCATTTTCTGCAGGAACCTTCCTGGCCCCTTCGTCCATTATCAAAAACCTTCCTCCAGACTCCCCACTCACCTGAGGTTAGGCTGGTTGGTCTGACCAAAGAGAGGGCTCTTTTTGTGTGGTTATACCTTATGTTTGTCATGCTTTCCCCAAAGAAGCTCATGTGCCACTAGTGCTGATGTCTTTTCAGTGCTAAGCAAATACTTGTTTATTTGCCAAGACATTCTAGCATGTTTTATAACTGGTTTTAGTATTGTCTTAATGGCTTTGTTGGATTTTATTAATTTTTGTGACGACTCCTCCTGTGCTTGTAATATTTTATATTATCTTTTGTATTGTTTTAAATTGTACCCTAGTGTGGGAGTCTTGCGCTGAAGAGTGGCCAATATATAAAATAAATAGTTGTAATATGCTTTTATTTTAAATTATGATTAAACTATTGTATGTCTCCTAAAAGCTGTGAAACAATTGTTTCTAGTGAGGAAGCTGGGCCAGACTTTCAGCTAAAAGTTGAAGTCTACAGTTGTTGCTGTACTGAAGAATCTTCAACTATAACAAACACTCCAAAGAAGCTAGTAAAGAAGTTGAAAACCTCAGTTGGGAAAGCTGGTGGGAAGAAACTCGGTTCCATGTTAGATGATGGCAGCTCTGAATCCTTGTTACTTGCTGACACAGCAATACTGTGAGTGAATTGTTCCCTAATTCATGCGGGGGGGGGAGAGTGCGTGTGCACGCAAGCCCACAGCAGGGATGTTGGTGGTCTGTATTTAAAACTGTGTGGGAAAGGCTTCCATGCCGACTTATCAAGAGCTTAGACTGACACTTTAACAGTTAATTTCTAAAAATCTGAATTCCCGCTACTAACTGATCTGGGAAATTCCTTTTCTTCTTCTGCTTGTCCTGAGTGCTGGGAGAAGGCAATTTGAATACTTTTGTGTAGTGCAGCACATAATTCATTTGGATTGCCCCCCTCTCAGAAATAGTAGGTACATCCTTACAATTGTTTGGTCTGACTTCTCTTCTA
The DNA here is from genome assembly GCF_030035675.1 of Rhineura floridana. Classification (NCBI taxonomy): domain Eukaryota; kingdom Metazoa; phylum Chordata; class Lepidosauria; order Squamata; family Rhineuridae; genus Rhineura; species Rhineura floridana. The sequence continues at coordinate 29,881,346 of NC_084486.1, read as the reverse complement.
GCCTGGGGTGTATGAGTGGCTCTGTCACTGAAGTTGTCTTCCCAAATCGGAAGGGAGAGGTGTGCGAGGGACAGCATGTTCTGCTCGTCTGACAGCAGGATGCCTGTTTCCATTGGCTAAGACAAGTTGCTCCTATGTTTGGAAAATGAGAGAGGGATTGATTTCTGCCAGTTTATCAGGGCTTCTTTCTCACAGTGATCAGGATGTTGAGTTGGGAGGCAGGAATGAATTAACAAAGATATAAATAGGAACATATAAGGCTGTATTATACTAGATCAGAACCTTTGTCAATCTAGTCCAATGTTGTCTGTTCTTGGCTGGTGGCATCTCTCCGGTGTCTCTGGCAAAAAACGTTCTTCACATCACCTGTTACCAAATCCTTTTCACTGGGGACTGAACCTAGGAGCTTCTGGATCCAAAGCATGTGCTCTGCCATTGAGCTGTGGTTCCCTACCCCCCCCCACAACAAAGAATGGAAGAGGAAGGACTAATGAGACAAAAGAATTACTGTAGGGATAGTTTAGTTTATTTATATGCCACTTTTCCATAAAAGTGGCACATAAATAAACTAAACTATCCCTACAATAATACTTTTCCATAGGAGGCAGCTGGTATAGCAAAGTGGGGAGGAGAGCCTGGCTGGGAGTCCAGAGTCTGTGAGTTCAAATCCCTGCTTGTGTCTCCTGGGTGTCAAGGGCCAGCTAAAGATCACCCCCACAGTGAGTGGCTCAGGGGTTACGTGCCATGCCACCTGTGCAGCCGTGGGCAAGCTGCATAGTCCCAAGGAGCCCAGTTGCCCCCCAGCTGGCAGTTGCAGACAAGGAAGGAGCTGGCTTGTGCAGCTGTGGCAAGCTGAGCAGGCCCTAGCCAGCTGGGGAGGACTAGCCTCAGAGGGAGGCAATGGTAAACCCCCTCTGAATACTGCTTACCATGAAATCTCTATTCATAGGCTAGCCATAAACTGTGTCCCAAACAGTTCACAGTAAACATTAACTTGTCCAATTCCACAACACATGAAAAACCAGTTTGTTACAAAACCCATCAACAAATTCAAAAAAGACAAACATTTCAGTAAGCACAGGACAAGTTTAATGTTGCAGAGAGATTATCTAGACTTAATATGGCTGCTGTCAGATATGGGGCTTATTGTGTTAGTTTAACGGATTAAAATGGTAGTGCTTTTTCCTGATTCCTAAAATTCCTTTCACAATTGAAATAACCTGTTGAGTTAAGGAACAGGAGCTTTTTCAGCTAATATACCGGCATTTCACGCAACTGTCTTTCACACTGCTGCAATGAACATCCTGTTTTTGTCCCTTACCCATCATACACATGCACACTGTAGTTCCCCACTGTGTAGGAGGTCTCAGATCTCCTCCTGTTGCCATGCAATCTCTCTCCCTTTAGCATGGGACTTCCCCCCCAGTTGTATAGACACGGGTGTGTGTGAGAAATGCTGCTGCTACCCATGCCTATGCCGGAATACTGGTACAATTTTCGTCAGGCAAAAACAGAAAACAAAAACAGGCGCCTAAAGGGTGGGAACACACTGCGTGCTCGGATGCCTGTCTTGTGAATGGCTGCAGCTAGCGAAAAACTCCCACAATTTTCCAGGTTCCCAAGCCTGCAAACGAATTATTTCTGGAATTATTTATCGCAAAAATTAGTGCTAAACTTGCACTATATTCCACTAGAGTTCCAGAACTAGCTTGTATGTTGAATGAAAGATCAAATATAATGCACAGATTACCAGATAAGAAATCATAAGAATAACGAAATAAAGTGCAGCGTGAAAGCAAAAGTTAATGGACCAAAAAGGAAAAAAGAGAGAAAAGTTCATCTACATTGTACGTGCTGGTATTGTTGCACTCTAAGGGTGCGCAGCAACCTGGCTTAAATATACTTCAGAGAACATAGTCTCCTCAGCAGTCTAGAAAGTTCACAGCTGGCTCCTCCCATCTCTCCTCCAAATGAGGCTTAGAGCAGCAAAAGGGAATTGCAGGGGAGGGCAATGATCTGCTTCCAGATGCTCCAGATGCTTGTGCTAATCCTACTACTTTTTGTGGGGGAGGGATGTAGAGCATCTCCTTTCCATGCAGAAGGTCCCAGGTTCAATCCTCAACATCTCCAGGTAGGACTGGTAGAGAACCCTGCCTGAAAACCTGGAGAGCCACTGCCAGTCAGTGTAGACAATATTAAGCTAGATGGACCAATGGTCTGACTCAGTATAAAGCAGTTTCCTGTGTGCTGTGCCTTACAGTAGACATCTATTACCATATAATATTCATGGTATCATTGTGTGTTATTTCTGTGGAGCATCCTTAAATGTGTCTATATGTCTGGTACACTTGAATAATATTATTGCAGTCCCAACACCACATCATGCCATGTGACTTTTGATATGACCTCCTAAATGAGAGTATTTGTATGCTGAATTACTAATAATGATCCGCAAACCACTTCCAAATTTAGGAAAAGTAGGTCAAATGGATTTGTTGAAGTCTTGGAAGTATTATATTAAAGGAATATTCTGGAACACTTTTTTTGTAGCAGGAATAACTATGCACTACTTACAAGTATGCTGCAGATGGTATTGGTAATAAGTAGATTGGCTGAAGCTTTTTGTCAAGTGTGCTGATAAGAACAGGCTGCCATTCTTATGAAGATAGAGCCAAGAAGAGGTTTTAATGTATAGATAGCAAAACACTTTGAAAATATCTTGTAGAAAGAGCTACAGAAGTGCAAAATATTATTCTAATGCCAGCAAGTATGGTTGGTTTGTTTCTGGAAAGATACTTCCATTTAAGGCAATAATATAATTCAAACATTTAGGCAAAACATTGCTAGCAGTGCTAATTAGCCTGTTAAATCTGAAAGATCCGAGAGATGAAGAAATTGGCAACTGATATCAGTTTTGGGAACGAGATAATCAAGTTAGCCAAAAAAAAGGGAAAATCTCATGTTTTATAAGGAAAATGTTACTGTGAAGCATATTTCAATAGTGAAGTAGTCTGTTTTCTTTGGCAAACCTGTACTATAAATAGTAAGGATCTCTAACTTGAGCATTCAGCACAAAAAGATTTTCATCTGTAAAAAGAAACCCAGCTATTCAAAATGGAACACAAATATTCAATTACAGATGGCTTTTATGTGTTTGTCTAGTGATTGAGAATCTTTTGGTTGGAATCCATTTATAACCCGCACCTTGTTTTCAGCTGTTCAAAGATTTGTTTCCCCTTGATGTGCTAATGGAAATTGTACTGCAATGGTATTTATCCTGTGTAATGAGTGAAACAAATGTAATCATTATCCTATGACAACAACTCTTGGGGTGGGAGAGAGAGACCTTAGAGGTGCAAAAACAGAATACTGAGCCGGTTGAGAGACAGTGGAGCTTTTTCAATTGTTAGCCAATTTTATACTGTTTCTAGGACAAACCACAAAGCATTTTAAAACTTAAAGCAGCCTCTTTATATAGACATATGAGAGGAAGCAAGAAAGTTTTAATGTTATAATTACATAAAAGTAAAAAATGGATATAAAGATGTTTTTTAAAATATAAAATTATGTGGAGAGCTGGGCCAAAGGCAGGATTCAGTGACCCCCAAAAGCTACTACTGCCACCTGTTATTTGTGGAGTGTGCCTCGATCAGTGGTTCCCACTCTTTTTCCCATGGACCACCTGAAAATTGCTGAGGGTCTTGGTGGACCGTTTAATTATTTTGCTGCTTGTTGTAACAATTATAATGTGCTGTGCTGGATGCTGTGTGATTTAGAAGTATATTTGCATAGATATGCTGTGGACCTCTTGAATAAAGCCCATGGACCACAGTTTGGGAACTGGGAACAGTCTTAGTCTAGATACTAAGGACCAAACTAGACATGCCTTTTATCACACTATTTGATGTTGTGTAGCTATTGTTTTGTGTTTGACAAATAGTCAGTGTATGTGTGGGGGTGACCTGGCTTGGATGCCCTGTGATGGAGGGATGGAGCTTTAACAATTTGTCCTGCTGCAGTCTCTTCCCCATGTTTGGGATTTGCAATAGACGGAAAACTCCAATTAGTTTCATCAGGAGCTTTTTTCTCATTGCAGCAAGTAGGTGCAGAGCCCCTTAATTCCCACCCTACACCACAGGTCCAATTTTGCGCACTGCCACCCCCATCCCCAAGTTGGATATTTGCTCAACAAACAGCTATGCATCATCAAGCTATACGACACAAGTCATGTCTAGTGTGGACCTGAAAGAGGAACCACTTTCAAAGTAAAGTCAGTTCAAACCTATTACCTTCCAGTAGCATGAGTAGAGCTAGAGTTATAATGAGCTCAAAGAACAGCCAAGGTAAAAATAAATAAGGTTTATTTTAAGGCAATTAGAGTTTATAAGCTGTAAAAAGATCAATACATAAAGGCTAGGCTAGATAATTTATTGCGGTCAGTGACCAATAAAAAACATACAGTATTACAACATATATTTAACAAAATCCAACATCAAATACTTTTAAAAGATTCTTTTAAGTTAAAATTACTGGTTGAGTACCCCTTTTGTCGACACATTGTTTCCTTCTCGGCCTTTTGGCTAAGATCAAGTGTAGATCAATACATAAAAAGGCATTTCTACTTCAAATAGTATCTACCCCATGTTTGTGGACCAGGAGCCATCAGCTGTTAGCTGCAGAAAACAGTAGTTAAAAAACCTCTCCATTCCAAAAAGTGGCAACAGAAGCCTCTCCTGAAGCAAGGAGAGTTGAAAAGTGCTGGCTCTTAAGGCAGGCGTTTGCTTCCTCACCCCTATCATAGCCTTCTGAGTTATAGGAAGTCCCAGCATTACCTTTAGATCTCCCTCTGAGAACTACCTAACAAGTTCCACTCCTATTATAGTAATATCTGATTAACTGGAATGGGGGTGGGGAGAATCGACAGACAACATTGAATTATTTTGATGCAGAAGGGTCCGGGAAATCCTTCCTATGATTAGAGGAAGACAGACTGCCCTGAGCCATCATGGAAGAAGGCAATGCTTCCCCAGTCATTATGAAAGAACAGCACTTAAGCAATAGCAGGACAAGGAAAAAAGTAGGCATCTCTCAAGTGACAGGGTCCTAGTTCACAAAGAGGAGAGATGTGACTTACTGTATCCACACAAGTCTAGCGAGAAGCTTGAAACGAGGCCTTGGACTTCCAAAATGTAATATTTTGAATATTTTTTCCAGAGATTCAGGGTAGGTTATTCCAACACTTTTTGAGAAGATTATCACAAGGAGTACAGACCAAAAATACAAATTCCTTTGAATAAACTGAACATTGACACTGAACTTGCTACTCTTCCTACAATGGCAAAATGAACATACTGCATCTGTCTTCACCAGGGGTGCAAGATACAGTTTGCTGGCACATACATCTTTGCAGTTGGAGAGCGTTAACAACAATTTCAAGACCCACAACCTTACCATTGTGGGAAATGGTAAGTTCATGTTTAATAAGAAAAATGATGAATAGTAGACTATTCTAACTTAGTTTCATAGTAATCAAAATGTGATTGTTTTTCTTGCTGCATGTTCTGCCAACCCTTGCAGAATGTATTAAGGAAGCTTTTCTCTCTGTTATCTTAACCGCATTTGGAAGGAAAGAACTTGCTGTTATGATTGGAGAATAACATTCCTTCTATAAGTCCCCCCCTGCCCTACTACCTCTTTTCATTCTGTCATACCCCTATCCAATGCACATTTACTCAGAGGTAAGTCCTACTTTGCTAAATAGACATAGGTTTTCAGTCTAAGGCAAGTGAGGGCAAGGCCCAGAACCAGAGCAAATTGAAGTAGCATGGTATATGGTGTAGGGAGAAGATAGGGTGAGATAAATGCCACCGTTCCCCCATGTTTTTACATATTGACTCAATAATTCTTCTGCAGTTGATGAAACTTGTTTATTTATTTATTTATTTATTTATTTTATTTCATTTTTAAACCGCCCATAGCGAATAGCTCTCTGGGCGGTGAACAAAACAAGATTAAAATACAATATTACAATAAAATTACAATAAAATCAGCAACAAGTTAAACGAAAAAAAAAAATTAAATGAAACACATTGAACATTAAAATGCCTGGGAGTATAGCCAGGTCTTAACCTGGCGCCTAAAAGAAAGTACCGAAGGCGCCAGGCGTATCTCCACAGGTAGGCTGTTCCACAGTTCGGGGGCCACCACAGAAAAGGCCCTAGATCTAATAACAATCCTCCGGGCATCCTGATGAGTTGGTACCCGGAGGAGGGCCTTGGATATTGAACGAGGTGAACGGGTAGGTTCATAGCGGGAGAGGCGTTCCACAAGGTATTGTGGTCCCACACCGTGTAAGGCTTTATAGGTCAAAACCAGCACCTTGAATCTGGCTCGGAAACAAATAGGCAGCCAGTGCAGGCGGGCCAGGACAGGTGTTATATGCGCAGACCAGCGGGTCCTCGTTAACAACCTGGCTGCCGCATTTTGCACTAGCTGAAGTTTCCGAACGGTCTTCAAGGGCAGCCCTACGTAGAGCACATTACAGTAGTCCAGTCTAGAGGTTACCAGAGCGTGAACAACTGAGGCGAGATCGTCACTGTCCAGATAGGGGCGTAGTTGGGCTACTAAGCGAAGATGGTAAAACGCATTCCGTGCCACCGAGGCCACTTGAGCCTCAAGCGACAAGGAAGGGTCAAAAAGGACCCCCAAGCTATGAACCTGTTCCTTCAAGGGGAGTGTAACCCCATCTAGAACAGGATGAACATCCACCATCTGGGCAGGTAAAGAGCTCACCAACAGTGTCTCAGTCTTGTCTGGATTAAGTTTCAGTTTATTAGCTCTCATCCAGTCCATTATCGCGGTCAGGCAACGGTTCAGCACATCAACAGCCTCACCTGAAGAAGGTGAAAAGGAGAAGTAGAGTTGCGTGTCATCAGCGTACTGATGGCAACGCACTCCAAAACTCCTGATGACCGCACCCAGAGGCTGCATGTAGATGTTAAAGAGCATGGGGGACAAGACCGACCCCTGAGGGACTCCACAATGGAGAGTCCAGGGTGTCGAGCAATGTTCCCCAAGCACTACCTTCTGGCGACGATCCGCTAAGTAGGAGCAGAGCCACTGCCAAGCAGTGCCCCCAACTCCCAACTCCGCGAGCCTCCCCAGAAGGATACCATGGTCGATGGTATCAAACGCCGCTGAGAGATCAAGGAGAATCAACAGGGTCACACTCCCCCTGTCCCTCTCCCGACAAAGGTCATCATACAGGGCGACCAAGGCTGTTTCAGTGCCAAAACCAGGCCTAAAACCGGATTGAAACGGATCCAGATAATCGGTTTCATCCAAGAGCGCCTGGAGCTGGCCGGCGACCACCTGCTCCAGGACCTTGCCCAAAAAAGGGACATTCGCCACCGGTCTATAGTTGTTCAAAATATCTGGGTCCAAAGAAGGTTTCTTTAGAAGAGGTCTCACTACTGCCTCCTTGAGACTACCAGGGACTACTCCCTCTCTCAAGGAGGCGTTTATCACCTCTTTGGCCCAGCCGGTGGTTACAGCCCTGCTGGCCTTCACCAGCCAAGATGGGCATGTTTCCTTTAAATATTATCAACTCTAGTCATGTGTACTGGATGAAAGCTCAATTGAAAATGTAATAAACCCATATGAGTTCTGCATCACAGTGTTAGAACAATTGTGGGCACACATGAAAAATTACTCTGGATTCTTGTACAGCAGAACAGTGCCATTCTAATATAGTGTACTTCTTAAGCTGCAAACATTGTTTTGTTTTATTCCCTTCTGTTTTTTGTTGTGGATGCATATGTCAAATAGCTTCTACATTCAGCAGTTCACCACGTAACGGCACACACCAGTAACTCACTCAAGCTGCCTTTTGTGTATGAAGGTGGGGAGAAAGGGAGAATTTGTGTGGTAAAAGAAATGTAGGAAGAGGCCATGATTAGATCATGCCAAAAAATAAGAGGATAAACCTGGGATGGATTCAAGTGTGCAGTTTTTGTCATGTTGGAGGATGCACTCGGCACAAGAAATCAGGTAAGGAATTCATCAGGCAACTGACCACTTGTCTCTGAGATATTAGTTTTAGAAACATATTAGACGTATTAGTTATCCAAAGGGGTCTACTATTCCTTGGTTCTCTCTAGTTGTCCTCTGCTATGGAGATCTTGTCCTGTAGTGTTATAAATTCAAAAGCCACGATGTTTTGGATAAGATGGTTTGTCTGAATCTATTTTAAGGCACACAGCTTCAGTCCTTGCGCCATGTCTTGTAGTCAGCTGCTGATAAAAATTTATTCCTGTTGAGTAATGACTAATCTGAAAATGTGCAATGGTCATGACTTTCTTTTTTTAGAGGAATCTTCTTTTTGGCTTCCATTGTATGGCAGCTTATGTTGTCGTTTAATTGCCCAACCATCCTGTATGACAAAGGATATGATGACTGGATTTCTTAATCAACAGGTAAAATATATAATACATATTTTTTATTGGCTTATAGAAAGCATGCATCAACATATTCTTTTTTTTTTACTTTGGTGAATTTTATACTGAGCCAGAGGAAACTGCTGTCTTGGGTTACCTGTATATACTGAATATTAGCAAGGTTGAACCTTTTTAATAGCAACCAAAGCCAGATTAAGGAAGAAATTTTATATGGTACACTGCTGAAATTGCATAGACTAATGAAAATTATACAGACATGAGAGTGGCTATATACTATAGCCTGCATGGATTTTTCACATTCTGCAATTTTAAATTGAAAATACCCCCATGCCATTCTGATGCTTCCCATAAACTCATTTCACAACAAAACCTTACAAAACCTATAGTCCTGAACTCAGAAACACTTGCTTAACAACCCTCTAAATTTGCATAGTGATACACAACACACTCAGAGAGAATCGAGAGTTCAAAAGTTAAAACAAGAGGAAAAAAATCCAGACCCGTTGAACTTTTTTTGTCAGTGGTCTCATAATTTGTTGAAATTAATTAAAAATCAGCCATGCTCACTGAGTACCTGTAATCCTTTTACTGACCTTGCCCCATATTCTGACCTTCATTTTCTGTAGTTTAACAGTTTAAAAAAATGCCTGGCTGAGTTTTAATTAATTTAAGAAATTTTAGCTGGAACCCTATGATAACATTGGGCATGCTCAGTAAGAAACAACTGTCAGTGTTCTAAAAGCCAGACTAACAGCTGTTTGGCTTGGCTTATCACACCCACACCAGACATTTTCCACATTAAACCGTCCTGGCTTCCTCCAAAGAATTGTGGGAAGTGTAGTTTGTGAAGAGTGCTGAGAGTTGTTAGACTCCTATTCCCCTGACAGAGCTCCAGTGGCCAGAGTGATTTAACAGTCAGCCCCTATTCTGTAAGGGGAATAGGGCGTCTCCTAGCAACTCTCAGCACCTTTCACAAATTACACTTCCAAGACCCTCAGGGGGACGCTGTGACTGTTTAACGTGAAACAAAGGTCCGGTGTGGATGTGGCCAGTGACAGCTTTGGTTTAAGTTTGGGTGTGTCTGCTGTAGAATAAAAAGGTGGGAGAAACTCTGAAAAACAATGATACTGTTCACAGTGTTTTCCTTTTGAAAAGGAAAAGGGCTTTCCCTCTGCCCAATACCCAGCCAATCTCCTCCTCCCCCTCCCTGCCCCTCCCCCAAGTCAGTTTCACCTATCCTAAGCATTATTGTATAGGAATAAATCCCATTGAACTCAAAAAGCATGGAAATGATCAAACCGTGTCCTCCCCTTCTCCCTTCTATCCCCTTTCTCTTGCCCCTTCCCTCCCCTTCCTTTTGCCCCTTCCCTCCCCTTCCTTTGCCCCTCCTCCTCTCCCTTTCTCCTTCCCTCTCCTCTTCCCTCCCCCCTTCTCCCCCATGGTCAGTTTTACCTATCCTAAGCATGATTGCATGGGAGTAAATCCCATTGAACTGAGTAAGCATGCAGATGATCAGACCTGCCTTTCCCCTCCCCCTCTCTCCTCTCTTTCTCCTCTCCCCTCCTTCTTCCTCCCCTCCCCTCCTCTTTTTTCCTCCTCCCCTGCCCACTGCAGCCTTCCGTCACTCCCTTGTGGTCTGTTTCATCTATCCTAAGCATGATTGCACGGGAGTAAATCCCACTGAACTCAATAAGCATGCAAATGATCAAACCAGCCCTCCCCCTGGCTCCCCTCCCCCGTCTTCCTCCCCTCCCCCCTTCTCCTCCCCCATGGTCAGTTTCACCTATCCTGAGCATGATTGCAGGGGAGTGAATCCCACCGAACTCAATAAGCATGCAAATGATCAATCCATTCTCAGCAAACTTGCACAGGGTCACATTTCTTACCTCCCAGATTAAAAAGCAGAGAAATTCACTAACAGGCAAAAAAAAAAACCTTGCAAAGAATATCAGGAGCTTCTGGAAGCTGGGGCAGATAGACTTTTATCTGATTTCTCTGATTTTAATAATCAGAACTCCAGGGAAGAGAGCAGAAGTGTGAATGGCAGGCATACAGACTTGAGGTGAGTATATATACAGAGCATACAGAGATGAGGAAGGAATATCTGTCCGAACAGCAGCCTATCCTTAACCAGAGGCAATTTGCTACCCACTGTTATTAAGTAGACAAGGGCATTTAATCATTGGGGAACCTTAAATATGATGTCTCATTAATGAATGTTTTATGGGCTTATTTACAGAAACACCTGTTCCATTTTCTACTACTTGTTGCAAGCCACATTTCTGTTTACTTTCTACTTCCATGTTTTTATATTATCTTAACTTTCAGTCTTCCTTCTGATTTCTCCTTAAGGCCTGTTAATAGAAGAAAAGATGTTGCATCTTTATTGTCGTTCAGGATTATCTGAACAGTCTCAGCCGCCTGGTCTTTTTTTAAACAAAAGATTTTGCCTGGATTATTAGGGCATATATCTCTAGCTGTCAAAATGTCCTGTGAATGGACGTTGGAACCTAGGCGTGCAATGCAGACAAAGAGACTGGATGGACTTGGGCAGTGTAAATAAGATAAATCATGTCATTAATAGTGATAGAAAATTATTTGCACTGTTGGTACTGTTGAGATAATTATGAGGTAGCAAGAGATGGCTGGGTAAGTCTTTGGTGATGGCATTTTATATTTGCTTTAGCCGTTGGTGAAATATAGTCATAACATTGTTATAAGAGCAGCTCAGCAGTCTGATTAGCTGAGTGGTCTTTTCTTGTGTGTTGTGTACAATTCACTGTTCCCTCCCCTCCCGAAAATGTGGGTCATTGGAAAATAAAACTTATGCTGAAGGTATCTCTTTCTTACAGCAAATGATACAGAATCTGACTAGCTGGAGAAGGTTATACTGTGTTCTGAGAGGTGGCAAACTCCTTTGCTATTATACATCAGAAGAAATAGAAGCTAAAGTGGAGCCAGCTTTGACAGTTTATGTCAACAAGGTAAAATGTGACCTCGTATACTCAACTGAAGTTAAGTTATGGGACTCTTTTTGTATGTTGTTAATCTGAAATGGAAATGCTTTTGTGTATGAGGTGAGGAATTCCTTCCATTCCAAATGTGGGTGTTAAGGGCAGTGTTACAGTTTCAGGGACATTGTTTCTGGGTACCTAATTGGAACCTCAGTTACCAATAATCACAGCAGTTTTGACAGTTTAGTTTTGTGTTTCTTCTGCAGCTAATGCAAAAGTGCTTTTAGGTCCTTGATACAAAAGCAATATGCAGTTTTTGCTTTTTTATTTTATTGATTGATTGATTGATATCCCGCCCTTCCTCCCAGCAGGAGCCCAGGGTGGCAAACAAAAGCGCTAAAAACACATCAAAACATTATAAAAACAGACCTTAAAATACACCAAAACCAAACAACTTTAAAAACATTTTTTTAAAAAAAGCTTGAAAAACATATTTTAAAAAGGGTTAAATATATATATATTTTAAAAAACATATTAGAAAGCAATTCCAACACAGATACAGACTGGGACAAGGTCTCAACTTAAAAGGCTTGTTGAAAGAGGAAGGTCTTCAATAGGGTCCGAAAAGATAACAGAGATGGTGCCTGTCGAATATTTAAGGGGAGGGAATTCAACAGGGTAGGTGCCGCCACGCTAAAGGTCCGTTTCCTATGCTGTGCAGAACGGACCTACTGATAAGATGGTATGTGCAGGAGGCCCTCACCTGCAGAGCGCAGTGATCGACTGGGTATATAAGGGGTAAGACGGTCTTTCAGGTATCCTGGTCCCAACCTGTATAGGGCTTTGTACACCAAAACTAGAACCTGTGCAATTCTTTCAGCAGCAGGGTGACATGTTGCCGATACCCTGCCCCAATGAGCAGTCTTGTCGCCTCATTTTGCACCAGTTGCAGCTTCCAGATCAACCTCAAGGGGAGCCCCACATAGAGCACATTACAGTAATCCAACCTGGAGGTTACCAGTGCATGGACAACAATGGTCAGGCTATCCCGGTGCTGAAACGGCCGCAGCTGTCTTACCAGGCAAAGCTTGTAAAAGGCACTCCTAGCCACGGAGGTCACCTGGGCCTCTAGCAACAAAGATGGATCCAGGAGCACCCCCAGACTACGAACCTGCTCTTTCAGAGGGAATACGACCCCATCCAAAGCACGCAACTGACCAATTATCCGAACTCAGGAACCACCAACCCACAGTGCCCCCATTTTGCTAGGATTCAGGCTCAGTTTATTGGCCCTCATCCAGCCCACCACCGAGTCGTGGCAGTGGTCCAGGGCTTGCACGGCCTCTCCCGATTCAAATGTTATGGAGAAACAGAGCTGGGTATCGTCAGCATACTGCTGACGCCTCGCCCCATATCTCCTGATGATCTCTCCCAAGGGCTTCATATAGATGTTAAACAGCATGGGGGACAAGATGGTACCCTGCGGCACCCCACAGCACAACTGCCAGGGGGCCAAAACACAGTCACCCAATGCTATTCTCTGAGAGCAACCCTGGAGATAGGATCAGAACCACTGTAAAACAGTGCCTCCAATACCCATCACACCAACTCAACCCAGGAGGATACCATGGTCAATGGTATCAAAAGCTGCTGAGAGATCAAGTAAGAATAACAGGGTCGCACTCCTCCTGTCCTTCTCCCGATAAAGGTCATCCATCAGGGCGACCAAGGCCAATTCAGTCCCATAACCAGGCCTGAACCCAGACTGGGATGGGTCAAGATAATCTGTTTCATCCAAGAGTACCTGCAACTGTTGTGCCACAACCCTCTCAATCACCTTCCCTAAAAAGGGGGTGCTTGCAACCGGTCGGTAGTTGTCACAAACCAATGGGTCCAGGGTGGGCTTTTTCGGGAGTGGTTGGATCACCGCCTCTTTCAAGGCGGCTGGAACTACTCCCTCCCGCCATGATGCATCGACCACACCCTTTAAGAAGCCAAGAAGGGCAAGGGTCGAGAGGACACATTGCTGGCTGCATCATTGCAAGCACCTTGTCTACGTCATCAGGCCGCATCAACTGAAATTGTTCCCAAGACATTGTAGCAGACGTTGCACTGGACACCTCACTGGGGACTACAGTACTTGCGGATGGGGCATCAAGACTGCTACGGAGGCGAGCAACTTTACCCTCAAAGTGCCTTGCAAACAATTCACAGTGGGCCTCCGAAGGGTCTAAAACTCCATTTCCTGGCGTTGATGGCAACAGACCCCTGACAATGCAGAAAAGCTCCACTGGATGGCTACTTGAGGATGTGATGGAGGCAGAGAAGTGGACCTTCTCCGCCCTCACCACCACACAGTAGGCACAGTAATGATGATTTAGTCGCTCCCGATCAGCCTCACAGCACGTCTTTCACCACTTGCGCTCTAGCCGTCGTCCAGCCTGTTTCATTGCCCTTAGCTCACTGGTGTGCCAAGGTGCAAACCGGGCTCCACAATGCCGGAGAGGGCGCTCAAGGGCAACCGTGTCAAGAGCCCGACGTGCCTTGCTGTTCCACAGCCTGACAAGGGCTTCAACAAGGTCACCTGCTCTATCTACTGAGAACTCCCCCAGGGCATTCTGGAATCCTGTAGATTCCATTAGTCTCCGGGGGTGGACCATCTTAATCTGTCCATCACCCCTGCAGGGGAAGATCAGAGCCATAAGTCTAAACTTCACCAGGAAGTGATCTGACCATGACAATGGGGTGACATCAACCCCCCCATCTCCAGATCACCCCTTCCTCCATCTGGAGCCAAAACCAAGTCGAGGGTGAGCCCTGCCCTATGTGTTGGGCCATTGACAACTTGAGACAGCCCTATGGTTGTCATGGAGGCCATGAAGTCCCGAGCCAGAACACTAGAGCCAGCCTCCGCACAGACATTGAAATCACCCAGCACTATCGTTCTGGGCTCCTCCAACACCACAGCCAAGATGGCCTCCACCAGCTCAGTCAGAGAAGCTGCCGGGCATCAGGATGGATGGTACACCAGCAGCAACCCTAGTTTACTGTCTCCTCGGCCCGACACCAGGTATAGGCCTTCACAGCCAGCTCCAAGTCAGAGTGGTTTCCTGGTGATAAAGATGGTAGTTCTGTAGACCATAGCAACTCCTCCCCCCCCCGTCTCTGCAGCCTGTGCTGGTGTTGCACCGAGTATCCAGATGGGCAAAGCTGGGTCAGATCAACTCCTCCCAGCTCACCCACTCAGTTCTTGGTAATGCACACCAAATCGGCACCATCCACAATCAAATCATGGATGAGAGTGGTCTTATTGTATACACAGGCCAGTGGGCACAACAGATGAGCAACAAGGAACCCATCCATGAGAGGAGTGGCAGCAAGGAACAAGGCGCAGATAGCCTTGCCCTCGTCTTCTATGGTAATTCACCACATCCCCATGGCTATATTCCCCTCTACCTGTGATCACTGAAACTGGAGTGGCATCACCCATGTTCCTCCGTACTAAGACTCCTCCTAAACACCTAATATGGACCCAACACGAGCCCACCAACAAAACCTGTCAGAGCCAATTATTCCAGTAGGCCTGTGTGAGAATTGGGAACAGTCATACCCATTCAAAGTTTTTCACACAGGGCCCATCTACTCCCCCTCCTGTCTCACACCCGGGGGGGGGCAGCCTTCTGCCAGTTACAGACTCTCACTCTGAACGCATCTGGTGACTTTCTCCTATTGCTTTATCATTGGAGGACTCCCACCAACACCACTGCCACCAGGAAAAGCTTCAGATGTTTTATATATGTAGCTGCAAAAGAGAATTGAGTAGGTAACGAGGAAGATTCTCTACTATTTCCACGTCACATATTCTTAAATACACAATTTGCAAGCTAGTTTTTGGCCCAGCTCTCTCTCTCTAATGCACACAGCAGCAACCAGCAGGATACTGGATGTAGGAGAGATGATTTAGATACAGGAATTGCATGAATTGGGCCAATTACATACTTCTTTCCCATGGTATTTTGGGAAGGAACTGTACAGTTGGTCCCACTCTTGTGATTTCTGTATCCAAGCTGTTCTAGAGTGGCGCAGAAAGAAGTTGCAGAGAATCAGCACCCATACCACTGCCAGATAACTATGAGTGGTAGGACCTCAGTGTAGCAACTTTCCAGCACTGAGATGGCATCATATGAAACCTCTGTGCTGTAACATCCTGAGTGGACTGCAAGTGAGGGCAGATAATTTAGAGCACAGATTGAGCAACATCTTCTAAAATGTTTAATTCAAGGGGCAAAAACATTTTTTTGTAACCATAATTCTGGCAAAGCACTTATGTCCTTGACAGCAATCCTATGCATATTTCCTCAGAAGTAAGCCCACTACGTTCTGTAGGGCTTACTCCCTAGTAAGTGAATTTAGGATTGCAACCTCATTCTAGACTTAATTGAAAGGCCTGGCATCCACCGCTACCTCTTGCTTAATCTTTGAAATACTGTGATCGGTATTTCTTAGTCAAACGTGGGGACAGTATTGTGTCAAAGGACTGAGATGGAGGTGCACTGTTGTCTGGCTTTGACAGTACATCTATCATCTATCTTATCTGTCATCTATCTACTATCTGTCTGCCTTCTATCTACCATCTTCTATTTTCTGTCTATCTAGGGCAGCAAACAAAAACACTCAAAACACTCTAAAATCTTAAACAAAAGTCTTTAAAACATATTAAAACAAAGCATCTTTAACAACTTCTTTAAAAACATCATTTTAAAAAAAGCTTTAAAAACATCTGAAAAAGTAATTCCAACTTATGCTGAAGGTATTTCTTCTTTCTGGGATAAGGTCTCTACTTAAAAGGCTTGTTGAAAGAGGAAGGTCTTTAATAGAGTTGTATAACAGAGATGGGTGCCTGTCTAATATTTAAAGGGAGGGAATTCCAAAGGGTAGGTGCCTCAGCACTAAAGTTCTGCTTCCTATGTTGTGCAGAACGGACCTCCTGAAAAGATGGTATCTGCAGGAGGCTCTCACTTGCAGAGCACAGGGATTGACTGGGTATGTAAGGGGTGAGATGAACTTTCAGGTATCCTGGTCCCAAGCTGCATAGGGCTTTGTCCACAAAAACCAGAACCTTGAACTTGGCCTGGTAGCTAATGAGCAGTCAGTGCAATTCTTTCAGCAATACCCTGCCCCAGTGAGTAGTCGCACCACCCCATTTTGCACCAGCTACAGCTTCCGGACCAGCCTCAAGGGCAGCCCCGCATAGAGCACATTACAGTAATACATTTAGACCTGTGTGTTATGCTAGAGAGCTTGTGGGCACTTTGAATAGCATGCTTAATATGCAGTTCCTTGGCTACATCCCATCTGTTGCATAATGTATTACTGTTAGTTAGCATCTTCCATCACTTAAATAATCAAATGAGGTATAAAACGTCTCTTACTTGAAAATCACTTTTGTTTTATAAATGCATTTGTGGCGTAAGATACATAGCAAACACTAAATGAACTTATATCACTGGGTTGCTTGAAGTTCTAACCTGTCAAATGTAAATCTATTTGACTTAATTTTATACTGGTATCTATGGTTACCTGCATTAATAGGACACAGCATTTATGGGTGAATTACTTAATCTTCTATTTTTAGAATGAAAAATTTAAATGAGCAAATTCATCAGATATGCTCCAAACAGCTGTGTTTGTATTTCAAACAGCTCCTCCAGTAATGCCTTTTTAAAAATGTACCCCTTCAAGAATACTTTGCAGATTTTTCAAAGGCTGTTGGCCCTGGGTCCCCCCCCCATGACAATATATTTAACTTACTTTTTTGTAGTTGCATATTTAATCTTTGCTGGTGCATGTTGACAGTCATACTTTGGAATATGTGGATGTGTGTTTGAAGTGAAATGGGATTAAATAAATGAAGTCCTCCTGCCTATATAACTAGTAGGTTTTTGGCTTGTAGATGAGATGGGTTTAATAGCTGTCTTCTCATGCAGAATAAGATGATGGTTTATTTTGTTCTTGGAACAGTGAGATTGTTAGATGATGTGAATTATCAAATATTTTTGGTATGCAGCTGAGAGAATTGAATTGCAGTCTTATTCAGTTAAATGTGGGTACATTGAGATGAACATCAGTGGGATATTTATTTTATTTTAGTTAACAAAATTTATATACTGCTTGAATATAAAGACCTCTAAGCCACTTACAGTAAAAATTGGCCACTTGTACCCATGTGTGGAATTGCAGCCTAATTTTAAATAAGTCTAACAGCATGTATTACTTAAAATAATTGTAGGTTCTTAACTGAATGTAAAGGTCATACTGGCTGCATGGGAGCTCTTTTTCAGTGAGCATCTTGGATAAGACCCACAAGAATGAGAACAGAGCATGTGGGCCCCAACCACAGAATCAATACAGACTCTAGAGTTGGGATCCATGTTACTGGCTCCTGCCCACATGACTGGGTTTCTTTGTTTATATTGAATTCAGGTGCTGATGTTCTACTTTTACACTCTGGAACATTTTATTATTTATTTATTTATTTTAAACATTCCTAAAATTACAGGATCTGAACAGAGTGGTTCACGACAGATGCTATTGGAGGTCGCTGATTCATATGGTTGCCATAAGTCGTGATCGACTTGAAGGCACATAACAACAACAAAAAACTGGCTATCATAAAAAGTTAAAGTAGGCCAAAGACAAATATCATCCTTTAAAATTCCTGGGCAGACAAGGAAGATTTTAACATAGTGCCAAAAAGATTGCAATGTTGACAGCAATCAAGCCTGTCCAAAATCGGGATGCCATCATAAAGTTGTCCCCAGAGCAGTTCACAGATCAAAGATTAAGTGTAGTCTAACCAGAAATACAGTAACTAATTATAAAATAGCAACATAGTAAAACCAGAGCCAGGTAAAATTAAAGCTGCTAGTGTAAACAATATTTTAAATGTCTGCCAAAATAAAAAGGCATTTTACATGGCACCAAAAGGACAATAGTCACTGCCAGGACAGCCTCCAGGAGAGGGCATTCCAAAGACAGGGCATCACCACTGAAAGGCCCTCACCCAGGTTGCTGTTTGCCTTGCCTCTGACAGTCAGGGACTCACACTGGAGCCTTTGAGTAACATCTCAACATCTGGGCCCTCCAGATGGTATTCCAGTTGGAAGGGAGCTACTCATGGAAAATATGGCACCCAGGCAGATAGGGTAATTTTACTGGAAAAAAATGTTTTATAACTCATGATATTGCTGTAAACAAGGGATGGGAACCCTTGGCCCTCCAGATGTTGTTGGACTCCAACTTCCATCTGTTCCAGCCAATGGTCAAGCCTGATGGGAGCTATAGTTCAGCAACATCAAGAGAGCCACAGGTTAGCCACCCCTGCTCTAAATGATGGCTGAGATCCAGAGGGTCCACTGTTTGCATAACCCCTTTCCCCACTTTCTCTTAGTTTCCCTCCTCCTGTTCTGGACAGCCCCCTAATCCTCAAGAGTGGCTTTTCAGGTGATGGAAGGAGCTGCAGCAGGAGGAGGTTGAGCAGGGAAACTTAATTGTACAAATGGACTTTCACACATGTTTCTTTACATCCGTTACCTGACTCAACTTGCGTACCTGTTTTGACTTAGTCTGTTTCTCTTGAATTAATCTGTTTTCATTATCTGTTATTGCATATTGGGTTTCTTTTAACAATACTGTAACTTATAACTGATTGCAAAAAAAGGGGGAGCACTAATTCACGTTTCTCGACTGATGGTGCAGTACATGATTAAAACAACACTGAGGCCAGTCCAGAAGATGAAACTGGTATTAGTGTCCTTAGCATGTACAACACATGGAGACAGAGTACTCAAAAACATGCGAGTGAATAGATGGAACATGGTACAAGTTTCTTGGGAAAGGTTTGCCACTATGATATCATTCAATCAGTTCAGCAACAGATATCACTTTGAATTGACACAGAGTTATTTCTCTTACTCTTTTTATTCAACTGTGAGATATGAAACACACCTCAATTTTCTGAAACTGAGCAATCTAAAAAGCAATTCTGTTTAGCAGAATCCAAATTATATCCCCTCTCCCTTATTTTAGAGATGTTCCATATGTGCTTACTAATATGCATACCTTTTTATATTAGTTCTACTACTTTAAATCAGTATAAAAGTTGATGTAATATTATATTGAAAATAGCAATTTTTGGATTAAATAGCAACCTAGTTAACAACTACCAAATAGCCTATGCTTTTCTATTGATTGAGAGTGAGTGAGTGTGAGAGAACATAACTTCACTCTGTATTTTATATAATGTTTAGGAAACCAGAATTCGTGCTGTGGATAAAGATACCCAGAAAAAAACCCATAAGTTTTCTGTTATCAACCCTGAGGCTGGTGAAGTGGTGACTCAGATTTTTGCAGCTGAAAGACGGGAAGACCTTTATAACTGGATGGAAGCTTTCTGGCAGCACTTCTGTGATCTCAGTAAGTAGTTCTGTGTTCTTTTGTACAGGAACGACTATGTAAGTTCAAAGAATGCAAGTCAATATGTTGAACTGACATTACATAACAATCCTGTCATTTGCAAGGAGAATAAAAAAAGCTCTCTTTTCCTCAGTGACATTAGCTAGAATATTCTTCAGAGGAAGAGCATAAGAACATAAAAAGAGCCTGCTGGATCAGTTCAGCATCCTGTTCTCACAGTGACCAACCAGGTGCCTGGGGGAAGCCCGCAAGCAGGACCCGAGTGCAAGAACACTTTCCCCTCCTGAGGCTTCCGGCAACTGGTTTTCAGAAGCATGCTGCCTCTGACTAGGGTGGCAGAGCACAGCCATCATGGCTAGTAGCCATTGATAGCCCTGTCCTCCATGAATTTGTCTAATCTTCTTTTAAAGCCATCCAAGCTGGTGGCCATTACTGCATCTTGTGGGAGCAAATTCCATAGTTTAACTATGCGCTGAGTAAAGAAGTACTTCCTTTTGTCTGTCCTGAATCTTCCAACATTCAGCTTCATTGGATGTCCATGAGTTCTAGTGTTATGAGAAAGGGAGAAGAACTTTTCTCTATCCACTTTCTCAATGCCATGCATAATTTTATACACTTCTATCATGTCTCCTCTGACCCGCCTTTTCTCTAAACTAAAAAGCCCCAAATGCTGCAACCTTTCCTCGTAATGGAGTCGCTCCATCCCCTTGATCATTCTGGTTGCCCTCCTCTGAACCTTTTCCAACTCTATAATATCCTTTTTGAGATGAGGCGACCAGAACTGTACACAGTATTCCAAATGCGGCAGGAAATATTTTCATAATCTGATCCTTCATTGCTTTATGCCTTTGATATTTGGGGTGTTTAGAACTCAGACTATTGGGAATCTACTCATTATGACAATGTTTTAGGGTGGTATAAAAATCAACTTTCTTGTGTGTGGGTTTTTTTGGTCTTTTTTTACAAATACATCTCATAACTATTTATGCTGCAGAGCAGAGATTTCCAGCAAGGTTTCAATGTGCCACATCTTCCCTTCCATCACAGTCATTTGCAATAAAATAAATTAATATTTATGCCAAGCTGAAATATCTGACAGTAATAGTGTTATAGTATAAATTGTAAAGATGGGGACTTGGTCATGCTGTGAGAATTGATTATCCAGTTTCCATATTGGAAACCTAAGAAATCACAGCATGCTTTGCCACTGCAGATGTCAAAGACGTAATACTTACTTGAGAGATTATGGCATTATTGAAAGCATCCAGCTCTTGGTCAGGTACCAATTTGGAGGAATTGTAAAAAAGTGAATACAGTATTTATGAAACACCTCCATGTTGTTTACAAACTGGATATATTTGTAGAAAGTATAAGTGTTTTGACTTCTACTCGTTGCTTTCTGATTTTCTTTCAGGCCAGTGGAAACACTGTTGTGAAGAATTCATGAAAATTGAGATTATGTCACCACGGAAACCACTATTGTTCTTGACAAAAGAGGCTACTACAGTTTACCAAGATATGAGTAAGTAAGCAAGGTATTTGAAGCAACACTGGACACAACCTATTGGGCCTCTGTTACATAATCTTTGTGGAGGTTGAATCAATTTGTTTTTGTATAACACCCTCTCTTCTAGTGAGGCCTATGCAGGATAGGTAACCACTATTTGGACAGAATCCAACATTCCTTTCTTTTTCCCTCCTGCATCCCCCCACATGCCCCCCAAATCTGTGGTGGATGGTCCTCCAACATTCTGGAGCAGATTTTGAGGCTGCATGGAGGGGTGCCCCATTTACTTCAACCCTATGCATGTTTACCTGTTAGTAAGTCCCATAAATCTTAGTGGGGGTTAATTACCATTTGGCATAATTTGGATAATTTTATAGCTTTCCTGCAGTTGAGTAAATTGCTTTTTCTTTTGTTTAATGTGCATAATGCTGCAAATTTCCCTTAATAAATTCCAGATAGATCCATATTGACCAGAGATGGGATCCCTTGGCTAGTGCCGGTTTGAGAGCATTCCTTCAATCTAACAGCTGATACCGATTTGAGTTCATTCTTTGTCTGCAAGCTGCTGTTTTTACCAATCTGTTCCCCCCTCAGAAAAAATATTGATATTAATATCGATATTTGTAAAGGAAATAGTGATATTTTGAAAGGAGATATCAATAAATTCTTCTTCAGGTGAGGCTGTTCTATCCCCCATGCTGTTCAACATCTACATGAAACCGTTGGGTGCGGTCATCCAGAGTTTTGGAGTGCTTTGCCATCAGTATGCTGATGACATGCATTCTATTTCTCCTTTCCATCTTCATCAGGTGAGGCTGTCAATGTGCTGAACCAGTGCCTGGCTGCGACAATGGACTGGATGAGGGCTAATAAACTGAGCCTCAGTCCAGACAAGACTGAGATGCTGCTAGTGGGCGGTTCTTCTGACCGGATGGTGGATGTCCAACCTGTCCTGGATGGGGTTGCACTCCCCCTGAAGGAGCAGGTTCGTAGCTTGGGGGTTCTCCTAGAACCATCTCTGTCACTGGAGGCTCAGGTAGCCTCAGTGGCACGGAGTGCTACCAACTTCGGTTGGTGGCCCAGCTGTGCCCCTATCTGGACAGGGATAACCTGGCTTCAGTTGTCCATGCTCTGGTAACCTCCAAGTTAGATTGCTGCAATGCACTCTATGTGGGGCTGCCTTCGAAGACGGTTTGGAATCTGCAGCTTAATAAATAAATAAATTCAAGGTAATATTAATAAAAATATTGATATTAATATAAATATTTTAGACATTTCCAAAAATAACTATGGAAAATCATTCCAAAAAAATCCAATCCACAACTATAGTGAATAAGCAAATTAATGGAAAATTCAGTACCAAATCCAAATTGGGCGGAATTCTAGCACATCCCTAATGTTGACTGAGAGCTATCCTGAGCAGGATAGTGGCTAAGATTCTGAGCAATGAGTCAAGGATTCCCTGGTTCAAATTTCATATCTGCCTTCAGCTCACTGGGTTGCTTTAAGCAAGCCATTCTCTCTCATCTGGATTGGTATATACATGTGAATCACTACTATGATTATCATTCCCAGACTGCTAGTGGTTCTTATCTAGCACTACTATGAAAACACCCCATTTTGCCCCTGTTTTTGTGGTACCAAGCATGTAAGGGGATCTGGTCCATAGGACTGATCATTCTAAAATTACCTTACTCTTGCAGGCCATCGGACTTTACAGCTGCCAAATAGTAGAAAATAGTGATTGGCTGCCAAACCCAGCCACAGTTTGTGGGGGCCCTGCCCTTGAGACTATAAAAATTGTTATGTTGATTACAGTGTTGTGCATTAAAGCAGTCTAGAAGCAGAATGATATTTGAACTATGTCTTAAGTGGCCAAAAGTAAATCAACAAATGTAAACTGCAGAGGTACAGCTTGAATGTTGCATTGTAGTTTTTAAAGAAACCAATTAATAAACAACATTTATACTCCTCAAAATGAAAGGAAGTTATTTGTAAGTGTTGGCATTCAGTATAATCTCTCCCTGGTCAGTGCTAAAAATTCAGTAAAAATTAATGAAGATCCACAATAGTTTTAACATCCTGCTGATGTTTTACAAGGTAAAATATTCCACCTAATGAAGCCTGCTGTACGGTGGACAGTAAAGCCATAATTAGCTGTGTTCATAATATTTTGATGTGTGTTTAGTTGATGTGAAAAAGTACAGGAATTTCCATTGCCCCAGACAATTTCAGGGTCTTGCTTTCCATAAAGGTGTGCATTTTTTAGAATTGTTGCTTGGATGGTACAGCAATGTAGCTACGTATCAATTTAATAAGAATTTTACATTGTCTTTTAAAATGTGATAGGCATTGATTCTCCAGTAAAACAAGAATCATTAACTGATATAGTGGAACAAAAAACTGAGGAGGCCAATGGGGAGTTGCTAACTGGCCAACAAGAAGAATGGGCACCACCTTTGTGGGCCACAACGTTTGACGGTTCTCACCAGAAGTTTGTATTGAAAAGCATGCTTTCAGGAACAAATGAAGAGACTGTAAACCCTAGTGCGGGGAAAGGCAAAAAAAGAAGAGCACGCCTTCCACCATCTGATAAGCCACCATACACCATAGCAGCACAGACATTGTCAGATCAACTGGGAAAGGAAAACATCAGGAATAATTCCCCTCTTATATGTAAGGACAGTTCTGATTCCAGCTTATCTTCTGTGCCTCACTTCAAGCAACCTGTTGCAGCTCCTCACAAACAAACTTGGCAGAAATGTACCTCTGTTGATGATAAAAATCCTGCCCTTTCAGCTACAAAGGTTGTTCATAGTGATAAGCCCATTCCTGCACCTAGGCAGAAGTCGGTCAAAGAGATGCTTGAGCCTAGAATATGTTTTCAGTCACAGGTGTAGTACTGATGCGTGGTTTGGCTCCGAATGGGGTGGGTGTTTTTTTTTACAATTTTGGCCATGTTTACAATTTTATTACTGACCCAAATCTTTCACCAGAGTTCCTGAAGTATTTAAGTGTATCTTTTCAGGTGATTGAGATTACAGCACAAAGACTATCCCCCCCTTCAAAAATTCTGTTCTGTTTGACATTGCCAGTGTGCAAACAGATTTCTTCAGCAGATACAAATCAATGGGTTGTTTCTAGTGATAACCTTCTGATAGATTTAAATTGTTCTTTTGTCTCCAAAACATCTGTATGATATTTTATGACATGGTCATACTCAACCCATATCTTTTTTCCCAGGGTACATTTCAAATACACACTCTCAAATTTGCAAAACCTTTTGAGGAGGCACTTACCTTGAGGTGAACAGGATTCTTCTTACGCTGTGAAGATTAACTACAGCTGCTGTTTGCCTCTGCTCATGAAAGTATATAGAACCTCTAATAGGATTATCTGAATTTTCTTACTCTAGTTCTTCATGAATGGTCTTACAAAAGAGTTTAAGGTAAAGAAAAGTACATGTAGGCTAGCTTGTCTATCACTCCCCCCTCTTCTGCAGCTCTTTTGTTCTTGTCCCTTTCCTCTAGCTTAACCCTCAACCCCACCCCTGTCCAAATGTCCTACCAACTGTAGCTGTATGTCATCTCCCGTGGTGCTTCCAAAGTCAGATGAACTTTGTAGCATCAGATGAGATTTGAGATCCCTGTGGGAGAGATCTGTGACAACATTCATTCCCTTGTCCATTCCCTTAGGGCCTCCTACTACAAAGCTAGTCTGTCAGAGTTCTCAGATGGTGTAGCTGGGGTCACCAAATAATTTAAGCAAACACAGAGTCTTCTGGTCTCCTAAAATCCTATTGTGGTTTTATTAGCACAGTAAACAAACAACGTTTAGATTTTCATTTGTTAGATATATTGGGTGGTATTCAGTGCTAGAGTAGACCCATTGAAGTTAATAGACATGACTAACTTTGGTTCATTAATTTTAGTGGGTTTACTCTGAGTAAGACATAGATGACTATAACCCGTTCTCTTTTTTTTTCTTGACATCATTTGTGCAACAGGAATTATGAACATGAGGTAACTTTGCTGGATGAAGACAAATGGCAGGATCTTGGTCCTTAAGCCATTTGAAGGGATTAGGTGCCATTCTGGATGATGTTTCTCTCTGTGTTCATAAATGACAGCATCAGAACCCTAATCCTTAACTCTCCAATGATGAGAAGGAAAGAAACTTCCATTGTTACTATTTTATTCCTCTAAAGGAATATCTACACAGCAACTCTAGAAAATAACACACATTTATATTTGCAGAACATAGATTCTGTATTGCAAGCAGAAACAAAATAAAGGAAATGAATGCACATTTTCAAATAAAACAAATTTTGTTAGAACAATTAGCTTAAAATGAAACTGATAGTATATAAAATAATGTGGCATTTTTTTAAAAAATGCATTTTTCTCAAATATCTCTGCCCATTTAAAATCCCCGTGTTTTCCCCTTCAAGTGTTTGAATTTTACAGAAAAAATGCAGCTTTTTGTTTAGTAAGAATGGATTGTAAATATAGATGTTAACATCTTAATGAAATCTGATCAGGTACAGTTTTAACCTGTAGTTTGCTAAGTTGTGTAAGGTAGAAAGTGCATGACATAGTTTGGACATAGTCTGGAGGATCTATAATTTCATGTTCACCTGTTCTGTTTTTTAGCTACTGTTAGAGGAACAGAATAAAGATAAGTAGCAGAGGGTTAGTATGACATTAATGCTCTCTAATCCCTTAATGAGTATAGTAGAATCCTTTTAATTGGCATATTTCTGTTAGCAGTAGGGAGTGCCAATTAAGCAATCTTCTCAATTTTAAGGCTCTCAGGAATATGCTGAGCTTATTGATATTTGCTTTTATTCCATGCTTTGAACTACTGATTTGCAATGTGCAAAGCATTCCAAATTCCTACATCTTAATTTGATTAGCAAGCCACACTAGCACAGTGAAGCTCCATGAAATGTCCATAGAGGATGTCTAGCTTTAGCAAATGCAGTTCTAAAGCAATTGTGACTGTGACTGAACTGGCAAGGTAGCTCTTAGCCACAGAGTTTATCCTTCGAAGTTAATTAAATTGATTTTTTTATCCACATTGTCAAATTACTGTGTCTTCCTATTGGGGGAGCTATTTATGAAAAAATAGTACAACATTGTTAGAGAGGATATCACCTTTTGTTTTTAATGTATTGCCAGAATGTCAAAACATGGCTGGAAACTGCTCCCATTCTTCTTCTTTGGCCATTTGACATGTGCACTGTCTCAGGGCATAGCTTCCCTGAGAGTTCATCTACATGTTTAGATCTTGGCTAGTCCCATTATAAAGTTAGAGAACACTCTGGGGTGTTATGATGTGGAAGTGGTACAATTTAAACAAAACTGTTCTAGAAAGAGGAGGCACAGGAGGTATCAAGGCAATCCCTAAAGCTCTTTGGGTTTCTGAAGTACTTGAGGGGTACTATATGGGTTTGGTCCAATCACATGTAAAGTGAGGTGGGGAGAACAATATACAGTGCTAAAGGAGTGCATAAATTGGTGGGGATCCTGTTTTATGGTGGTTTCAGTCCTATCTCCAGGGTCAGTTTTGGAGAATAGCATTGGGTGATTGTCTTTCAGCCCCCTGGCAGTTGTGTTGTGGGGTGCCGCAGGGTACCATATTGTCCCCAGTGCTGTTTAACAGCTATATGAAGCCATTGGGAACGGTCATTAGAAGATTTGGGGCAAGGTGTCAGAAGTACGTTGACGATACCCAGCTCTATTTCTTGGTAACATCTGAATCGGGAGAGGCCGTGCAAGCCCTGGACCATTGCCTGGACTTGGTGGTGGGCTAGATGAGGGCCAATAAACTCAGTCTAAATCCTATCAAGACGGAGGCAATATGGGTAGGTGGTTCCCAAGCCCAGATAATTGGCCAATTGCTTGCTTTGGATGGGGTTATACTCCCTCTGAAAGAGCAGATTCATAGTCTCGGGGTGCTCCTGGATCCATCTTTGCCTCTAGAGACCCAGGTGATCTCAGTGGTTACGAGTGCCTTTTATCAGGTTGGCAGCTGTGGCCCTTTTTCTGTACTGGGATAGCCTGACCACTGTTGTCCATGCTCTGGTAGCCTCCAGGCTGGATTACTGTAATGTGCTCTATGTAGGGCTGCCCTTGAGATTGTTCTGGAAGCTGCAATTAGTGCAAAATGCAGCAGCACAACTGCTTACTGGGGCAGGATAACACCAAGATGTCACCCCGCTACTGAAAGAATTGCACTAGCTGCCCATTAGCTACTGAGTTAAGTTCAAGGTGCTAGTTTTGGTGTACAAAGCCCTATGCAGCTTGGGACCAGGATACCTGGAAGATCATCTTACCACTTATATACCCTGTTGATCAGTGCAGCATGCAGGTAAGGGCCATCTCATCTGGAGGTCCATTCAGCACAACCTAGGAAACAGACCTTTAGTGTTGTGGCACCGACACTTTGGAATTCGCTCCACTTAAATATTAGATAGGTGCCAGTTTGGTTGTCTTTTCAGTGGCTATTGAAAACCTGCTTGTTTCAACAAGCCTTTTAAGTAGAGACCTTATCCTAGACTGCATCTGTGTTGAGATTGTTTTTAGGTGTGTGTGTGTTTTAAAGATGTTTTAAAGTTTTGTTTTTAAGATTTTTAAAGATGTTTTTAGTGTTTTTGTTTGCCGCCCTGGTCCCCTTCAGGGATGAGGGGTGTGATAATGATGATGCTGATGCTGATAATAATCCTGAACCATCCTCTATCTGCCACTCTTAACATCACAGTTTGCTCCTGAGATCCTTTTTCCTCCCCACTCCAGCCAGACTCTCAGTGCCAGAAGTGAACCTGGTTGAAAGGGAACTGCAGGGTTCCACCCTTCCTCCTGCTTTAGATGATGAGGCAGACCCTGTGTTTAAAGGCACATATCTGCTCTCGTCATGATGTGTAGTTTGGCCGTCAGACGTTACAAGAGGAGAGCTCAAGTGGTAAAGAGTCTTGGGCTTACATCTCACACTCCAGCATCACAGAGGGAAAGTAGCATCTGATCTAGACTCTGCCATCTTTATTTAACATGGGGATTTCCTTGACCCCTCAGATCCATCCCTGGAAAAAATTGTGTGTTTTGGCTACAGCATTGGGAGAGGGAGGTGGAGAAAAGAAGAAACCCTTTAAACACAGCCTGGATCAGACATGACTCCTTTTTTGTAGTGAGATGGATATGGGATGCGTATGTGCTCGAGATATCTTCTCATGCTAAGATCTCTCCCCGATATCAATCTCTAGAGGCCTGCAGACAGCCTCATGGACAAGGAGGTCCCCGTATGCATGTCAGGATTGCTGGATTGGGGCTATTCTTCCTGAATCAGAGATGCAATAAAGATGCTGCCTTTAGGCAAACAGCCCTCCTTCCCTTTAGGTGCTGCAGTTCCCATCGAGCTGCTCCCTTGAGGTGGAAAGAATACCACAGTGCTCGTTCTGTTCCTGGGAAAGATTGATGTAGCTCCACATTGCATAGGCACCTTTAACGCTGTGAGAGGCAGAGCTTGGAAAAGTTACTTTTTTGAACTACAACACCCATCAGCCCCAGCTAGCATGGCACTGGCTGGGGCTGATGGGAGTTGTAGTTCAAAAAAGTAACTTTTCCAAGCTCTGGACTGAGAGGCAATGGCTGAGTGCATTTCTCAGAGCAGAAGGTGTGTCTGGAAGCAGTTACGACTGTTGGCCCTTAAAACGCTACGTGAGATGGTTGCAATAAATTCCTTCCCTGGTACTTGTTTGCCATGAGACATGTTCGAAAGGAAAACTAGTGGTGTATTTTTGCCTGGAACAGGGCTGCCCTAAATTTATTCTTATACCTTTGTGTGTTTACCAACTAATGTCCAACAAGAAGCACCAAGTAAGCAACGTAATGCAGCTAACTTCTCTGCCACTTATTATTTTTCCAAATAGCTAATGCCTATGGTGCAGTATTAGCTCCAGGAAAGTCTCATCATGTTTAGCCCTGGGGAAGATTTTGTTTATATGTAAACAAGCCTGGCTGGGATGTATTGGGGTGTTGGACCTGGCCTGTGGGGAACCTGACTTCAAATGCATGCTCACCTACGAAGCTCCATGGATGATCTAAGGCCAGCCATGCTCTCCAACTTCTCTTCAAAGGGCTGTTGTGAGAATAAAATGGGACAGTCCCCAGGCACACAGTTGCAAGATGTCGTAAAAAGAATGGAATAAAAATATAAATAACAATACTGCCTAATAATCTCTCATAATGCATCAGAGGTTCCTAGATTTCTCCCCACCCCTCTGGATCAAGCTTTGAAGGGATGATTTACATACGCATGTCCATCACTCACAGTCTTACCCCTCATTGCCTTATTGCATGATGACAGTTGAACAAGTGAACTGCTCCTTATTGGGACGGCTGGCCCTGTATTTGAAATGCTTTTACATGAAGGTTTGATCTGTTATCTGTTGTTACTTGACGTTGCACTTGAGATGAATGCACATCTGTGAGATCTCTAATTGCAATCAACTATGAAGGAAAAAGAGGGCAAACTGCATTAGCTATGAAGGTGGGACTTTCTCTACCCTACCCTGAAACTTGCAACTAATAATGCCTAATCACTATTTGTAGGTGTCAGTAATGCCTTAGGTACTCTGTTAAAGGTTAAATGATGTAGGTGGGATTAATATTTTGTGTGTGTGTGTGTTTAAACCTTTAGTCTTCACATGTTTTAATTCTGTTGGAGTTACATACTTCTGTTTATTACTAAAGCTAAGTGGATATTTTTATACTTGATATATCTGCTGATAACCTAGTAGAAGATTGGTTTCGCTGCTAAATGTGTTTTGTTTTTCTCTGCAAGGTATGTCAACCTTGGAGGGAAAAGGGTTTATGACAAATGTTGAAACTTATTGTGTAATGTGAGGACTAATACACTGCTAAACAATAAATATCCCTGTTTGTTACATGACTGATAACTGTGTTGGTCTCCAAGAAAGAGGGAACAGGGAGACCTAAAATGGTGTTCTTTTCTTGGAACTGTGTTGGCAAAGTAATGCTTTTTAATTTTTAAAGTATCCCAGCTTTCTTAATCAATGCAGTTGGCCCAATAAAATATATCATTTTGGCTCTGATCTATGGTTTTGTTTTGTTTTTAAGTACATTTTTAGAATTATAAATCATGCTTCCTTGACCTTTTGTGAAATAAAAGTACTATTTTAGGCTTGGCTAATTTCTTAAGCTGTATAATCTGCTGAGTGGATCCCCTGTAAGAATAAACAGTATGTTAGCCTCACTCTGACAACGCTAAGAGATAAAGCTATCCAATAGTAAATGTTAATTACAGTTCTAATAGTCTGACTATCAGCCATTATGATGCTAAAAAAAGGAAATATTCATAAAAGTAATTGGACATATTATATAAACTGGCATTCATTTCACTTTAGCATACTTCAGTGAGCACAATATTCGCAGACTGTTCTGCTGTTTTCTAAATCCTCCAAGGTATGTAAAGGGGCACTGAACAAATAAGCATTTCATATAATTTAGCCAGAGGTTTAAAATTTTTATCCTGCCGTTTAAAGTTGGTACAACTGAATGGTTAAGTGGCTTAATTGTATATATATCCCTGAAGATGGGCTTGGGCCTTGACGGTTCTTGCACTCAAAAAAGCTAAACAGCTGTAATTTGGAGTCCTTCTTTTGCTGAAAAAATGCCACCGTACATACATCAGTCATGTTTCCTGCATATCGTGGGTAGCTGCCCCAGATCAGGATTCCCAGATCAATGGACATGGACGTCTAAAGGTGTGTGTGTGTGTGTGTTATCAACTGTCTATGTAGTTTTTGCAGAAAACCCTGGTGTACATTTGCCACCTAGTGTGAGCACCAGCTAATGAGCCAGGCAATTGGGGCTGGTACCTCAGTGCAGCTTCTTGTAGGGAGTTGTCAATAGTGAACTATAATTTTTCTTTAATTTTCTTGGACCCAAAGAGCAAAAACTGCTGTTTGCTACATGAAAGACTTCAAACGTCTCTGCTCTTTCAAAGCCAAACACACATAGTATACTTTTGCCCAATTATCATCAACGAAGTCTAATAAACTGTTACAAGAAACTTGGCAGATACTTCAATCTTGGGGAAACTTGATTGATTTATGAGTTTATGAAGAATGCTGAAGTATGATGAATTGGTGTTTTTTTTTTAACGGTAGTTTGGAAGTCAGTGCATAATCAGATGAATGATTTAATGAAAATCACATTGTAGCCAAAGTTGAGGCAGTTTGCTTCAAGGGATTTTACTGAAACAAGATAGAATAATATCTTAATATAACCACTACCAAATGGTTATATTGAGATCTCCTGTATGTGTAATAAAAATGCACATAAAATCTGTCTGCAAAACATCAAAATGAATGGATTTTATTCCATGAAAAATAATCTTTAAACATTTTTATATCAAGGCAGCTATCAAAACATTTATATACTTTCTAAAGAAAAATAACTTTATCAATGAGGACACCATGTTTACATTTAAAAGCTGATCTTTGCTATTGACCTGAAAACACTAGATTCCAAAACTCTCATTTTAAGGTGGTTTTTCAAAGCTATTATTACTTGTCCTGACATCTAGGCATGGGGTGTGCTAGAAACTTGAATGGAGACTGTTGGTTTACGCTTTTCAATAGAAGGCGACATGGCTTCAAAATTTAGTATGTACCTGCAGTTATCCCACATTACAGAGAAAATGGGCTATGAGGAACTGCGGCCTATTGTGGCTTGGCTCCTCACAGCATCTTTCGATGGTGTGCCTGTCATGAAAGGCATGTAGCTAATTCACAAGCAAAAACAGGAACAACTGCAGAACTAGGGGGAACTGAAGAAAACCTGCCCTGGGAGTGAGTATCTGAGCACCTGGGTGCTTGCTGCTCGCTCCTTTGGGTTGCTGTCCCTCGAGACAGCTGAAGTCCCTGGTAAGTGCTGCAAGGACTGGGACCCCCTGCCTGACCCTGGCTCCAGAGAGAGCAGCCTCTTGCATCAGCTCCTGGCTGGGTCAGGAAGCATAAAAGCCCAGCTGCCCTTGGGCAGTGGGTCTGCTGCCGGTGGGGTCACCCCTTGGGGAGCCCCTTAGGGAGGGGCAAGGGCACTACCCTCTTCTATTTCTTTTTTTCTAACCAATCTAGAGCTTGGTAGTGGGGAGGGTGTATGGCTCATGTGTAGTTCCTGCACAGGGTCGGAGCCTGTGCAGTGAACTGAATGATAGGAGAAAGTTGACAGATGCCTTCAGAATGAGAGTCTGTAACTGGGAGAAGGCTGGCCCTCCCTGGGTGTTAGATGGAGGGGAGTAGATGTTTCCTATGTGATAAATATTGAGTGGGTCTGACTGTTCCCAGTTCTCGCAAAGGTCTACTGGGATAATTAGCTCAGGTAGGTTTTGTTGGTGGGCTCTTTAGGTCCATATCAGGTG
Organism: Rhineura floridana; assembly: GCF_030035675.1. Taxonomy (NCBI): domain Eukaryota; kingdom Metazoa; phylum Chordata; class Lepidosauria; order Squamata; family Rhineuridae; genus Rhineura; species Rhineura floridana. The sequence continues at coordinate 29,848,512 of NC_084486.1, read as the reverse complement.
TTCAGGAGGAGTCTTAGTAAGAAGGAACATGGGTGATGCCACTCCAATTTCAGTCATCATGGGGAGAGAGAAGTATAGCCATGGGGAGGTGGTGAATTACCATAGAAGATGAGGGCAAGGCTATGCCTCTCTCCCACTCCTCATGGATGGGTTCCTCATTGCACATCTGCTGTGCCCACTGCCCTGTGTGTAGTGTTTAATGCCAGATTGGTACACAATAAGACCACACTCATCCATGATATGATCGTGGATGAAGGTGCCGATTTGGTGTGCATTACCAAGACCTGGGTGGGTGAGCTGAGAGGAGTTGATCTGACCCAGCTTTGCTCACCTGGATACTCTGTCACCAGGAAACCACTCTGTCTTGGAGCTGGCTGTGAGGGCCTGCACCTGGTGTCGGGCTGAGGAGACAGTAAACTAGGATTGCTGCTGGTGTATCGTCCACCCTGCTGTCTGGCAGCTTCTCTGACTGAGCTGGCAGAGGCCATCTCGGCTGTGGTATTGGAGGAACCCAGAACAATAGTGCTGGGTGATTTCAATGTCCATGCTGAGGCTGCCTCTAATGTTCCGGCTTGGGGTTTCATGGCCTCCATGACGACCATGGGGCTGTCTCAAGTTGTCACCGGCACGACACATAGGGCAGGGCACACCCTCGACTTGTTTTTTGCTCCTTATGGAGGAAGGGGTGGTCTGGAGATGGGGGGGTTGATGTCACCCCATTGTCATGGTCAGACCACTTCCTGGTGAAGTTTAGACTTATGGCTCTGATCCTTCCCTGCACAGGTGGTGGACAGATTAAGATGGTCTGCCCCTGGAGACTAATGGAATCCACAGGGTTCCTGAATGCCCTCGGGGCATTCCCAGTATATAGAACAGGTGACCTTGTTGAAGCCCGTGTCACACAATGAGGCACATCGGGCTCTTGACACAGTTGGCCCCAAGTGACCTCACTGGCATTGTGGAGCCCGGTTTGCACCTTGGTAACCAGTGAGCTAAGGGCAATGAAACAGGCTGGATGATGGCTAGAGTGCAAGTGGCGAAAGACGTGCTGTGAGCCTGATTGGGCACAAGTAAAACATAACCATGCCTACTGTGTGGCAGTGAGGGCAGCGAAAAAGGCCCACTTCTCTGCCTCCATCGCATCCTCAAGTAGCAGTCCAGTGAAACTTTTCTGTATTGTCAGGGGTCTGTTGACATCGTCTCCAGGAAATGGAGCTTTAGACCCTTTGAAGGCCCACTGTGAATTGTTTGCAAGGCACTTTGAGGGTAAAGTTGCTCACCTTCGTAGCAATGAGGTGTCCAGTGCAACATCTGCTGCAACTTCTTGGGAACTGTGGCCTGATGACGTAGACAAGGTGCTGTGATGATGTGGCCAGCAATGTGTCCTCTCGACCCTTGCCCTTCTTGGCTTATTAAATCAAATAATAAAATAAATAAGAACAAGTACACACTCAAATTCCGCTGTTCTTCTGCTTCTACTGGGGCCATTAAACATCCCAAAGAAATAATCAACAGGGGCTTTGACTTACTCTTTCAGGCTTTGGTCTCTGCCTGAGTCAGTATGGTCACCACCTACTCAGAGCCAATCTTATGCATGTCTATTTGGAAGTTAAGTTCATGAATTCAGTGAGGCCTATGCCCACATAGAAACTATGGGCCATTGTTATCTCATAGATAAAATTTCCACATTTGCTACCTTCATTTACCACAAACTAAAAAGCAGATTTAGAATTTCCATTCTAAATGTACTGAAATTTCTATAAGGGTGCCCAATAATATTCAGAGCAGTGTATATGTTATATTACCGGACAGCCAAAAGATCCACATGTGTTGGTGGCAATGCCAAGATCACTTGCCAGACGTGTTCGAAGGTAAGTCCCCGGTCTGGGCAAGTGTCAGGCTAGAGTTCCTTCATTTGAAAAAGCAGGCATGCCATGTTCTTGTAGCATATGTTACAGGAAGTTGGGTGGAGGGAGACACATGTTGACCTCTTTCCATAGGAAGAGTCTAGCTGGTCCAGTAAGAGTCCCTCCTTCCCCCAAAATTCCATGGCAGCGCCTGCAGAAGGAGGGAAATTTGCGGGATGAAAGGAGACAGCATGTGTGCTGTTCTTGCCTTGCTGGCCAGCTAGGCTGACAAGATCTTGCAATAGCAGGGGAAGCCCTGCAGCATCTCAGCAGCACAGATCTTGCACCCAGGATTTCCAGGTCTGAAGGTTTTAAAGTAAGATTTTTTGGGGCCCTATAAAAGGCCTCACACATATGGTCTAGCCTCAGTTTTGCCAGAGAGAGCAATGTGATCCACCCATCCTCTAGGTTGTGGGGTTATTCCAGGATTCAGCTGGTTGCTTTTTAAGTGCCAGGAAGCACTTTTCATGCCCTTCCAGATTAGCTGAGGGCTGGCGTGTTTTTTGCTTTTCTTAAGGTATTCTTTTGTAAGAATGTAAAAGTTATGTTTTTTCTGATTTCTTTGTCGTGTTGTGTTAGTAGACGCTGTGGGAGAGGAAATTGGGGACACCCCCCCAGAAAGGCAGGACTCCCTGATGGTGTTTTGACATGGGCAGGGGGCAGCCCAAGTCAGGACTTGAGGGTTTAGTTTGGCACTACCTGGCAGATTTTGGGCAATTAGGAGGTGAGGCTGACTTTAAGCTGGACCACGTGACTCGGCTCTGGGCTTCCCCCTAGTTAGAGCCTCAAGCACGAGGAAGAAGAGCCCCTGGTAGCCAATGGCAGGAAGGCAGCCCAGACCATTCCCACAGGTGGAGCAAGAGTCTAGATAGTATAAATTTTCATCACCACCAGCGGTTTTATTGTCTCCTTTTATTTGACAACATTCTCATTGATTCTCTGGAAAACAAACCAAGTTGTGGCCATTTTAGTCTAGTACTGTGTCCATTTCCTTATTTGCTGTCTGCAACGTGTCTGCATGTTATGTTAAGTGCACAGAGTATATAAGAAATTAAGCATGTTCTAGGTTGTGGTAGATATACTGTATGGTTGGGGTTCTGTTTTTCTCAAGCCCTTGGGTTGGAGAGAGATAAAAAATGGAAAGCAACAGCACAAATCTAGGTCACTCATGTTCCCATTTACCAAACAGCAAAGATCCCAAGTCCATTGTCTTCAGATATGTATATGTATAGTGTCCTTCATCATTTCTGTTTCTTACAGCCTAATGAAAATCCCTAGGACCTTTAGAATGCTATTTTTAGACAAAAACCTCATTTTCTGTACCATTTAAAGCATACAGATCACCCTGGAGAAGCTAATGAATGTAAATATATCCACACCAGTTAAGATAGTAAAATAAAGAAGTAATATGAAAGATGTGTCCTCAGATGTGCTCCATTGGATAGGGTTTTTCATATAGGCGCAGAGTGGTAAGCGGCGGTAACGCAGCCGAAGCTCTGCTCACGGCCAGAGTTCAATTCCAATGGAAGGAGGAAGTCGAATCTCCAGTTAAAGGGGTCGAGGTCCACTCAGCCAGCCTTCCATCCGTGGTCGGTAAAATGAGTACCCGGCATATGCTGGGGGGTAAAGAAAGGCCGGGGAAGGAACTGGCAATCCCACCCCATATATACGGTCTGCCTAATAAATGTCACAAGACGTCACCCTAAGAGTCGGAAACGACTCGCACTATAAGTGCAGGGACACCTTTACTTTTACATTGTTAAAGGAGTAACCCCATAACATAACTACACTGATACTGCAAAGGAAATCAAAACAATATAGCATGAAATAAGGTGCGGCAGACCTTTTTTGTTTTGTTTGAGCTAACAAGGAACACAAGAGAATTATTTTCCCTCACAGGAACACAAGAGAATTATTTTCCCCCACAGGTATTATCAAGGCACACCTTGGTTCTTCCTGATTGCTTCTTCTTAGTTCCTTCTTAAAACCATTAAAACATAAGAGCCTTGCTGGATCAGTCCAAAGGGCCATTTAGTGTACCATCCTGTTCTCACAGTGGCAGACCCAGATTAAGACATGCTGAGGCCCTAAACCATGTCAAGATTCAGAGGCCCCATGCCATAAAAAATAGGGAAAAAGTGGCGAGACAGTGATGAGGAGGGGATTAGTGGAAATATGCCTGGTGTGGAATGGGATTTTAGAATGTGTTGGTAGGCTAGCTTCCATTATCTTCTCTTGGGGCGTGAGGTGAGTTTGGCCAACGTATAGATGATGCAAGAAGTCCAGCAATCCTGGAAGGAAAGTTGATGGGATTGGGCGTGGATTGGTACAGGGAGGTCAGGGTTCAGCATTTTGGTGCTGGATTTTATATAAAAGGTTGTTTAAGCCAAAGTTATTTCAATGTATCTTAGTTATCTCCAACATACGTAGAGGCCCCTCATAATGTGAGGCCCTAAGCCATGGCTTACTTGGCTTGTTGCTAACCAGTTGTGTATGGGAAGCCCACAAGGATGACCTGAATGCAACAGCACATCTCCCCACTTGTGGTTCCCAGCATACTGCTTCTGACGGTGGAAGTAAAACATAGCCATTATGCCTAGTAGCCATTGACAGCCTTATCCCCATGATTTTTCTAATTCTCTTTTAAAGCCATCCAAATTGGTGGTCATCACTGCTTCTTGTGGGAACAAATTCCACAGTTTAACTATGCACTGTGTGAATGGCCCCACGGTCCAGAGAGGGAGGAGGGAGATCATTTTCTGGGCAAGTCGCTTGGTTATATGCAAAGCTGACAGAAATCAGTGCTCCATATGGAGCGTAGAATGATATGATTTGGGCACGAGAAAACAGTAGGATGGGATGGGTTTTGTTCTCATTCAAACACTGGGAGTGTTAAATCAGGGGGAACCCATAGCCCTCTAGTGTTGGATTCCAACTCCCATCATGACAGCTGGGAGTCTTAATACCTGACAGGTCCCAGGTCCCACACCTTTGTCTTAAATTATTTGCAAAGGGACATTGCCTGGGTGACATGTGCCTCCAGTGGGATGTAGCCACAGCAACAGCATGGTGCTCTGCGATGTCACAATGTCACAGACATGATCAAAGGGGCTGCAGCAGGCTAGAAGTTTTATGGCAGCCCTGAAATGAAGGACACTGGGGCAGGAGACTCAAGACTGTGTGCTCTGTACTTTCTCCAAAAGCAAAGACTCACTACAGCTGTTGACCTAAAAGCCAAAACAGCAAAGTCAGCAAGTAAAGGTAAGTCTCAGGAATAGTCCATTCTCCAGCTGCCCTTATTTACAGGAGCAGCCCCTATTTTTTGGCACTTGTTCTTAATAACACATTGTTCCTGTTTTGTCCCTATCTTCACTATTGGAGTTGTTTTTTAAGGGGGGGGTCTTTTTGCACATCTGTCAGGACTTACTAGCTACCCATCTATTTCATTATGCCTATAACTGCCTAACTAGACAGTAAATATTGCTAAATGTGTTTTGAATTGTATCTATTCTATTGTAAGTATAAGGTCCGGTATGAGATTAAAACATTTTTTGGTTTTTTAAAGGATTTAAATATAGGGCTCCAATGTGTAGTTGATAAATTGGCTAGATTAATCTATTTTAAAAACCTATAGTTAACTAAAATATGTCCCAGCTAATCAGACAGCAAATTATATATATACTCGTGTGTGTGTGTGTGTGTGTGTGTGTGTGTGTGTGTGTGTGTGTGTGTGTGTACACCTCAGGGAGACAGCCACTTTTACAAGCACTAGGACAGGCAGGACATATTACATTAAACAGAATATCACCTGCAGGTCCTGCAATATAGTTTACATCATCGAGTGCAAAAGGCTAGGATGTCATATCCAATATGTAGGAAAGACCACAACTGACCTACGCACACGCTTCAGGAACCACAAGTCGGCAATTTTTACAAAAAAAGTGGAGCAACCAGTTGCAAAGCATTTTAACATCGAGGGTCACAGCTTGTTGGACTTTTCCATAACAGCGATAGAGATGCCAGCAGATCCAGCAGCATTAACCAAAAGGGAGAACTTTTGGATTTACTCTCTGGACACATTGGCACCACATGAACCTGGAGGACAGTACCACCACTACTTAGCTTCTGCAAATGAAGCCCCTCTGAGCATTTCATCCCCAAAGCTCTATAACTGCCACCTTGGTAACAGCATTTGTATGTTAGCAGCTGATGAAGGCGGAAGCTGAAACGTTTTGTTAATACGATAAAAACCTCTGTTTGGTTAATCACAATTATGTTCATATAATATGTATATTATATATAAATTCTCTTTTTACTTACTACATGTGGTAAGCGCCATTTTAGGAGTGTCCTCTTCTGTATCCATAGGATACTGAAAGCTGTAGAGCAGCCTTTCCCAACCAGTGTGCCTTCAGATGTTGTTGGACCACAATTCCCATCTTTTCTGACCATTGGCAATGCTGGCTGAGCCTGATGGGAGTTGTGGTCAAACAACATCTGGAGGCACACTGGTTGGGAAAGGCTGCTGTAGAGGCTGGAAACATTTGAAAGTTAAACTTTTTTTTTGTTTTGTTCCATTTAAGCCTCATGTTTCCATAAAAAGGGCCCAAGGCAGCTAAAATAAAACATACCATTGCAAAGACAAGTGTGCTACTTAAATTTGTAACACCTCCCTGCTTTCGCACCGGGCAGGCTGCAGCAGCACCAGAGGACTACACAGTATCCCACACGCTTACCAAATTCTTCCAAGCTACACAGGAAGTGGATCGGAATGTGAAAGTCCAACCCAAACGGTGTTTGCATTTTGACAAATTTGTAGGGCAGTACAATATCTCAGAGAGGAGGTGAGGTCGCCTGCTCCCCTGTGTTACAATAGGTAGCAGTTCCATCCAGCAGGGAGAACGACAGGGAGACTGCCATGGAGATCTGGGGGCTGAGCTCTATTTTTTTTATTATTTATTCTATTTCTATGCTGCCTTTTGGCCAAAAGGCCCTCAATGCGGCTCACAAAAAAAATAAAAAAATAAACAGAAATACAAAATACACATAAAAAAAGAATACAGTGCACAGGAATTTAAATAACAAAATATTAACATTGTTAAAAAAACAACAACAAGGTTCTTCACAGGCCTAAAGATAATCTGTCCCAAAATGTAGTACTGCCACTTCAAGAATTTTAGTCCTCAAACATTGAGCAGCTGTTGCAAAGGATTCTCTCACCGACATCATCGGAATCTTCCCAGAAATCTTCGTCCATAGACTTGAAGTAGAACTTGTAGTTGGACCGGTTGAGGAGCGCCTTGAAGTCACCCAGCATCACCCGCTTGGCCGGGATGGGCAGCTTCACCAGGTACAGCGTCTCCTGGTCGTCCAGATGGTAGATGATCTTGGTCTCCACCTCCGCCATGGCGACCACCGCTACCTGCAGAGGACTCCTCGGGCAAAAGGCTCCAAGTGCCAATTCTATTTGTCTCTAACCAAGTTGGAGGCCCATGGCATTGATCCCAATGCATGCCCTCATGCTGGAGGATTGAGGAGCAAAGATGTCTCCTTTCATGCCCCATACTCTGACCTAGTGTAAAGGTCAGGTGGGAGGAGCCCGAGCAAGCATAGTAGATCTTGTAAGCATTCTCTTAATAAAGCTTTAGTTATAGCAAGCAGGTTTCTGTCTCCTCTCAGCAAAGAAAGCACTATTAAAACATGGTGTCAGAAGTGAATCTCCTTTTCTGAAGGAAAGGAGGGCTCAAGCACCACTGCTTGCAAAGGCAACAAGCACACTGGTGGCTGAAGAGGATACTTTGGCAATGGCAGCCAGCATGATTCCAGTTCCAAGGCCCATGGACATGGCAGGTGATATTTTTAATAACTGGATATTTTTCAAAGCGCAGTGGGAGAATTATGAAATAGCAACAGGATTGGATGGCAAAAATAAAAAGATTAGGGTTGCAACACTGCTATCAGTGATGGGAAAAGAATGTCATTTGCTCCAGCAGCAGACAAGATCCTTGCAAATTGCTAGGAGCGCTTCAAAGGCATTTTGAACCTACAAGAAATGTTATATATGAACTATATCTCTTTAACAAATGTACCCAAGAACCTGATGAAACTACCAATCAGTAGTTCAGAAGCTGATAGTGTCGGAAGGCAGAGCTGGGGTCCCAATCCCGGGGAGCTGGATCCCGGAGAGTTGGGAGAAGAGTATTCGGATGGATGGCAGAGGGAAGGGGGAGGAACTTCCCCCCTTTGGAGCGAAGACGAAACAGAGGAACTGCCAGTGATAAGGTCGCTTAGCGACGGGGAGCCTGAGCCCTCCCTGGACATTCTCACGCCTCCCCCTCTTTCAGGCTCAGAGCAAGAGGGGAAAGAGGGAGGGCTGCTCACAGCCGAAAAGCGGGGAGGCAGTTTACCATCAGCTCCTCCCCTATCCCCCATCCTGGAATCGGAAACTTCAGAAGAGGAGGGGGTGATGCTTCCCCCCTCACCGCGCACACGCAGACAGCTGAAAAGACAGGAGAGAAGGGGGGGAAGGCGGGCAGTACCTGAGGGGCAGTTAAGGAGGAGCGAAAGATTGCGCGCCCGTTTGGCCCCTTCTTAAAGAACAGGCGGGAAGAAGTCCCTTGCTCTGTCAACTTTCTCCCAATGCCGCAGGACCTGTATCCCTGTATTGCTTCATGAGAAAACGCAGTCTTTGTTTGGACATTACCCTAATAAAACACGAATTAACTACAGCCGTTGGTCTGGTTCCTGAGTCACATCCTGGGCCTGACAGCTTGACAGAGCCGCCTAAATCACCCTCAACGCTCTCTTCACTTGACTGGGACAAGACGTCAAAGGGAGCAGCGGGGGGGACGAACCCCACTTCTGAGACGGAAGAAGTGGAACTCTTGAGGACTAAGGTAGCTGATTTGCAGACGGATGTTCAAGCCCTGCTAGCAGCAGTCAAGGCGCTGAAGACGGATAATCAAACCTTGAAGGCCACGATAGACCAGATGCGAACAGCCCCTCCAGCTGCCGTAGTAGAGGTTCCCATTGGATTGCCCCCAAAATACGCGGGACAAAGTGATCAGTTGGCAACCTTCATGGCTCAATGTGAGTTATATCTGGATGTCAGGCACATGGAATTTCCGGACGATGGGGCTAAAGTAGCTTTCGTGATTAGCCTCCTGGAGGGAGAAGCTGCAAAATGGGTGACTCCGTATCTCGTGAGAAAGGATACTGTCTTAGGAAGGTACAGAGGATTTATACAGGAGATGACCGAGATGTTTCAAGACCCGCAAAGGGCTGAAACAGTAGCGCGGCAACTAGGCGCTCTGAAGCAAGCTAAAGGGACTGTTTCCGAGTACACTAACGCTTTTAAAATTCTGTCCCAGGAAACTGGTTACAATGACGCCGCCCTGATGTTTATGTACCGGAGTGGATTAAATGCTGAAATCCTGGATGAGTTGGCCAGGACCTCCCCCCCGCTGACCTACCAGGGCTCATCCGGCTATGCCTACAGATAGATCACCGGATGGAAGGAAGGCGCCTGGAAAGGAAGCAGGAGGTCCCGAGATACTCAGCCTCGGCATCCCGCAACAAGACCCTTCCCACTGCAGGGATGGCAGGTAATGCAACTGAGGGACAGGGAGGGGCTAGGCCAAGACTGTTGGAAGAAGAAAAGGAAAGACAACGCCGGGAACGTTTATGCTTTTATTGTTCAAAGCCGGGCCATGTGGCCAGAGACTGTGGACTGAAAGGGGGGAAAGCCGAGCCGTCGGGAAACTAGAACACCCAGTCCACGTGCAGGCCGGTAGACTGGGGGCAGCGTTGTATAAAGGCCCCCCAACAATCCAACCTCCCTCAAAGGGGGTGTTGGTCTTGCCTATTCGGATTACAACTTCCAGAGGAGTGGTGTTTAATTCCACTGCCTTAATTGACAGTGGAGCCTCCACAAATTTTATTGATGCAAAGTTAGTCAAGCGTCATGGAATTTCCCGGTGGAAATTGGACGCTCCCCTAGCTGTGGAGACTATCGATGGGAGACCCCTGAAGTCAGGAGGGGTGACACAAGCCACGGAGGAAGTGAAACTTCAAATCCCTGGGCACGAAGAGTTCATTTCGCTATACGTGTCAGATCTCTCGAACTTTGAGGTGATTCTGGGAATGCCCTGGCTAACAAAGCATGAACCCAAAATAAGTTGGAAGGACGTGGTGGTGTGGTTCACCTCACAGTATTGCCAGGAGAACTGTCAACCTAAAGGAATCAAGAACACCTTAGCGGGGGCAGTGCAAGAGATCGAGCAAGTGACCCTGCCGCCAAAGTATGAAGAATTCAAAGATGTGTTTGATGAAAAAGAGGCAGAGACTTTACCCCCCCACCGCCCTTACGACTGTGCGATTGACCTACTGCCAGGAGCCAGCATCCCATCAGGGAGAATCTACTCTCTCACAGAGAATGAGAGGGAGGCCCTGAAGGAATTCCTGGATAAAAACCTGAGGCGAGGATTCAGACGCCCCTCACAATCCCCTGCTGGAGCGCCACTATTGTTTGTGAAAAAGAAGGGGGGGGACTCAGACCCTGTAACGACTATCGCACATTGAACCAGATCACCATCCCCAACAGCTACCCGCTGCCCCTGATCTCAGAGTTGCTGGACTGACTGCGCTCTGCAAAAATCTTCACGAAGTTGGATTTGAGAGGAGCATACAATCTGATCAGAATGAAGGAGGGAGATGAATGGAAAACAGGATTCTTGACCGCTTACGGACAGTATGAATACCTGGTCATGCCGTTTGGGCTTTGTGGAAGTCCAGGAATTTTTCAAAAATTCATGAACGACGTGTTTAGAGACTTGTTGGACACGTATGTAATCTGTTACTTAGATGATATCCTGGTGTTCTCAAAGAACCAGGAAGACCACGACCAGCATGTGAAGACGGTGTTGAAGAGACTGAGAGAAAATCACCTGTATGCTAAATTAGAGAAATGTGGATTTGACCTCAAGTCTCTAGACTTCCTTGGATATCGAATCTCAGCGGAAGGCGTGGAGATGGACCCAGGGAAAGTAAGCTGCATATTGGACTGGGGACAACCTGTCACCAAAAAGGATGTACAACGGTTTTTGGGGTTTGCCAATTATTACAGAAAGTTCATTCCAGGGTTTTCCAAATTAACAGCTCCTCTGACTGACTGTTTAAGGGGGAAGAAGAAGTTTCAATGGACAGAGAACGCCACCGAGGCCTTTGAGGAGCTGAAGAGAAGGTTTGCTACTGAGCCCATTCTGCGCTTTGCTGATCCGAACCGCCCTTTCGTAGTGGAAGCAGATGCTTCAGATTTTGCCATTGGGGGGGGTCCTGCTACAATTAGACCAAGAAGGGAAGGAGCTGCACCCCTGTGCGTACTTCTCTCGGAAGTTAAAGCCTGCAGAGAAGAACTACACAGTTTGGGAGAAGGAGCTGCTGGCCATCAAGGACTCTTTTGAAAACTGGAGACAATACCTAGAGGGGACCTCTCATCGAATTGAAGTGCGCTCCGACCACAAGAATCTTGAAAGCCTCCAAACAGCCAGAAAGCTGAACCAGAGACAGATAAGATGGTCCCAGTTCTTCACTAGGTTTAACTTCCAGATTACTTACCATGCCCAAGCCAAAAACCAGAGAGCGGATGCCTTATCCAGACAGCCACAATACAAAGAAAGTGAATCCGAGGACCAGCCTCAGTACGTAATCCCGCCAGAGAAATTAACGTTGGGAGTATGCCAGCCTTCATGGGAAGAGGAACTCAAAAAGGCACAACAAGAAGATGCAGACATGCTAAAATATCAGCAGGAGACGGGACAAGGTCAAGACTCAGAAGTAACCTTTCACTGGAGAAATGGACTGTTATGGTTCAAAACCGCCAGATATGTGCCAGAAGGGGAATTAAGGCTCAGAATCCTACGCCAGTGTCATGATTCCATCACAGCGGGACACTTTGGGATTTACAAGACCATTCAGAACGTGGCCAAGGACTTCTGGTGGCCTAAAATGCGTCGGGATATTGAGAGTTATGTAAAGTCCTGCTCTGTCTGTCTGCGGACAAAAACACAGACAGGGACACCAGCAGGACTGTTACAACCGTTGCCTGTCCCACACGAACCCTGGAAGGACCTGTCCATGGATTTTATAACTGATCTACCCAAGTCCCAAGGAATGACAGCCATCTTAGTAGTGGTGGATCTACTTACCAAAATGGCACACTTTCTTCCTTGTGCAGGGGCCTTAGAGGCTAAAGAAACGGCCAAGTTATTCATAAAAGAAGTCTACCGGCTGCATGGATTGCCAAACAGCGTAGTCTCAGACCAAGGAACTCAGTTCACAGCCAAATTTTGGAGACCAATGTGGAAACGGTTGCAGACGGAATTAAAACTCTCCTCCGCCCATCACCCCCAGACAGATGGGCAGACGGAACGCTTGAACGCCGTTTTGGAAAGATATTTACGAAGTTATGTGTCCTATCAACAGACTGACTGGGTATCATATTTGCATTTTGCAGAGTTCGCCTACAACAATTCTCTGCACTCCAGCACTCAACAAACCCCATTCTTCGCTAATTATGGATTCCATCCTAATGTCTTTCCAAGCAGCTCAGAAGGAATGCTGGTACCGGCAGCTGAGAACTTCCTTGAGGAATTGCAAGCGGCGCAACAGACACTGAAACAGCAGTTAAACGAAGCCAAAACGGAGTACAAGCGAGTTGCTGATCTGCACAGGAAGAAGGGCCCCCCCCTTCAACCGGGAGACCAGGTATGGCTGTCCACCCGCTTCCTCCAGATGCCGGGCAAATGTAGAAAATTACAAGACAAGAGGGTGGGTCCTTTCGAAATAGAAACTCAAATCAATCCCGTGGCATACCGACTGAAGCTGCCTGACACGTTTAAAATACATCCTGTGTTCCATCGATCCCTCTTAACGAAAGCCGCCCCTCCCAGTGAGTTACGGCCGGAGGAACCTCCCGGAGCTCCACTCCTGGTAAATGAGCAGCTTGAGTTTGAAGTTGAGGAGATCTTAGATTCCAGGATCAGACGCCACAAGCTGCAGTACTTGATTCACTGGAAAGGCTATGGGGTGGCTGACAGATCATGGGAAGATGCAGCTGATGTGCATGCTCCAGAATTGGTAAAACTTTTCCATCAACGTTTTCCCCACCGTCCCAAGCCAGACAAGGGGAGGGGGGCACAGCCTGGGAGGGGGGATGGTGTCGGAAGGCAGAGCTGGGGTCCCAATCCCGGGGAGCTGGATCCCGGAGAGTTGGAAGAAGAGTATTCGGATGGATGGCAGAGGGAAGGGGGAGGAACTTCCCCCCTTTGGAGCGAAGACGAAACAGAGGAACTGCCAGTGATAAGGTCGCTTAGCGACGGGGAGCCTGAGCCCTCCCTGGACATTCTCACGCCTCCCCCTCTTTCAGGCTCAGAGCAAGAGGGGAAAGAGGGAGGGCTGCTCACAGCCGAAAAGCGGGGAGGCAGTTTACCATCAGCCCCTCCCCTATCCCCCATCCTGGAATCAGAAACTTCAGAAGAGGAGGGGGTGATGCTTCCCCCCTCACCGCGCACACGCAGACAGCTGAAAAGACAGGAGAGAAGGGGGGGAAGGCGGGCAGTACCTGAGGGGCAGTTAAGGAGGAGCGAAAGATTGCGTGCCCGTTTGGCCCCTTCTTAAAGAACAGGCGGGAAGAAGTCCCTTGCTCTGTCAACTTTCTCCCAATGCCACAGGACCTGTATCCCTGTATTGCTTCATGAGAAAACGCAGTTTTTGTTTGGACATTACCCTAATAAAACATGAATTAACTACAGCCGTTGGTCTGGTTCCTGAGTCACATCCTGGGCCTGACAGATAGCATGCATTATGTCAGCAAAAATAAACATTCCAACATGCATATGCCATCATGCAAAAACATGTATATGCCATCATACAAAAATAGTGCTGAGCCCAGAAGTTTTCAAAGTGAGAGTTGTGGATACTGTGGCAAAATTCATGATCCTGGCAAATGCCCAGCATTTGGAACTATTTGCAGAAGCTGTGGTAAAAGAAATCATTATGCAAGAGTTTGCAAACAATCTACATAGAAAAAATCTGCACAGCATGTGAAACAGATAGGCAATGATGATCTATGCAGTAAGTCAGACAGTGATATTTTCTACATGCATGACATCAAAACAGTGCATACTAAGACAAAAAAGTATTAGCACCCTGCCCAGAAACTTTGCAGTCCTAGCTCAAGCAAGACACTGAATGGGCTGGTTCAGACAGGACCTTAACTTCATAGTAAATATGCACCTTTTGCCATCGTGATAGCTTTGGAAGGTTTACACTCCCCAGCTTCCAATACATTTATTTTTACTTTCAATTCACATGGCGTTCCTCTGGAAAGGGTAGCAACGCTGTTTCCTTCTGGCCCCGCCCTCAAATCTGCATGTTTACTCCCTCTGGAGTATTGCCAATGGAGAAGGGGAGGGGGTTTTTTTCATTGTCAATCGCACACTGAAGCGGGAAGAGCGTGGGGGGAACCACCCCTTTTCAAAGTATTTATGCAATGCAATTTTTAGTGGAAGCGTGTGTGCACTGTGATGTTCCTATATTAATGTATATATGGTAAGTGTTGGTTGTTTAGAAGATACATGGTAAGTGGAGTGAAAGAGGAGGGGGAGTGAATGGGCAGTAGAATGCTAGATGATTGGCTGAATGTTTAAAATGGCTGAACGTATAAAAGGAAGAGTAAGAGTGGAATCTGGGGGGAGAAGAGAAAGAGTGGGTTGCTTGGTGGGGTTTGAGAGAGTTGTTTGCCAGGAGAGAGTGGAGAAGGAGGGGGGTGGAGTTCGGATTAGTATTGAGTAAAACCATATGCTTATGTGCCTTAAGAAGAAATCTTGTTAATCTTGTTAGCTTTGTTATCTTTAATAAATACTTAATTTGGTTTACCAAAGGCCTGATCCTTGGCTGGGGTTTCACAGACCAGAAGGGAGGGTAAGGTAATGACCAAGGCTGAAGGGGAACTGTAACAAATGGTGGCAGCGGTGAAGAGAATAACAATACCAGTATTCAGAGTCTCTGGGAATACTAGTATTAGGACGTGACTGGTGGTTGCCTAGCAGGGGGATCTGTTGAGATCTGTGCTAGAGCGGGTAGAGAAAAAATAAAATAAAGGGCAGTCCGGACTGGTGGAGTCCCTGGTGGTGCCTAGAGACAGGCAGTAACCACGAGCAGGTAGGAACCTGACAGGGAGAGCCAGGGAAGGATGCCTCACATGCGCGCACACGTGCGTGTGTGCCTTCTGCAGCCTCAAGCGCCTACCCGGTCCTTATTTACTCAGAAGTAAGCCTCAACAGTGCTCAGGACTCATCACTGATAACCATAGAGAGGTTCCTCCTGACAGATAAGACAGTCAAATTTGTTGTTATGCACTCTAGGTTCCCCCAAAGTCATTACTACCCTTCTCACACTCTCCCCCACGTTGCTACTTCTACAGAGAGATATCTTACATGTTTACTCCCTCCGAGTATCAATTTTGCTATTGAAGAGGGGAAGGGGTTTTTTTTGTCAGTGTCATTGTTTCTTGTCAATTACACACCTCTCCGAAGGGGGGGGGGATTGACATGAAAGGTGGTGGGAATGAATGAAAACAAAGTAGGGCCGCTTTGCAGGCAGCAGAGAGACAGGGAGACTTCTTTCATTCCTGCTTCTGATAGTGAATTGGGGTATTCCTCTCACATTTTTTTTAATCTACTATTTTGCGATCAAACATAAAATCAAATGTTAAATGAATAATATTTCCACAACGGGCAATTTTGCAATATTACACAAAGTTTAGAGGAGGTTTTTAACTGAGCTTCTTTGGGCGGAAAAGCCTCTCTTTTCCTGCTCAACAGCTGATGTGGATGGGAGGGGGAGATAAAAATCCAGGAACGTAAGGAAGGGGAAATCAGGTTCTCTCCCTCCAGGCAGACAGATCTCTCTCTCTCTCTCTCTCTCTCTCTCTCTCTCTCTGGGGGTGTGAAGGGGTGGAAAGGAAGGCTAGAGCGGTGGAAGTGGCTGGCTAAGGAGACAAATGAAATTGAGTTGATGGGGAGTTTAGTGAGTGGAGAAGGGGAGTATGTGCAAGTTACAATCCACCACCACCCCAGCAGGAAACATTGGAATAAGGTGACTACATGAGCAGGATGCAGTGAAGCAGAGGCTTTTTCCCCTTAATATTTGGATTTTCTGCAGATTGGTTTGATTCGCATTTAAAGGGAAATGCAGATGCTCGCCTTCACTTTCCAAAAAACATCATGTGATTGCTGCAAATTAAAAGAGAATACAGCCAGCCTCCATCTCACATTAAATTGCCGTGTGAACAAGCCCAATGTCAAATAGATAGTGGTGCATCTGTACATGTAATGGGTTACAGAGATTATCTCAATATTATGCAAGATGGAGAGGCAAAGCCATCACCAAGCAAAGCTAACCTGAGACTATATGATGGCACAATTCTCACACCACTAGGTCAATGTGTGCTGAAGGCAGAATATCAAGGAAAAAATATCAGCTAGAATTCCAGACTGTGAATTCCAGACAAAAGCCCCTCCTATCAGCAAGCACTAGTGAACGTATGAAACTGGTAACAATAAATACTACACAAGACATCCAAACACTCAGACTTGAAGCCAACAGTACTTTGGCTATGGGACAACTACAAAGTGGCATAGCAAAGGCACAAATTCTTAAAAATTACCATGATGTCTTTGAGGGACTTGGTTGTCTTCCAGGCACCTTACATTTCAAAGTGGATGACACTGTGCAACCAGTGCAACATATGCCACGTAGAGTCCCTGTCACATTAAAAGAAAAAATCATAACTGCAATAAGACAAATAGAAAAAGATGGAATAATTGCCAAAGTGACAGAACCTACCAAGTGGATAAGCAGCATGGTAGCCATAGAGAAACCTGGTAAACTTTGCATCTGTATAGATCCAAGTAATTTAAACAAGGCATTATTACAAGCTCACTACCAGATGTCCACCATAGAAGAAATCGTACCAGACCTTGCCAAGGCAAAAATATTCTCTGTCTTAGATGCAAAGGATGGGTATTGGCAAATCTTATTAGATGAAGAAAGCTCCACCTTACTACATTTTGGACCCCAGAAGGATGTTATAGGTGTCTGAGAATGCACTTTGGAATAAAACCAGCAGCAGAAGAGTATCAGCGCCACCAAGATGCACTGGCGGGTCTCACTTCCGGGAAGGGTGACTTCGCTTGTGCCTGCTTTTGGGACGGGCTCCCGCCTCAAAAGAAGCTTATTCAGATATAAATCAGTCAGAACATTTTTTTTTTGACTGATGAAATTTCTCCCGGGCAGGGAGAAACGTAGAGATCAACCTCAAAAGCCTGTTTTTGTTGGGAGGACTGGATTTCATTAATTTATGAGAAAAGGTCCAGCCAACAATGCCGGACGGACTTCCAAACTTTTGCTCTATCTGTTTAATGCGATACGTTTATCTTTTCTTCAAAGAGAAAACCGACTAACAGGCAAGCACCCTTCTTTCTATTATTTTTCTTACTTGGTTTAAATTGTTGCAGCAAAAGGAGATTTGTCAGATTGATCGGCTTTGAAGTACTTCTGGGTGAGCTATAACTCTTCTCTGTTATTCACGAAATTAACAGCTTATCTCTGTTTCTGTTGCAAAAAGCTGTCCTGGAAGTGCATCCTAAAGATATAAACAGAAGAGGGATTTCTATTCCGAGGAATGTTATATTGTCTGGGACTATTCTCTTTTTGGTCTATTTTATTTCGACGAATCTGCTTCTTCACGACGCCACTAACTGTTTTGATGCTGGGAACCAAATTTGTTTTGTATTCTTGAACATAGAGAGATAAGGCAGGCTGCTCTGTTTATACTGTGATGTCATCAAGCCTGGAATATTAACCCAATTGTTGATGAAATAAGAAGTGGTTCTTCTTTACTTCTGTTTTGCTTTGTTTTCGTGGTTTTAAAAATGGCAATCAAGAAAGTGGCTGAGAATCTGGAAGTAATTATGTTTCAGAAAATAATGGATGAGATTGAGATAACGAAACAAACCCTGCGACAGGGCAGTAAGGAGCTGAAAATTGAACTGAGCAAAATGACGCAGGAGCTTAAAGAAATAGGGGATCCTGTGAGAGAGGAGAATGAGATCAGAGATGAGAAAAGAAAAAATAAAGGGAAGATACAAGCCCTGGAGATTGGAACAAATGTGGAATTGGAAAAAGATCTGGAGTTTATGGATATTAGAAATAAAATCTACTGTTTGGAATTTAACGTTATCTCTGAAGAAATTAATGAAGATATTAGAGATAAAGTTATCAATGGCTTGGATAATCTTCTGGACTGGAATGACGTGATGGAGTTTGATATAGTGAAAATCTATGGAATTAACTGCAGCCATGTGACAATGGAAAAACTCTCAAGAGATGAACCAGTGCATTTTGTAAAAAAGAAGAACAGAGATATGATTTTACAACAGTACTTCAGCAACTTATTCAGAATGGATGGCAAGAAAATATTTGGGATAGAGGAAATTCCCATCAGACTCTTATTATATGACTATGGCTATGACAGCAAGATTATTATGGAATACTGATAATGGAAGATTGGACACTGAAATTACTGGATTTAACAGGACTATTGAAGATGGAAGATGAAATTAATAGGGATAATGGAATAATGGCTATTGAAATTATTGGACCTAACAGATTTTGATGAGATGGATTAATCGAAATGTTTATTTGGAGAAAAATTGATAGATATATTTCTTAAAGAATTGAAACCTCTCTTTGACTTTTTGTGGAAAGAATAAAGTAATGTTTATGAGATTTGATGATTAATTAAGATAACTACTGGAGGAAAGTGATTTTATAATATAATTTAAGAGACAGGATTGTTATATATTGTAGACCTATAACTGATTTGATCTGTGACAAATGGGAAGTCACTATTTTATTTTTTTGTTTAATCATTTTTGTTTTGTTTTGTTTTTTGTCTTTGAATGTTTTATGATTTTGTTTTGTATGTTTTATGAAAATTTGAATAAAAATTATTGTAAAAAAAAAAAAAGATGCACTGGCGGATCTCAAAGGAATCAGTGTAATGCAGATGACATTTTGGTATATGGCTGTGGAGATTCAATGGAGAATGCCATAGCTGACAATGATCACAACCTCATCTCTCTCCTGGAAAGGGTGAGAAAAGTCAATCTGAAACTCAATATAAATAAGATGAGGCTATGACTGACAGCAGCACCCTATATGGGACACCTCCTAACATTGCAAGGCTTACAACCAGATCCAGAAAAGGTGAGAGCTGTCCAGCAGATGCCTAAGCCATTCAATACCAAATCTCTTCAGCACTTACTGGGATTTGTTAATTATCTGACTAAATTTCTTACTTCCCTTTCTGATGTTTGTGAGCCTCTCAGATGACTATTGTGCATGGGTGCAACTTAGGTGTGGCTACCTCAACATGATGCAGCCCTCCAACAAATCAAAGACTTGGTTACTAGGCGTCCCGTGTTGAAGTATTATGACATGAATGAAGATGTCACCATCCAATGTGACGCCTGTGAAACTGGCCTGGGTGCTGTGCTTTTGCAAAAAGGACAGCCTGTTGTTTTTGCATCAAGGTCTTTATCAAAGACTGAATGGCATTATGCCCAAATTGAAAAAGAATGCTTAGCAATAGTATTTGCTTGTGAAAAATTTGACCAATATATACGAGGTCAGAAATGCATTAAGGTTGACAGCGATCATAAGCCTCTAGAAGTTATTTTTAAGAAGTCATTGCTATCAGCTCCAAAACGCCTCCAACGCATGCTTCTTAGGCTACAATGCTATCCCTTGAAGGTACAATATAAAAAAGGAGCTGAGATGTACATAGCAGATCTCCTATCCAGAGCACCCTT
The DNA here is from genome assembly GCF_030035675.1 of Rhineura floridana. NCBI lineage: Eukaryota > Metazoa > Chordata > Lepidosauria > Squamata > Rhineuridae > Rhineura > Rhineura floridana. The sequence goes on along the minus strand of NC_084486.1, from coordinate 29,828,669 downwards.
GCCACATGACAGGCACACTGACAAGCAAGACTATGAGATACTCAATTCCCTTGAAGCACAAGCCAGACAAAAGGAACTAGAAAGCATTAATCAAGCTGCCTATATGCCCATCTCACATCAAGGACTTCAAAGATTCCAGGAACATACATTATAGGACAGAGAGCTGCGACTATTGATCTCTGTTGTCTTAGCAGGTTGGCCAGACACCCGGGACAAAGCTCCAATGTCTACTCAAGAATACTGGAACTATTGTGATGAATTAAGTGTCCAAGATGGCATCATATTCAAAGGACACCGAATACTCATTCCAAAGGCCACGAGAAAAGACATATTATCAAGAATACATCACAGTCATTCTGGAATAGAAGCATGTTTGCGGAAAGCTAGAGATATGGTATACTGGCCAAACATTACTAATGACATCAGAGACCTTGTATGCAACTGTGATGTGTGTGCTGAGTTCCAAGCCAGTCAGCAAAAAGAACCATTGGTGATACATGGCATTCCTAACAGACCATGGAGTAAGGTAGGGACGGACCTTTTCACAGAAAATGGCAGCAATTATCTCATTCTAGTAGACTACTATTCAGATTTCTGGGAAATGGATAAACTGCCAGATACAACATCAGCAACTGTAACAGAAAGAATCATGAACCACTTCAGCAGACTTAGCATACTTGACTATGAGTTTTCAGATGGTGGACCACAGTTCACTTCCAAAGAATTTGCCGCATTTTCAAAAGATTGGGAATTTCACCACATAACGTCATCCCGACAACAGTCAGTCTAATGGCAAAGCTGAATCAGCCATCAAAATTGCAAAAACTCTATTAAAGAAAACAGTGAGAAATAAAGAAAGCATATGGCAAGCTATCCTGGAGTGGAGAAATACTCCAACTGCTGGTATGAATAGCAGCCCAGTGCAAAGACTTATGTCCAGATGCACACAATCCTTTCTACCTACAGCTCTTGCATTATTGAAACCCCAAATTGCAATGAAAGTCACAGATCAGCTGCAAGACAAACACAATGAAACTGAAAGCTATTATGACAGGGATTCAAAAGAGCTACCACCACTGCACACTGGAGATTCTGTAAGTGTCCAATTATTTCCTCCAGACAAGACATGTCCTTGGATGAAAGGAACATGCATGGGACAAATAAATCCCCGGACTTATATTGTTGAAGTCAATAGGCGCTCATGTCGATGGAATTGTAAGTTCATTCTCCTAATGAGTCCTCAGGGACTTAAAGACACCTCAGATGTGGTGGATGATGATAATGTGGTGGATAATTCCATCATTCCATGCGCTCATGAAGATGCACACCATACTCCAGGCCCTGAACCGCAAAATAAAGAGACACATGTAACTGTATCACCAACACCGAACAGTAACCTTGTCATGAGCACATGTACCCGCAATCATATCAACCACCTAAACGATACACGGATTTTGTATTAGATGACTGAGAGGCAGTTTAATTATCAGTCATTCAGAACCAGCGCTACTTTCAAGTCAAGCACAGTAGATCTTGTAAGCATTCTCTTAATAAAGCTTTACTTATAGCAAGCAGGTTTCTGTCTTCTCTCAGCAAAAAAACCCACTATTAAAACACCCTGGTGCATTCACTATAACTGCCCAATTTCTCTGCTTTTTAAAGTTTGATAGAAATATCTGTGGACTATAGGTACATTCTTGAACCACAAGTTTTTTTGCCAATTAGTTAATATAAATAACAGCCGGCATAACACATAGTCATACAGTACTCACCATACGTTCCATTCAACCATTGCCATAATTTACTACCTCAAACATACCAACCAACCACACACATATCAACCACCCACACGCAGCAACATTATAACAACCCATATACAAAGAATCACTACCAAGCATACAGATATAAGATACTCTCCCCATCTCTGAAGCACTAAAGGACTCATCCCCACACCCACAGAATACTCCTCTCCTGTCTCTCACATGAGAGGGGCCCAGTTCTACACCAGAGCAGGCTCTTGCTCTGGGGTGGGGTACAAAACTACTTCCAACCACTCCCTCCCAACCACTCCCACCCAACTACATAATCGTAACCTATATGGTACTGCACAACTTCAACCCCTGATAAATAACCATTCAGCACTAGGAACAAACAAAACATGACACTCAAGCCAGGCACAATGGTCACCATAAACTCGCATTATTACTGCAAACCAACGGATTGATATTGCAAGATATTGTAAATATCATGGTATTGTCCTTGGGGACCTCCACATGTTGATAGTGACGTTTGTCCCTGTTTGGCACAGAGCTTGGAAAAGTTACTTTTTTTGAACTACAATTCCCATCAGCCCAATCCAGTGGACATGCTGGCTGGGGCTGATGGCAGTTGTAGTTCAAAAAAGTAACTTTTCCAAGCTCTGGTTTGGCATGCAGTTCAACAAGTGTGCAGAGAGACACTCGCTGAGGCGTTGGCCTCCGCTGCTGCTGTTACTTTTGAGGGGAGTGCCTGAAATCCCAATTCCCCCTCAGCTGTGCTTGCTACCGCTGCTGTGTCTCAGGCTGTTGTTGGCCCCTTCCCCTCCCAGAAGGGCTGTCGAACCCATGGGTGGTGATGGTTGAGAGGTGAGGTGGTCTCTTTCACACTTTCTGTTCCCTCTTTGGCACTGGCCTCAGCTGCTGCTGTTACTTTTGAGATATGAGAGTGTTGTCCCTAATTCAATTTATGACATGTTTATTTTGCTTATTTTTTTATTAAAAGGTTTCTATACTGCTTGCCATTTACAAAAGAAAGAAATACCAAAGTGGTCCACGCAATAATGAAACATGACAACATCTAATAAAAAAGTCATCAATACAGTCAGTAAAAACATCACAATGACTGAGGATGCTGGGAGCCAGTAGGCTGAAGGTTCTGCATCTCTCTTTTGGTGGGAAGAACAGTGTCAAGCACATCAACACATCTTAGTGGTGTCTTTTCTTTCAATAATGATGAAACAATTATTGGAAAGTGAGCCAAGCATTTGTCTAGGCCTCTAGTTTACTTGTCTCGTTCCTGATGATAGTTTCTGTTTACTGCTGTGGGGTTTGATAGGCTGCAAGCAGTTATGAGGTCACTATTCCATCTGAGGAGCTATTGATCTTTAAGTAACGCATTGGGCTTGACTAAGCTAAAGCTAAGGGCCTTTTGCAATCCTTTACATGGCTAATCAAATGCAAGCCCTACTGAGCTCAATGGGACAGAAATCCAGGTGAGTGTGTATAGGATTCCAACCTACATCCCGTTGATCTCTATGGACATGGTTAACTCTCATTGAGATGAATGTGCCTGGCTGATTTGTATCTTATTTTGTGTGTTCATTCTGCTCCACAGTGTCACTGGATATTACTGTCTTTCCCCCCTCCTTTCCTTCTTTTTGGCCACGTTGTGTAAGAGGCATTTGCTCAGCTGCTTGAAATGATGGGGGGAGTGTTTTTCAAAAGTATTACTTAACTTGGAAGTTGAGGCATTTTTATGGATATCTGATTTCTTATGAATTTTTCAGTAGGAGACAGAATGCGGCAATGTGCAGGAAGTGAGAGAGGAAGCTGCTGTTTGTGTTCCTTCTTGTTTCCCAAATTGTCACAATGGTTTTTAAAAATAAAAATCTGTCATTTGCAAAACAAATGCTTTACGTACACAATTTCACTACTTGAAAAAATAACCGTTCATTTCCCTCCTTCTCAAGCCCTGCTTTGTTCTGCCTATTGTAATGCCGGGGTTTGGGTGATTTCCACCTTTGTTGTAGTCCTCGTGCCTAACTGAAATGGAGTCTATCAAGAGCTAAATCATGATAAAAGGGAGGTAATGGGCACAGGTGCTTTATCAAACACATTTCACAATCTCCCTCCTTTAGATATCAGCCCTCTCCTAGATCTGGAGATTTCAACAGCCGCTTCATGTAGCCTGGGAAATAAAGGAAGAAACTTCACTCTGTGATGCTAGTATCATCTTCTAATTTTTCCCCCTTTCAAGAACAGGCTGCCTAAAGGTCCTCAATGTCTCAAGACGAAATCCTGCTTTTCTTGCAAGGAAGAGCAAAGCTCCCCTTCACTCCAAATCAGAGCTTGGAAGTAACTCGTTATTTTTAACGAGTTACTTGTAATTAGTTACAATTTTAAATAACGAGTGGGTAATTCCATTACATTTGGCAAGTAAAGGAACGACTAGTAATTTCCCTACTTTTCAGCTGCAACTTTAACGTTTCCACGTTAGGTTGGACGTTACTTGGGGGCAGGAACAAGGGGAAGTCAGCTCCTGGCTGTGATTGGTTAACACAAGACATGTGCCTCACACTGATTGGACCTCTGCGCAGACTCTCTCTTCCCTCATGATCTGTGTTAGGAGGCACGAGGGAAGAGGTGAATAGGCAGGGCCTCCTAGCATCTGAGAGGACAAAATGGACGCCGGAGGAAAAAGCCAGGACAACGGAGAAGGCAGCAGCAGAATGGCAAAGAGCTGTGGAGGTGAGTGACGCTGATTTGTGTGTGTGTGTGTGTGCCCCGGTGTGTGTGTTTTCGGCTGGAGTCTCTGGTTTTGGGGGGGGGCTCCGGCTCTCTGGCTACCACTCCTTACTCTCCGGACTCTCAGCTTCAATTTAAAAAAAAAGTAAGTTTCCAGGTGGTCTAATTCCCGAGATATACACCAAAACGTCAACCCCCACACACAACTTTTTTTTAAACAGATCCATGCTCTAGCTACAACTCCCATCAGCCCAATCCAGTGGCCATGCTGGCTGGGGCTGATGGGAGTTGTAGTTTAAAAAAGTAACTTTTCAAAGCTCTGGCTGTAACCCCGCCCTTTCATGATTGTAGCCAATGATGCCAGAGTTGTGACTTGTTGATCCAGGCATGCCTAGGCTGAACGTCAGAATACGGTGGCTTTGAGTTTTTTGCAGTTTGCGTAAGTAATATGGCTTAATGTTTTTTTTTCCTCTTCTGTCCAAGAGTCAGACCCTGGGCTATGAAATATGAAAGTATTTAATCCAATATCTGCTTTTCTGGGAGTAAAGCCATTTCTGGGAGTAAAGCATGTACCTGGAGTAAACCCCATTGAACTCCATTAGGACTTGCTTTTGAGTAGACATGGTTAGGATTGTGCTGTAAATTAATGGGACTTGTGAGTAAACATAGTGCAGACTTGTGTTTGTGTTGTAAATCTCTCTCCCTCCAACCCTATTTTTAAAGAAATTGGGCAGGGTTTATCACAGTTTTTATTATGTAGGAAACTAATACTCATTTTTTTAAAAAATGAATGAAGTTTATTTATTTCTTTATTTTTATTATTTTATTTATATCCCACCCTTCCTCCCAGTAAGAGCCCAGGGCAGCAAACAAAAGCACTAAAAACACTTTAAAAATCATAAAAACAGACTTTAAAATATATTAAAACAAAACATCTTTAAAAACATTTTTAAAAGCTTTAAAAACGTTTTTTTTAAGAAAAAGTTTAAAAACATATTAAAAAGCAATTTCAACACAGACGCAGACTGGGATAAGCTCTCAACTTAAAGGACTTGTTAAAAGAACAAGTTCCTTATCACTTGAGGCTGCAGTTTTCCCTGGTTGAGTAAGCCCCATTGAATACATTGGGACTTGCTTCTGAGTAAACAAACATAGGATTGCACTATAAATATCTTTACAGGTTATATAAATAAACATATTTGATAGTCATGCTTATATAAATATTTTCATAGAATCATAGAATAGTAGAGTTGGAAGGGGCCTATAAGGCCATCAAGTCCAACCCCCTGCTCAATGCAGGAATCCAAATCAAAGCATTCCCGACAGATGGCTGTCCAGCTGCCTCTTGAATGCCTCCAGTGTTGGAGATCCCACTACCTCTCTAGTAATTAGTTTCATTGTTGTATGGCTCTAACAGTTAGGAAGCTTTTCCTGATGTCCAGTCGAAATCTGGGATCATCGAGAAGAGATCCCGGCCCTCCTCTGTGTGGCAACCTTTCAAGTACTTAAAGAGTGCTATCATATCTCCCCTCAGTCTTCTCTTCTCCAGGTTAAATATGCCCAGTTCCTTCAGTCTCTCCTCATAGGGCATTGTTTCCAGTCCCCTGATCATCCTTGTTGCCCTCTTTTGAACCTGTTCCAGTTTGTCTGCATCCTTCTTGAAGTGCAGAGACCAGAACTGGACACAGCACTCAAGATGAGGCCTAACCAGTGCTGAATAGAGGGGAACTAATACTTCACATGATTTGGAAACTATACTTCTGTTAATGCAGCCTGATATAGCATTTGCCTTTTTTGCAGCCACATCACACTGTTGGCTCATATTCAGCTTGTGATCAACAACAATTCCAAGATCCTTCTTGCATGTTGTACTGCTGAGCCAAGTATCCCCCATCTTATAACTGTGCATTTGGTTTCTTTTTCCTAAGTGTAGAACTTTGCATTTATCCCTGTTGAATTTCATTCTGTTGCTTTCAGCCCAATGCTCCAGCCTATCAAGGTCCCTTTGAATTTTCTTTCTGTCTTCCACGGTATTAGCTATGCCCCCCAATTTTGTATCATCTGCAAATTTGATAAGCATGCTCTGTACCTCCTCATCCATGTAGTTAATAAAAATGTTGAAGAGCACTGGGCCCAGGACCGAGCCCTGTGGTACCCCACTCATTACTTCCACCCAGTTTTGTCATGCTGTGTCCCTATAAGTATCCAATTGCATACTATGGTTGTACAATACTTCCTTTACATTTTAAGTATGCCTTGGGGTAGTCATGGTTCTCCATTGTTTTCATCCTGAGAGGCAGATAGGCTGAGAAATGGTGAGTAGCCCATGGTCACCCACTACACTTTATAGCTTATTTCCAGTTTGAAAAATTAATTAAAACAATTTACATGCAGGCAAAATTTATTAAGCGGATTCACACAATATGTGTAAAGCACATCCAACTCGCATTTAAAGCGCATGACTTCCCCTAAAGAATTCTGGGAAGTGTCATTTCCCCCTCACAGTTATAGTTCTCACCACTCTTAACAAAGTGCAGTTCCCATGATTCTGTGGTGGGATTCATGTGCTTCAAATGGGTGTTGAATGTGCTTTAAAGGAATGGTGTGGATCTGCCCTAGGTATGATGTTCATTCAAGAGTGAATTGAAAAGAACAATTTTAAAAGATACTTCTTACTCTTACTCATTTTTCAGACCACTTTCTGAAGTAAAGGGTCAAATCTGTAAAAACATTTGGAGCAGCCACATTAAAAGATAAGGGCAGGGTATTCCAGGCAGGGGGTTGCCAACCCTGCTTGGATATGGATGTCTTTGCAGAAGAACCCTAGTCAAGGTTTACCAACAGCACAGTCCAAACTATATCTACTTAGAAGTCAGTCCTGTTGAGTTCTATGGGGCTTAATCCCTTAGTAAGTGTGTTTAGAATTGCAGCCTTCAGGAGCCTCCATCTTTATTCCCCAAAGCTCCCATCTAACATCTCCACAACACTAGGCTCCTTTGTCTCTGCTGTGGCCTTCTGGTGACTGCCCTAGCCTGAAGGCACTTAACCCTTCTTGCTGAAAGCAAGTAGGCTAGATTAAATGTTCCCTACCCAGGCTCATATAGATAAAAGATAAAAGATAAATGGCATTTTGTCAAAAGTATTTTTGTCTACATTTTATACTTCATCCTTGGTTTTCCAAGCTTGGCATGGAATGCTTCTCATACAGAATTAATTTGAAATGCTGCATATTTATTATCATAATCATCACATTCAAAATAAAAAATATATGTACCGCCTTCAAGTTGATTCCAACTTATGGTGACCCTATGAATAGGGTTTTCATGAGGCTGAGAGGCAGTGACTGGCCCAAGGTCACTCAGTGAGCTTCATGGCTATGTGGGGATTTGAACCCTAGTCTCATTTTGTTCTCACAACAACCCTGTGAGATAGTACGTTAGACTGGCCCAGGCAGGGTTATTTAGTGAGCAAAAATGATGCAAATAGGATCTCTTTTAATTGTGCTATCGACCTGCTTACTTTCACTCTGACTGGGGCATCTTGCAGCATGGGGAAGAGATGGGGGCACATCACAGCTGAAGTTCACCCATATAGGAGCATTATCTCTTGTTTATTACAGAGACGCCTGTTGCAGGTTTTGCTGCTGAGAGCAGCAGTCAGTTAGTGTGGCCACTTGAGTCACAGCTTGTTGATCCTGAGGAGGCAAAACTAGAAAGTGAGGTTTAGAAAGGAGGCCCTGTGCACGAGGAGGAGGAGGGCATGAAGCAGTGCCAGTTGCCCACAGCCACATCTGCAGAACAGCAAGTACCATGGTTTGGCTTTGAGAAAGCTTGTACATTTGTGAGCCAGAGTGGGAAAAATGTTGTTGTACGATGCAATTACTGCCTTCCAAGGATCAAAAATCTGAGATCAGCTGTTTCCTCCTCATCCAATGTGAAGAAACATTTTGAGGTAAGCCTTTGTCATGCTGGTCCTCAAAGAGTGTCCATTGTCTATTTATGTTTAAATTGTGAAGTTCCTCTTCCATTTTTTCTTGGATTCATGCTTTGTTCTTCTTCTTCAGAGGGCACACCCTGAGAAGCTGAGAGCAATTGAAGAAGCAATAAAGGCAAGGAGACGTGGCCTTCCTGAACCAATGCATGACACCCCTCCTCCCAAAATGCTGAAGCAGCAGCAGACAACCCTTGAGAGGTGGGGATCCGTCAGGGAGCCTGTCACCCAGAGCAATCTCGACAGGAGAATAATTGATTTCATTGTAGAGGAGACATTACCACTTCAGACTGTGGACAAACCATCATTCATTAATCTGGTTCGCATTGGACTCCCCAAAGATCTCACCATCATATGTGCCAAGACTCTGAGAGACAGAATTGAGAAGAGAGCATGCCACATGAGAGAAACTCTTGCAAACCGAATGGGTGCTGTGGCATATATAGCAACCACTGCAGATTGTTGGACCAATGGCAAGAAGAGTTACTTTGGGGTAACAGCCCACTGGATCAACCCAACTACCCTGAAACGTGAGGTTGGGGCCTTGGCTTGTAAGCGTCTGAAGGGGCGCCATACATACAATGTCCTTTCAAAAGCACTGCATGATGTACATGTGCAGTACAGGATCCACAACAAAGTTATGTGCACTACTACAGACAATGGCTTCAACTTTGTGAAAGCGTTCAGAGTTTTCATGGCCAAAGAACCAGTGGAAGCTGCAGGCACCAGTGACGATGATGGTGATAACCAGGAGGAGGAGGAGGAGGAGGCTGAGGTGGAGTTTGTGCCTATCTGTGAGATCCTGGACACAGGACCTGAGGCAGAGAAAGAAGCTGCAGACTCAGGAGAGGATTTTGTTTTACCACCACACCAGAGATGTGCTAGCCACACCCTCAACCTTGTGGCAACACAAGACATAGAGGCCATGCTTTCTGACTCCTCCAAAAGTAGTCTTCTTGGTCCTTTCAAGAAACAGTTTCATTCCTTGATGGGAAAGTGCAGCAAGTTGTGGTCCAAGCAGAACCAGTCAGCACAGATTGCTGAGTATATCCATGCGCAATGTGGTGTGTATCTGAAGGTACCAAATAAGACCAGGTGGAATTCCACCTTTGATGCGTTGAAGCAACTACATGAGCTCCTGTCAACTGTGCCACTAAAAATGCATGCCATAATGGACCGCTGCTCCTTGTCCAGGATCACAGCTGCTGAGATTGAAGTGGTACAGGAATACACAGAGATTATGGAGCCACTAGCCCAGTCCCTAGATATCCTGTAACGGGAGGACGGCATGTTCATGGGGTATTTGCTACCAACGCTCTGCAATCTGGACCGCAAGTTAGAAGGACTGGAAAACAAACCTGAGAGGTACACATACTGTTTTCAGCTGCTGAGAGGTGTGCGCGAAGCCCTAAGAAAGCGGTTTGCAGCTATCTGGGAGGACAAGAGGCTTCTTCTGGCAGCCTGCCTACACCCTCGCTTCAAACTAGATTGGCTGGAATCGTGTCAGGCCACCACCCATACCAACAAGTAAGAACATTAGGGAAGCCCTTTGGGTGGATTACTCCAAGGGAAATGTTGTCTCAAGGGAGGCATCAGAGGGCTTAAGGTGGTAGGCAGGGGCTGGGCCTTTTCTTCCTGGGGCTCCTCATCACAACCTTGGGTTGCTGCAGGTAATCCTTAAGGGTCTGCTGTGCTGCCCCATGAGTGTGGTGACTTGGTCACCTTCCTACCTTCCATGTCATCATCCACAGGCTCGGGCTGGACCCTGAACCAGGGGACATGACAAGCATCAGGAAATGAAGAGCAGATGATGGTTTCCTAACATATATGTGTTAACATATCCTCTCTCTTTCTTAGATACACAATGGAAGCCTTGTTGAAAGCTGAAATAAAGATGGGTGTACTTAATGAGGACAGTGATCAGTCTTCAGATAAAGACCAGGAAGGAGATGACTTAGCAGATGACTTCTTTAACTTTCTGCCCCAGGGCAAGAAGTCAGCAGTGGACACTGCTGAGGAGGAATTGGTGAGGTACCTGAGGTCTCCCAGCAGGGAAGTGTCATCACTCCATGGCTTTCCACGTGTGCTGCGGTGTTTTTTGCAGCACAACACAGGCATGCCTTCAAGCGCCGCAGTAGAACGCCTGTTCAGTACTGGTGGCAACGTAATGACTGTAAAAAGACATTCCTTGTCTGACATGCTCTTTGAGCATCTTGTTCTTTTGAGACATAACAGAAACATATTATAAATGAATTTCAAGTGTAAAATTTGATTTCAAGAGTTGGGGTATCTTCATTGCTTGGGGGGATGTGAGATTCTGTTATGCCATTATGTTAATCTTATGGATAAAATTTTTTATTCTACTACCCCCTGTGTGTGTGTGTTTATTTTTAATATTGTTTTAGGCTTCTTAGATGTGCAGCAGCCAAGGCCAGCACCTTGTAGGAGTTTTTTTTTTTAAAGTAACTGAAATGTAATTGTAGTGATTACTTTTGAGAAAAAGTAAAGTAATCAGTTACTTTCAGAGCAATTGCAATTGTAACGGTAATTACTACTTTTTGGGCCAAGTAATTGTAACTGTAATTTATTACTTTTTAAAAGTAATCTTCCAAGCTCTGCTCCAAATGTACCCCAGGTTTCACAGCTTAAATAAGTGGCTCCATATCCTTTGTCTTTTGCCATTCTGTGGTCAATGCATCCCCCTTCATTATTTTTAGAACCTACAATGATGCTTTTTAAAAGCTTTAATTTTATTTCTTTGCTTTGGTTGTCTTATTGGAATATGAAATGTTGGGAAATGCACCTATACAATGTGTTTTGAGTGTAATGTGTTGGAATAGGCAAATATTGCATGTTCACTTTAAGGGATATTTGGGGAAATATCCCATCTACCTGTTTACCATGATGTAACTTCCTTATGAGTGGGGTTAGTTACCTGACTTCCTCCTTCCTTTGTCCTGGGGATTCTTTGAATATTCTCCATTACTGATCTTTCTACCACTGGGATGAGGCTGCATGGCAGATGCTCTCTGCTGAGAGCATCACTGTAAAGACTAAGATGGACTGAGACTTCTATTTTACTTTTCATCTAGGCTAAAGCCTATGTTTCGGAACATATGAAGAGGTTGTGAGAAAATGTTCTTTTTCTTTTACCTAAGAAGATTGTGTCTCTTGTTATTTGTCTAGAGAAAGGTGGGACTGGTTTATCTCACTCTGCTGTTTGCATTTATCTCTGCTAAGAAATAGGACCACTAAACTTAGTTCCTATTTCAGTTTGTATTTTTAAAATACCAAACAATGCACAAAATGAATCACCCTCAAGAGAGAAACATTCCTTCATAATAGTAATGCAGCTGCCTCTCTGAGATGGGCAACAACCACACTGTTGAAACCAAGCAGCACTTGACCAATTCCTGATACAGTATTTCATGGGAGAGCTAATAGTTGCTGAGGTGCAGACCAGAAGGCTCCTGGCTCAAGTTTCACCTCGGCCACACATTCAGGTGTGTGTGTGTGACTAGACCAATCACTTTTCCACCACAGCCACCCCCTCTGTGCTTTTTGCCTCCCCGCATGGAGAACAGAGAGGGGTGTATGTGTGTGTCGAAACTAGCCCTGCTCTTTAACATATAGATTTCAACTCATTGCTCTACTCACTTCTGCCTCTAGCCCCACCCACCAGTGTCTTGCGGCCCCAGAAGTTGCCCAAAAGGGAATGTGGCCCTCAGGCTGGTATAGGTTCTCCATCTGCTTGAATGGGCTGTATAAATGCTCAGCCTCATTACAGAAACTGGGTACTCCTTTGCCTTTGTTCCTTCCAAAGCTCTTAAAGCACCCTGATCGGTTTTCTTTCTTTTTGATAACAGTTGAAGGGTGGCCAAATGTGGCAAAGAATGTGCATGTTCTGAACATGCAGAATGAAGACTTTGTAGGACAGGACCTTAAACAGGTCAGTTGTGTGCAGTGATTGGGAGCAAAATATCTCTTCTGAAGCATGCCTGCTTGGGACCCAGGGAGGGCCTTTTTTGTGGCTGCCCCAGCCTCTGAAACTCCCTCCCTAGGAAGGGGCATCTCACCCACTTCCTAATGGCCTCCTGGATGATAGGAAATACTTTACCATTTAAGGAGACTTTTCATTTGTAGATGGGTGTTTTTAGCTTACTGGTTTTTTATTGTCTTTAAAATGTTAGCTGCTGTTGGTATATTGGTGATGTGTTTTTCTGCTGCTGTTTTAGGCAGAGCTAGGAAGTAATTCATTACAAGTAACAAATTACTTGTAATTCATTACTTTTTTGAGGAACGAGTGGGTAATTCTTTTACATTTTGATTGTAATAGAACTAGAAGTAATTTTATTACTTTTGTGGAGTAATTGTAATGTTTCCAGCATTACTTCTGGGCATTACTTGGGTGGGGGAGCAGGGGAAGTCTTCTGCTACTCTGATTAGTGGATGAAAATCATGTCAAACTAGGCTTCTGTGCAGCGTCACTCTTCCCTCATGCTCTGTGGGTGGGTAGGAGGCAACAAGGGAAGAGGTGGAGAGTGAGATAGGGTGGAGTGGAGAAAACAATTGTGTAAAAAAATAGATGGTGGTGGAGAAGAATGGAGTGGAAGGGAAAAGGAGCCGGAAGGCAAGAATGTGAATAAAGGAGGAGAAGGAGGCAACAGCAGAATGGAGATAAAGAACTGTGGAGGTGAACGATGACAATGTGTATGTGTGAATACTGTGTTTGCACTTGGCACACAGAGTGGCCTCCACTACCCTCTCTGGCTACTGTGCTGAAGTTGCAGTATTTTAACTTTTTTACATCTCAGGGGAAAATGTTTGCTTGGATGAGAATCCCTTAGTTGGTGGCAGGGCAGGGTCCGGGAGGTGGTTAAGTGAGAGAGATTATGCTAGCTGGCTGAGTGGGGGGGTTGCACTTGGTTTGACGTGCAAAGATCTGAGTAGTGGCCTCTGCCTCCCTTACCAGCGGATAGACCACCGTTGCTATCTTATGGATAAAAAGAATTATTCTACTACCTCTGTATGTGTGCGTTTATTTGTAATGTTGTTTTAGGCTACTTAGATGTGCAGCAGCCAAGGCCAGTAGGCGCTTTTTAAAAAGTAACTGAAATGTAATTCTAGTGATTACTCTTGAGAAAAAGTAAAATAGTCAGTTACTTTCAGAGCAATTGTAATTGTAACAGTAATTACTACATTTTTGGGCCATGTAATTGTAACTGTAATTTATTACTTTTTTAAAGTAATCTTCCAAGCTCTGGTTTTAGGCTACAATCCAATACACACTTACTTGGGAGTAAGTCCCACTAAACCCAATGGAGCTTACTTCTGAGTAGGCATGTATTGGATTGCAGCCTTAGTGTGTTAATGTTTTTGTATAACTGATGTTTTACATTATTAATTTATAGGTTAAGTGTGGTATTAGCCATCTTGAGAGGTTTTTATGGGGAAATGTGGGTACAGATGTGTTACATAAATAAATGAATAAATAAATATTCTGTGCCAAGTTAATTCAAGCCCTTTGACAAACCTTTTTTGCAGTCTGTAACAGTGATGTAAATTTTTATTGATTTGTAAATATAAGTATACTGTTATTTCGTTTACAAAACATCAATGTGGTTTACAAGAAGTTTTTTTTAAAAAGAAACAACTGTACAATACAAGCATTAAAATGTACATTAAAATACAGGCCTGCATAGGCGTCTTTTGTTTTAACTTTTCTGTTCCACCAAGCTTATGCAGGCAGTTAAGAAGATGGGGTTTTTTGCTTTCCAGAGAACCGGGCCGATCGACATTTGGTGTCGATGTTAAATGAGCCTCGCCAACTTAGGGGACGACCAAAGCCGCTCTTACAGTGATGAAGGTGGGATATAACGGGTCAGGCGGTCCGTAAGTAAATTAAGTATGTATGTGATGTCTTATCTTGTAGAATTATTTTGATGCATGTGCTCTGCTTCTTCCCTGTCATCATGACCAGTAGGAGCCACGGAACCTTTGGAGCCTTTCTCTATGACTACTAAACACCCCTCTGGCTTTTGTGATTTCAATAAGCATTGCCAATCATAGGGGCTAGAAACTTTAAAAACAAAATGAATGTTGAGATGCTTAGGAAACTGCATTAAGTATGAGTAGTGTGGACAGTGCCACCTTCTGTAGCTTTTCTGTGGTTCATATAAGCCTCTTACAGGTTCTGCTGTAGAAGGAACAGATATTTCTCACACCAATTTGTGATGTTGGTTCAGAATAACTGGGAAGACAGATTGCTTTGGATTTTTCTGTATAAAACCCAACGTTACAGGTACACCTTCTTGCCAGGGCAAAAACTTTTTTTGGTGGAATTTCAGTGGAAGCAATTTATGAACACTAAGATTTCGTACACGCTAGGGATGGGTAAGAAGTGACACCAGACTAAATAATAGCTAGCATGCTCACTGTTTGCGGAGCGAGCATGCTTACTGTGAACTCAGCAACTATTCCCTGACACTGAATTTGCAGTCAACTTTGGGTGAGAATACTGCTTAAGTCCCCCCCCCACTGCCCCATTCATTATGATATGGCAAGGTGAGTTCTCTCTCTTCCCCCCCTCCCCACCAAAATGTACACAGAGCTGAAGGGCACTATGTGCTTTTCAAGGCTCAGAGTGGCAGCTGAACAGAAAATGGAGCAACCAAGGACGTGGGAGGGAAAGCAGAGAGGGTAGGAAGGAGAGTGATCTGGAGAACTGGGGTGACAGAGGAATTGGAGAGAGAGAAGGGAGTGCTGAACCTCCACCCACAGGCTTGCAAGCATGTTGGAGATGCTTCTGCCATGGCTCCGGAGCCCCCTGCTGCTACCAAACCACTGCTGCTTACCTTGCAACAGAGCATGCCGCGCAAGGCCACCAATGCCGCTCTTTCCTTTTGCCCTACTGCTGGAGGACACTTATAAAGGGTTGATGCTAAAGATTAAAAGGCAAGCCACAAAATCTCCTTAAA
Source organism: Rhineura floridana (assembly GCF_030035675.1). Lineage (NCBI taxonomy): Eukaryota > Metazoa > Chordata > Lepidosauria > Squamata > Rhineuridae > Rhineura > Rhineura floridana. The sequence goes on along the minus strand of NC_084486.1, from coordinate 29,813,200 downwards.
ATGTGCATTGAGTTGAGGCTGTTCTGTCCCATTCGCAGGAATTGGATTGGACGGTGCAACAACAAGCAGATCCAATCCCTAGTACACATAACATTTTATTCTAGCAGCAGTGATTCTGCACTACCCTGCAGTGTGTCCAGTGGAAGATGGTCGCGATGAGGATTTGTTTGACGCGCCTTCCACTTAGCTCATTTGTCCCATGCACCCTGTATTCGTGCTTCTTCGAAGTCCATAGCACCTTTGATAATAGCCGACCTCCATTTGGGACATTCATGGGCCAAGACTTCCCAGTTTTCGATGCTCATATTACATTTTTTTAGATTCACTTTAAGAACATCTTTAAACCTCTTTTGCTGTCCACTGATATTCCGTTTTCCATCCTTAAGTTGGGAGTAAAGTAGCTGCTTTGGAAGACGGTGATCAGGCATTCGAACAACATGGCCAGTCCAGCGAAGTTGATGTTGGAGGATCATTGTTTCAACACTGGTAGTCTTTGCTTCTTCCAAAACGCTAACATTAATGCATCTGTCTTCCCAAGTAATTTGCAGAATTTTCCAGAGGCAGCGTTCGTGGAATCTTTCAAGAAGTTGAGAGTGGCGTTTCACAGGTGTACAGTAAGGTCGGTAGTACAATGGCTTTGTAAATAAGCATTTTGGTCTCCCTGTGAATATCCCAATCCTTGAACACTCTACGCTTCATTCTGGAGAATGCGGCACTCGCAGAGCTCAGACGATGTTGAATTTCAGTATCGATGTCAGCTTTTACAGAGAGATGGCTGCCAAGATAGGGGAAGTGATCAACGTTCTCCAGCATTGCACCATTAAGCTGGATTGATGGTGCTACAGAGGGACTTTTTCGCACCTGTTGATGAAGCACTTTGGTTTTTTTAATATTAAGTGAGAGCCCAAGCTTTCCATATGCTTCTGCAAAGACATTTAGGATAGTTTGAAGATCTTTCTCTGAATGTGCAGCAACTACATTATCATCGGCATACTGAAGTTCTATGACAGAGGTTGACATTACCTTACTTTTTGCTTTCAGCCTACTGAGATTAAAAAGCTTTCTATCTGTTCGATACACACCAGTAGGAAGTTTCCCCTCAATAAGGTCATTTTACACCTTGATTTTCTTCCTTGGAGCCTATGTTGAGGAACAATATTAATGGTCATAGTGGATCAAATTAATCGGTGATCTGTCCAGCAGTCATCAGCACTCGTCATGACCCTAGTGAGGAGTACATCATGATGAACTCTGGCACGGATGATTACGTAATCCAGGAGATGCCAGTGTTTTGACCGAGGGTGCTTCCATTATGTTTTAATTTTATTTTTCTGATGAAAGAGTGTGTGCGTAATAACAAGATTATGCTCTGCACATTTAGTCAGAAGTAGAATTCCATTCAGGTTGCTATTGCCAACTCTTTCTTTCCCAATGGTTTCTGGCCATAAATTGAAATCATGCCCCACTGTTGCATTGAAATCACCCAAGAGGATCATTTTATCCTCCTTAGGTATCTCTGATAAGATGGTGTCCAGCTGGTTATAAAAATTTTCCTTGATGTCTTCATCAGCATCTAATGTTGGTGCATAAGCACTTAGAATAGTTGCCTGCTGGTTTTAACCGGAGAGTTGAGAGTTGTTCATTAATGCCAATAGGAACTTCTGACAAGAGCTTCACAAGATTATTTTTAATAGCAAAGCCTACTCCATGTATTCGCAGAGCTTGGAAAAGTTACTTTTTTGAACTACAACTCCCATCAGCCCAATCCAGTGGCCACGCTGGCTGGGCTGATGAGAGTTGTAGTTCAAAAAAGTAACTTTTCCAAGCTCTGTGTATTCGTCATTCTTGTTCAGGCAGTCCTTTCCAGAAGAAGGTATAACCTCCTTTTTCTTCCTTCAGTTGTCCTTCTACTCTTCGAGTTTCTTGGAGTGCTGCTATGTCAATATTAAAATGTCTCAACTCCCTCACTATGATGGCAGTCTTGCGTTCAGGACATTCACTATCTGTATTGTCCAGCAATGTCTGTATATCCCATGTTCCAAAGTTCAATTGTCTTTTGCAACTGCTAAGTGATGACCCCACTGGACATGGTAATCCAGTCAGGGAGAGAGATGAGGCAGACTATGTTTAGGGCACCTTTTCTAGCCCACTCCCCATACAGGATCCTGAACAGGACTGCTCAGTCGTGGATATAGCTGCCGAACCAGTCAACTGCCTCGGTCCTTCAGCCAGGACAACTGAGTCTGTATCCACTGCCCATGTGCCAGTCCATGGCTAGGGGCTTCCAGATTTCACAGTCCTGCCCCCATTGCCATTCGCCAATCGCCATGGGATTTTTGGTTTGGTTGGAAGAGCTGTGCATGAATTTGTTTTATGTGGGGACATCGGCGCACAATGATCAACACACAATCTTGACAAAAAGGCTTTGATCCAATGGCATAGATACCAGTCTTTTATCTGCTGCAACCTTCATCTGCCTTCACAGCCGTTGTAACATATACATTGTTATCCTCCGCCTGTTCTGCCATTGAGGACATTCCTGGATCATTCTTTGTCTGGTTCCTCTCCCTTGACCTTACTGCCATGGGTGACCCTGCCAGCATCGCTCATAGCCATGGCCTGCACAAAAGTGGTGTGGTTACTCGGTTCTATTGAGTACTGTTACACACAAAAAGGCCAGGTATATACACTGATCATTTTCATTTATTTAAGTTCACAGCCCATCCCCGAGACTAAAGTTTTTAGGCGAGATAATAACGTTAAGAAACACTCTTGCGTCAAAAACCCTTGAGGACAGATTGAGCTTGAGCTGCATAGTGTGATAGTGAAGAGTGAGACCTAGGACCTTTGTACCAGGATCTGGTCCTCCTCTCTGGGAGCACGTAATTCCTTCCGCCCCACCTAGGGTTACCACGTCCCCAGTTTTTGCCCAGAGACTTCAGTTTTGGGGTGTCCTGGTCTCTGGGTGAATCGCCTTAATTTCCAGACCCTTAGCTTTCATTAAAAAAAAGTTTCTAAGTGGTCTGGTTCAAAAGATATAAACCAAAATGTCAGCTGCCCTTCCAACTTCTGTTAGTACTGGCTGCCGTAATCCCTGCCCTTTCAGGTTATTAGCCAATAAATGAAGTCAGGGTTGTGATTGACAGGATTTGTTGACCCCCGAGGCAATACCTAAACCCCATTTCAAGTTCTGAGAACAGTTTCCTTTTCCTGCTTGTCTCACATTAGGAATTCAGTAAATATATAGCTTTCAGCAGCATAAAGAGTACTTTCTCTGTACAGGATTGGGATTTGCTTCTGAGTAAACATGCATAGGATTGCACTACAACAAGATCACAGCAGGATCTTAATGGGCATATACAGTAAACAATTTTAGTTATAATAAAAGTGTGCCTGCAGGGGTTTTTAATTACTTGCAATAATGGCATATTATACATTTTATCTTTCAATTACTTTTTGAACAGAAGTTTTAAAAAGTATAGATGCTGCTGTGTTTCTACTTTTCTAATCAAGGAGTCAAACAAGTTTAAATTGTGCTGGACTGTTGAAGAGGGCATTTTATTTGTCTTATTCATAGCCTGTTTTGAAAACCTTCCCAATATGAAGTGTGTCTGGGAGTAAAGCTGCAATGCTAATTCCACATACCTGGGAGTTAACCCCATTGAATTCATTAGGACTTACTTTTGAGTAGACATGGTTAGGATTGTGCTGAAAATCACTGGGACTTTTGAGTGAACATAGAAAAGGATTGTGTTGTAAATCTTTCTCTCCCCCTCTGATCCTTTTTTTTAAAAGCAGTTAGGCAGGGCTTACTTAGGTGTCACTGCTTTTATTGGGCAGGAAACTAATCCTTTTTTTAAAAAATGGTCTGCAATGGCTAACTGGTTTTGACAATAAACTATTATATGGGGTATATGCATTTTTTACATCTCCAGTGTGTGTATATATGGAATATTTCTAACAACCCTGTCAGGTAGGGTTGAAAACCAAGTCAGCTCACAACAAGAAATAAAGCCATTTAAAATCCCATAAGCTTAAAACAAGTATAAAACAGTTGCAAAACAGTTTAAAGTGGCATAATTCTGAATTTTGGATTGGGTGAGTGAAGTTCCTTCTTGCCCACTTTGACCCTTCAGCGTCCCTGAGACAACCCTGAGAACTGTCACCCAGATAACGACCAATCTATTCACAGTCTGTTGTGCGCTCTTTGTGGCCAGTGAACAATCCTGGAATTGAGTATCTTACACTCCTCTCGGAGAGGTGAGCTAGCCTGCTTTTAAGATGAAAGATACATTGATTGTCAATGTGACATACTTAGTTCCATGTGAGGCTCCTGTTATTTTATTTATTTATTTATTTATTTATTATTTGATTTATATCCCGCCCTTCTTCCCAGCAGGAGCCCAGGGCAGCAGAAAGAAGCGCTTAAAAACACATCAAAACATCATAAAAACAGACCCTAAAATACACCAAAACAAAACAACTTTAAAAACATTTTTTTTAAAAAAAAGAAGCTTTTAAAACATCTTTTAAAAAGGGTTAAAAACATATTTTTTAAAAAATATATTAAAAAGCAATTCAAACACAGTTGCAGACTGGGATAGGTCTCAACTTAAAAGGCTTGTTGAAAGGAAAGTCTTCAAAAGGCGCCGAAAAGATAACAGAGATGACACCTGCCTAATTTAAGGGAAGGGAATTCCACAGGGTAGGTGCCGCCATACTAAAGGTCCGTTTCCTATGTTCTGCGGAATGGACCTCCTGATAAGATGGTATCTGCAGGAGGCCCTCACCTGCAGAGCACAGTGACGGGTAAGATGGTCTTTCAGGTACCCAGGTCCCAAGCTGTATAGGGCTTTGTACACCAAAACTAGAACCTTGAACTTTGCCTGGTAGCAAATGGGCAGCCAGTGCAATTCTTTCTGCAGCAGGGTGCCATGTGGGTGATACCCTGCCCCAGTGAGCAGACTTGCCACCGCATTTTGCACCAGTTGCAGCCTCCGGACCAACCTCAAGGGCAGCCCAACATAGAGCGCATTACAGTAATCCAGCCTGGAGGTTACCAGTGCGTCGACAACAGTGGTCAGGCTATCCCCGTCCAGAAATGGCCACAGCTGTCTTACCAGGCAAAGCTGGTAAAAGGCACTCCTAGTCACTGAGGTCACCTGGGCCTTTAGCGACAAAGATGGATCCAGGAGCACCCCCAGACTACGGACCTGCTCTTTCAGAGTGAGTACGACCCCATCCAAAGCAGGCAACTGACCAATTATCTGAACTCGGGAACCACCAACCCACAGTGCCTCCGTCTTGCTAGGATTCAGGCTCAGTTTATTGGCCCTCATCCACCCACCAACGAGTCCAGGCAGTGGTCTAGGGCTTGCACGGCCTCTCCTGATTCAGATGTTATAGAGAAATAGAGCTAGGTATTGTCAGCATACTGCTGAAACCTCGCCCCAAATCTCCTGATGACCGCTCCCAAGGGCTTCATATAGATGTTAAACAGCATGGGGGACAAGATGGTACTCTGCGGCACCCAACAGCACAACTGCAGAAAGACAGTCACCCAATGCTATTATTTGAGAGCAACCCTGGAGATAGGATCGGAACCACTGTTGCTGGGCACAACATCACAAGCACCTTGTCTACGTCATCAGGCCACATCAACTGAAACCGTTCCCAAGAAGTTGTAGCAGATGTTGCACTGGACACCTCATTGGGGACTACAGTAGATGTGGAGGGGGCATCAAGACTGCTACGGAGGCAAGCAACTTTACCCTCAAAGTGCCTTGCAAACAATTCACAGTGGGCCTCCGAAGGGTCACCCCTTTGGTGGTGACCCCGCTGGCGGCAGACCCACTGCCAAAGGGCAGCTGGGCTTTTATGCCTCCTGCCCCAGCCAGCAGCTGATGCAAGAGGCTGCAAGATTGACTGCAGCCTCTCTCTGGAGCCAGGGTCAAGCAGGGGGTCCCAGTCCTTGCAGCACTTACCAGGGACTTCAGCTGTCTCGAGGGACAGCAACCCAATGGAGCGAGCAGCAAGCACCCAGGTGCTCAGATACTCACTCCCAGGGCAGGTCTTCTTCAGTCCCCTAGTGCTGCAGCTGTTCCCTAGTTAGCACATGATTCCTTGAAGGTAAGTAGAGCATTCCATGTAACCTGATATTTACTGGTAAAAGCATGTCAAAAATTAATGTCAAGATTTATGGGCCAGCAGTAAGTCTGAAATGTTATCTGTGGGTTCGTAGCTGTTAGTTTTTGCCGGTTCCAGAGCAGGAAGTTAGGACACAGCAGTTGGACAATGATTTGGCTCTTCTTCTGTTCAGTGTTTTATGTTCCAAAGGTCTCACTTATGTCAATAACTGTAGTGGCCAACTTGCCATTTTCTATTAATAAACATTACAGTGCACAAAGAGCTCAATCCTACGATATTGTCTCTGAATTGTAAAAGCGTGTTCTCCGAATGGCATCAGCCCTGGGACCCACTAGAGAAAGTGCCTCAATATCCTGCAACAAAGGCATTTGTTGAAATGCGCAAAATCCCTACGGAGGGCAACTGCTGCGAGGTTTTTAATTTTTTGCACAGAAATTTTTACATTGGTTCCTAATTTGTGTGGGAAAGGAGGCTTCCTCTTGCTCAAGCAAAACTGCAACAGTGGCAGTTTCTGTTTATAGATTATTTTGATTCTCCATTTGGGACTTACTGGACAACAGAGAAAGAGGGAGAGATCTGGCTGTGTGCAGTCATTAGGAGCTGCTGTTCTTTGAACACACTTCCACTTATTCATCACATTTGGCACTGGGCTGCTCAAATAACTCTGACCAGAAGTCTCAGCTTCAAATGAAGGCATGGGAGGTGGGGGAAAGGAATACATACTGTATGTGCTGGACAGGACAAAGGAGTAGCCACTGAGACAAAAAATACTGGCCATTTTCACTCCCCCTTTCAAGATGGGCCTTTGGTCTGCTCCAGCTGGGCTGTTCATATGTCCTTAAGAAGGAAGTGGGTAAAGCGAAAGGGTGTTGTGGGGATGCAGCCAGGTTCTTGCTGTCTGTCCGTGGTCTAGACAATCACCTTAAGCTGTTTCCATAGAAATGAGTTGCAATTTTAAATACCAGCTCTCCCCCCTCTTTTAAGTTTACATAATTATTATCCACATTTTGTGGACAAATGAACATTTTAATCATGAGAAGTGTATTAATACAGAGGCTTTTTCAATGCATGTCTGCAGTTGTCTCCTGTCTTTGATGGAAAATCAGACTGCCTCTTACCATTCAGAAATCTTTCAAAGATCTGGCTGTGGGCCAGCTCCAGATGTGGGCAAAACAAATCACATGCACCAACTGGTGGCTCTGGATAAGGATGTGCATCCAGTCATACCAATGAGGCCTGAATGAACATTGTGATTGGGGATGGGGAATGTGTCCACAGCTATGCATCTGCATGTACTGCTAATGCACATGGATTGCCCTTGCCAGATTGAGGTGTTCTTTAGATTTTAAAACCTGTCAGGGGAATTAAACTTTCTGAAAAGAATTACAGGCTTCACAAAAGAAGTAATAAGTCTTTTCCCAAAAGCTGTTGGCCTGTTTTTTGTTCACAGGACAAAAAATGCACACAATGCCATCTTGTGGCCAAGTTTGTGCCTTTTTAAAAAAATTAAAGATACCAAAAAACATTCTGTGTAACAATACAGTATAACAGATGTTGTTAATGCACCAGAGTAGCCACCCTCCAGCACAGAGTAAGGAGCACTGAAGCATATTTATTTAACCTTCAGAGTGCCTAACTGTGCAGTGTTCTGGCCCTGTAAGTGTGCAGAACCTCCAGTTAGAGAAACCATTGGCTGGACCGTTACTTCAAATGCTAGACAATAGATAAGTATCATGTACCAATATAATGTAGCAGTTAAGAGTACTAGACACACTAGATATACCAGAACACCAGATGATTTTAGTCCGGACACCATATTTCAGGCTAACCTGTGTTTTCAGGATGCAATATGGGGAGAGGGAATAGAACCACATGCTCCTTGGAGAAAGGGTGGGGTACAAATGTAGTAAATAAATATCATAAACAAGTTGAGGGCCCATCCAAGTGACCAGTTTCTGCATGGCCCAGAATGAGTGCGTTGTTTAATCTTAGTGCAGTGTTGAGGTTATTAATGAATTATGATTGGCCTATTGAAACATTGATTTTACTAAAATATTTTTAAGCCACACTTTTCATAATAGTATATCAAGGTGGCATTACAACATACAAAAACATAATAGAATTAAAAAACGATAAAAACATTATTAAAAACAGTAATAAAAGAATCCCTAAGTACTGCATTTGCTAGAAAAGAAAATTCATATTATAAGGCATGTTTGAAAAGTTCAGTTTTCAGGAGATGCCTGAAAGAAAGGATGGTTCTTGCTGAACCTCTATTCATAGGGAGTTCCACAGAGCAGGGCCTGCCACACAAAAGGCCTGGCCCTTGGTGGAGGCCAACTGAACCTCTGGCATGAGGAACCACTAAGATTGTCCAATCAGATCTCAGTGATTGGGATGGAGCATAAGGAGTCAGGTGATCCCTTAAGGTACTTTGGGCTAAAGTTGTTTAGAGCTTCATGAATTAACACAAGTACCTTGAACCTGGCCTGGTTCATCCTATGACTATTTAAATTTTGCAGATTACCTTGAAATGTTTTATTATTATGTTTTATTATTGAAATGTTTTATTATTGAAATGTTTTATTATTGTTCCATTCTGACATTGTTGTTTTGGGCATGGTTTACTATAGAAAAGCAGCAAATACCTGGAAACCCATGTTGTGGCCTAATAAAGGTGAGAATTCTACTGTTTGTTTTCTTGATCAAAAGTTATTGGCATTGTAAGGGCAAATTGTTTGGTTTTAAAGGTGCTTGTAATAATTTGTTGTTAAGACCTATGATCAAGGCAATGAATATTTGATTTTTGGTGTCTGAGAGCATCAATATTTTTCTTGTGTAGTACATTGATCAAATCATGACGTGAGATAATGTTCTCTTTTATCTAAGCCTTACTGGTCCTTGGTGAATCAAGGTTTTTCAAGTGTCAGTTCTACTGCCTGTAAAATTCTTGTAAGATTTCCCATGTTTTTACAGAGCCTTTGATAAAAGGCATTGCATCAGAACAAAGAATTATTAGTACCTCAAAAGGCTAGATTAACACTAGCATGTTGCTGCATAGCAGAGGCAGGAAATAATGTCATTAGCCTTTGGGAACTCTTATGAGGGTACCCCGTGTGCCATTAGAAGCCCCACATTACAGCTTACGAGTAGTTCTCCATAAATGCAGCCAGTTGAGCTTTAAAACAAATGAAATTCTTTGCTTCAGTTATTCTTCGAGGAGGACCATTCTAACTCCTCCAACAATGTGAAAATCTCATCTGTTCTTCAACCTGAAGTTATCCATGGAGATAATCTTCTTATACATCCATGTTATCTACTGACTCCCATCAAATGACACCATGTACCAAATTTAATTCCTCACCACTACTCACAATGGTTAAGAAGAATAAATTATGCAAAATAAATTATGCAAATATATGAATTATTTTGCATATTGAATACAGGTTGCAGAATTTCTCTTTTCTCATCTTGGAATTAAAGTTTTCTTGGACTAGATAGATGTTTTATTTTCAAAGCATACAGCCCTGCCCATTCCCATTCTTCCATCTATGAAGATGACTCTATGTAAGCAAATTACTTGATCATTCTCTCTCTGGTAAACTGCAAAGTTGAATTTATTTCCATTGATCTCAGGTGAAGGGGGCTGAGTTGTTTCTGGAGAAGCAGCTGTTAAGAGGGCTGAAAGGGTTATATTGAACAATTCCTTGGTTGATAAAAGAACAGATTACAGATGTATTAAACACAAAAGGAAACACATAGTAACATTTTTTATTAAATATTACAGTGGATCAAAAAGTACAAAATATCTTTTGCTTGCTATGTGATTGGGAAACTATTGGCACATAATACAGTATCAAAAGCATTAATACATACAATTTGGAAAACATACAAAAATTGAGTGTTTTAGTTGGCTCAGCTTTTTTCTTTCTTTCTGGTAGTGTTTAAACTTATTTAATGTGAAAGGTTACTCAATAACCTTTTATTTTTTTTAAAAAATGGGAAACTATATAATATTACTGGGCCATTTTTTCTATATACAAATAATCACCTTACAGAGCATATAAGCTACAATAACTTGAATCACAAGAATGTATACACTATTTACAACAAAAGAACGTTCAAAACAAAGTATAAACAGCTAGTAGATTATGCTGCCTTTGTTAGACCATATTTAAAACTATGGAAGGGGGGAATACATGTAAAATATCAAATACATTTACAGCTAACACCGGTTAAGTGCTCATGATGATAGTTTCAATACTGCAGACCTCATATCAGTGAAATATTTTCCCACTGTAAGCATTATAAATTGTGAAACGGGGCCAGGTTTGACTATGCTCATTGCTATACAGTCTGATCATGTGGAATAATGAGTGTGTAGAAATCAACCTCTCCCTTTAAAGGCACACACCACACAAAATATTTATGTGGCCATCTACTGGCTTCCACTGGCCATACAAGAGCATAGGACAGAGTCTGGGTTTATGGGCGTTATTCAAGAAAAAGTTAGATGGAAGTGACTTTGTGCCTGTTTAAATGTTGCGTGGAATGGCATAGTGGCAGCTGCCTCTGTGGTTGCTCCTATGCCACTCCCACTTACAGCTGACTACATAATTATGTATCAACCTAGCCACACCACTGCCAAAGGAGGCTATTGTTTCCCTGAGTGGTGTGGGAACCGCTACACAACCACACCATTCCAGCAAATGTGTACATGGGGCCAAAATTACTACTAACTATTCTTGGAATCTCTTGACCACAAAGATGCAGACACCACCTAGAGTGGAATAGGACTAACAACAGAAACTGAAACTATCACATTACTTCAGGTACCGTTTTAAACAGGGCCCGGTTTTGTTGGCTTGTGCCCTGTGTGTTAAAGGATTCAAGCAGCAGTTCAGTAAGCTCGGAACATTCCTTAGCTTTATTGTGGATTGATTAAATTGGCAAACCCTTCTGATTATTGGAATCCAGTTGCAAAAGGCCTCACCCAACAAGCCCCCTCCCCAAGTCACTGGCTTCTAACAAGACAATTTATTTGTCTTTATTCAGCCTTCAGAATCATTAATGAATCCTGAACAGAGTGAGATGGCATTGCAAAATTTCTTAGATTTATAACTCTGATGCCAATTAGATGCAACTGTTTTCTTTACCAACTTACTTGTGCAATTTCATTCAATAATAAGGCCCCTTGAACTCAACCAAAGCAAACAAAGCCCTATTTAAGTCACAGAAAGTAGTTCTTTGCCAGTGGAAAATTTAATACTAAATAGAAATCATGGTGTTGTGGGCTTTTAAAAACCATTCTTAGACAATGTTCCCTTGCCCCCCAAGGTATGGATTAGGTCCTCATTGCTCTTCATTTACCCTCATCTTGGCCAATGCATCATGAGCTTTCTAAAAAGAAGGCAGTCTCTATTGAGAAAAAAGGGGAGGTATCAATAAACCCTGCACTGTGAGATTTTAGAATGGTCTAAACAACTTCCAAAATGATGCGATAAAACTAAAACTGGAGATGTGCAAAATAAATACATGAGGTTAAGTTCTAACAATTATGGTTACCAAAACAAACTTTTAAAAATGAGAGTGGTTCTAGGGCTGTGGGATTTGGAATAAATGAGCAGTTAAGTGCCCCCATATGCACACTGAGCTCTTGTGTCTGTGGGCAGTCCCATTCATTTCAAGAGGGGTGGGAAGCTCCATATGTGCCAAAGGATTGTGCACAGTGCCACCCTCTCCACAGAAGGAAAATGGTTGGTGGGGGCATACCACTATAAGAAAACTGGAGCTACCTTTGCATGCAGTAAATGAGTTGATAAGGGTGTGCTATTCTAAAAGGAGGGACAATCCATTTAAAACAAGGAACAGCCCTTCATGTAAGAGAGTACAGACAGTTCTACATGCAGATTATCCCAAACAAATCAGAGATACATCACATCCTGGATTACAGTGCCGGGCACAGGATACTGATAACGTTCATGGCAGACTTCTACAACCCTGCCAAGTTACATTCCCTCCCCCTCTTTGATTATTATTATGTTAGACAGGTTTAGTGCAATTTTACTAATAGTGCCCTCTATGGCATCTGATCCATGCGATTGTGATTGTTGTTTCCTTGGATGCTTTGAGCACAGCAGGAAAAAGGAAAAAAACCCTGCATTGGCACATTTATCATCTAAATTCTACTAGTCTGCTTATGCATCATCTGTTAATATAATTTTACCACAAGAACATAAAAGCATTTAAATCGAAGAAAGCATCGGTCTTTAACAGTAGATGTCTATTATTCTGGTTTTTCCACCATTGTATATTAAGTAGGTTACATTATATATTGCAGTTGGCTTCGTATCACAGGAAATGTTAATACAAGATGTCCAGCATGCACGCACCATGTTGTTTAAGTAGTTTCCAGTAGTTTCAATGGTTATTGCATTTGAATTGCAATCTGGGATGGGTTCAGGTCATAACCAATTTTCACATTGTAAAATGTTTCAAAAAGTTCAGCCGCTCTTTGTAGCTCTCCATACTTCGAGACACATTACAAAGAAGTTCCTCAAAAGAAATCTGCAACATTGTAGAAGGAGTATTTTCCCCACTGCTTTCTCTTAAGGACTTGTCACTCTTAAAATTATGGCTTGCGACAGGGGCATGGGGCTGCATTTCAGCCTCATAGGGAAGACACTCCCCCAAAAAACCCTCAAGCAGACCAGTGCTGAGCCAAGTGTTCACTGGGCTGTCATGACCATGCCGCATGGTGCCAAGCACATGTGGGGCAGCCTGCACGCATTTGATGCTTCCTGAATGGGAGGTGGAAACTCAGCAGATCCATGAGAAAGACTTGAAACTACAACCTCCAAGACCGTGCCCATATTGTTAAAGCTAGTATAAACTGGCATTGTTTCTTTGATATGAACAGAGCTGCACTACAGCACCTGACACTTCCTCTCTGTTTGGTGGGAAATGTCACTTGCACTGGTACATGGTGTCAGAGAGGAATATGGAAGTAATGGGATAGATCCAGAACACACAGTCCCCAAGGTTTCCTACATGACCCTTGGCTTAGTGCCAAACAGGAAAGGGCTCTTTGAACCCATTTCTCTCTCAGTAGGAACACCACCACAGGCTGAACAAAACTGTCCCTTGTGCACTTCAGGTGCTCATGCATAAGCCAAGATAAAAGCAAATGAGAGTAAGCAGCCAAGTGAGGTCCATAAAGAGAGGACTCTTACTCTTACTGTTTACACGGGAGTGTGTGTAGGATGGGTGCGCACACATGCATGAAAAGTGCTCTTTGCCCACGAGTGTATAATACAGCAAGGTGCTCTGTTAAAGCCTCCCCCAGCTTGCACAGTAGTGAGTCAGTGGGTGAAACCACATTTGCTGGTCCTTCAAGCCTTTCCTCAGTTCAAAATAAATCCCCTTTTAGACATAGCTGCTGGCCCTTCATGCTGTGGTCCTGATCCTGCAATGATCTGAGCACTTAGCCCGTTCCAGCAAAATATCTCAAGGCAAATTTTAGCTTTCAGCAGGAAGACTCTCATCAGAGTCAACAGAACGCTCAGGCTCAGGCTTAAAAGTCCCACTGACGTGGAACTTTTGTTCAATAGGACCAAAGAGTCAAAATCAAGTAAAATCTGTTTTACGTGATTTGTAGATTAAGCTGCCATTTTGTTTAATACTAAATCCCATGGTCAAAATATTTTGCTGGAACAAGGTGGAATGTTCAGCACTTTGTAGGACTAACAGCAAGAGACCACCAAGCAAACAGTGCAGCCAATTCATAGCCAAATGTGCCCCTCAAACACCTTGGAACAACTCCTTGTTGTTAATCCCTTTCTCAGGAAGGACATCCATCCTCACCAATCCCACTTCAGCAGCACAGAATCCAGAATGTCTTTAACTAAAATTCTTTCCCTTCTTTCTCTTCTAATGGCTAAAATTCTTGAAATAGTTTTGCAGCCCACCAGAAAGGTTCTCTAGACTCCAATGTTATTGAATAACTTGTTGCCAGTGTAGTCCTGAGCATGTTCCCTTTCTGGTATGCAGGACAGCTTCACAGCCTGGATAAGGTTAAGTACAATTTTTTAACAAATTCACAGATCATGATACCGAAAAGCCAAATCTCAGTGGCCGATAAAACAGCAATGTATGAACAACTAAAGAACCCTTCTGATGGCTGAGGGGAGAGCTCAGCACCTTTAGAGGATTCCGTTGCTTGAGAAGGAACCCAAGTTTGGACTCATTCACAACTGTGTGATCTACAGTATGCTTCTATCCATTGGAAAGGGTCACTGAAAAGGGGTTTTTTTGTTTTGTAAACAATGGCATCACCACCCAAAAAGCTACTCTAAAAGTATAAGCACAGAGAAAAAAAGGAGGAAAAGGATGCAGATGCATTTTCAAAAAAAAGCCCTCAATTGCCAGAGCCAATTTTTTCTTTGTTTTTAAACAAAGCAAGCAAACAAACAAACAAACAAACAGAGTTTAGGATAGGTTGAAATTAAGAACTTACATAAATTATACAAATGAACTTGACACTAGAAATTCTTTTGTTTCATTTTTGAAGCAGATATGTAAAGTCTAATTTAACCAAGTTTACTTTTCCTGTTTTGATAGTGTTAAGATGAAATGCTATGAAGTTCAGTATAGTAATACACTGCATTAATTTGAAATCTGAGCAGTCAGAAAACAAAATGGTACCCAAAGAAGCAACATACACTCATCACCTGCTTGTCCCACCTTCTCTCTCATCAGACCTGCCTCTTTTTCTAATTGAAATGCTCCAAAACCCACTCTCTTGGGGGGGGGGGGAACCAACCAAACAAACAAAAATATTTTTCTCCAAGATCAGGAAAAACAGCTAATATACCACCTGGTCTGCTGTGACATTTGTTTTCAGCAAGACATAGATTCTTTTTGGAACCTTCTTGTGCAAAGTGAAATGGCCATGGAAGGAACAGGTGCGGGAGTCAGAGGTGAAAAACAAAGCCCAAAACCACTGTCTTGCCTGACCCTCAATCAAATCTGAAGCCTTTGGCAATGAGGGACAAAACTGCTTATAACACAAATATTGACTTTTTGTTTTTAAATTTTGCAAGACATCACAAGCTAAAGGAATGTAGTTTTTGTTGTTGTTTTAAAGGGAGGATTTACAGTTTTGTGCTCGGATGTACAGAAGACAGCTGAGAAGGCGGAAAAGCAGCCTGAGGATTGATAGCAGCCAAAGGATAAATGTTGTTGTGCAAAAGGTCACCATATGAACTTCCTACAGGTGTTGCTGCAGCTAAGTGCCTGTAAAGCTGCTGTGAATTTCCAGGGGATGTAAGGAATTGTCTTTGCACCATGAATGAATGGAGAGCCAAAGGCTGCATTAGTGGAGAAAGCATTGTCTGATTTTTCAAGTACTGCAGAGGATGAGAGTACCCAGATGGAATTCGGTTGCTGAGGCTGCTGCACAAAGTTCCTGGGTATAAGCCTGTGAAGATGGGGCTTGAGAGGGGAAACTTGTGGCCCTCCAGCATGCCACTGGGAGGGAGGCCATGCAGGGATTTGCTGCCCTCCCCCTCTTGCTCGAGACTCTTGTCTTTCACAGGGGCTTCCTTTGGTAAGCGCAGGGGTGAGACAGCTCGGATCTTTTTTTCCGAAATGGCTTTGTCCAAATCCTCCAGGCTGCGCTTCAGAGGCCGAGCTGCCCCAATGGTCTGAGCATTTGTTTTGTGGCTGAGGATGGGATGGACCATGCCTTCTATCTTCCTCGGGTTCTGCTGTTTGCTGATCCTGAGAAGAGGCTCACCGTGCTTCTTTGGGGCTGACACAGTCATTGGAGAAACACGGCAAGCTTTGGGATTACAGTCTATGCTCAGAGGCTGGCAGCTCAAGGCTTGAAACTGGGAAATGCTTTTGCTCTCCTGCTGCCCAACTGAAGCATGCAAGAGGGAAGATGATCCCAGAGCTTTTGCAGTCTGTTTGTGAGTACTTTTCGGAAGACTCAGATCTGTCGGCTGATCATCCAAGGAGACTTCCATAGGGCTCTTTTTTTCTTGCTGATGCAAAGGGGGGTGATAGCTTAAGCTTCGTTTATCTTGGTGCTTGTGCTGAGGGAACATTGAAAGGTTTTCTGTACCTCTGTACATGTCTCGAGGGAGGTACTTTGATGCCTGTTCACTATTAAGGTGGTGTTCAGTGTGCCTGTAAAGGCTGTGCAGGTGAGGAGATGAATAAAAATCTGCCAAGAAGGTGGGCATGTGGGAGTGGTGCAGGCCCCTTTTTTCATTCATTCTATCTTTCATGTCCTGAATTTCTGACTTCAGTGCATAGGATTCAGCCAGAGCACTCAGGTGTTGTTTGGAAAAATCACAACATTCAGAATCGGGTTTCTTTAGTAGCAATTCATGCCTGTAAGTTTCACTAGCAGACTTCCTTTCCTCTGAATTCTTGGGTTTAAAACTCTGTACATGTTGGATCACAGATGGCCTGCTGAGTGCTGCAGTATCTGTCACAGGAGCATGAGGAGCCTGTGACATGCTTGACAACAGGTCTTCTTTGCTGCTTAATTTCTTCTTGCTGATCAAAGGTGGGGGTGAGCCATAAGGATAGCTACATGAGAGGGTTGCCCCACTGACTTGCGACAGAAGCTTCTTCTTTGCCAGAGGTGACATGATGCCTGGGTTGCCTTTGGAGTAGAGTAGTGGTGTGCAACCGAAACCAGGATCCCCATTAAGGGAACCCGGCACTTCTTTCTCTTTGAACATGTCAAAATTCTGTACTACAAGGACTTTGGGACTCTGTTTCAGTGCATTGTGTATGTCCTCATTCCCTAACTGATCCACTTTAACTGTGCAATTGGCAATGTAGTCCGCCATCTCTGGGAGTTTATCGTCTTCCATCTCGCTTTGAGTTGGAAGTGGTAGTTGGATGGTGGGAAAGTTATTAAATGGGATTTCTTGGACATCACTTTCTAGATCATCTGAGAGACAATGCGCTCTTTGTTCCTGCTTTGGCTCATCTAGGACTTCTGATGGACTGGGGAGTTTACTGACTGCCGAGTTCAAGACATCTTCTTCTGGGGGCACCAAAGCACTTGAAAAAGAATCTTCAGATGGCATCTCCTCCTTGACTTCCCCACTGTTTGGGCTGATATTTTTCAAGTTGTTTTTTTCCAAAGATGGCATCCCAGCTGCATCTAGTGGAGAAACCTGGGGCTCTTCTATAGACCCCTTCATATCCTCTGCTACAGTCAGCTCAGATGAGCTTTTCTGGTCTGGACATTCTTGATCCTTCTCTTGTTCTGATGAAACCTAACAAAACATTTCAATGAACAAGTGTGAGAAAGTACTGTAGCATGAAGGACACAAGTCTTTTAAAATGACACACAGGACATAGTGGTGCCCCTTGGAAACAAATTTGTTATTATGTTGAAATCCAAGAGCTTTAATTGCCACTCTCATATTTAAACATCTATGTTTTGTAAACACTGTAGCATTAAATAAGAGCTATAAATGTATTAATAATTCACATTTGATTATTTTTAATAATTTTCACAAGACTGCATAAAGTAGGTTCCACTCATATGCTGACCAGTGTTTATGCTGAGGCCATCTTTTAGTTAAGACGACAACCGCTGTGTTGACAATTCAATCTAGAAAGATATAAATTCTGCTTTTCATATTTAAAACACACACCCCCAACATGGTTGCCTTGACTTTAATCTTTTTATTATTTAAAATGTATTTCTAAACTGCTTAATATTTTAAAAATATCTAAGTGGTGTACAAACAGTACAAATCAACATAAGCACAGTAAAACAGTATCATAAAAACAGATAAAAATTGGACCTCTTTTATTTTAGATCTAATCTCTTGGCACAATTAAAACCTGCGCTTAACAAAACGAGTCCTCCCTATTAAAATATTTACAATGAAGTGGGGGGTGGGCAGGGAAGCAAAGCTTTGCTGATGTCTTCTGAAACAATTGGCATTGTGGCTCAACTGGGCCTCTTTTATGTAGAGATTAAAATAAAGTTGTCAACATGCGGCAAGAGCATTTTTGCCCTCTTCCAGATATAGCTTTCCTGAGTTATAGCCAATGACGCTGCATCTCTTTATGCTCCTTCATTAATAAAGCTTGTGCACTCAATTCTTCCTATTCATTCCATTATGTAGACGAATGAACTGTGACCTGGAAGGTCATTAGAGTGCTCCATCTGTGATAAAGCTGACTGACAACCCTTTTCAAAATTACTGTCATTCTCCAGCATGCCTCTTAGGAGAAGGCAGTCATAAAACAGCAACATTGTCTGAGCTCTTCTATTATTGTTTTTACCCCCCCCTTTCTTAGCAGTAAAGAGGAGGCATCAGGAAAGTTATTATTTAAATGCTGCATTAGAGGGCATCATGCAAGAGATGGATGTAAGGCAGCCAATACATCACAATCTTCTCCAAGATTTATGTCTTTGCAACTGCTTTTAAATTTTCCTGTGTGTTGGGTTTTTCTATTTCTTATTAGTTAAAGTGTCTGTTACTCATTGTGACTACTTCCATATTTTTTTCCACAAAGAAACTCAAAGTTGAAGTTGCCTTTTTCAGTCCAAATATAATCATTAGCCCTTTTGCAAAAATTCTATCACTGGCCTCTAGAGCTTATACAATTACAGGAAAATACCAGACAGATGAGCAAAGCAGACCAAGAAAAACTCATGGTTAATAACTGATGTCCTGCTTTTTTTCTGGTTGGGCAACCCTTTGATTGGTGTTTTTAGCTGTGTTAGAGCAGCATGTATGAGAGGAATAATAATATTTCATTTTGTACTCAGTTGCAGTCATCATAACAAAATAGAATCAAATGTAATGCCAAACAGAACTGTAGCCAATTAACAGCCTATTCACACACAGTTATGAGTCATTATTACAAGATGACTTTCACCCTCATTGTTCACACAGCAAAACATTGCTTGAAAAATATTTAAAAGTACTCAGGATGTATAAAGTTAAAATCTTATCATCTGGAGTACTTTTACAGAATGATTTTAAATGGGAATGATCCCCATATTTGCAGAAACATGAAGCCCAAAGGCAGATCATAATAAAGAGAGATGTATGGTTATTAATTTCAGCATGCACGCTTGGCCTTTGAACTATTTTCACCCTAATATAAACTTCACATGCTGCATTGAAAACTGCTTTTGAAACCCAGGGATGTTAAGATGGGTGACTTAAGATTTCATAGATCTATGGGCAGGGGCATTACAGTATGGGTAACTTGAAAGGATGGGTGGCAACCATGGATGGGAGCTCAAAAGTAGCATCACCTCTGAAAAGTATCTGGCAGCTGTGCAGGGAAGATGGTGAATGATGGAGTAGCTTGGTTGGGCTGATGAAGGGCCCTTTCAAGCCCCTGGGGCCTTCAGCCAGTGTCCAACCTGGTTGACTACTGGTGCCAGGCCTGAGACTGCCACCTAGTAAGTTTTAAACAGCCTTGCCAAATCAGGCTTTCACAAGACATAGATGCTATTTCCATGCACCAATAGTCCAGCTTCCTAATAGATGAGTATGCTGAAGCTGGTTGTAATTTTTGGATTTCACAGCCCTGCAAAAAGTCAGATATATGTATCACTAATTCACACAATACATATAAAATGGCAGGACTGTAATGATTAATCAGTTGTTTAGATAAAGTGGTAAAAATGTCCCTGTGTAATCAGGCAACACAATTTTTACAATGCTAATATTTAATTAACTAAATCTGTATAAATTTGCTTTGTTTCTGAAGAAAAAAAGGAATACTTTTTTGATGATGCATAGACGTCTTGCAGTAAGCATAATCTTAGAAGAGGCATTCCTTCTCATGTGAATAGGAAGGGGGAAATACTTTTTCTAAGCAAACATCTCATTCAATTAGTTGATTAAGACATCTTTGTTGTTGTTATGTGCCTTCAAGTAGATTACGACTTATGGCGACCCTATGAATCAGCAACCTCCAAGAGCATCTGTCATGAACTACCCTGTTCAGATCTTGTAAGTTCAGGTCTGTGGCTTCCTTTATGGAATCAATCCATTTCGTTTGGCCTTCCCCTTTTTCTACTCCCTTCTGTTTTTCCCAGCATTATTGTCTTTTCTAGTGAATCATGTCTTCTCATTATATGTCCAAAGTATGATAATTCATCATTTTAGCTTCTAGTGACAGTTCTGGTTTAATTTGTTCTAACACCCAATTATTTCACAATACATGGTATGCACAAAGCTCTCCTCCAACACCACATTTCAAATGAGTTGATTTTTCTTTAATAAGTGAGAACTTTGCTTAATAAGCTGTGCATTTTCCCAGGATGACAAAATCAGAGTTGAAAGAGCACTCCATGGCTCATGCAATAGCAACAGAATTTTTCAGTCTAACAGTTCCATACTTGATGTCCCAACATGGGAACACCTGCAACTGGGCATTACTACCATGGTGGCGCTGTGTTGCCAATGAATTGGCACTCATGAACAGCAGTTCTTTGAAAAAAATGAGAGAGATGAAAAAACAAACAGCTATGCAGCAGAATTACTGGTGGCAATCCAATGAAAAGCCCTCTCCTCCTATATAGATGGTTATACAGCTTGGTAGACTTTATCTGAGCCACAAAAAGCAGAGCCTGCTACTTGGGACAAAAATTGCAGTGAGCACCATTGGTATATTCAGATTTTAGCGTAGGGAGAAGGGAGAGAACCAGTGAGTGCAGATGGATGTTTGAAAAGGTTGGTAAGGTTAACGGATATTTAGAGGCCAAACCTTTTTGGTGTGTGCACAGAGCTATAGGCATCATTATGAATAAAAGCAGTTGCAACTATGTCCCTCTGAAAGCAGTAAGTGGATGGTACTTGTGACTAACTTAAGTCTCACTTGTTGCTGAGATTTAGGGTAGAGACACACTTGCAGTTATGCTGGCTTCAATGTGTCTCTACCTCTGTTTTCTGAATGTGGGGACACACAACACTAGTCAAACTCTGCCCCCTTTTACTCCTAAACCTCAGAAGTTACAGCTCTAGCTCCAGTGTGAATTACCTTGAAATCACCTTCACACACACTTCAGAACTGATTGGCCATCAATCCTGTTTCCACTTTAGTTAGTCCAATGAATGTGTTTTGCTGTAGGCTCAGGCAGACACAGTGATAAGCCCAACACTTTGCTGTGGGCAGTCCTAATCAGCAGTGGAGAAGTGAGATGGTCCAGCTGTGGGCAGAGTCCTTTCAAACCGCAGCCAGAGAAAGTCTGGCTGGTTTTGAAGCCACTAGAGTGTCTACAGCCTTAGTTGCTTGCAACTCATTTGTGCTGGATTGTGCTGTCTTTAATAACTTTCCATAGTACCCCAGCAAACACTAACGACAAAAGACATGCAGAAACCATTTCTTCCCTCTCTTTGGTCTACCAGGATCAGCCATTGCAAGACGTTCACAATAGTCAGTTTTCATACATTTCCATAACTGCACGCAGCTCACATTTCTCAATAAACACACATAGCTTGCCTGATACCCAAAATACACTTTTAAATCATATGATCTGATCCATTAAACCTACCTAATCATTTATTTATCATTAAAAAGTTTTATACCCACTTTTCCCCACCAAAAAGGAGTCACTCTAAGTGGCTTATAATTAAATCGCACAAACATAAGAGCAACAATGATCCAATTCAATTTCCAAACCTGAAAGGCACAATGAAAATGAAATAATTTTACACTGTGTTTTCATATGCAAGAAAATGAGGAATATCTTTTTAAAACTTATGAAAAATGATTTAAGCTTACTTAAAAGCCTTGTGAGGTTCCTCATACATTTGTGAGAATCTGATATCAATCCACATTACTGACTGACAGAAGAAAAGAATTACCCTACTATGTTCTTGCAGTAGGAAGCCCACCTAATTGCATTTTGTGTTGTGCACTTTCGACTCTCCATCTAAGAACCTGACCTGCGACTCACATAAAAAATAACTGCAGTTTAAGTCGCAGGAAATTTGAGATACCAAACAACAAAAGCAAGGAAGTTCAAAGTTTAGATTGACACTCCATTGCTAGCTTGTCATGTTGAGCTTAGCTTCTATTGCAGCACATATGATATGTAACATAACTCGTTGATCCAACCCCACTGCAATAAATAAGAAGGCACAAAGGGATGAACGAAGAATGGAATGCTAGTCTTGACTTTGTATTTCCTTGCTTTTGGCATTTTATGTTGCAATCTAGCAGTTGCTTAAGTGGAGCCTACATGCTCTCTTTTATGTATATTTTAATCAAGACTGCGCTTTTTCAAAATACGTCTTGGTTTACAATTAAATTAAAAAAGGATTGGGGGGTGCTCTGAATAATCTGTTGTAAAGAAAGACTATGCTAATAATCATGACTGTGTAAAAAATATATTCTAACCCAGGCACTGGAGGCCAAGGCCATGGAAGAGACAAAAAAGCAGAACCAATCTTAAAGATGCTAAAGAGTAATGAACTTTTTATTAACGTCCAATTCGTTTTGGCTTTTCTACAGAAAATAGGATAACTAACAAATCATGCTTAAAACATACAGTGCCTTGCAAAAGTAATCAGACTCCTGACCAATGCTCTCATATTACTGAATTACAAATGGTACATTGCAATTTTGTTCTGTATGATATTTTATTTTGAAACACTGAAACTCAACGTCAATTACTGTAAGGTGACATTGGTTTTATGTTGGGAAATGTTTGTAAGAAACATAAAAAACTGAAACATGCTGTTTGCATAAGTATTCAACCCCTGTGCTGTGGAAGCTCCCAGTTTACACAGATGAAAGAAACTGCCCTTTCGAGGGCACAGTTACCTTACCATTGGCCTCCACCTGTGAACCATTAAAGTTTCTGTCACATTGTCAGAATAAAAACTCCACTGTTGAAGGATCATTGGTCAGGCTGTGGATGTAAAGAAAAATGGAGACCAAAGAGCATGCTACAGAAGTGAGAGATAATGCAATACAAATGCATAGATTAGGAAAAGGGTACAAAATAATATCCCAGTGTTTGGATATCCCAGTGAGCACAGTTGGATCAATAATCAGGAAGTGGAAGCTGCATCACACCACCCAGGCACTGCCAAGAAAAGGCCGTCCCTCAAAATTCAGCGCTCGAACAAGAAGGAGACTTGTGAGAGAAGCCACAGAGAGGCCAACAATCACTTTGAAGGAGGTACAGAGTTCAGTGGCTGGGAGTGAAGAAATGGTGCACCAGTCAACCATATCAACAGCTCTGTGTAACACTGGCCTGTATAAGAGGGTGGCAAGAAAGAAGCCATTACTCAAAAAGTACCATCTGAAAGCACATCTGGAGTTTGCCAGAAAGCATGAGAGTGCCCCAGCTGTGATGTGGGAAAAGGTTTTGCAGTCAGATGAGACCAAGCTAGACCTTTTTGGCCAAAACTCAAAGCACTATGTGTGGCACAAACCTAACACTGCCCATGCCTCAAGACACACCATCCTTACAGTGAAGTATGGTAGTGGCAGCATTATGCTGTGGGGCTGGTTCTCATCAGCAGGGACTGGGCATCTTGTTAAAATTGAAGGAAGAATGGATGGAACAAAATACAGGGAAATACTGCAAGAGAACCGGCTTAGTCCACTTAAAAACTGAAGCTTGGGAGGAAATTCACTTTTCAGCAGGACAATGATCCCAAGCAGAAGGCCAAAACAATATTGGAGTGGCTGAAGAACAAAAAGGTGAATGTCCTACAGCGGCCCAGTCAAAGTCCTGATCTCAATCCCATTGAGAATCTGTGGTGCTATTTGAAATTTGCGGTCCACAAGCGGTGTCCAACCAACCAGAACAACCTGGAGAGAATCTGCCAAGAAAGAATGGACCAAAATCCCTCTGACACTGTGTGCAAAGCTGGTACATACCTACCCAAAAAGACTCAAAGCTGTTATTGCAGTGAAAGGTGGCTCTACCAAATATTTATGTGTGGTTGAATACTTATACAAGCAACATGTTTCAGTTTTTTATGTTTCTTACAAACATTTCGCAACATAAAACCAATGTCACCTTACTTTTGCAAGGCACTGTATATATAACATACTTAAAACACTGTATCAAAGGTCACATATTTGTAAAGCCCACATTATCATCATTCTCTCATCTTTCTTATAGAAAACTCTTATTGGTAACATTAAACCACTTTTTGTTTTTTCATATGCAGACATAGGGTTGGTTCAAAAGCAGGATCAGTATTTCCCCTTCCTCCCAGTCTTCTCTGAAGCATTCCCCTACCCTCCAGAGCTAATTTTGAGGGTGCATGGGGGGTTGCAGGGGAGAGGAAGTGAAAGTTCCATTCCACTAGCACAAGTCTCTTGTGGTATGGAATAGGAGCATTGGATAACACCCATGATAATATTTTATAGAAAGGCCCCTGAGGAAGGCCTATTTGGGTTGAAACCAATTGGACATTAATAAAAAGTACATTAAGCTTCAGCATCTTTGAGATTGCCTCTCCTTTTTTGGTTATTTCCATTGGATACTTTGTTGGGGGGGTTGTGCAATGCCGTAAATAAAGATTTTATAGGCCACATGAGGCCCCCAAGCTGCCCATGCACACCATTGTTATGCATTGTGTTACACAGTAGGGCAACTGAAGTCCTTTTCAGGGTGACATCTTGCGCATAGTTAGTGTTTACATGCTCTTCATAATCACACAAGTCAAATTACCATCAATGACATTTCAGTTCTTCTGAATAAACTGGGAACCTTTTCCCCACATTGTTCTGAAAGGAATAAAGTATGTACATATAACTTCAGAATTATTAATTTAATATTACTAGATGCCTGGGTACTACCAATTCAAGTTTTGCAGAAATGGGACTTCTGAGCATGCTATCTTTGTACTACACCTATTGGTTTATGTGCACATTAGGACACAGCTGCATCTATTCTCATAGCTGTTTAGACTTTGAAGACTTCATGTCAGTAAAAGGTAACATTGGGGACTGGACACAACAGAGAATTCATTTGAGAGAGTTCTGGTTCAAAAGATGATTTCTGGACATTATGTGATCAAAGCAGCACCGCAAAATGAAAAAGTCAATGAAAAGGAAAAAAGAAACTAACCTGAGGTGCATCCTGAGGCTTCTGTGCATTGTCTTTTTCTTTCTTGCTCTTTTGGTGTTCATTTTTGATGCGTTTTGTTCCAGACAATTTTATCTTACTTTCCACCTCCTGGGTGACATTATCTTGTTTTCGAGGTTTCACAGGAGGTAGTGGCTTATCTTCCTCTCCTTTAATAAATCTTTCATAGGGCAGAATTAATCTAAAGAACAAATTATTGATCAGTTCTAGAAATTCTCACCAAAAAAGACAAAAAATGTATTGGCTATAAGAAGTTCATTGCTACCCCCCTTTTTTTGGTAAAAACTCAGGATACAAATGATAAAAGTCAGAGATGCACAGTAGAATCTAGAAGCTGTTTTTTCAAACTGCTACTTAACCAAATTATTTCTCCTGTGTAGGTTATTTCACACAATACGTAGTAACAAACCTGGGTTTGCCAGCCTCTTTGATAACACACGTTTCCCCAAACATCTGTCATATTTACACTTTATATTTTTAGGTATACAATTAAAAGGAGTCTTACGTATAATTCTAAAAAATGTGATGGCTGCAATCCACCAACTTAGTTGTGACTAAATCCATTTATAGAACAAGTTAGATGTGACTAAGGTCCTATTTGCACTTTAAAGAGGTGTAATACTGCTTTAAATGTAAACAGCTATGGCTTTCCCTCAAGAATCATGGGAACTGTAGTTCATTAAGGGTGCTGATAGGAGACACTTATTCCCTAGGAAGAGGGATTGATTGTTTAATTACTGTTGAGAATTATGCAGCTCTGTGAAGGGAATAAGAGTCTCCTAGCAACTCTCAGCACCCTTAAACTACAGTTTTCAGGATTCTTTGGGGGAAGCCATGACTATTTAAAGTGATATAATATTGCTTTAAATGAATAGTGCAGATGGGGCCTAAATTAAATCCCACTGCTTTCAGACTTAGGCTGTACTCCTATACACACTTTCCTAGCAGTAAATCTCATTAAGCTTATTTCTGAGTAGACACATATAGGATTGCACCATTAGCCATAGCTAACTTTAGCTAGATCAGGGCCAATATGTGACAAGCAGAATGCTTTTTAAAAAAAAAATCCATGGAGATAAATGATGTTATGAGGCCAACTGGAGGCGTTAAATGAAGCTCAGCTGCATACTTGTCACCCCCCCACACACTGCTTTAAACTGATTTTAATGGCAATAAGTTACATTTGGTTTCTTGGCCAACTCCTGCAATAGCCAACTTTAGTTACAAAACCTCCTGGTAGCAGTTCCATATACATCCTAGAGGAACATAAAACAGCAAATTATCACAATTATAATCTGGAAAATTGGGATGGATTCTGATGTGAATAGGTCTTTGGGGGGAAACAAAAGGAACCTCAAATGGGTCAATTCAGGACATCACTATCCCCAAAGCAGATTTTAGCCTAGACATGTTACCCCTTCCAGCCATTGCTTCACAGTGCCCCCTCCTTCTCCCCTCTGCAGTCCCCCTGGAAACCTAGCCTTGCCATAACCATTTGGGCTATCAATAGTGTGAACATGCTATGCAGTGATAACTGCATAGTTAAAAGCCAAGGGAACAGAGTGCAGCAGGCAAGGATGGAGACAAACTCAGCACAGGTGTACATATGATCCAATGGGAGATCCTGGGGGGTAGATAGCTTGTCAACTACCAAACTCCCACTCCTGATGCACATGATTAAACTGTGAAAAATTTCGGGGGGGGGGAGCCAGCAACACTTCAGTGTGCAAGTTTTTTCTTCTGCAATGTGCTTCTTGATCCAAATGGGAGAAAATAACCAATGTTATTAAAAGAAACAGATTGACTTGAGTTTCAGCTTCAATAATTAAAGTTTTTATAATGCATTCAATATGATTAATGAATGACTCATATCAGGAATAATGTAAGATTCCGACTTTTAAAAATATGAACTTTAATATGGCAAACATTTTTTTAAAAAAAAGTATACCTGTGAAGAAAATGTACTTTGCTTTTTAAACAGCATTAAACTGTTCAAATATCAGACTTTAATTATAGCTTAATCTAAGAGTTCAAGGTAGAAAATTCTTTTGTTCAGAAACAGATTTTTTTTGTTGTTATTCCAGAACCAGCTCTGAGCCATCCAGTTTTGATTTAAATGTTCAAACACAGTTTGGCTTCAAGAGAGCCGGGATTAGCTTGCTCGTGATGATAGTATTTCACATTTTAATAAAATACAACATAAATTATGTTCAAGAGTAAACCTAATTTATGCCATATTAGAAACAAAATTCATTAACTGAGCATGCTCTGACATGGGTATGTGCAGAGAGGCGTGAATAATACTTTTGAGCCCTGAATTTGGCAGCTGGCCAGTAATGAAGCTAAGCAATGCCCATAGGGAATACTGGTCTTCAGATCCCATTACAAACTGAGTTTAAACATGTTACAGCTGCTAAAACTGAAAACAGTTCTCTCTATGCAGGCTTAGCAAAATAATATGGAGTTTGCCAAATGCTTCCCACTGTAACATTACAGTTAATGTTTATGTAATAAAAAAAGAAACGTAACAAGGCGGAATAAAAATGGGAAGAGATATACAATCTTGTTTATACTTGAGGCTGCTAAATTTCATTTGTAACAAGCACAACATATTCAAGGCACACTTGAACATCTTCCTGTGCCTGGGACTTAAAGCAAAGGAGGCAAGAGGTTGGGTTTCATCCAGAGCAACATTTATATCTTTTTCTGCCATGTGTTAAATATTTAAAGAATCAGATTTAACCAAAATACTTTTTTTGTGTGGCAATAGTTGTTAACACTGCAGAAAGGTTTGTTTGACTTTGTTTGGTTGCCATGGGAACAGGCAGCCCATTTCAAATCTACATATTCTGCCAGTAAATGTTTAAAAAGCTGCTCATAGCTTTAAAATTAGAGGATGATACTAAACCACCACTAGGCCTTTTAATAAAATATTCTGTGTGATTATCCTCATGGTTAAAGCAGGAACGGGGATTAAGGCCAGTCTTGATAAGATTAATCAGTTAGCTCTCTTTCTGAGAAACCTTTTGTGGCAATTTTAAATTTGCCCCTCCCCCAACCACCCCAAAAGCATTCTTCTCTTTGTTGTCATTATACACCCCCAGAACTCATTAGGATGAATGATAATTAGGAATTATGGCTGATAAAAGTTCAACATTAGGAGGAACATGCTTCCATTTTTGTGATTTTTCACTGAGCTCAGCAGCTGGCAGAAGGACAGTGGCAAAAATACATTTTGCATAGCTGGTCAAAGGCCCAGCGCCAACAGCAGGAAATCTGGCATTAAACGTTTCTTGTATCTTGAGAGACGTATGACTAAGGTAAAAATTGAATCAAAAACAAAAAATGGCTTGTTCTAGTAAAGCAGCTTCCCTCCCTTTACATAAAATGCTAATGCAGTGCTATTTCTCGACAACGACAAGGATTTTTTTTTTTTTTAAAGCAAAGCCAAAAAGAAAGCATACGTGAATATGCATCGTAAAGCTTAGAGGATTAAACTGAAGCCTAACACTATGAACAATTGCAACTTGACAGAGAGGTTTCCATTCGCTAGAATTTTCACTCAGTGTTTTCTCCCCCTCCCCCTCTTCAGTTGCCCTGTCACGGTACAACACAATTACCCACAGGATGTGATCTTATCATTTGGTTATTAGAAGCTGTTATAGTACAGGGGAAATAATGCTGATGGAACATTCAAACCTTCAGCAAACGTACTATTAAAACATCACACATGTGTGTGCGCGTGCACGCGCGCACACACACTGTATTTAGTCAACTGTAGGTCAATATTGCCCAATCCAGGCAATATGTGATTCTCTGCTTTACAAATACCTCCACACAATGCAACATGCCTGAAATTAGAAGCTTGAGCTATCACTTAGCAGGAGATTTACATCAACCGCTGAGCAAGATAAAAGGAGGCGTTTCACAAACATTAACAGATAAAGAATCAGAATGCCTATAAACTCACACACATACAAAAAAGATTAGATTTGGAAAGTTTCCAGTGTCAGAACATGCAAGGGGAAGGGTACATGGATCCAAAAAGAAACAACCTTGGTGGAAGGGGTGACATGTGCGCAAGTGGCTCTAACAATTGCTGTTATTGTTAATAATAACAATAATAATGCATAACAAAAAAAAAGATAGATTCCTGCCCCCAAGGAGATTACAATCCACATTTTGACAAAGGGGAAGAATACAGAAGAAATACAGAGAAGGGGACAGCAAGACCAGGGCACTTACTTCCAAGTAACCCAGGGTTTGGGTTTGGTCTGGTGAGTGGGGGTAGGAAATGTTTTTATTACAAATGCAATTCCTACATTCAGATTAATAAAATGCATTATTTATAGGATAATTAACATAACTAGAATGTGTAAGCAGTAGCATATTAAAGAACAATCCTTCTGCAGGCAGCAGATTTCTGAACAGCACGGGGCTATTTTTTCCCCCTGGAATAATACAAGAACAACATTTTCCAGCCCAGAGCAGAAACAGTAGGGAAGTCTTTGCCATCAGCTGAGCTTCTGATTAAATTCAATGACTATGAAAAGCAAGATTATCCTCTTAAAAAATAAAGGCAACTTAAAAATCAATGCAAGCTGGATGAACAAATCAGTGTTGTATTAATCCTAACACAACCAGAGATATATTACATTTAATTGTAGCTATTTCCTCCCTCTCTCTTTTTTTTTGGGGGGGGGAGGATATTTTGCTTGGCTAAACATTGAATTACATACTAGTGCCTACTATTCTTTCATGTAATGAAAAATTCAGTGTACTTCTCTGCAGCAAAAGTCAGAGGTTATCAAATCTATTACAGTAATGTATGTAATCTGGCTTTGTGCCAGTCTTTTTTAAAAGGGGGGGGAGAACCATGGAGGCAGATAATTTTATATTTACAAATTCTAAAATCCTCTGGGGATTTTGTCTCATCTCCAACAAAAGCCAGAAACTTCACATTAGAAAAATGTATTTCACAGCATGTCAAACGTCTTCATCATTAGTATTTCATAAAAGGCATTAACCACACAATTCTTATCCGTCATTAGCCAACATTCTTCCCTTGTGCCATGGGAAAAATGTAACTCAAAATCTTGTGTGTTTTTTTTTAATGTAGAGTGATAAGTACTAAAGTTTCATATAGTGATTAATTCTTACGCCAAATAACGACTCTTTTAAGTAAAACGCTATTGCACAGCAAATAGTGGACTACATCTATTTATAGCAATAAAAATAAAAGGGGTTAGAAGAATAACTCTGAAGTGAAAACATGAAAGGAAATCTGAAGGCAGCCAGCTCCATCTTTTAACTCTTTATTGTGATCTGATTCTTATGCTATGGGAGTAGCCTTATCACTTAACTCTGGCTCCATCCTGCCTCTCTGGTAATGTAAGAATGTAGGATCCACATGAGAAGAATGGACTCACGTTGGAAGAATATGCAGAGGGACCACAACTGTGTGTTGGAACAAATGCCTTGCATACAAAAGGTCCCAAGTGTAATCCTTGACATCTCCAGTTTAAAGTATCAAGTAGCAGATGATGGAAAAGACCTCTGCTTGTCGAGACCTTGGAGAACTGCTGTCAATGTGGACAATAATGAGCAAAATGGACAAATGGTCAGCTTTGAAATGGTAAAAGGCAATTTCCTATATTCCTATGCCAAGGCGATGACACCCATTTCAGCCTCTGATGCTACCGTAGTTCTTTCACCATGATTCTGCCTCTCCTACATTGTTCCTACATTCTCCCATTATGGGACTAGCATGTGACCATGAGGACCATGAGGGATCATAAATTGAAAAATCAGGGAGAGATTACGACCATGAATCAGCCACAGCATGAGGCCAAAACCAGCATCCAGCAACTGGCTTTCACAAAAACTCCCCTTTCGCTGTTGGTTAGGGGGCCATTTATGCTTTGTTCTTTTCTGCCTATCAGATGATTGGGACTGTTTTTCTTATAGTTCCAGCCATGTCTGAGGCAGAGCAAGAAGGCTTTGAGTGTGCAGCAATAAGAACACAGCCTCTTAATATCTCAAGGCTTCCTGGGTCCATATGATAATTCAAGGCAAAAACATTGATGGGTCAATTATGGGCAGTAGCATAAAAGCTCAGAAACTCAGACCCATTGTCCTGGAGTAGTTCCATTGACTTTAACAAAGTTAGTTTCAGGTAGTTTGCTCAAAGATCACAGCTAAAACTACTTATTTTACAAATCAGTCTTTTCTTTTCTCAGAACATGACAGTTTACTGTCTATGACTGCTGCCAAAAAGCTTTTCTCTGTGCACGAGATCCAAATAGTGGGATATAGCTCTCCAAGGCTAATGTGCAAATGTTCCAAGTGTTTAGACTAGTAGACATGTTAGAGACATTTAAAAATTAGCCTTAAGGATGCTATTTATTTCCATTGACAATAAATGTATTTTCTAAGTGACTAAGTTCTAAGGGAATACACAATCATATTTCACAGGAATGATTAAATTGCCACAAAATCCTAATTTCTTATATTTGTAATAGTTTGAAATGTTAAAAGGGGCTAGGAAAATCGCAGAATGAGAATATCTTATAAATTCTTATTGTAAAACAGCCAAGATCTAGCACACTGTTCACTAATGAAATATTAATAGAAACATAAGAAATGTGGTTCAGTGAAAATATGTCAAACTATCATTCAAATTCTAGGCAAATCCTGGATTCCCTAGTTTTCCTTGGTCAAGGTTTTCTTGACCAAGTCTCTAGAGGCATTTCCACACAAATGGGCTTGTAGGTGTCTAGTTGATCTCCCACAAACCACACACTCGTGGTGGGGAATCCATTCTAATAACTTCTAATCCACTTGGACTTGCATGACAGGCATGGGAGTTAGATCCATTTTTGTGTCACAAGAGTTGCAATAACTCCCACACAACAAGTACATCTTTAATTAGAATCATCCTTCTGCAATTCCTGTTTGCCAGCTATGGTCACTGATTGGAAAAGTGTGGAAGCAATATAAAGATCACTCTTAGTTACTCATCTGTAAAACCAGGACAACAACAATCTACTTCATAGGGTTACTGAATTAAAAAAAAAGATTTCGAGTCTCTATAGAAAATACAATACAGCAAAGAAATAAAAGTTTCCAATAGCCTATGGCACTCACCAGTGATTCCTGAAGTTTAAAGAAATTCCTATCCACTCCAGCCATTAGCTGCTTCCCCCTCCTCCTCCTCCCTTGGAAAAAACCAAGGGTTAATAAGAGAACTCTACTAAAATAGGTACATTGATTCATCATTAACCATACACTTCTATTGAAGTGCTTGGCAGAGGCCATTTTCACAAACAAGCTGTATAAAACAAAGTTGTGGAGGTGGACAATTCCTTTCCAAGTTGCATAATCTTATACAACAATGGTACAAGCAGGAAAAGGAAACAAGCCTGGTAATCGGACATACTATCTATGTAAAAATGAGTTTGTAAAGACTGCTACAGTGCAGGGTATGCTACCACTATCAAGAAGAATAATGGGTTATTAAGAACAGATCAATAACATTGGCACCTCTATATGTGTGCCATTGTTCTGTCTAGGACAGTATTTCCTAAAGTGTACAGCAACAGACATTGGTGGGTACACCAATAGATGGTCTTTCTTCAGAACTTCATATTATTTACAGCAACTGACCTGAAAATGTACTATTTTAAAAAAAATTGTCTTCACAGTACACCACAAGCTCAAGGGAAATGCCATCAAGAAAGTAGTAGAATGCATTCATAATCCTACTATTTAAAGCTTGCAGCCTGAATCAGAGTAGCATACATTGCAACCGTAAGTCATAACATCAGAAGCAGGTTGATGGGGTATACTGATGAGGATATCTGAATGTCTATTACCCATGTTCAGTAGAATATGTGAACAGATGGCATGTGATAACTCTCCGAATATGCTTCTAATGCTGTGGGATCCAACCAAAGATGAACATTTTTAATTCACTGGTTTTGATTGAGATCTTTAATTATGTGCTTAACTTTCACACTGAAATCAATGTGACTTTTATTCTCACGCACCTTCAGTCCACATAACTGGTGCAGTGGGATTGTGTATAGATAACTTGCTCTAACTCATCTATGTACTTTGGATGTAAGTATGAGGCACCTATACATATATAATCCATTGCATATAGGCCTGGTACAGCTGAGTCATTATGTCCCAGTTTGTCCATGTAAGGCTTATATGCTATAAGCCTTACAATTGTTGGACTGTACATAAGAGGTGCACACATTATGACCAGTGTATGTGTATGCTTGGAAGAGGGTATGCATGCCTGATCCCCGCTGCTCTATTGCACAGCCTGCTCCACGAGCTAGAGGGAGCCCCAGCTGACGAAGCATCAAGGCCCCAGCTGACAAAGCGTCAAGGCGAGTTAAGCAGCAGAGCGAAAAGAGGGTAAGTAGCTCCCATTTATTCCATTATTTAATTGAAGTAAAACAGCTCAGAGCAATAACTAATAAGGGCAGCCCAAGGTCACCCTGAGCTAGGAGCCAAATCCTGAAAGAACCTATATCTTAGGAGACAGATCCTAGGAGAAGGAAGCGTATAGAAAGCTAGTTTTCAACACCACCCTAGCAGGAAAGCTTCAGGGGACACTGTAAACAAGGCTAAATTCCAGTCGGAGAGAAGGGGGAAAAGGAAACTCCACCGATACATACAGGGAGAGAGTCAGCTCAGTCCTTGCTAAAAAGGGCAGCTTCAGCCTTCCTGAAACACAACCACAAGCTCTATTTCCCTAGGTTAAAGAAAGGTCAGGCTGTTCTAGGTGGGAAAACAACAAACACAAAAGACTTGCCTGGAAGGCGCAGCCCCTTGATTAGATTAAAAGCAGCCAAAAGCTTAAACAGCCCCGCCCCTCGCTCAGGAAGGAAGCCTGAGAGAATACTAAAGAGTTAAGCCCCAGCTGATAGCCATCAGCCTCAAGTAACACATCATTGGCTGGCAGCAGTAGCTGGGAGGAACCAGCCACACATATAAAGTCAGAGCACCCTAGCGAGGGAGCCTGCTCCACGAGCTAGAGGGAGCCCCAGCTGACGAAGCGTCAAGGCGAGTTAAGCAGCAGAGTGAATTCGGCAGCAGGGCGAGGAGGCCAGGGCTCCCCACTCTGCCCATCTGTTCCCTGACCTCAACTAAACCGCAGTCTCCAACCCATTGACGTAATAAACCTTAAACAAAACTATGCAGGTAAGAAGCCAGCAGGGGTGTGGGGGCTTTCCAGTGTATTGCACCGCCTGCAGCATGTACGACTATCTGCCTGTTGGACAGAAGTCGTGGGTATGCTCTCGGTGCAATGAGCTCCTGGCTCTCCGGGAACGACTTCATTTCCTTGAGGCCAAGGTGGTGGACCTGGAAAAGCTGAGAGAGGCAGAGAGGTGTGTGGAGGAGGCCTTCAGGGACGTTATAGCTGTGTCCCACTCCAACGATGATAGCTCTCCTGCTATCATGGACAACGATGGTCTCGGGGAAGGAGAGCATCCAGCTGAGGAAGAGGGAAACGATCCCTTAGAAGGGACCCATTCCTTGGGGATGAGCAGCTATCCTCTCGTGCCGAGGATATATCTCCAGGGGGTGGAGGAATCCTTGTAGTGGGTGATTCGATCATTAGGAACATAGACAGTGGGGTGTGTGATGGGCATGTAGACCGCAAGGTGTTTTGCCTGCCTGGTTCGAAGGTTGCGGATATCGCCCGTCGTTTAGATAGTTTGGTAGACAGTGCTGGGGAGGAGTCAGTGGTCATGGTGCACGTTGGCACCAACGACATGGGGAAATGCAGCTGTGAGGTCCTGGAAGCAAAATTTAGGTTGCTAGGTAGGATGCTGAAAGCCAGGACCTCCAAGGTGGCTTTCTCTGAAATGCTACCGGTTCCACGCGCAGGACCAGCCAGACAGGCCCAGCTTCGCAGTCTCAATGCGTGGATGAGACGATGGTGTCGGGTGGAAGGGTTTGGATTTGTTAGGCACTGGGGAATATTTTGGGACAAGCCGGGCCTGTACAAAAGGGACGGGCTCCACTTGAACCAGAATGGAACCAGACTGCTGGCACTTAAAATTAAAAAGGTGGCAGAGCAGCTTTTAAACTGACTGAGGGGGGAAACCCGACAGGAGCTGAGAAAGGTCCGGTTCGGAATAAACCTCCCCCCTGGGATAAAAACCAAAGAAATGATGAAATTTTAAAAGGGGTAGGCCTAGAAGTAGGCATTGTGAGAGCAGGGGCACAGGATATAAATTCAGAAGAGCAAAATTACCACAGGCCTAACCACAAGTGCCAAAGACACTTGAAGAGAGACACTGCTTACAAGTGCCTGTACGCTAATGCTAGGAGCCTCCGAACCAAGATGGGAGAACTGGAGTGCTTGGTCTTAGAGGAGAGCATTGATATAGTGAGCATAACGGAGACCTGGTGGAATGGAGAAAACCAGTGGGATACGGTTATCCCTGGATATAAACTATATCGGAAGGACAGGAAAGGACGTATTGGTGGCGGAGTCGCTCTAAACGTGAAAGAAGGCATTGAATCCAGCAAGCTCGAAACCCCAAAAGAGGCAGACTCCTCCACAGAATCGTTGTGGGTGGTGATACCGTGCCCCAGGAGGGACTTAATACTGGGAACGATCTATCGTCCCCCTGATCAAAATGCTCAGGGAGACCTTGAGATGAGATATGAAATTGAGGAAGCATCCAAACTAGGAAATGTGGTAGTAATGGGTGACTTCAACTACCCGGACATAGACTGGCTGCATATGTGTTCCAGTCATAACAAAGAAGCAAAGTTTCTAGATATTCTAAATGACTATTCCCTAGACCAGTTGGTCATGGAACCGACCAGAGGGACAGCAACCCTGGACTTAATCCTCAGTGGGGACCGGGACCTGGTGCGAGATGTAAGTGTTGTTGAACCGATTGGGAGCAGTGACCACAGTGCTATTAAATTAAACATACATGTAACTGGCCAATTGCCACGAAAATCCAACACGGTCACATTTGACTTCAAAAGAGGAAACTTCACAAAAATGAGGGGATTGGTAAAAAGAAAGCTGAAAAACAAAGTCCAGAGGGTCACATCACTCGAAAATGCTTGGAAGTTGTTTAAAAACACTATATTAGAAGCTCAACTGGAGTGCATACCGCAGATCAGAAAAGGTACCGCCAGGGCCAAGAAGATGCCAGCATGGTTAACGAGCAAAGTCAAGGAAGCTCTTAGAGGCAAAAAGTCTTCCTTCAGAAAATGGAAGTCTTGTCCAAATGAAGAAAATAAAAAAGAACACAAACTCTGGCAAAAGAAATGCAAGAAGACAATAAGGGATGCTAAAAAAGAATTTGAGGAGCACATTGCTAAGAACATAAAAACCAACAACAAAAAATTCTATAAATACATTCAAAGCAGGAGACCATCTAGGGAGACAATTGGACCCTTGGATGATAAGGGAGTCAAAGGTGTACTAAAGAACGATAAGGAGATTGCAGAGAAGCTAAATGAATTCTTTGCATCTGTCTTCACAGTGGAAGATATAGGGCAGATCCCTGAACCTGAACTAACATTTGCAGGAAGGGATTCTGAGGAACTGAGACAAATAGTGGTAACGAGAGAGGAAGTTCTAAGCTTAATGGACAATATAAAAACTGACAAATCACCAGGCCCAGATGGCATCCACCCGAGAGTTCTCAAAGAACTCAAATGTGAAATTGCTGATCTGCTAACTAAAATATGTAACTTGTCCCTTGGGTCCTCCTCCGTGCCTGAGGACTGGAAAGTGGCAAATGTAACGCCAATCTTCAAAAAGGGATCCAGAGGGGATCCCGGAAATTACAGGCCAGTTAGCTTAACTTCTGTCCCTGGAAAACTGGTAGAAAGTATTATTAAAGCTAGATTAACTAAGCACATAGAAGAACAAGCCTTGCTGAAGCAGAGCCAGCATGGCTTCTGCAAGGGAAAGTCCTGTCTCAGTAACCTATTAGAATTCTTTGAGAGTGTCAACAAGCATATAGATAGAGGTGATCCAGTGGACATAGTATACTTAGACTTTCAAAAAGCGTTTGACAAGGTACCTCACCAAAGGCTTCTGAGGAAGCTTAGCAGTCATGGAATAAGAGGAGAGGTCCTCTTGTGGATAAGAAATTGGTTAAGAAGCAGAAAGCAGAGAGTAGGAATAAACGGACAGTTCTCCCAATGGAGGGCTGTAGAAAGTGGAGTCCCTCAAGGATCGGTAATGGGACCTGTACTTTTCAACTTGTTCATTAATGACCTCGAATTAGGAGTGAGCAGTGAAGTGGCCGAGTTTGCTGATGACACTAAATTGTTCAGGGTTGTTAAAACAAAAAGGGATTGCGAAGAGCTCCAAAAAGACCTCTCCAAACTGAGTGAATGGGCAGAAAAATGGCAAATGCAATTCAATATAAACAAGTGTAAAATTATGCATATTGGAGCAAAAAATCTTAATTTCACATATACGATCATGGGGTCTGAACTGGCGGTGACCGACCAGGAGAGAGACCTCAGGGTTGTAGTGGACAGCACGATGAAAATGTCGACCCAGTGTGCGGCAGCTGTGAAAAAGGCAAATTCCATGCTAGCGATAATTAGGAAAGGTATTGAAAATAAAACAGCCGATATCAGAATGCCGTTGTATAAATCTATGGTGTGGCCACATTTGGAATACTGTGTACAGTTCTGGTCGCCTCATCTCAAAAAGGACATTATAGAGTTGGAAAAGGTTCAGAAGAGGGCAACCAGAATGATCAAGGGGATGGAGTGACTCCCTTACGAGGAAAGGTTGCAGCATTTGGGGCTTTTTAGTTTAGAGAAAAGGCGGGTCAGAGGAGACATGATAGAAGTGTATAAAATTATGCATGGCATTGAGAAAGTGGATAGAGAAAAGTTCTTCTCCCTCTCTCATAATAATAGAACTCGTGGACATTCAAAGAAGATTAGACAAATTCATGGAGGACAGGGCTATCAATGGCTACTAGCCATGATGGCTGTGCTCTGCCACCCTAGTCAGAGGCAGCATGCTTCTGAAAACCAGTTGCCGGAAGCCTCAGGAGGGGAGAGTGTTCTTGCACTTGGGTCCTGCTTGCGGGCTTCCCCCAGGCACCTGGTTGGCCACTGTGAGAACAGGATGCTGGACTAGATGGGCCACTGGCCTGATCCAGCAGGCTCTTCTTATGTTCTTATGAGGATGTGCACTGAAGGTATGTGAGACTAGGGCTTTGTTAACATGCTTGCATTGTGGCCCACTAATATTAGCAAAGTGAAGCATGTCATCCATTATATTTTTTTAAAAAGGCTGCAGCAAATAATAGACTGAACATTATATACCGAAGACTGTATTTGCAGAAATTTCTGTCATCTCAATCAAAATTTTTGATACTTACTCCCAAAACAAGTTTTTTTTTGAAGTTGCAAAATTTCTTTGCATAAATTTATCTTTGCACTGTTATCTTTTCGGTGCCAGATCAAGACTTTCCTCTTCTCCCAGGCATTTTAGCATGTGTTTTTAAATTGTTTTTATATTGTTTTGAATTTTAAAATTGTGTTTAAAATTGTTTTTAAAATATGTTTTTAAATTGTATATTTGTTTTAATGTTTTTGATTGCTGTAAACCGCCCAGAGAGCTTCGGCTATGGGGCGGTATACAAGTGCAATAAATAAAATAAATAAATAAATAAATTTAACGTTCTAAAGGAGTGGGTGCTATTTGTTTTAAATTGATTGTGTATATAAACAAGCATCTGTTCAGAAGGAAAACTTGTACTGATCTATAGTTCAAATCAAACACTTACATCACAGTTAAATCAACCAGGACTTTACTTTGTTCCCAAACAATACCACCGCATTCCTTGCAGAAAGCTCTCCTTATTCCTTTAATCAGGAACATGTGCTGAAATAGTGTGGGGAAGGTTGCCAAGTACTTCACAAACCACCAAAAGCTGGGAAGGCATATATGTAAAAGAAAGTCAGTTGGATTAGGGATGGCCAATTAATGTCAATATGCTGCTGGATTAAAAACCAAAGTAGTCTAAATCAGGTTTCACCACCAAGACCTTGCCTAATAATAAATAAATAACAACCACAACACTATCCTTTGTCTTCCATAGACCCTGCCTGAGTCCAGTTCTGATCTCTTAGCAGTCTCTGAGCATTCACAAAGGATGGTTATCAAACTTGTTCAGAGTACAGCTGTACCAAATATTTTCTGCTTTTGGTTTTTTTTGTATTAAAATCAGCAATTTCTGTAAGGTAGGAATTTATCTTGAAAAAATCATAGACTGTTTGAATATTGATTATTCAAAAAATATATTTGGTGCTATTGTTTTCTTTAGCTGTTACCACTCTGGCAACCTGATTGTTTCTTTTTCCTTTACCATAATCCCAGACAATCAGAGATCACACATTGAATGGCATGATATCAGAATGCTAATAGATGATTGGGTTTTGCTGTGCAATGAAGAACTGAAATATGAAGACTTTTACAAGATATATATAAAAAACAATAGAGGTGTTTTGCAGCATTGCCAGATATAACTGTGAAAACTAACAGTGAGTAATTTTGGCTCAGTCCCAGCTTAAACTCATGGCTACCTAAACCACCAGTTCAATAAAACATAGTCTATTTACTTTCTAAGTTTTTATGTTAAATTTGGGATTGGGGTTTAAACTATTGGTGATCTGATGACTAGTTGATTGATGTCTATGTAGAGGTTTTCCACAATGGTTGGACAGGATGCTTTCTAAGGGCTATTTCGTTTAGAGAAAAGGCGAGTCAGAGATGACATAATAGAAGTGTGTAAAATTATGCATGGCATGGAGTAAGTGGACAGAGAAAAGCTTTTCTCCCTCTTGCATAACACTAGAACTCGTAGACATCCAATGAATGTTGAAAGATTCAAGACAGACAAAAGAATGTACTTATTCACACAGTGCATAGGTAAACTATGGAATTCGCTCCCACAAGATACAGTGATGGCCACCAACTTGAATGGATTTAAAAGAGAATTAGACAAATTCATGGAGGAAAAGGTATATGTGACAAATAACCATGATGGCTATGCTCTGCCTCCATAGGCAGAGGCAGTATGCTCCAAAAACCACTTGCTGGAAACTGCAGGAGGGGAGAGTGCTCTGCTCTTTGCACTCAGGTCCTACTTGTGCATTTCCCATGGGCAACTGGTTGGCCATTGTGAGAGCAGGATGCTGGACTAGATGGCCCTTTGGCCTGATCCAGCATGCTCTTATGTTCGTAGGATGCCCAGAGAGCAATAAAAGCTGGTTCTTGTGGCTTACTTTTGAAACTGTTCATCCAGTGGTCAGGCACAAAGAAGTCCATACCACAGGAAGGAATTCACAGGACGGCTCCTCTTTTTAAAAGCAACACATTTTTTACATCTTTTAATACTGGTTTTCATGTTGCCTCCAAAACTGCAAAACAACAAGCTGTGAACAAGTATTGTAAGCACACATAATATTCTAAGAGATTTTGACTATAGAATTAAGAATCTGCTTTAGGGGATAAACAATTGCATTTTTCTGTCATTAGATACTTAAATTTTAATATTTTTTAGTTGGAGGGGAAGGGAGGAGAGAAACACGCTTTCAGACTTTTCAACAGTCCTTTTGTTAAAGCATCCATTACTCACATAATTGAAAAGATGTTTGTTCAGTGGCATGCTTGAGAGTACAGTTATTTAATCTTAATGATAAAGCCCCAAGGACAGAAATATAAGTAGAAACCCTCTTGTTATTTATCAAAGAAGGAAAAAATGCCAAGGCAAATAATTGATTCTCAAACTCTCGCTTAGTGGAAAACTCGCAATACAATTCACAAATTGCAAAGGTTTTCATAGAGACAGTTAGAGGCCCTGCTGCCAAAATCAGATCAAGTACTACTAGAGGCTGAGGTGATCAATAATTGTTATTTTAGTTAATAAGTTTTTAGTTACATTTGGGTCTGTAGGAACAATTATGAGAACAGTGAGGAGGGTTCTTCCCTTCACAAACCAATATGTTTCTTCTGATGCAAGATGAACTGGGTTTTGTACAAGTTTTCAAGATGGCAACTTTTGAATAAGTATGAATTGCCTATGGAAGATATCTCTTGGCGGGTGCCTGTGATGTCACAAACCCACTTACTGTTACACATCATCACACCCACCAAAAGAATCCCTGGAGTAGTTTTGAATGTGTTTTTAAATATTTCTGTTCACTGAAAAAGATGAACGTAGAAGCCAATAAACATTTTTTATTTTTTATTACATTTATATCCCACCTTTCTTCCAAGGAGCTCAAGGTGGCATACATGGTTCTCCTTCCTCTCAATTTTGTCCTCACAACAACCCTGTAAGGTAGGTTAGGCTGAGGGACTAGCCCAAGGTCGCTCAGCGAGCTTCATGGATCTGAACCCTGGTCTCCCATGTCCTAGTCCAACACTCTAACTGCTTCACCACTCTGGCTCTTTGAAAAATAAAAAAGACAAGCAAGAAAATAACATGCAAGACTAGAGCAAGACTGTGGCCTATCTAGCATCCAGTTTGCTGATATGCAAGTCTATCATGCAAACTGTAAAGCAGACATGCTATGCCCAGACTGCGATGGAAGAAACTGATGTGTCTTTTCCTTTTATATTATGCCTTTCTTCACTCTTATTTAATAGATAATTCCTATGTACCACCACTGGCAGTTTTATTCTATATAAATGGTTTTATGTCTGTGAATTTTATTTCTCTTTTGTTATTCCCAATGGCTAATACAAATAAATTTAGGTCGCAATCTTGTGCCCATTTACTTTGGCGTAAGCTCCATTAAACTCAGTGAGACTTACTTCTGTTACTAAGGCTGCAAAGAGGCCTCTCACTTGTTCACCAAAGTATCAGGTTACATTTTAAAATATAATAAATCTCTTGCTGTTATGACTGCAGAATGAGGCTTTTAAAACCAAGAAATCAGTGGTTACACCAATAAAAAGAGCCATCTGTCTGAGAATGTAGGGAGTCTATAACAATACCTCTGAGGTGTCAAGTGCCCCATTCATTGCAATATAGACCTTAATCCAGATGTCTATGATATTTTAAATGTCACCATTGTTAACTGACATGGCTACTTATTAGAGTGTGTAAGAAAGGAAAATAACTATCCCAGTGTGAATGACTCTTCCAACTTGCCCCAAAGTGAAGGAAGGTTCACAAAGCACTGGAGGAGATGAGAGGATGAGAATTTTGATAGCATGGAAAGATATATTATCCAGCTTTTAACATTAAGGCTGCATGTGATGAGAATAACTTCACTGTTCTGTAAAGAAAGATTTAGCAGAGGCTGTGTTTCCCAAGTTTGGGAGATACTTTTAAAAATCAGCACAGTGGAAGAACAGGCAAGGAACGTCCTTGCAGATGAATAAGAGAATGTATTAACAATTATCTAAAGACACACACACAAGTCTTAAAATATTACCTTGGAGAAAACGAATGTAGGAAATAACGAAACTCTCTTGTGAAATTCTAGGGGAAATCAAGGCTAAGCGGGGGTCTATGTGAGTTGGGACGAGAACTACATCAGCCAACAGAACCAACACTGCATGGCCTTTCTTTATACTGGATTATTTTTATTTTGTTTCGTTTATAGAACTGAAGCTGTATTTTTATGAAAAGTGTGGTTTATAAATAAAAAATACTCAGAATTTTCCTCTGCAGTTTTTATTGTGAATATTTTATTGTGACACTTATGTTCTCTGAATACTGTAATTTATTTATTTATTTATTTCCATTTCTATACCGCCCTTAGCCTATGGCTCTCTGGGCGGTTCACAGCAAGGAATAAAATATAATACAGTAAAATAAAAATCAGGTAAAATTACTAAAAACATACAGCTTGAGCATGTAACACTTGGTATAAAATTAACTTAATAATAAACATTAGACATTAAAATGCCTGGGAGAATAAAAAGGTTTTAACCTGGCGCCAAAAAGATAGAAGAGTAGGCACCAGGTGCACCTCCTCGGAGAGACTGTTCCATAATTCGGGGGCCACCACTGAAAAGGCCCTGGATCTAGTAACAGTCCTCCGAGCTTCCCTATGGGACGGGACTCAGAGGAGGGCCTTAGATGTTGAACGTAGTGAGCGGGTAGGTTCATAGCGGGAGAGGCGTTCCGCAAGGTATTGAGGTCCCGCACCATGTAGGGCTTTATAAGTCAAAACTAGCACTTTGAATCTAGCCCGGAAACAGATAGGTAGCCAGTGCAAACGCGCCAGAACAGGTGTTATATGTGCGGACCGTCTGGTCCTCGTCAACAGTCTGGCTGCTGCGTTTTGCACTAGCTGTAGTTTCTGAATTGTCTTCAAAGGCAGCCCCACGTACAGTGCATTGCAATAGTCCAATCTCGAGGTTACCAGAGCATGGACGACTGAGGCGAGGTCATCATTATCCAGATAGGGGCGTAGCTGGGCTACCAACCGAAGATGGTAGAACGCATTCCGTGCCACCGAGGCCACCTGAGCCTCAAGCGACAGGAATGGATCAAAAAGGACCCCCAAGCTACGAATGTTAAATATTTGATATCTGTATTTTATATCGTACAGTATTTGATTTCAGTATATTATATTTAAGTCTGAGATTTTATTTCAATATTTCAAATTTGACAGATGGTGTTTGACAGTTTTTGCTTGTTGGTATGCAATGGTATTTAGTATTTGTCAGTATTTGATAGCTGGCATGCAATAGTATTTAATATTTGTGTTTCACAGTTGTTATGCAATGGTGTTTGACACTATTTGATAGCTGGCATGCAATGGTATTTAGCATCTGATAGTATTTAACAGCTTTTGCTGATCAGATTTCATTTTTAAGGCCTGCCAACTGAAATCAAAAGATGCCAAAGTCTAAACCACTTGAGTTTTAAGGGAAAACCATTCAAAATACAAACTGGAATTTCAAAAACAAATATATGCATTAAAATTTGGATGGCAAGTTTGAATATTTACAAACATTTGCGTCAGCTCTACATTTTTTACCTAGATCT
The DNA here is from genome assembly GCF_030035675.1 of Rhineura floridana. Lineage (NCBI taxonomy): Eukaryota > Metazoa > Chordata > Lepidosauria > Squamata > Rhineuridae > Rhineura > Rhineura floridana. The sequence goes on along the minus strand of NC_084486.1, from coordinate 29,768,896 downwards.
CATTTATATTCATACATTCACCTAAGCATTTTTCCCTGAAAACAAATGTCAGCAATGTGTTCTGGATGACGGAGGAAAAGACAGCAGATGCACATCCAACAACATCCAACCCCTGCAGTTCACATGCATTAAGCTCTTATTTGTTCCTTCCTATTTACACGGTCACCACAGAGTCTTACACACTCTTTCTCAAAGGTATGTCCCTCTGACTATTCATTGGAACCTATTCTCAAATTAAGCGTGCACAGAATTGCCACCCACATGTATTGAACCAGAGACACATATACTGTTTTAATTGTATCAATCAGTAGTTTAAAACCTGAGTTCTTCACAGTTCTTAGGTTCCAGAATTGAAACAAAATTGAAAGCCCAAGTAGAACAACAGAACAGGCATTTATTCTTACCAAAAGTGATTGAATCTTTAGGTTGGCACTGTAAAAGTTGCTAAAGTATTAGACTGAGGGAGAGAAAAAATGGCAAATGGCATGGCTTCAGCTTACTTTAAACATAGGTAGGCTACTTGGTGTTCAATTCTATTCAACTCAATGGTCAGTAATGTTATCTAGCAGGTGGAGGAGTCACAGAGTTTAGCACCTTCTGTGACAGTGTTAGATCTTGTTGATGCAACTTTTGTTGGCCTTATCTGCTTGCTGTACAAATTTTAATTTAGACAGGCAAATAATAACTCTGTTGTTTTACCTGGATTTTAAATGTAGAAAAAACAACCACATTCTGATCCCTACCTGACAATGTAGGATTGAATACATTACATTTAAATATTTTCATTGAAGAAGTAGTAAATACACCTTGGGCCAGTCACTGTCTCTCAGCCTAACCTACTTCACACGGTTGTTGTGAGGATAATGTGGAGAGGAGAATCATGTTTTGTCACCTTTAACTCCTTGAAGGAAAAGGTGGGATACAAACGTAATAATACATAAATAAAGTAAGTGGAATTGTGGAAGCATGTGAAGCTAAAAGCTCTAACAGCTCTCTATTCTGTTGCACATGAGGCTTGTCCTGCTTTCATGCTTAGGTTAGTTCAAACGCGCAACCTAGCACTCCAACACATGAGTGTGTGATTTACTCTCTGCTCAAATGCTGGCTACTACTATGTCATGGGTTCTGTACAATAGATGTCACATCATGGAATATATGTGGACCAAGTTTCAGTTCTCTTGTGATGTAATTAACAATCTGGACATTGTTGACAGTTAATATCAAAAATAGTCCGTGACAGACAGAAAGCAGACATTTGGAATACAAGTAGCCCAAGATGCCCTGATTACTAGAAAAGTCTTAAAACATGATATTTTTATGACTATTGTTTGAAACAATGTCCTATATAGAGTGATGTTGTAGAAGATGTGCCTGTCACTTTAAGGGAAAAAAAGCTAACAGGAAATGAAGATTAGAGTAGGGAGTTTCAAGTGAGAATATAGCTATCATAAGGGTCAAATTACTAGTTATATCAAAGATGCAGTATGGAAGTATGTGCTTCATTTTTCAATATTAAATAGCACCTCGCTGTGTATGTGGATCAGAAGCAGAGGGGGGAACAATGAAGAATTATAGGAAGCTGCCTTCTACTGAGTCAGACCCATTGGTCCATCTAGCTCAGTACAGTCTACACTGACTGGCAGCAGCTCTCCAGAGTTTCAGGCAGGGGACTCTTCCAGGAGATGCCAGGGCTTGAAACTGAGACCTTCCACATGCAAGGCAAATGCTCTACCACTGAGCTACAGCCCTTCCCCACCAGGAGATCAGGACTGAGATTGCAGTGCATGAAGATAACAGTTTAACCTGATGAAATTCCTCTCCCCAAAGCTGCTATTTGGCACAGGAAGGAGCTACCATTCACACCAATGGCAGCTACCCTCTGGTACCAAATAGCAGCTTTGGGGGCTTGAAGGGGGAAGGGAGTTTAATTGGGACAACAGCAGAGGAGGAAGGAGTTAAACCACCTCATTTGCTAAAAATCTGATCTCCTCCTGTGATTGCTCTTGAAACACTGAAGAAATAAACACACATGGCTTAACCTACATGGCTGATCTTAATAGTGGAGAACTGTGAGGGTTTAACCTTTACAAACCTACCAGAAATAGAGGAATGGGGGAGGTTGTAGCCAGGAAACAGACAGAAGGGTTTCCCCTTTCACATTCTAACTATCCTAGGATGGAGGATGGAGGAAAGAAGACAATCCAATGTGTCTATGTGCCTATATATGAAGGAGTGTGTGTGCATTTTTAAAAAACAGCATTTCTAAACCATTCTTGTGCTTTGGCATCCCTAGCAGTAAATCTCAATACTCTGTGTCAGGCAGAGTTACAGCTACTCAGATTTACGTCTCTGGAAGGGATACACAACCAATGAAAGGGTGTGTGTGAGAGAGTGAGAGTGTGAACCTTTCTGTATAGACAATTTATAGAAGGGCACATGACCTTAGTCTGTTTCCTTTTTAATTACATTTTGTTTAGGAAATATAAGCTCTAAAATGCATCAAGAGATATTTCCTTGTAACTTGGTGTTTGTGTGTGTGTGTGTTATTTTTAATCCCTGACAAAAATCACAACATCCTGCTCATTTACAGAATTATGTCTATTTACTCAGGAAAATTAAAACCCTCACATATTTTGTGCAGAAGTAAAAATACAATTCCCTGAGTAAAAACGGCATGTGATTTTATATCAATAACTCTATAACGTATTGCAAATAATACTGTTCTATGAGAAAACTGCCCATTTTCAATTCTTTCTAAATCCCAGAAGATGCAAGATAGAAATGCAAGATCCTCACAGCAAGCTGTTAAAGAGTTTCAGAAATCCAGATTTGTGTTGCTGGAATAGTAAAGGTTCCATTTGATCTCCATAAAGCTAGTACACACTGTTTTTACTTTATGCAATCTGCCACTGTAATTCTGCAGTGAAGAACTGTAACCTTATGATCAAAATAACAACAACTTGCACACTTAGTATGTGTTGAGTCATGTACATAGCAACAGCTCCACAATGGGGAAACATTAATGCTTTTTATATTGGTAATAATCTGTAACATGAGCAATTAAGCACTGTACTAATGGACTATGGCCAAGAGCTGGTACTAATATTAAAAACTGACAGAGATGAATAGGTTTGCAAGCAAAACTGAGCTGACAAAGACATTTTTATGAAGTGCTTGGACTGATTTGATTTAAACCAATCAGAGAGGCAGGTTCAGACCAGTCAGTTCTACAGTGACAATAATGCATTCATGGGCATTATATGATTCCTGCTATGCTTTAAATAAAAACATCCATTGATTGTCGACTCAAAGCAACCTACACTTGCATTATTGCACTCATTAATAAGGCAAAAGAAGCCTATAATACATATCCAAAATAACACTTAGTGAACCCACTGGCAACATCACCTTGTTTTAAAAATGAAAATGTTTCCTGGAAGTGAGCCACTTGCAATTTTAAAAAATGTATAATGCACTGAAATAATGTTTAGTCTTGTTTTTTTTTAAAAGAGGGAGCACACATTAATTTAAAAGACCAGAGAGGGTCTACCCCAATACTGTCATTTTTTACTAAGGGCTTATCCAAACGGAGCGGGATAATCCACGGTTTCCATATTCGGTTTGTCATCTGATAGTCCTCACTTTGCCTTTTAGTTCGCTCTTTCCCACACACGCAGCGGCAAGACCCCTACATTCTTTTCACTTTTTCCAAACTCCGCTTCTAAAACCTCCCCCTATCAACCAATTGGTCAGCAAAAAAATTACATATGCTCCTCTCCCCCTTTGCAAGGAAGCACAATACGGCTGTAAAGGAGTTCTCCCCTGGGAAGGAAAGGCTGCTGGTCGGTTTCATGCCTGCCTTCCCACGGAGAATGAAATTGACACCCTTTTCTTGTTTGCATTTGTGATATTACACTTAAACAAATGTATGCTTTTCTGCCTTTATTGATATTTAAGGAGATACACACGCTGGCAATGCACTTATTTCTCCAAAAAAGCAAGAAACGTGTGTCCCCCCCTTCTCCCTTTCCTTCCCACACAGAATGAAATTGACAAAGCTTTCTGGAGCAGGCTTGAAACCGACCAGAAGCTCTTTTCTTGTTTGCATTTGCAATATTACACTTAAACAAATGTATGCTTTTCTGATTTGAAGCAAAAACCCCAGCAAGTAGAATGAAATTGACAAGGCTTTCGGAAGCAGGCTGAAACCGACTACCCCCCTTTCTCGCTTGCTGTGCATTGCAGATCTCACCCAGAGCGGCCGCCCAGTTTGCAGGCTGGCAAAATATAAAATGCATCTGCGCAGTAGTTGCAGACACACACCCCAACACCCCACCATTGCGATGATTGGTTCAATTTTTCCGGGCTTATTCTCGCACATGCGCAAAAGTGCAGATACGTGATTGGCTGGAATGAGGAGAAGGGACAAGGGGAAACACCCAAGAACCGCCCATCAGCTGTAAAGTCCGCGGTATTGCATCCTAACTCCTGAAGGCACAGCGGATGATTCCCGATTTTAAACAGCAAATTGCATTTTTGCCGGTATTGCAAGGAGCGGATTTAACCCGCGAAAATGCGTAACAGCGCCAGACATCATTTGGACGACCGAAAAATAATGAACACACATAGCGGGCGTGTCACACATTTTGCAGTCGTCTGGATGAGCCCTAAAAGTAGCGGTTCTTCAGCATCTCAGGCAGAGGTTCTGATACCTGAGATCCATTTATTAAAGACAACATGGATTAAATCTGAGATTTGGTGCATGCAAAACATGTGAGATAAACTGCCATTCCTTGCTAGTCCAAAACATTAGTACCAAGTAATTCAAATATTCAAAAAACTGTGTCAACTGTAAATCCATTGCTAATAGTGTTTTAGATGCCAGTGAGCTTTGGGTGGGGCATCTGCCAATTTTATTAAAACTGCTCTCATTTTAAAAAGCAGTTCTGCAATCTAGTCAGGGTGCTCGCCAAACAGATTAAATACACTTGTGGCCTTTCTTTCTTGAAATTTATTCAGAACATTTTGCAAAATGCCATCCAATGTGACTGTGCAAGACTTCCTAAAAACACCCTACCAGTTTGTCAGGCACTGCCAGGGAAAGGCATACCAATTATTTTCAAATTTGCGGTTGCATTTTAAATCCAGACCAGTCTACAAAGTAGGACTTATGCTACTTAACTTGGAGTGAAAACATCAGCTTACTTTACTACCACTTTAGGAAAACCTGTTGAAATGTGAATTTCTGTTGATGGGGAAAGCAGAAACAAAGAGACCTGAAGAAACTTTTCACTTGTAAAGTTAATGCTCCAGTCTGAGGCAGATGGGGCTCAATTCGGAGAACCAGGAGCACAAGAGAAAGCTGGGCAGTGCACCCATTTCTTTCCTTCCAGTTATAATAGAGCAAGAAACCAGAAGCATGAGTACTGAGAGCAGAAGTGTCTTACAGGCTACATCTACTTTCCAAAGTATGGGAGAGACCCTTTGCTTGGGGCACAGTGAAAGAAAACTCACGCTCCACTAATTATCTGTTTGGGGTGGTGAGGGTGTTCAGACCACTCACCCCTTCCTCTCCCACCCAGCAGCCAGTGGTTTCCAAACCTTTCCCCCCACAGACCACTTGAAAACTGTTGAAGGTCTTGACAAAGCACTTAATGATATTTCTGCCTGACATGGCAATTGTAATGCATTGTGCTAGATGCTGGATAGTTTATAATTGTGTTTGTATTGCTCCTTTTTTCTTAGAATTCAAATGGTTATACAATAAAATACAAAACAATAATTTTCAAAAAAACCAAAATACTATACAATTAAAAATCAACATGAATATTTAATACAATAGCTGTGCCATCTCCCATCTTCAACCACCAATGTACAGACATGCCGCAAGCCACTTAAATGAAACGCACAGACCACTGGTGGTCCATAGACCACAGTCTGGGAACCCCTGAACTATATTAAACACTTTTAAAAAATGTGTTTTAATGGCCACTTTTATTTTTCCTGGAAAACGAAGCAGCCATGTGGGGCCACACATTGGTTTCCCACTGAAAATTGGCCCTGGCTGCTATTTGTCCCTGAAGATGCTGCCTACACAGCCTTTTTTCTGGAACAACTAAGTGGTCAGTAAAGCCTTTTAAAAACAATTGCTTAAGTTGTAGTTTGACCTTGACGAGGGGCTTTCACTCAAAAGCCCTTTACAGTATCCGTCTTCTATTGGGGCACCAATACTATCTCTGCTGTATAGACAGTTTGCTGAAAATAGGTTGTTTCCAAATAAGTCATACTCAGAGGCCCTTAAGTAGTCAAGTTAATTGGCTGTATTCTCACCCCACCCCACCCATATGTCTTAGGTGTGACTGAGGTATGTAAGCCTAAGTCCCACTGAAATCAAGATGACAGCAACTGACCAACCTCCATTGATTTTAATGGGACTTGGATAAACTAAAGTCACATCCATACCAAACATTTAACACACATTTAACGTATAATATACATGCCTTCCTCCAAAGAATCCTAGAGACTGAATTCTACCCCTCACAGAGCTACAATTCCTAGCACCCTTAACAAGCTACAGTCCCCAGGATTCCTTGCGGTAAGCCATATGCTTTATATAGGAATGGAAAGATCTGCCAATTTTGGTTCTCTCCGTTTCTCATTTTTCCAGTCTTAAATTCAGTTCTCCACCATTTTGCAGCAATTTGCATTTTTTTTTTTAAAAAAATCCTCATGAAAATTCTCTAGCATTTTAGTGTGAATTTCTCCTAACAAATAGATTTTTGTAGGCAGTTTTGACTAATATGTACATTTTTGCAAGCCATTTCTCATCATATAATGCATTTCTGCATGTTATTTTCACTCATATATACATTTTTATGCTCACTTTCCTCTTGTACTGTATATGCAGTTTTGTAAATAGTGTTTGGTTGGAGAACTGCATTGCAAAATTTGGATAAATGCAAATTCTGAAGTATGACCATGTTTCAGTTCTCATATTGTTTCTGAAAATGCGAATTTGATAGATTTGACTTGAAATGCAAACTGAAAAATTTCTCACCCATCCCTAGCTTTAAATGTGTGTTAAATGTGTTTTAAATATATGGTTTCTCTAAATTGTGCCCACTGGCTATGATCCAAAGAGCCTGTTTACTTTGACTATTATTATTATTATTATTATTATTATTATTATTATTAGCAGTGACGGGTAATGGGAGGTATGGCGCTGTGAGGAAGACATGCCAGTTAAGGGGAACTCGACCCAGACAACTGGTGGCTGTGCCGTGTTCCGGTCCTCCTCACACCCACAGGATTGCTGGTAGTCTTATCAGCCAACCCTCGGATCTCCAGTTGCTGCTTCTTAATGCCAGATCGGTAAATAATAAAACCTCCCTCATCCATGATTTAATTATGGATGAGGCGGCCGATCTGGCATGTATTACCGAAACCTGGGTGAGCGATCTGGGAGGTATTAATCTCTCCCAGTTGTGCCCACCTGGATATTCGGTCCAGCATCTGGGTAGATCCGAGGGTCAGGGAGGGGGAATCGCTGTGGTCTATAAAAGTTCCATTCCTCTCGTTAGGCACCCTATCCAGGTGGCTAATGGCCTGGAGTGTCTGCACATTGCGTTGGGTCAGCGAGACAGACTGGGAATACTGTTGGTGTACCGTCCACCCTGCTGCCCAACAGCTTCCCTAACTGAGCTGACGGAGGTGGTCTCGGATTTGGTGTTGCGATCCCCCAAGCTTCTGGTATTGGGGGATCTCAACATCCATGCCGAGGCCGCTTTGTCTGCAGCGGCTCAGGACTTCATGACCTCCATGACAGCCATGGGGCTGTCTCAATTTGTTACTGGCCCTACGCATGTGTCAGGACATACTCTAGACTTGATTTTTGCCACTGGGTTAGGGGATGGTGATCTGGGAGTGAGGAATTTTACATCTATTCCTTTGTCATGGACAGATCACCGCCTATTGAGATTTAGACTCAGATTGTCTTCTCCCCTCTGCAAGGGTGGAGGACCGATTAAGATGGTCCATCCCCGGAGACTAATGAATCCTGAGGGATTTCAAAGGGCTCTAGGGAATTTTCCGGCTGATAAAACTGACGATTCTGTCGAAACCCTGGTCACTCTGTGGAATACGGAAATGACCCGGGCAGTTGACACAATTGCCCCGGTGCGCCCTCTCCGTTGCAGAGCTCAATTGGCTCCTTGGTTTACCTCGGAGCTAAGAGTGATGAAGCAAGAAAGGAGACGGCTTGAGTGCAAATGGAGGCGAACTCCCGACGGCTGTAATTATGCTCTTGTGAAGGCCTCTACCAAACGTTATGTGAAGGCGGTGAGGGCAGTGAAGAAGCAGTACTTTGCTGCCTCTATTCAGTCATCTTGTAACCGGCCAGCGGAACTTTATAAAGTTGTCCGGGGACTTCTACACTCTGGTCCTCCGGATGCAATACAACCATCGATAGCCCGCTGTAATGAGTTTGCGAGGCACTTCCAAGATAAGATCACTAACATCCGCCGGGACCTTGACTCCAATATTGTAGCAGTTGAATCTAATGAGGTGTCCAGAACACAGTCTTGTCCGGTTTTATTGGATGAGTTTCAGTTGGTACAGCTCGAGGATGTGGACAAGGTGCTCGGACAGGTGCGGGCGACCACTTCTGCTCTGGACCCTTGCCCCTCATGGCTAATAAAAACTAGCAGGAATGGAACAGCCGGTTGGGCCAAGGAGGTGATTAATGCCTCTTTACGAGAGGGAGTGGTCCCACTCTGCCTGAAACAGGCAGTGGTGAGACCGCTCCTAAAAAAGCCCACCTTGGACCCAGATAATTTTAACAACTATAGACCGGTAACAAGTGTTCCATTTCTGGGCAAGGTTCTAGAGCGCATGGTCGCTCACCAACTCCAGGCTCTCTTGGATGAAACTGATTATCTGGACCCATTTCAATCGGGCTTTCGGCCGGGGTTTGGTACAGAAATGGCCTTGGTCGCCCTGTATGATGACCTCTGTCGGGAGAAAGACAGAGGGAGTGTAACTCTGTTGGTTCTCCTTGATCTCTCGGTGGCTTTTGATACCATCGACCATGGTATCCTTCTGGGGCGACTCACGGACTTGGGAATTGGAGGCACTGCTTGGCAGTGGCTGCACTCCTATCTTGGGAATCGCCTCCAGAAGGTGATGCTTGGGGAGCATTACTCGAGTCCCTGGATACTCCAATATGGGGTCCCGCAGGGTTCAGTTCTGTCCCCCATGCTCTTTAATATCTATATGAAGCCGCTGGGTGAGGTCATCAGGAGTTTTGGAGTGCGTTTTCAGCAATATGCTGATGATACGCAACTCTACTTCTTCTTTTCATCTTCCTCAGGTGAGGCTGTCAATGTTCTGAACCGCTGCCTGGCCCCGATAATGGACTGGATGAGAGCTAATAAACTGAAACTCAATCCTGACAAGACTAAGATGCTGTTGGTGGGGGGGTACTCTGCCCAGGTGGTTGATGTCAGACCTGCTCTGGATGGGGTTACACTCCCCCTAAAGGAGCAGGTCCGTAGTTTGGGGGTCTTATTAGATCCGCTCCTGTCACTTGAGGCTCAGGTAGCCTCGGTGGCACGGAATGCGTTCTACCAGCTTCGGCTGGTAGCCCAACTACGACCCTATCTGGACAGGGAGAACCTCGCCTCAGTTATTCACGCTCTGGTAACCTCTAGATTGGATTACTGTAATGCACTCTATGTAGGGTTACCTTTGAAGACGATTCGGAAACTTCAGCTAGTGCAGAATGCTGCGGCCAGAGTTCTTACTGGGACGAAGAAATTCGACCATATAACACCTATTCTGGCCCAACTGCACTGGCTACCTATATGTTTCCGGGCCAGATTCAAAGTGTTGGTTCTTACCTATAAAGCCCTTAACGGCATCGGACCGCAATATCTGATGTAACGCCTCTCTCGCTATGTACCTACCCGTTCACTGCGCTCGACATCTAAGGCCCTTCTCTGGGTCCCAACTCATAGGGAGGCCCGGAGAACAACAATTAGATCTAGGGCCTTTTCAGTGGTGGCCCCCGAATTATGGAATGCCCTCCCAGATGAGATACGCCTGGGGCCTTCTTTGTTATCTTTTCGGCGCCAGGTAAAAACCTACCTCTTCGCCCAGGCATTTTAAACTTTTAAACTTAAATTTAATTTTATTTTAAACTTAACTGTAATTGTATTTTTATTTTATTCGTATTTTAATTTTGTTTTTAAATATGTTTTATACTGTATGTTTTAATCCACACTTGTTCGTTTTTTAAATGTGGTTTTATTTTGCTGCACACCGCCCTGAGAGCTCGTTGCTATAGGGCGGTTTAAAAGCGTAATTAAATAAATAAAAATAAATAAATAAATTAATTAATTAATTAATATCCCATTTTTTCTCCAAGGAGTTCAAGGTGGTGTATAAACATGGTTCTCCCTGCCTCATTTAATCCCCACAATAACCCTGTGAGGTGAGTTAGGCTGAGAGGCAGTGACTGGCGCACAGTCACCCAATGAGCTTCATGGCTGTGTGGGGATTCGAACCCTGGTCTCCCAAGTCCTCGTCCAACACTAACCACTACACCATACTGGCTCAACTGGGATCAACTGAGAACAGAGCCAAGTCTTATGTAGATAGACAATAATCTGTACAGTTCCATCCAAACCCCCATTTCCTGGCTATGCTACAGCATGCTTGCTTACCTATTTATAATAGTAATCAGATTCCCACTCTGGAATTTAAGGTTAACAATAGTCCTATACACAATATGCTGGCACCTTGCTTCTATCAGTCTGGCTAATAACTAACACTTTAGAAAAGGCATGTATGCTAAGTGTATGTCAAAAAAAACATGCGCTGCAGTAAGATGGTGATAAACATTTTCTTGGCCCCTACAGGCAACTAGTGAGTGATCTGGAGCATGAGATCATACTGCTTATTTCAGAGCTTGAAAGCACACATATTTTATTAATGGCTGTATTTTCTCAAAATTCTTTTGAGCAAGCATCACAACCATATCACGTTATCCGATGTACATTGGATACCCAAGCTTTGGAAACTATTATTAACTCAGAAAGGGTACAAAATCAATGTTTATAAAACAGGAAGTCTGTTGCACTTTAAAAATGATAAATGGCTGTCAGCTGCAGGAAGAAAGGAGAGAAGAAAACATTAAAGGGATATGGAAGAAATTCTTTTTATGTGACTTATAATGGGAGCATCCCACTAATTTGAAGACAGCCATACATTGCTTTATTTGCATTTATCTGCAGAATGTTTTTAAAAGACAATAAACACCCAAACTAGTTAGATATGATCATTTTGTCCATCCTCAAAGTATCAGCTGTTTTACTCATTAGTTACATCTTCTATGTTACAGAAGCTTTGATAAAATAAGGTATGAAGCAGAAAGGAATCAGATCCCCAATTTATTTGGCTTGCCATTGGAGACACATACAGGATTAAATTACAGCATATTATAGGACTAAAGTGGTGATGGAATATTTACTGTGCCTTTGTAAGAGGCCTTCTCACTCCCCCCCCGCCCCCAATTCTTTACAAAAGGCTTTGAAGGCACTCCAAATTAATTTTTCTCCTTTATTAAACAAGCATTTCATATTTGTTATCGTACCTTTCATAATGTCTACGAGTACACGTAGCTGCACTTGTGCTTCCAGGGTTACCACCTAATTCATCATAAATATGTTTCCATTGTCGGCGGGCTGTTATCTGTAAAAGGGGCAATGGAAAATTTAATCTTGCATCTTTACAGATATTTGTGTGTGCAGTGTTTGAATTCACAGCAACAAATGTATATGTGAGACATTTAGAACAGCATGTACTACAAGCATTGCTAAATCCCCAGCACAATGCATTGAATATGTATCTATGGTTCTTTTTAAAGCAAAAAATATGACATTTGTTTCATATAAACCTCTTTTTTGTACAATTGGGTTTTACTGCTGTCTCATTATCAAGCAATTTTGCTATTTTGTGTGTGCAATTTCTTGAAAAGGAACTTCAATCAATTGAGGGCCATTAAGCATCAAAATGTATGCAGACAAATCCCTTGGTAAATTATGAGAATGAATCTCAAACTAAGCACAAATAATGATTACATAGTTATTTTAACTGAGTTAGTGAAAATGAATCCATTGCAAACCCTTAATCCATCACAGGGTCACCTAAATCCACACAGAAACACAGGCTGTAACTCTATATGTTGCAAGCTGTTTATTTTCATCCGTCTGTGTCACTTAAGTATATAGATCAAATGGTAATGAAATCTAAATGCTCTCCATTGTTAATATCTGAGCTATTTGGCTAAATGGAAGAAAATAAACATCTTATAAAGTATTAAATTGCAGGCTGTGTTTTTTTTTGGAGGGAGGTGCATAGAAAAATAGGGCCAACAGAATAATAGATAGACGACCTGGAAAAATAATTGCTCAGAATGCCACTTAATTATTTTCTATAGTCTAAAAAACAAAAAGAAAAACAGGAATTGGAGAGGGAAAACATAACAGTTAACTTTTTAAAGTGCAATTTTTAAAAAAGGAGGTGTTGTTGAAAATTGCTTAGAAGAGATTTTAAAAATTGTGAGTGAATTTTGTCATTTTTGTGGAATGCTGTAGGGCTTAATATATTCAAACCTGCATAATTCTTTATAACTACCCACAGTGCTGCCGATGGAGTTCACTTAGGAGCCAAAGGCAGCAATCAAAACAAAACAAGTATCAAAACTTGCAATCTGGGGGCCTGTAATTTTAATCTAAAATAGAGGAGACGAGTGGAGCAGTTAAATATTATAGGGTAAATGGTGACTTTCCTGCTCTACATAAAGATAAAATGCTTCCTTTGCAGAAACCCAGCTTCAAAAGCAAAAGACATGTTATTTGGTAATGTTATAATTTCAGAGAAACATCCTTGGAGCTTATCTTTGTTTTGTTCTCATTAGACATAACCACCGCCTACTTCTAGCTGATTAAATAAAAAATGTCTATTTGTTCATCAGTAGCATAAAATAACCTAAAACTTAGATAAGATTGTCTTCTATGTGGGCAAATTAAATATTCAGTTACAACTTATATGCAAAGCTTCCCCCCCTAACTTTAAGAAGAAACTACATTACTGTAAATATGACATGTATATACACCCTGATCCAATGATCCTCCTCCATATGCTATAGAGATGTTGTGTGCATAAAATAGCTGCTCCTGGCACACAATACCCTCCTAGATCTAGAGCACATTGTAAATCCAATGCTCTGCCTTCCATATGGGGAAACCAACAGAATATGACTTATGTATAGTGTCATTTATGCATATGCCATACATTGCACATACAGAAATGGGCACAATGGCGCAACAGGGCAGATGAGCCAGGACGCAGGCAAGGAACAAGAACATTGTGTTTTTATTATCCTTGGAGGTTGAAATAGTTCTTGAAATAGTTATGGGAGAGTGTTCATTCAAGCTTAGTATGGCTCACAGAAACAAAGTGCCAAGAAAGTCAATAATAACTCTTCTTGGATTCTGTGCCAAGTGGTATGAGTTTTGAAGATTAAAGTGAAAAACTGCTGTTTGGTTACGTTCATTGCACTTATTCAGTTATAAAATGGAATAACCCGGATGCACATGTACACTTTAGTAGAATGGATGCTCCTTTTCCTATCTATTCACATTTATTTTTAAGGTGAAAATGTTTAATAGAAGACTTTTTTTACTAATTCTAATTCAATGTCTTTTGGCAGTCATGCTCTGAAATCAATAGGTCAGCACCACTTTTATTTACCATAGTGATTATGCTAAGTTATGCTGACATGGCACTGAAAGACCCTGTTCCTGGAATTCATGACACCATGTCTTATTTAAACTGCAAAAACCATGTCTTATTTAAATTTAAAAAAATAAGGCCTAAAACTTGATGTTATAATCTTCTTAAAGGATGTGAACAAAGCAAAATAGTTTCTGGAAAGTTCACAAATTGCCATGATTGTTATATTTAGGACATGATCACCCACATAAAAGTGATAATTTATCAAATTCTTTCCTCCATTTTTCCTTTGTGAAAAACACATAAATTTGGTCAGGATCCCCACACATGCCCCCTGCTGTTGTTCAGTTATGCTATATTCCATTCCGGGCTGGCACAGTGTAACTTACCAAGTCAAATTCTGTGACTTGGTAACTTACCCAGTCTGCTTCTGTGTTGGAATTGTTTTTTAATATGTTTTTAAACCTTTTTTTAAAATATATATATGTTTTTTAACCTTTTTAAAAAAGATACCTTCAAAGCTTTTTTAAAAAATGTTTTTAAAGTTGTTTTGTTTTAATGTATTTTAAAGTCTGTTTTTATGATGTTTTAAAGTGTTTTTAGTGCTTTTGTTCCGCCCTGGGCTCCTGCTGGAAGGGCCAGATAGAAATCAAATAATAAATAAAGAAATAAAGAAATTCAGCCCACCAGCCACGTATAGCAGCCTACCAGGGCCTCAGTAATCTTACTGCTTTGTTGGCAGTCTGGAATTGCAAAAAGCAGGCCAAACTGCCAATACTTGATGAGCTCCATTTGGTGGATCACAAGTTGTGCACAACTGTTCTATACAAAAGTTACCATCAAACTGGAAAATGCAGTATGGTTCCAATTGTTTAAAGTTATGAATAACTTCTTGCTAGATACAAATGCCACTTTCCTTCCATTCTAATGTTGTAAATGGCCTCTTCATTGCAGTATTTGCTCTAAGTCACAAGATCTTGGGAATGCCAAGGTCATATTCTGCCTTCCCACAGTAATATAGATAGCAACCAATTTGTGGCCTCTGTCATGTTTCCCTGGTTTCACAACAATCATCATCATTATGTAATTGATTTTACCAGATTCTCTGAGGAATCAAGGTACTTCCTGTGGTTAAAGTTAGGTCATTAAAGGTGTGAAACAAACTTTCCTCATGGTATCTTATAGGAACCTGGTTTTAAGAAACTGTAAAGAGAAGGACTTTGGAGGACCCACCTGTAAGGTATGTTTTTGATATTTGGTTCAAAAATAATCAATTTTAATGCATTTTGTTGTTCTGCTCCTGCTCAGAGGTGCAAAAACATTTGCTGTTTGTCATTTAACCATTTGTTCTGAGGCAGTAGTTCACAATTGCTGATAACAGCTTAGAGCTGTCAGTCTTTCCAAGAAAAAAGGAATATGATAGAATAGAATAGGTTCAAGCCTACCATCACTTTTGTTTCCTCCAAAGAACAATCCTTATAGGTTTGAAGCAGGTGGGGACTTGCTGTGTTAGAGAGTCGCTTAAGTTTATGCCTTTGAATAGTATCTTTGGATAGCAGTAAAAGTAGTAGTTGTAGTAGTAGTAATGAAATAATAAAATAATAACATCTGCATTTTCTCAGTTTTATTGAGATGGATCAAATTTATAGCCAATTAAAATGAGAAAAGAAAAAACATTGTAATTTGTTTGAGCTATCCTGCTCTACACAAGAGGTGTCACTCCTTCCATCTTTAAGAAGAAAACTGTATAGATGATTTCAAATGCCAGACTTAAAAGCAGCAGGTTAAAACAGATAAAGGGGCAAATCTGAAATACAGAGATATTAAGATAGCACAAGCGGGGGCCCGCAACAAAATGTTGCAGTCTGTAATATTTGTTCAGGGTTCCGGGCACTCTGTTCGCCCCCCAACCAACAGCAAATCAGCATTTCATGCCAACTGTTCAGTCCCCATTTGAGCTGTTTTGTGTTCCCCCCTCCATTCTGATGTGGGGTAGACACTCTCATGCCCAATTCCAGCTACATTAACATCTTTGATTTCTATGTTGATTTCTATGTTATGGAAAAAATAGCTTCTCAGCATGAACCAGGAAATGACCTATGCAGACAATACAATTGTCCTCTCTACCCTTTTTATATCTAGATGCCTCTTCCTCTAACCTCCTTTCACAGCCATTCCATTCTTCCCCCCATCTGGTTTTCCATTTTTCCCTTCTCAGTAAGCAACCCATGGTCATTGGGTTGCTTTGGTGGGTTTTCTCCATATGAGGGCTTTTTCCCAAAAATATTTTTATTATATTTATGCAAACCTCAGGTTATCACAACTCCGCTGATACTTTTCTCTTGAGTGTGGGTGGTGCCGTTTTGGCTACATAATCTACCTCACTCCATCTTAGAAATCTCTGACTCTCCAAGTTTAAACTTATTATGAACTGATCAGCTCTGATCAGTCAAACATTCTGACAGTAGGGGACATTTCAAGGTCTTTGAGGAACACATCAGTCATTAAGGCTCATTACCAATATTATTATTGTTTTGGTCAATACTCTTTCTACTGCCCATTACTCTTATCAGGTGACACCATAATGGTAGCCGGATCAAGACAGCAAAACCCATGAGTGTATATAGCATCTTATGTCTGAGCTATTTATAGTTAAATGGAGCCTCCATGTTCAGATGCATTATATCTCTGAGTTCCAGGTGCTGGGTATGGATCATAGGGTAAGGACATCACCTTCATGCCCTGTTTATGAACTTCCAGACCATGATGTGACTGCTGCTTTGGCAACGGAATGCTAGATTAAGCAGGCTTGGCCTCATCAAATGGGACAATTCTTACGTACAAGCTGCACCTCAAAGTTCTGTACAAATTAATCTTATGAACTGCAGGTATAGCTTGGCATCCCACTGAAGAACAAGCATCTGTTGAGTTGAAAAGCAGACATGAGCTAACAGTATGCAATTAAGATCACATAACGGGGTGGTCTCTCAAACAGAGAACACCACCACAGCCAATGTGAATTAGAAAATGAATTTGGAGGAAATCAGTATATATTTGGAAATTGTGTCAATATAGGCACCCTTTGATTTAAAATGATGAATGATGATGAGAAGCCTGGTTTTGAATATAGTACATATGGGGGAAATGCCTCCAGTGAGACAATGTCACTTCCAAAACACTGATTTAATATTAACTCTGAGGAAAATAAGCCATTTATTTTGAGTCAGAATCGCCCCCATACTAAGGTGTTCTAGACTGTTCAGAGAACAAGAAGAGATATTTGGCTGAATACAGTAATAAATTGCTTTTAATTTACACCTCTGTCAAGCCAGTAATAAATTCATTCATTCAAGAATGAGTTTTCATGTTGAAGTTAAGCAATAGCCAACCTGTAGTGGGTTTATCAATTCCCAGCTTGGCAGCCATAGGTGGACAACCGCCTGCGACAATAAATCAGTCATCATGGACCAGTGTCATCTATGGCTATTTGGTAACAGCACTTTCACATATTTAGGTTATAATGCAACAGTGATGATTCCCAAATGGATAATATAACAAGTTAATGCTACCAACATTGAACTAGAATTCTCGGGGCACCACATGCCAGTGTATGTTCTGCTGATTTCAGAACTCTACAATAATTTCCCAACATATAGAAGGCCTCAGTAAAAGCAAGAACAGAAAAGATTTTGGCCCTTACATCTACTTAAGTAGCAGAAATGCAGTATGCATTTATAAATAAATAAAAGTGGAATCTTAATTGGGATTATGAGTACTAATGCAAATCTGCCACTTGGATCTGGTTCAGATGCATGCTGATCTGTATTCAAGTCTTCTAATCTTCATTATCCTGGGAACTAAGGGACTGCACATGCACTGGGTATTTTGAGGCATCCTGTTGAACCAGGAACCCCTTCTGTCTCACTAAAAAGCTGCTGCTAAAAGTATTTAAAAACTGGAAATGGTCTGTCTTCAAGTCGATTCCGATTTATGGCGACCCTACGAATAGGGTTTTCATGGTAAGCGGTATTCAGAGGTGGTTTACCATTGCCTTCCTCTGAGGCTGAGAGGCAGTGACTGGCTCTAAGTCACCCAGTGAGCTTCATGGCTGTGTGGGGATTTGAACCCTGGTCTCCCAGGTTGTAGTCCAACACTCCAACACTCTAACCACTATGCCACACTGGCTCTATTTATTTTATTTATTTATTTTGTTCAATTTATATACTGCCCACAGCCTGAAGGCTCTCAGGGCGGTGTACAGCTAAAAGTATGGGGACCCCCAAATGGAGAGAAAATATGGGCATGGGGCTCTTATTCCTCCATGTCCATCAATGAGGGGCATGCAAAAGTGATGCTAGTATTGGCATCCTATCTCTTCTGCCTCATCGTTCCTGCTCAGATCAGGGAAGCTGCCTCATGCACCTGCCTTAGTTGAATTGTTTGCAACAGAACATGAACTGCTGGCTGGGTGGGCAGACATCCCCTTAAGCTCAGTTTGGTCAAAGTGATGGAAGCTTAAATCAGAACTGCTAACTTCTGCCCAGTATGAAATCTCAATTTGTAAGTTTCACTCTACTGAAAAGAAGAATGTCTCAAACGTAACATGGTGTGAAAAATACAATGAATGTGGCATTTAAGGAGAGAGGTATTATATATTATAAGCATGATAAAGGTGACAGGTAACATCTGGGAAGAGGGTTTAAAAATATATTTTTAGCCATTTTAATAGATACACACTTACCTAGGAGTAAGTCTCATTGAAACCAATGGAGCTTACTTCTGAATTGACATGTACTAGATTGCAGCCTAAGGTATAATCTTATGGACAAATTAGCAGGGAGCAAGCTAAGGGAGCAGGGAGCAAGCTGTACTGAACACAGTGAGACTTACCAAGGAAGTATGCATAAGGCACCATCTCTGTTACCTTTTTGGCACCTATTGAAGACTTTCCTCTTTCCACAAGCTTTTTAAGTTGAGACCTATCCCAGTCTGCGTCTGTGTTGGAATTGCTTTTTAATATGTTCTTAAAAACCTTTTTTCTCCTAAACAATACATTTTTAACCCTTTTTATTTAAGATGTTTTTAAAGCTTTTTTTAAAAAAAATGTTTTTGAAGTTGTTTTGTTTTAATATTTTTTAAGGTCTGTTTTTATGATATTTTAAAGTGTTTTTAGTGCTTCTGTTTGCCGCCCTGGGCTCCTGCTGGGATGAAGGGCGAGACATCAATCAATCAATCAATCAATAATAACATGGCACAAAAAATGACCAGATTGTTAGAAAACGTTAAGGGCTATCTGGACTTCTCTTTGTCACTGCTCAACACTTCATTTTACTTTGCTGTTTTTGTGTGTGTAAATTGCACACTTATTTGAATAGGAAATACTGAGCAATATAAGATAAAGATTTAAGACGTGTCACTAACTTGATGGCTCCAATTTAAAACACTTTACTAATTACACCCTGTAACAGCATTCACAGAAGGAAGTCCCACTGAGTTCAATAGGGCCCAGTAATTCATTACTTTTTTGAGGAACAAGTGGGTAATTCCTTTACATTTTGATAATAATAGAAGTAATTTTATTACTTTTGTGGAGTAATTGTAATGTTTCCAGCATTACTTTTGGGCATTACTTTGGGGGGGGAGCAGGGGAAGTCTTCTGCTCCTCTGATTTGTGGATGAAAATCGCATGCCTCAAACTGGGCTTCTGTGCAGCGTCGCTCTTCCCTCGTGCTCTGTGGGTGGGTAGGAGGCGACGAGGGAGGAGGTGGAGAGTGAGACTGGGTGGAGTGGAGAAAACAATTCTTTAAAAAAATGGACGGTGGTGGAGAAGAATGGAGTAGAGGGAGAAAGGAGCCAGAGGGCAAGAACATGGATAGAGGAGGAGAAGGAGGCAGCAGCAGAATGGAGATAAAGAACTGTGGAGGTGAAAGATGACAATGTGTGTGTGTGAATACTGTGTTTGCACTTGGCACACAAAGTAGCCTCCACCACCCTCTCTGGCTACTATGCTGCATTTGCAGTATTTTAACTTTTTTGCATCTCAGGGGAAATGTTTGCTTGGGTGAGTGTCCCTCAGTTGGTGACAGGGCAGGGTCCGGGAGGTGGTTAAGTGAGAGAGATTATGCTTGCTGGCTGGGGGGCGGGGGTTGCACTTGGTTTGACATACATGCAAAGATCTGAGTAGTGGCCTCTGCCTCCCTCCCCACCTCCCTTACCAGCGGAGAGACCACCATTGCTATCTTATGGATAAAAAGAATTATTCTACTACTTCTGTATCTGTGTGTTTATTTTTAATGTTGTTTTAGGCTACTTAGATCTGCAGCAGCCAAGGCCAGCACCTTGTAGGCGTGTGTTTTTTTAAAAGCAACTGAAATGTAATTATAGTGATTACTTTTGAGAAAAAGTAATCAGTTATTCTCAGAGCAATTGTAATTGTAATGGTAATTTACTACCTTTTTGTGCCATGTAATTGTAACTGTAATTTCTTACTTTTTAAAAGTAATCTTCCAAGCTATGGGCCCAGGCATGTAGTTTTATCATGCACATTTGTTTTAAAACTGCTAATTTAATCTACCTTTTGATAATTTTATTATGTCTGCTTTTGAAGTTGTTGATTTTATTGGTATTTTCTAATGAATATTTTATAGTATTTCATGTTAAACAGCTTAAAGGTTTGTTATTAAGTAGTATGTAAATCTTGTTAAATAAAACAAAATAAAATAAGGTAGCAACTCTATCAGGATGATAGGAAAAGTTCCTTATGGAAAGATAATATGTTGTATAATATGCATCCTGGTATTCAGTAACAATTTTTTTATGGTTGCCAGCCACTCATTCTTTGCCTGGCCAGCCAGGCATGCTCAAACTATGGTAGCTGAGTAAAAATGCCCACAACCCTGTTTGTTGGCCTATTTTATGTGGTTGGGTGGGTGAGTGAGTGCATGTGTGTGAAACATGAGAGGAAATTATTCACACATTTGGGGGGGCTTTACTGGGTAGCATCAGCTTTTATTCTGTAACATTTTCCCCGTAGCAAAAGGAGATGCATTATAAATTTGGATGGTATTAAAAAGGGGCAGGCAGAACACTCTACTATTAATTCAATTATGTTGTGTTTTTGTTAGCTATTTAATCTTAGTGAAGTCTTAGCGGAATATCTGTCCATCCAGGCAAATAAAAGAGAACAAGAGAAAAGAGAGAAAGAGGGAAGGAGGGGAAGGGGAGTGGTGTATTAGTGGGCAAACAGCAATGAGCTGTTGCTTTGGAGCAATATCTTCATAATAATCAAAGCACTCCAAAAAGGCATCCCGTATGCCATTAAATTTATATAAAGTATTCTTCCAAACAAACATTGTGTGCTTCCGGGATGCCAGTTCTATGAGTTCTACCACCCAGGCATCAATATTGGATGGAAAGGTAGATTTTGAAGTCTTCAAATCCAGTTGCTTAGCAACTAGGCCACGCACTGCATCCAAGCCGCATGCATCTGGGATATTTCTATTGATATTGTGAAGCTACATGGACTGTTTTATTTTTAATTTGTAACTATGGATATGTTTCAGTAATAGCTGTATGTAGCTAATTGGTTTCAGTAATTATTGTTTGTAGCTTGGTAAAAACTGCTACTGTCACCATCACCGTAAAGGGCCTTTGATTATGCAGAGCAGTGTAGCCTGTTATTTATTTATTTATGCCATTTAAATATGCATTGTCAGCTTTAGGAACTGGAAAAAATACACATCTACTTTAATTGCAACTTTCCTCAGATGAAGTTTAGCAGGTTACAAGCCTAGGCATCCTTTCTTCAAAGAAAGACCCAATGAATACTTTTAACTTATGCTGTGTTTTCATGTGGCTGTCTTGCTCTCTGGAACTTTTTAATGTTTGTATTATCTACTGCTTGATATGACTTTTTTCAACCTTCCTCTGTGCTTTATGTTTTTAATGATACCTTATTGAATTGTATTATTGTTTTTGTGATTTCAGTTTTTAATATTTTCTATATATTGCTCAGAGAACAACAGTTAATTTGGGGTCTGCCAAATATAGTAGATAAATTAAAGTTGGGTTTACTCCACATTAGAGAGCCAGTGTGGTGTAGTGGTTAAGGTGTTGGACCACGACCTGGGAGACCAGGGTTTGAATCCCCACACAGCCATGTAGCTCACTGGGTGACCTTGGTGAAGTCACTGCCTCTCAGTCTTAGAGGAAGGCAATGGTAAACCCCCTCTGAATACCGCTTACCATGAAAACCCTATTCATAGGGTCACCGTAAATCGGAATCGACTTGAAGGCAGTTCATTTTACTCCAAATTAAATAAGCATAGAATCAGACACTCAGATACAGACCAAAGAAAGTCAACTAAAGCTAACAAATACATGTATTTGTTCACTTTTTGCCTTATTGTCACAACCACAGTTATGTTAGTTAACAGCACAAGGAATAAAATGAGAGAATAGGCTTTATTCTTTGGGACAAATACCAGAGTGATTACATTTTAGTTTAAATTAATTTCATCTTTTGTTTTTCTCTGTTACTTCATTATAGAATAGATGCAGCCCAGATTTATACTCAGTAAACAGAGCAAAATAAATAAATAAACATCTATATCTATATATTTTGCATTCAACTGTGGCAGGAAATGCACAAAGTAATCTGAGAATCACGGGCAGGAAAATATTTCCAATGATGATAATCTTATGTCAAATGGGCTTTATTATAGATGCCATCTTTATGTGCCATATTAAAGCAGCTCTTTCTTCTCATTTAAAGATCTTAATCGCAGTTTGTTGCTCCAACATTTTATTGGTTTAGAATACATGCTGTAAAATGTACAACCATCAAATTTCCCCGTGAGCTAAAAATAAAGTGGCCATGTCCGATATGGTTAGTTGATAAAAAGTGTCAGAGTGTTCCCCTTCCCCCATGACTTTGGATAACTTCCTGTTTACGTAGCCTTGACCCTTGTCTAATAAAGATCTTTTACCATTCACAGTAAAGAAAGATACTGCACCAAGCTATTCCTTAATGGACAATGCTGATTACTTTTGAAAGCATTTAATACATTTCCCATATTCAACATGAACAGATGTCAGGGACTATGCCAAGTGAAATTTTGTTTTATGCAATCTTGGCTTGTTATACAAGAATAGCCCTTTCTCAACATGGGAAAAAATTACAGACCCAACCAATTTCCTTGACAGGGAAGAGTTACACATGTTTTCCACTCAAGAGGTTTTTTTTCTTTGAAAAGTTTACAGTTTTGCCAAACCTGGAACTAATTGGGGCTTTTTCCAAAAGAAGCCCACAGTGTGTGTATGTGTACTACATTATTATTTCCTTTGTGAGTGTTTTTTTAAAAACACCACCACCAAAACAGGGGAAAGTTACATTGCACATTTTTTTATTTAAGTTACTTAAACACTTACTGTTTCATATCCTCCCAGTTTTTGAGCAGCTTGAAACATAGTCCAAAGGTTAACTGTTAGAGGGACAATAAGTATTTAGATAAGCATTGCATTAACCAACGTCTTTCAAAGAAATGCAAATCAAACAGTTTTTCTTTTACAATGAAGCAAAAGATAACAATCACATCTACACACAAAAAAAGGTTGGGGGGAACACAAACAATCTGCAAATTACATTTACATAATTCAAAGAGCAAACATTGGCTTTGCACATATACCATTCTTTTCTTAAAATCACAAGGGAAAACATTTTGTTGAGATCTAGTTTCAGGTATAAAAGAAATTATTACTGAGCTCAAATTAACTTCCAGGATATGAAACAAACAGCATTTCTTTAAAAAAAAGAAAAGAAAGAAAGAACCTTTGTTTTTATGTTCCTATATAAAACTAACATAGTTATTGGAAAGAGTATTTTTTAAAAATGCCATTTCGTTAATATAGCATTAAACTGGAGTGCACACAAAGCAGTCATTGATTATACAAGTATTTACTGCCATTCAAATAGGAGACTTTGGCTGGGATCCAGAGTTCCACATGAGGAAGCAGGCTTCTACAAGTGGACCAGCCAGTTTTGTCATGCATGTAGTCTGCAGAATGAGGAAAATCAAGAGGCATCCAGACTCTATTTCCCACATAGGGCTGGCTACCTCAGGCAATCTGACATCTGCACCCCAGCATTCTCTAAGACATCACAAGAGATCTTGGTGCACATCTCACAGAATATGCACTGCTTTATGTGCACCCCCAAAAACTGTTACCACTCCCAAAAAACCAGATGAGTTGTTGGAGTAGACAGCATGCAATCGCTTGTGCAAAAGCACAAGTATTATTTTATCTTCTGTGCAGTTCATGTGCTGTTGGCCAATGGTTGGCTGGTGATTATGTGAACACTTAGTACAGTGCTTTCCAAACTTCATACCTACAGGGAGCATCTACTTGTCTGCTGAAGAACCCCTGAGATATGTCATGGAAGCACTACATGTTGAAAAAGATAATGGCTAATACTCTAGGCAGGAATGGGGAACTGTGGCCCTCCAACTCCCATCATCCCTGACCATTAGTAGCATCGTATGGGAAAAGTTTAAATCCAGCAACAACTGGAGAGCTAATGGATGGGGGCAAGCATTCTTTCCTACAGGGAGGTTTGTTCATGATTTTCTCATTGAAGAACCCTTGATAAGCTTCCAAGGAACTCCAGTGTTCTAGGCCATCCAATGATAATGTCTGACATTTTGAGACGTTCAAAGGTAAACACCCAGGGAAAATTCTTACTGCCATGCTGCCTAGCCTGAAAGTATATTTTGGCTGGGTTTGGCCAAAGACAAGCCTATGCCCTGGGTATCCCACAAAACATGGTTTATTGTATCATGGGTGCATTTGCACCATACCTATCGACATTTTGCTTCAAGAATGGATCACAGTACCTCCATCAGATTCTTGACAATTTGAGCATTTTATTTTTTAAAAGTGCAAAGCTTCCCGCACTCATGGTAATAAAGGTAAATTTTAAAAGGCAACAGAAACATCTATGAAAACTTGAAGGCGGGCGGAACCCTATAGTGGATACAGAGGAAGAAAACATGTATAGCCCCATGCTCCTCTCCTAGTATCCCGGTCATGACTGTTGTGTATCTACATACAATCTGCATCATGAGTACTTTTTCTGTTTTCCTGCTGACTGCCCCATTTTGCAACTAGCATAAAATACTTAACCATGATATATACTGCTGTTTTAAACAATTCCTGCTATTGCTGATGTTGAACTGAGTGTCCAATGAAGCAAATATGACTGACATCATCAGACAGGATGGCTCACAGAATTTTGGTTTATGCTAAACAAATGCCTCCAAGCATCCAAAATGGCAATGCTCATGGACGTTTCAGAATGGCTAACTAAAGCTTGGTCCACTAAGGAGCTGGCAAAAATGAATATCTTTAGCATATATTCTATGAAAGTATGTGAATTCACATGATGTGGATGTCACTTGTTGACTTTTGAACTCAGATCAAAGAACTCTGAGAGATAGACATAAATATTAATCCTCTCATGTGATTATACTTTCCTGTATGATCATGACATTTTTAAATTTTCCATATGTCTGTGCTTTAATTTGATTGTCTCTTTTAATGAAAGTTTTCTTAATGTTTAAAGGGGAAAAGGGCCCCAAACACTTGTAGACTATTCTGCAATGAGCATTTTATAGAATATAAGAAAATAGGTTCAACTGCATTTTTGCTCCCTTTACCCCATGGTAGAGCTTCTCATACTGGTACTATTTGAATTTTGCTTCCAAAATATTACATAAATAATGCGTGTTCTCCAGTGAGTAGTACTAATTACTGAACCACATAGCACAGCAACGAAAATTCATTATACCTATATACCAATAGAGGAATTATATTATCTAAACTGGTTCTTCCAACTCATGCATTTACACATGTCAAGGTAGACAAACACAATGAGTAATCCTGGCCACCTTATGAGCAGCTCCATTACTCTTGAGTAATCTTGCTAAAACAGGCAGGCAGCACTGGGAAACATGAAGCACCCAGCTGAATATCAAACAATCCAGTTTATCTCAGTGACATGTTGCAGAATGATCTTACACTAACACTGGATAATTGAGGTCCAACAGATTCCCCCAACCCCAGCTTTTAAAAATGTGCCTCTTTATTAGTAACATAAGGGGGGTGTTTAACATTAAAAACACAGACACACACCTCATCCCAAAATGTTCTAAATAAAAAACCTTCACTGAACCTTGTACTCTCCCTGAGCTATCAAGAGCTTTGCCTAGGCCTTGATTTAATCGGAAAAATGCATAATGCAACAAAGCTGTTCATAGAACATTAATTTTACTTCTATTTCAAGCAGCCAGTTTTTCAGGCAAACATTATAATCATTTTGGAGTTATATAAGTTTATAATAGCTGTTAGAGGTCTGTTGCAATCAGTGTCAATTGCTATTAGGTATGTAAATTGTTATGTAAAACATACAGGTTTGACATTCTTCATCAAAATAACACACAGCTTTAATTTGGGGAGATAGGCACGAATAAGTCATCCTTCCTTTAGAATAATTTAGATACCTTACAGTCTATTAAAAAGCACACCTTTTATAGTTTTTCTTGTTCATTCTTCCATGTTACAGAATGTTTATGCAAAATGTAATTACAGTTGCATGTTCTCTATCAATTATTGCTTTTATAAGCCATCTCAAAAGTGTTCGTTCCAAAGCAATTCTGAGCTTTGTGCTGTGATGTGTTTAAACCAATCCTGTCTATTTTTATACTCTGTGACCTCCTTCACCTACTTTCTGGCCACCTTTAAATGTCTTCCTTTTATATCTGTGGGATTTTTTCCCTCCACAAGGAACATATGCATACAATAAAAGTATGTTGTATTATTAATTCAAGGAAAGACATTACCTCCAGTGTTTATCAAAGAGAGAGAAAAAACAGGAATCGTTTTAAACATGCCAGTTTCTAGTTGAGAGCAGTGTATTTTAAAACTATAAATTTCCAGCAGCAATTGCCCAAAAGGAAGAGACACTACAAGACCTGGGATGGAAAATGTATTTGTAGATATAAACACCACAGTGACAACTCGCGTTTCAAAAGGTCCCAGTGTGCATATATGTATGTGTGTATGCATGTGTTTTCCTGTTCAACATTTTTATTGGCTGGGATACAAAGATCCACTCATTCTTTCTATGGGAACGTTAGGATCCTGTTTCTCAAACAGCATCCTATTCCCTTACCCTGCAAAAAAAAAAATCCACATGGCAAACTGCGTTGAAACCTGAAGAGATTTTCAAAAGTAGTTTGCTTTATGGAATGGGGGAGGGAGGGTCTGCTCCAAGAAACAAAGTCAAAAATCCCACTGGGCATGCTCAAGCTCTGTAAGACTTTAGATCCTGTCTGATAATTTTATAATAAATGAACAATGAAGAGAGAGAGAGAGAAAACGTGCTAAAGACAGGCATATCAGCCCACAAAGTTGTCCCACCTTATCAAGCCAATCAGACCCAATAGCCAAACTGTATTGAAATGTCAACCAAAAATGCAATGAAAATTCTACTTACTCTGTTTAAAACCAAGGTACGGAATTCGTTCGATTGGTGTTTTTCTTTCTTTCATATATTTATAAAGTGCCACAAGGAATGCCTGTTCATCCGCTCTGCATTCTTCACCTACAGAAACCTTTGATTTATCCTCAACTGAGCCCTTTTTACAGTTGTTATTTTTGGTTTTGGGCAAAGGCAATTTAGCCTCACATTTTACCTGGAAGAAAAGAGGAGATGCCAAATTAGACCATGAAAACTGTCTGATCCAGCTTTCTTTCCCATTTAAGAGATGACCCCCTTCTGTTCCATCACCTCCTCTCTTTCTCCGAAGACCAAGCTGCATTTGTTTAGGACAAAACAAACAAATAAAAAAATTAACACTCTGTGTTTTAGTCACAATATTTTGGAATGGTCACATCTAAAATGGTTTGCAGTGCAAATATAACTGTTAACAAAGTGCTCTGCCTCACTGTCATCCTGAGTATATCCCATAGTACCTTGCCTTTTAAAGCTTTGCTCTTCATGTGACAGTGCCAGGCAAGAGGTTGTATCAGCACAACAGAGGA
The DNA here is from genome assembly GCF_030035675.1 of Rhineura floridana. Taxonomy (NCBI): domain Eukaryota; kingdom Metazoa; phylum Chordata; class Lepidosauria; order Squamata; family Rhineuridae; genus Rhineura; species Rhineura floridana. The sequence continues at coordinate 29,741,002 of NC_084486.1, read as the reverse complement.
AAGAAACAGCAGTGCACACTAGCTAACCTGCCCTATTGGAGTTGAGCTTGCCCTTATTGTCTACTACAAGGTATAAGGACTCTGGATGTATGCAAATACCTTGTTCTACACCTGATACCTTTTGCACAATGTCACACCAAGCATACACCTCTGTTGGGTCATTCAACAGTCTGGTGATACAAAGCACCTTTTCTCAACTGGTAAATTAATCAATAGGCATTCACATGAGAAACAGTGAAGACCCCCACCCTAGGTTAGCACAAAAACCCTGTTCCACTTAGCACTTTTGCACAAAGCACTCATGGCCAAGATCAATCCAAACTTCATCTCCCTGTTCAATTTTACCCATGGTACGCACCTCCATCTTTCCATCCAGCACCAATAACTGGGAGTCATGTGCCCAGCCACCTTCTGAAATACCCTGTAGGGGGGAAATTAAAGTATCCAACCTCTGTTGTTTTTTAAGATCACTCAACTTTTGTTTTAGATAACTCCTTTCCCTCAGGAAACAGGACCCTTAAATGTTCACTCCCAAGAGACCACAGTGTTCAACATTCATGGGATTTCTCCAAGGACAGACTGTGAAGACCCCCAGACAGCTCCCTTTTCTACTTCCTCTACCTCTCACCCTTGCTCTCTTCTGTGCAGTGAGACTTTTTTTAAAAAAAGTGTTGGCCCTAGCAGTGTGGGACATAAGAACATAAACATAAGAACATAAGAAGAGCCATCTTGTCCAGCATCCTGTTCTCACAGTGGCCAACCAGGTGCCTGGGGGAAGCCCGCAAGCAGGACCCAAGTGTAAGAACACTTTCCCCTCCTGAGGCTTCCGGCAACTGGTTTTCAGAAGCACGCTGCCTCTGACTAAGGTGGCAGAGCACAGCCATCATGGCTAGTAGCCATTGATAGCCCTGTCCTCCATGAATTTGTCTAATCTTCTTTTAAAGCCATCCAAGCTGGTGGCCATTACTGCATCTTGTGGGAGCAAATTCCATAGTTTAACTATGCGCTGAGTAAAGAAGTACTTCCTTTTGTCTGTCCTGAATCTTCCAACATTCAGCTTCTTTGAATGTCCACGAGTTCTAGTATTATGAGAGAGGGAGAAAAACTTTTCTCTATCCACTTTCTCAACGCCATGCATAATTTTATACACTTCTATCATGTCTCCTCTGACCCGCCTTTTCTCTAAACTAAAAAGCCCCAAATGCTGCAACCTTTCCTCGTAAGGGAGTCGCTCCATCCCCTTGATCATTCTGGTTGCCCTCTTCTGAACCTTTTCCAACTCTATAATAACCTTTTTGAGATGAGGCAACCAGAACTGTACACAGTATTCCAAATGCGGCCACACCATAGATTTATACAACGGCATTATGATATCAGCTGTTTTATTTTCAATACCTTTCCTAATTATCACTAGCATGGAATTTGCCTTTTTCACAGCTGCCGCACACTGGGTCAACATTTTCATCGCGCTGTCCACTCTCCTGGTCGGTCACCGCCAGTTCAGACCCCATGAGCGTATATGTGAAATGAAGATTTTTTGCTCCAATATGCATAATTTTACACTTGTTTATATTGAATTGCATTTGCCATTTTTCCGCCCATTCACTCAGTTTGGAGAGGTCTTTTTGGAGCTCTTCGCAATCCCTTTTTGTTTTAACAACCCTGAACAATTTAGTGTCGTCAGCAAACTTGGCCACTTCACTGCTCACTCCTAATTCTAGGTCATTAATGAACAAGCTGAAAAGTACAGGTCCCAATACCGATCCTTGAGGGACTCCACTTTCTACAGCCCTCCATTGGGAGAACTGTCCGTTTATTCCTACTCTCTGCTTTCTGCTTTCTGCTTCTTAACCAATTCCTTATCCACAAGAGGACCTCTCCTCTTATTCCATGACTGCTAAGCTTCCTCAGAAGTCTTTGGTGAGGTACCTTGTCAAACACTTTTTGAAAGTCTAAGTACACTATTTCCACTGAATCACCTCTATCTATATGCTTGTTGACACTCTCAAAGAATTCTAATAGGTTACTGAGACAGGAGTTTCCCTTGCAGAAGCCATGCTGGCTCTGCTTCAGCAAGGCTTGTTCTTCTATGTGCTTAGTTAATCTAGCTTTAATAATACTTTCTACCAGGTTCAGGTTCAGGCATCTGCCCTATATCTTCCACTGTGAAGACAGATGCAAAGAATTCATTTAGCTTCTCTGCAATCTCCTTATCGTTCTTTAGTACACCTTTATCGTTCTTTAGTACACTTGATGTCACTCTTCAGGGAGCAAAATATCTTGTGCTAGCACTTCAGAGTGAACTGTTATAGTTAGGGTTGCCAGGTTCAGGGCCTGAGACTGATCCTGTATCTTTAGGAGAAAAGAAAGTCAGCCAAGTGCAGGTGTTCTTGCAACACTGTAATGGGAAAAATCACAAGGTGGAATTCTCCCTTCCCCCTGCACAACTTTTAAAGATACGGAAGACCTCTTAGAGGCCAGGCCCGGCAACCAAGAGGTCTTTGTATCTTTAAAAGTTGTGCAGGGGGAAGGGAGAATTCCACCTTGTGATTTTTCCCATTACAGTGTTGCAAGAACACCTGCACTTGGCTGACATTCACTTCTCCTAAAGATACAGGATCAGTCTCAGGCCCTGAACCTGGCAACCCTAGTTATAGTGCACTTGTGGACCCTGCTGCTGACACTGAATGTCAGTACTCTCCTTCCACATACACCATCCATCATAATGATGGCAGTTTGCTAGATGATAGTTTAAAAGCCAGTTTGCAGGTTCTGCCATACTCTAGTTGCACCACACCAAGAGAGGGAACTCAGGGTGGATGGGACTATGCAGACAAAATGTGGGAAATATGCACAGAGGCCTCAGTTCTCCATAGCTTCCACTGACTTCTGTGGGACAAAATAACATTAGACCCCATGAGAATGGGGTCAAACCTGTCACGCATCCCAGACATTTGTCTTGGCGATTTCATTCCATCCCACCAATGTGTCTGAAACCACCTCTTTATTTTCTCTCAGTGAATGGCTGTCATTCACTTGTATGCAGAAAGTCTTATGCACTTGGGGACAACATTGAGTACTGCAAAACCTACTCTCATAACCCTAGGTGACTGCCCTCACTCATAGGGCTCCTGCAGTGTGTGTGTGCAAGGCCTATTTGTGGATGAAACACACAGCCACAGTGCACTGCTTCAAGAACATGTGCAAATACAGGGCATCTCCCCACCCCCAACACTGCCAGATTATATAGGTCAGTTACTGGGTGCTGTCAACTTCAGTGTTTCACTCTTATCGTGACCAAGAAAGGAGGAAGGTGAGATAAACCCAGCAGAACCTACACCTTGCTGCTGTGGCCTCCTGCAAAACTCCATCTGCAGGCTTCCTCAGGAGTCAACTGCTACTCCCTGCAAGGCCTTGGGTGCCAGCTGAAACCAGCTGGGGCTAACCAGAGAGAGCACAACTGCCAGAGGGTGGAGAAGAGAGCTCTCCTCATTAGAGCCACCTCTATTCATTTGTTTTAACTTTTTTTTTTAATTTTTCAGTAGCAGCCTCCTTTTAACATGTGTTGGGGTAGGAGTAGCCAGGGGGCTGAGGTAATATTGGGCAGGAGACCTAATAGTGGTGGGAGGCAGACTGGCCATTACAGGGGAAGGGATACAAGACATCTTTGTGCTTGCATCTCTTCTGGTCCCTCTTCCAACCCTTGAGACACTGGTAGCTATGCTGGGAACTCCCTGGATCTTACTGTCCTGCTGATGAATGCAAGGTCAGTGGCTAATAAAATCACTTTAATTCAGGATTTAATCCTGGATGAATACACTGACCTTGCTTGTATTACTGAAACCTGGATAAATGACCAAGGTGGAGAAGGTATCTCTCAGCTCTGCCCACCAGGTTTTGTGGCACTCCAGCAGCCTAGATCCAGGGGATGGGGAGGTGGGGTTGCAACTGTCTGCAGGGAATCTATCTCCTCTGTCAGGTACCCTGTCCCTAACACCTCCAGCTTTGAGTATGTATGCCTGGCGTTGGGTCAGGGAGACAGAGTGGGGATTCTGTTGGTGTACCATCCACCCCGCTGCCCAACAGTCTTCCTCCCTGAGCTGATGCAGCTGGTCTCGGTGTTAGAGTTGGAGTTCCCAAGGCTGATTGCCCTGGGTGACTTCAACATACATGCCAAGGTTACACTCACAGGTCCGGCTCAGGACTTCATGGCTGCCTTGACAATCATGGGGCTGTCTCTAATATCATCTGGACCACTGCATGTGGCAGGACACACACTTGTGTTTTGTTCGGGACAGGAAGAAGGTGATCTGAGGGTGGAGGGGTTCTTAGTGACTCTGTTGTCATGGACAGATCACCACTTGAAAAGGTTTAGACTTTGTGCCCCCGGTAACCTTCACAAGGGTGAAGAGCTCATTAAGATGGTCCGCCTCCAGAGACTCAAGGATCCAGAAGGTTTCCTGAATGCTCTGGGGGATATTCCCAGCATGGCTGGTGATACTGCCGAAGCCCTGGTTAATCTCTGGAATACGGAGGTGACCTGGGTGGTGGACGCTATTGCTCCAAAGCACCCTCTCTCACCAGGGAAGGCCCGTAATACACCTTGGTTTACTCAAATCTTGGGCCTGATTAAACGGCAGGGACAACGGCTAGAGCGACGATGGAGAAAAACTCAATCTGCTTCCGACCGAACACAAGCTAGAACTCATTTTCGAGCCTATCATGTGGCAGTGAAGAAAGTTCACTTGTCTGCCACCATTGTGTCTGCTCAGTATCATCCGGTGATGCTTTTCCAGGCAGTCCAGGGTCTTTTGGGCTCTGGCTCTATATTAGACCGAGCCCTCAGTCGCTCATTGTGACATGTTTGCAAGGCACTTTGCAGATAAAATTGCTCGCATTCGGACTCACTTGGACTCCTCATTAACTACAATTGTGCCAGATGTCCCCAAAGCTTCCTCTGGTCATTTTTCTATGGATAGTTTTCAGCTTGTAAAGTCTGAGGATGCGGACAGGATTCTGGGAGAATCGAGGGCCACTACTTGTTCTCTTGATCCTTGCCCATCCTGGTTAATCAAATCTGCCAGAGTGGGAGCAGTTGACTGGTTGGCATATTTAATTAACACCTCCCTAAGGGAAGGTTCTATGCCAACATTGTTGAAGGGGGTGTGACGGTCCTTCCCTGGCTCTCCCTGTCAGGTTCCTACCTGCTCGTGGTTACTGCCTGTCACTAGGCACCACCAGGGACTCCACTAGTCCGGACTGTCCTTTTTTATGGTTTCTCTCCCCGCTCTAGCACAGATTTTATTTATTTATTTATTTTATTTTATTTATATACCGCCCTAAGCCCAAGGGCTCTCTGGGCGGTGTACATAACAATAAAACAATCAAAAAATATATAAATACAATAATACAATGGAATCAAACCAAACAGACGTAAACAAAAATCAAAGCAGCAACAAAATACATCAATAAATATTAATAGTACACATTAGATCCCCCTGCTAGGCAACACCACCAGTCACGTCCTATAACCAGTATTCCCAGAGACTCTGCCCGAGTCTCTCTATCAGGTTACCTCTGTGACTGAGTGCTTAAGCTGTCCCACTCCCTTTGTATCAATGCAGATACATATATTTCTGATTTGCTCTGAATACTTGTGGTGTTATTCTTCCCTTCCCCGCTGCCACCATTTGTTAACCGTCAGCCTTGGTATTTACCTTACCCTCCCTTCTGGTCTGTGAAACCCCAGCCAAGGATCAGGCCTTTGGTAAACCAAATATATTTATTAAATAACAAAGATAACAAAGATTACTTTATAAAGGCACTTAAGCATATGGTTACATCTATTCCTGAGGTACTGGTCTTAGTATTAATCCGAACTCCACACTCTCCTCTCATAAACCCACCAAACAACCCTCTAACGTCCACACTCCACCTCATATCCACCTTCCACCTCACATCCACCCAGATTTACCTGGCATCCTTCCATTTATACTGTCAGCCATTTTAAACATTCAGCCAATCATCCAGCATTCTACTGCCCATTCACTCCCCCCTCCTCTTTCATTCCACTTACCATGTATCTCCTATACAAACAGCACTTACCATATATACACTAATAGAGGAACATCACAGGGGGCTGTGATAAGACCTTTGTTAAAGAAGCCTTCATTAGATCCTGCGGATCTTAACAACTTCCGGCCAGTCTCTAATCTCCCCTTTTGGGGCAAGGTGATTGAGAAGGTAGTGGCTGCTCAGCTCCAAATTTTCCTGGATGAATCGGACTATCTAGATCTTTTTCAATTGGGCTTCAGGCCTGGTAATGGGACAGAGACTGCCTTGGTTGCCCTTCTTGATGACCTATGCCGGGCATCAGACAGGGGGAGTGCATTGCTGTTGGTGCTGCTGGACCTCTTGGCGACCTTCAATACCATCGACCATGGTATCCTTCTGGGCCGTCTAGCTGGGACGGGACTGGGAGGCACTGTTTTACAGTGGCTGCAGTCCTACTTGATGGACAGGACCCAGAAAGTGGTGCTGGGAGACTACTGCTCAACCCCCTGGCCGTTGGCCTATGGGGTACCGCAGGGTTCCATTCTGTCTCCCATAGTCTTTAACATTTATATGAAACCGCTGGGACAGGTCATCCGGAGATTTGGAGTACAATGTAATCAATATGCTGATGACACTCAACTGTATCTCTCCCTATCACCTGACTGCAGGGAGGGAGTGCTCATCCTAAACCAGTGCCTGGAGGCTATGAAGGGCTTGATGTGGGCTAACAAACTGAAACTTAACCCAGACAAGAAGGAAGTGTTGCTGGTCAAGCGGAAAACTGTGCCAGGAATAGGGTAGCAACTTATTCTGGATGGGGTTGCACTCCCCTTGAAGGAGCAGGTCCACAGTTTGGGAGTCCTCCTGGATCCTGCCCTGCTGCTTGAATATCAGGTGGCTGCAGTAGCCAAGAGTGCATTTTGCCAGCTCCAAGTGGTCTAACCAGCTGCGTCCGTTCCTCAAAGCAGTTGACTTGGCCACAGTGACACCTGCATTGGTGACATCGAGGCTTGATTACTGTAACACACTCTATGTGGGGCTGCCTTTGAAAACAGTTTGGAAATTACAGTTGGTTCAAAATGCAGCAGCCAGAATGTTAACTGGAGCATGGCGCAGGGAGCATATCACCCTTGCGCTTTATCGACTCCACTGGCTCCCAATTTGTTTCCGGGCCCAATTCAAAGTGCTGGTTCTGACCTTTAAAGCCCTAAACGGCCTTGGACCAAGGTACCTGAGGGACTGCTCATACCCATATGTACCTGCCCAGGATTTAAGATCATCTGCCTCTAGTCTCCTCTGCATGCCTGGAACGAAAGATGTTAGACCAACAGGCACACGGGAGACAGCCTTTTCAGCAGTGGCCCCCAAGCTTTGGAATACCCTACCCCAAGAAGCCCACTCTGCTCCCTCCCTCATGGTTTTCCAGAGACTTCTGAAAATGATCTTGTTCCGGAGAGCCTTTGGGAGAGACAGGGTAGAGCCTGACACTGACTTTATGCCTTCTATGTTAATTTTTACCTCTGTAGTCCCTTCAGTATGACTCCCTATATACATGTGTGTGTGTGTGTGTGTGTGTGTGTGTGTGTGTGTATAGATAGATAGATAGATATTGTATTTTATGTATTTTAATTTATTTTTTGTGATCTTTATTGTGTACAATTTTTACTCTGTACATGTTCGATTTTATTGTAAGCCACCCTAAGTGCCCTTTTATAGAGTAGAAGGGCAGGATATAAATATTTTAAATAAATAAATAAAAGAAATGGAACCCAGGTTAAAGAGACAAGGGTATGCAACTAAGGGTCAAAATCCATTCTCAGTGAGTTCCATAGAAATTAACAATGTGGAACCTGTGGCCCTTTAGATGTTGTTGGGGCAAAACCTGCATCATTCCAAACCACAAGAAACAGTGTTCACCACCTGGAGATGGGGGCAGATTTAGCTCTCACCCCAAAGATATTTCAAAATCCACCGATTAATTTTTCATCCATTTACTTCTTTGGCAAAACGCAATATGCTGTTTGGAGATTGCACTAGAGACATATTGCACTGCCTCAAGTTATCACTGGCCCAAAGCATAGGGCTTTGATTTTTGGTTAGGAATACTGACTGGTTTTGGGATGCTGAGTTTTCTGCCTTACTCATAGGAATCTTGTGCTTGGTATGGTATTGCATTTAGGAAATCATCACTGTCCTTTGTTTTTCTTTTCTATTTCCATTTCATTTATCTTTAACCTCATTCCCTTACATCCATAAAAGCAACAGCACTCATCTCAACCCCCTTAAACCCACTGATGATGCACCTTGTTGGTTGCATCGTTTGTTTCTTGCCCAATAGTGGTAAAAGAGAATTCACATATTTGGAAGCGTGGCTGCAATTGTTGTTGTTCCCAAGCTGCTGCCTGTGAAGGTAGACCAAACGAGGTGTTTGTCAGTTATTACTCACTGGAATTGGGTTGGCTGTCAAAGTGAGTTTATAACAGCCCACAGGGTAGACAGAAAAGGGTAGAGAATCTTTTTACTTTTACACATTTCTCAAACCTCTTTCTGAAGTGAAGGGTCAAATCTGTAAAGATGTTGGGAGCAGCCATGTTAAAAGGTACAGGCAGGGCATTCCAGGCAGGGGGTTGCCAACCCTGCTTGGATATGGATATCTCTGCAGAGGTTCCCTAGTCAAGCTTTACCAACAATCCAAACTATATCTACTCAAAAGTAAGTCCTGTTGAGTTCAATGGGGCTTAGTCCCTTAAAGTGTGTTTAGAATTGCAGCCTTCAGGGGCATCCATCTTTACTCCTGAGTGCTCCCATCTAACATCTCCATAACACTAGGCTCCTTTCTTCCTGCAATAGCCTTCTGGTGACTAGCCTGGCCTGAGGGCACATAAACCCTTCTTGCCAGAAGCAACTAGGCTAGATTAAATGTTCCCTACCCAGGCTCCATCTTTTAGCTAAGATTTTGATCTTAATTTCCAATCAGATTTTTTTGTTTGAATTGTATGCTCGAAGCAACTGTGATTGATGCTTAATGTATTATGCTTAATGACATCATTTGGGTCAGCCCCATGACATCATTTGGCCCACCTCATGACATCACTCAGGCCTGCCCCTATGACATCACTAGGGCCTGCCCCTGAATTCTCAGGGTTTGGGATGCTTCTGACCTGGCAACCCTACTGATGTTGGGCCAAGGAAGCAGTAAGCTAGGGTTGCTGCTGGTGTACTGTCCACCCTGCTGCTTGGCAGCTTCTCTGACTGAGCTGGTGGAGGCCATCTCAGCTGTGGTGTTGCAGAAGCACAGAACGATAGTGCTGGGTGAATTCAATGTCCATGCTGAGGCTGCCTCTAGTGTTTCAGCTTGGGACTTCATGGCCTCTATGACGACCATGGTGCTGTCTCAAGTTGTCACCGGCCCGACGAATAGGGCAGGGCACACCCTCGACTTGGTTTTTGCTCCAGAGGGAGGAAGGGGTGGTCTGGAGATAGGAGGAGTGGATGTCACCCCATTGTCATGGTCAGACCACTTCCTGGTGAAATTTAGACTTACGGCTCCAATCCTCCCCTGTAGGGGTGGTGGACAGATTAAGATATCCCTTCCCGGAGACTAATGGAATCCACTAGATTCCTGAATGCCCTGGGGGAGTTCCCAGTAGATAGAGTAGATGACCCTACTGAAGCCCTTCTCACGCTGTGGAACAGCAAGGCACATCCGGCTCTTAACACGGTTGGCCCTGAGAGACCTCTCTGGCATTGTGGAGCCCAGTTTGCATCTTGGTACACCAGTGAACTAAGTACAATGAAACAAGTTGGACGATGGCTATTGTGCAAGTGGTGAAAAATGTGCTGTGAGGCTGATTAGGCACGAGTAAAACATCGTAACTGTGCCTACTGTGTGGCGGTGAGGATGGCTAAGAAGGCCCACTTCTCTGCCTCCATTGCATCCTCAAGTAGCCGTCCAGTGGAGCTTTTCCATATTGTCAAGGGTCTGCTGACATCAACTCCAGGAAATTGAGTTTTAGACCTTTTGGAGGTCTACTGTGAATTATTTGCATGGCACTTTGAGGGTAAAGTTGCTCGCCTCCGTAGCAATCTTGATGCCCTGTCCACATCTACTGTAGTCCCTAGTGAGGTGTCCAGTGCAATGTCTGCTGCAACTTCTTAGGACTGATTTCAGTTGATGTGGCCTGATGATGTGGACAAGGTGCTTGCAACAACGTAGCCAGCAATGTGTCCTCTTGACCCTTGCCCTTGTGGGCTTATTAAAGCTTGCTGAGGGGGTTTGACTGAGTGGATCCAGGATGTGGTCAATGCGTCATTGTAGGAGGGCATGGTTCCAGCCACCCTGAAAGAGACAGTGACCTGACTGCTCCTGACCCATTGGTTTGTGAAAACTACCGCCTGATCGCAAATATCCCCCTTTTAGAAAACATGATTGAGAGGATTGTGGCACAACAATTGCAAGTACTTTTGAATGAAACAGATTGTCTTGACTCATTCCAGTCTGGGTTCAGGCCTGGTTATGGGACTCAATTGGCCTTGGTTGCCCTGATGGTCTTTATTGGGAGAAGGACAGGGGGAGTGTGACCCTGTTATTCTTACTTGATCTCTTGGTGGCTTTTGATACTATGGACCATGGTATCCTTCTGAGCCGACTTGGTGAAATGGGTATTGAAGGCACTGTTTTACAGCGGTTCCGATCCTACCTTCAGAGTCGTTTCCAGAGAATAGCATTGGGTGACTGTCTTTTGGCCCCCTGGCAGTTGTGCTGTGGGGTGCCACAGGATACCATCTTGTCCCCCATGCTATTTAACATCTATATGAAGCCCTGGGGAGCAGTCATCAGGAGATTTGGGGCAAGGTGTCAACAGTATGCTGACAATACCCAGCTCTGTTTCTCTATAACATCTGAATTGGGAATATGGAGGGTTGTGTTTTGGGGGAAGGGGTTAAACCAACTATATTTGTATCAAAAGATGGTTGAATATGATTCCATTTCACCAAAATTCCCCAGCTACTCTATCAGGCATATTTGTGACATTATGTCCAAAGATGAACACCTTTCTCCTGACCTGATTTAGGTTTACTCATAAACCATATAAAATATGGCAGATCTTTTTTTTTAAAGAGACAAGTGGCACAATCCTGGGTTTTCTTCTGTATACAAACCTTCCATCAAATCAAACTGACTGAATGTCAAGCCTCCATTATGCAATATTGATTTTAATTTTTAAAATCAATTTATTAGCTAGCCATGCTGTTTTTTAATTTATAAACATTTTGTATGATTACGCATAATAAAATACTCTTGTTAGAGGAGATAGAGAAGGTTACATGATCTATTTTGGATACATTTTTAAAAATTGTTGCTATGTAAAAGAGACCTTTGATGACTGCATAGCCTAGCAGGAAAATTTCCTTCATATGCTCAGAACTGGAGCAGTGCTTCTATAAACAAAGTATCCAGTTTCAACGTCTTGGGGTGAGGCATGAACTGCTTGTGTTAAAATTGGACAGGGAGTAGGGTATATTAACTGAGGCCGGAGTGTAAAATAAAAAGAAAAACTGCATGGCTGAAATCATGACACATATTGCAAAATGTTAATTTCTTTAGGTTTATTTTCAGAGAAAATTTCTAGTCCTCATGATTATGGAAAATAACTTTTAAAAATTATGTGTGTAGATATTGCAAAAGGCCTTTGAAACTGAGGGATTATTTGGGGAGCTTCTACTCAAGTACCCCATTTAAGCATATCTTAAAGGATTAGTTTATATAAATATTGCATATTTTTTGTAAGTAAATCATTTCATCTCAATGCAGAGGGGGGGTACGTCTATGCATATGCACACAGATTGGGAGTCTCTCTTCCTAACCCAATGAAAGCTCTGACCAAAAACAGAGGATTGTTAAGGTCTGATGTGAGGATTTCAAACTGAGGATTTCGTGAGCAGGTTATTGATCTATTAGCAGTTTATTAAGGCTGGGATGAAGGTCACTGTTACTTCCATTTGAAAAATGGAGGTATGCTACCCTACCCAACCCTTCATTTTAGGGTAAGGATCAGAACATAGGTCTCCCAGGTTTAGAATCCCAATCCAAACATATTTACACAGGAGTATGTACAACTGAAACCAGTGTGATTTAATTTGAGACATATGTTGGACTGAAGTGTAAAGCCCTAATTAAACACTGGCTCTTGCATTTATTTAAAACTTATATTCCGTTTGCTCTTTTTAGATGGTCATGTGTTCTCCTTAATATTCCCTGGTCCAATATTGGGAAAAATATTCTAGATGTGCTGGTCTTGTAGAAAAAGTGTCCCCAAGGCATTTTTTAAAAAGATCAGTGGTGTAACCCATAAAACATGAAATTCGTTCTAATCTCTTATTAAATAGCCCCTCCTCCACACAACACACACTATCTTTCTGGGGTGTGGGGTGGGGTTAGCTAATTTTGTTACCTGGAAAGTTAAAGCGCTTCTCATTTGAAGTTTGCATTACATTGTGTGTGTGTTTTGATGATACACAGCAAATCTGTTTCCAATATAATTTTGGCATCTAAGATTTATATATCCCCCCACACCCTGTGACACAAGGTTCCTTGACCTGGAAACCTTTTTTAAAAAAAAAAAAAAACCACCCCTCTCTCATTTCAAAAAAAATGCCCCTATCTCTGTGTCCAGTCTTGTTTTCCAAATCGTTCAATACAAACATCAGTATACATTGTCATTTTAAATATACCCAGTATATCAAGGTGGGAAATACTTATATGAAAGAAAATTAATGTCAAGAGAACTTGCTCTGTGTGACAAATGAGGTAATATTTGAAAAAACATATGAAAAGAATGTTTAATTCTTAATGGCAGTGATGCCAATATGTCCAAGGACATCAAATAGTCAACAGAATACTACAATGCAAGTATTTTAGGCACACTTATTTGGAAGTAAGTTTCATTTAATTCTGCTGGACTTACTTCTAAGTAAACATGCAGAGGATCAGATTGCATATTTTTGGATCTGACAGTTCCTTAACAAACCCACAAATGATTCTTCTTGTATTTCCAGGGGCAAGCCTCGTTTGCAGGAATTCACCACCGTGGGAAAGACAATAGAAAAACTGCCACTGTGACCAATTAATAACGTGGGCTTGGGGAGCCAAGAGTAGAAGAGGGAAGAGTTTGGTTCTGACTTAGATTACACTAGCAAAAGTTCTGCACATATCCACAGTTTACACCATCAGTGATCAGAATGTATTCCCAGAGTTCTTATTCAGTCTTCTTGGAATCAGGTCAATAGGGATTTGCATGGTATGGGCTATTTGGGTTGTGTGGGTAGCCAGAAGGCATAAATAGTTAGACACAGGCACCAAACATGGAAATTAAGAAGGCCCCTTCTTGGCCACATTTTCTATAGAGCGCTTGGCATGGTGTATCTTGCTTATAGTTGCCAAAATCATATCTATATCTCCTCTTTAATAGTTTTCATTACATATGATACTAGCTGAGTTATGACCTTTATGAAGCCACCTTGCGGTAGAGACCTACATGCACTCCTGTCTTTTGAACTGTTGCATATATATTTAGGTCAGGGGCTGACACAAGCTCAGGAAGCTTAAGGTTGCACATTTGTTTAGATGTCCCACCAAAATCAGTAGTAATCACTCCTAAGAGAACATAGTTGGGGACTATAAAAAGACCATAGCTATGGCATAGCTCACTGTGAGAGGCCTAACTCAGTGGCAAAACATCTGCTTTGCATGCATAAGTCCCCTGGTTCAGTTCCTGGCATCTTGAGTTAAAAAGATCTCAGGTACCAGGGTTAGCAAAGAGGCCCTGAACAGCTGCTTCCAGAGTGAATAACCAACAACTAACAAAGGCTAGATGAGCCATCAATCTGATTCAGTATAAAACTGAGTAAAAGACTCAATGTAAGAAAACTCTTTAGAAGTCTGCCAAAACTTTGCCTGTGACTTTTGCAGCCCTTTTGTGGAATATATAACTGTGTTCTGTGCACAAGGTTGGCTGCCCCCTTGTGGAACGTAATTTAATTCTCTTGCATCTGAGAAGAATAATTTTGGAATAAGGTGGTGGTAAAAACTGTGGCAACATGCTGTTAAATTTCACTTAAGACACCTGCTAGATTCATGAAAAAGTTTATTTACTCTTTAATTGCTGAGAACTACTGATTAGTCAGAATATGATAAAAAAGCTAAAATAAATAAATGCCATACAATTAAATATGCAAATTAGCAACAGTCTTCACACTCCATTTCCTTCATGGCCCATCCCTCTGATATAAAAATAGAAACCTTACTCTTCCAAAAATGATTTCTTGATATATTCCATATTGTACTTCTGAAGGCCTAACCCAAAAATATCAATGGAAGAGCAAAGCTCATCAGCGCATCCCAAACAAAGCTCATTCTGTGGTGGATCCCAAGTGCTACACTTGAGCTGTAGGAGAATAAAAAACTGCTCTGTAATTCAGTTACTTAAAAGACTGTCCCAGTTGGAATGTATTCAGACCTACTGAAACCAAACCAAATGTATGCTAGGTAATAAGGTTCACAAAACTATTTGCTTGCAGATGAGGGTAAACAAGCTGAATGAAACTGGAGTTCTAATAGCTTAGAGCTTTTTGCTCAATGACAGCTTAAAATATGACATACACAAGATGTATAACCAGAATTCTGCCAGGACCATTTGCGGTGGCTCTTTGAGCCTTCGGCTGTCACTTGCTCAGCATTTCACCCACTGGGCTCCAGCAATGTGACCAAATGGTGGTCACTTTCATATCATTAACCAATGCTGCACACAGGAGCAACTTTTGCAGCAGGGTCAAGAGGAGGAAAAGTGCAGAGGACACTCACACTGGTCCTGGGAAGGGTTGTGGGGTTATTTAAGCCCAAGTCAATCCCCACTCCCTGCAAGCCTCTTTGTTTTCCAGCACCTGCACAGCCCACGGAGTTTTTCTAGATTGTATTACCTTCTTCCCCTCATTGAGGGAAAGAAACTACACTTTTACACATAGTCCAGTTCACACCACAGGCTCTTTGGATGTGGAAGAAAGAGGCTGAAATTGCTCCTTCCCTGTGAAATAACGTCATCAGCCCCCAACTGAATGCATAAGCCAGTGGCAATAAGTCCAATTTATGACAGGATTACTGATCCAGCTTTGTGATTCATTCAAGGATGCCATCAGCCCAAGTTCAAACATCTTGGGCAGGCTAATGAATGATGCAATTTGTTCATTCATGTGGTTTATATCCTGACACTCTGTTAATGAGTGGACCAAAAGCAGGTTATAACATACTAATTAAAAAAAAAGAATAAAACCACTTAATTAAAATATTTGTCACATTTCTGCATTAGTCCCCTGAAACAACAAAACGTTTATGAGCTAGGCAGGCTTCATAGAGGGAGGGGCGGTGGTTCTACAGTTATGAGACTTCTACCAATAAGGCCCTGTCCAAGGCATAGTTAATTTCATGCCCAAAGGTGAATGGCACACTGAACAAGGCCTTCCCAGAAGATCTCAGGGGATACAGGGAGCCATGTGAAAGAAGAGATCTCTTCACCTTAATGGAGGGTGGGACACAGGAAAACAAAGAAGAACAGACAAAGCAATGCCCAAATATATAGCTTTCATATCATAAACACAATATTACTTTTGTGGTTGTTTTTAATAGTCCTCTGGTACACTGTTTGATGTGCAGACTTACAGGATGTTTCATTTTGCATGCCCAGTTCAAGAAAGGCAAGCTTTGGATGGCAAATATATAGTTTAGAAAATTCAACCAGAAGTAGGGCATCTGCATAGCAGTCTCTTTGAGCTTTTATGCACTCTACAACAATGGAAACCTGAGGTAGTTCCATAACATTTCATAGAGGTTGCGAAGCCTTCAAGCATTAAAAATCAGGTTTTTAACCAACATCTCTGTATAAAATGATACCAGTTGATCATATTACCAACAATATAGTTTTTGGGCACACAAGACACCAAAAACTGAGCAATGTAATGCAAAAATCAATGAAAAGCCTTCATTAGCGTTGATGTTTTGTTTGTGCTATCCCTTTGCATCAAGAACAGTGAAATATTGAAGAGACAATGATAATAAATTAATCATAGGAAAAGTGACACAGAATATAATACAGCAATTTTTACCTCTTTAAGCCTTAAATTGTCTCAAGACATTCAATGGCCTGGTTTGTATGTTGCAGTAAGCCAAAATATGGCTTACCAGGACTATGTGAATGTGCAGGCTCCCAGAGAGGAGCTCGCAACTGCTTTGCCTCTCCCTGATCTTTTTAACTCCCATGCTGCACTGAGCTAAACCAAGGTTTGGCTTAATGTGCTGTCTAAATCTGGGCTAATGGTAAAGCTTTGCTTTGCTAACCACAAGCTGTAGCCAAGGTATATAGTTTAGGTTTACCATGTCATGCAAACAAGGCCAATGTGAATAAAAACACACACACAAAACCCAACCCTAAAAACAATAAAGAATTCCAGAACCGAGGTTGGTTCTACAAAACTGATCTGTGTTTCCCAGATGAACAATTGACAACAATGGGATTTTCTTTATATAGTCAAGAAGTAACTTTTCTTGCCGAAGTTTTCCAATCTTTCAATCAGGCCGCCATTTGTCTTGTTCAAGCTGTATAATCTGGGGATGCCAACATTGTTTCTGACAGGGCTCCTGTGCTAAACATTTAGTGAATAATTCCCACCCTGACCCCCATCTCAGGGCAGAGAAGAAAAGATTTAAAAAAATTATCTGTTACAATTCTGCATGCCACACAGCTTTGAAAACCACAAGAGGCTTGTCAGATAATAAAGCTGGCAGCCCTGGATCATACAGTCTGGACAAGACAAATGAACAGTGATTGGAAGTAGGCACTGGTGTTTTAAAGGCTTAAAAAATGTACAAACATACCTGAAATACGCATAGACAAAATATATAGTACATCACTGAAAACAGCCCATCAAAAGCTGCAGAAATAAGAGCTTTCTAAAGACAAAACCACAGAAATAAAATTTAAAATATTTACGACCAATGGTTTTGACCATATTCACACCATACATAGGAGACCCCTGTTGCCCTCACATATCTACAGTTCTCAGAGTTCTCTGGGAAGAGGGACTGTTAAGCCACTCGGGGAATTATAGCTCTGTGAGAATAGGAGCCTCCTAACAGCTCTCAGCACCCTTCACAAACTACCCTTCCCAAGATTCTTTGGGGGAAGCCATGACTGTTTAAAGTATAATAATAATAATAATAATAATAATAATAATAATAATAATAATAATAATAATAATAATAATAATAATAATAATAGTATGGAGTACATGTGGCCTTTATCTTCAAGTTGCTATAGAATCAGTCCACCAAGCCACCATGTAGCATCCATTCATTTAAATTGGGCCTGCGAAATAGTCCAACACAACTCTCCATAATATGCATGGAGAATGCACAGAGTAACTGCTTGGTGGAAAAACACTTAGGGCTGGTTCACAGTTGATTTCTCACCTTATGATGGGTGGCAGTTGAATGTGCAAACTGATAGCTCATGTTATGAAATGCATGCACAAATTGCTGGATTCTGCCTTCTCATAGGCAGCAGCTACTGACATGGAAACAAAATGCACCAAAATGACGTAATGGTTGGTGCTATGTGTTACAAAGGCAAATCATTCCCTGGTCACAATTTCCAGCAGCCTGCATGGTCATTATATTGTATGCTGTGCCTCTAACCTCACTAAAAACCATTGTGCCTGAGCTCTGAGGTGATGGGAAGTGATATCTGTAAGGTTTGTGATGGCTCATTCATACAGACAAGTCATCACTTGATCACATCAAGTGATGAACACGTGCATGCAAACTAACCCTTTGTAATCTGAGACCCATGTTCAAGCACAAGGAAATGCATTTAAAGACCTCATCTACGACGTTAACTTGCACTCTGAATTTCCATCTCAACTTTCCAAAGACAGAACTGCAACATTATTCTACATAAAATGTTCTGTGTTCTTGAAATCCATTACTCAAAGGCAATTCACATTTCATATATGGTTATTTTTGGATTGTATTTTTGGCAGGCAAGTAAGAAGGGCTTTGAGGAGCTTGTTTTTCAGTGTGGCACAGTGATTAGAATGCTGGACTAGAACTGGAAGATGCAGGTTGAACTCCTCATCCAGCCATGAGTCAGTCACTCAGAATGACCTTCCTCTAGCCTGACCTACCTTACAGGATTGGTGTGAGGATAAAATGGAGAACCATGTACACTGCCTTGAGCTCTTTAGAGGAAAGGCAAGATATTAATCTATCAATCAATCAATTTTTGATATTGTTTTGTTATATGGAAACTACTTTGGGGTTAATTGTGATGGAAAGTGGTGCACAAAGATTGTATAGGAAACTGGGGCTGGGTGTTCAAAATACTTATGGTAAATCTCACGAGAAGCTTTACATTAAGCTTTTGCCAAAGCGCTTATAGATTGACAGTGTAATTAATATCTTATATTGATGCAGATTAAAATTCAAAAAAGGAGAAAAAAGCCCATTCACCAAAACAACTGCAATCTGTTTTCATTTCCATTTTAAAAAAAGGAATACCCCTACACTGAAAAGCTGTACTGGAAAACAAAGGCAAAACTGAAGTTGGATGAAAATGACTGAATGGCTTACCTTGGCAACAGCTTTGCCTTCACAATTATTATTGGAATCTTTAATGCCATTGAGTGAATCTCTTCTCTGTGAGCATGACTTCTTTTTGCGTGGTCTGCCTTTAAGATTTGGCGCTGAAAACAAACAAGCAACAATTTCTTACAAAGTAGTTAAAGCTGAACACCAGTTGAGCAGCCTTCAAAAAACAAGTATGCATCTTGAACAAGCATGCATCTTCCATAGAATAAATAAATAATATTGCTTCTAGGGCACTTATTTCTGTATTGTGTTTTCTGCTACCCTGGATAATCTATTGCTGTTTACATATGATAAGGATCCAAGTTAATACTGGGTAAAAAAATTGCTCTCATGCAAAACAAAAGATTAGAGTAGCGAACATCTTTTATATCTGCATTTCATTCTGTAAAATGTAAGCATTGACTGGATTTCCTGTTCTGGTAAATTCCTTATTGTAGAAGTTATTTGATTAGGCTATGTTTATGTACATCAAAGACCTTCTATGTTGGAAAAGCAGCTATATCCATGTAAAGCACAAGGAACAAAATAATTGATTGGTACTTCTGTACAGTACAGTTCAATGTGAGAAAAAAACAGAAACATAAGACAAATAGAAATCAAACCCTCACTTTATCAAATCTGTTTGTTTAATGCAACACTTCAAAAGTCTGTATGAACAGAGTTTAGAGGTTCCACTATATAGAAAATCTAACCATTCTGAATTATGTTTTGAAAACCAGTATACACTATAGATGGGTCAAACAAGGAAAGCTCACATTTAGATGTCTTTTTTAAAAAAACCACAATAATGCTGATTATGAGAAACCTGTGGGAAAAAGAATGAAGTAGTTGTTTTGTTCAGTATGAAAAGTGACCTCTGTGTGCTCAATCCACCAGACTTCAACAACATTAAAAATGATAAACAATCATTAACTTGTGATTATAGTGCAGATAACTTGATGTAAACCCCTCTCTCTCTTTTGAAAGTAACCATTGTTTTCATTACTTCTAGGGACGATTATAATAACGTCAGACATCTAAACACCACAAACCTCTTGAGTGACTTCTAATTGTTTCTAATCTTACATTTGTCACACAAGTGGTTTCAGGACATTTTACATTTTAATTAGCTCTCAGATGCAAGGCTGCTATAATTTGATACTGATGCTCTGAAATAACAGTTTCCTACTGGCGGTGGTTCAAGTGAAGAATGAAAACAAAACCAACCCATCACCCTCAGTTTAAAAGCAAAGATCCTATCCCAATCCTGCTTCCCCCAGCCCCACAATGTTTCATGCTTCAGCACTGCTATTAAGTGTTTTAAGAAAACAACTCTGAGCTTGTCATCTGAGGGTAGCATGCAAAAAAGCAAGAAGGGGGGAAGGGAGGGTGAAATCAAGAGAGTAAAAGAAATTATTACCCATTCCAGTCGACAAACATCTGCTTGATTTCTCTCTCTACTCATTAATGCTACAGCATGTGACTGTGCACATTACATCCTTGGAAGTAGTCTCGACTTGGTGTGCATGTCAGCCTTACACAGAATGAACACTTGGAGTATTTGCTCAGCGCTTACAAATCCCCTCCCCCCAGCTTCTCCATTACTCATATAAACACAGATGAGTGACTCGAGCAGAAGAGAGTGGGATGTGCACTCTGGACTTCAGCTCTCTCACTGCTGACACGCTGCCAAGAAGCCTGCTCCCTCGTTTACAAATGTAGCTCATGATTTCATCCTAATTGTTTTGTTGCTCATGACCTCTTTGCTTGACACCAGTTGGAAAGCACACAGCGTTCCACAAACCCAGGACTACAGTGTGTGAGAGAAGGTGTCAATAATATCTTCCTTCTAAAAGTGGCCACATAAAACACAAAAGCGCTCTCTCCATTTATTACAGACTGATACAAGCACTAAAATTTAATGTCT
The DNA here is from genome assembly GCF_030035675.1 of Rhineura floridana. Taxonomy (NCBI): domain Eukaryota; kingdom Metazoa; phylum Chordata; class Lepidosauria; order Squamata; family Rhineuridae; genus Rhineura; species Rhineura floridana. The sequence goes on along the minus strand of NC_084486.1, from coordinate 29,720,345 downwards.
GGCATAGTGTAAATGGGGCAAATTCATGTCTGGCAAAACCTCCTGAAGTTGCTCAAATGACAAGCATTAATTCTGGCTCAGGATATTGGTTTCATAAGGATTACTTGTTTTATAGCAACCAGAACGACGTACAGCTAGTTCCCAGCATGGGCATTTTAGAAAAATACAGCTTATTCCAAATTTGAGGGGCATATAGTGTTGTTTTGTACAAAAAGAAAACACACAAACCTTGCTGAATTTCTCATTTTAAAGTTTTGATTAACTGAAAAGCTTCAAAGGGCAGAAAAGGGCAAATTCTTGAAATAATGAACTTGCCTCTCCATACTGCTTCTATCTGGATAGCGGTGGTGGTAATATAGAATTTCTCATTCCTTCAATTGCTGAGGAATTTGGACAGGAAGTGACTCTTTCTAGAATGTTCTAAGATTACATCTTGTATAACATAATACCACTTTAAATCTCATTCATATCAGATGTATAATTAAAAAGAAAGCATCTCTATGAATCAATGATGACTGTGGTATTTCCCTGCATAGCAAGAGGCAGCCTGACATTAAAAGTACCGTAATATTTCCATTTCATCTGAAAAGATTAACACATTCCCTAAAGTATTGCACATACAGTATATACCGCTCCTAAGTAAGCTACATTTCCCTCTGCTAGAAAAATGAATAGGTGATAGCAAAATATGTATATGATCTATTTATTCATGATGACACTTAACATCCACAAAACATTGGACAGATCATTGGGTCAAAAAGACCACTTCTCACCAAAGATATCACTCATCAAGAATAATACTGAATTGTCAAATTGTTATAGACTGAATTAGTTCTTTATATACTTCATTGCATCTTATCTGGATTTCAGGGCAGTGCACAACCAACTTGTAGCACACTACAAATAAACAATAATAAAACAACAGATAAAGTATTTAAAACAAAACTAAGTTTAAAGTGCCTGGGTGAATAAAAATGTTTTTGCCTGGAATGTCAGAAGATAAAAATCCATCTCAATTTTTTTTTAACAACACATTTAAGATCAGATAAGCCAAATCTCCACAGAAAAGTGTCAGAGTAAAGCAGACCAAAGTAAACCACTTAGTAAGTACAGATCCTGAGCAGATGAATAAACCTGCCAGATGCAGTGCCTTGGACCATCTGCTGAAAGGGTGGCCTATGCTCAGGGGTGGGGGAGGGGAATGAGTGGAGAAAGATGATATTTTCTGCACTGATTCTACCCTACAAATGTTTGTTGCCTGGTGTGTATTTGTACCCTGCAACATCAACATCTCTTTCCTTACTTTTTTTTTAAAAATACTATGCTTGAGCAGCAGAGCATGCACCAAGAGACTAATGGGAAAAGAATGTACTAGATAGCAGAAGCAAACTCTGAGCTGCCTGGGATGGAAAGTTTGGCCCTGTAGTGGGGAAACCTCCCTAAAACCAGTTTATCTAATGAGTACTTGTAGAGAGTCTCTGTGCAGCTAGATTAATTACCTGGGAACCACATGTAAGTAACCATGGGTTCCATGATAGATGAAAGGTGGGATGTAACTGTAATAAAAAAAATGAATGTGTATAAGAGAGGCACAGCTATCATGATTTCTTATCAGTGAAATGAACAGAATGAACAAAAAACCCAGGAGAATGAGCAAGGAGACCGAGCAAGGATATGGGAAAATAAAGAAGTACCAGTGGAGTGGCTAGTTTTAAACATTTTAATCAACTAAACACTTCAGTACAAATTTTATTCAGTCACACTGTGAGTTAGAACATAAGAAGAACCTGCTGGATCAAGCCAATGGCCCATCTAGTCTAGCATCCTGTTCTTACAGAATTAAGGGAACATGTGGCTGTTTCTGAAGCCATTTTAATTGTTGTTATGTAATAGAGAATGAAGGAAAATATTTAAATGGCTTTTCAAAAAATGGGTGGTACTTTTGTTTCTTGCACGCCTTTTTGGGCGTTCTTTAAAAAATATATATTTTATGTATAGTGCCATATGCGTCTGATGGCACTATATAAATAAATAATGATTATGATGATAGTTCAAACATAACAATCTCTATCCAATATACTATGCTTTATCATCCAGAAGCGCCTTCTGGCACACATAGCTTTGTCAAAGCTTTTTTAGTTTCTTAAACCGCAGTTTCCCATGACATACAAACCTGGAAACTGTGGTTTGAGAAATCAGGAATCATTTGCTGAAGCCAGGAATGTAAGGGAGGAGGGAAGGGTACAACTAGGAGTGATTGAGTGATCACATGGCTTGTTCCAGGACTGAGAAACAAGGTTTATTGCACTAATTGCATCTGAATGGACTAACATCTATGGTATTTTGAGGAGCTGAGGATGATTAAATGACAGGATCAACATTTAGAGCACAAGTCATAAAAAACATGACTGAGAATCCATTTATGGTCCTACTCTGTAATGATGATGGTGGTGAAGAAATATTACTTCTCTGCCATCACTGCATCTGCTCAATGTCACCAAGTGAAGCTATTTCAAGTAGTGAAGGGCCTTTGCATTAATTCAGGGAAGCAAGACCTGGAGTCCTCAGAGGCATACTGTGATTTTGCAGATAAGGTCACTCATATCTATACCAACCTGGATGCTATAATTGGTGCAGAGCCTGATATGGATAGTATTAGTACACCATTTCACAGCACATAGGAATACTTTTGAGCTTGTGCAACCTGAGGATGTGGATACCTTTCTTGCAGGGTTGAGGCCTACCACACGCTCCCTGGATCCTTCCCCATCCTGGCTACTGAAATCTGCCAGGGCTAGGTTGGGTTCATGGACCTCTGAGGTGACACTTTGGGATATGGATGGAGGAGGCATACAATGGTATGGGTTTCCATGGACCTCTTGGCAGTTTTTGATACTATCAACCCTGTTATCCTTCAGGAACAATTGTCTAGGTTAAACCTTGGAGGCACAGTGTTATGGTGGTTCTGGTCCTTCATGGAGAATCAGTCTCAGAAAGTGGTGTCAGGGTATTTCTGTTCCACTACTTGGCATATAGAGTGCCTCAGGGATCAATCTTATCCCCAATGCTTTTCAACATCTACATGAAATCACTAGAGGAAATTGTTTGGACGTTTGGGCTGAAAGGTCATCAGTATGAAGAAGACACTCAGCTCTACCTCTCTTTTCTGTCTAGGTTCTGCTAGGGTTGACTGTTACTTGATAGTATTCACTGGCTATATATTAGACCTATTACTTTAAAGCAAAAACACCCACAGTACATCTTTTATATGATGTTATATATTTGTCTGAGAAATATTTGTGCGCCACCTTGTGAGAAAGTTTATTTTTGAAAGGCGGGATATAAACCTACAAAATAAATAAATAATGAATACACAAAATACACATTGGTATCACGTAACGTCCAATGTGGAGAAAGTTGCTTTAGCTGCCAATTGCTGGCAATACATTGAAAGTACATCCAGGATAAGGCACACATGGATAAACAGCAAAATGTTAAAATTCCATAGAATTCAGTGGTATCCCAATCAACCATGGCAACAGAGGATGAGGTAAATGACCAGTTTTACACTGTAACACTTTACATCTTGTTTGTAAAATATTATCACTTGAAGAAACATATATGGCACCTTGATACATCATCCAGTCATCCCTATTGTAAACCACTGCAATTGATCCTATTGGCATGACTGAGACTGAGTAGATAAACAGAGCCACATGTTTTACACAACCCTTGTCTCTTTTACAGTTCTTTCATTCTTCCTGTTTCGTCCCTAACCATGACCTTTCTGACACTAACTATTTCTGTGGAAACAGTATGATGACAGAAATCCAACAAGAACCAAAGATGGGAGGAAAGCTCTTATTTCAAAATATGTGGAATAGCAACAGAAAAAGGAAGTTCAGCTAATTATTGGCAAAGTAAATTGCTCTTGATACAATACAGAATGATTACTTTTCCACCTAGCTACTTCCTGGTGTCAAAGTAACTCTAGATTCTGGTGAGGTGAAACAGCATGAAATGGAAATTTTGTAAATATCAAGACCCACATAAGCCCTTGCTGACAATCTGAGCTTAGCAACTGATTCCATTTTAGAAAGAAAGACTTAACACCATTCATAACTCTGAATTCCCAAGATAAATTCTTTTTTGCTTTTTTTAAAAAAAGAATGGGACATAGATTTCTTGCATTGGAAAGATGTATAGCAGTATAAAAACTCACACTATTAAACTGAGGAGAAAAAAACCCAGTGTCCCATCATTGTTTAAGGAAACAGAAAACAGTTAACTTGCACTGTCTTCTTTTTGCCATAAGGCTGAGAAACAAAAACAAATAAGGCTAGTAGTAGTTCCTTAGGTATTTCAATGCCCAAAGTTGAATATTAAAATCTGTTAAATTAAATTAATACCCCAGTCACCATCAACATCTGGAACTTATTGGTTTCAGTGCAGTTATATCAGCTTCTATAATTTGTGGATTGCCTGCCTTTGGGAGATGATTTTCATTCAAATACACATGTACTCTGTGATAATGAACACAGCAAAACAGACATGGGTATAATCATTAAGATGCATTTTCCCACACAGAAAGGACATCCATTATCCACACAGAAAATCATAATGTGTGAACTTTGAAAATCTGGTGCGCAAAAATGTCTGATGTGACCATTTAGTGTTAAATAATCATCCATCCTGTCACAGAGTGACAAACAATCACATAGGTTGATATAATAGTTCTAAACCTTGGCCCAGGGATCACCAGTGGTCTGTGGTATACTTTCAACTGATTCCCAAATGAAACATTGAAAAGGATAAAGGAAAATGCTGAAGAGCAGGAGGTTTCTAATACATTGCTCAAGAGGCAAGCCACTTTTCAGTTTAAATTCATATTTTACTTTAAAAAACAAATAGCAATGCAAATGGCTGCAGTGGAAACTATAATGAAACTGCTGGCTGTGACAATTCTGCCCCATGGACACACATACAACTTTGCTGGAGTAGCCATAAAGGACACATCTGGCAGTTGAGTTTAATTCAGAAGCTTCTCCTCTCAGATGGTGGCCCACATAGAATCATTAAACCAGAACAACAGCCTTCAATACAACAAAGTTCAGAAATCATTGTCCTAATCTGATTGGTCCCATTAACTCTATGGGAGTTTTTTTTTTACCTGCTTCCTTACTTCCTACTCCCCAGCTGCCAGATATTATTTTCTGTAAAAGATAAACATAACTAGACTTTGAGAACTGCTAGCTAACGTATCTCAGCCTTGAAGGTCTATCCAGTAAATCTGTGAAAGCAAGAAAACTGATCACAATTCACAAACAGTTAAATTACAGTAGATTTTAAGGCTAATAATAATAATAATAAATAAAAATAGTTAAAATGTATACAGTGTTTTGGAATGACTGAAGTGTTTCCATATCATACTTTATTTTAAATATAATCTTTACAACTCTGTAATGAAACCCTGTCTTATTATTTCCAGACAGCAAATCTGGATGAGGCTTAGAGAGAGCAACTTGCCTAAGGCTGCCTACTATGTTCACAGCAGATGCAAGATTTGGATCAGAGATGTCCTAGTTCAGAGCCACTATATCAGCTGTCATGAAAACCAAATTAAAAATACAGAAAAGATGTGGTCCATTCCTTTATTGCAACAAAGCTCCAAGATGCCACACTGATTTTTCTGCCATGGGCAAAGAGTTCGCTATAGATGGGTTAAGGGCAGCAACAGTAACTTGAAATATAGCATTACTTGTTGCTAGGATTTACAGCATGAAATATTTCTTATTACCATACACTGTTTCTTTTTAAATTCACATATTTTGATTAACATCAAGATGTGTTGTTACAGATAAAAACACTTAAAAAGAAGGTATTAGCATAGTTGAAGTCCAGCTAGCTTCTTCAGCGTTTTGTCAAAAATCAGTGCTGTAGCCAAGGGCTTTTAATGAGAATGGAATGTATTACTTCATCTGAAATACCTGGATCACTTATGCTTACTAAATACCAAGTACCTTTGGACTTTTCTGGCTGTTGATCAAATCTTGTAAGCAAACTTCTACAACCTGCACCATTTCCCACTCATTTCATCTTACACTTGTAACAAATGTATTAAGCAATGATCAAAATCCTATCCTTCAGCCTTTCACTCTAAACATTATGGTTATTTCCTGATGTGACTATTTAGTTATGGCCTGTAGGTATTAGGGCTTCTCAGACACATTTTTAAAAGACGCTATTTTTGTATGACAGTAATGTGCTATGATAGTCATTCTCCATTCCTCACTTGCCTCCAGCTCATAGCATTATAGAAATCTCTGTTGCATTCTCCACCTCTATTAAGTGCACTGCAGAGGACTGAGATGAAGGAAGAGAGCAGAGCACAGATAATAAATTCTGGTTCATAAAGAAGGCCAATAACTTAATAACAGTAGTTGAAAACCCTTGAGAACGTAACTTTTCCTTTATCATGAATCTATATGCTACTTTTCTTTCTTGTTTTGTGTTATTTTTACTTTATTTTTTATTCCTTCCCCCTTCACTTTATATGTATTTGTGTAAGGGTTTTCTGTATTACAAAATTATAATAAAATATTTTCAGGGGGGAAAAAGAAAAAAAGGAGGCAGCATGGGTGTTACCTGGTTTTTAAAGACAAACAACTAAATAAATACATGTTAATCAGATTGTAAATCTGCAGGTAGGGTCTGTTAATTTTACAATCTTTGTATAACAGCCATTTTAGGAAAAACACTGCAACTTTTACCCTGGATTCAAAGACCTAGGCAACAATTGCCATGTGCCCAAGGGAATATTGGACATGCTTCTTGAATAACAGCACCCTCTTCCCATGCCAAATGGCAAGCCTCTTTTGAAACTGAGGTGATTTCATAAGCAGGTTATGATATGGCATGAGGAGAAGGTTTGCCATTCAAAAGTAACAAATTCCACTGGGCAAGCCATAAAATAGCTCTTTGGATCTCAGGGATTATATTCTGTTGCTCTTCAAAAGAACACAGAATGGCTTTTATATGGTTTTCAGGAATCTTATAGGCATCAGGCACCTTATTTTCAAACTGATTATTGGGGGGGGAGCAAGTTAGTGTCCCCCAATGCCCAGCCTTAATGGGAGGCAGATATCCTCATGAGAAGCCCATGGGACAAAGCAGTAAAACAGGTTGGTTGTCACAGCACTGTGGAGAGCTCCCCCTAGTGAGCTCCAGCAAGGGTCAGAAGAGACCTCTACTAGCCTCTACTAGGCTTCACCCACTTTTGAAGAACTAGTGTCTGTTAAAGGGCCAGTCCTCTGGCCTGAAGACAGGCCATTCTTATGAGTTCTGTGTCCTTCTGCCTGGTGCTGGTGAGATAGTGTGAAAGGCACTCAGTCCTTTGAGCTGAGGGGAAGGTGCCTGGGAGAGTCCTGGCTCTTGTTCTACAGGTTCTACTGGTGGGGCATTTAGTTCAGTTGGCTCCTGCCTGGCAGCCTCAAGTTAGTATCATACCCCCAGAATATTTTTAACACATAACTTATTCTGTTTTCTGACTTTGCAGAGTATCTATGCATAAAAATAAATGTGGTATATTTAGGTTCATTTCTTTCCAAACTTTATTGTGGGATTAGATAAATTCTGATGCTATTTTTGGTGTTACAACTGCTCCTTCTCTTTGGCTCATGGCTTAGTCCAGCCTTTCCCAACCTTTGGGTCCCCAGATGTTGCTGGACTACAGTTCCCATCATTCCTGACCACTGGCCACGCTGGCTGGGGCTGATGAGAATTGCAGTCCAACAACATCTAGACCAGCCTTTCCCAACTAGTGGGCCACCAGATGTTGTTGGACCACAACTCCCATCAGCCTCAGCCAGCATTGCCAATGGTCAGGAAAGATGGGAATTGTGGTCACATCTGGTGGCCCACTAGTTGGGAAAGGCTGATCTAGACCAAAGGTTGGGAAAGGCTGGCTTAGGCTACAAGCTTTAATATGTTTAGTCTGTAGATTAAGCCACTGAAGCTTCAGTTGAATAATAAATCAAATTTTAATCAGTGGACCTGAAGCTAGTGGCAAGCTTGGTTTACTGTTTGATTTTGAGGCCATTTTTGTTTTACTACCGCAACATGAAAACAATTACTAGAATGCCTTGCATTCTACCAATGAATGGTTGTTAATTAAATTGTAAGTTCTCACACTTCGTTCAATACCTTGAAGCAAGGCCAGTGTCAAGGCATGATGTACACACATGTGTGCCATCAGCCCCTTAGGGAAGCCTTGACCGCCATCTTGGTTGATGGCAGGCATATGCGCATAGCGCGGTCAGCATTCACCACAATGGGAGAGGTAGGTAGGGCATGTAGGCGGGTGTCGTGAACCTGCACAATTGTAGGGGAGTGCCTGGGAGCTCCCTCTCTGAGATCTGCGGTAGGGTCAGGAGCCAACGCTGCCAGATTGCGGAACAGGAGCGCTACCCTCCCATCCTAAGGAGGGGCCCTCTGGCGACGGCCCTGTCTCAAAGCCAGGGTGGTGTAGTGGTTAGAATGTTGGCTAGGTCCTAGCCTAGGTTCAATGCCACTTGGCCATGAAGCTCAGAAAGAACCAGGAAGAAAACTGTTAATTCCCATTAGCTTTTTCATGACATTTAGACTATTGTCACATCCACACATCCCACCCCACCCCAGGAAGAATCCTGGGCACTGTAGTTTACTCCTCACAGAGCTACAGCTCCCAGCAACAAACTACAGTTCTCAAGATTCTTTGTGGGAAATCATATGCTTTAAATGTATGGTGTGGATGTGACCTAAATCTATACTTGAGTCTTAAATTGGTTTAATATGTAAATCCTGGGTTTAACCAGGCATGGAGATTGGTGGTGGAGATCTCCAGCAGAATTCTCATCATCTTCATCAAATGTGTAATTCACAGAATTCTTTGGGGAAACTGTGACACTTATATCACCAATATACGTTTTTAGCCTAAATCTGTCCCATTGGGATGGGTCTGCACAAATGAAGGGCTGCTTGTAAAGCTAACTTTTAGCCAGTGTTGGTAAGTCCAACACTGTGCTCAAGCATATAGATTCTGTTGGTGCAGAGGCCCTTGGGCTTGTGTGCATCATCCCATACAGAACATTTTGTGAAAAAGAGGCCTATTTCCATACCTTCATATATATGTTCGCCCCTCTCTTATGCATTCCATCTGCCTAAAAAGATTCTGAATTTAGCATATGGTATTCTTGCGTGCAAGCTGGCCTCACTTCACACAAAATATTTACAGTATAGGGGCACAAAAATCCGCGGCTTGTTCCCATGCAGTAGTGTGTGCAGACAGTACATATTGAAGGGCAATGTGAACCAGCACATGAGCACCCACCCATTTACTTAAATAAAGGAGCATATCCTCAAAATGTGCCATCTGATTGATGCAACACAAGCTTCCTTCTGTTGGCACTGTATCTTTGCTAAAATATGCTGAGACCCCCATGGAAGCAGCCTGATCACACACCATACTCTCTACTCTGCTCTGTGGAGCGACTCTTGTGTAATGTCAAACAAGTGTACCTATTTTCATCCAACAACTGTTAGAGGTTATGTGAAACTTAGAGTATTAATAACCTCATTCATTCAAATATTCCTATGCTTAAAAATTAAGCAGATGGTTAAGCTCCTTGACTAAATCAGAGACAAAGTTCCACAAACATTTCCAAGGAGACTTCCCATGAGAATAAGGGGAGAGTGTCTTGGGGGGATGGGGAAGGAACCACTTGGGATATTAACTGGAATATATGATCCTTGTTTATTAAAGAACATCTCTCTTGTAAAGTTAGATTGGCTTTCAGCCACCACACCCATAATCCCCAGTTGGCACCTGGTATGGTACATCCAGTTGGCAATGGGCTCTGAATGTGTTATTCAAAGCTGTACACAGCTCTCCAAACTGGCAAGGAAAACCTTTTTGCTCTTGCCTCAAAGAAGATCCTATTAGAAGATGCAAAAGACGGACAGACACAAACTAAGTGTTTCTCATGAGCAAAACAAAAGGAGTACCAATGCAGCAGGCATGTGACACAATCTGGCCCTGTAAAATGCCTGGATGGGAAATCATCTGGGAAACACATGAAAGTTGCTTGGAGCTAATAAATATATAAATAAAAATAAATGTATGAAGTTGCCTAAAGCAAGGGTCCTTCCTTGTCCTGTTACCTAATTTCCTCTTACTGGAAATGCTGGGGGTGGAACCTGAGCTATGTAACTGAGCCATACTATCTTTGCTAATTTTATTTATTTAAAGTGTGCCACCTTTTATTTATTTATTTAAAGCATGGAACTTGTTCTGGGAAGATAAACAAAGAATAAAACAAGCAGGCATGTAATGCAAGCCTCTGGATCGAAAGTGAATGAAACAGGCCGTGTACCAACATCAACATCCTCAAAGTGATGAAGAATCCTAATACAGAAAAAGACAAATGTCACTACATAGGAATTTTCTTTTAAAAAACTATTTTCTCTTTTTTTCCTCCACAGCACAAAAGCGTTTTCTCCTATTCAGGACAAAAGCTTTTGTAAAACTGCTGTTTAGGAGAGTCAGCACTACAGAATGAAAAAATCTAAAAGCAATAAAATTGTTTCTCGCATACCAGCAATATGTATAAAAAGGCAGATAGTTATATAATATGCTTTTGTGGTGGGGGAGTCAGTATTGATTTTTAGGAAGTAGGGTAGATTAAGATGACATGCCATTAAATGTTTTAGACATTTCCCCATGACTCCCCCCTGATGTGTAACTATAGCAGTGATTGTACTCATTGGCAGAGCTGTTTTTCTACCACATGGTATGCATATTTCAGCATCCAGCATTATTAACTCATGACCAATTGTCAGTTGATCATTATCTAACACATGAGGAAGCTAAAAAAGAATCCTTATTTGGTCAAAAGCAGCTTTTCCCCACCACTGTCTATATTTTTCCTTCCCAGGCCCTTCAGTTGGTTTATTATTTGCTGTCAACAAAGAACCAGAAGTTACGTGTATATTTTTTAAAAGAAAAAAACTGCAAGGAGGGAAAATCAATCTTTATCATGTTTTAAACACTTAGCTGGTATTATTAAACCAAGCAGATTTGTTCCCTGAAAGTAAACTCTTAGTTGCCCTCTAGTGTCATATCGATGCTGTGCAGAATAAGGAAAATGAAAAGAAACACAAACTCTGACAAAAGAAATGCAAGAAGACAATAAGGGATGCTAAAAAAGAATGTGAGGAACACATTGCTAAAAACATAAAAACCAATAACAAAAAAATATTTAAATACATTCCAAGCATGAGATCATCTAGGGAGGCAGTTGAACCTGACAACAAAGAAGTCAAATGTGTGTTAAAGCAGGAGATTGCAAAGAAGCTAAATAAATTCTTTGCATCTGTCTTCACAGTGGAAGATGTAGAGCAGATCCCTGTGCCTCAACTACCTTTTGTAGGAAGATAGCGGTGATGAGAGATGATGAAGTCCTAGGCTTAATATACAAAATAAAAACTGGCAAATCACTGGGTCTGGGTGGCATCCACCTGAGAGTTCTCAAAGAAATCAAATGTGATATAGCTGATCTTCTAACAAAAATATGTAACTTGCCCCTCAGATCTGCCTCCATACCTGAGGACTGGAAAGTGACCAATCGTTTAAAAAAATGATCCAGGGGGGATCCCGGAAATTATAGGCCAGTTAGCTTAATGTCTGTCCTGGGAAAACCAATAGAAAGTATTGTTAAAGATAAAATAACCAAGCCATATAAAAGAACAATTTGCTAAAGCAGAGTCAGCATGGCTTCTGCAAGGGTAAGTCTTGTCTTGCCAACTTACTGGAGTTCTTTGAGAGTATCAATAAGTATATAGAGGTGATCTAGTTGACATAGTGTACCTGGACTTTCAAAAGGCTTTCAACATGGTGCCTCACTAAAGACTGCTAAGTAAGCTTAGCAGTCATGAGATAAGAGGAGAGGTCCTCTTGTGGATCAGGAACTGGTTAAGCAGCAGGAAAGAGAGAGTAGGAATAAATGGACAGTTCTCCCAATGGAGGGATGTAGAAAGTGGAATCCCCTAAGCATTGGTATTGGGACCTGTGATTTTTAACTTGCTCATACTAAATTGTTCAGAGCTCCAAAAGGACCTCTCCAAACTGAGTGAATGGGTGGTAAAATGGCAAATGCAATGTGAGCAAGTGTAAAGTGATGTATGTTCAAGGCAAAAAAATTTCACATATATGTACATGGGGTCTGAACTGACCATGACTGACCAGGAACAAAACCTTGGGGTCATAGTGGATAGCTTGATGAAGATGTTGACTCAGTGTGCGTCAGCTGTGAAAAAAGGCAAATTCCATGCTAGGGATCATTAGGAAAGACAATGAAAATAAAACTGCTGATATAATGCCGTGGTATAAATCTATGGTGCGGCCACAGTTAGAATTCTGTGTTAAATTCTGGTCACCTCACCTCAAGAACATTGTAGAGTTGGAAAAGATTGGGGGAAAAGGCAACCAAAATGATCAAGGAGATGGAGCAACTCCACTATGAGGAAAGGTTGCAGCATTTGAGACTTTTTAATTTAGAGAAAAGGCAGGCAAGAGGTGATACGATAGAAATTTATAAAATTATGCATGCCATGGAGAGAGTTTTTGTCCCTCTCTCATAACACTAGAACTTGTGGACATCTAATAAAGATGGATGCTGGAAGATTCAGGACAGATAAAAGAAAGTACTTCTTCACACAGAACATAGTTAAGCTATGGAACTCACTCCCAGAGGAGGCAGTGATGCTCACCAACTTGGACATCTTTAAAAGAATATTAAATTAATGGAGGATAAAGGTATCAAAGGTTACTAGCCACGATGGTTGTGCTCTGCCTCTGAATACCAGTTGTTGGAAACTGCGGGGAGGGGGATGTCTTTGCACTCAGGTTCTGCAGGCTTCCCCTGGACATAGGGCTGCCAGGTCAGAAGCATCCTAAACCCTGAGATTTCAGGGGCCTTAGTGATGTCATGGGGTGGGCCCTAGTGATGTGATTAAGCATCAGCCACAGTTGCTTGGAGCATACCACTCAAACAAACAAAAAATCTCTGATGGGAAATCATAATTTTTAGCTAAATGAGCGTGTTTGTAGGTCCAGCTGAAGTGACAGGATCATTCCTTCTCACCTGCTTAGAGAGCCTGAGTAAGGAACATTTAATCTAGTTTGCTTGCTTCTGTCAAGAAGGGTCTAAGTGTCTCAGGCCAGGCCAGTCACTAGAAGGCCATTGTAGGAAAGCCTAGTGGAGATGTTAGATGGGAGCACTCAGGAGTAAAGATGGATGCCCCTGAAGGCTGCCATTCTAAACACACTTACTAAGGGACTAAGCCCCATAGAGCTCAACAGGACTTACTTCTGAGTAGATATTGTTAGGATTGTGCTGTTAGTAAGGCTTGACTAGGGATCCTCTGCAGTGATATCCATACCAAAGCCAGGTTGGCAACTCCTTGCCTGGAATGTCCTTCCTGCCTTTTAATGTAGCTGCTCCAAACTTCTTTACAGACTTGAGCCTTCACTATAGGGAGAGGTTTCAGAAATGAGTAAGAGGAAGATTCTCTACTTGTTCCTGCCTACCTGTGGGCTGCTATAAACTCACTTAGACAGCCAACACAATTCCAGTGAGTAATAACTGACAGATAGAAAAGACACATGGTTTGGTCTACCTTCACAGGCAGTAGATTGGGAACAACAGCAATTGAAGCCACACTTCCCAGTATGTGAATTCTCTTTTTACCACTATTGGGCAAGAAACAAACCATCATGCATATAACAAGAAAAAAAAGACAGTGATGTCTTCCTAAATGCAATACCATACCAACCACAAGAGTCCTATGAGTAAAACAGAAAACTCAGCATCTCATAGCCAGTCAGGATTCCTAACCAAAACTAACAAAATCCTGGCAGCCAGTCAGCCAAAGTCACAGAAATCCCCATGCAGCACAACATGACCCAGGGGTTGCAGCTAGTGCAGAATGCTGCGGCACGATTTCTGACCCTATCAGCACATAATACCTCTGCTTTGAAATCTGCACTGGCTACTGATTTGCTACCAGTCCACGTTCAAGGTGTGCTTTGCATATTACGGGTTCCACATAGTACTTATTCTGCTCTTGTAAGAAATCGATCCTTTAGTGGGGCAGCACCTACACTTTGGAACTCCCTGCCTATTCACATTAGGCAGGCACTTCATTGAACTCATTTTGGCACTTACTAAAAACATTTTTGTTTAGGCAAACCTACTCAGACATGTAGAAACAATTATGTTTTTAATCTGTTTTTAACTCATTGCTGGTTTTATTATTTTGAATGTTTTTAAATACCTGTCTTTACCTGGTTTTGCCAATAATTTTATTGTTTTAATTCCTTCTCTAAGCTGTTTTGAGGTTTTTAACAATAAAGCAGTATATAAATGTTGTAAATAAAATACATAAATAAATTTCGGAGTCACTGTGGCCCTTAGGTCTCTTTCCTCTTTTAGGAACAAAGGAATCTGCATGATACCGACTCAGGCCATTTGATACCATCTAGCTCAGTACTGATGACATGGACTAGCATTGGCTGTCCAGGATTCCAGGCAAGAGTCTCTTCCAAAGATTGAATTTTGGACCTTTGCATGCAAAGCATGTGCCCTACAACTGAACTACAGCCCTGTTTAAAAAAGTATATTTTAAATGTTTTCTTTTCAATTCACTACTGAATGCACAGCATAGTAGGGCAGATCCACACCATTCATTTAAAGCACATTCAACATACATTTGAAGCACATGAATCCCACCACAGAATAATGGGAACTGTAGTTTGTTAAGGATGGTGGGTACTATAACTGTGAGGGGGAAACTATACTTCCTGGGATTCTTTGGAGGAAGTCATGCGCTTTAAATGTGAGTTGGATATGCTTTAAATGTATTATGTGGATCTGCATTACTTGAAAAGCTGTCTGCACAGAAATCATTTTAATTAAATTTTAAAATGGAAATAAGCTACAAAGTGTACTGGGTGACCATGGGCTATGCACCATCTCTCAGCCTAATCTGCTCCTCAGGGTGAAAACAACATGACAACCCCAAGGAAGAAGGGCACACTTAAAATGTAGAGGAAATAATAATTTGTAAATAATAATTTAGACCCATAATGTGAAATCAGATACGTATCAAGTCGTAGTATGTAGAAATATTTATATAAGCATGAATGTCAAAGATGTTTATTATTTACACAACCTGTAAAGATATTTATAGTGCAATCCTATGCAAGTTTACTCAGAATCAAGTCCCAATGTATTCAATGGGGTTTACTCAGACAGGGAAGCATGCACCGAATTGCAATTCAGTGAAGGAACTTCACTCACTCAATCCAAAATTCAGAATCATGCCACTTTAAGCTGTTTTCCAAATGTTTTATACTTGTTTTTTGGTTATTGGATTTTAAATGGCTATATTTCTTGTTGTGAGCTGACTTGATGATTTTCAACCCTACCTCACAGGGTTGTTAGAAATATTCCATATAAACACGCTGGAGATGTAAAAAATGCACATACCCAATATAATAGTTTATTTCAAAATCAGTTGGCCATTGCAGAACTTTTTTTAAAAAAAGTATTTGTTTCCTGCCAAATAAAAGCAATGACACCTGAATAAGCTTTGGCTAACTGCTTTAATAAAAAAAAAAGGTCAGAGGGGGAAAGATTTACGACACAATCCTTTTCTGTCTTCACTCAAAAGTTCCATTGATTTTCAGCACAATCCTAACCATGTCTACTCAAAAGTAAGTCCTACTGAATTCAGTGGGGTTAACTCCCAGGTATGTGGAATTAGCATTGTAGCTTTACTCGCAGAAAAGCTTCTGATTGGGAAGGTTTTCAAAACAGGTTATGAATAAGACAAACTGCCCTCTTCAACAGTCCAGTAAAATTTAAACTTGTTTGACTCCTTAATTAAAAATGTATAGCACTGCAGCATGTGCACTTTTTAAAATTTCTGTTCAAAACTTATTTGAAACATAAAATGTATAATATGCAATTTTTGCAAGTAATTATAAAAAACCTGCATGTACACTTTTATTATAAGTTTAACTAAAATTGTTTAGTGTGTATGACCTCCAAGATCCTGCTATGATCTTCTGTTGTAGTGCAATCCTATGCATGTTTACTCAGAAGCAAGTCCCACTCCTGTACAGAGAAAGTACTCTTCATGCTGCTGAAAGCTATATATTTACTGAATTCCTGATGTGAGACAAGCAGGAGAAGGAAACTGTTATCAGAACTTGAAATGGGGTTCAGGTATTGCCTGGGGGTCAACAAATCTTGTCAATCCCAACCCTGACTTCACTTATTGGCTAAAACCCTGAAAGGGCAGGGATTAGAGCAGCCAGTACTAAGAGAAGTTGCGGGGGGGGGGGGCTGACACTTTGGTTTATATCTCTTGAACCAGACCACCTAGAAACTTTTTTTTTAAATGAAAGCATAAGTCTGGAGATTAAGGTGACTCACCCAGAGACCTGCAGGACTCCAAAAAACCAGTGTCTCCTGGTGAAAACCGGAGGCCTGGAAACCCTACCTGGGCATCTGGTTGGCAACTGTGAGAACAGGATGGTGGACTGGATGGGCCATTGGCCTGATTCAGCAGGCTGTTCTTATGTTCTTAAGTTAATTGAAGTAAGTTTCATTGATGTCAATGGAGCTGGAGTATAAAGGGCAGCCCTGATAATTTTTTGTGTGGATTGTACCACTTCAAGCTGCAGGTGGAGGATTAGATGTTTGAATGCTTCATCATATAATAAAACAATGTTCATGTACAAACCAAGTATGTTGGAGAGAAAGATGTCATGTAACCTCCGTAGCATGCTATTTTTCTGTGTGTAAGAAGTCCCCCCCCCTTATGATAGAGTATTTAAACATGAAACCATTCCCATCCCCCTCAGCTTGAAATGGTACAGTCTAGGAAAAGCTTTATCAATTGAAAATATCAATTGGCAAGTTTTGTATAACATTTAGCTTTGAGAATGTCTCTTCGCATCAGTTATTAACATTGACTGCACATTGTATTTTGTATGTAGATTTTTCTTCTTATTCTGAGAAGACTTCCATTTTTTTTTGAAGGAATCCTTCTTGCTTCCAATAGCTTCTTTGACTCTGCTCGTTATCAACGCGGGCATCCTCTTGGCCCTGATGGTAACCTTCCTGATCTGTGGCATACAGCTGAGCTTCTAATACTGTGTTTTTAAACAACTCCCATGGATTTTGGAGTGATTTGACCCTCTTGATTCTGTCTTTCAACTTTTGTTTTACTAATCCCCTCATTTTTGGGAAGTTTCCTCTTTTGAAGTCAAATGTAACCATGTTGGATTTTCTTGGCAGCTGGTCGTTTTACATGTATAATTTAATAGCACTATGGTCACTGCTCCCAATAGAATTGACAACACTTGCATCTTGCACTAGGTCCTGGGTGCCACTTAAGTCCAGGGTTGCCGCGCCTCTGGTGGGTTCCATGACCAACTGTTCTAAGGCACTGTCATTTGGGATATCTAGAAATTTTACTTCTTTGTAATGACTGGAGCACATATGTAGTTGAAGTCAACCATTACTACAACATTTCCTAATTTGGATGCTTCCTCAACTTCATTTTTGGGCTGGGTTGTCAGACTCATGGTTGTACGTTTAAGTAAGAAAACAACAACAAAAAGATTAGCACAGTTACATGCTGCTTTAAAAATAAAATAAAACCAAAGCAGTTCACAACACTGGCTTAATTTGTAGATGAAAAGGATGGCATGGAAGCCACAAAGGCTGGGAAAAGGGCTAGAAAAACAAGCATGTCTGAAATCCTGGAGAGTCGCTGCCAGTCAGTGTTGACAATATTGAAGTAGATCAGGGTTTCCCAAGAGTTTCAGTTCATTGATAAACTTATAAAGTCAACAAATACTGATATATGATTAGCATTTATTAATCGTCAATCACCATGACTAGAAATCATAAAATGTAAAAAATAAGGAATATTGTTACATTGTGGAATCATCTTATGAAATACAGAGGTTCTGCATTGGCAAGGGAAGTGCACTCTGTACATGTCCTTGCCTTTTATTTCTGAGGCTCATAGTTCCTAATTAAATTTTTCTCACTATACCTTGTAAACTTCTTTTCCACCCCAGGCCCTTTTCGATCCCCAGGTCTTCATTCACCCCCTGCACAGTCCCATCAACCCCACAGGGTAAATACTGACCACTTTGGGAAAATCTGAGCTACATGGACTAAAAGTCTGACTTGGTATAAGGCAGTTTCCTATGTGAGCCCATTCAGGGAGGAGAGGAGACTACTGAGCAAGGGCATCTTACCCAGAACCTGGAACTAGCATTGATCACCCTTGTTTCCCATAAGGGAGCACACAGCAAGGCTGATCTTAACAACCTATTGCCCAACATAGAGGATGTTTATGAGCTATGCCTTTTCAGCCCTCCCCCCCCCTTTTAATGCATGGATGGTGTTTATCATTACATTTACAGGATGTGGGACAAAGACATTTAACAAGAGTTTGATGAGAAATCATGGCATCTATTACTTTCGGTAAAACTTCATTCCTAACTTGAAACAGACTGATATGCCTACTAGCTCAGTATTATGTATTTCTAGGGTGAATGAGAGTCTGTAAAATTCCCTAATATGGAAATAAGTTTTTTCCTGAAGCAACAGTTTGTTTCTGCAAATGAATAACATGTGCAGAGATTTAACATAACCAAACCAGGTGTGTATCTTTCCTCTATCCTCCACCTATTTTGTTGTATGTCAACAGCCTTAACCTATACATGTAATATTAGATTACCAAATTAATTCTTCAAAAATCACTTCATAAAAAAAGTAGTCAATTAATTTAAAACACAGGTGGAGAGGTTTGAACAATTTATTGAGCAACAGACCCATCCCTAAAATGCAAATAGCACTGAATTAAAACAAAGCTACAGTATAAGGGTACAAACACATTTTCAGTCTATCGTTAGCAAAGATGCCAAACATTTATTTTGCTTGACTGTTGCTTTGATAAATCGCTATTTCTCAAACAGCCAGTCTTTGTTAGCCTTCCCCCCCAAAAAAATGTCCTGTTATTGTTAACACTGCATGAGGATAACTGCATACTTCCATTTTTGTTCACTTTCAAAGTATAGCTTTCAAAGTACAAGTAATTAATAAGAGTTTTGCAGTAAGAACGATCCATTCCTCCCACTGTATCATCAGCACCCTTAAAATACTGCTACTATAAAATTAAACAGTAAGCTTTTTAGAAATATTATACATGACATTGCTTGCTTGTTCTGTTTAGATCAACCACAGTTGTGCAACTTCAAGATGTTTTTCTTTCCCAACTTTTTCTTCTCCTCTGAAGCAACTGTTATATCATGTTAATATTTATAGAAAGAAAATGCAAATTCTTGGGTGTGTGTTTTTTAAATGAAGATAATGTAAAGGTCTCCTCTGTAATTTACTGGAAGAGGACATGTTAGCCATGCTTGGAACATGGGAAACCATAACTGGAAAATGAGGTTTCCTTATTATAATCTAGAAGACACTGAAATGCCTCCAGTGGTTCATATGGTAGTCTAAAGTACATAATCAGAAAAATGAACACTGGAAATGTGGATTGTTTTGATTTGCATAATCTGACATTCATAGAGTACTTCATTACAAATGGGTCCTCAGAGTGTTTTGCAACTAACATACTAAAATTATGGGGCAAGGCCTCCACCTCCAGTCTAGAAACATTCAAGTACTTGTCTACCCTTGCCTTACATTCTTATCCTCAAGGTACCAGTGCAACTGAAGAGAATTAGGCCAGATGGGGAATGCTGTAGATGTCCAGCAGACACATCCTCTTCTGGTCAGAAGGAATCGGCCAAACCTACAAAAGTCATGCAGACTAGAAACATGCAAGTCACAAGGCAAGGCCTGAGCTTCCAAACAAGTATCCAGGTGATGGCCTCAGCTAACAGAGTAGTCCTTGATCATTGCTTCTCATAGATCTGGGTATCCAAGCATTGGTTTAGCATCAAAAAGCAAGGCTCACACCTAATTGTTAGTTACACAAAGTGGGTGCCACTGGGCTCTTTGTTGCAAGCTACAAAGAAGGGACCACTGTAGAAAGTGGTTGTAATAACTACTGAAAGATCATCTGCTGTGCCCCTCTACAATTAAAAATCCAGCACTGGCCTTTTCTCCAAGCTGGTCCTTCTCCCCTTCCCCCAGTTCCTCCAAATATTACCAGGTTCTCTAAATACGTATTTTGATGCAACATTTGCAGTTTCTGGGTCAGCAGTCAGCACATAGTCATTACATAGGAAGGCCTGTCAGCAACTTAAAATAACAACATAAAGAGCCCTGTCTACAGATCTTGCAGATCTAAAATTGAGATACCTGAGGTCTTACAGATTTCCATGCACAACCTGTGAAAAACATAGCCTCATTGATCCAAAAGCTAGATATTGATTGTGGCAAAACAAACGGCAATAACATTTACTCAATAAAATGTAAGTGTTTATCTTCATCATCACAATCATTACTGCAAGAAACCTATAGGAAGAGATCACTAAGCACTTTTTAGAAGTAAATACATTTATTTTCTAAACTGAAAAGATAGAAGAGGAGGGTAGAATCATCTTGATGCCTAGTTAGAATAATTTCAATTGACCACAGCTACAGCATGAACAGATGGACATATTTTATAAATGGTGTCTGACGGCTTTGCATTCCACACATCAGTATTATTGATCTCAGAGGATGTGAATATAAATTCAATGACTCATCACTATCATTTTCATGCAATGTTGAGCAACGCTTTCTTCTTGGGTAGAAACCTTTTGAGCAGCCATCCTACTTTCTAGTCCCTTGAGTGGAATCCCTTCTCTCCCCTTTTCCCAAGTTTTAGCTAAGGATTACTCAAAAACTGCAAAGTGACTTGCATGATGTCAGGAAGAAGTTAGGAAAATAATAATTAGTCCCCCCCCCAAGTAATTACTGATTTCAGTGGCACTTCCAAGTGAATGTACTGTAGCTTTAGCGTTATATCGGTATATCAATGCTGTCACCAATTAGAAAGGAATTCAGATGCAACCCTCATTTCTTTGTTACTTACCCATTCTGCTCTATTCTCTGGAATCACATTTGTCTTTTACTGCATTCCACCTTTGCCAATGCTTCAAGCACGCTGCTGCCAACATTTTGAATGGGTTATCTTCTCTTATTTACATCTTTGCTTCACAAGTGAATAGCATAACCATACTTTATTCTGAAGCCAATCTAAAATCAGATTATAACTATGGCTCAGCCAGGGAGGAAAAGCACTCCAAGCCACACTCCACTGCAGTGTGCTTAGTTGTACGTGCTCAACAACTTCAAGAGTTTTATCCACATTCAGGAGGTCCTGATGGCATGATATGGTAAGTGGCGCTGCAGATTGCAAAGCTGGTGGAGGGGGAAAGGCAACAAACTCATTGCATCATACTATCGGTCTGACAGCTTAACAGACAGGAGCTATCTACATCAAATAAGAGCAGTGGCAGCCAAAACTAAAATCAACAAGTCCTGAAACTGTGTTGAATTCCTAATAAACTTCTGCCATTCTGAAATTTTGTCTTAGATGTAGGCAAGGGGAAAAAATCCATTAGACTTTTTGAAGTAATTCAGTGCTGGGTCCCAAGACTGGCCATAA
This sequence comes from Rhineura floridana, assembly GCF_030035675.1. Taxonomy (NCBI): domain Eukaryota; kingdom Metazoa; phylum Chordata; class Lepidosauria; order Squamata; family Rhineuridae; genus Rhineura; species Rhineura floridana. Next base: position 29,698,607 of record NC_084486.1, on the reverse strand, counting down.
ATATACAAATAAGTACCAATTTACATTCTGCAAGCCATTAGGTACGTGTAAAATAAAACAAGTGTAAAATTATGCATATTGGAGCAAAAAATCTTAATTTCACATATACGCTCATGGGGTCTGAACTGGCGGTGACCAACCAGGAGAGAGACCTCGGGGTTGTAGTGGACAGCACGATGAAAATGTCGACCCAGTGTGCGGCAGCTGTGAAAAAGGCAAATTCCATGCTAGCGATAATTAGGAAAGGTATTGAAAATAAAACAGCCGATATCATAATGCCATTGTATAAATCTATGGTGCGGCCGCATTTGGAATACTGCATACAGTTCTGGTCGCCTCATCTCAAAAAGGATATTATAGAGTTGGAAAAGGTTCAGAAGAGGGCAACCAGAATGATCAAGGGGATGGAGCGACTCCCTTACGAGAAAAGGTTGCAGCATTTGGGGCTTTTTAGTTTAGAGAAAAGGCGGGTCAGAGGAGACATGATAGAAGTGTATAAAATTATGCATGGCATTGAGAAAGTGGATAGAGAAAAGTTCTTCTCCCTCTCTCATAATACTAGAACTCGTGGACATTCAAAGAAGCTGAATGTTGGAAGATTCAGGACAGACAAAAGGAAGTACTTCTTTACTCAGCGCATAGTTAAACTATGGAATTTGCTCCCACAAGATGCAGTAATGGCCACCAGCTTGGACGGCTTTAAAAGAAGATTAGACAAATTCATGGAGGACAGGGCTATCAATGGCTACTAGCCGTGATGGCTGTGCTGTGCCACCCTAGTCAGAGGCAGCATGCTTCTGAAAACCAGTTGCCGGAAGCCTCAGGAGGGGAGAGTGTTCTTGCACTTGGGTCCTGCTTGCGGGCTTCCCCCAGGCACCTGGTTGGCCACTGTGAGAACAGGATGCTGGACTAGATGGGCCACTGGCCTGATCCAGCAGGCTCTTCTTATGTTCTTATGTTCTGTCTGCCACTTGAAACTCTCTTGTTAAAGTATATTAACAAGTCCACACCACTCCATTATATTGCATGGGCACCATGTCCCATTTTCAGATATACCTTAGATTTCCAAACCTACACTCCCAGCATTTGCTTCAAAAGGATGATTGAAAAATTATCATGGCTTAGATTGCTTTTTGCTGCATTCTAGATATTCTTACCAGGTAAATTTCATCTCCTGATCTCTTAGCAAGATTTGTGTAACCCCCCACCACACTTTCTCAATATTCTAGTAAAAAGGATACCTAGGACAGGATGCGCACCAAAGTTTAGCTCTTTATTTACCTTAAAGATACCAACACCCATGAGAAAACAAGTGAAATCCAAGCAGAATTTATTCTGAAAAGACATTTTAGTCCTAAACTAACATCTCAAAACAGGTTTGCTTATAAAATTCCTTCCAATTCCAGTCCATAAAGTACTTAAAATTTTGAGTTAAGATTTGCCCCCCAAAATCAATAAAATGCTTTTATAAAATAGAGAGATTGATTTGCAGCTTTAAACTTACAGTAATGTAATATTATAGAACTTTCATAAATAATGCTTTTATCCTGATTGCAAAATAATATCCTGCCATGAAAACAGAGAGAGAGAGAGCACGGAGGCAGGAAATTGTTCAACAGGAATTAAAATGTCACCTTTTTTGCTTTTTAGAATGAAAGATAACTTGCCATTTCACTATTGGTGAAAAATACTTAACAACTACACACAAGGCACAGTACAGAGGGTGGTATTCAAATACTAGTCCTACTCATAGTAAACCCTCTGAAGTCAATGAATATGACTCACTTGGGTTAATTAATTTCAGTCGGTCTACTCTGAATAGGACTTTAGCTGAACACAAGCTTTAACTTCAATTTTGTTTTGTTCCTTCTGAGTCTATTAGCCAGCCATTCTTAGTTTATAAAACCTGAGCTAAATATATTTCCATGTTTGTAGCACAGCATAGATATAACTACACTAATAACAGCAGTGGCTATTAAACAGAGATGCAATCATGTCTGAAAGAGAAACATTCACAAACAGCAGACAATTCAGAAGAATATACAGTGCACTTGTGTTCAACTCCATGTGCCTCGAACCTTATGCAACTATTCATTTTCTGTTTCATTTGGCTGCAATCCCAGCTTGTTCTGTGCTATGCCATACTAATTTTATAATAATAAACTGTTTCACAATCTTTATGCAGTCATGCAAATAAAGAGGTTGTAGAAGACATTTTCATTTGATTATCTTCCTAGCAAAAGGAACCATCTTGAAATATGTGGGGAGAAAAAAATTAAAATAAACATTTACCTGGGACATGTGAGAGTTTGTAGAGATATTTTCCTTAAAATTGTCCCTATAAGTTTTGGTCCTGATCCCTGTTCTCACCAAGCCCTTCTGCTGACTTTATCTCACACTGCTCCAAATCCAATTTTTAAAATATTTTTCTCACTTCTTTACATCCTGATCCACTGCATTGCTACATCTGCCAACTAGAAAGCAGGCAACATCACAGTGGAAGGAAATGAAGGCAAAGCCAATGGATGCACAGTGTTTTTTAAAAACAAATTGGTGTCTAAATTTTTCAATAAGTTTTAAGATGTTCAACATATAAAACGAACTTCAAAATATAGACTTCTAACTTGATGCCCTGCAGCTTCTCTGACCGAGTGGGTACAGCCCATCTTGACTGTGGTATTGGAGCAGCCCAGAACAATAGTCCTGGGTGATTTCAATATCCATGCTGAGCCTGTCTCTAGTGTTCTGGCTCAGGACTTCATGGCCTCTATGATGACCATGGGCCTGTCTCAAGTTGTCACCGTGACGTTAGGGCAAGGCACTCCTTTGACTTAGTTTTTGCTCCAGATGGATGAAGGGGTGGTCTCCAGATGGATGTGGGGTGGTGGATGTCATCCCATTGTCATGGTCAGGCCATTTCCTGGTGAAGTTTAGACGTACAGCTCTGACCCTCCCCTACAGGGGTGATGGACAGATTAAAATGGTCCAGATTAAGATTCCATGGAGACTAATGGAATCCACAGGACTCCTGAATGCCCTGGGGGAGTTCCCTGTAGATAGAGCAGGTGACCCTGTTGAAGCCCTTGCCATGCTGTGGAACAGCGAGGCACCTTGTGCTCTTAACACGGTTGCCCCTCAGCGCCCTCTCCAGTGTTGCGGAGCTTGGTTTGCACCTTGGTACACCAGTAAACTAAAGGCAATGAAACAGGTTGGACGATGGCTAGAGAGCAAGTGGTGAAAGGCTGATTGGGCACGAGTAAAACATAATAACCATGCCTACTGTGTGGCCGTGAGAGTGGCAAAGAAGGCCCTTTTATCTGCCACCATTGCATCCTCAAGTAGCCAACCAATGGAGCTTTCCTGTATTGTCAGGTGTCTGTTGACATCAACTCCAGGAAATGGAGTTTTAGACCCTTCACTGTGAATTGTTTGCAAGGCACTTTGAGGGTAAAGTTGCTTGCCTCCATAGCAATCTTGGTGCCACATCCACATCTACTGTAGTCCCAATGAGGTATCCAATGCAACATCTGCTGTTACTTCTTGGGATCAGTTTCAGTTGATGTGGCTTGATGACGGGGACAAGGTGCTTGCAACTATGTGGCCAGCAACATGTCCTCTTGACCCTTGCCCTTCTTGGCTTATTAAAGCTTGCCAAGGGTTCGACTGACTGGATCCAGGGCATGGTCAATGCATCGCTGCAGGAGGAAGTGGTTCCAGCTGCCCTGAAGGAGGCAGTGATCCAATCGCTCCTGAAAAAGCCTACCCTGGACCCATTGGCTTGTGACAACTACTGCCCAGTCACAAATACCCCCTTTTTAGGGAAGGTAATTAAGGGGGTTGTAGCGCAGCCATTGCAAGTACTCTTGGATGAAATAGATTATCTTGACTTATTCTAGTCCGGCTTCAGGCTTGGTTATGGGACTGAATTGGCCTTGGTTGCCCTGATGGATGACCTTTATCGGGAGAAGGACAGCGGGAGTGTAATCCTGTTATTCTTACTTGATCTCTCAGTGGCTTTTGATACCATTGACCATGGTATCCTTCTGGGCCGACTTAGTGAGATGGGTATTGGAGGCACTGTTTTACAGTGGATCTGATCCTACCTCCAGAGTCATTTTCAGAGAAGGTTGTTTTCAGAGAATAACATTGGGTGATTGTCTTTCGGACCCCTGGCAGTTGTGCTGTGGGGTACCCCAGGGTACCATCTTGTCTCCCATGCTGTTTAACATCTATATGAAGCCCTTGGGAGCAGTCATCAGGAGATTTGGGGAGAGGTGTCAGCAGTACGCTGATGATACCCAGCTCTATTTCTCTGTAACATCTTAATCAGGAAAGGCAGTGCAAGCCCAACTTGGTGGTGGGCTGGGTGAGGGTCAATAAACTAAGTCTGAATCCTAGGAAGACAGAGGCGGTGGGTTGGTGGTTCCCGAGTTTGGATGATTGGTCAGTTGCCTGCTTTGGGTGGAGTCATACTCCCCCTGAAATATCAGGTTCTTAGTCTCGGGGTGCTCCTGGATCCATCTTTGTTGTTAGAGGCCTAGGTGACCTCAGTGACTAGGAGTGCCTTTTACCAGCTTTGGCTGGTAAGACAACTGCGGCCGTTTCTGGACCGGGATAGCCTGACCACTGTGGTCCATGCACTGGTAACCTCCAGGCTGGATTACTGTAATGCGCTCTATGTGGGGCTACCCTTGAGGTTGGTCCAGAGGCTGCAGCTGGTGCAAAATGAGGCAGCGAGACTGCTCACCGGGGTAGGGTACATTACCCCACTGTTGAAAGAATTGTACTTGCTACCTATTAGCTACCAGACTAAGTTCAAGGTTCTGGCTTTGGTGTACAAGGCGCTACACAGCTTGGGACCAGGATACCTGAAAGATAGTCATATCCCTTATAAACCCAGTTGTTCACTACGCTCTGCAGGTGAGGGCCGCTTCAGATACCATCTTATCAGCAGGTCTGTTCTGCACAACATATGAAGGGGGCCTTTAATGTAGTGACACCAACCCTTTGGAATTCCCTCCCCTTAAATATTAGACAAGTGCCACCTCTGTTATCTTTTTGGCACCTACTGAAGACCTGCATCTTTTAACAAGCCTTTTCAGTAGAGACCTTATCCCAGTCTGCGCCTGTGTGTTCCAGGTAAGCATGCCTAGGTTTCCAGTTCACATTCAGCACGTTACACAGCCATGGAGCAAAGAGTCTCACTATGCCCAGGAAAGCTGAAAAGAATGGCGGTGTTGCCACTACAACTATGAAGGAGAAGCCAAATCAACTTCCCTCAGAGCTGTGTGGGGCAGGTGGCCCAGTCTGATGTAGCACTCAGCCAAACCAGAAGTTCTCTTTGGTCAACAGTCCTGGCCTGATTGAAGAACAACCCCATTATCTGTAACTGGAATGCAACTTTTTTTAAAAAATCCAAAGAAGCCATGAGGGCTCTGATTTTTTTGCTACGATTACACTCAGGGACAGAATTTAAGTTCTCCCCTCCCCATGTTATTTCCCAAATCTAAATATTTTCCCTAAAGATGCAGTTAGCCCTAAATGGTGAGGTAAGGGAACAGAGGCACCATAACATGTATGGTGGATTTAAGAGCAGTTTTGGGGAGATGGGGTTTAGATTAGGAAAATGTCTGTCATTGTGTACGTTGATATGTGCGTACAAGCAGTTTAAAACTTGGACACACACACACCCATTTGCAATGAAGTTACAAAACAAGAAAAGAAAAACAAATATAACTGAAATGCAATCAGAGATCTCCTGTGCCATTTCTCTTTTGCCTTACATCCAAGAGACAAGGTAGGTCTTTAGAGACAAGACCCAGAGCTGGCACCAGACTGCAGTGGGCCCTGGAAGGCGGCAACAATACCACTGCCACTTGGAGCTTAAATAGGCCAGGCCACATCAGCATGTTAGCAGCACCAGGGGTGTTACCTGAGAGCATGGCTCCCACTCTGCGATCCGTGCCAGCAGTTTCTCCCACAGAGTGGCGTGGCTCAATACTATCGTACAGACTTCACCAACCTGATGCCTTCCAGATGTTTTGGACTACAACTCTAATCAGCCCCAGCCAAAATGGCTGCGCTGGTTGGGGCTGATGGGAACTTATAGTCCAGAGCACCAGTCTGGTGAAGGCTGTGCTATAGCACTAAACCAGAATTGGAAGAAAAGGTACCCCTCTGTGTGTATGTGTGTGTAGGTTGCCATTTGGAAGAGTCATGCTTACCAATTTAACAACTGAATATTAGTATGGGGTCCCTGTGTTCATAGACACCAAAGGAGAGAATACTGCAGGATAATGCAACTAAGTAGTACATTTGAGTTCTTTCTCTCTTCAGTTAGTTAGCCAGCAGTGGGCAGGACTGGCACTTGTCTGGTTCAAAACTGCACCAGTTCCCCCCCCCTCCACCTTTCAGACAGCTTTTAGTTTAGCCTCAGTGGGTATTTTAATTAATATATGCAAATGAGCAATGACATCTGCTCCCTCCTGCCCTCCCTGAGAGAGATGGTAACTCTACAGTTGGTCATGGCAGGCAGTGTATCACATTTGCTTATCCTAAAATACAAATACGTATTTACTACAATGGCTGCCTTCTTCAGGCCTGGGCCTAGGTCATGAAAAAGCCTGACTCGTTTAAATTTTATGTGAGGAAAAATCAGTAACTGGATCAGATCCAAACTGGGATACACATTCAAATGAAAGAATATATAAATATATTATATTATGTAGGATTATTTACCTCAAAAATGTACTCCCTTGATTTGTAATTATTTTTGCTTTTTGCTCAGGATTTGTAGAAGCCAGCCTAATGCCTTCCTTGACTCACCTGCAGTGGCAGCTGACATTTTTGTTCAGTCATCTCAGCCTATTTGGCTCTGCAGCAAGCTACTTGATGGTTGCTAGGCAACTATTGTTGAATACATGCATAAGACATTAATTGTCTGAGCACTTTTAAAAAGAGAGAGAGAAATTCTTCAAAGCTGAGGACACTGTCATATCTAAAATTGGACATGTTCTTTATCGCAGTCATTTCTCATAGTTGGTGTGCTGTGTGTTTGTGTCAAGGGGTGAAATGAGTCACAAATTACTCAGACATCAATCCCAAAATTGTAAGTAGCCTCGTCTATAGCAATGACTCATTCAAAGAATTCTGTCTTCTTAATCTTCTGCTTTTCATTATTCTGCTTGTCATTTTATATACTTCTGCCTGACATGCATTTGCCCTATTTTTATTTTCTATATCAGCGAGGATATAGAATACAAGATATATTTGTAACTTATTATTTCAGCTCATTTAAAGTATCTATCTCGGCAACCCATAATAAAACCAGCAAGAATTCTCATTTGTTTCACTTCAAAGGGACACCATAGCCTCACAGCTGATGCCAAATATTCTGTGCTCTGTTACTATTAAATGCAGATTATATTATACAGTGCCCCCCCCAGCATTCCAGTGTCATGAATAAACTGCAGAGACAGTAAACACTGACTTCCATAAATTGACTTAAACTTTACCAAATAAACAACTGCGGGATCTAAAGCTAGGTAATAATTTTAATGACCAAATTCCCACTGTCATGACTAAAGCTAACGAGACATATAGCTAACAAAAGTACAGCATGTATCTTAGGCAATCCCTGCGCTAAATGTTTTTATAGGTCTGTCAAATGATTGCAGGATCAGTGGGATTCAGCCTAATGAGGATAAGTATGTTGCTGATACAGGAATTTGTTATTCGAACCAATTGGTTGGAATAAAACCAAGGAAGCTTCTTTGTACAAGTAGAACCACCAGTGCATTTTGTCTAAGTCAAACTTTCAGGCACATTCAGAGGGTCCTGCTCGTGCAGATATCCACAAGAATTTAAAGGAAATTATAGAGAATTTTAAGAAGATTAGTCAAATCTATCAGAAAGGGAGAAGGTTTACATCTTTGGCCCTTTTCTTATGTTATTTCAGTGATCTGGGAGCTGCCTCTATTTGGCAGTATCCCTAAACATTGTAAGCATGACAGATTCATTTACATCAAGCATTTTAAACCATTAAAGAGAACAAAACATAAATTTAAATCATTGATTCAAATCAACTTTCTATTTTTGTAAGTCACATGCTTCATTAACAAATGTGCATACTAATTGGATTCAAACAAACATTTCATGCATGGTAGTTACATGGATGCTCAAACAATCTGGAGAATTGTCCATCTGTAGCTACATGGTAAATGAAGTATTACCATGTTCTCCTCGCTTTTCAATCAGTTGCAAGAGAATAACAGCAACTGCCTATTTCCATGGCCAAAGGTGCAAATTACCAGGTCCCCATGTCAGGGCCAGTACAGTACCGATCCATGGATAGCTGTAACATCTGGACCTAGAGATTGCGTTCTTTAGCTCAAGAGTCTCTGAATTTGTTGTTTGAGCAGAAATCCAGAAGGTTTTGCTCAGTTGACCAGATGATAGAAGTCCACACTAAGTATTTATACCAGGACTAGACAATTCAAAAGCTTCATGCTACCTGCCAGTCACAGGGACTGATGGTACCAAGGCCTGACTATTCAAAAACCCAGATCTAGACTAGGCCCCAACCTCAGCCCCTGCGATTCTTGGTTCAAACCCAAGATCACAGGAACAGATGACAGGCTCTCCACAAGACTACAGCCAGCAAGTGATAAATGTTAAAGCATCTACTATGTGGCAAACACACCAAGAAGTATCCTCCTTGACCTGGTTCTATATTCATTCATTTCAGCTTCTCTTTTATTCTTCCAACGTTGAAAATTGACTATTTTCAAAGGTCTTCCTCCTTCCTTACTCAATGGTTGCTAACACACACTTTTTAATTAATGCAGTCATTAAGATTTATTATACAAAAATTCCAGGTGAATCAAGAGAGAGGTGGGGGAGCAATCTGAAACAGCTATTTAAAACTCACACTGCATCTCTGCTTGATTTTTTGAGCTTGTATTAGTCAACATACTTCAGCCAACATTTTAAAATGGTATAGTCAAGTAACATTTTCCAGCTTTGACTCAACCCAAAGAACAAAATAGGAGCATTTCTCACTATCTATAATGAAGATAATGTACTAGGTATTTTGGTGAACTTAACAGCCAAGTAATTCTGCCCAAAATAAACTAGAACTTTAAAGAGGCTGTGTGTGCACACACATTTAACTATGTATGTGACAACTCTCCATCCTCAGTGGGCATAGCTAATAGGGAATAGGGAAATACTATCAGTTCAGTGATTCTGCCAACCATCAGCACAGTCAGAATCCTATGCAAATAGCATGAAGGACTAATATAACAGCCCTTAGCATTGGTACATATGTGCCTATATATCACTTTATTACTCTAGACTGGCAACTAAGTCAGGGGGTTGACTCGATGGAATAGCACTGCATTTGAGATGATATGAAGTGACATGCAAATTTGGTCCATGGTATTACACAAGTGATCCCATTCACACATGCAAGTCATCACTTAAAATTTTTGTTTGTTTTATTCCAAGATTTATAAACTGCTTTACATTCAGAGAATTAGAAATAGAATGTATGTATGCATTAAGGCATGCACTGAATGTATGAACAACCCACATCTCATGCAAGAAAAACCCACTTAAATTAAAAAATTATATGCCTACTACAAAGCATAATGCACTCTTAAAAACCAGTATAAAAATCATGATGGTACCAAACTTTATAGGCCACTGACTATTAAAAGAAAGAACCCCCACTTATTTTCTTCTGTGGAAAGCCATTCATTTTGCTCATAATATAAGTACTTATTAATTACTGACACAAATGGGGGGTCTATAATCCCGCCCCCACATATTATGCCTCTTCTATCACTGCTTCTAAAGAAAAGAAGTGGACATTGACAGGGAAAAACAGAATTATAAATCAATCAAATGCTAATATTCTCCGTAACATCAGATTTAATTTATTCAGTATGACAGTCTCTGTGGTATAGAGATGTTGGCTGACCTTCTTGAGCCATGAGCTTATGCCTAGTCATTTAAAACTGTTTTATGATGACACACATGGATTCAAATGAAAACTGTTTCACACACAGCCCTGGTATGTAGGATCTACTATATACACTTGATAGGATGTGGGAGTGACCTTGGGGATTCAAATGCCCTCCCTGCCACCACCTCATCATGACCAATTATGGGGTGTGTGCACATCTCTCTTGTTGGAGGTCTTCAAGCCATCTGTTGGGAAATTTACCAATTCATGAAGGATGCAGCTATCCATGGCTAGTAGCCATGACAGCTATATTACTTCTGATATCAAAAGAATTATGCCTTGACTACTAGTTGCTGCAGATCACTATGGGGAGTGTGCCATTGGGCCCATGTCCTGCTTGTGGGTTTCCCATAGGCATCTGGTTGGCCACTGCAAGAATAATATGTTGAACTATATCGGCCTTTGGCCTGATCCAGAAGGAACCTTGGTATGCTGTTATGGATGTTCTAGCTCTATATGCTCTAGATGGCCTACAAACAGAGCTTGGAAGTAATTAGTTACAAAAAACAAATTACTTGTAATTTATTACTTTTTTGAGAAACGAGTGGGTAATTCTTTTACATTTTGATTGTAATAGAACTAGGAGTAATTTGATTACTTTTGAGGAGTAACTGTAATGTTTCCAGCATTACTTTTGGGCATTACTTGGGGGGGGGAGCACAGGAAATCTTCTGCTCCTCTGATTTGTAGATGAAAATTATGTGCCTCAAACTGGGCTTCTGTGCAATATCGCTCTTCCCTCGTGCTCTGTGGGTGGGTATGAGGCGACGAGGGAGGAGGTGGAGAGCGAGATGGGATGGAGTGGAGAAAACAATTGTTTTAAAAAATGGACAGTGGTGGAGAAGAATGCAGAAGAGGGAGAAAGGAGCCAGAAGGCAAGAGCATGGATAAAGGAGGAGGCAGCAGCAGAATTAAGACAAAGAACTGTAGAAGTAAAAGATGACAATGTGTGTGTGTGTGTGTGTGTGTGTGTTTGCATTTGGCACACATAGCAGCCTCCACTGCCCTTCCTGGCTACTTTGCTGCATTTGTTGTGTTTTAACTTTTTTGCATCTCAGGGGAAAATGTTTGCTTGGGTGGGTGTCCCTTAGTTGATGGCAGGGCAGGGTCCAGGAGGTGGTTAAGTGAGAGAGATTATGCTTGCTGGCGGGGGGGGGGGGTTGCACTTGGTTTGACGTGCAAAGATCTGAGTAGTGGCCTCTGCCTCCCTCCCTGCCTCCCTTACCAGCGGAGAGACCACCACTGCTATCCTATAGGTATTCTACTACTGTGTGTGTATGTTTATTCTGAATGTTTTAGACAACTTAGTGTGCAGCAGCCAAGGCCAGCACTTTGTAGGCACTCTAGTTTTTTTTTAAGTAAATTAAGTGTAATTGTAGTGATTACTTTTGAGTAACAGTAAAATAATCAATTCCTTTCAGAACAATTGTAATGGTAATTTATTCCTTTTTGGGGCCAAGTAACAGTAATGGTAATTTATTCCTTTTTAAAAGTAATCTTCCAAGCTCTGCCTAAAACAACCTCTTCATCTCTATTATTGGTTCATATTCAGTTATAGATAGGACCTTCTCACAAGATCTTACGCAGAAAAGAATGGTTAGATTATATGAGCAGAACCTATTCAGAGAAACATTTGCATGCAGAAGCTCCAGGTTTTATGCATTGCAAGTGAACCTGAGGCACACTTCTGTGTTTGTTTTGGGTCATATAATTAAGTTTGACTGTTTTCTTTATAATTTTACATTACTATAATTCATATCAATTGGATAGATGGTTTTGAGTTTTTCACTTATGTATTTTAATGCTTTCTAAATATTATTTTAAATATCAAGAAGCTAAATAACATGGTTGTCTATATAGTTTATGATTATTGCCTTTTATAGGAAAGTGATATTTTCCAGTCTTATTTTCATTATATGTTTTTGTGTGGTTATAGTGACCCTGAAGAAGTTCCCCGCTATTCAGCACTGGTTAGGCCTCATCTTGAGTACTGCGTCCATTTCTGGTTTCCACACTTCAAGAAGGATGCAGACAAACTGGAACAGGTTCAGAGGAGGGCAACAAGGATGATCAGGGGAATGGAAACAAAGACTTATGAGGAGAGACTGAAAGAACTGGGCATATTTAGACTGGAGAAGAGAAGACTGAGGGGAGATATGATAGCACTCTTCAAGTACATGAAAGGTTGCCACACAGAGAAGAGACGGGATTTCTTCTCGATTGTCCCAGAGTGCAGGACATGAAATAATGGGCTCAAGTTCCAGGAAGCCAGATTTCAACTGAACATCAGGAAAAGCTTCCTAACTGTTAGACCAACTATATTCAGAGTAAGGAGTGCGGGAATTCAGCCCAATTCGGATTTGGTACTGAATTTTCCATTAATTTGCTATAGTTGTGGATTAGATTTTACATAGTGATTTTCCATGGCTACTTTCTGAAACAAATATTAGTATTACTATCAATATTTTTTCCCTTTTGGGGGGAAAACAGATCAATAAAAGCAGTGGCTTGCGGACAAAGAATGAACTCCAATAGATGCCAGCCTGTTAGGTCGACAGATTGCTTTCAAACCAGCACCGGACAACAGCTTCTATCCGTAATTCAGAGGATGTCCTCATAATTAAAGTGCAGGTCTCCAAAATAAATAAATAAATATTTACTTACAAAATAATTCACTTACACTCTGATCCTAAACATATTTATTTGGAAGTCTCAATGAGTTCAGTGGGAATCACCTTCTAGTAAATGTGTTTAAGACTGAAGACAAAAAAAAAAAAAGATTGCAGACTAAAAGGAGGGGGATTAACCCTTTGGGCAATATTACTCCAATATAAAAGATGGAAGATTAAAACTACTGTCCATTATCAATTTTCTTCCCCCATTTGTATCATCTTCCAGTTACCCCAATTTCTGCTGAGTTGCAACAGTTCCTTAAAGGCCCAGCCATAAAACATATGGCCTAATTGTTGAGCAGGCGCTATTAAAACTGCAGCACTCCAGCACTTCCAATGCAAGTCAATTATTTCTACATGATTGGCTTTGTAGTATTCCTCTAACTCATGTGCTGAAGCTGTAAAATAAATTAACCCTTTCATTTTGACACAAACATGATTCAGAGACTGCAACAGGAGTAAACATGTTTTTCCAGGGTTCTGAATGGCAAAGAGGTTACACAGCAAACTCCAAAGGTCACAATTTCTTTAACTCAAGACACTACTTTGAGTAAAGATTTTAATAAACATGTCTATGATTTCCTGAATCACCATCTTTCCCAATTTCTTGTTCTATCATCTTTGGCTGGCTTGAGGACGTTTACAGAGCATTACAAACTGTAACACACCAGCCTGTTCCTTCCTTCTAAACAGCCATTAAAGAGAAAGTTTGAAATGTACACATTTCAAAGATTACTCTACAAGCACGAAGCCCTTTCCCAGATGTTTTACATTTTGAATTTCCCAATAAATGAATAACATACTAAGAAAGCAAACAAGAGCTGACATTATTTAGTCTAAAGTTCTAAAATGGCGTAACATCTGCAGCGAAAAACTATTTTGAATAACTATATTTAACTATCCACAGTGTTCAATTTGATTTGAAACTAGTTTGCTTTACAACCCACCTCCAGGACTTAAAAGGCTTGAGGCAGACAAGAGTTTTGAAGGACGCTGAAAGTGTTTTGAGAGGGGCTTTGCTTCCCATGCTGTTCAATATACATTTCTTTTGTCTCATTGCTGACTCTGGTCAAAGACGTTTGCAGGTTTGTGAAATAATAAAAAATCCTCCTAAACCTTTTTACCAGAGTCAAAAGCAGGCTGAAAGTGAACCCTACAAGTAGTGACCCTTCTTTCAAACTGCCTTAAACTCTCTGAAAAATCAACTGGCTGTCTCCAGTCAAATCAAGCAGTAATCAAACTCCCCACCCCATTTTTATACCTCAGGCCCTCCAATAACAAAAGAATATAGGCCATTAAAAGTAAACGTTAATATAATCATCTTTCAGTTTTCACATATATACATACAGATTTTCACATGATTAACCCATAATCCCAGCTAAGTGCCCAAACGATTCATCAATAATGAGTATCACAGGGCCTGAGCAGACAACACAAATGCAGGACATGCATGAACAATCTCCAGATCCTTTGTTTTTCCTGAAAAGCAGCACTGGAGGCTGCAACTGGGAGCAGAAGAGCAATGGAGGGAGCTACATAATCCTTTCCCTTCCTGCTATTTGTCTATTCAAAATTGCGCCCTCCCCAGCTGCTTTCCCATTCATTGGGGGGGAGAGATATGGGGTCTCCCCATGAGTAGAAAAGCAACTTGGAAAGGGTGATTTTGAGCCCTCTGCCCAACTGCACAACAAGTTTTCAGAAAATAAATAAAAACTTGGGAGACTGTCCATATATCTGCAGTATAACAACTAGAATGACTCTCGGTCACACAGGCACAATTGGAAACGGCTTGAAACAGTGCCAAAATAGGGCTTCTGGTACTTTGACCCTGTTTGCAACTAAGTACAATCTTTATTAAAATCATGCTGTAAACCTTCACATCCGTCTCCCGCCTCACCCTTTATCTGCTTTATAAATAGCTAATATTCACTCATTAACTCAGAAAAAAAAGTTTTGCTACATTTTATAATGTGAGGTTTTCTTTTCACTCGTAATGGCTTGTGAAATGCCTTTAATTAAAAAACCCAGAAGAATTCTAAATCAAGTTTGCAGACTCATTTCCAAGGCACTCAGGCGTACTGTCTGCTTTTTAAAAATCCTACAAGATCCATGTAAATTTATGCAAGTTCTATAATAATCACATTTTCCTTGTTGCATTTGATGTAAATAATACATGAAACATGCATACACACAATTTTAAAATTAGACTTGCATTACTGGAATCTTCCTCCTCTCACCATTCATGTTGGGACAGAGATCAATTTTTCCTCCCACCAGTAGACTATCCTTTCACAACAAACAATCAGTGCTAAACCCGCTAGCAGCAAGGAGTTAAGCGTTACCCTGCAAGAGACAAATCAAAGCTTTGCTCATTTTTATGTTGCTCTGACAAAGATAAGGACGAAAAAAGACACATGCAAATTATTTTGGCTAAGAGTAATTAACTAATTGCGTGTTGAGAAGAATTAAACAATGTTCGCATGAGTCACTAAATGTGTTTTTTTTGTTCTTTGTTCAACTTTCTGGCACACCCTGTGTGCTTCCTTTCTCACTTTAAAGAAATATGCACTGCAAAATATGCTTAGCATTTGGAGCAGACACATAGATGCAAAGTCTGCTGTTCCATATTTAAAACATGGCATTATAGACAATCAGAATTTGCCTGCATTCTTTACTACCATTCTAGAAGTATCCTTTTACTGCCCTCTTCTAGAATACTGTAGATTAATAAATAGCGGATACTTCTAGAACACAGGGTGCTTTCACACTGCACTTTATTCCGTTATTCTGACGATTTATTACCTGGCAATTTGCGCATTATATTTGAGCTTTCATACGACATACTGGGTAGCTCTGGAATTCTGGTGGAATGTAGTGCAACTATAATGCCAATTTCCGCAATATATGATACCAGAAAGAATCCGTTAGCAGGGCTGGGAACCTGGAAGATAGCGGGAGTTTTTCACTGGCTGCTGCCACTCACGTGACAGGCATCCCAGTATGCAGTGCATTCCCGCCCTTTAGTCACGCAGGGTTTTTTGTTTTGTTTTTTGCCTGACGAACGTTGTACTGGTATTCCAGCATCGGCACAGATAGCAGCAGCTTTTCCCACACACCCCCGTCTTGATACAACTAAAACAATTTAAAAAGTCAGATCCTAACGGGAGAGGGCTTGCATGGCAATGGGACAAGATCTTAGACCTCCTACACAGTGGGGAACAGTGTGCATAGGTGAGGGATGAAAACAAGCTATGTGAAAGACAGTTGCGTGAAATGCCACTATATGTGCTGAAAAAGTACTGTTCCTTATCGCAAGAGGTACTGCAGTGTGAAAGGGATTTTAAAAATTGGGACAGAAGCACTACCTTTTGAATCCGTTAAACTAGCGCTATAGCCCCGTGTGTGAAAGCAGCCACAGATTCTGGCACTACTGTGCCCTAATGAGCACCAGCCGCAACTGCCTCATTGGCCACACCCCTGTTATCTTCTAGCAGCCCCACTGGGCCCAGTCAGCACCAACTGCTACTGGCAAGGATAGACAAAGGGACTGGTAGGGAAATGGGAGAGGCAGAAGTATAGCAACTTTTTCTCTGTCTTGGGACTTTTGAAGATGAGGGACAGGTCTTCTGACTGCAGTATGGCAAACTGACAAAACAGTACAGTAACCAGGAGAGGGAATGACTACCACTTTACCTCTCAGGCAAAATCTCGACAACCACATATAGGAGGTCAGGTAAGAATCACGTGTTACTCCCTGGCAACTTTCATTACTCCTTAGGGAGAATCCCAAGTATATGAACTACTCCCACAAGCTAATGACAGGCCACGGTTAAACAGCTCAGTTGATGGTACAGCAATTATCAGCATAACTGGCAAGTACTGTAGAAAAAATAATGAACATCAATGCAAGCCCCTTGGAGTGCATATGTGCTTGAACACCAAAACAGGGAAGCTATTTATTAAAGCTGTCAACTGGTTATTGTTGTTGTTTTTAAATCTACCTTTTGAACCAATGATTTTCTTTCTTAATCAATAACATTTAAATAAATTTGTATATCACCCAAACTGCAGTCTTTCTGAGATATTGAAAGAAGCGTGAGACAGCTTCTGTTAACTGAATTGAAAGTTACCTCATACATTTGTTATATTTTATTTTTAATCCCCTTGTACAGTAATACACCAGAACCAAAAATAGCCTCAGACTGAAACAAGTGTCTTCAGCTCTCAGCCCCACACATCAGTCAAAAATATTTATAATACATTAATATGTCCACAGTTCTTTTTTAAAGTTTCACAGTCTCTCAGTAATCCTCACAACAGCCCTGCTTTAAGGTAGGCATGTATTATTATCGCCATGTTGCAAATAGAGAGGATTGCCTAAGGCCACCCAGTGAGTTCATGATGGAGGTGAAATCTGTACTGGCTCTTTCCATATTGCAGTTCATATCCTTCATATCTTTATTCACTCTAGTTGATTCATCTTACTGATTACACCAGCGGTAAGCATAAACATGTTTCCTTGGAAGTGTGTGTGTACATTAAGGACTTGCTTCTTAGTACGTATGCTAAGGATTGAAGCCTATACTTCATTACTTTAGATGGATTAAAAGAAATAACAAATAATACTGGGACTTCCAGCTCAGCTTCAATTGATAATAACCAAATGTTCTCTGTAAGGAACAAAATACAGCTTCTAGTGAATTCAGGTAAGCTTACAAATGGGCCTATTCCTAAAAGAGCATTAGCTAAAATTACATTGGTTTTCATTGGAGGACAGCCTCAAGTGCTGACATGTACTGCATGTCATGTGATACATAATAATACTCTTAAACCAGTCCTGACATAATATCTCCCAAAGCATAATAACCACAAATGACTGCTTTAGTTAAGAACTAGCCAGAAGCAAAATAGAGCCGTGTAAAAGTAGATTTAGCCATAAATACCTGAACAATGTTTTAATGCCACTTTGTTTCTAAAAAGAAAAAAAATTAAAGGAGTCCCATAATAATTAACAAAAGGGCGGGCACCACACCATGTTCTTTACTATTGTACGGGGGCTGTGAATTGTTATTTCATAGCCTCACAGCTGCCAATGCTATAAATTATGCAGGCACCAAGAAGCATTAAGGAGGAATAATCATAGTTTAAATGAAAGCTGACGTAATTCATGATAAACAGTCATTGGAAAATTTTACGTTGTTGTCTCCCCCACTATTTTTTTTAAAAAAGTAGGTTTAATCTGAGGAATGCGACCATATTTGACATAAATCGCTTCTGTTTTCCATTGTGTTAGCTTTAGGAATGTTGGCACTTACAACTGGATGAAGGGGTGGGGGGAAAGGTTCTCTGCTGTTCACAATAATTACTGATCTCACAGTAAGAAGACCTCAGGGAATGTAACAATGTAAATTTGATAGTGTGATTGACTGAAAACTCTTCCAAACACAAAATACAACAAAGCCCTTCAAAAGCTTCCAACACAAAACACAAAAGGCATACAGGGTGGTCCAAAGAGAGGGCAAAATTTTTGGATGACATATAAAGACATTGTCTACAGAGAGCACATATAACAAATGGCTTAAAACTATACCTCCCCCCCCATATATATGGGAAGGATTTGGTTCAGATGTTTGCCAAAAATCACAAAAATTATATCATGTAAAAACAGTACCTACTGATGAAGGCCCCAGTGCTTCTTCCCAGATCTGTATTTCGTGGCACTAGGCAACGTGGACAGAACAGGTTAGGCTGAAGGGACACAATCCTGCCTCCCTGGAGTGGCTTTTCATAAAAGCCAAACAGGACCCTTCCCTCATTGCCACCACTGTGCTGAGTGAATCATAATTTCTACAATGGGAAAATTAATTTCCAGATAGAAACTTTTCCATGCCTCTCACACAGGTTGATCTGTCAACAAACTGCCCCAAAACATAACACCAAAGAGGAACTGCCCTCTTCCTTCAAGAACTCTGAATAGCATTTCAGCTAAGGCTTCGTAATAATATGCAAGTGTTTTTAAATTAAATTGACTAACAGGTTGATTTGTCACTTAAAAGCCAAAGACCAACTTTAGATCAGTTGATGCTTTGGAGCTTGAACTAGGAACCTCAGAGTTTAAGGCTAAGAGCCAGCGTAGCAATCTGCCATGGACTCTATATGCTAAGGCCTCAGAGCTCTCTTCAGGTGTAGAAAGGAACAGGAGTACGCAATAGGAGCCCCTGCAATTGAAGGCAATATAATATATCTGGGTAGGCCAGGCTAACATAAATACTTGAAGCCTAGACTGTTGTCCTTGCCTGGTTAACAAAGCAATAGTTTCCATTTGCTCTGTTCCAACTTCTAACACAAGCCACTGATTTCAGGGATCCTGAGCTATAGAACAGACCAAGGCCCCAGGTCCAGATTTGAGTATGGATAGTCCTAGTCTAGCCAAAACATTAATAGCCCTGGTATGTTTAAGCCTCCCTTTGATTTTATTCTGTTTCAACTGTTCCAAGATCGTGCAGTTGAAAACTTTGAAACCACAGCAAGAGTTTTACATACAAGATAACAGATGGGTACTTGTGGTTAAGGAACTAGAACAGAGCTCAAGAAGATCCGGGCTTCTAACAGCTCTGCTACATACTTCCTGTGTATTATTTTTAGGCAGAAAAAAGTCATGATGAGCTGGTAGTGCATTCTTGCAATAACAGAATTGCATCACAAGGGGCAGAATTAAGGCGGACCATGCCATATTTATCACTCCAGATAGCACAGTTTAAAATAGAAGTCCCTTCCATACACACATTCGAGAAAGGAGGTTTTGCAATTACAACGTGCTAACATTACATTATCATGACAGTGATTTAATATTGGTAAATTCTGCATTACCTTCTAATGTATGAACTTTAAATGTTTCGTTCTTGCCTCACTTTCAGACCTTCTGCCTCAACCATTGTTTTTATTGATTATGATGATTACTTATAATAATGATATACTATAATGAAATAGATAGTTCTTTATGGTCACAATCCACAAATGTGTTGTACTGTATGGCCCTTTGGCGCTCCAGGTCCCATTCCAAACCCAGAAATACCTGGGACATGCAAACCATACAGTCAACACACAGGCGGTGCAACAGTGTTCAATACTACTCTAACCAGTTGTAGCTGCATTAGCAGTCGTTGCACAGCTTCTGGGCTATGTAGAACTCCATTTCCCAGCTATACCTCAGGTTTGCAAGGGCTCATGTGCTAGATGGAAGTCAAACGCAGAATGATTCATAGTCTTAAACACAATCAGCTGTGCAACAGCCTTTTGGGGAGAAATCTCAGTTGTTATTTTTGCAGAGGAACAATCGGAACAAAATGACTTGCAATGTTATCCAGAGACAGAGATGGATCAGTGGTTGTGCAGAAAATATTGGAACACATGAGCTGCCTAATGACTACTGCAATGATAAAATATGTAGTGCTAACGCAGAGCTTGGAAAAGTTACTTTTTTGAACTACAACTCCCATCAGCCCCAGCCAGCACAGCCACTGGATTGGGCTGATAGGAGTTGTAGTTCAAAAAAGTAACTTTTCCAAGCTCTGTTTAAACGATGAAATAACTGTGGAGCCTGACATAGAGAGTTCTTGGTCCTGCATGGCCTGCTCTTCTGAAACAGAAGAACTAGGTTGGGAAGTCAGGTCTCCAAGCCAACCTCTGCATCGACACGATAGCTGGTGCTACAGATTATGGCCATAGCAAGACAAGCTATGATGCAATGATTGTTTCTAGCGGTATCTATGTGATTATTACAACATGAAATCAGTCATCCAAGTGAGATGAACTCAAATCTACCAACTATTAATTAATTAATTAAATTTATATCCCACATTTCTTCCTACAAGGAGCCCAAGGCAGCCCAATATACCTGAAGCACACAACCAAAAACTATAGAACAGAGTAACCTCAATCTTCAGTGGTGCCTGTGCTACTAAAGACTATTAAAACATCAAAACAAAAGCAGTAGATTAACCAGGAGGGATACACAGATGCAATAAAGAGGAATCAGACTGTTCTCAG
The DNA here is from genome assembly GCF_030035675.1 of Rhineura floridana. Classification (NCBI taxonomy): domain Eukaryota; kingdom Metazoa; phylum Chordata; class Lepidosauria; order Squamata; family Rhineuridae; genus Rhineura; species Rhineura floridana. Next base: position 29,677,859 of record NC_084486.1, on the reverse strand, counting down.
AACTCTACTTGAGTCAGAAACAAGTATCAAAATATAAAGACAAAACAAGTTATTACAAGTTTATATTTGCACTGGAAGTGTTATTGCAGGGACATGTCCTACAGTCAGTCTAGCTGGTGTCAATTCAGGACAACATGAACATGGATTAAATTATAGCAGAGTTGCAGGAGGGAGGCACACTGTGACCCTATCATCCATTAATTTTTTCTCTTAAAGAATGCAACTATTTTATACATTACAATGAATGCAGAATGTAAAAATGTGCAAATATTTATTTTGAGATTATGGGAAGAGGGAAACAATTAGAACTACAAACATTAAAACTGAAAAAATCGTTTAACAAAAGCAATTATGCTAGGTATATAACTGCTCTGTCTTCAAATTATTATTCCAAACCATACTGGAATCAATTAATGGTGTGTGTGTGTATGTGTGTGAGCAACTACCTGTGTGTGTGTGTGTGTGTGTGTGTGTGTGTGTGTGTGTGTGTGTAGTTTCACAACTGAAAATCAATCATCATAAACAACATCTGGGGATCATTAATAGCTTATTCCACAACTGGATTAACAAAATAAGAAAAAGGTTTGACCAAGAATTCAAAACATTTCCAGCTTTCTCATTTAAAAAGCCCTTTGGATTTATGCTAACAAAGATGAGAAATAACTTTTACATTTACACACATAGATACAGCATATAATTTATAACATTACCATCCAATAATAGTCATTGTGGCTATGCCCCATTTTCTGTTTTGTGAAATAATTGCAATATTTAGCTTTGGAAAGTTTTGGAGATTTCCATATTTTTCAGACTGCTAAGGATACCACAGTAAATCTGCACTTGAAGAGGTATCAGAATTCAAATAAATACAAATGCTTTTTTAAAAAAAACCCACATATTTAAGAAAACCAGAAATAAATGCCAAAATTTCTGGCCTTGGCATACTGAGATACTAACAACTTTACTGGTGTAGTATTTTATGCTATATTTAAATCCATTCCCTTACAGCATAATCTTGGGGATTTGGGGTGGGGGGAGAGATGGTTAAAATATTATAGGTATAATCAGTACTTTTTTGAGATTGTACTTACCTCTTTTTTGGCTCTCCACGGCAACCATTTTGTGCTAGCACCCACAGCACTTTGATCAAGGTATGAGTACTGGCACCTCATTTTTTTAACCTCATTTTTTTGGGTATGATTAATGTTTATTAGCCATGACAGTTCAACAGAACTTCCAAGGACAGAGGCACTATACCCCTGAAAACCAGGTGCTGAGGACAAATGAGAGAAACTTATTACCCTACATGTGAGCTCCTAAGGCATCTGACTGTGCCTGGCATCCACTGGAAACAAAATCCTGGTGTAGAGAGGCCTTAGTCTGATCAATCAAGACTATTTTTGTGTCCTTCACATTCTTTACACTTGTTTATTTAAAGCATTTGCATTTCTAAGCTGTGTACGTAAAAATAAGCATTACATAAAATAAACAATAGACCAATAAAATAATCATAAAGCCAAACATATAAATTTTACTCCCTACTTGGTAAATTGCAACTGAGGTCCATCAAATGGATTTCTGGTGGCCATATGTCCTGCCTTACAGAAGACAGTTCTGTACTTTGAAGGGCTGTCAGAGAACAGTCCTCGGTTTGAAGGAGTCCTCTATTTGAAGGGCTGTCTCATCCAAGCTTTTTATTCTTGCAACAATCCTGTGAGGTAGGTTGGGCTGAGAAATAATGATTGGCACAAGGTCACCCAGTGAGCTTCATGGCTGAGTGGGAATTTGTGCCTGAACCTCCCCCAGTCTTAGTCTGACACTCTAATCCCTCTAGTCCCTCAAACCTTACATTATCAGGAGTGATGAGAAATCAAGCAATATGCTTGCATGTGTGAGCTGAGCCCATGTTAAGGTCCTATAAAACTTAGGTACAGCAGATCATTGGAAAATGACTTACTTTCCTATCTGTCTACCCTTTCTTTGCATCTGGACATAAGCAGTCCTCCTTATAACTTAACCCATGGAGCATCAACTGAAAATTAATGACCCTTACATTTTTCATTTCCTTTATTGGGCAGTATAGTACAAGCATTCTCAAAAGCTTACTCAAGAATATTAACCAAAGGCTGAATCATAACTAACTTGTAAAACATCTTTACTAATACATTTCTGTTTTAAGAAAAATTACTAACCTATACAGAAAAAAGCAATCTTTTCAGGGATATTTTACCATCCAAGCTGATGTGGGTGCTTGAAAGGAAATGAGTGCATGGATGGAGTCTAGTCATGCGTGAATGCAAATAAAGTGGGATCATGATGAAGAATCAGCCCCCTTTGATCTTCAGTTTGTGGCCTTTCATATAAAGGGGTAAAGTTGCTACTAATGCAGCCCTGCCTTCTGGTTGGCTGGGAAAGAGCTGGTTCTTATTAAGCGGTGTGGAACCCTTTTGGACATGCAAATTTACACAACAGTTTAATGCAGAAAAGTCTTCTCTCAGTTTTCACTGCATTCATTCATTTATACAGCAATACAATGAGGTAGATCACTAATATGATTGTAGAACCCTAGGAGAGGAAGACAGTTTGATATTAACATTTAGCATCCACATTAACAGTTCCTGGAGCTGGCCTGTATAGTTGTATACTGTACAGATATAAAAACATTTATTGTGAATTCAAAGTGAATTCTGGGGGACCCTGGCTATCCTTGGAAACTTAGCAAGAGTTCCTCAATTAAAAAAACAGTAAGGACTTCCTCTACCAGTCCTCATTTTCCTTGCAATGGGCACCTGCAGGAGACTGTGGGTACCTTCTAGGGTTTACCCTCTGTACACACAGAGTGTACATCAGTTGCATACGCTAGTGTGCATGCAGTTAGACTTGCACATCGGGTAGAGGAACACAAATGGTGCTTCCTGCACAAGGATTGCCCACATAAGGAAAGGCTTTTTGGTGGCAACTATGGCCAAGTGTATATCTGAAGCAGCACACAGAACCTGCTACACTGACATTACTTTTTCTTGAAGCTATATGTATAATTTTTATAAATATGATGTGCCCACCCATAAACGCATGCCTGCTTGAAATCAGTGGCTGAGGTTGCATGTATTCCTCTTCCCTCCCCAGCCCTTTTACCTTTGTGTCCAGTCCATTACATTGTAAATCTGTGGCCAAGGATTGTTTTGTTCTTTAATCTCTGTATAGTGCTTAGCATATTTTAGATGCTTTATAAATGTTAATAATAAGTAGTAGTGATGATTTATGCATTTGCTGTGGTAAAAAAACCTGGTCACATTAGATGATTATCTGCTAACTGTGCTGCTGGACAACTGACAAATCCAATTTGTCTTCTTTCATCACTTTCAGGGCTACTCATAGCTTTACTTCTTTTAAGATAAAAAAATATATTAATCCTCCATCCCGCTGTTAGGTTCCTGCTCTTTATGTCCCCCAGTTCAGAACAGAGGGGGAGAAAAAGTCATAGAAGAACAAAATGTTCTTATTTAAAATGCACAAAAACAACAAAAAATGGGGAAAACTTCATGGGGAAAAAACATTTATTTCTGTTAAAACTTTCTAGTAAGTATACCAGTACGCATGCTGTGGAGAAAGGTATCTTTTGTCAAGATGATTTGCCTCACTCATTTGTAACAACCTGAATCTGTCAGTTGGGGATACAACACACAGAGTGACTCCAACACTATACTGTAAATAAATAAATGCTCTAGTAATGTATAATTCCAGCCTGAGTCATTGGTGTATAGTAATTTTGTTGTCAGAATGTTTTGTATCATGGACTTCTGTGTCCATTGATAAGCAACCTGTATAGTGTAGTTAGAGTGTTAGACTCAGGCCTGGGAGACCTGGGTTCAGATTCCTGCTCTGCCATGAAGCTCACTGGGTGACCTTGGGCCAGACACTGCCTCTCAACTTAACCTTCCTCACAGGGTTGTTATGAGGATAAAATTGGGGGTGGGGGGTGGGAGATAACCATGCATACCACCTTGAGCTCTTTGCAGGAAAGGTGGGATATAAATGTAAATACAAAATAGAATTTAAAATTAAAATATGTTTTCATTTTTGTTGATTATTCCTACTCTCTTGAATTCTTCATCTGGTGACCAAGAGACATTACCTTCTCCTTTACACCTAATCTCTGTGGGTATATTTCTCATAAACACCTTTGGTAGGCTAGGAAAAAACATCTAAAATTCCTGCAAATTAAAAGGCATCTGGCCTATTTTTACATGTTGTAAGAATTTCACTCACATTCCTGAAATCTAGTCTCCCCCTCTCAGATGTGATTGATAAACAACAGTATCTTAAAGTAATCCATTTATCAACTGTACCACCATGCCTGTGTTTAGATTTAGCTGTCATCACTTTATTCATGTGACATCAATCTACATGGTATCAGTGTAAACTGTTTGCGTAACCCAGTGCAGTACATTTTATTGACCTATCTTGGGGGGGGGGCATGAGGATAAAACAGTGCTCTTATCAGCTGCATCCCATCAATGTTTTGAAACTGACAAAATGCATTTGGTATTATAGGGCTAGAATTCTACTGGAGGACTAGGTTAGCTATTACTAACTTATCTCAGACCTCACAGTCTTTGACTACATCATGAGTACAAGCCACCAAACACAACTACAGTATACCACATCATTAATCCTAACAAGGCATATATGGGAAGAATGGCTCTTTTTGATTAAAACAAAGGTTTAAACATGCATGGATATGAAATTAAATCAAATTTTAGCCAAGGGTGCAGTTGTCCAGAGTAATTGGGGTGGGGTGGGGTTGTAGACCCATTGATTTCAGGGAGCAGGGTCCCAGCCAGGTCCCTATGTACAAGCCAAACAGTATGAAAGGAGAGTATGTTAGCCACTGAAAAGAGTCCTTGTCCTTTCGTGATGACTGGAGCCAGCCACAGTGAAAGGAGATGAGTCAGTCACTGAGAAGACTCTTCTCAGTAGCAAACACACAGCCTCCCCTTTCATGCTGATTGGCTCCCAGGGATGTCTGTTGTAATGGAGTGTGGACTTGCAAGATGACACAAGAACAAGGAGACAAGAGAAAATTGAAAAGGGGGGGATGGCTGTGAGGGGGTGTGATGTGACTATCATGAAGGGATCCTGCACTTCTGAATTTGCCACTTCACTGCTGATTTCAACTACACACAATCGTAGACAAGGAAATATATATATATTAATTTGGAAAAGTCTAAGCAATTACATGACAAGAAGATTGAGCTCTAGTCACAATATGGGATGGAGGTTTATACCTAACACCCACTTGTGAAAATAGTTCCATAAATGTAAAGTGCATTGGGACTGTACCCTAAAATCTTAAAACTGGCATTCATACGTAGTCGAATCTCAAAACAGGACGCCTGTACATCTCTTCAATAAGAGAAATAAGGGCTGATTAACACTTAATGGAGCACCTTGAAAGCATGCAGAGGTCATCAACATACCTGTACAGAGGCAGAATTTGTGAGAACTCCAAAAGGGCTGCAACAACCATGAAAACCACAGTGGCCCAATGTACATCTAATTCTGGTTAGCATTAATGGCACCTCAATATGAGTGCTGCTGAGTCGCAAGCCCAACAGTGGCTACAGCAGCTGTGCACTCCTGAAGGGGATCCTCTAAGTGTAGGTCAGGTCATGAAGTATACCCCCAAATAGTTAACGTATTTTCATAATGGTTACATTATTACCACTGATGCATACACAGTACCACAGATAGCAAAGGAATAGTACTAGCATATTATAAAACATCAGAAAGCAAACCAGGGGCGCTATAACACCATCTGACACAAAGCAGTTAACTCTACAGTGACTGGCAAACAACGTTATTCAGTAACATTATTAATGGCGATAATCTGTTATTTTATTTCTTTATTAAATTTATATCCTGTCCTTCCTCCCAGAAGGAGCCCAGATGCAATAATCATATGCGGGAGCTGTGACTGTGATCCTTTCGTTAGAAGCACAGTTTAGCACTAGGATAATTAATCCCAGTTGGTTGCTGTTGCCACTTACTATTCGTTGTTATCTGAACAACTTTGGCTATCTGCCATGCCCTACAGGAGTTATAAGTGAGTATATGTAACATTTAAACATATAAGCAACTTTGTATTGAAACTGCTGGCAAAAATATGGTCATTTATCATAGACCTGTGGCTGCAGTTGCTCAGAAATCAATTTAAATGAAATCAGAGGGACTTATAATAAAAAAACAAGACAGGTGACAAAAGCCAAATTTTATATTCCATCCAAGATGCCTTAGTGTAGGGGTGGGGAACCTTTCTAAGCCAAAGGGATGCATTCTTTTGTGGGCAGCCTTCTGGGGATGGCATGCTGGTGGTGGGTGTGGCCAGAGGCAAAGAGTGGGTGGAGCAATTCTCCATCCTCTATCCAGGCTGCATGAGGGATCATCACAATTCAAGGACACATTCTAGCTAGGAAAAAGCACTTGAGAGCGTGGATTAGCGAGGGGTGTGGCCTGGGGAGGAGCATAGCCTATGGAGAGTCCTGAGAGCTGGATAGAGAGGCCTGGAGCCATATTTAGCCCCTGAGGTTTCATACCCTTGCTTTAGTGCAACAGTGGTGGGGTGATTACATTTAATGAAGGTCTGGAAAGGCCACTCCTGTGGCGGTAGCCTCTAGATCCTCCCACCTTCCTCTAAGTTACAAGAGGATAGATTATAGTTGAACATTAGGGAAAAAATTCTTAATGCTAAGAACTGTTCAACAATGGTGGGCTCTCCTTCGCTGGAGGTCTTCCGAGCAGAAGTTGGGCAGCCATCTGCTGGAGATGTTCTGGCCTTGACCTTTCTGTATCAAGTGTGTGTGTGTGTGTGTGTGCGTTGGACTCCTTGGCCTATCAGGCCCCCTCCATGATTTTTTATATTTCCACATGAACAAATGAGGTGACCATCTGGATGCAAACCTGCCACCTGTCCATTCTTACCTTAGCCCAAATAACAGGTTACCGGCACTGCAGCTCCCACATCCATGGGGACTACATAGGAAAGAGGCACCACTAAGTCTTTATGTTTTTAATCCCTTCACTTTGGGAAGTTAGGACATCTCACACAAGGGGCAAAGACTTTTCAGCTGTAAGCACAACCTCGTGGACCTCGCATGCTCCCGTAAAATGGAACAATCCCCTTTGAGAAAAGAAATGTCAAGCCTGTTGTTTAAGAGGATATTTATTTTACTCCTCTGTTCAGCCAAACAGGCTCCCAGAGTGGCTTGCATACAATTGATAACAAAAACTAGACTGGTCTGGGCTGTCAAGGTAGGCCACTGCCTGGCCTTTTTCTCTTCTTGGGTGGCTGAAGTTGATAATGGGAGATCATGAGAATTTTTTAAAAAATGATTTCTTAGGCTGAACCTTGTTTTTACAATTGTTTAGGACGTTCCTGATCTTTTGAGAGTGCAAGCTGTGAACGTTGAGATGCTTTTTTTTTTTATCAACAACCACCCTGAGCACACAGAGCCACATATAACTTATTTAAAGAAATAGATAAAATGAAAACCCTTAGAAGGACAGCAGGAAACAAAAAGAGCATATTCCCCCCCTCAGATATTTCCTGAAAATAATTTCATGATTTATGAAAGACTTCCTCCCCACTACCCTACCCCTCCCAAAGATCCATATTACAAAGATTTATGGATTTCATATCTCAAAGTTTTCTTGGTGCTAAATACTGTAAGCAATACTGGTTTGCCCTTAGCTGCAGCATTTATCCACTTAGCAATATGGCTAATATATCTTGATTTTCATAGCACAGGTAAACAATTATAGAAATTACAATGCACCAGCTACTAGAGTTACCCAGAGTGCATAAAGAATGCATGCTTTGAAACATGTTCAAATGTATATCCCCTCAGGTGCTTTGGTCCATCTGGAAAAAGTATTCCTAGTCAAGCCAGCAAGACTTTTTAGCAACCTTCACCAACCTGGCGCCCTCCAGATGTTTTCGACTACAATTCCCATCAGCCCCAGCCAACACAACTGTGACGGTCTTAGCAAAGTCTTAGTACAATCTGAAAGTAAAGTTTGATGGTTCTTGCATCTCCAATGCCCTTTCTGGTGAGCCTTAAGACAATAAAAGTACCAGAGGAAATTGCTGAAGAGACAGAGGTTTCTTTAAAATATTCACAACACCCTGAAGAGGCTATCCACTTCACAGTTTTACATTTGAAAGGGAAGCTGAAAAACAGCTTGTCTTTTCAGCAGTGTTAGCCACTGCAGTGGATATTAAAATCACATGCGCAGTTGCATGTACTGTATATAGCTTTGTTGGACTGCATCCACAGAGGTCAAATGCAGGAACTGAGTTTTATTTTTGAAGAATTTTGAGTGTTCTTCTGTGTGAGGGTTTCAGAATACAAAAATGTGGTAGGCCAGAAAGACGGGGAAACCAGAATAACAGCCCTCAACACAAAAAGTTTAAGAACAAACAGCATGGATCAACTTTCACAGTAAGTTATTATTACATCCAACCAAACACCTCTTTAATTCATATCAGATAACTGAGCAAGACACACTGCTTTCCAAAGATGTGTTTTGCTTCTAATAAACGAGTTTTAAAATACAAAAACTCCAGATAGATACGGATGCATCCTTGGTCTCTGAGTGAAGGTAGAATATTGCTGGCATCCAGCAATTCAAATATACGCATCTTTTGCTCTTTTTGAAAGGTTTATCCATTATTACTACTTTTTACTTGGAAAAATGGAAGCAAATTTGCCAACAACAAAATGGTTTGAACTTGCAAGAAGTATAAGAGGAAAAGTTGCTTACCAAACTCATCGCATATACAGTCGTTTTCAATAAGAGTAGGGTGATCAAACGTTTCTCGACAGTAGAGGATCTGTGGGTTTTTGCTGATTACGGCAATGCCCCCAAGGGCTAATACAAACTGGTCTGTTAGTATGGAGGATGGCTTCCCCTGAATGCGCTTCAGCATGGAACGATAGCGACAGTATTGTGGATAGCTGAGGATCAGCACATTGGAATCTTCATCATCTTCACCTACAAGAAAAAGTAGTGAAACCGCCTTTATTTATTGCCCCAGCTATCATGTTATCTTAAACAAACCAGGTATTGGGAAGTATGTCAGATTCTCACTCTAAATTCTTTGCACTGATCTTGGGGAGGGGGAGCAAGAAGAAACGGACAGGGATATGGAGAAGTGCTACCTCCTTCAATTCCCTCTCTCTGTCCCCTGTTCTCCACTCCTCAGCTTCCTGCAACAATCTAAATATTTATATTGGCATAAAAGGTGGATCTATCCAGGAATCATTGCACATCATAAACTGCAGAGATTAAGCATGTTAAAGAATTTGCTGTCACAAGTAGGGCATGTACTCAATAGACTTGTATGTCCTGATATAGCTTTTCTTTCTTAGGATCAGCCTGTTAATCATGAACAACAGTAGTCTTTGGCATCTTTCAAGCCACAAATTTATCCCATCAGAATCAGTGCAGCCAGGTTTGGGGTATGCAAAGTACTGGAATGTAGGAATCATATGGTATAGAATGTGGCCTCTAGTGAAAAATTCAATAATTGTTTGTTTTAAAACAGAACAAAGTTTCTAGTCCACACAACTGAATTAAAACAAAAATCTTAAATGTTGCTTTTGTTTATTTTATTTTTACATTTACCTTTCCTCCATAGAGTTCAAGGATTCTATCCTCACAACAACCCTTTGAGGTACGTTAATCTGAGAGACAATTACTAGCCCAAAGTCACCAATGAATTTCATAGCTAAACATAGATTTGAATCCTGGCCTCCCAGGTCCTAGTCTGACATTCTAACCACACCGCCACACTGGTATAGCTTCAGACACCCGAGGTGATTGTGGTGGGAATAGCAATAGCCAGATTAGGGCTTCTTCAATAGTACGGTTACCCTGCCCTCCCCATATCAACAATCCTTACTGCCCTACTCATATGAATTGAAACTGAGAGGAACGCACATGTAATGCATTTTGAGGATGATTCCAGTTTATTGATTTGGCATTTTTAAATTGTAGGGAGGGTAGGACACCAGCCTCCCTCTTAAACATTATTTAGTAGCTATTATTTAGCCTGCCCTTTAGACCATGAAAGGCTTTCCACAGCTTTTTGCTATTGTTACTTAACTCCATCCGTCTCCACCAAAGTTTTCTTTTTCCCTGCTGTTTTACTGGGTTTCTCCTGTGGAGTTTTGTATTGTTTTTATTGTAACAATTTTTATTGTTCTTTCTTCTTCTGATTTTATATTATGCTTTATGTTTCTAAAGATGAGCAAATCGCTTACAGACTGTTTACCTAGCAAGCAACTAACACACTGCATAAATAATAATAAAATAATGTTAGCAAATAATATTACTTGTAAGGCACCTTAGAAGGATTTTTATCTTGAAAGGCGGGACATAAATTACTGTGATAAATAAATAATAAATAGTGCACACTCGGATCTCAGCGTGCACCATGCAGGTAGGTATGTTTATACTCTCGGCTCTGGGAACACTCAATGTGCTTGGCTATTAGGCAAGCAACTACAAAAATGGAGAGACATTTGGGCCTTGTTTCCACTGGGGCAGCAAATCGAAGTCTGGGCTGGACCACTTCTGTCTGCAAGACCTTCCTCTTTCAACAAGCTTTTTAAGTAGAGACCTTATCCCACACTGTGTCTGTGTTGGAATTGCTTTTTAAGATGTTTTTAAAATATGTTTTTAAAGATATTGTAATATATTTTAAAGTCTGTTTTTATTATGTTTTAGAGTATTTTTAGTGTTTTTGTTTGCCACCCTGGACTCCTACTGAGAGGAAGGGTGGGATATAAATCTAATAAATAAACAAATAAATAAGTGGAGGTTCACATGATTTAATGCTTCCACCATGGAAAAATGTCAGGGGAAAAGGCTGGGCTGGAATCCTTTACACCGGCATCTAGGTTTTTATGTGGATTCCCTCCCTCAACCATGTAAACATTCAGCCATATAAGCTTGCACCTACAGTTTAAAATTGTACAGGTGAGACACATAGCAATGGATGAAACTGTCCATTTCAGTTTCTCTGTTTCTCATTTTTCCAATCACAAATTCAATTCTCCATGTTCCTGCAGTAATCCGTGTTTTTTTAAAAAAATCCTCATGAAAATTCAAGATATTCTGCAAGATATTTTCCAAAATATAATGTATTCTTGTATGTTATTTTCACCAGTGTGTGCTTTTTATGAACACAGTTCTCCAATGCATGTATGCTTTGTACACACTGTTTGATTGGAGAACTGAATTGCAAAATACAGAAAAGTGTGAATTTTGAAGTATAATTGTGGTTCAGTTTACGTATTGGTTGAAGTGTGAATTAGGAAGCATTAAAGTGCAAATAAAATTGAATTTCTCCCCCATCTTTAGAGACCTAGCATGTTTAATATCTCAGTGAGAATTAGGCCATAGTTGTTTGTACTTCCCTTGGCACAACTGGTCCCATATGGTTCTTCCATATTTATATGATTTGTATGTATTTAGATTGTTATGATCTTTCAAAATGAATCTGACAGATTGTGAGATCGTTATCCATTATTATAGTTGCAAGGTCAATGCCAAGCTGAAAGTGATAGGCCTACTACACCTCTGCAAAATTCCTATCTGGAACCTTCGGATTTGAGTAATCTCTAATCAGCTCTAAAACAAGTTTCTCAATCTGTGGACAGAAATAATGAGAGTTACGGGAAATGACAAGCATGGCTTTTTAAAAAAAAAAACCCTCACCGACTCCTTTCTTTAATGCTTTTTGCCAATATGTTTTCAAATTTTCAAACACTAACCATCAGGTTGATGGTTAGATCAGCTTGAAATAGATACTTTTTTTTTAAAAAAAAGGCTGGGAATCTCAGATTTCTAACAAGAGTCCATATAGCATGAAAATGCTGTGGGGGTTGTAGCATAGTCCCATGGGTCCTATGTTATCCATCCCAGCAACAGAATTGGGGCTGCAAACTACAATCTATTCATCAGTGTGATTCGACGTAAAGGAACATATCCTGTATGCCATTTAACACCATACCCGAGTCACATACAGAAGCCAACATTATGTGCCCATGTTGCAACCTGCAAGAATGCCATTTATAGCCCCTTTTCTCCTCAAAGGAATAACTTTTCTAAATACTGTGCCTTTTATCCTTCCACAGAGCACGCAGAGGAAACCCAAACAATTCCTTGTCCTGCAAGTACAGGTCACATATTTTGACAAAGCATGTCTGAAACGCAAATATAGAAAAGTGAAGAACTGTTGTGGGGGAGCAGAATCGGGTGATCACAATTCAATCCAGTCTTTACGTCCTTGACTCTCCAAGGCTGCAGAACCTTACTCATAGCACCTTCTCTCTTACCCCCATGAATTTCACAACCCCAGGCAGTCCCCTCCATCAAATTTTATTACTTTTATTCTCATAATAAGCAGAGGGGCTTGTGTACATTTTTATTCCCCCCATCATTCAAGGGGGTTCAGATTGAGGAAGGTCACCTCAACGACAACCCTGCGAGGTAAGTTAGGCTGAGAGAGAAAGAGTAAATTGTCTGAGGCCACCCAGTGAGCTCCACAGCTGGGCAGGGACATAAACTGGAGCACCCAACTTCCAAAGCCACACTGGTCATATCTCAGTGGCAGAGCACATGCTTTGTATGAAGAAGATCCTAGATTCAATCCCTGGCACTTCCAGTTAAAATTATCTTATGCAGCAGGGCTAAGAAAGACGGCAGTGTCAAACTCTGGAGAGCCACCACCTGCCAGAAATCTAGGCCAAATACACCAAGGGTGTATTATACATGCAGTGTAAGGCAGCTTCTCAAATCCTTTAAGCTGTAATGTGGGTCCTCCTCTCAGTGCTGGGCTGCTGAACATACAGATGACAGGCCTGGCTTAATGCATTCCTATTTCACAGCTCGACACTGTATGTTCACACATGTAACACTGTCTTCAGTCTGGAGATGACACAACACTTTCCTCATGTGCCAGGATGTGGTCAGTCTCATAGGAACCTTTGTTACAAACCACTGGTTTCCAGTGAAGCACATGATAAAGTAACTGCGTAAAGTGCTCCACGCTATTCTGTGGCATTTTAATGGCATTTAAAAGCAACCCAATCGCTAAAATTAAAACTGTATGCACGACTGATCTACCTTTTGTTGTTTTGGCTTCTAACACAATCCCTAGGTACAGAAACAATAACAAACAAACAAAAAACCTGAATGCCAACAAGCCTAACCATGTAATAACTATGTCCAAGTAAATACTTTGGAAGGTATTTCCCCTCCTTCTTTTATTCAAAAAAGTTCAACAGATCACTCTAAGGAAGGACAAAGAAAGGGGTAAACTGCACCATTTGTTTAAGGAAAGCAAATAAAAGGTTCTTGGAACAAAGATTTTATTTCAGCCACACCTATGTGAGAAATCAAAGACCTATTTCTTCCCAAAAAACACACAAACGGGGGGAGGGGCGGGCATGGAATCTTTCAACAGATTCCAAATGTTATATAACTGTAGCTATATTTTATTAATGCATTCTGTCAAGATGAAACAATTGGAAATAATTTGCAGCTGGTATAAGGTGGAATTTAAATGGTGATTATCACTTTCTCGTTAAGATGCGTGACTGAGAAATTTAAGTCCTTGCTGAAGAGGCAATGCCCAATAACATGTCCACTTCAGCCACATGCCCTGCGCACAGCAGAAGGCAATACTTACAGGAAAGGAAATACCTGCCCGGCACAATACCTATAGGAGTAAGACTGAAATATTTCCTAATCTTGTGTTTAAATCGTAACTGCTTGCTTTAATAACCTCTCTCAAGGTCAGTCTTTCATATACATAGTTACCTATATATCCCAACTACAGGCAAAAGGAAGAGGAGGGGAATTCATGATGAATTTCATGTTCATCTACCTCATCTAGAATACTCTCCCCAGTAAGACAGATCTTCCAAGTGAATATGGTCATTTATAGGCTGGGATCCAAACAGCCAACTCTAGGTATCTCCGGGATGGATGATTTACTTTCTTCTCCTTTTTCCAACAGCAGACCCCTGTGCCAGATCATAAATGACTTTTGAAAGTGCTGTCAGTTTCCAAAGTGTCTTGCCATTTGGCATGAAGAGCTGCTGTTTGAGACACAGAAACCCAGAGCTCCCTTGCATATGTGGGAACCAGTCCATCAGATCCTGATTATATAAGAATATAATCTATTTTTATTATTATTAGAATATTATAATACAGTTTAATAGTAATAATTTAAAAACTAGATTTCAGCTGTAGAGGCCACCGTTCCCTAAAGGTCCCAATCAAATTATTACCTTGGGCACAATCTACTTCTACTGAGTAAGCCTAACTGAAACAAAGCTTCTAGCCCATTTATTCAGTGCTTGAATTAACAGGAGAAAAGGGGTGTTGGGGGGGGTTATTGAAAGCCACAAGCTCCACCCCCGACTGCTCCCCATTTTAGCTAAATCATACTCCCCACCAGCCTTAAAAAAGTAGCTAAGGTGAGTGGCACAAGGCAGCAGGCCACCTGCCCACCCCCTTCCCAGGTCCTGCTATAATTTGAGCCCTACATTCATTTCTAAGTAGGAAGATTCCTACTTTCAAGTGCCTGCAGCAAAGCAGTCCAACATGGAACTAGGCCAGAACCATGGCCTGGATTCCCTTTTTTCCTTCACTGGCTCAGCAGAACAGCAGAAAAGGAAAGGAAGAAAGCCTGAAATAGCTCTGCCTAGGAATCACTGTCTTATTCAACTCATCTTCTTCCCTGAGATTGCAATTATACAGAGGCAATATTAGCTCTCCTCCCCCAACTTCCTTGTAGATCCTGAAGCTTGGGATGGGAAGCTGGTGGGTCTTAGAATGTAGCCATAATCGCACACAGAGGAAGAAGGATAAGAGGCCTATGGATGTTGCCTTCCCTGGACTCGCCAATTTCTGGGATTGATTCTGCTTTAAGTATATTCAAGACTGGTTCATATCATTGCCACCACCCTTTTGAGCCAATCAACATGATGATTGTATGGGTACCCGGCCTGGTTTTTTGTTGCCATTAAGACCTAGATTTCAGTTGGGTCACCGATCAAAGTGTAAGGTGACAGGGGCCACACCATTATTCAATCCACTTTTAGAAGGGTTGCAGTTGTGCAACAAACCATGATTTGGGTCCATCTTAGAACCCAACCTCACTCAGCCTTTTTAAACACATGAAAAAACTGCAATCCAAGCTAAATGCATGTACCCAATGGCTGTGGTAAGTCTTTGATGATAGAATTTGGGATGAAATCAACTACATTTACCTTTAAACAGAGCCACTGGCGTAGTCATTCATCATGTATCCAGAACAGCGGCAACCCTACCACAAGGTAAGAAGTGGCTGCTGCCGCCTGCAATAGTAGGTTGTGGGTGTCATGAAGGACAGCAGAATGAGTGGCAGATCTGATCCATGGGGTACAACACATAAGCCTGATTGAACTGAAAAGGAGCTGAAGTGTGACCATGCTAATTAGTAAAAGAAGGATGACATTTAGATTTTCTCCCTCAGGAACCAAAGTGCCTTAGGCTGCCCTGGTCCATATAGTCAGTGAGATGAGACAGTTGAAAAATGTGTTATGTGTTGTCTGGCAATCTGGATGAATGGACAACGATCATGCCCAAATCAACTTCTACTGACTGCATTACATATTCAGCAATTACTGCAAACCTATTTGGGTCTTCAATTAAATTATGCATAGGCAAACATGCTAGGGGAAACAGGAGCAGGCTGACAGGCCCTGCCCACTCCAGCATATCACCTTCTGCCAGTTTACAGCCCTCCAGCGCAATTAAGGCCACATCCACCCCAGACATTTATTCCACTAGAAACAGTCATGGCATCCCCCCAAGAATCCTGGGAAGTGTAGTTTGTGAAGGGTGCTGAGAGGAGATGCCCTATTCCCCTCACAGAGCTTCAATTCCCAGAGTTTTCTGGGAAAAATGGGCTGACTGTTAAACCACTCTGACCACTGAAGCTGTGTCGGGAATAGGAATCTCCTAACAGTCAGCACCCTTCACAAACTACATTTCCCAGGATTCTTTGGGGGAAGCCATGGCTGTTTAATGTGGAATAAAAGTCTGTTGTGGATGTGGCCTAAGAATTGTGCAGGATTCTAAATCATGTGTGGAACCTCCATGAGTGAAGCAGGCTTTCCATTTCAGACCTTTACCCTAAAACCTGTGGAAGGCTGTACACTTGAGGAAGGTGATGCCCCAGAGTGGGTGGGGCTAGGCAGTATACTCCCCTAACCTCCTCCTTGCATGTTGGTTTACATGTGATTTAACTGAATGCCCTATTAATTTGACTATTTTAACTGGCACTCTCTGGAGGCAGGATCTGAATTCATGTCAAAGTCCAACACTCTTTCCACTAAACCACACACTGACCTTCAAAAAATGCAATTCACAAAATGAGGAGACAACTTGAATTCCTGGTCCACCCTTTTTAGAGAAAAAAACCCTCTTTACAGACAGAACAAGGAAATACATAAAAGTAGCTTGCTTTGTTTGTGTTTAAAAACACCACACTATAATGATTATTGCTAACTGCCATACTCCACTTTTAACTTCAGTAAGCTGCTCCCCCCCTTTTTTAAAAAAAGCACACAAAACAATCTTCACACCAGGATTTATAGAGCTTGATGGAAAAAATATGCATGTTCCTTCCTGCACCTAATTACCCCAACTGTAAAAATCTGCCAAATGTTCTGCCCTTTAGTTCTTTTAATCATATTAGTGCAAATGCATTCTGATGCCAATCGAAACAAACATGTAAAGATCTCTCACGCGCTCTTTGCTTAACAGATTCCAAACATGTATTAGAAGAACTGTTTTTCAAAATACTATCTTCCCCCTTTTCAGCCAGAAAACATGGAGGTGTAATTTTGTTTTGCATTGTATGTACGCAGAGAATAGTACACATTATCAATAACTAATCAGATAATAGGGAAAAACTATTGCATTTATTCATTTATTCTCTGTCTATACAGAATATGAATAAAAGGGGATCAAGTGTTACGATAAGGAAGAGCCATAGTGTCAGCGCACATTTTTTTGCATACAAAATGTCCCAGGTTCAATCCCCAGCATCTCCAGGTAGGGCTGGGAAAGATCCCCATCTGAAACCCTGGAGCGCTGCTTCCAGCCAGCATATGTAGGACCAATGGTCTTTCTTGGTATAAGGCATCTCTTATGCTCTTGATTTTCAAAGTCTTGTCTGCGACTTCTGCCTTCTCTGTTCAGACACAACTTGTAAATTTCACCATTGTAAATTTCACCATTGTAAATTTCACCAATTTCGCTACAACAAATATATCCCAGGCGAAACATTAATTAGTTTGCCTCATTGTCAGACTAGACAGCATCCAATTTGGACTCCATGTAAATCGAACCACATCACAGAAGACCCTCTTGAAACTGTTTGAAGGGTGGTACTTCCAATACTTCACTGCAGCAGACATTTCCTTCTCAAAGCTCAATTTGAAGAAGCTCAAAGCTCCCCCTGAAAGAGCAGGTACGTAGTTTGGGGGTTCTTTTCGATTCTTCCTTGTCTCTCGAGGCCCAAGTGGCCTCGGTGGCACGGAATGCATTTTACCATCTTCGTCTGGTAGCCCAACTACGCCCCTATCTGGACAGGGACGACCTCGCCTCCGTTGTTCATGCTCTGGTAACTTCAAGATTGGATTACTGTAATGCGCTCTACGTAGGGCTGCCCTTGAAGACAGTTCGGAAGCTTCAGCTGGTGCAGAACGCGGCTGCCAGACTATTGACGAGGACCAGTCGGTCTTCACATATAACACCTATTCTGGCGCGTCTGCACTGGCTCCCTATTTGCTTCCGGGCGAGATTCAAGGTGCTGGTTTTGATCTATAAAGCCTTACACGGCGTGGGACCTCAATACCTTGTGGAACGCCTCTCTTGCTATGAACCTACCCATTCACTTCGTTCAGAATCTAAGGCCCTCCTCCGGGTACCAGCTCATCGGGAAGCCCGGAGGGTGGTTACTGGATCTAGGGCCTTTTCTGTGGTGGCCCCTGAGTTGTGGAACAGCCTCCCCGAAGAGGTACGCCTGGCGCCTACACTTCTATCTTTCCGGCGCCAGGTAAAGACCTTTTTATGCTCCCAGGCATTTTAATCTTTTAATTTTCTTAATCTTTCTACTTTTAACATGTATCCTTCTTAATTTGTGTTGTATTTCGTTTTTGTTGTGCTTTCTGTTGTTTGTTTGTACATGTTTTTGTGATTTTTTACTATGATATATTGTATTTTATCTTGTTTGTTCACCGCCCTGAGAGCTATTCTGCTAAGGGCGGTATATAAATTGAAATAATAATAAATAAATAAGAAAAAAGAATGCTCCTAGCAACCGAGCCAAGGCAGAGCACCAACTTCATACACCTGGTGCAGCTCCAGCCTTTAGAGATATTGATAATTATATTGACGTTTCCGTGTCATTGCTATTCTGCTGCGACACAGAACTCTGTTTTCGAATTATGCGTTTCCTATATGCTGAATTTTTTATTTTGGGGGGAGGGGTGAAAATCAAAAGAACAATGCTGTGCAGATAAGAATACTCACATCTGTTACTATCATTACCAACATTGTAATGTGAAGCAAGAAAAGAGGAGGGAAATGGTGAATATAATTTCTCAGAAGGTAATTTTCCTTTCAGCCTAAGTACTCTTATTCATCGCACAGTTACTCAATGATTTCCTGTTCTAATTACAAGACATTATACAGAAAGACGTTTGTAGAAGGGGACCATGCAAGCGCCTAAATCTAAAGAGCCTGAATTGGCTGTCGGTGTTTAAGATTCCAAACTTGTGCATCAACTTTATCAGTTCTCCATCTCCAGCATTGTGTGATGTATCCCACCACAAATCTAAATCTCTCCCAAGGCAGTTAAGTTAGCACAAATTTATACATCAAAGAGGGAAATACACTTGCAGTTAAACTGCCGAACAAAACAATCAGTTATTCCCCCCGCCGCACTTCTTGTCGGCTGTTAAACTGAAAGCAAGCCAAGAAGAGAGGAAAATATTAAAAAACAAAAACACAATTAAAAGAAAGGAAAAGAAAAGACAGAGAAAGAGAAGAAGAGAGACTGCCTCAAAATTTAAGCGAATATGCCACAATTATTTTTAATATATTTTTTGTAAAAATGTACTGTGACAGAAATTATGCGTCACTATTGCACTGTTGTGGTTATTTTGAGAAATGGTTTGTACTGTAAGTCAGCTGCTGAAGCCCCACCCTTCATAATGTGTTAATTCTCGATGCAGCAATCAACCGAAGTAGGCACTGAATGGCTAACAAAATAGACACACATGGTGGAGAGCATTTAGCAAAAAGGAATTAACATAATGACACTGATCTTCTCAATCTGTTAATTTAAATGAAGACAAAAAAAACCCACCATCACCAAAAACTCATCCCAGACTCATAGAATTTTTCATATATGGAAACAGATATTTTAAACAATGTTAAGTTGGAGTGAGGGACAATGGGGCTAGAACTGGCAGCCTCTGGATCTAGGGCCAACATTTTCTCCAGTGAAATACTGTGGTGTGTGGGTGTCCGTGTGTATGCCTCAAAGATCTTTCAAGTCACAAAAGGGAATAAGGATGTACAACATTGGCTGCTGTGATTGGCAGTGAGTAGAAAGCTTCTGTATTGGTCAGACCCAATAAAAACACTGGGTACCTAGCCTTCTACCTTTGACTAGTCAGTAGATCAGAATAGGGTTGCCAGGTCAGAAGCATCCCAAAACCTGAGATTTCAGGGGTGGGCCCTAATGACGTCATGCGGGCAGGTCATAGTGATGTCATGGGGATGGGCTACAGTTATGTCACAGAGGTGGGCCCAAGTGATGTCATTAAGCATAATACATTAAGCATCAACTACAGTTGCTTGGAGCATACAATTCAAACAAAACTTTTTATCTGATTGGAAATTAAAATAGAAATCTTAGCTGAAAGATAACGCCTGGGTAAGGAACATTTAATCTAGCCTACTTGATTCTGGCGAGAAGGATTTAAGTGCCCTCAGGCCAGCCCAGTCACCAGAAGGCCACTGTAGGAAGAACAGAGCCTAGTGTTGTGGAGATGTTAGATAGGAGCACTCAGGATTAAAGAGAGATGCCCCTGAAGGCTGCAATTCTAAACACAATTACAAAGTCCCATTGAACTCAATAGGACTTACTTCTAAGTAGATATGGTTTGGATTGTGCTGTTGGTAAAGCTTGACTAGGGATCCTATGCAAAGATATCCATATTGAAGCAGGGTTGCAATGTCCTGCCCATACCTTTCAACATGGCTGCTCCAAACTTCTTTACAGATTTGACCCTTCACTTCCGAAAGAGGTCTGAGAAATGAATAACAGTAAGAAGATTCTCTACCCTTTTCTGTCTACCTTGTGGGCTGCTATAAACTCACTTTGACACCCAATCCAATTCCAGTGAGTAATAATTGACAGAAAGAAAACACACATTGTTTGATCTACCTTCACAGACAGCAGCTTGGGAACAACAGCAATTGCAGCCACACTTCCCAATATGTGAATTCTCTTTTGCCACTATTGGGCAAGAAACAAACTGTCATGCAACCAACAAGATGCATCATCACTGGGTTTAAGAGGGTTGAGCTGAGAGCATGGAACCACTGTTGTTGCTTCTATGAATGTAAGGGAGTGAGGTTAAAGGTAAATGAAATGCAAAAACAACAAGTAAAACAAAAGACAGTTATGATTTCCTAAATGCAATACCATACAACAACAAAATTCCTATGAGTAAGGCAGAAAACTCAGCATCCCACAACCAGTCAAGATTCCTAACCAAAAACCAAAACTAAGCATCCTAGCAGCCAGTTAGTCATGGTCACAGAAATCCCCATGCAGCACAACCTGACCCAGGGGCTGAAGTTAGTGCAGAATGCTGTGGCACGATTGCTGACAAGAGTGAGACCCCATCAGCACATAATACCTCTCTCCGAAATCTGCACTAGTTGCTGATTTGCTACCAGGTCAAGTTCAAGGTGTGCTTTCCACGCCACGGGTGCCACACAGTACTTGTTCTGCTCTTGTAAGAAATCAGTCCTTTAGTGTGGCAGCACCTACACGTTGGAACTCCCTGCCTATTCACATTAGGCAGGCACTTCATTGTACTCATTTTGGCACCTCCTACCCAGGCATGTAGAAGCTATTGTGTTTTTATCTGTTTTTAACTCATTGTTGGTTTTATTATTTTGAATGTTTTTAAATACCTGTCTTTAATTGTTTTTCCAATAATGTAATTGTTTTAATTCCTTCTGTAAACCCATGTTAGGTTTTTTTTTACAATAAAGCGGTATATAAATGTTGTAAATAAAATACATAAATAAATTTCAGAGTCACTGTGGCCCTTGGGTCTCTTTCCATTTTTAGGAACAAAGGAATCTGCCTTATACCGACTCAGGCCATTTGGAACCATCTAGCTCAGTACTGATGACATGGACTAGCATTGGCTCTCCAGGATTCCAGGCAAGAGTCTTTTCTGGAGATTGAATTGTGGACCTTTGCATGCAAGGTATATGCCCTACCACTGAGCTACAGCCCTTCCCCTGTTCAAAAAATTATATTTTAAAATAATTCTACTCCTGCCGGCAGGAAGGACGGGATATAAATAAATAAATAAATAAATAAATCTTTTCAATTCACTAATGAATGCACATCATACCTAGGGCAGATACACACCATTCATTTAAAGCACATTTAACACACATTTGATGCACATGAATCACACCACAGAATCATGGGGACTGTAGTTTGCTAAGGGTGGTAGGAACTCTAACTGTGAGGGAGAAACAACACTTCCCAGGATTCTTTAGGGGAAGTCATGTGCTTTAAATGAATTACATAAGCATGACTGTCAAATATTTTTATTATTAATACAACCTGTAAAGATATTTGTAGTGCAATGCCATGTTTGTTTACTCAGAAGCAAGTCGCAATGTATTCAGTGGGCCTTACCTAAAACAGGGAAGCATGCACAGAACTGCAGCCTAACGTGATAAGGAACACTTACCCAACCCAAAATTCAGTATCATGCCACTTTAAGCTATTTTGCAACTGTTTATACTTTTTATGGTTATTGGATTTTAAAGGGATTTATTTCTGGTTGTGAGCTGCCTTGGTTTCCAATCGGTAATCCTATCTCACAGGGTTGTTGGGAAGACTCCATATGCACACACACACTGGAGATGTAAAAATACATACACCCCATAAAATAGTTTATTGTCAAAACCAGTTGGTAATTGCAGAACATTTTTTAAAAAGTATTAGTTTCCTGCATAATAAAAGCAGTGATATCTATGTAAACCTTGCCTAATTTCTTTTAAAAATGGAATTGAAGGGGGACAGAAAGATTTACAATGCAAACACACTCCGTTGCTATGTTCACTCAGAAGTCCCATTAATTTACAGCACAATCCTAACCATGTCTACTCAAAAGTAACTCCTATTGAATTCAATGGGGTTTACTCCGGGTATGTGGGATTAGCATTGCAGTTTTACTCCCAGAAAAGCAAGTACTGGATTAAAGTTTCATATTGGGAAGGGTTTCAAAACACTGCCATCTTCAACAGCCCAGGAAAACTTAAATTTGTTTGACTCGTGAACACAAGAGAAAAAAAGACTTTTGGTACTGCTAAAAGCTATATACTTATTCAGTTTATGAGATTTTCAGATAAACAGGAAAAAACAATCGTTTTCTACCTTTGTAATGGAGTCTAGGTACTGCCTAGAGGCCCTCAAATCCCTTGTCAATCACAACCCTGACTTCACTTATTGGCTACAAATCTAAAAGGGTGGGGTCAAAGCAGTCAGCTAAGAGATCATTTCACAGAAGTTGCGGGGGGGGGCTGACATTTTGGTGTATATCTCAAGAACCAGACCACCTAGAAACTTAATTTTTTAAAAAATGAAATCTGAGAGTCCGGAGATTAAGCTGACTCACCCAGAGACGCAGAGAGGACCCAAAAAATCCAGAGCCTCCAGCTGAAAACCAAACATCTGCCAACCCTAGATCAGAACGTTCTGATCGCTACGCTTCAGGCTGCAGCTTCTCCAGTGATCCAGCTCACACTGAAGCCGGAGGAACCTCAAGGATCCTAAGCTGCACACCTACAGGTCTAGATTTGAGTATGGCCACCTACAGTCCCAATTTGGTCCTGGTGGAGTGAAAGAAATTAGATGCAATAGAAAGAAGGATTAATTGAAAGGTGAGTTTCCAAATTCATTGAGTCATCCCGTATAACATGAGAAAGACAAAGCTCTTAGACCAGAGTAGTCAGCAGCAAAGGGAAACGTGCAACACACTAACATCCCTGCCTTACTTTTTTGAACTACAACTCCCATCAGCCCAATCCAGTGGCCATGATGGCTGGGGCTGATGGGAGTTGTAGTTCAAAAAAGTAACTTTTCCAAGCTCTGGGAAGAAGGATGAATCATAACTAATTAATCAGTCCCTGGTGTTTACATTTTGGACTAGCTGGCAGCGAAAGGAGAGGCAAAGACCTGAACGGAGGCTGAAGATGCTACATGACAATGAACCCGTCCCATTTCCAGACTCTCTACTGAAAGATTCCTCCATCACCTTGCATCTGGGCACACTGTCCACTCAACTAAGTCTCATGTCATCTCACGCTCGCTTGTAGCATGGTGAGATTTGCTGAAATCCTTGCCTCGGTTCTCTCATCTAGCACCTTACTAGACTCAGTGGTTTCCTTCATTAACTCTCTTGCCTTATCTCGCCAGCCTTTCCGTTTTCTTTCGTATGCCTGTACATCACACGGTGTCCCATCACCAAATGACTTATTGCTTGATCACTCACAGCTGAATGTATTATCTGTTTCCATTGAAAAGTATTCCGTGGTGCTGATATCAAGTATCATCAAACTCTGTCTCTCTATCATTTGGTCTATGATAGCTGTTTCCCAAGTGCAAGTCATCACTGTTGATGTTAGAGTGACTCACAACTGTGATAAACAGGCAGGTGTGAACTCACCCTAGCTCTGCTTTACTCATTCTCGCTCCCTAGTTCTAAAACTATACTATAGTAATCTCCTTCACTCCCCCGCCCCACTATCCTGTCCCCGCTTCAGTTTTAGACTCTCTCATCTCATTAAACTTTAACTGAAAAGTATTTCTTAAATAACAATACTAATGCACACTCTTAGTTAAACTACACTGGTTTGGAAGCTGGTTTGCAAACTCAAGTTACAAATAACCATGGCTGATGTCAGCCTGTGGAAGGCATAATTGTCTACTGTGGTTAATGAGGACAAGGGAAGGAAGAGAGGAATTTGACAGCAGAGCAGAAGTAAGAGTGTGCAAGCCCTTTCGTATCAATGGTTAAATTATCAAGAAATTATTATATCTCCTCTGAACCACTCTCAGAGAGCAAAACTAAAGCTTTACCCCAAGAATAGCATCCAGGAGTGATATCTGCCCATCGGGACAGCAGTACTGTTAACTTAAATGTTGTATGGGATAAAACATAATAAGACTAGGTTAAAAAAAACCCAGGGCACTGTGTATCCTTCAGTTCTATACAAGGAAACCTGCAGATTTTTGTATTGGCCACAGCATCCTGAGATCTCAGCCTTTGTTTTGTAAAAATGGCTAGGAAGGTAGGCTTTAATGTGCATGAGCAATGTCTTGTGAAATCAGTGGTGCCATCAGGGCAGGACTTTGGGGCGGAAGTCCAGGGCCCCACTTGGCAGCAGGGCTGGCTTACCGTGCTTTGAAGAAAGTGATGGCTGCCGCTTCACTGCACTGCATACTCATGGCCCCTTCCCATAATTGCCCAGAGCAGAATAAATTGTGAAAACTAAAGGAAACGACATTAAAATGATGAATTTGCATAATATACAAATGTCAAAAAAATAAGCTTTCCCTGATACAGAACTAGGCTAGCTTGGTGTATACATTTTATGTATTTATTTTAACATACACACAGAGCCTGGGTATAACTGCATATAAATAATTAAGGGACGATTGTAAGGGCTGCTTGCATTGATCAACATCTGATTGGTACATGAGAACAGTTCTAGCAGCAAGCAGCATCCCCCCCCGACCATTATAATAAAAATATAGAGTAACTGGACAACTGCCAAAGCACGCTTATCACCACATAAATGCAGTAGAGTTCCCATTATGTGAAGCTGTTCATTATATGGATGTGCTGTGAGTCACCCCTGCAAGCTCTCTGTCTATAAAATGTTATGAAAAAGGCACTACTGTGTATAAAATATATATATATATATATATATATTAATTATCTGGACTTTCTTTGTGCTTCTTAGCACCTCGGATGAACCTGCTTTGTATGGTATTTCAGGGAAATGATGGGTGGGAGAAAGCTATGGCAGCAAAGCCCTCACCGGATGTCAGGTGCTCCAATAGCCACGGGAGGTACGGAAGGGGAGCTTTTCCAGAGAGAGGTCTTAATTTCCCCTCATTTCTACCTCCACTTGCTCTTATGATATTCCTTGGCATGCCTCAGCCAGCTAATTAATTGCAGCACTTTTTAAATATTAATGGCTGAATTACCACATTAAGAAAATGCAAATAAAATAGCTAACCTCAGTAGGTGAACCTGCAAATCTTTGTTTCTGAAGTTGAAACAAATCTGGGTGAGTTAGCAGCACAACAGGGAGACTGCTTTGTTGACAGGACTTTTCTAAGGCAGAAAATGCCACCCATGTGTTAACTTGCCCATGTTTCATGCCGCCTCCCCCCTCCCACTATCTGAAAGCTGATGTAACCAAAGACAAATATTACATATAGAAAACTGACTACCAATGATCAGATGATGGTTATTTTTAACAAGCTAACAATGTTATTGATTTTACATGGAAATTTAACTTGGCTGATGTTAAATAAGCAATGATGGCAATGCACAATCCATAACATATTTTCTATATGTCCCAATCCAGAGATCTTTGCATAGCGGAAGCTTCTCTGAGGAAAATATGATGACTGATATCAGTTCTGACTGTATTAATTACCAACTGGAATACAGGGGGGCATAGTGCCAACCATTGAGATTCTACCTATTTCTAGCTCTGGTTTTGTTGAATAAACAAAGTGTTTTGATGGTTAATCCTATGCTCTGATCCACCAGGACCCCCTCCCTGAATGATACACCAAAATGTGCTAAATCATAGCTTGTAAAAAACTATGAAGCTCTGTCCCAGAGCTGCCAAATAGTCATAGGCTCCACCCCAACTCAATTCTGACCATACCCACTGACAAGGTATTTTTAAAGTCACAAGTTGGCAGACAAAGAAGCATTCCCCCCAAGAGATTATCAGGGCTATAGGACCTGACAACACCATATACAAAGTCCTACTGGATCTATGTCTTTTTCTCCATCCTGTTTCCATCAGAATAGTGCTTAGCCTAAAACCTTCTTATATGTCATTTCCTTCCGCTGTTTTGTCAAGATGCTGGAGAAATGACACCAAGTTCACAGAGTTCTTAAAATAAGTTTAAGATGTGAAATAAAGGGAATTCTACTGTTCAATCCCACGCTAATACAGTCACATAAAAACCCCTGTTCCATCTAATATGTACTTAAAGCTCCCAGCTTGAGAACATTACTTTACAACTTGTGATTTGAATCTATCTTTTCTATTTTCATCCAGACAGACTTAAAATTCTAGTACATTGATCAAGAATTGGGCCTGCATAATGAAACCATCCATAATATTAATCTCAGGAAATAAATTTAAATCATAAATTCAGTTTTTGTGAAAAGATGAATGAAATTTAAAACAGAAAATAAGCTTCCACCAACACAAGTCCATCTTTCGTAAACAGCTAACTCCAGTATTCAGGTACTCACAGATGCAGCTGAAGTGCTGCCATAGGTATGGCTAAGGGAAGGAACTACAGAGAGATCAATCAGTTAAGCAACAGGTCAGAAGAAGTCATGCAATTCTCTCTTTACTCTATAAAGGGTTCCAGGAGAGGCCCTCTCACGTAGCTGCAGGGTGACTCTATTGCAATATTCCCAGTATGGAACTTCTCTGCAGTCATCTTCAACTTGTTCTTCTCTCACAACTTAACAAGATCTGTCAGTATCTACCAGTGGAGTGGTCTAAGTTTGGGGATTCTATTGACCCACAAATGTCCTAAAAACTTCTTCCCTGACCTGTTGCCACTTCATCCATTCTCCTAACTAAACTAAAGGGATTGATTTTATGGCGTTTCAAAATTGCCATCTTTTCCACTGTAGTGTGATTTTTTTTTAAATTGATAGTTTAACTAAAATGGCATTAGGATCAATTAGACCCCAATTAAAATGAATGAGAGCAGAAGGAATGTAACATTGCTTGTTCAAGTAACTGGGAAGGGAGGAAATTATATTGACTAATGGCACTTCTAGACCGACACTATTTTGGGGTAGGATTCAACACATAACGGCAAATTCAGGTTGTGCGATTACAGTTGACTGGAAGTTTTACACTACAAACCCACTTCTCTAAAAGACTAGACTTTTTGCAATAAGGAAAGTGAGGGGGAAATGCACTGGAAAGTGTGGGATCTTGGTCTGATGCAATGTAATTTAACCTCCCTGCAAACAAATCAGGATGAATGCTCAATAAACACATCTTCTGAAAGCATCCTTGCTTCCAAGTAACACACAGAGGGAGCGTGCTATAAACAAAATATGGTGAACATGCTTATTTAATGACACAGTATCTACTGTACTGATGCAGAAGTTAAGACACGGAGGTGTTAGCCATTTAATTTTTAAAAATTCATGCCTCCAGGAGATTGTGAGTAGAAGAGGAAAAGAGCGTGAGTAAGAGGTCCATATAACCACAATATCTGAGTGGCAAATTGGGTTTCACACATGAAAGAGGATTAAGATTGTAAATGTATATATGTCTACGTTGCCTTGAGCAATTTTATTTGGAAAGGCACCTAACAATACATAAAAGTATGGGGAGCCACAATTTTCCCCACAGAATAAATGCATGCCACTTTCATTAAAAGCCAAATCAGGAAAGCATTTTTGTTTCTTAAATGTAACACAGAATTCATATTCCTTTTCTCCTAAAAGGCCAAAATACTTTTAGAGATCACAAGGGGGAGGGGGGGGAAATAAGCAAAGAGACTGCTCTACTGTAATATAATGCAGAGATAAAGATATACTGCTCATTGGGGAAGTCGAGTTCTTTTTAGAAACTAGGAAGCAATATACTAGGAAGCCTATTTCTTTAGCGTGTATTTATTTCTAGAGTACCCATATTAACTAGGTGCTGCACATAAATCAAAATACAACACAGACCCTGCGCCCTCAGGCCTAAACAATTTAAAAGATAAGACAATACAGGGAAAGGGTTGTGGAGGGAGATCAATTTGACAAATGCCAGGGCTTTTAAACCACTGCTGTTCTTAGCTTGCTTTGTATGTATATTTGTTAAAAGGTGTCAATTATGTTTGTAAGCCGCTTTGTAAGGTAGCATATACATTTCTCAAATAAATAATAAATAAATAAAACAGAGCAGTTAATAGTTATTTTAAATCTAGTTGGGGTCAGGCTGAGCTTCCCATGGGAACTTTCCTAGAGTATATGAAGTGAGGGGCTGACTAAAATATATATTTTAATTGAGTTCATTTTTTGTTTTTTCATCAATAGCAGGTTCAAATGAAAAAAAATTAGCTGACTAGTACTCATTCCAAGAGAAGCAGTATCTGCCTTGGAAAAATGCGCAAACACACACACAGACATATAAACACAAAATAACGGACTAATCTTTAGTCAGCAAAGTTAACACCTTTGCAATAAAGAGATGCATTTAATAATGAACTGAAACATCTTTGTTGGATCAGATTGTTACTGGCCCCAGCCCATTACGGGCAGTCAGATGCCTCAGGAAAGCTCATGAGCCGGACATAAAGGCCAGCTTTATTGGTGCTTCCAATCTGATCCTTTAGTGCCCAGGTGGCTAACCTGTGGCCCTCCAGGTGCTGTTGGACTGCAGTTCCAATCATCCCTTACCATTGGCCGTGCTGGCTAAGGCTGATGGGTGTTGGGAGTCCAGCAAACATATGGAGGGCCACAGGTTAGCCACCTCTGCATTAGTGGGAAAGCAGGACAATATAGCAGAGACATGAGTCTTCTTACTTGGTCAACTGTATAACCAATCAACCTTGGTCTTGTCTGAACTGAGCTGCTTTTTATTGGCCCCCATCCACCCTGTTTGGAGGGTTCCTGGCTTCACCTGAATTCAATGAAATGGAGAAATGGGGCTGAGCGCCATCAGCATACTGGCTACATTTTACATCAAATCCCGAAACAACCTTTCCCAGCAGTTTCATGTAAACTTTAAGCAGCATGGGAGACAAGAAAGAACCACCCCTAGGATAACTGCTGTAAGGTAGGGCAACAGTCTCCCAGCACCACTTTCAGGAACTGCCCTGTCAGGTAGGAATGGAACCATAGGAGTGAGTGAGTATCCCCAATTCCCATAAAGAATGGATACCATGTTTGATGGTACTGAAAGCTACCTAGAGGTCCAGGGGAATCAAGAGGGCCACACTCCCTTTGTCTCTTCTGGTGTAAGTTATCCAAAAAGCAACAAAGGCAGCTTTGGTCCCAAAACTGAATCTGAAACCAGACTGACAAGCAGTGATTTCCATATGTTAATTACATATTATGTGGAGGAAGTTCTTCCTTTTATCCACCCCAAATCTCTCATTTTGTCACCTACATGTTTATGGTCCAGTTCCAGTGTTCTCTTACCGGTGAGCCAATTCCCATGGTGAAAGAATGTCTGTATGCTCCTCCATCTCACCATTCACTGAATGTAATGTGTGACGTGGGGGACTGGACACATAGAGACCCAATGTGGCTATTCTCCCCTCAAAAATATCCAAGGGGGAAAATCACATGAATCAGGCAGATGCGCATACAGGCCACCATACAGAGCATCCCCTCACATGATGCACATGGTGGAAGAGGGATGCAGAACTGCTGTTCTCCTGAAGGAACTAGTCTGCTACCTAGAATGCACAGGAGCCAAGCCTGTATTTCCTCCATTGTCTCAAATGGAACCTTTGTTATCCTAGTTGCTGAGGCTACTAGTAAGAAACTTAAAGACCAGGTGATAATAAAAGAAGAAGAAGAATTCACAAAATTATAATTTGGGGAGACAACTTGGTCAAGAGCAAAAATCAAGCCATAGGAGACAAATTTACTGTTATCTTAATGGCACTTTTCTCTGTACCTACTTCTAAATAAATGTGACTGCTGGTTTGATTTTATAATATGAACCATTTTCACAGGTGCAGAATATTTATCCTTAATTGGATTAAAACATAGTTTTAAGCCCTGGAGAGGGATCCCCAGAAGTTAACACCAGAGGAGCCTGCTGGATCAGGCCAGTGGCTCATCTAGTCCAGCATCTTGTTCTCACAGTGGCAAACCAGATGCTCATGGGAAGCCCACAGCAGGACTTGAGCACAAGAACACTCTCCTTCCCTAAGGTTTACTAGCAACTGGTATTCAGAAGCATACCACCTCCTATTATGGAGGCACAGCATAGCCAAAATGGCTAGTAGCCATTGCCAGCCTTATCATCCATGAATTTGTTTAATCCTTTTTAAAAGCCATCCAAGTTAACTATGCACTGTTCTCCCCATGTCCCCTGCCTCCTTCAAAACAACAAGACACACAGAGAAACCTTGAGCACCATTCACTGTAAATCACCATTATTGCTACATACTTCCCTGAAATATAGTATGACATGCCTTCAATTTTCATTCCCCTCCAACAGTAAGAATCGAAAGCTTTATCTTGGTTTTTCATGCAATGGTCTTTTCATTATCACCCTGAAAAACTCAGTGGAACTTTGGCCCTGCTTTAAAAATAAAAAGGTACAGTGGCTTCTACGCTTAAAAGCCACATAATGAGGGGTGGGGAGTGAAAACAGTCCAGTGATTTAAACACATAAGCTTTTCACTTGACATTTATGCCCTCTTTGGAACCCTTAATGAAATAACAGCCTTGTTAATTCTCACAAGGTATAATTTATATAGCCTACATGTTAAAACACACAGAACCCCAACAACCCTACATTAGACACTGCTTAGAGGCAATAGTATACTAGCCATATCTTAGC
Organism: Rhineura floridana; assembly: GCF_030035675.1. NCBI lineage: Eukaryota > Metazoa > Chordata > Lepidosauria > Squamata > Rhineuridae > Rhineura > Rhineura floridana. The sequence continues at coordinate 29,646,605 of NC_084486.1, read as the reverse complement.
GCATACGAAAAAGAACAAGTTGGCGCTCCTTTAACTACAATGCTGATATCTCCAACATCCAAAGAAGTGAAAATAATTACATTTTGCTGAGCAAGTATGTTTTATTGCCATGTTTAAGTTGGATTTTTAGTAAGATGCAAAAATGTTACTTCCAAGTCTGGCTCTATTACAACAGGGCTTCATAAAGACAGTTAGGGAAAGCATCAGAAATCATTGTCAATATGAACCAAAATTAGACCTCTCTCGTGTGGGCAGGTGACAGCCGGATAATAGAGTCTAGTAACACTTTGGTCAGGCGTTTCTTTTCTAGTTAATGTTTTCTTGGGTGCCAAACATAATGTAAGAGACAAGTGTTAAAACGACACACAGGCAGCGGCATGAACAGAGCGCTTTGGAAGGGATCCTTAATAGAGAAAAGTGCTACGCTTAATTTTCAGCAACGTTCAATAGCAATTTATTTGCAGCCATTTTCTCTGTTAACCTTTCACAATGGAACAGGTAAGACACAGCGCAAGACAATTTGTCAGCTGCCAGATCGGAACAAAAGAACCAATTTTTAATAAGCTCCTGTATTACCTTATTTGTTTTGCAACATTTTAATAACTTTTTTGGAAGCCTATCAAAGAACAAGTGAAAGGAAGGGAGGGGGAAAACACCAGAGTCAGGAAGAAAAAGAAAATCTCTGTTGAAAATATTTCACTGATAAACTTGTTCCAATTGTTTACTGAAGAAGCCCTGCTCCTAAAGAAACAATTAAATATAAATGGAATGTTGTCACTCTGATGTACCGTGGAACATCCACAACTGTTTCCTGAGCTTAACTGGTCCCAGGTCTGTACAAATCAAGCCAAATGCAGCCCACCACCCATGGATTGTGCCCTGCCCAGTGCTTGATAACTGCCATCCCTTATTTTTGTAGCCTCTGGCTAGTGAATGCTTGGCTTTATAAGTCAAAGTTGTATAGATCTGATTGAGCCCATCACCTAATCTCTATGCTAAAAGGTCAATGGTTGGCTCTTATGATGCCAATAAGCAATCCATGTGGCTCCCTGAAGACATCACTTGATTTCCAGTGTTACACAGTTGAGTTGGGGAAGGCACCCTTTCCCCATCCTCCTTAATGATGCCCCTGTTGCGGGAAGGGAGCTTTCTCAGAGGCTGAGCTACATAGACAGGGCCGACAACAGGAGGAAAAAACAGGGAAATTGTAACATGTGCATTACTGGGGACTGCAGGCTGCTATTTCTCTGAGAAAGCAGAGCAACTTCAGAGTTTGTGGCAAATTTGAAAAAAAAAAAAAGCCTTCCTTCCAAAAAGGAAGTCTAGCACCAGAGATAAATGCTCAGCCTATTCTGAGAATGCAACTATCATTACTTCTTTATGTGTTGTTGTTAAGTACGGGTAGGTACTTATTTTGATAGGTGCTCATTACTGCTTCAAGAGAGGCATTTTAAATTCCTACGCTTAAAAAAAAACACCCTAACCATGAATTCTAATGTATTTATGAAATCAGACACAATTTTCCCACAGTAATGCTGCAATCTATTCCATTTGCAACAGACTGAAGCATTGTTTTAAGGGTAACACATAAGCAATAAATAAATGTGAGCCACAGATCAGGTCTTAGCCATGGCACCTGTCTTTAATGGCAGGGTATGGCTCCGGAATATGGGAAGCAAAAAAGTATAGTTCTGAATATAGTCAGTGTGCTTTTCCCTTATTGCTAAGTAGTTATGATCTAGATATGGTCTTCCAGAACAGCGAATATAGCTGAGGAGGGGCAGCAGTAGAACCCATGCTTTGGACGTAGAAAGTCTCAGGGTCAATCTTTGGCACCAGCTAAATGATCTCAAGCAGCAGAGCTACAAAAAGACAGCAAAAGGGAGATGAACCTCTGGTTGGACTCATTATTATGGATGTACAAGTCAGTCTATTTCTGGCCCACATCAGTTTTGCATGTGTTCATTCATAAATTTATTCTGTCCCATTTCAGTATTAATCTGAGAATCTTTTTTTTAATCCAGATGAACATTTTTTCACAAAACGTATATTTAAATGTGTATTTTATCTTAGCGCACACATTTCTAAACCTGTCCCCAATACACATTATATTTACACAACTGAATACTTTTTTAAGGAGAGAACTGTATCACAAAATTCGAAGAAGTACAAAATCTGGAATTAATGCTCCAAGGTGCACATTAGTACAGGAGACGCAGTTCTGGTCAGCTTGAATCAGAATTCACAGAAATTGAATTCCTCAAGCACGTCTGCTTAGTATACATTTATATCTTTTAACCTAAAAACACTTGGCATCTTCTCTAACATTTCCATTAACAACAGAACAGTGCATTGTGTGCAAATATACAGTAAGCAGTTCCTGGCATCTTACCACTTTATTACACTGTAGCATGACTAGTGAGCCAGAGTGGGACATGCAAACGGAAAGGCAGAAAAGTTGTTAATTTACAAGTTGGCTCACTTGTCAATGGCTCCCACTGAGTTCTATAGGATAAAAGTAAATGGACAATAGTCTGCTATGCGAGTTGGGGTAAAGTGCCAAATCTGCTCCCTTGCAAAGAAACTCCTGTCATCATGGCAGGTTTAGCACAAATATATGCCCTCCAATTGTGTTCTTGCATACACATATCAGTTATCTCTAGAAGAAAATGACTGCCATTCAATACTATGAGAGCAAAACGTGTTGCACTTGGGAACACCAAGGTAGTGAGGATGAAGTCTTCTTCTCTGCCCTGACCCTGGGGAGAGGGAAAGGGGGAATCTGAGACCTTGTCCCAGATCCCTCAACACAGTGAGGCACCCTTGGCAGTAACCAGGGCTAGAACCTCTTCTGTAGTGGTACCAACCCTGTTGAATGCCTTCCCGAGCAAGCTGCAGAAGGCCCCATCATTGCTTTTTTTAACAGCTGACAAAGACATGGTTGCTTAAAACAGCCATTGGCTGAACATGTCTGCTTCCTGGTAATTTGATGTGTTAATTTGGGTGGCTGCATTATCCTTGTTATTATGGTTCTGATTTTTATGCTAATATTTTGATTTATGACTTTGTTCGATTATTTCATATGTTATTACTGCTGTTTTTGATTGTTCACAGCCTTGAATTTCTTCTGAAGAATAGGCGAGATGTTAGGCTTTTTAAAGTAAGTAAATAAATAATGGTGGCCTCATTTTCATGTCTTGGAAAGGCTTCTTGATGAGAACATGGACTGCCACCACTAGTCAAGTCTAAACAATACTGGGTTATATCCAGAGCTTGGAAAAGTTACTTTTTTGAACTACAACTCCCATCAGCCCAATCCAGTGGCCATGCTGGCTGGGGCTGATGGGAGTTGTAGTTCAAAAAAGTAACTTTTCCAAGCTCTGGTTATATCAGAGATGGGCTCTCTGGATGTTGCTGGATTTCAACTTTCATTATCCCTAACTATTGGTCAGGCTGACTGGGGCTTGTGGGAGCTGGAGTCCAACAACATCAGGAGGACCACAGGTAGAGATGGGGAAGAAATTTGATTCCGTTCACATGCAAAGCCAAATTTATCGAATTTGTACTTTCTGAAACAATATGAGAACTGAAACACAGCCATCCTTCAAAGTTCACACTTCGCTGAATGCTGTGATGCAGTTCTTCAACTGAACAATGTTTACAAAAATGCATATACTAGGGGAAAGTATGCACAAAAGGAACATATTGGTGAAAATAACACACAAAAATGCATTATATGTGTACATTAGTAAAAACTGCATACAAAAATGTATACATTAGGAGAAATTCATACTAAAATGCCAAAGAATTTTCATGAGTGTTTTGTTAAAAAAATTGCTGCAGAATTGTGGGGCGCCAAATTTAAAATTAGAAAAATTAGAAGTTGAGAAAACCAAAATGGACAGATCATTCCATCCCTAGCTAAAAAGTTGCCCACCCCAGTAGATGGACCAATGTGTAAGGCAACTTCCTCCTAGATCAAGGAAGAATGCAAACTGTATTTACCTATCTTAAAGAGCAACATTTAAGTACAAATCTAGTGCAATTCAGTACAGCTGCTTTGCATTCCCAACCTTTTATTTATATACAGAACAAGTCAATTTAATAACTGCAAAACATTGTTTCAGGCAAAGTAATGGACATACAATAAAACTATTCTTTTCCCAAAAGGTCACACTAGGAGAAGCATACATTGTTCAGCAGCCTACCCAACAAGGCTATTATTCCCCTAGAAAACAAAATGGAAAGAAAGAAAAAGTATAATAAGCATATATTTTCATCAGAGCCCCTGGGCTAATTTAAAGTAGAATCGCAAGGCAATCAATCATAGGCTAAAATTACTTCATTTTCCAAACTGTTTACACTTTGAAAGTTACAAACCCACTTTCTGCTATTTCAACTCACAATTTACAGCGACAGATTTAGACTGCCCTTGGCTTCCTGCCAACCTCCAGTCATGAGGGAACTAATGATATGAACAGATCAGTGTTTTATAATGGAGAAAAGCGCATGTAAATTTCCAGTATGTCTGTAAGTAATCAGGGCATGCTGACTATAAATGAGGATGCCTGAAATTTATTTTAGGAGAAATATCTTAAAGCTGCACTTTTAATCTGGGCCAAAAGTAAGGGAGGAAAGAGAGGGAGAGTGCAAGAGAAAAAAGGGGGTTGGAGAGCTTTTTAAAAGCACTCGAAGACTGCTCAAAATTTATCCTAAGTAAACTATTATCCAAACAACATGTTAACAAAGATCACAATAGCCAACTGGCGTCAGTGGTTCTGTCTTTAGCAGATCACTCCCTCATCATGCTTATATGAAACATTAATCTGGCTAGCTCATGAAATTAAAATACACAGACACACCACACACACAAAGAAATGTTTCATAGTGTATTATTGCAAGAAGCCATTCCTGCCAAACAAGGTCAATGTTTGTGGAATGCCACAACGTCTAAATGCAAACCAAGAGGAGAAGAGACCTGTCCACATCTCTCTTTTTTTCCCCAAAACCTGTACCAGAAAGGTTTGGATATATCTCCCAACAGAGAGTAATGAAATTAAAAATAAGATCTTTATCATTTCATGGTGCACACTGACCATGCAGTACTGCAAGAGTCCAGAGGGGGAAGAAGCTGCACCAATTTAGGGGGGGGGGACAAAATGATGAACAGTAAAAAGGTGGGAATGTAATATAAGCATCATTGCCAGTGTTTTATTCTGTGTTTTGAGTCAGAAAAACCCTTTGTTAGGTTACATATTTTCAGTGCTATTCTAATGATAGAAAATGCCTAATCAGAATGTTATATCAATTCACTGGAATAAAATCCTAATTGGTCTAATCCAAAAAAGGATATCTATCTGTGTGCAGAGCTGATGCAGATATACATCTGAATTTGCTTCACTTTGTGTACTGTGACGCTCACCAGGCTGCACTGAATTGGCTCGATGCACATAATGATGCTTATGGGGATCAACAGGTGTTACACAAGAGGAGCTGTCTAACCACAACAATATATTGTTAAAGTTTTACAGATCCGTCTTAACTTGTAATCTTGATATGATATTAAAAAACTGACTATACTGTTAAAAAGCTTGAGTACAGTAGTAGTAGTGTGTATACCTTTTGGAAACCTTCCATTTCCAGATGAAGATAATTATACCGATTTCAGTATGAAAGATTTTAAGCATGTGCATCTCCCACTGAAATTAATGGAATGTAAACATGCTTAAAGTTAGCTGGATCATAAAACACCTACAGGCTCTGTTGCTATCAATCAGTATATATATTTTGTTAAATAAATATATAATGGCTTTTCTGTTTCATCGTATTCTGACCATTGTCAAAATTGTCCTTTTGTACAGCTTGGCCAGCCATTTCAAGGATATATTTTATTTGGATTCCTTTTATATATAAAAAATAAGGACATACATGAACCAAACGGGGGACTTAGGCATGGGGGCAGAAACAGAGTCTTCATTAAATTCAATTCCAAATGATGGATATTTCAGTTACAGTGTTGTTACATGCTTAAATTCAATTGGATAATGCCAGAAACAATACACTGACCATGCTTTCTTTTAATGTCCCAGGGCTTTGAAGTTCCGTAAATCACTATCAGTATTTGAAACACTGTCATGAAGTGGGAAACAAAAATAAAAATAAAATAAACTAGCTGAACAAAATATGACACTTCACTGTTCAGAGACTAAATCGTTTTACTGCCAGAGATTCTCAGCGCCATTATGACTGAGAAATCTTTTCTCCTTTCTTGGTAAAACATCTGATACTTGAAAAAACGACAGAAAGCCCAGCATTTAAAAACTGCCTGAACAGAATAACACAACCATGAGGGGGATATATAACTTGGAGAACCCTAGCTGTGCAAAGAAAAAAAGAGAGCCAAGACAACATCCTTTACCCCAACGTATTTGAAGACTAGCACTCTCTCAAGGGATACAAGGTTTGTCAAGGCTATTGCAGAGCTTGGAAAAGTTACTTTTTTTTTAAACTACAACTCCCATCAGCCCTAGCCAGCATGGCCACTGGATTGGGCTGATGGGAGTTGTAGTTCAAAAAAGTAACTTTTCCAAGCTCTGGGCTATTGGAATATTATCATCTTTAATCCTCAGTTAAATGGTGAAGATAAGGCATAAGATATTTTAAATGGCAGAGGTGGTTTGAAGGAACCTTTTCTGCCATGAAAACTTAGGTACATTGTAATGTCATAAAGCTAGCTCTGGGGAAAGATATTAGAGGAAACACCAGTGATGTAAGCCTCCTATTGCCTAGCACCCATGATCTCACCAGTAGGGATGGGGGAGAATATTTGCTAAAGCATTTTGACATAATCTGATAATCTGTATTGTTTTCAGACCGGTACTGATTTCTTGTGGTGGGTCGCAGCTGTCACTGGCAGTTAAAAAAATATATCCAAATTGTATGTTATTGTCTTCGTAATCAGCTTGCCTCTAAACTGATGCATTCTTAACTTCTGTCTAGGCGATAACAATCACCATTAACAATCAAAAGTACTGCAAAATGACAAGAATAGCAAAATGGGGGGCAGTCCTCATTTAGCAGCACAAAAGTTCACCTGAGGCAAGAGACGGAATGGGCAATTAGCTGCCTAATTGATAATTAAACAGGGGGAAAAATCAGTGGAACAAGTGCCTACAGCAAAAGCATTTTCATTAGCATTTTCGTTAGCAATTACGTTATTTTTGGGGGGGGGGAGGGGAAATGGCAGATCATGAAAGCCGGACTGTCGGAATTCAAACAGAGAGGAACCAGCTACTGAAGCCCATCTCTAATCACCAGCCATACTCCTGACTCCCCAGTCCCTAGAATAGTTCTGCAACTTGAAAAGATGTCTCAGAGGAATGTTTGGCTGTTCTTTAAGTTGAAGGATGAACAGACACAAATAAAATTACATTTTTAAAATGCGGACAGCCCACCCAAGACATGTATAGAGGAGCAAGAATAACATTTGCCCCAGCATTTGGTTGGCACAAGACCTGAGCAGCATATATATGGACAGTGGCAGTTGCTGTCCGCTGGAGCTTGTGGAGCAAAGGGCAGGGCACTCAGTGAAGCAAGCAGAGCCAGGGCTAGGAGGAAGCAGATACAGGCGGGCCCCGCTTACACGGCAGGTTCCGTTCCGGACTGCCGCCATAAAGTGGAAATCGCTGTAAAGCAGAACCCATTGAGTATAATGGGGCACATTGTGCAAAAATGCCGCAAAAATGGCTTTAAAACAGGGAATCTCCCCTAATTGAAAGCCGCCGCATTAGCAGAACGCCGGAATGCGAAGCGCCGGTAAGCGGGACCCTACTGTATAGAAAGGTTAAGGAGTTGGGGGGAAGCTTTTATGTGCTGCACTGCAAAAAGGAAGTTGTTTTCTCTCCGCGCAGCACAGAAACCCAATGATCTGGTGAGGATTCCCTGTGCCTGCTTTCAACCAAAGCAACACAACTTGTCTGGCTCTTCTACTGCTTCCTGCGCATTCTCCAAAGTGGTGTGTTGGCTAAGCTCCCCTCTCTCAGAACAAGAAGTGCAATGTGATTGCCTGAAAGTGTTCTGAATGAATTCTGATTGGTTTCGGTACATCAATCAGAGTAAAATTGGGGTATTTGAAAACGCTTGGAGTAGATTAATTGCAGGTGTCAGTTTGGAACAAACCACTTCAGGCCTATAGCTGAAAATGATGCCCTGATTGTCTAGGTGTTTCCGGCCTCAAGGAAAGAAGGCTATTTGGAGGATTGGTGGGTATTGTCCTCTGGACTGAAAACTCTTTGTCTATGGAAAATTGGAAAAAAAGAGCTGTTTTCCCCCTTTCTGTCTGGAGAATTATGGGGGTGGAGCCGTGGCACAGAATGAAGACTCCAAGTCGGAAGACGGGCTGAGACTGAGTGATTATATTGTGGGAGATGGGCTCAAGCTCCGGGGTACAGGAGGGGGAACAGTGGGGGCCTACCTGGATGTAATGTGGGAGGATCAGTTCCCAGCATCTTCAGGTAGGACTGAGAGAGACTCCTGTCTAAAACAGTGGAGAGCCACCGGCAGTCAGCAAGAAGGACCAATGTTCTGACTCAGTAAGGCAGCTTCCTATGTTCCTAATAATCTGTGATCAGGTGATCAGATCTCCAGACTCTAAAAAAAAAAAAACTTAAATGCGTCTGCAGTTGTGTGTGCAAACTGGACAGGAGCAGCAGGGCTAGAAGAAAGGGTGTTGAACCGTTTCCCCTGTGCTATTTTGAATTCACCCTGAAGCTGCTCTTGGTCCAATTGGAGGGAAAAGGAAGACACAATACAGGTATCCTGGATCTCCCAAGGCACATAGAGTTTGATCCTCATCCAAGCTTGCAAAACTGGGTTCACACCACCAACAAAGAACCTGCTGTGACTGCTATCGAGTATGTTAGGTATGTCTTCACCCAACAGTGAGGACTAAAATGGTCTTGATACTCAATATCCAGAGAGCTTCATTTTACCCATGATACGCAACTTTCCTCCACTTCATTATGAAAGACTTCCAGTCCAGGTTTTTGTCCAAGCACAGCAAATAGCCAGTCAGATTGCTTCCTCATCCGACTATATTAGAGAGTTGCTGTTGGGGGTGTGTGCATATGCTCCAAGGCAAGTAGGGCAAAAACAGAACAGCAAGCATTAATTCCCAAGTTGTGGTCAACTATATCCATGATCTCAAGCTAATTTTACAGGCCTTTGAATGTCCCTTGTTTAAAAGGAGTCAGTTCCTCATATTCACATCTAGGCATAAAAGGCAAAGAGGATTGGTTAATTCAACCCCCTCCGCCCCAAAGTGACAGATTTCAATTCTGTCCACTTCTCTTGGCATCCTGCTACATAACATGCTATGGCTGCATGATCTGAGAAAAATGCATTCTGCATATGCTTAAGGAGCAGCTTATTTATTATTCACATATTCCAGATAGTGCTTTGACATTAGCTAAGCCCTGACTTAGATTGAGCCCCTAGAAATGGTACGCTAAATGCAAGGCATCACGGGAAATGGTTCCATCATAGCCTGTAAGAAGGAAGACAGGAAGTACAGAAGGTTTTTAAGGCTTGTCCTCTTGAGAACGTCCATTCCACCAAGCCTGTCTCTCTGCGCACGGACAAAGAGAAAGGAGGGGAACATAACCTTCTTTGCAGGACATCTATGTGACGGGCTGGTCTTACAAAGTCCACGAGCACAGGTTTCTCCAAGACAAATAATCATAATCATAATTATTTCTCTTAAGGAGCTTTGTTTCCACCCAAATGTGAAAGTCATATGTTGATCATGAGATACAGTTTATCTGACCTGTAAGTCATAGTCAATTGACCATTCTGAAAGGAAAGGCAGTGCCAAAATGTTTTCCCCTTTTCCCAATGTGATGAAAAAGAGATGACCTCTTCAGTTTGTTAAACCAACTTTTATATTGCAACCACACAAAGTAACCACAAAGATAATCCCCATGTGCATGGACACCATTTGATATCTCACCAGTCAGGCTGAATATCAGGCTCAATATGTGAACTCAAATATGTTTTAAGAAAGGGAGATGTAAAAATTCTGTCTGTGGTACAGTAGGGCCCCACTCATTCAGCAGGTTCCATTCCGGACCGCTGCCGCAAACCAAAATCTGCCGTAAAGTGGAACGCATTGACTAACATTGACCAAAATGGCGCCCGACGGCCAAAAAACACCGTAAAAACGGAATGAGCGCCGTAGGGGTGGGGCCTTTCTGCAATTGACAACCACTGTATCGGTGGAACGCTGCAAAGCGGAGTGCCGCAAAGTGGGGCCCTACTGTATAAGATGACTTTCTCACACCTGCAAGTCAGTTGCCTGATGTCGCAGTCATCCTAGGGAACTCCCCCTAAACTGAATTTAAAAAGTGATAATTAAATCAAAAACCCTGGGTACAATTCACCCATAGTTAAGCACTATGAAGCCCCATTTATTATCATGGGAGAGAACTAAGCACTTAGAAATCAATGGAATATCTTCCATGGAAATCTATAGAATTTAAAGGTATTCTGTCTTCAAGTAGAAAACATAAATTTATACATATTCTCAGCCACCAAGACTTAATGAGAAAGATGAAGCCAGTGATTCAGATGTAGCAACAAACCATGGTTTGGTGTGATGTGCCTGCATGCTACCCTCCTCTCCCCCACTGTGATTTCTTCCCTACTCTCCTGGTGAGAGACAAGCCATAGTTTGCTGACTTGGACAACATGGTAAACTATGCTCTACATATTTGGAATTACACCTTAACCTCTCTCCCTCATAGATTTCTTGCTGCTGCCCCGCCACATTTGCTGGCATTGCACCAGTCTCTGGATGCATATTTGTACAGCAGCTCTTATGTAGCAACTTTTGGGGGGTAGAAGAACACATTCAATGTGTGTTGCACGATTAAACAAAAGCAAACAGAAAGAACAATAGAAAGAAAAAGCTGTGACCTGTGACTAAAATCTTAAGCTCTCACTTGTTCAGCTTTCACTTTTGACTTCATTTCCTCAGTTCTCTCGCTTATGCAGGCAGAAAGATGTCACTGTAATGACCCACTTCCACTGTAGAGGGGATTTGTGGGTACAGGGGAAGAATCAATCTTTGCATCCATTGTGTTATGGGGCAGAGGCTCAAATTGTTTTCAAATTTTCCTTGTATATCTTTAAAGAACTGGGAGGGAAGCCCAACTGTTCCTCCTCCTTTTTTCTTTTAGGTCACTTCTGAGTTCATGGATTTTGTTGAAAACTTCTACAAGGATTAAAAAAATAAATCTAGGTTCAGCACAGATACAAGTCAGCTCTATAAACAGGAGTGGAACATAAATTGCTTGATGTAATTTTGATCTGTGTAAAAAGAGGGCTGCTATTGACAGACATAAACATTCATTTTCAGTCACTCTACTGAGTCATATGAAGCAGAGTCAGATTTGAAGAGCGGGTCTGGATTCCTGTACTTCACTCTGGTTGAGAAATACTGAACGTACTGCGCAAAATGTCATAATAAACAGAACTGAAAGGAGAGGGGAGAGAAAGAAAACAAGTTTCTCCCTCCCTCCCTCCCTCCCATTTTCCTACAAGTGAATTTGTGTTTTTTGCCTATATAAGAAACCAAATATACTTCTCTCAAAAATCAAAGCCAAAAGGCAGCAGGCCAAACACGTTAACAGATAAATCACTGTTCTTGATTATAGAGGATTTTGTTCATGTGTCGTGGGCTTGACAACAAAAGTTGCAGCAAGCTAAGAGAACACCCATTACACATTGTGTCAATCCATGTTCACATAAAACAGAAAAGGAAAAGGATATACTTTTGAAGATCAGTGGAATGTCTGGAAAAACTTTTTTTTTAAAGTAATAGCCTCTTTGTTGGAGGTCAGGGCTTTCAAAACTTGGAAGTGCTCAGCTGTTGTAAAGCATTCTATGTATTAAATGAGTTAACTGGAGTTAACATCACTAAGATCACTGTAAACAAGCGTGAATCACCAGTTTTGTTTTTATGTCCTTTTTGAACTGGAAGACCTGAGCACTTCCCCACCCACCCGTTCTAACGTACAAAATAGCATTGCTTCTATAAACCTATCCCAGTCTCCTTGCCAGCAGTTTCCATTTAATTAAACTGACAGCAAAACAGGGCCCTGGCTAATGTGATCCAGACCAGTTTTCCTACAATGTAAATTCTCAGGCATGAAATTACATCTGAAGCAGACACAATAATCTTTCTGTATCTCAGACATAAATTTAATCTTCACTAAAATAACATTTCCTTTGTCTAGATTGGTCTGGTTTAGAATTCAACCATTTTTTAAAAAAAAAAATTAAGTTTGAGAATTACTTAATTCAAATTCACCTTGCAGTAAATTCAGGGGGCTTATTCCTGAAAGATCATGGAGAGACAGCTTCTGTATCTCTAAATACTATCTATTTTCCCAGACAGGACCCAAAGTTTATTTTTTCCAGCATAGACTGTGTCCTATCATAGACGTTACATCCGGGCATTACACAGAAATCCAAAAGACAGATCTGAACATGGCCCTAGTTGTGTGGGAGTCACTTTTGTGTGAGCAACTCCAAGAAGCTGGGCTATAATTTAAATTACGCAACACCACGCACAAGGACCAATTCTGGGTCTGAGACTCACACAATTGGCGCCTGCCCAAATGGCTGGGTCATTTCCACAGGGCTAAAGCTAATGTTTAAAAGGACTTCAGATATAATAATAAATGTGGACCCAATCTCACAAGGTGATAACTCTTCCCCCCCACCCCACAAGTGAAATAGTGGGCAAGCTTTATGTTGGGTTTGATTTTATGGTTTTATATTTTATTCAAATTGACTTTATACTTATTTATTATTGGAAGCGACCCAGAGAACTTTATGTTATAGGGTGGTATAACAAATATCATTCATAAAACAAACAAACAAACAAACAAACAAACTTTTGATCATATCTGGTTTACATTCTGAAAGAGCCAAAAGGCGGTGTGTATGTATGTTTGCATGTGTCGGCTCAACTCCCAAGCTGTCAGTTAATTATCCTTTGTATAGATCAAGAGGTTCTAGACTGTGAACATTTCTCAAAATCTTGATGTCACGCTTATCTGCACATATTTTTTCTAATTCCTGCCTCATTCCTTGACCCCCCCAAAACAAGGGTTTTTTCCCAGTTCCAATGAAAACACACACACACAAACCAGCATACATGCATTATGATACACTCCAGGTTCCCTAAAGTAACCAGAACATACAACAATGCATACAGCTGAATAAAAATGTTTATGTATGAATACCAATAAAATTAAGCTGCAGAAATACAGTATTGTATGGGCAGGGCCGGTCCCAAAGGGTGGCCAGGTCAGGCCCTGGCCGAGGGCCCCTAGAGCCACAGAGGCCTCTCAATAAGATGGGGGAGGAGTAGCTCTCCTTTTCCACAATCTGCAGCAGAGAGTAGCTGCTGCAGATCACAGAGAGGGAGCTTCTTCCACCCGCCCGTCTCTCCTATCTTTTGAGGCTGCGTGGGCTGCATGCGCAGGACTGCCATTAACCAAGATGGCGGCCAAGGTTTCCCTAAGGGGCTGAAGCCTTCAGCGCCATCTTGATTGATGGCAGTGATACATGCGCATACCAGCCCACACAGCCGCAAAAGGCAGAGAGACAAAGTCAGCAAACGGGTGGGCAGAAGAAGCTCCCTCCCTGCAAGAGACAGGTAGGGGTGTGTGTGTGCGTGCGTGCGTGCTGGAGCCCAGGGCAAGCTGGTGCCCAAGGGCCCCAGCATGTCTGGAGCCGGCCATGTGTATGGGTTTTGACTCTTTTTATATATATACTCTCTGGACACATTGGCACCACATGGCCTGAACCTGGAGGACAGTACCACCACTATTTAGCTTCTGCAAGTGAAGCCCCTTTGAGCATTCCATCTTCAAAGCTCTATAACTGCCACCTTGGTAACAGCATTTGTATGTTAGCAGCTGATGAAGGCGGAAGCTGTACAAAAACCTGTTTTGTTAATTACATAAGTATATACATACATACATACACACATACATACATATATATGCATATAATTAGTTGGCCTTTTAAAAAAAAAGATGCTGCATGAGCAACTTGGACGTAAGTGGGTACTCACACTCAGTGCAAGAGGTGGTCTGATGTAGGTAAAACTCAATCAAGTCAGGACCCCCAAACTCTGTGAATAAATTCGTTAAAAATAGAGTCCTCCTAGACAGTGCGTATTTAAGCTTGCTGAAAGTGCCAATTCGTCAACCCTGGCAGGCGTCTGTAAATTTGTTTGCTACGGTGAACATCCCTCCCTCCGCTGGAAATGAGACAAGTCCCAGCCCTGCTTCACCCCGAGTTGTGTCCAGATATCATGCGCTACAAAGTACCCCTCCTCCCAGAAGCTGCAGCTAATGGAGATGACCAGGAGCAGGGGAACTCACAGTATGATAACATTACCTATTTTGCATTAGTTGTTATTGCTAGTAGGGCGAGAGAGAGGAGTCATAGGGCTGCCATTTTTGGTGGCAACCATGTTTCCTGTAATGTTCAGTTCCAGCGTAAAGCTGGAGACTGATAGTGTTTTTCTTGTCTTCTTTGTGGGCAAAGGGACTGACAAAGAAATGTCTCAGTGTGCCTTGGAGCCTTTAAAGACTGTACACCACTAGAGATTTTTGAAATATCAAGCAGCATATGCTTCTAAAGAAATAAAAGGTAGAACACAGTGGCCTCCTGGGTTCTACAACAATGGTATGTTGGATTGCTTCATCTAGGATGGCCATCAAAATACAGTCTTATTGGGTCTTTGCAACACCGTTCAGTGGTAGAGCCCATGCTTTGTATGCAGAAGGTCCTAGGTTCAGTTCCTGGCATTTCTAGTTAAAAGGATCTCAGGTAGTCGGCTGGGAAAGATCTGTGTCTGAGAACCTGGAGAACTGCCATCAGTCAGAGTAGACCATACTGGGTTAGATGATCTGATCCAGCATATCATCATCATTACCTGGATTTCTTACTCACCATAAAGTCCCAGAGTGGGTTACAACAATATAAAAATACAATATTAAAATCAGATAAAATATTTTAAAATCAGAAGAACAGAAAAAACAGACTGGATCCTAATATATGATGTCAAAGGCCAGGGTACATCTTTAGCATATGGCAGAAGCTATACAATGATGACGTTAAGCATGAGGAGGGGATTCTGTACTTTAGCATAAAGCAGTGTCATGTAAATGCAACATCTTTAGAGCCACATCATTTTTCAGCAAGCATGGGCTAAAATTGATATACTTTTAGTATACTTTGTTCACTAAAGTACCTACATTCATTAAAATGCTTCCCAACAGATATAAAAATGGCTGCTGATTCTCTCCGGTAAAATTTTTCTAAAGGCTTCCTGCAACAACTAGGCACTGTTTGCCAAAAATGAGGAAGTCAACTCTTTGCAGGAATAGGTCTAAATATTTGGTACTGCTTATGAAATTGCAGGCATGGGTGGTAGGCAACTTGAAGCTGGTTATCTTATAAGCCTGAGTGATGGAAAGGGCAGAAAATTCCCCCAAATCATCTCCTCTCCAGTCAAGCACTTGGAGCAAAACACTGGTACGTGCCCAGCCCCAAAACTCCTGCTGCCTAGATTACTTCTAAATATTTGGAATTATTATTACCTGGCAGTTCAGGTATGCAGAACTGCCTTTGACATGCCCACTCACAATGTTTACATGCTCTGAGCATGTCAGACAATCTAGCTGAAAAGTAGTATTCTTACAATCATCTCTTTTTTCCCTAAGATAATTAATTGCAGTGTTTTCCTAGAAAGTAGAGGAGATGGGCTTGTTTACAAAAATCAGTCACACACACACACTTAACCCCCTCCCCCCCAAAAAGTTGCCCATTCAAGTTTGTCTAGTAATCCAGTGGCAATTGCACTGAGTACATGGAGGTCTCAAAAGCAACATTAAACAAAAAATGTATAGTTAGGGGTACCAGCATCCACTGATCCACTTTAGCATCATAACCATTTTTGGCTAAAGTTATGACACAATGACACAATGACACCATCAATAAGGTTGACTTCTATTGGAAGAGCATACACACCCACACGCTAAAGCGGTTAATTATGAACAGTGGTTGTAGCCACAGAGATACTTATGAGAGTATTAAACCACTGATGATGGCAAGGGGAAAACATCATTCGCTGTTATCATACTGTCTCTGATTATTAAGTCCAACAATGGAAAGTGTTCACTGACTTTGGTGCTGGTTATCACTGCAGGTCTTTCTACTCTACAAATATATCTATTTTATTAATTGCTCCTCTCTCCCCCAAGAATTATGAGAATTGTAGTTTGTTGGAAGTCCTGGCAACTGCATGAAAGATTATGAGACACCCCCTCCCAAAAGAGCTGTTTTCCAGGGTTCCCTGGGGCAATGAAATGAATTTTAAAATAATACTGTGTTGATCACATGGGAGTAATAAATCCCCCCTTTTACCCTCTGGAAACCTTATATGTGGCTGATGATGATGATATTTCCTTTCTACCTATGCTATGTGATAATATAGTCAGGATCTTATCAAGTATATTTACACAAGCACTTCTTGCAAAATTTAAATTCTTGTTGCACTCAATAGGGATGCAGTTAGACCCTATCCATATTGGCCCACAATACGGACAATTGTGTGAATTCGCTCTTAGGGCTGGTTCTTGTCTTCCAAATTTTCTTTGAGCAATGCATTCTAGTCATCCTTACCTGGGGATCCATTTGCAATTTGACCACTTCACAGACACATCTGCATCCTCCCAGGGCTTTATACCATCAACACACACCCTTTTATAAGGGCAGCCGCAGATCTCATTAAAATCTAATTTTAAAAACTCATTAAATTAACTAGTCAACAAAGTGACTGCACCTCTGGATTCCCTTCTTGCTTTCAGTCCTATATGATATTAAATAGGTCAGTGTTTTAAATCTGCAACATTTAGTGTCTCCAAATTCACTAGAAGTTCCTCATATACTACTCAGAAATTACAGCTCCTTTAGAAGAAAGCTGGGCAAGGATCATAAGACCTTTTTTAAAAAAAAAGATACTTTGTCCCTTTGAACTGAAACAGCTAATCATTAGCCACCTGTTTATAATGTTTACCCATTTAGTATATTACATTAACGCTATTCTTTATGCAGCCTAGCTATTCTTTCTCCCCGGTGAATAACAAACTTATCCACCCCCCCAAGGCAGATCATGCGAGGGCCAAAGGCATTGGCTGAGCTGAAGCACACGATGGCTTGCATTTCTATTATTTGTTGAGCATCTGGAATTGCACATGTTTCCCTCAAAAAATGTCCTTCTCGCCTGAAACATGGTATTCATCGTAATAAAATATGTACCCAGAAAGTCATAAAAGGAATAAACAAAAAGGAACTTCAAAACATCCCTCTCCCTCCCATTAGGAGGGTTTTTTTAACAAAATTAACAACAAAAATCCCACCACTTCACATTGCCATTTTGAATTTGTTTCTTACTGCCTTTTAATGTGAATATGTAAACAAGGTGTATGACTGTGGGGTAATGTTCTGAAAGTATCTGAGCATTCGAGTGAAGCTATTTAAAGAATGGAGTATTCAATTCCTCAGGCCAGATGCTAGTATAAATATATAACTATGCTCACACTGCAGAATAAAGATATTTTTAGTTTCTGTATTCAAACAAACAAATTACTAGAGGCCATAGAGGGATAATATATCCACCCCCATACAATCTGTGCTCCTCACTGATTGCATAGGATCCAATCATTTCTCCAGTATTAACATCTGGACACCAATCATCTGAATGCCACTTCCTGGAAGGTGAGTGCAGGAGAGGGCTATTGCTTTCATGTCCATCTGATAGAGTCCCTACGAGTATCTGATTGGCTACAGTGGGGAAAAAAGATGCTGGACTAGATAGACCTCTGGTCCGGTTCAGCAGGGCTCTTATTAGGTACTGAGAGCCATCAGGTGGTTCCGTGGGGCTTGGTGGTTTGCAATTTGCGCAAGCCTCCTGGAGCTTGATCTCTTGAGCTGAAGCACAACTTGCACAAGCCTAGATCTCCGCCATGTCCCTTCTATGATGAGTTTCCGCCGGGCCTTAAAGACCTGGCTCTTCAGGCAGGCTTTTGGGGTGGGCTAGATTTTATCTTCATTGTTTTTAGATTTTCAATGTCTAGGTATTATATGCCTATGTTGTACGTCGCCCAGAGTGGCTGGACAGCCAGCCAGATGGCGACTAATAAATTCTATAAATAAATAAATAAATAAAATACATTAGAGATGAGGAACCTGTGGCTGGGGATAATGAGAGTTAGAGTCCAACAACATCACTGGGGGGGGGGAAGAGAACAGGTTCCCCACCTCTGCCTTACAACTGCAAAAACCAGCCGCCTAAGGTCTTTTCACACTGCTCCAGTCCTTGCTCCTAAACTTCACTGGGTGAATAACCACATATCTCACTCTGTATCTATTGTCCCGTTCAGTATGAGAAAATGTTCCCACAAACTCTCACTGTTGGTAGAAAAAAATCTGAATGGG
Organism: Rhineura floridana; assembly: GCF_030035675.1. Classification (NCBI taxonomy): domain Eukaryota; kingdom Metazoa; phylum Chordata; class Lepidosauria; order Squamata; family Rhineuridae; genus Rhineura; species Rhineura floridana. Next base: position 29,628,026 of record NC_084486.1, on the reverse strand, counting down.
TGCTGCTTTTCCCTTGAGATTTAAATGTTTTTGTTTTCAATGTGTTAATCTGTACGTGGAACAAAATCACTGGGACCAGAACATTCAGGTTTTGTCTATTCTGCTCTTCTGTAATAAAGTGCAAAAAGATACTAAGGCAGTGAGATAAATGCTGAAGAAGAGCAGGAGATGCATTGTCAAGCAATCCCTGTGTTCCTTTCACCAGCATCTTTCAAAAGAAAAAAATGGGAAATGAGAGAGCAAGAAGGAGAGAGAGAGAGAGAGAGAGAGAGAGAGAGAGAGAGAGAGAGATTATAAAAACCTCTGTAATAGTATTACTAGCCTGCCCCAGATACATTCCCCCCTTTTTTGCTAATAGGATTCAGAAGCCTATAAAGGACAAAGACCATCTTCACACATCCCCAAGAGCCATAAGATATGACTTTGAATGATGCTGTACATATATCTCCAGATACTGGTAAAACTAAGAATCTTTCTTCTTGTGGTTCAGAACACCATCAAATCCCTCTCCCTGAATCTATATTTGCTTATAAATTTCACAATTACAGGTCGTGTTTTGTGAGTTTTACACATCTCAAAATAGCATGGATGCTTTGTGTGTTATGGTGCTGCCTAGGGATGTTAAATTTATTCCAGTGCAGGTTCCTGGAGTTCATTCATCAGATATTTCATGCTACTGTTCTGTTAATGATTCATTTATTCTCGGCAATATTTATATTCCGAAGTGTGATGTCTCTAGCCGACAGCACAATGCTCTGCTGAATTATCATTTTCTCCCCCTCCGCCTTTCACAGCGTAGCAAAGTTGAGCACAGTCAAATTGAAGATGGCCTTTGGAACACTGTCAGAATAATACTGCTTACCAAGCATATCCAGATACATTACTCAAGCCACATGTAATGCTCTGGCTGTCAACGTGCCCACAAAGTTATTAAACTGGCAATCTCAAAACAAGGGTGTGATATACATATTTAAAAGTTTAAGGTTGTTGTTGGTGGTGGAGGAGGAAATGGTTATTATGACATGAGCTTTGGTAACAAGTACCTTTCTCATTTTGGCTTTCACCACAATCACTTATGCAAAAATTCCACCAGTATATTTAATGAGCTGTTGAAGCATCTTCCTTCTTTAAAAGCTGCAATCCTATCAAATCAATCAAAGGTAAGCCTGACTGAGTCCAATGGGTCTTACTTCCAAGTAAATGTTAGGATTGCAACCTAAATGACACTCTATATATTACCCACAGGTGAGAGAAGCATTTGGAAATTCTCCTGACCTTGTATAACACCAAGGATGGTTTATCAGTGTAAATTAAATTAGGAAGGAATTAATTTAGAATATGTGTAAGCATCAAGTGTTATATAACAATAACTTGCCCAACCAGATCTTGCAGTAAATTAGATTTTTCGTTTGAAGTACAAGTTCTTGTTGTTTGATTTCATGTGCCACAATACCGTACTAGTGATTTATTGCACCTTTGGTCTGACAAGCAAGTCCACAAAAGTTACTAATCCAGGTTTTGTTGGAAGATTCAGGACAGACAAAAGGAAGCACTTCTTTACTCAGTGCATAGTTAAACTATGGAATTTGCTCCCACAAGATGCAGTAATGGCCACCAGCTTGGACGGCTTTAAAAGAAGATTAGACAAATTCATGGAGGACAGGGCTATCAATGGCTACTAGCCGTGATGGCTGTGCTCTGCCACCCTAGTCAGAGGCAGCATGCTTCTGAAAACCAGTTGCCGGAAGCCTCAGGAGGGGAGAGTGTGCTTGCACTCGGGTCCTGCTTGCGGGCTTCCCCCAGGCACCTGGTTGGCCACTGTGAGAACAGGATGCTGGACTAGATGGGCCACTGGCCTGATCCAGCAGGCTCTTCTTATGTTCTTATGTTCTTATGTTTTGTTTTTTCCTGTCCCGTCAGCCCATGCCCTTCATCCCCATCCATACTCCATTTTACTATCACCATTATTTTTCTTTATAACAAAGCACTCCTTCCAATAAATATAAACATCATAAGTAAATAAATATATCCACAGCAAGAGTACAGATTAGCCCCATATACATTAGGAATTCTGTCCATGTGGTGACAGCAAGTAAAAACAGTGCCTGCCATTCCTCAGTTAAATATTTTCCAGTTTGGGGCTTTGAAGAAAATTAAGAACGTGGGAATAGTTGGGGAAGATAAAGCAACAGCTGAAGCAATCACAACAGAAGGGAAAGTGAGGGTAAAACATATGTACAGGATGTTTGGGCAAGATGTTTGGACAAGAAAAATCCTGTTGAACTGGAGTCCTGGAATTATTGTACAATGTGGAAGGGGGAAAGGTCACATCTCTCATTCAACAATAAAAGATTTATCTTATAATTGGATACAGAATTGAAGAAAAAACTGTTTATTAGCATACAGAATGAATAGTTGCAAAAACATATCGCTAGTAACTAACTCAAAGAGGCAATCCGCAACTAGACAATGCGCCTTACTGAGACATTAAACAGTTTCTTGGGGTCCATGTGGCAGTGTGGGCACACAGTGTTTCTATAAAGCAAACTCTTGCTACTGTCTGCTTCTATAACACAACCAATCTGTTTATTATATGTATAACTTGCCTTTCCTCCAGGGCACTCAAGGCACTGTACACAAGGATCCTAAGGTGTCCCCCATCCAGGCACTGACCTGACCCAGATCTGCTTAGCTTCAGCAAGGTTGTTACATCGTATGCATTCAGATCATACTCTGCTGCTGTTGGAGTGGGGCAGGGTGGGGAAGGTAACCTCAACTATATACCAGTGGTTCCCCACAGACCACCTGAAAATTGCTGGAGGTCTTGGCGGACCGCTTAATGATTTTTCTGCCTGTCGTAGCAATTCTAATGTGCCATGCTAGAAATCTATCAAATTCAAATTGTAATACAATAAAATACAATTAAAATTAAATATCAATATTTTTCCTGACACCACTTCCAAATGATTGGAAGACAATCTTGTGATAAGGAAGGATAAAATGGCACGATGGGTTCCAGCAATGACAATTAAAGGCAAATATATTGGATAGCAAATAAAGCAAGGTTATTTATTGCAAGACTGCCCCTGCAATAGCAAGGTCAAGCTTGATGTTCCAAAAGAGAAAAAACAGTCTAAAACTTGTCAACTTTTGTTACAAAACAGCAACAGAGTTTTTAATTACTTGCTTTTCTACCCTATTTTTTATAACGAGTTCTCAGGGGTATGCTAATGTGTGTGGGTTGTAATTTCTCAAAGTCGTTAATGTTACCTCTGTTAACATTGTAAGCACAACTGAACAATACTGGTATTACAAGACTACTAGGCTATTTCACATACCTGTGTAATCAGGAATAGTCAATCAACTTCAGTATATGACTAGGATTACACCCTTTGTCCTACTAGTATACTTTAGCAAATCCAGTTTTCTTAGAGGTATTTCAACAGAGTTTGGAAAAATATGAGCTGTGTTACATTAAAGGCATGATCTAGGCAAAGTCATGCACTTTTAAGTCCCATTGATTTCAGTTGGAGAAGGCTAATCAAATGCTTAACTTGCCCACTGAAATCAATGAAACAACGTGTTTAACATGGCCTTCTTTCTAGTCCAACATATATACATATAGCTTAGAAATTAAAATTAAATTACAGAGGTAAAAGGAAAACAAACACTGGATGTAGGCTTGTAGCAATATTTTAGAGCTCAACAGCTCAATCTAAATCAAGCTAGAAGGTCAAACAATATACTCAGGTTTGTATTTACATTCCTTGAATCATCAGAGGTGGTAAAATGAGGTGTAGCCTTAGAGGAGGGTGTCCATCCCAATATTCCAAGCCTGTTCTGTGTATGTCCATTTTTATTTTTAAAAAATCTCTAGCCCTTTTATTAGCCAGCTAGTTTACTAACCTAACCAGCTGCTTACCAAGAACTAAACTTGCTCCAACCTTCCAGTGTTTTCAACCAACGAGTGCAAAGATATTGTAATGACTGGCAAGCATTTGGAATTTTTTTTAGAATTTTGGAAAAATCAAATCAAATTAAATTCCTTACATAGTAACTTCATCACTTCTATTTAAATATATTACACAATTAATGGGGTGAGATTACCCCTGAAAGACCAGGTCCGTAGCCTAGGGGTCATTCTTGACTCCCAGCTGTCCATGGAGGCTCAGGTTTCGGCAGTGAGCCGGGCAGCTTGGTATCAATTACATCTAATACAGAGGCTACGACCCTACCTTCCTGTACATCTGCTCCCACGAGTGATACATGCCCTGGTCTCCTCTCGCTTAGACTACTGTAATGCGCTCTATGTGGGGTTACCCTTGAAAACGGTCCGGAAATTGCAGCTGGTACAAAATGCGGCGGCACGCTTGATAAAGCACAGCCGTCGCCGGGATCATATCACCCCAGTGTTGATCGATCTGCACTGGCTACCAATTGTTTACCGGGCCCAATTCAAAGTGTTGGTATTGACCTTTAAAACCCTATACAGTTTCGGCCCAGTTTATCTGAAGGACCGCCTCCAGTATCACCAATCATGCCGCCTAACGAGATCAGCCTCGCAAGACCTTCTCTCGGTCCCACCGGTGAAAACAGCTAGGCTGGTGCGGACCAGAGAGAGGGCATTTTCGATCGTGGCCCCCACCCTCTGGAACTCGCTTCCTTTTGACCTCCGTCATGCCCCCTCCCTGATGAGTTTTCGCCGAGCCTTAAAGACCTGGCTATTCAGGCAGGCCTATCAAATTTCTGAGGAGGATTAGTTTTAATAGTATTTATTGAAGATGGTTTTAGTTGAATTGATGCTGATGTTGTGTTTTGTTGATTATGTATTATTTTATACTGTACTGAATTGTTGTATTGTATTGTTGTACGTCACCCAGAGTGTCTGTTTACTCGGACAGATGGGCGACTAATAAATAAAATTTTATTTATTTTATACAATCTGTATTTATGTTTCACCATTTCGCATTAATCTATGATGCCCTGCTAGTCTGCCATTAAGTCTGTCTCCCGCCACCAAACTGCTGGCTATGGGTCAGGGTAGGGGATTTTCAAAGGATCTTAATGTGATGGATTTCTATTCTGTTTTGCTGAAGGTTTCATACTTTGGTTCCCACTCCAAGCCTTTAGAATAGGTTAGACTTTAAATCAAGATAAATGATAATGCAAACAAAATATTAACACACTGAGCGTTCATAGCTTGTGTAATTTATAGACTGGGATAGTTTGGAAGGATGTCAGAATAGGAGATTAAATACTGACTGTATCAATTTGATAAGCTCTGCTTGATGAGCAAAACGTGGGCTGAACTCTCTCCTTCAATAACTTGAGATCACAGACTGAAAAGAGGCTCCAGCCAAGCCAGTAATATAAGAAGGCCATCTAGAGCCAGTCAAGGGCAAAATTTTCAGGATGTTTAAATATACTGTCACTGCTGTGTCAAAATTAACAAAATATTGCATCCCTGGGGAAACTAAAAACCAACAGGACTTGAATCATCCAAATTCTCACTGGGCAACTGAACAGTCCAGGGTGATTCTAACAGCATGTGGCCAAAGATAACCATGAGTTAACTCTTTCAGTCACCTGGGCTGAAGCTATAGCTGTGCCCCAGAAAAGTCCAAGGGGCGGGGAGAATTAATGGCTGGGAAAACTGGAGAAAGTCAAAAGAACAAGGACACAACAACAGGGATTTAAGCTGCAATCCAATACATGTCTACTCAGAAGTACGCTCCATTGGGTTCAATGGAACTTACTACTACCAGGTAAGTGTGTACTGGATTGCAGCATTAGTGAGATGCAAGGTGCTGATCTTAAAACTGCTTCTAAGAAGGCAATAAGCAACAACTAGTTTGACTAATCTTCTTAGAGAGCATCATAAAGAAGACAGGAAGTATTTCTTGGATGAGAACTACAGAGATAATAAAACCAAGTGTTAACTACCCTTCTATGGAGTTTCAATATTAATGGGTTTAAACACCTTGTAGGACTGCACTCATGTTATATTGTACTTACATAGGATGCTGCCTTATGCCAAGTCATAGCCTAGTGCCATCCAACATCCTGTTCCCTGACGTCTCCAGTTAAAGAACTGAGATTTTCTGCATGCAAGCACGTGTCCCCTGTTGAGCTCTGGTCTCCCTGAATGGCCATGTTCTCCTTTCATCATCCTGTGGTTTCAGGTCCAATCTGTATCATCAGCCTTCTCTGCTACAAACTCATTTATCAGATGCTAGCACTAACTACAAGCCAAATAATTCTGACTGTAAGACCTAGCCAATTGAAGAGACATAGTACAATCAGCCAAAAAAAAAAAGTTAAGATTTTGGAGCAAAGGATGTCATGAGACTAAGCAAAAGCTGCAGGAAGCAAGAGAGTTTTTATCAATGGGTTCACATACGGAGGGGGGGGAGAAGGAGGTTGAAATGACCACGGGTGCCTAATACGTGACTGCATATACCTATCTCTCTGACAAACTTTACAGTATTGCAGAAAACATCTATTTACTATTTTCTATTTCTATCCTTGCACATCCTCAGATTTGGGGTTGGATACCAATAATCATATATACACACACATATATATAAAAATCTGGTTAAATTTCAATTACTTCACGCCTGCTTAATCCTAGGTACCGACTGTCAGCCCAAAGAAGAAACATTTACAGCTCTTCCAGAGTATACGCTGGCTCAGATATCGACAAACGTCTAGTGGAGGGGGTTCATTAGAACATAGAATTAAGCTATGAGAGTCAATGCACAACAGACTATGGAGCAAGCACCCTCTTTGTGTTCAACTTTATGCATGGATGGTATAACTGATCAGGAAGGCACCTGCAGTTTAAAAAGAAGGTGGCCTCTGAGGTATCTAGGGCCCAAACACGTTTTGAACATAAGAATATATGAAGAGCCCTGCTGGATCAGGCCAAAGGCCCATCTAGTCTAAGCTTCCTGTTCTCACAGTGACCAACCAGTTGCCTATGGGAAGCCCACAAGCAGGACCCGAGTGCAACAGCACTCTCCCCACCTGTGGAAGAAACAAATCTGTCGCATACAATATGAAACAGCTTTGAAAAAACAAACTAGATGTGCCCAAAAGAAATGGAAAAAAACAACAGTATGTTGAAGCTGCAACTATTATTTGCGTTATAACAGCACCTCATAGCCAGTGTGGTGTAGTGGTTAAGGTGTTGTACTATGACCTGGGAGACCAGGGTTCGAATCCCCACACAGCCATGAAGCTCACTGGGTGACTTTGGGCCAGTCACTGCCTCTCAGCCTCAGAGGAAGGCAATGGTAAACCACCTCTGAATACCGCTTACCATGAAAACCCTATTCATAGGGTCAACATAAGTCGGGATCGACTTGAAGGCAGTCCATAGTATATGGCTCTTTACAAAAGCGTTGGTGAAAAGTTGTCACAAGATCTCCCAAGCCTGATGTGGACTTTGATAAGAATAACAAAAAAAGGGAGAAGACATAAAGGAGTGAGGGAGGAAAGCTAAATGGGAGGAGAAAACAAGTTATTTTCACATGGATGACTTACCAATGAATCACTCAAAGAAGGAACCAGATTCCATGGGAGACATTCGGCTGAGCAGAAAATCAATGTGTTGGGTTAAACCACAAGATTTAGATAAAGGAGAAATGAAAGAATCGGTATCTGTCCTAAAGACAACAAGATGGACAAATGTTGGTGCCTCTGGCACCAACTCAGAGACTAGCATGCACACATAAGAGCCATTCTTGACAGAGCAGTACATGAAACCATTAAAACCACACAGAGAATGTTGGGATTGCTTGGACTTGGCCCAGAGCTCATATCCTCTCTCAGGCATGAACTTCACTGTCTGAGGTTGGGCCAGACACTATTTGGCAGACCAGCCCATTGTATGAGGACACACAACACATCCCTCCCCCTCACAATATGATGGCTACAGGGGAAAGGGCCTACTCAGTGGTTACACCTCAACTGGGTGGAATACTCTTCCCAGGGAGGCCTGCCTGGCACCCACCTTGATGTCATTCCAGTGCCAGGTGAGGGCCTATTTAAACTTTTCCTAGGCTTTTTAATCCTCTTCAAGTTGGCTTCTGCTGCTTTGTATTTGCTTTATTTCTGCTGGCTGCCCTTATGCGGATTTTTAAAATTGTGGTGTTGTAATAGTCAAGAAATCAGAAGGAGGCTAGGACTGGGGAGGGCAGCTATGAGAGAACTAGAAAAGGTTCTCAAATACAATGATGTATCACTGAACACCAAAATCAGGATCATTCAGACCATGGTATTCCCGATCTCTAGGTATGGATGTGAAAGTTGGGCAGTGAAAAAAGCAGATAAGAGAAAAATCAACTCACTTTATACTGTACATGTTTGTGTGATGCAACATGTCTGCTTGCTAGATTAATTATAGCGGTGAGGGGTTTTTAATTGTTCTCATCAAAAATCATGACAAGTATGACCTGACCTTCCACAGTAAAAGGTGCTCAGGCCACACCGTCTCTCTGGAGTATTAATAAGGTCAGGGTGCTTCCATATTATCGCCCAGTGGCAAACATACCCTTTGTGGGCAAGGGATTCAAGAGGTGGTGACGGTCCAGCTTCAGTCATGTTTGGAGGAAACTGACCACTTGGATAGGGTTGCCATATTCCAGTTCCACAAATCCGGGTAGGTTAATTTGCATATTATGCAAATATTTGCATATTATTTGCATATTATGCAAATATTTGCATGTTAATATTTGGATTGTCCAGTTGTTTTGTTTTTGTGCCTAGGAATTACCACCAAAAACTGGGGAAAGATGTGAGAAATCTTTTTTTTAAAAGCAACATTTTTAGCCTTAAATGCCTAGACTCTAGTTTCCAACACTATGGAGTATTTATTGATTAAGAGGATTTATATCCTGCCCTTCTGCTGTTAAAAACAGAGCTCAGCACAGCTTACAAATATAATAAAAACAATAAAAATACACAATCAATATAAAAACATAATAAAAACACAAAATAGCAACAAACATAAAGTAAGTCAGGGCAGCAGCACGGTTAACCATTACATATACAATATATTTCAGAGATGTGGTGGGTGGAGAAAAACAAGCCAAAATGTTAGGAAAAGGAGTCTTTCATGCCACATGCTCAGTTCTAAATACTGTTGCAGCAAGTTTTACAAGTTCCTCCAGTATTCCACTGGTGCAGGCACTCAGACATTCAAAGTACCTGTATGCTTCTTAGGTTTTATAAAAGCAGAGCTTTGCTTAACTCAAAATTTCTTCTCCCTTTGATAACCACATCTACACAGGTTCCACCTCCATACTCAAAATGAAACTGAGCCTGGAAGTGTACAACAACCCCACACATACCTTGCTAATTCGATTATCAATGCCAGGATGTCTGTCTTATCGACTACTCTCCTGCTCCCCCCCCCCCCACACACACACACCGGGCATCATGAAAGACCCAGTCCTGGGCTCAGAAAGAAAATAAATATCTGGTCCGCTTCAAAGTATTGATAAGCCTCTTGTTTTAATTGAAATAATAATTATAAATTCTTGTTCTTATCACTAATGGGAGTTAATTATCTTGCATATGCTGCTGTTGCTTCTATGGCTGTAACGGAGTGAGGTTAAAGATAAGTGAAATGCAAATAGGAAAAAAAAATACAGAAGGCAGTAACACTTTCCTAAATGTAACACCATACCAACCACAACAAGATTCCTATGAGTAAGGCAAAAAACTAAGCATCTCACAACCAGTCAGGATTCCTAACCAAAAACCAAAAATATGATAAATGAAGAAATATTTATATAAGCATGACTATCAAATATATTTATTATTTACACAAACTGTAAAGATATTTATAGTGCAATCCTAAATTTATTTATTCAGAAGCAAGTCCCAGCGTATTCAGTGGGGCTTACTCAAACAGGGACAGAAATGCAACCTCAAGTGATAAGCAACTTCATTCGCACAACCCAAAATTCCGAATCATGCCACTTTACACTGTTTTGCAACTGTTTATACTTGTTTTTATGGTCATTGGATTTTAAATGGCTTTATTTCTTGTTGTGAGCTGCCTTGGTTTCCAACCCTACCTCACAGGGGGGTTGGAAAGACTCCATACACACATATGCACACACTGCAGATGTATAAATACATACAGCCCATATAATAGTTTACTGTCAAACCAGTTGGTCATTGCAGAAAAATCAGTATTAGTTTTAAAAAAATCAGTATTAGTTTCCTACAGAATAAAAACTGTAATACCTAAGTAAGCCCTGCCTACTTGCTTTAAAATAGGACTGGGGGGGACAGGACAGAAACAGAACACAAACACAATTCTTTTTTGCATTCACTCCAAAGTCCCGTTGATTTTCAGCACATTCATAACCATGTCTACTCAAGAGTAATTCCTACTGAATTCAATAGGATTTACTCTGGACATATGGGATTAGCAATGCTTTTACCCCCACAAAAGCAGGTATTGGGAAGGTTTTCAAAACACTGCCCAGGATCTGACTCCTACACACAAGAGGGGGAAAAACTGAAATGTATATACTTATCCAATTTATGAGATTTTCAGATAAACAGGGGGAAACCACCATTTTGTTTTCTAGAGGCTGCCTCAGGTCAATGGAACTGAAACACAATCGCCGATTGGCTGCAATCCTGAACGGGCAGGGTTAAAACTACGAAGTGCTGTACAGTAGTTTAAAAAAAGATTTAACGGGGGGGGAGGTGGGTGCCTGACGTTTTTATATATATCTTGAGAACTGCACCACCTAGAAACTTAATATTTTTTTTAAATGAAAGCTGAAAATCCGGGCCACCTAAAGGGCTAGCCAGGCGCCGTGTGGCATGCTTAGAATCTGGGTAAAACCCGGCTATCCGGGCAATATGGCAACCCTACACTTGGATCCATTCCAATCTGGCTTCTGGCCTGGCTATGGCACTGTATTTAAAGGTTGTTGTAACCCGCCCTTGACGATGGATGATCAGTTGTGCTCAGAATAGACCAATTTAAATTAATGGGCTTAAGGGGATTGGACTTGATGGCCTTATAGGCCCCTTATAACCCTACTATTCTATGATTCCATAATGGATGAGTAACATGCATGATATGGCAAAAATAAATAAACAAACAAAACTTAAGTACATTCATAATTAATCTATCACAAGTTTAGGAGGGGAATCATAACTGCCATTATAAGCACTTTGGAGGAAGGATGGTATAAAACTCCAAGAAACCTACATACATATACAAACATGGTTTTCCAAGAACATTAAAAAGCAATCAACAAAGCCATTTTCGATTTGCAAAACTAAGGGCAGTCAGCTCATTAAACTATGGAAATAGTTAACTATTAGTTCAATTTAACAGCTCTGCTTTAATCAATTTAAACAAACAAGTACAATATCTCAGCATGGGTACAAAGAAAACAAGGAGTTCTGTAATACCTTAAAAACTAACACATCTATTATGGATTCAGATTTTTGGGCAAGAACCTAAAAAGTAGACTCAAGTCTATGAAAGTGCAGCATGCAACAAATGTCTCTCAAGGCCAGAGGGCTCCTTGCCTAAGGCCATACTTTTAGTATCAACACAGCTGGGACTGTCAAGGTGTTTAATACAGTAGTGTCTCACAATTAACTAAGTCATAGAAGCTACTTATTGCCTGGAAAAACAACTTAAACTTGTTACCCAGCGCAAGGGAATAATGCCATCAACAGTCAAACTCAGGTGAGGCTGCTAATGACTGTCTAACTCAAAAACCCGTATTTTACATCTCTAACTACATATTTGCATGCATCAGCCTACAAATTATAGTAGTATTTTACTCCCACTGATTGTTACATACAGTATGTGATTTTTTAAACAAAGATATGCATAATTAGGAATCTATTTTACATAGTGAGAGAAATTTTGTTCTCACTTTTGGCTATCTTATCACTCTGAAGAGAGGTCAAGAATAGAGAAAGAAGATTACAAGATGTGGTCACAGAGTCTAACACTTCACAGAGTACAGGCACATGAAGGGTCATGGGCCTTTGCCTTGCAATGGAGCCCACAAAAGTTCATAATCCACAGATGTTGTTAACTTGCTTGCAAACACATTCCTGTGACAAGCACCTGTGACACTAAAGGGAAAAAAATAGCCTATGCTCTTTCAATTTACAAAAGCTTACTTGTCACATGTGTCAAGATGAATAGCAATTTACAGGTCTGTTCTTCTGTGTATGAACAGAATAGTTAATAGCTAAGAAACAAAATTCTAATGGTTTAGGTCAAAGGCAAAGCCACACAGCACTTTCTAAAGGGCTGCGATGGCCCTGGATGCACTGACAACCTCTATACATTCACATACCAGACTGGTTCAGTTGGAGGCTAACTCTTAGTTTGGTCATTTGATCAGCCTTTCACACTCCCCCCACCCCAATTTACAAGTCTGGGCAAACCATACTTTGCCATTACACTAAAATCTGCAAACAATGGTTTGAACTTGCTCTCCAAACCACCACATTAAATCATGAATTTCAGTGGGGGGATTTGGAGGGCAAACACAAGGCATATTTGCTGGTTCAGACATAAAGGCAAATTTATATGGGTTCCCAAAGCAGGAAGTCAGGAAGAGAATCAGAGTGGGCAGACCGAGGCTCAGATAGTGGTTTCATCGTTATGTCTAAACCAACCCACCATTATGTCTAAACGAACCCATAGGCTCACACACAGCAAACTGGTTTTCTGCCTTTATTTTACTTTTTTTCCCTCATAATATAGATGGGGTATTCACCACTAGTGATATAACCACTTTTGTGATACCATGGGGGGAAACCTCCATAGGGAAAAGCGACCTGTATTTTCCACATGAGGCTTTACACACTCCAGTTTAAAGCTAAAGCACCAGAGAAGCCACTGCACAGAGATATCCTCAGATAGAACTAGAGACATAATGACCTTTTGTCCAAAACCATATAGATACTATTTTCAATCATTCAAACAAACAAGCAAAAAAAAACAAAACTCGCAGGAGTTCAAAACTGGAGCTGTACCAAAATCAGTCCTCAAATTTATTGAAAGCTTTCTTTCTCTGCAAAAGAAGCTTTGATTTTTCTGCCTCTTTCACAGGGCACTTCAGAATTTCAGTGCAGGTAGAGTTGGTCTTATCTTATTGCTGTGAGGTGGCAGTGAGGAGCATGTGTAGTTTTAATTCCTTTACGTGTTTCTTCAGCACTCTCAAGCCTTCCAAATCACCTGCACTTCCATCTGGCTTTTTTAGATTGGGAAGAAGTTACCTTGTCACATCTTCCCCTGAACTTTATTTCAGGGATGCTGACTGCTGGGTACCTGAAATTGGTATGGTCAATTATTTTGTTTTTAAAGGAAGTATAGATCGCTAGAGAAGTACAGACTACTGCAGAGATTGTTTGTAAAATGTCACAACCTCCCCTCGACCACTTTGAAAGTAAGAGATACACAACAAAAGCCACACCCCGCCCACGAGAATTTCTCCAAAAATTTATCTCCCCTTTTATAATTTTGAAAGCAACTTATCTTCTTGTAAAGTGGTACAGAATGGTCAGACAGAAACCACCAGGAGAAAATTTTGGCACGAAGCTAGTTCAAATTGCAAAAATAAATATATACATAAAAGGAGGGCAGTGAAGCTGCCTATACTATAGCACCCCATTAAATTGAAGCACTGAGCACTAAATTTGTTGATTCCCTCCCCTACACTTCTTCCTTCAACCTCAGTTCCAACTCCTCTGTCTTTTGCTTATTTTTCTAAAGACACACATTTGGTGATGAAGCCATTCATAACTGTCTATCCGCAGATAATTTGTGGTGGTATAATTGACAGTGAGCCCACTGTAAAAAAAAATTTAAAAAATGAAAATACTGTTTTAATAACCTGATCCTAAAACATATTCTGTTGTATGCCTCAAAGGGTTTCAATAAAAAAAAATCAACCTGCAGAGACATATTTTCTTATCTTAAACTCCAATCCAAAGCATATAAATGTAGTCCAACTATAATGACATATTTATAGGCCAATAAAGCTTACACTGCTGCTTTCATACTTCACTTAAAGGAACTCTGTAAGAAGCAGTGTTATATAAAATAATTTGGGTTTTTTTCTTGCAGGCTGTAAACCAAGGAATGAATATTCGTATGTTTTTTTTTTAATCAACTTTCTCATCTTTAATGGACATGCCAGTGTGGTGTCGTGGTTAAGGTGCTGGACTACGACCTGGGAGACCAGGGTTCGAATCCCCACACTGCCATGAAGCTCACTGGGTGACCTTGGGCCAGTCACTGCCTCTCAGTCTCATGAAAACCCTATTCATAGGGTCACCATAAGTCGGAAATGACTTGAAGGCAGTACATTTTTTATATTGCATAGTTGCTAAAAATCTAGAAAATGAATAACCCATCATTCAGCTATTTTCTTCTGGTTTACCAAATATGGATATGCAAGTCCATTTACTCTTTAAGTCCTTTCAATAATTTTGAGGACAAAAAACAAAACAAAAACCCCACACAACTAGAGGCTCTACAAGTGAGCGACTGAGTCAAACCAATTCTTCTGGAAAAACAGGTTCCCATGCTAATTACGAAGAATAAATTCCACAACCAAATCTATTTTTATCTGGATGGTATTGTTGCTTTTCTGTTATTTTGATAAACACATGAAAGAATTAGACTTAATTATATAAACAAAATGATGGCTGCAATCCACAGCCCTCTTCCTAAGAAGTTGCGTCTCGGGCTTAGATGGGATTCCTCCGAAGAAAAGGGACTGAGGTTTGTGTACCAACAGCCTGATGTTCCACAGGTCCTCTTCTGCTAGTCTGACCTGGAGATCTGATGGGAACAGGGGCTAGGGCTGGACCTTTTTCACTCAGGGGTAGCCAATATGGTGCCCTCCAGATATAACTCCCATTATGCCTCATCATTGGCCACAGTGGGTGGGCTGATGGGAGTAGTAATCCAACATCATCCAGAGGGCACCACGTTGGCTATCTCTGTTTTAGTTTCTTTTAATGTTAAAAAAATAAAAGATTGCCCAAGAGGACCATACTTGTCTCTGTCTCCCAGGTTCTAATGCCTCCCGCTTGTCTCTCAGCAGTCTGCAATAACAGGATCTGGTGTAAAGCCAGCATTTCTTTAACTGTCCCTATTTCCCAACACCTTGCCTTATTTCCTCCCATATCCCATTCCTTTGCAAAAAAAAAATATTTATGTTGATTGCATTAACAGCCACACAATTCTAAGAATGCTGGAGGTGGCATCAGAGTGTGTGTGGGGGGGGGGTGTCGGGGGCTCCTTAAACAAGTCTCACTTTCCTGTGTCATTGCTTCTATAGAGTTGTGATCTAAATGTACCTACAATTCAATCCTATACATGTCTACTCAGAAGTATCCCCACACTGATCTAAATAGGACTCCCCACTAAATGTATATAGCAGGCAGGGAACCTTTGGCCCACCAGATGCTGCTGAACGGCACCTCCCATCTTCCCTGGCCATTACCCATGCTTGTTGGAGCTAATGGGAATTGTTGTTCAGTAGCATCTGGCAGGCCAAAGGTTTCCCAAGCCTGGTGTATAGGATTGCAGCTTTATTTGGAAGCATAGCTCAAGGGCTTCAAACTTGCTTCTAATTTAACTTACCATAACACACAGGAGTGCTTTAACACATGCAGTTGGGCGCTCTCAATCCCAGCCAATGGGAACAATCCAGAAAAATGTAACCACCCATTAAGCCTAATTGAGAATTAAAATAGGACATAACTGCACAGTTGCATGTTTTTTAATGTCCCACTGACACCAGAAGGGCTTAAAGGTGCATTTAGCCCAGGGCTGTGTGCACTCTGTGCTAAAAATATATTAAAATTCACATCCAGGCAATTCAGATTCTGCACCAAGAACAGGTGGATTCTGCATCCTCTATCAATTATGCAAATTTGGCAAAATTCCATTATTTCCATTATTCTGCATAATTTATTTTGGTTACGCTAGTCATATGGCAGCACCAGGAGTTATGAACAATGCTGAAACCCTGCTATGAGCCACTGGATATTACTGTCACCCCTCTTGCTAAGGTTTAGCAAGCACTGACTGCATAGTTTAAACATATGTTCATAGCCATAAGGACTAGGAACCTTTAAAAAAATGAAATCTGCTGTTTTCAAGAAAATGAATTCTATGCTAAATACCACATTCAATCCTTCACAATTATAATATAAATACAGTAGTGGCAAAACAGTTCCCCATGTACCTGGGAGCAGTAGAAAACATCATAGCTGCTAATTTCACTTGCAAAAAGATACGTAAAATGACAGAAGGGATACAACATAAAATCTCTCATAGGGAAAGCACTAGCTATTAGAATCTTAACAACCATGGAGTGTAAGATTTATTCTTAAACAGAAAAGTCACACAGAATTTCATTGGAATGGAAAAGTAAGATCCAATATAGATGTAAAGAGGTTTGCAAACTTAGTCTAAAAACCTATTCAGTTTCAGGCAGAATTATACTCTTTCAATTCCTCCATTTCTAAACATACTTATTATGAAATGTTCCATTGAAATCACTGAAGCTTGTTCTGAAGTAATCTGAAGACTGCGTCTGCATTTTTTGTTATCATTGCTTTATTAAAGATATAATATTCTAGTGAATTGCACAAAAATATTAATAGCCACTGGAACACCACAGTTCTATAAAATTATACCTTGTGGGAGGTATCATCTTCAGTTCAAATGTATTTTCCAAAGGAGAAATAAAAGTTTTACAAAAATATGGATAAAAGATGTATGGCTCATTTTAAATCTGCTCAATAGAATTAACGAAGTTGTGTAAGCTGTCTTCCATGTGAAAGGTAAAAATGTGAAAGGTACCCCTCCCCAAATCCTTGTTTTTCTTTTTTTGTGCTCTCAGGCAATGAGAACAGCCTGCAACATGGGACTGCAAACTCTCATGGCAAAAAACGACAAGGTTCAAAATTCCACCTGCAACGGAGGAATGAGAGAGCTCCCCTCTCCTCTGCTACTCCTCTGCTACTCATCTGCTATACGAAGGCTCCAAGCATATAGCTCTACACACAATGAACCAATTTACCAGGAGGGGGCAAAGTACAAACAAGCCCAAGCCCAACAAGTGCATATGGCTGTATACATGATTTACTTATTTAATGTATTTATTTATATAGCATCATCACTGTTATGACACTTTGACAGAGTCACACATTATTATGGGGAAATAGTTTGAACCAGGCCAAAGTGATATGTGACCACACACACACCATGTTAGACCTTGATGGGGTGTGAACTGGGGACATGGGAGGGGCTGTAGTTTAGTGAGAGTACAACTGCTTTGCATGGAGAAGGTTTAATGCCTGGCCACTCCAGCTAAAAGGAACAGGTGGCAGGTGATGATAAAGGCCTCTGCCTGAAACCTGCCGCCAGTCAAGAGCAGGGATGGATCTATCAATTTCAATTCTCTTGTTTTTCCAATCTTAAATTCAGTTCTCCACATTTCTTTGTGTGTTAATCTTTTGCTATTTCATGTTTGTGGATTTCTTTTTTGTATTTTGTATCTTTGAAATAAAACAAAGTTAGTCATGTCTTTTAATTTCAATAGGTCTATTCTGAGTATGGGCTTATCCACATGGGAGCATTTATTTGTAGCAAATACACAGCTTTTACCATAGTTATAGATTTGCAATGTACACACACTGTGCTCAATGGTAGCTTCAAATCCGTTGTTTTCCATTCACACAAGTAGGTGTTCCTCTGGGAAGGATTTGTGTTGCTGTTTCCTTGTGGCCCTGCCTTCTAATTTTACATTTTTACCCCCTCCAGTCACTAAGTTACTGGGCATGTGCAAATATTTTTGACCTGAGCAATATTTCCACTCCCTCCTGCTTCCCCACTTCCTAAAGTTTGGTGTTTGAAAAGAAGAGGGATCATCTGCTCCCCTTTTCTCCACTGCCCCTTGCTTTTTCTGAGTTAATTTTTCCCTGCTGGAAAAACAAAGCAACATAATATCAATATTTTTTAAAGAAAATATCAATACCAACAGTGATATTTTCTCAAAATATCAATACCAATATCGATATCTTCTGAAAATATCAGTACTGATATCTTTTGAAAATATCAATATCGATATCTTCTGAAAATGTAAATATTTTTACTTTCTGAAAATGTAAATGTTTTTACTTTCTGAAAATGTAAATATTGGTATTTTCTCAAAATATAAATATCGATGTTTTCTGAAAAATATAAATATTGATATTTTCTGAAAATATAAATATTGATATTTTTGAGGTGACTTTTAAAAGAAAATCACTTTAGATTTTTTAGGAAACAAAAGGAGTGAAGGAAGTTTGCTCGGGAAGAGAGAGAGGAAAGAAAGGAGGGCTGCAGCAAACTGTGAAGGGGGGAGCACAGAGCAGTCAGAAGTTGCTAGATAAACCACCAGAAACAAAATGGAATTCATGGCAGAGACAGTGGGCAGAGAAAGGGAAAGAGCTGAAAGTGATGATTCACCTGCCCACTAAAAGCCATCAAAGCAAACTTTCTGCAAAGACGTATGTGCTGGAGTGGAGCCGTATTGTTCTAAACTTTTCGTATTATCAGCAGATTGGGTTAGTACAGATTTACAGGGGGGAAACTTTGTGATAATTTCTGTTTGCCAGTAACATCATGTGAACCATATGAATTAAAAGGAGATGCAAGCAGCACCAAACACACACTAAACTGCTGTGTAGATCAGCCCTATGAGTAACATCGGATGAGCTTTTTAAAAGTGTAACAATTGTCCTGCTTTCAAATAATGAGCCCATGACCTATTACTGTGTTTAATTAACTAAATGTCCATGTGTATACTTGGGCATCATATGGACCCAGTTGTCACTGATAGCCTCAATCAGTTTCTTTTTTTCTCCTTTTTTTTTTTAAAAAAAAGACACAACTGTCTGGATTGTTCAGTCACATTTCTGGTGAATATTCCTTTATATATATATATGGATTACTGTAATGCACTTTATGTGGGGCTGCCCTTGAGGTTGGTCCGGAAACTGCAGCTGGTGCAAAATGTGGCGGCGAGACTGCTCACGGGGGCAGGGTTTCGCCAACATGTCACCCCGCTGCTGAAGAATTGCACTGGCTGCCCATTTGCTACTGGGCCAAGTTCAAGGTTCTTGTTTTGGTGTACAAAGCCCTATACAGCTCAGGACCAGGATACCTGAAAGACCGTCTTATCCCTTACATACCCAGTCACTCACTGCACTCTGCAGGTGAGGGCCTTCTTCAGATACCATCTTATCAGGAGGTTCGTTCTGCACAGTATAGGAAATGGACCTTTAGTGTGGTGACACCTACCCTGTGGAATTCCCTCCCCTTGAATATTAGGCAGGCGCCACCTCTGCTATATTTTCAGTGCCTTTTGAAGACTTTCCTCTTTCAACAAGCCTTTTAAGTTGAGACCTATCCCTGTCTGCGTCTGTGTTAGAATTGCTTGTTAATATGGTTTTTTAAATAATGTTTTAAACCCTTTTTTAAAAAAGATGTTTTTAAAGCTTTTTAAAAATGTTTTTAACAGTTTGTTTTAATGTGTTTTAAGGTCTGTTTTTATGATCTTTTAGAGTGTTTTTAGCACTTCTGTTTGCCGCCCTGGACTTCTGCTGGGAGGAAGGGCGGGATATATATGAATGAATGAATGAATGAATGAATGAATAAATATGTCCCTAGTTCTGATGCTTAATCTGTTTACAGATGATTTTGCAATATGAGCTTTGTGATAAACACTGTCAGCTTTGTTTTGTTTACTGTTTTGTAAAGTATTTTATTTCTTGGTGAAAAACAAGTCAGAGCGCATTATATATTTCACACACACGCACGCACACACCTTAAAACATTTCAATGCTAGGAAATGAACTGTTAAATGGAAAACTTGCAGTGCCATTGGGACAATAACAGTTCTAATTACAAAGACAAAGAAGAAAATCCAGTATCAAGACTCTATAATAGAATTTAAATCTAGAGATGTGAGAGATTCAGCTCCTGCCTACTTTGGGAGATGGGGCAGAAAGGTAAGCAAAGCGAAGAAGAGAATGGTCTAACACATGGAAAATGACAACGCAGTCCACATATTGAGGATCAGGGAGTATCTCTTGACCTGCTCTGGCCTATCGTGGTTAAGAGGCTTCGGAAACCTGGCCGCAGCCATTTCCAGCCAACGCTTCCATGCTGGTCTTGCTGGTTTCCCTTTAATACCTTCTTTAGCTGGAGGTGCTTGGTGGCACACAGGTTAAACTCCAACCTAACATCCCTACTGTTGCCTTGTGTCCTAACAATATGGAGGAAAACAGGAAGCACAGACCAGGACACAGTGTGAGGGAATGCTAGTTTAATTTTATATTTTAACTCTTATTTTTGCTTGTCTGCCTTCTATTCCTCCATAAACTGTTTGATTTAACCCCCCACAGCCTTAGTATATTGGTTGAAATGTATTAAAAATCCACACTGGGCTTCAACTTAGGGATGAATTAGTCTATTTCTGGGCCATATCACTTTTGCATGTGTTTATTCATAAATCAGTTCTGCCACATTTCTGAATTAATCCACATTTTTTAATTTGCACAAAATTTTGCATTAAAATGTGAATTCAGACACATATTTTTGTCCCACAAAATATGCATTTCCAACATATTTTATATAAAATTTGCATTTTAAACACACTTGGATACTTTTTTGAGCCAAGAACTGCATTGCAAATTGAGAAAAGAGCATAATCCAAAGGACAACTATATCCCAATCCGCACATTAGAACAGGAGATGTGGATCATATCAGTTTGCATTGACATTTGTGAAGAACAAATTCCTCAATCATCCTTAGTGCAGCTGTGCGTGTTCGGATTCTAAGTGGCTCATGAATTGAGCCACTGGTAGCCTATAATAAATGACAAAACCCTGCACAGACTGTATCTGATCCAAATACCACTAAACAAATTTATACTGTTTAGGAATATATTTTATTTATTTATTTATTTATTTATTTATTTATTTTAATTTATATACCGCCCTAAGCCAAAAAGGCTCTCTGGGCGGTGTACATAAAAGATAAAACAAGCAAAATATATAAATACAGTATAGAAAAAAAACTGTCTAGCAACCATATGACACTTATTTATACCCAGTAACAAACATTACCTATTCAACATACACCAAAGGCAATGGTCTCACCAGGATGAAGTTAGCAAGGTATGTGTTTTCACTTTTTTTTTTTTATCTCCTATTTATGGCTTACCCTTGGAGCTATTTAAACGTTACCTTTAAAAAACAAAAACAAAAAATTCATCTGGGCAGATACGTCATCTTGCAATTCAGCTGTGGAATTAATACATTTCCCCTTCTGTAATTGGGGAGGGGAGTTAAAATCTAAGACTGGGATCCAAAGAACTGAGCAGTTAGTTGGGGACACTGAAGGAGGCTTCTTTTTCATGAATGGCAGCCATCAATGTCATACAGCAAACCACTGTGAAACTGAGGGGACTTTAAGCAACAACTGGGGACTTATAAATGGCACTGGGAGAACTTTCAAGTGGATTGCACCCCATGTTAATCAATGAGAGGGAACCTCTTGACTTTGAATTCCTACCTCACAAACCAAAATGCCCCGAGTCACCTTTTTTACAGATAATTTTTGCCATGCTAGATCCCAGAGCAAAAAGGAAACAGAGCAGGTAATATGATACTTCAACAGGACCCATAATTCCTTGATTTCAAAGCGTGCAACTTTCAAGTTACCCAGGATTTAGGGTCGGCCCTACCCTTAGGAAAAGTGATTTGGCCACTTCAGGTGGTGGATGCTAGAGTGTTTGTATAGGGCCACAATGGCATCCTCCTGTTTTTCCTGAACAACTTGGCTATTCCCCTCCATGTGTGCCTGCCCTGCACCCCTTAAGTTAGCCTGCTGCTCTCCAGTGTGGTGAAGGATGTCATCCTGTCATCAGTGCTGAAGTAACTGTTAACTTCAATTTAATCAAGGTCTGTATGTTGATTGAGATGTGGGTGGGGGGGACTTGTCCTTCACCTCAGGCAGCAAAATGTCTTCAGCCAGCCCCACTGGGACTCAGGATGAGATTGAAGGAGTTACTTTAGCCATTAAAATTTGGAGAGAGGAGTCTTTGCCCAGCTGACCCAATGCCATATCACAAACTGATTTTGGAAGCTCCTTAAATTTGAAGGGAGGGCAGTTTGATGTGTGGCGTTGTCGGGATGGGACGGGGCGAGGTCTATTTAGATACACATGCAGAAAGAGCTCTTTGAGCAGGGAGCTGCAAGATTATTTGGATCTTAGACATACACCTCTTCATCTGACAGATAAGTGCAATGGAAAATTTGTCCCGCCAAGTGTCACAGGGTCCATCGCATGGGAGCATACACAGCAGGTGAAACATTGCTTACCAAGGTCAGCCTTTTCCTTCAAAATGTCTTTAAAGTTGAGGCCGCTGTTGTGTGTGGTTTGCCTGAACCTGCTCAGCACTTCCTTCTGCCCGTTCTTTCCCAGTTCTGTGGGTCTGATGGCTTCACCCCGGAGGCCACGTTTCCATTTAGAGAAATCTGCCCGGGCCCATTTTGCCAAGTCTTCAAGCTTCACTGTTACCTTTTCTGAAGCAGCAATAACTTCATCCTGCAAGGGACAATCAAATGAGAAACATAGAGGGTCATATTTGACTCCACGATACATGGAAAAAATGATCGTTCTTGCTCTGTAACATCTTCTTACAGTCATTTTTCTAAAGCTTTTGCAAGATTCATTTTCACCATCACTGAAACTGAGTATTCTGATCAAGAGGAGATCAGTGTACATTTCTGTGTGAAACAGCTTTTTCTGTCTATTCCCCTTTCACTTTCTCATACACACTCAAGTGCAGCTCCCACAGGCTAGCTCACACAGAGTACTTATATATTTGCAACAATTTAGGAGGGTGGCCATGAATGTATCACCAAAAAGAGGAAATGTATCACCACAAAAGGAGGACAAAAGAGAGTGCACATTTTAAGAAAATGTGCACATGCTAATTTCTATGTAAAGGTACAAATTTAGAAACAATTACTATAATTTAAATGGAAACACCATTTAACATCTTACCGTGGTGGGGGAAACTGACCAGGTGACCTGCTCTCCAGGTGCTAATTCTTGATGGAAAATTTCAAGGCCCTTACCTCTCTTCTTGCCATTCTTTATCTTTAAACCAGATGGTTCTTTGAGCAGAAGACTCCTTCAGATCAGAAGACTATCCTTCGAGAACCCTTAACATATAAGATTGTCCTCTGTAAAGTAGCACACATGGCCACCCTCTTAGAAGCAGCCCACTGGGTGGGAGAGCGCCACTACTCTAGCTTTCCGGTGTGCGGTTCTCTGCTGCCTGCCGGGAGGGAGATAGGGAGGAGCGGGACATGGTGCAAATGCCCTGGTGGAATCAATCTGGCATTCCTGGCAGATTGCACTACACTGACCTCCCCTTCACCTCCTCCTTCTCCCTCCCAGTAAGCGACAGTGACCCACCTGCCAGGGAGCTAGTGCAGTGGCCCTGCCGAACCCGGCAAGCCACTTCTGCACCCTACATCACATTCATACACCCAGCCTAACACTTGATAAACACCCTTTTTGCTGACTCCTCCTACCAACAGCACACAGCACCATCTGTCTCTGGGTTAATATGCTGATAATTTTGTTTTAAAGTTCTGAATTTCTGGAATGCTCCTAAACATTCTATGACATTTTGGCAGCTGAGCCCATAGCTACTAAGGTCTTAATTCAATATATTGAAGCAAGAGCTCTTACAGCCAATAACTAGAGAGATTTCAAAGCCTGCAGCCGACGTTTACTTTGGTTATTTCTTTGCCAAGTTGATTCAATTGGGGGAGGGGTAAATTGGGGGGGAAATCTACAAATCTGTGTGTTCTGTGCTTTAATCTGATCCCTCATTCAAATATGTCTATAGTAAATGCCTTAAAAGATGAAGCTGGCTTTTCATCATCAATAGGTATAATCAACATCACATCTGTGGATTATTTTCTTTCAATTTATCTGTTATTTAAGCCAACTTTTTTCATGATAAGAAATTATCCAAGAATATCAGGGCTGGTAACTGGAAAGAAATTTAAAAAAATCAGGACTGAGAAAAAATATATCTTCTGTGTATTGCTTTAAGTGCACTTTTTAAAAATGCCATTAACTTGCAAATGTAAAATAATAATAAAAAAAATCATAGCCAAATGACTAATGGTTCTAACTAGTCCTCACATAAATGATCTTAAGTAAATCTGGGATTCCTGGAACTCTGACTCACCAGAAAATTCCTCTGTTTATGGTACAGTTTCCCTGGCTTATATACAAATATTGAATTTAAGTCTTATCCTAAAACTTAAATGAAACTGTGAGGTAATCCCAAAAGAAATACTATAGAAATTCTACAAGTTTCCTACCAAAAGAAAGTGGCACATTATCAGGTTTCCTGCACATGTTTTCAAGATCAGAAACTAACAATATTCCCCATCCCTCCTACCTTTAAACATATATTTTACTGAAAAGCAGCTTAAATTTAGTTGAGCCTGCAGAGAATGCCCATGAAATGTACCTCTCTCTTGCTTAAAAATTACAGTAACAGATCCTGTTACAACACAGAAAACATGAAATAAGCACTTCTAGCTGTAACCTTCCAGAAAAAATATCAGCTCGTCTCACACATGATGAATAAGCAGAACTGTGTTTTGCAGAACTTATGAAGGCAGTAAAGGAACAAAATGCTATACTAGCAAAATAAGCACTCCATTATTTAAGTCGGATACTTGAAACAATCAGGATGTAACAACCTAGTGTCTCAAGAGCACTGCGGAGTCAGTGATTTCAATAAAATTGCTCTGGAATAAATTAATTGAGGATTTGCAACTTGAAATCAACCTGCCTTGCATTCATTATTAAACTAATGCACGTGAAGCTCTTTGAACTCCTGAAAGGGCTGAATAATGCAATGTATTTATTATTATTATTATTATTATTATTATTATTATTATTATTATTTCATATGTTTTGCAGCAGCTTCACATTGCCTTTCCTCCTGAGAACTCTCCCAGTAGCCTCCATGGGGTTATCCCCATATTAACTTCACAACTACCTTGTTCAGTAGATTCAGGTCTAAAACATGTGATGGGCCCAAAGTTCCGCAATAAGGGTCATGGTTGAATCTGGATTTGAGTCAGGATCTCTGCAGCCCATCTCAAACACACTCTAGTCTATCCACTGCACCAGGAGCAGCTAACGCGGGGCCCTCCAGATATTATTGGCCTCCAACTCCCATCAGCGCCAGCCAGCATAGTCAAAGGTCAGGTACAATGGAAGCTGTAGTCCAATAACATCTGGAGTAGGGACGGGGGTGGAGTTCTATTCAATTCTCCTTTAAAGCCAAATCTATCAAATTCACACTTCCCAAAACAAGATGAGAACCAAAACTCAGCCATCCTTCAAAATTCACATGTATCTGAATTCTGCACAGCAGTTTTCCAACCAAAGAATGTTTACAAAACTGCATAGTAGGTGTGTATAAAAATTAACATTCATGAAAAATTACATACAAAATGCATTATATTAGGAGAAATTGCTTGCAAAAATGTGTACATTAGTCAAAATTGCATACAAAATGCTGAAAATTTTTCTTGAGGATTTCTTTTCAGAAAAATGGCAAATTGCTGCACACATGTGGAGAACAAAATTTAAGACTGGAAAAATGAGAAATCGAGGAAATCAAAATTGACAGATCCTTCCATTCCTAATCTGGATGGTACCATGTTGGCTATCTCTGCACTACATTACATTGCTTCTCAGTGTATTAATCATAACTCTTCCCCCCCCACACACGCATTGTATACAACACAGCAATAGTGGACAGCATGGTGGGGCAGGAGTGTTTAGCTGACCTCCCAGCAGGTGAGTCACTGCTGCTTACTGGAAAGGGCAGGAGAAAGGCAGCAGTGAGGAGCAAACACACTGGTCAAGCCAATCTGACACTTGTGCCAGTGCATTGCACTGCACCGCCCTCCCCACTATCTCGCCCATCCTGGTAAGCAGCAGCAAGTCGCCTGCTGGGAGGTCAGAGAAGCACCCCACCTCACCATCCACTACTGCACCATAGAAAGACCTGGTTCAGACATGCATGTGCAAACACTTGATTCCTCTATGAACTGGCTGCACTGAGAATAAATGCTTCCAAGGTTATGAACATTCTATCTATGGTGTCACGTTGTTATATCATCAAGTGATGAAGATGCTTGTTTGTGAATCAGACCCTAATTAAGGCAAAAAGGAGAAATTATTGCCACTTCAAAAAAATCAAAGTGTTGACTTTTCGCCATTTGTTTTAACATATACATTCCTCAGGTAATAAAATATTGCTCAACAGCCAACAAAGCAAAGAATGATTGGGGGGGGGATTATTATGAGAAGTTACACACGGTACATTTGCTTTGGGGCAGGCAAAGGTAGTTTAATCATTTTTCTTTTGTGACTCAAAATGTCTGTACAAGGAGTCATCTCTTGCTAGAACAATGTCTAATATTGGCTCAAAAATAAAAGGCATGACTGTAGACTAAGAAGGGGGGGTCAGACTTGGATTTTTTATGAACTTCAACTGAACAACAAAACAGTGCCTTAATTTATTTATTTATTTATTTATTGCACTTTTAGACCGCCCTATAGCAACAGGCTCTCAGGGCGGTGTACAACAGGATAAAAACACATTTAAAACCAGCGAATGTGAATACAACATATAAATATAAAACACATTAAAAACAGATTAAGACAAAATTAATAAAAATACAATTAATTAACTATAACATTAAAATTAAAACAAGACTAAAATGCCTGGGCAAAGAGGTAGGTCTTTACCTGGCGCCAAAAAGATATCAAAGAAGCCGCCAGGCGTATCTCGTCAGGGACTTTCTGACCTTCTGACTTAACTTTCTGATATTCTTATCAATACTGCAAAGTATTTATTATTTATTTATTTTATTCAAAATATTTATATCCCGCCCTTCCACCCTATAACAGGGCACTCAGGACGGCTTACAAAAATAAAATCAAACATGTACATAATAAAATTTTAAACAGTAAAATCACAAAAACATTAAAATAAATTAAAATACATTAAATACAATTAAAATACATTAAATACTACACACGCACGCACACACACATATGCATATATATAGGGGGTGGTACTAAAGGGACTACAAAGGCAAAATATAACGTAGAAGGTATAAAATCAGTGTCAGGCTCTACCTTCAGTCCCTCCCAAAGGTCTCCGGAATAAGATCGTATGTTGCAATGGAATGTACATAGCTTGTAGATGCAACGGGATGTACATAGTAGCGAAAAATATTATTATGAGTCGGCAAGTCAAATCTCATTTCTTGTTCAAATCTAACCTCAGCCACAGACTCACTAAGCAGCCTTAGACAAACAGCAAGTCTCAGCCCCCTTCTACCTAATAATGTGGGGGAAACAATACTGGCCTTCTTTAAAGAGGTCATTGTAACACTGAATGAGAACAGGTGTGAGGAACTTATGACCCTCCAGATGTTGCTGATTTCCATCATCCCTGACCAGTGGTCATTCTAGCTGGAGCTCATGGGAGATGAAGTCCAACAAGAAAGCCACAGATTGCTTTAGTATATAAAATACCTTTAACACTCAAAGAGCACTAGAAATGCTAATATTAACTAACTTGTTTGGTAATTAGAATAAATCTCTCTTCTTTGTCATAGTTCTCATAAATTACTTTGTTAAATTACCATTATTTGATCAATATTTAACCAAGTCCATTGACCAAGCAATATCTGACCAAATAACCAGCACTACTCCATTGTACATGCTTGGAGGAACCACCCTCAAATAAAGAACCCTCATTTATGCATAATAAAGAAAATCTAATGATCCAAGGTCCCATAAATATTATGCACACACACACACACACACACAAACCTCCTCTAGGATGCACACCTTAACGTGGTAAGGGAGTTTGAGAGTGTTGAAGAAGCTGAGAGCAATGCAGTCAGGAGACTAGACCAACAGCATAGATTCCTAGCAGGGTCACCCAAGGCGGAATGGTCAAAGCTGAGACACCAGACTAAGATGCATCCAAACTCAGAGGAAGGCAATGGTAAACCACCTCTGAATACCTCTTACCATGAAAACTCTATGAACAGAGTATCCAAAATGCAACATGAGATAGTGCTAGGAGATGAGACCTCCAGGTTAGATGGCACTCAGTGAGCTACTGAGGAAGAACAAAGGACAAGTACAAGTAGTGTTGTGACTAATGACAGAGCTGGGTCAAAGCCGAAAGGAAGCCCAGAGGCTGACGGACACAGATGCGAAAGGAGAGTCTGGAGTTGTATGATGCACACAATAGGAACATGGAATGTGAGAACCATGAACCAGGGAAAGTTAGAAATTGTCAAGCAAGAAATGGAACACAACAACATTACAATACTTGCCATGAGTGAATTAAAATGGATGGCAATGGGACATTTTCAATCAAGCAACTACAAAATATTTTATGCAGGAAATGAGAAATTAAGAAGAAAACGGGTTGCTTTAATAGTGAGAAGTGATATGGCAAAAGCAATTAGGAGCTATAACGCAAGATCTGAGTGAGTGATATCAATGAGATTAAATGGGAAACCTATTAACATAACTATCATCCAAGTCTATGCTCCAGCAGCAAACACAGAAGAAGAGTAATTGGAGAGATTTTACACAGAAGTACAGGAAGAAATTGATCACACACCTAAACAAGATGTTCTGATAATCATGAGGGACTGGAATGCAAAAGTAGGGAATAGAGAAGAACTAGAAATTGTGGGGAAATTGGGCTTAGGAATAGAAATGAAGCAGGAGAAAGACTTATTGAATTCTGTGAAGCCAATAATTTGTTTCTTGCAAACACATTTTTTGAGCAACCAAAAAGATGACTGTACACATGGACATCACCAAATGGTTAATATAGCGATCGAATTGATTTTATAATTGGTAGCAGAAGGTGGAGAAGTTTCATACTTTCTGCGAAAACAAGACCAGGAGCAGACTGCAGTAGAGATCATGAATTGGTAATATCGAAAATCAGAGTAAAGCAACAACAACAAAGCAATCATAATGCCAAAATACAATTTAAATAACATCCCAGAAGCATATAAAGATCAAATAAGGAACAGATTTCAGGCTTTAAACTTGGTTAAACCAGAAGAACTATGGAGTGAAGTCAGAGACATTCAGGGAAGAATGCAAAAAGACAATACCTCTAGTTAAAAAGAAAGACCTCAATGGATGACTGACGAAACAATGGCCCACAGACCGGAAGCATTCAATATACATCCCAATTCCAGAGAAGGGGGATCCCAAGGAAAGCAGTAATTATTGAACTATTGCTTTAATATCCCATGCAAGTAAAGTAATGCTCAACATTCTACAACAAATGCTCTTACCATATATGGAGTGAGAAATGCCAGATGTCCAAGTTGGACGAGGAACCAGAGATCATATCGCAAACTTACGTTGGATAATGGAACAGACCAAGGAATTTCTGATGAAAATCACCCTGTGCTTTATAGATTACAGGAAAGCCTTTGATCATGATCATGAAAAATAGATCATGAAAAACTATGGAATGTTTTAAAAGAAAAGGGAGTGCCACAGCATCTGATTGTCCTGATGAGCAACCTAGAAGCTACTGTAAGGACAGAATATGGAGAAACCAACTGGTTCCCAATTGGAAAGGGTGTGAGACAGGGGTGTATTTTATCACCCTATTTGTTTAGGGTGCTTTCACACTACACTTTATTCCGTTATTCTGGCAATTTCTTACCAGGTAATTTGCGCATTATATTTGATATTTCACACGACGCACAAGCTAGCTCCAGAATTCTAGTGGAATGTAGTGCAAGTTTAGTGCAAATTTCCATAATAAATGATACCAGAAATAATCCATTAGCAAGGCTGGGAACCCAGATGATTGCTGGAGTTTTTCGCTAGCTGCAGCTGCTCACATGACAGGCATCCCAGCATGCAGTGCGTTCCTGCCCTTTAGTCACGTAGGGTTTTTTTTTTTTTTGCCTTACGAACACTGTACCGATATTCCACCATCGGCGCACATAGCAGCAGCATTTCCCACACACCCCCGTCTTGATACAACTAAAACAATTTAAAAAGTCAGATCCTAAAGGGAGAAGGCTTGCATGGCGATGGGATGAGATCTTAGACCTCCTGCACAGTGGAGAACAGTGCACATGTGTATAATGGGTGAGAGATGGAAACAAGCAGTATGAAAGACCATTGCGCGAAATGCCGGTATATCAGTTCAAAAAGCTGCTGTTCCTTAACGCAACAGGTACTGCAGTGTGAAAGGGATTTTTGAAATCAGGACAGAAGCACTATCTTTTTAATCAGCCCCATGTGTGAAAGCAGACTTAATCTATATGCAGAACATATCATTCAGAAAGCGGGATTGGACCATGATGAAGGTGGTGTGAAAACTGGAGGGAGAAATATCAATAATTTAAGATATGCAGACGATACCATACTACTAGCAGAAACCAGTAATGATTTGAAACGAATGCTGATGAAAGTTAAAGAGGAAAGCACAAAAGCAGGACTGCAGCTGAACATCAAGAAGACTAAAGTAATGACAACAGAAGATTTATGTAATTTTAAAGTTGACAATGAGGACATTGAACTTGTCAAAGATAATTAATACCGTGGCACACTCATTAACCAAAATGGAGACAATAGTCAAGAAATCAGAAGAAGGCTAGGACTGGGGAGGGCAGCTGTGAGAGAACTAGAAAAGGTCCTCAAATGCAAAGATGTATCACTGAACACCAAAGTCAGGATCATTCAGACCATGGTATTCCCGATCTCTATGTATGGATGTGAAAGTTGGACAGTGAAAAAGGCGGATAAGAGAAAAATCAACTCATTTGAAATGTGGTGCTGGAGGAGAGCTTTGCGCATACCATGGACTGCGAAAAAGACAAATAATTGGGTGTTATAACAAATTAAACCAGAACTGTCACTAGAAGCTAAAATGATGAAACTGAGGCTATCATACTTTGGACACAATGAGAAGACATAATTCACTAGAAAATCCAATCATACTGGGGAAAACAGAAGGGAGTAGAAAAAGAGGAAGGCCAAACAAGAGATGGATTGATTCCATAAAGGAAGCCACAGACCTGAACTTACAAGATCTGAGCAGGGTGGTTTTCTCTCTCTCTCTCTCTCTCTCTCTCTCTCTCTGTGTGTGTGTGTGTGTGTGTGTGTGTGTTTTAGGGCCCTTTGAATAAAATAATCTGTCTGTGCACAATTAAACCTTAAGTATCAGCTTTTTAAAACTACTTCACAAGACAACGTTTCTGATAAGCGGTGATTTTTCATAAAACTCAGATCCAGAGCAGCTGCGGCCTTGGTTAAACTGCTGTTTTTCAAAGTAGCTGTTATGACCAAATTATTATTACTTCCATTACCAGTTTGTTCACATCCTTTCCAAGAATTGCTATGACTAACTTTTCGTTGGCATTAAAAGAGAGCAAAGCAAACAATTTAATAACCAAAAGACAAGTACAATCATTACTACATCATCAATGAATAATCCATGTTATTGAGAATATAACCTTTATACTCAGACTCTAAGACATACAAAGTACACACAGAGACTATAAACTCTGTCCTGCCGTGAAAATAACTATTTTCCTTCTCTTACCAGATCAACTCAACACACACTCCCTGCCAAATCTATTTCATTATACATTCATGATTTAGTTGAAAAAACTAATAAAAAAGTGGAACCTTGAAATATCAGAAGCTACATAAAAGTACAAAGTCGATGTTTAAATCTATACATCCCTCCTCTTCACTCTGCCCTGCTCCACCATCTCCCATCACTTTCTGAATTCAGGGTATAAAGCTCTTTGGCAGAGCTTGGAAAAGTTAATTTTTTGAACCACAACTCCCATCAGCCCCAGCCAGCATGGCCACTGGATTGGGCTGATGGGAGTTGTCGTTCAAAAAATTAACTTTTCCAAGCTCTGCTCTTTGGGGCAAGGACTTGTCTGTTTCTCTTACTGGTTCTCTGTGAAGCACCATGGATTTGCTTTTATTGCATATTTTATTTTTTTTGTAAATGGAATCACTAGCTTATAAAGGAATTGTGAGGGCTCTTCTGGGGTGGTATTATTAAATAACAACGTCATCTATAAAAATGTGGCACACTATAGCAAGTCTACATGGCAAAGAAATCACCACTATCAGGACTTGTGATTAGCATCATTCCCATCAGTGCGGAGGACAAAAACAAAGGATTTCTGATGAAAAATACCATGCGACTATATATTAGTACTTGCAGACCAAGGGCACAAACCAAACAAAAATAAGCATTTTCAATTCCCATTGATTTCAATGGAAGAGATTTACAGCACATTCCTATGTGTGCCTACTCAAAAGTAAGTCAAATTTAATCCAGTCCTACACTCCTACACTCCCAGGTAGATGAGTATAGGATTATGTGACAGCCTAAAATTCATGCGTAGCACATTCCTGTTTTAGCATTTGTAGCCACTCGTTGAAATCAATGGGATTGGAAGCACTTAACTTGGGTTGGATCATGCCCATTATGTTAGAATTGGTATCAGCTAATGAAGGTACAAAGATACAACTGCATTTTTGCTGATGCAGTTGTCAACGTGACTTAATTTGAACAAGAGACCTTATTTTAGCAGCCAAGCACAGCTCTGGAACATGCAAATTTTTAACCTGTCTTATGGCTCCAAGAAGTCGGGTTAAAAAAAACTCCACTAATTTTGTTTTAATTGTTGTTCTTTAATCTTGTTTTTCTGACCTCCCCCTTCTTATACACGAAGTCATAACTTTTATTTAAAAAAGTAGTGTGGATTAATACGTCAACATGTTTAACCCACTTTATGATTTAAAATATAGATATATCTGCCATTCTAAACCACATTTTATGAGGATCTAATATAAACCTTTGAGAGGCTTTGCTCAAGTAAAAAAGAAAAAGAAAAGGGAAAAAAAAGATTGCAACATTTGTCTCTGTGCTAATCTATCTGAATCTAAAAGTCCCTGTTGCAACACAGAGCAACAATGAGGTCTGCTGAAATGTGACTTGTCAAATGGGCTCATCAATCAATAAGTGAAGGCTGGCTTTGTTCGAAGTATGGTAGTGCATTTTTATTCACCAGGAAGTTAAATTTAGAATCCCCAACATTTTTTGTAAAACATGAGCTATACACAAAATGTCATGAGACCAGAGTGCTTGGGGTTTTTTTTTTTTTTTTTAAGTGCTGTTAAGCACTGTAGTATCAAAATCTAGGGTTTTCAACATGGCCTTGGAATTCTTACTTGAATTTTGAAATTCTTTATCTCTTTCCAACATGAACCTCCAATCAAGAGTAACACCTAGGAAAACAGGAGTCTCTATGCTCATAAAAGCCTGGCTATAACAAAAAGACTACCAGACTTGGCCTGGAGAGATCTGGGTTCAAATCCTCATTCAGTGGGTGACCTTGGGCCAGTCACTCTCAGCCTAACCTATCTCACAAGGTTGTTGTGTGATGGTAGGAGCAGAGCTTGGAAATAATTCATTACAAGTAACAAATTAGTTGAAATTCATTACTTTTTTGAGGAACAAGTGGGTAATTCCCTTACATTTTGATTGTAATAGAACTAGAAGTAATTTTATTACATTTGTGGAGTAATTGTAATGTTTCCAGCATTACTTTGGGGTATTACTTGCGGGGGGAGGGAGCAGGGGAAATCTTCTGCTCCTCTGATTTGTGGATGAAAATCGCATGCCTCAAACTGGGCTTCTGTGCAGCGTCGCTCTTCTCTCATGCTCTGTTGGTGGGTAGGAGGTGATGAGGGAAGAGGTGGAGAGTGAGATGGGGTGGAGAGGAAAAAACAATCGTTTAAAAAATGGATGGTGGTGGTGAAGAATGGAGTGGAGGGGAAAAGGAGCTGGAGGACAAGAACATGGATAAAGGAGGAGAAGGAGGCAGCAGCAGAATGGAGATAAAGAACTGTGGAGGTGGACAATGACAATGTGTATGTGTGAATACTGTGTTTGCACTTGGCACACAAAGTGACCTCCACCACCCTCTCTGGCTACTGCATTTGCAGTATTTTAACTTTTTTGCATCTCAGGGGAAAATGTTTGCTTGGGTGGGTGTCCCTTAGTTGATGGCAGGGCAGGGTCCAGGAGGTGGTTAAGTGAGAGAGATTATGCTTGCTGGCTGAGGGGGGGATTGCACTTGGTGTGACGTGCAAAGATCTGAGTAGTGGCCTCTGCCTCCCTCCCCACCTCCCTTACCAGCGGAGAGACCACCATTGCTATCTTATGGATAAAAAGAATTATTCTACTACCTCTGTATCTGTGTGTTTATTTTTAATGTTGTTTTAGGCTACTTAGATGTGCAGCAGCCAAGGCCAGCACCTTGTAGGCGTGTTTTTTTAAAGTAACTGAAATGTAATTGTAGTGATTACTTTTGAGAAAATGTAATCAGTTACTTTCAGAGCTATTTTAATTGTAACAGTAATTACTACTTTTTGGGCCAAGTAATTGTAACTGATGCGCAACCTCTGGACAAGAGGCTACTGTAAGGACAGAATATGGAGAAACCAATTGGTTCCCCATGGGAAAGGGTGTGAGACAGGGTTGTATTTTATCACCCTATTTGTTTAATCTGTACACAGAACATATCATACGGAAAGCGGGATTCCGAGATGAAGGAGGTGTGAAAATTGGAGGGAGAAACATAAATAATTTAAGATATGCAGACGATACCATACTACTAGCAGAAACCAGTAATGATTTGAAACGAATGCTGACGAAAGTTAAAGAGGAAAGCACAAAAGCAGGACTACAGCTGAACGTCAAGAAGACTAAAGTAATGACAACAGAAGATTTGTGTAACTTTACAGTTGATAACGAGGACATTGAACTTGTCAAGGATTATCAATACCTCAGTACAGTCATTAACCAAAATGGAGACAATAGTCAAGAAATCAGAAGAAGGCTAGGACTGGGGAGGGCAGCTGTGAGAGAACTAGAAAAGGTCCTCAAATGCAAAGATGTATCACTGAACACCAAAGTCAGGATCATTCAGACCATGGTATTCCCGATCTCTATGTATGGATGTGAAAGTTGGACAGTGAAAAAGGCAGATAAGAGAAAAATCAACTCATTTGAAATGTGGTGCTGGAGGAGAGCTTTGCGCATACCATGGACTGCAAAAAAGACAAATAATTGGGTGTTATAACAAATTAAACCAGAACTGTCACTAGAAGCTAAAATGATGAAACTGAGGTTATCATACTTTGGACACATCATGAGAAGACATGATTCACTAGAAAAGACAATAATGCTGGGAAAAAGAGACGGGAGTAGAAAAAGAGGAAGGCCAAACAAGAGATGGATTGATTCCATAAAGGAAGCCACAGACCTGAACTTACAAGATGTGAGCAGGGTGGTTCATGACAGATGCTCTTGGAGGTCGCTGATTCATAGGGTCGCCATAAGTCGTAATCGACTTGAAGCCACATAACAACAATTGTAACTGTAATTTATCACTTTTCAAAAGTAATCTTCCAAGCTCTGGGTGGGAGACTACGAATGACTTATACACTACAGGCTGTAAAACAAATGCCACAGTTACTTGGGAGTAAGCACCACAGAGCAACAACCCAAGCAGTGGGGACCCTCAAGCTCTGCAGGCCCCCCTCCCAGCACAGAATCTTCAAGGATGGGGAGAAATTCGATTCAGTTTGCATTTAAAGCAGAATTTATCACACACTTTCTGAAACAATATGAAAACCAAAACACAGCCTTCCTTCAAAATGTGCACTTATCTGAACTTTGTGATGCAGTTCTCCAACCAAACAATGTTTACAAAAATGCATATATTGGAGAAAATGTGCATAAAATGAATATATGTGAATATAACATACAAAAAGTGCATGAGATTAGGAGAAATTGCTTGCAAAAATATGTCCATTAGTCAAAACCACAGACAAAAATGTGTTTATTAAGAGAAATTCTCATTAAAATACTGAAGAATTTCCACAAATATTTCTTTTAAAAAAACACAAATTGTGGCAGTAATGTGGAGAACAGAATTTAAGATTGGAAAAATTAGAATCTGAGAGCAGAAATTGACAGATCCTTCCATCCCTAGTGTGAAGTAAGTCCCACCTGCATAAATGCCCATGCGAATAGGCTCTCCTCAGCCAACTGCTCCTTTTTTATAATACACAGTTTACATGACTGGCGCCTGCTCATATAGGTGTTTATACTCATAGGCTTGTTCACCCTGAAAACTCTACAGTACTGGGGGAGAGTGGAAGAGCCCAAGGCAAATGTCCAAGCTGTCAAACTATGCCACTGGGGATTGCTGAGGCCCTAGCTGTGATGCAGTGGAAAGAGTGGCTGAATAAAAAGCATGAATACCCCACACCCCATAGCGAATGCACATCTGTTTACTTTGCCATGTGGCTGGGTCACAGGGCTGGATCCAGCGCAGGTGTTCCAGAAATGCAAGGGTTCCTTCCATTCAGGAAGGGCCCATTCTGTTCATAGACAAGGCTGCAATCCAATGGAAGATCCCACTCACAGAAATGGGGGAGGCAATTTCTGCCAGTTTCCCTTTTCCCTTGCACCTCCCGTGGCACCTCCCCACTGTTCCAGAGGGCTCCCACCCTAAAGTAAATTCTTTTGGGGTGGGGTTCAAGTTACTGAAAATCACTGCTTCCCCTTCCATGAGCAACAATGCTCCCTGCATGGAGTTCCACTCATGAGCCACACATTCTTAGCCTTACCTACAAACTATGGGAAGATAGATGAGGACCGGGACTTTTATAGGCTTTCTAAGAATTTTTAAATCAAATCCTTAGAATTGTGGGAATTAATTAAAAACTTTAAAATTAGCCATCTTGCTACAATACAAAACAAACATTTAGGATTGGCAAAAGCAAAAGCAATTCAGGTACTAAAGTTATTACAGACATCTTGTAGGCAAATAATTATTTTGTCTAATTGCCTATTTAGACTGAAGATTATGGTGCTAAAAATGGCTAATTATCTTCAGTTATGAGAAATACAGCTTCCCTCTGGTACTATAATGTTTCAAGTTCTCTTCTTATTCTAAATATGCTGTGAAAAGGCCAAACTATAATCAGGGCTGTGGGCATTCCCAGTGTCTGTGAGCTAGCTGTTTAAGCTCAGTGCCTGGTTTTTTAAGTGCCATTTAACCTGCTGAGAATCTCAGGGTCCCTCCGGATGACCTGATTACTGAGCATTCATCCAGATTTTCTTGCACAAAGCTTATCCAGAGATAGATTATATCTAGTCTTTATTGAGCATTCATTCCAATTTGTTTGCAGGGTGGTTGTACTACAACAAGCATTTGTTTTGTATTCATCTGGATTTGCTTGAAGGGTGTTTATATGTCTTTGTATTAGTCATTTGTTCATCCCACACTTTTCAATGCATTTCCCTGTCACTTTCCAAACCGTGAAAAGCCCGATTCATTTTTTTTTAAGTGGATTTGTTGTGCGAGCCCTTTAATCCACTTTAGCTGCCCAAACCTAAAGCTCAAAGCCCTTGGGTAAAACTGTGACAGTCGGGAGACAGCCTCTGCTTCCTTTCCTATAACAACAACAACAACAACAATAATAAAGCAAGTCTCTATTCTCATGGCCCCTGGGAAAAATGTGAAGATACGTTGAACATCAGAATTTATATGCTTGCCATTAATAGTGTTCTCTGGATGCCTTACAAACAATAAAACAGAAGAATAATTACAGAAAAATAAAAGCAGTTTACAAATCCCAGTTACCAGTAGTAAACACTTAGAAAAAAAAACCGGGGTGGTCGGTAGTGCGCAGAGCAAAGCAATAAACAGTGATAGCCATTATATGTATCTCTTTCCATATTTCACACCAAATCACAACCTTTGTCACTGAATGACAAGCAGCTGCTTTGCATTCCATGCCACTAAAGTAAAAAAAAAAAAGCGACATATAATCTCAAGTAAGGCAGAGCTATTCACCTATGCTGAGGCAAGAAACATGTTTGGAAGGGCAAGAGGCAATGAGTGCCAAATGAAGCAGGCACAGAAAGAAAGAGTTAGAAATGACTATAGAAATACTGAAGCAAGCAATAATCCGAAAAGCTTCATGGCAGCACATGGGAAACACAGCAGCACATTCTCCAGAGAGGGCTTGTTGTTGTTTTAGACCAAATATTGCAAGAATTCATCTGCCCCTAAGCAAAAATGTGACTTAGGTTCCTACTATTTGGGTACATGATAGCAAAGCATATCTACACTACACCCTCCACACCACATCTCCATCCTACTCGCCCTGCAAAGAGGTCAGTGCAATGCACCTCAGGATGGTTCCATTTGATCCTGATAACAGCGTGAGACAGATTAGCTGAGTATGATACCCATGAATATTATGGCTGAGTGGGGGTTTGAACCTGGGCTTTCACTGCTCAAGTTGAACACTAGTTATTACACCACACTTGCTCTCAGAAGAGAAACTGACACTGCAGTAGAACCCACAATCATGGCCTCTGATTCTCAGGTGTAATGCCCTAAAGAAGCCTTCCTCAACACATGTTTCGGACTGCAAGTCCCATCAGCCCCAGCCAGTTTGGCCAATGGTCAGGGATGATGGGAGTTACAGTTCAAGAACATCTGGAGACCACCAGGTTGGGGAAGGCTGCCCTAAAGCAGCGATGACCTGCTGAGGAAGCAGTGAGCTGCAAACTGGAACTAGGCCCCAAATCCAGAAGCTGAAGTACAGATGTTCTGAAGTACATACAGAGCTCCTGGAAGAGCAGGCTTTCCCATTCACTTTAACAGAGGGGGCTGCACAGGTCCTCTTACTGATGGGGGGGCCTTAAAAGCTCCTGTGCCAAATTCATAAATCACTGTGCAGTGGGCCAAGTTTCAGAAATCAGCACGCCAGTGGTTAACCATATGGTTTTAACTGCACACATCTAGCACACAATCCAGCTGCATCCTGAGATTAACTATCTCATAATGTTAAGGGTGCTCACATGTTACATTCAGTGAGTGTACAGTCTGTGTGCCCAGGTTCACAAATAGTTGAGTTGCACGCTTGTACAGTTATTCAATGTGTACCTGTGTCTACAACTAGCTGAAATGTGCAAATCAACAACTGTACACTCTTTCATACAAACACTTGGAACTGTGTATGGACAACTTGTACCCAAGTTCAAGTGTGAACAAACCTGCAGATGTGAAGATAAGCAAGGGGGAAGAACTATGTGGTCCATCTTGAGATTATTAGAGGAAGAGTGGGGCCACATTCACACCATACATTCATTTCTTCCACTACTATTCCACTTTAAACAGTCTTGGCTTCCCCCAAAGAATCCTGGGAAGCGAGTGTAGTTTGTGAAGGGTGCTGAGAGTTAGGAGATCCCTTTTCCACTCACAATTCCCAGAGTTCCCTGGGAAGAGGAATTGATTGTCATACCATTCTGAGAACTGTAGCTCTGCGAGGAGAATAGAGGTCTCCTAACAACTCACAGCACCGTTCACAGACTACACTTCCCAGGATTCTTTGAGGGAAGCCATGACTGTTTAAAGTAGAATAATAGTGGAAGAAATGTATGATGTGAATGTGGCCTAAGACATACAATGTAATTTCTGGGCATGCCACTGTTAGCTGAGATAACTCAAAGGAAACCTTTTCTGTAGTGGCGCCTAATCTATGGAACTCGCTTCCCTCTGAAATAAGGCAGGCACCAACTGTGGCGAGCTTTTGATACCTGCTTAATACTGATCTGTTTATCCAAGCCTTTCTTGGAATAAGATATATTGCCAGCTACTGAATGGAATTTTACAGTGCTTTAATGTTTTAATGTGCATTTTACTCTATGTTGATAACTGCCCTAGCATTACTCCAGAGCAAGAGCAGTAAAACAAAGAAGTATAACAAAACAACTATGTTTATCAGTATGCATGTGGAGTGATCATAGAATTCTGGTCCTCAACTGTTCCTAGTCTGTTACAAGGAAAACCTAATAAAAGAAGGAACTTCTAGATCAGAGATCACTCTCTAGTTCCTGCTTAAGATCATCATGGCATGTCCCTCTTTAATACTCCAAGGTGGACAGAATTCACAAAACAGAAACTAGAAGGGCCATATAATCATTCCTTCCTCTCTGTTCCCATATACAGACACTCTGTTATTCTGCTATATCCATCCTCTATGTCCTTGCAAATATTTCCAAAGGGTGGTATTCAATGCTGGTCCTACTCAGAATAGACCGACTGAAGTTAACAGACATGACTATCTGTGGTTCATTAATGTCAATGGGACTATTCTGAGTGGATATCACTGAATATAGCCCATAGTCTAAGAAAGTCTAGCCTTTACAACTGGAATAATGAACAAAAACTGTGCATGCATACAAGTGTTCCTGGTTTGCATCATCTATTTTGGCTGGAGAATGGCTGCTTCCCCAGGTCAGGAAGGCTGGAGTTGAGGTGAGAGTTGGTGGCTTCAGCAGTGAAGCAGCTCACACTGGGAACTGGCGATTCCACCCCTTCCTGGCTCTCAGTCAGGCCTTGATCTGATCAGATGTTGCATGCATTTCTTCCTTTCCCTGAGTAGCCTCACATACAGCAAGCCGGCATGCCAGCAGCAGCCTTGAAGTTCCTGCCTGGGTTGCTATCTTTTCTGTTTCTGTGACTCTGAAGGAGATGTGAGGGGGGCAGGAATCCAGATGGCTGGTAGGAGGGCCTCCTTGTCCTGATGCAGGGATGTCCAGATCCGATGGCTCCTAAAAATTATTAGTGCAGTCTAGAGTTTTGTTGGAGGATCCTGCTTCCCTTGCTCTGAGAAGACCTTTGGTCTGAGATCTGGGCTGGGGTGAACCCCAACAGAGAATCTGAGCTTCCAGATAAATAGTTGTATTTTACAAATGTATATTTTACTGCAGCTACAAGTCTGAGTCTTACCAAGAGCTAAACAGAAGAAATGTGACCATTGTGCAGTTTCAAGGAGTTTTGTTTAGAACCTTGCAGCCATGTGCACCAACTACAGGGCCCCATCAGTGGCATGAACTTCCCACATTTCACTTAATGGGGTGTTAACTTCAAAGCCTGTGTGTGACCATTTCAGTGTCAGGCAATTAAGACTCCCTAAAATACAAACACTCAGTTTGAGTCATTACAGGAAACATAAAGAGGCAGCTAAGCCCAATTTAGTTTCGACTCCAATGGGTCCACACAGAGGTGAAAAAGCTTTGTGGGTAACAAACAAACAAAAAGCACAAAAAAGAGCCAACAACCCTCAAACGTAAATTGCCAAAGTGTACGTATTTACTCCTTGAACAGCTACTAATCTTGCTATTTGAAGTTAAAGGACTTTCCACTTTGTCACAAGTGAAATACAAATGACAGATCACTTGCATTTGCTTTAAAGCACAAGACAAAACATGCCGTAGATATAAGAGTGGCCTCTTATGGTGGATTATTTGACAAGATAGGCATTAAACTGGCTATCAACATTGCACTCATGTTGCATAACCACCTAAAGGCAAAGAGGAAGTACAAATCAACTCTTTTGCAGAACTTCACCTTAAACACCAACCATGTAATTTGGGCAGATCGCCTCTTGCTGCAATTTTTTTTTAAACTCTGCTCATCTTGGGCTTGGCTTGCCTGTGGAAATAAACTGAAAACAATCCCATACATTCCAGTCATCCCTGTTTTCCCAGGGACAATCCCAGTTCCTTACCCCCTTATATTCATCTCTGGAATATCCTTACCCTGATTTTGACTTTTGGGGAGATTTTGAGAGTGGCGTTCAATAACAGTTTGTAAGTGTATTGGTACAACACATATGCAATGTTGCCAGGTTTCAGTTTGCTGTCCCTGGGTTTTTTGAAATGAAACCTGTGAGAGAGGACAACTAAAAGCATCATAATGCACACATCATGTAGAGAGACATGTATGAACATGTACTATAGGACAATTATGTTTTCCCAGTAGATCCTGGAGACAAAGCACAAACAATCCTCTTTGGTTTTAAATCATAGGACTAGACCCAAGCTGGAGCTAAGGCTGATTCTTTGTTAGTCATCTAACGCAAAATGCACTCTTCACATGCCTAAGCTCCAAACATATAGCAATACATAATATACCTGGAACACCAATCCCTAGTACAAGAATAATTATTTGAAATTATTTAGTATTTGATTGTTATTGATGTAGTGATTTGCATTTTTGTTCTGTCGTTATGAGCCCCTTTGAGCATATTTATGAGGAAAAGCAGCATATAAATTTAAATAATAAGAATAGGATACGAGCACACTGGGGTTTCATATTATAATCTATGAAAACCTTGTACATGTGCATTCATTAGGTCCACAATCTTTAAATGTGATGCTGACTGCCCCCACCTAGATGCATGAGCTGATGTCTGAGGAGTCATCAACAACTAGAGGTGAAGACAGACAACATTATTATGGCATGATGGAAGTGGTTTTGACTGACTTCACGTGTTATCCTCCACAGCCATGCTCTTTGCTCCATCCCTACATTCCCCCCACCCAGCCATGCATGGGGGGCACACACAACTATGAGCTTTAGGGGGAAAGCTGCCATGGTTGCCAATCCTTAGGCTCATACAGTCCTGCTTCTGGAGTTCTGTCTTTAGCTTGTTCCAGTACCAGACTAAGTGCTGATCTGGATGCCTGTTTGGGGTGGGACGCAGAACAGCCATCCCCTTTTTGTTTCAGGCCACATGTGATCACCTTTCTCTCTGCTAGAGGTATTTTTAAAAACCCAGCAAATGCTCGTAAAATATTCAGGGGGGTTGCAATTTAATCTTGAACATATCAAAGACCAGGTCTTTGAAAGCTGCTGTGAATTTCTTCCACTCTCTTTCCATCGTCCCCAAAAGTACAGTCCTGGTGCTTCTGCCTAAGAAGTCCTAAATTTGTATTTCCAAAGGTTTTTATTTATTACTCAATTGGAGAAGGCACCCGATATGAGGAAAAGTTGAGAATTCTGTTACAAATGTGTGTTGGGAGGTAGACAGTTCTTATTAAGGACTAGGAACTCCTTTTACTCATCATGCCAAAATACCTGCCTACAGTAGTGACTCAGGTCTCATTTGGGTAAGTAAGGGTTTTACATTCCAGAACAAAATGATTGCAGATGGAAAGTTTTGATTAGAATGCTCAGAAATATTTATTCTGGCCAGCTAGATTTCATAAGAACTAGCTTGATCAGTATGGTTTCAGTGAGACGAATAGCCACACAGTGTGAAAGGACATACTATGTAGTATGCATCAGGGGTGACTTACAACGTTTTTTTTTCTGTATATGTGAGCAGTAGTCCAGCCAATATTGAGGCATGTGTTCACATTGTTGCAATGTACCTTGGGACCTCAGGATGAAGGGCAGGTAATAATAATAACAATAGAGATACAACGCACAAATTAAGAGATTATAAACGTAAATCAACAGCAACTCCCATACTACACCTGTGTTCACACAGAATGTTAAACCATAGTTAATGCTTAACTATGGTTTACTGTAAATGAGCAGCATGCTGGTGAGCACTGCTCAGAAGTCCTCATTTCACACATACCCCACCTGGCCACACCACACTGGGAGCAACAACAAGCCTTGGCTTGTTATGTTATCCAAACCTGGGCTTGTGCTTTCTTTGGGGGATATAAATGTCCAGTCAGGTTCAGACAACATGACAAACCAAGGCTTGTCATTTGTTGCTCCCCAGCATGGTGTGGCCATGAGCAGAAAAGGGGTAGACTTTTGACAACTCTGTGAAGTATGTATGAGACAACAGGAGTAAACACTATCTAAA
This sequence comes from Rhineura floridana, assembly GCF_030035675.1. Classification (NCBI taxonomy): domain Eukaryota; kingdom Metazoa; phylum Chordata; class Lepidosauria; order Squamata; family Rhineuridae; genus Rhineura; species Rhineura floridana. The sequence goes on along the minus strand of NC_084486.1, from coordinate 29,584,029 downwards.
ACTATCCTAGATATTATAGCTGAGCAAGGATTAAAAATTTAAACTCAGGCTTCAGCCTTAGTTATTAAGGCTCCAATTCTACCTGGAGTTCCATTTACTTCAGTAGATCTGAGTAGACAAGGGCCCCATCTGCAAGGTACATTTAAAGCAATATCAGTTCCCAGAACAATTTGGGGGAAGCCATATCTGTTTAAAATGGTATCACCTCTTTAAACATACACTATAGAAGGGGCCAAGATTAGGATTGCACTGTAAGACACACAGTTGTTTTTAAAGGATCTATTTTGCTGCCTGTTTCAAATACCGCAAGAGTGTTTTTAGGATACTCCCAAGTAGGCAAGTAATTAAATGGCCAAGACATTTTGAAGATTTGTTTTTTGGATAGTAATTCCCAAGCACTGAACTTAGTGATGTTAAAACTGTGGCCTATGGACTTTCAAGTCATCCACAAAATGCCAGGTTGAGGGGGGGGGATACTTTTTTCAGAAAAATCAGTGATGAACACCAAATTTCCTCAGAAGCAGGTGTACTAAATGTGCCAGGTGAACAGCAAAGAGGAAGTGGTGCAAGATAGGAGGTGGGTGTTGCTGAGATTTCCATGTGCTCTGTGTCACCAAGACAATGCTCAGTCAAGAAGACTGAAGATTTACTGACTGTTAGATCATCTTCAATATGGCCAAACATATTCCCGATCTTCACAGACAGATCACAAAACCAAAATTACTTTTTGAGTGAAGGAAAATGGAAAACAAATAGAATTGTTACTCTGTAGGAGCTGGGTACGTTTGAAGTTTTTCAGCACTGCAACCTCATGAGCCATATTGTGCTGATTGTTTAGTTGGCGCTTCCCAAGGCGTTGGCTTTAACGTAAGGCACACCATGACAGTTGAGTGCAGGGCTGTGGAGTCGGTACGCCAGACCTTCGACTCCGACTCCTTCATAAATGGCAAATGTATATGAACTGGTAATAACACATGTACTGTAGTAAAATGGTAGCACAAGGCATTTCATCACCACCACATGAATCCAGAGCTTGGAAAAGTTACTTTTTTGAACTACAACTCCCACGAGCCCAATCCCTGGGGCTGATGGGAGTTGTAGTTTCAAAAAGTAAATTTCCAAGCTCTGGATTCACATGGTGGTGATGAAGTGCCTTGTGCTACCATTTTACTACAGTAAATTTGTTATTACCAGTTAATATACATTTGCCATTTATGAAGGAGTCGGAGTCGGTACATTTCTACTGACTCCGACTCCACCCAAAATTGCTCCCGACTCCGACTCCATGACTCCACAGCCCTGGTTGAGTGGCTTTGGTAATAGCACAGTCCTGGATGAGCATAAGGAAGTGGCAGATTCCCAAAGGGCAAGACTCTGTCTGCACATCCACAAGTCCAGGAACTGGCAATAAAACCAACTTCCAGTGCTTGACTGCAAATATTTTAGTTTTTTTAATTGATAGAACTAATAAGATCATGTTGTGCCAGATAACCACTTCCAGGTTTTTCCAGGCTCTGCCCATAACCTACCATACTCCATGACAGCTCTGTCCCTACCACACCAGAGTACATTCTGGCTCTGTTGCCCTGATTGCTACATTCTGTCCTGGATCCTGACCAATCTGAATCTACTACTAGCAACACCAAGGGGACTGGTATATTACTGAAATTTGACAACACCGTCTGTATTCCAGCTCCCTTTAAACCAAATGAAAACAGAACAGAGATGTTAATAACAACACACACACACACACACTTAGGAACTTAGTATATGCACAGTGGCAGATGAATTACACAGATCTTTAGAAGATTAAAGGAATTTGCTATATTCCATTGATGTCACCTATAATTATGTCTCTACACAGCCATGAAGAACCACACAGGTTGCATGCTTTTTCTGTGTATTTAAATACACAGCAGCAGTAAACTCAGGTTAAGCATTTATTTATTATCTGCTTATCAGCCTACACAAAGCAGAGCTACCAGATGTAATGGATCAGAGATTGAGCAGAGCGTCAAGAAGTTCTCAGCTCAAATCTCATATCTTAAGCCAAATCAGTCAGACTGAGACAAGCCAATATCTCATGTTAGCCTCAGGCCCGCTCACCCCCAGGACATCCCTACTTTCTGCAACATGGGGGTGGTAATACTGACCAACCAAACAGGATTGTTGTGAGATTCTCTCAGTAATCCTTTAATCACTCCAAAATTTTTGTCTAGATGCTATTTTTAGCAGCTTACAGCAGTGCCCCCAAAAGCCCATGTAAAAGGTAAAGGTGTCCCCGCACTTATAGTGTGAGTCGTTTCCGACTCTTAGGGTGACGTCTTGTGACGTTTACTAGGCAGACCATATATATGGGGTGGGATTGCCAGTTCCTTCCCCGGCCTTTCTTTACCCCCCAGCATATGCCGGGTACTGATTTTACCGACCACGGATGGATAGAAGGCTGAGTGGACCTCGACCCCTTTTACTGGAGATTTGACTTCCTCCTTCCGTTGGAATCGAACTCCGGCAGTGAGCAGAGCTTCGGCTGCGTTACTGCCGCCATGGAAATGTTATCTAAACAAATTAGGGTTGCAGGGGCTTGGGGCCTGCATTGGATTTAAACTCTTTAAATAATTACCTAGAAGAAAAATCCTATCCCAATTTGGTTGCCAACTTTGTTGGCCAGCCCTTTCTCCTTGCTTTTTACAGCAGCTCCATCTGTCAATATTTGAAGGTAATAATACTCTAGTCTTCTCTGTTTGGGAAAAAGCTTCACCTGCTGGTTCTTGCAAATCAAACTGCAGCTACAGCTAAAGGAGCAGCCAGCCCAGTTTCCCGCCCCCATGTCATCTGGCAGCCCTAATCCCAATAATATCTGCAGCATCCAACTTGCCTCATTTAACTATATTGACCAACAGTGCTCATGTTTTTTGGAGAGGTGGAGGGTGCATTCCAAACAAAAAGAAGAACAAAAAGATGTAGTAAGAAAAATGGTCCCATGAACTTGAAATGATGTTCCAGGAAGAGTCTGTGGCCAGCTCTCTTTCCAAGAGCCATTATTAGGTTGCAAATATTATGTCACTGTTGTCTAAGCAACCACTGGCACAATCTTCGAAAAGCGAAGACATTTAGATTGCCTGACTCAGCAGATGGTTGGGGTGCACGTCTCCAAGAAAAGGAGGGTCAGGTGGTTAAAGGCGGTTTCAAAAGCAGCTTATCATATTTTAAAAGAAAGGGGAATTAGACACTAGGAAGGCAGCTTGTCTCTCAATGCAGCTTATCACAACTGTTTCTGTCTTAATTGGGGGTGAGAATGAGAGCGTATAACACAGCATTGCCATTACGCAAGTTATGCCAGTAGCATCATATGTATGAGAAGCAGCAAAGGATGCTACAAAGACTCACAATAGAGAGATGGTAACATTTGTACATGCTGAGGATGTTTTCCTTCCAAACACTTGCAAGGGTCATTTAAGGAACTGGAGGTCGGGAATCATTTCAACACCTGCTTGATGCTCCGCTGCTAGAAGCAGCAAAAGGGAAGCAGCAAAAAAAAACAACCCTGGTTGCTGATGACAAGTGATGTTCGCTGCCATTTATCCAACAGTACAATCTGCATAAGACAACTAGCTTCAATTCACTCCCACTCTTCTGGGGTTATGAGAATAAACTTTGACACACATGATAGCAAGGATGCCATATTTTATAACCTGGAGTACTACCACTAACACACCCGTTCCCACACTGGAACAAAAAGCACAATTACAGCAAGTTCCTATGCACTGTTTACTCAGAGGTAAGTATTACAAGATCAATGGGACTTATGTCCAAGTAAGTGGGTATCAGGACAGTAACGTTAAGCTTACCACAATGGGGCATCTTTCTAAGTAAACATGGATAGGATCATACTGCTTGCTTCTTACATATTACGGTTAAAGAAAATAACAGAAATAGGTAACAGAGGGCATGTCCAGACTGGTGTTTTAGTGCGGGTAAAGATGAACAGTGCATTCATGGTAGAAGTATTCTGCTTGAGTTTGTTCTGCGACACTTCCTCAATTCTACCACACGATTGCGGTCTGGAGGGGCCACAGAACAACAAAAGCTCCCCCCCCAAAAAACCAACCAGAACATATATAAGAATTTAGGATTTCAGCAGGAAGTTAAGGGATATGCACCAATTAGAAAAGTGTGACCACCCCAAAAACCTTTGCAGGTGCAAACAGTATTGAAGGCATAATCAGGTATGATTGTTCCCAATAGCATCATGAGCATGAATCATAATGAATGCACAATTAAAAGGGCATCTGAAAGGGCTCTATACTGCCATCCCGTGCACACTTACCTGGGTGTAGGTCCTACTGAACTCAGTGAAGCTTACTTCCAAGTATACATGTATAGGATTGCACTATCTAAGGTAGAAAGGACATCCTGCATTTTTAGAAACTTTTATTTAAGATCTGGAGCTGAAGAGACTGTGGAAAAGTGGACAGTGCATAATTGGATGCTGTATAAGCTACTAGAAACTGCTGTCCACTTGGGACTCACATGGTGGGCACATCAAACAGATGACAAAAAATATGAGAAGTGTCTCTCATAAACAACCAGTATTCATTTTAAAAACAAAGTAAGCAAATATTTGGGTGGGGAAGTTTCCCTCTAGGCTTGTCACAAAACCCCCTGGAAAATCTGGTTCAACAGTGAAACTGCAAAGGCATACAAAGGGAACACGTTCTTGCCAGGAAGCCTATAAAAAGTTACTACACCCCAAATAGTTAGTCTACATAGACAGCAAAATGATATGAGAAAGAGGTGCTAGACACCTACACCGTTAAAATGGACTGTACCACTTCAGATTACAGTGGAGGTAATCAGACTTTTTAATGGCTCCCTATGTAAAAAGACCTACTCTGAAAATAGAAAACTAGTCCACTAGAGAGTGGGTTGCGCTACACACACTCACTTGCAGAGTGTTTGGTAGTTTTTGTTGCTGTTTTTAACATGGGGAGTGTTCAGAACTGGTGTACCCCACTTCCATTCAGAGATCGTACAGTCCTTTTGACCACCTCACAATTCTACTACCTCATTTGGTTGCTATACCAATAGCCTTCAAAGGACTCCAAATCTACAACAAACAAGTGTTGCAATGCTGTAGTAATGTTATGGTTTTTCCTCCCTTCTATGAACCAACATGGCTTGCTTTTTTTCTGCCTCTCCAAAGGCCTGGTATCACTGAGAACTAGTAGAGTGCATTGTTCAAATATGAGCCAGTACCCCCAGTTCAAACCTCAAGCCGCAAACTCATGGCCTTGGACAAGCCACTATTTTTCATCCTGCACCTACTGACTTTGCTCATAGAACACACTGAAAACCAAATTACTCCTTCATCTGCATATAGCCCCATTCTAGGTTCTACTCCTTGGTCACACTAAAATGTGACCAAAAGATGGAACCCAGGAACTTACATATCTTTTACTGCATTTTCAAACCTTGCCATCTCAGAGTTAAGCATATACCTACAATCTGAAGGCTGCAGTGTGACTGTAAACATTTGGAGTTACTCCTCATAGAGCCTTTCAATGATCCCAGCTGAGTAGCAGCTTTTGCTAACAGGAGGGGGCTATCTATAAGACAACCAACAGAAGTCTGGCATTTTTAAACCAATAATGCCGTGATTGCTGAACCTGAACACACGCAAATTGTAAGCTTAATTAACTGACAATCATCTCTGAGACATAAAGAATTGCAATTTGTAGTTCTACAAAGAAAATTATGCATATGGCATTCTGGAAGACATACAACATGCCTTCCATCTGCGGAATATGACTATGCAACTTACGAGATGTCAGATAATAATACTCAGCATTTATATAGCACCCCCTCAGTGTTCAATATCTTATTTAGGCTTGGTTTAGATGTAATGTTGGAATACGCAACACGACTTAACAAGGTTGCAGAGATAGCTAGTGTGGTGCCTGCCAGATGTTGCTGGATTACATTCCTGACCACTGACCATGCTGGCTGGGACTGAGAGTCCACAATACTTGGAGGGCATCATGTTGGCCATCTTCGGGGTAAGGTTCCAAAAGCTCAGTGACATGTTTAAACCATGTAACAGGAGCATATGCTAGAAAAAAATGAGCATTCCAGGGATCCAGAGCATGCTGCCCTGATGTGCTAATGTGGCACACAAAGGTCTCAGTTCAACATGACACTGAGCACATAGAAACCCATATAGTTAGGATGCTCCGTGTCACATTTTAAACAGCCCCTAGGAATTCTTTCAAAATCTGTAACATAGTCGGCATTATCATTCCCACTATTTCCAGTGTCCAGAGGCAAGCGCTGCTACTTATGTAACTAAAGCAGCAGCATCCACGCACAAAAGGGAGCCATCAGCAGGCTTGAGGGAACCCCAAGTTTTACAGAAGAACAAAAACGCTTGAGGGGGGGGAAAACCCTAAGGCAGTGAAACTCCCCAAATAGCCCAATGAGGACTGAGATGGGTCAGTGGCCACAGAACAATGCCTGGCTAGCCACAAATATTTTGGGGCCCAAGGCAGAGAACAAAATGGCTCTCCCCCAATGCCATGCCGACAGGACTGGCAGTTACTTCAACACTGGACACGGGACGGCACCCTCCACCACCCCTGAGGCAGCAGGTTTGGGGGCCTAGAAAAGGTCATGTGGCAACAAAAGGGGGATGGCTGGGGGCTCAGAGGAACAGCCAGGGACCACTACTGCTGTCCCTGCGCATCTCCCGCCTGAGGTGATTGCTTCACTCTACCTAAGGTAGGCACCCTAGAACAATGGTGGGATTGGTGAGAGGGGAAGCGGAGTGGAGTATGCTGGACGATGGCATGGCTAACTGACGAAAACACTGAACAGAAGCACTCCACTCTGCAATGGTTTGCTGCAAGTACTTTTTGTTCTTCCCATACTGCCAATGGGCTGAGGTTGAGATACAATGGCTTGCCTAAGCTAAGGCCACCCGATGCATACTTACCTGGGAAGAAATCCCAGGCTCACTGAAATTTGTGGGACTTAACTTTGAGTCAACATAGATTGGGTCGGGATCCTAGCATGACTCACGTTAAGGTTCTTAACTACTCTGAGAGCATCTGAAAAGCACCCCCCCCCAGCTGCAGAAGTTGCACTAGAACATGGGAAGCTAGAAGGAGCCATGTAACCTTGTGGGCGGGGCTAAAGGCCCCACAGCCCCTTTCTAGTCATGCTGCCCCTTCACAGCTGTGACCCCTGAAGGGGGCTCATGTTTGTGGCAGAATGGGAATTTTACCAGGGAGCTGCCCGGTTCACAGCTGCCTCTTATGGTACAATCCTAATTGGCATTAGAAATAACTGCCACTGTTTCAATGGGGCTTATTCTTCACTTTAAGTACGCACGTTAAGCACTGCAGCCATAGCTACTGTATACTAGTTCTCAAACAGCAGTGTTGCCATTTTTCCAGGCTATTAGTAAATCTTGCAGGATTATGAGGGTCAGGTTTTGAAATATTACACTTTCTAATTTCTACTGCAATTCTCATATATTGTGTGTGTGTGTGTGTTTTCAGTTATGTTTCTATCTGCCACTGCAGAAAGAAACTGTGACCAAGGCAGAAAACAAGGTTCAGTCACAATGTTTTCCTATCAGATGGCCTACTGAACTCCAGGAACCACTTAAGTTTAGGCAAGTTGACAAGCAATTTATTGCTCTTTTTGCCTTCTCTGGTTACTCTGAGAAAAGCTTTTTTGTGCAGATTACATACATATTTTTCTTACCAAGGAGTAATATACACTGCATTAGTCAAATGAAAATTACACAAGCTGATTTCTTTTTTGGCTTTTGTTTGTATTATGTCCCATTGTGCTGGGAAACACAATGTGTGCTTTAATTAGCAAATATCTGTAAATAATTTACTTGCTACTCCATGCTACAGAACAATGAGGGCAGTTTTCACATACATCTACTGAGTATGTACGCTAGGTTTCTTGCCATAATCTTCTATTGTTTGATATCTCTATCAATCAGTACATCATTCACAGCCAACATTAAAATGTGCAGAAAGGCTTACAGTGTCACAATAGCAGGTCCAAGGCAAACAGTGCCCATTCTTAAAAACAAAAACAAAATCTATAGCTTTTGGTAAAATAATAAAGTATTTTTTTAAAAGAGAAAGCACACTATAATCTTCCAAATGAAGAAAAAGTGCCCTGAACTTTCAGACCCACTAATTAAAATTTGCCCTGCTGCCCCAAATCAACCCATCAACTGATGCTTAGTTGATGAATCTATGACAGCCTTCCCTAACCAGGTGCCCTCCCGATATTTGGACTATAACTTTTAGAATTGCTCTTGAGGCTGACCTGGAAGCTGCAGTTGGTGCAAAATGCGGCTGCTTGACTGCTCATTGGGGCAGAAGATTGCCATTAAATTTTGTCATTGCTGACATGATTGCACTGCCTGTCAATTAGCTACCGGCCTAGGTTCAAGGTGCCGGTATTAGTGTACAAAGCCCTATACAACTTGGGAACAGGACACCTAAAAGATTGCTTCATCTCCTATGTACCCAACCAATCACTACCTTCCAAAGGAGCGGGCCTCCTGCAGATACCATCCTATCACAAAGTCTGTTCCATCAGAATCAGGACAGGTGCCTTCTTTATTGTCTTTTTGGTGCCTGCTAAAGACATTCCTCTTTCAACAAGCCTTCTTTTTCCCCATATGTATCTGACTTGGATTTGAACTGATTTTATTTATGTGCTGTTGTTTTAAACTTTTATATACATTTTAGTTGTTTTTTGCAAATTGTTTTTATATATGCAATTGCATTAACTGTTTTTATATGTTATTATATTGTAAATTGCTTTGGGAAGATGGATAGATGGTGACAACAATAATATATAACCAGTCTCAGCCAGCGTGGGCAACAGCCAGGGATATTGGAAAATGTAGCCCAAAACATTTGGTGTACACCAGTTTGAATAATAATAATAATAATAAACTTTATTTCTACCCCGCCCTTTTTCCAATAGGACTCAGAGCGGCTTACAACTAAAAACACCACCATTAAAACATACAGAAACATACAATTAAAATAGAATTAAACTATGAGAAAAATTAAAAACCATAAAACATATGTTAAAAACAGCGGACAATTTAAAATAATAAAATCATATACTGTAGACACCAATCCTATGACATTTAATCTTGGTCGTTCTCAGTTTGAAGAAATCTGAATTGAAACTGGCAGCCCCTAACAGTTGCAATACTTAGCATTTTCGTAGCACTTTACAGCGTATGACAGCCAGTGCGGCATAGTAACCCACTTCACCTACATTATGGTCAGTATCATCCCAATTTTTGCTGTTTGGGGTGGTGGTGAGATGCTCTAATTTTTAGAAAAACAGGTCTTCATCAGTGATGTAGGAAGAAATAAGTGCATGCCAATCTACATGTTACCTCCTTTTATGGGTTACTGAGCCACTGGAGAACAGAATTATGATGTGATCATCGTATCAAGATGAAGTTACTAGAACAAGATACAATGTGATTATGCTTTGTCACATTCCTAGAACTTAGCTATCATTGGCCAATCTTGTCTTCTGGGGAGATATTTATGTGCATTAGATGAAGTAGGGATGTAAACACCACACTGTGTTCAGAAATCCGACTACCTAATGACCTCCATGTTTTTGTGCCACCTTTCCATAGAAAATGCTATCTTTATTAAAGGCCTCAGTTTTTCTTTCCAACTCCTTCACCACCACCCCAACAGCAAATTTTTCACATGCTAAGCACCTGCGTTAAGCCATCTGTGCTACTGTGGACTTACAGATATATCTGAATAAAGACCCAATATCAACATGAATTGAAGCCTTCTCAATTTGTATTGTATGAGTGCATTCCTATGGGCATATTACTCATTTTACATGATTCTTCTTTTAAAGAAAGAGTCTTCAATGTCAGTCGTCCCTTTCTTAGGATTCAGCTGAGCTGTTCTATATTAATCCATATTAACAGATTTTCTATGTCAACTCAGCAGTTTGCTAATTGGAATATTTCCCTTTCCAAAAAAAAAATAGTTATTGCTTTGGAAATGAGAGGAAAAAAGGAGAAATTTAAGTTACGCTCAGAAATCCCAATATTTCAGATGCCAAAATATTTCAAAAGCCTTTATTTCCCTGACTCCCTTCTCTTATTATTAACACCTATTTATATCTCCTTACAGGTGCAGGAATCTGAACACTCCTTTGCCTAACTCGCCCATGCCCCATCACTTCAGCAACTGTTCTCCACCACCTGGCTCACTTCCAGCATCAGAGCTCAGCTGGGAAATTGCCTGCAGCAATAGAGCACAGGGAGGTGAGATGGGGGGGGTGGCTTTGTTGATAGGAATCTAGGAAACTGCCTTCTACCAAGTCACACCATTGGTCCATCTAGTCCAGTACTGTCTGCACATGGGTGAGGTATATTTTTCGGCCTGTGGGCCATATTTCTTTGCGGTTAATAACCTTCTGGGGGCCACAAACCAGCAGTGATCGGGGCCAAAGTGACATATATACCCCATTCACGTACAGCCTTCCATTACCATATACACCTCCTTCCCATTCATACTCATCTATGCCTGTATCCATTTACACACACATACACACAGCTGCCACTCATACAAACAAGACCTTTTTTTGGAAACCTAATTACCTCTCAGGGTGAGGCAAAAACCTAGGTTTATTCTAACCTAGAATGCTAGACGCATTTTGTGCAGTGTGGAAAAAGTTTTTGTGCAGTTGATTATATGGGATTTAATAAGGAGCCAGGTAGTGTCTAAATAAGAAATGGATGAGAAAAGATAAAAAGAAACAGAAAATGAAGATAAATACTGGTTCCTTTCAAATCTTCATAACCATATACTACTAGTCAGTGTCTTTTGCCAGTACTCATATATTGATAAAAGAACTGTGGATGCCAGCACAAAATGGCTGGTATAGGCAGCAAAAAAAAGAGATGCAGGTACTCCATACTGGTGAGTACTGTCACAAAAGAAGCCCTACTAATAGTATATTATGGGACAAATTACTGGGGGCGGGTAGCATGCTGGCTGCTTGCGCAGTAGGGGGAAAAGCTTAGACTGACCCTAAGGTAGAATGGAGGAGAGGAGGCCACATCCAACCCACAGCCCAGAGGTTCTCCACCTCTGGTCTACAATAGTGGCTGCAGCTCTCCAGGATTTCAGAAAGGAACCTTTCCCTGTTTTTCCTGGTAATTCTAGGGACTGAACCTGGGACCTTCTTTGTGCAAAACATGTGCTCTATACCACTAAGTTACTCTCCTTGCCTCCTTCCCTATGCTATGTTAGCACTACTGGTCAAGCATTACAGGTACCTGGATTAAGGCCATCAATTGCCAGCATCATCTGGACCTTCTGACAACACATTGTAGCTATGAAATAAGAAATGCCACTTGTATACACCAGTCTCCACAGAATTAAAACTGGATGAGGAGCGACACACACAACATACAGGATGCAAAGAAAAAGCATTTGTATCAAGCATTTCATTTTAGGGCACTGTTGGGTCGAATGCCCCAGCAAGCACTTTCAGAACGAGATTTTTCCAGAACTCTAAGCAACCATTGCTCCCCTTCAGAAGAACACCCTGAATTAAGACACCCAAGAGGTTGAACCAGAATATGCTCTCTTCATCCTAAGCATTTTTGTACATGTGTTCTTAGGAATCACAAAATCTATATGTGCTTTAGCCTCCTGAGAAATCCAGTAAGTATGATTAAGGGATAAAAAGCACGTGCGCGCGCACACACGCACAAAGAGCCAATTTATCTCACTTGTGCTTAGGAATATACTACTGTGTAACTAAGCAACTAAAAATAAAGTATAGCCTAATTAATTCACCCCTATGCTTATTTAAAACACTCAATTAGAACTTTTTTTAAAAACCATCTTGCTCAGTATCTTAATATGCTTGAGGGTGTAGCATGTAAAAGCCTTTTATTCTCCAAAGACAAGAGTTTAATGTTTAGCGCCACTGATCAGACTGGGAACAGCAACTGCAAAAAACAGTGGATACATTAAGGCTGCAGTCTTAGGCATCCTTACTTACAGCAGTGTAACTACTAGGGTGTAGTGATAGGGCAGCTGCCCGAGATTGCAACAAGGATAAAAGATTAAAAATAGGCACCAAAGCTCTTGTATTATATTGACAGTTACTAAAACTATGTTAAATTATCTTATTGTTTATTATGAAATTAAAAAATGGCTTTAAAGGAAAACCATGTATTGGATTGCTGAGAGGCTTACAGTGGGCAGCAGGTCAGATGGTGTGGCACCATTTCAGAATCTTATTGACTCTGTGCCTGCAGCTAAATATTATAGCCAGAGCACATGCTTTGCATGCAAGAAGCCCCATATGCTCAATTCTCAGCATCTCCGGGAAGAACTGGGAAAGACTCATGTCTGAAACCCTGGAGAATCTCTGCCAGGCAGTGTAGACAATCCTAAGCTAAATGAGCCAGCGATCCAACTCAGTTTAAGGCAGCTTCCCATGTAAAATGCATTCAAGTAACTGGATGTTGCTAGGAGGGGAGGAGAAAACCCAGACTTGCAACATTAGATAATGGTATCTAGCATGTTTTCTGCTTAATACTTTCTGAGTATTAAGTAGAGTAGTAGAAACTTGGAATTTCAGCAATTACATTCAAAGGTCTGCAATCATTTTTAACTTGCTCTACTGCTAGTTCACACTGAACATGAGGCCGATATTAGCAATGGGGTGGAGAGATTAGTTAAAGCGCTGTTTAAGTAAGCCCACTGAACTAATTGAGTAAGGATGCATCAGAATCAGAAAGGAATTAAAATGGAAAGAGGAGAGAATGAGCAGTTATGGGGCCATTGTTATCAGACTGATAACTGATTGGCAAAATGTGGCACTGCCAATTAAGGTTGCTACTCCTTTCTAATGTCTGGAACAAGATGGGGAACCTGTGGCTCTCCAGAAGTTGTTTGACTGCAACTCCCATCAGCCCCAGCGACTATGGCCAATGGTCAAGGAAGATGGGAGTTGGAATCCTACAACTGGATGGCCACTGGTTTCCCAGCCTGGCTCTACAGCCACTAGTGAGAGAGTCTCAAGACAATGTTTCAAGGAGTGATTATGCTATTATCAGTTTCAGAAACTGCTTATGATAAATGTCAAACATGCATCTCTAATACTGCAATTACAAGTCTGCCTGATTTCTAAATGTAAATTAACTTGAGCAAGCGTGTATGGAAGATAGATGCTACATTAGCATGATTCCCCCCACCCCCACTCCAGCCCCCCAGTCTCCTTTTAATAAGTGGAATCAGCATGCCTGCGATGTGTTGCCATTACTGATGGGGACAAATGAGTAAGGACACACACTTTGAAAGTCTATAGGAGGACCTCAATATAAACCAAGAGCACAAACTATCTTTTTAAATACTCTAAAGTCCCACATAGGGGATATAACAAAATTTCCCTACAAACACAGCAAAAAAGTAACTGGGTCTAAGGAAAGTCCCTAATACAGAGTCTGGCTATATGTCCAATAACATCTTTAGTAAAGAGGGCTTTTAAGTGTTTGAAGTATTTCAGTTCAGCAGACACATTATCGTAATTCTTACAACAACCTTGTGAAGTAGGCCAGTATATTCTTATTTCAAAGAACAGATTGGGCAAAAGGACTGAGATTACTGGATGTGTCCCAGAAGCTTTCGAGTTCATACTCACAACACTACACCAGCTCTCATCTAGTCCAGTGTTATTTATCCAGACTAGTAGTAGCTCTTCCAGAACTCAGGCAAATGTCATCCCTAGCCCTCCTCTGAGATGTCAGAGATCAAGCTTAGAACTTTACACAGATGAAGGCATGCACTCTACCAACTGAGCGATGAGCCATCACACATACACAAGACTAAAACAAAATGCACATGTAAAAAGTAGATTCAGACTGCAATCCCACATGCACTTAACTGGGAGACCTATTGAATTCAACTGGAGTGACTTCTGAGCAGGCATTAACAGAATTGCGCTATTAGACCACAATTCTTATTAAAATCATTTTGCAGAAAAATCCTGGGGTGGAGTGGGATGGGGTAAAATTCTGTGAATGGTGGTGGGGGGGGGCAAGAAGGAAGGCTAGTGCTTTATGGTCCCACTCACTAATGCGTGTTTATTATTGCAGTTTGTTGTTGTCTTCTTTAATAGTTTCCCACACGGAGCCATAGGAACTGTCATTTTCAGAGAGTGCTAATGAATCCCAAACCTAGAGGGTTTCTAGACTCACTTCTCTTGCCCTAGTTGCATCAACAGGGAGATAGCACCGACATAAGGCATGTATGTTCCTTATGTTGGTGCTGTGTTATGGGTTCAGGGCATTAGCACCAAACTAGAAGTTTGAGGAAAGCACTGCAAGACCTGTGGCATGCAGGAGCCTCATGCTGCATTAGACATCACTTTTCACACAGCCCGGGCAGTTCATCTTAGCCCTGCTGTGGTTTTATTCTGGTGTAAAATTGGCTAAGAGGACCAACACAGGCAGAGTTCAAGGCTTTTGTGGTTTGTTAGGAATTGGATGCAATAAATAAGCCTATCTAAAGGGAAGGGTTGGTTGTAACTGATCACGGTTTTGCATGCAGAAGCTCCCAGGTTCAATAGGCCTTCTAGGTCAGGTTGTGAAGGACTCCTACCTGAAACCCTGGTGAGCCACTGCCAGTTACTGTAGACAATATCATCTTCAGTGAGCTTGTCCTCCACCAAAAATAGGTATCTTCTTCCATGATGACTTCATTGTACAATGAACTTCTTCCCAAGAGAGATCCACCAAACCCACTCCACTGACCCGTCTACAGAGCAATCCTACACATGGGAATTCATTTAATTCAGTGGGGCTTACTACATGGGTACAGGACTGCAATCTTAGATTATCTAATGGTTTCTGTTCTTTGTTTGTTTTGCTTTTTGATTTTCTTATATTTGTTCTATTCATATATTTTCTTGTTTATCCTCTATGTACACCGCCCAGAGAGCCTTTTTGGCTTAGGGCAGTATATAAATTAAATTAATTAATTAAATAAATAAAACCAAAAAAGTTTTGGGTTCAAGGCATAAGCTGATATGCAGTGGTTAGAGTGTTGGACTACGACTTGGGAGACCAGGGTTCGAATCCCCACACAGCCATGAAGCTCACTGGGTGACCCTGGGCCACTCACTGCCTCTCAGCCTCAGAGGAAGGCAATGGTAAACCCCCTCTGAATACTGCTTACCATGAAAACCCTGTTCATAGGGTCACCATAAGTTGGACTCGACTTGAAGGCAGTCCATTTCCATTTCACTGGTACTCATAGAAGCATAACAAAGATTGCAATTCTATATAAATTTACCTGGGAGCATGTCTCTTTGAACTCAATGGGACTCACTTCTGAGTATACACAAACAAGATTGTGCTGTAAATACAGTAAAACTGCAATTCTGCTTGTATGAAGTTGAAAGAGTTGTTGTTTGTTGAAGTGTATTCCTGGAATTATTTATCATATTAACTCAAATCACTCCTGGGAAGCTGGAAAGACCAGTGAGACCAAATTACAGTCCGAGGCATACTTAGCTGGGAGTAAGCCCCACTCAGTACAGTGGGACCAACCTATGAGGAAAGGTGAATAGGATTACGTTGTTAGGCCTCTAGTTACAAGGACATGCCACACATTTCAAGTTTTAGTAAACTCTCAAGAGCTTAAAGTACCAACCAATGAGGCACGATTAGCACAAAAATACCTACCATAACTGACAAGACATATGACAGACTACAATAATATTTTTAGATCTGGAGGATCTCACCACAGATCATAGGGCATTAGTCACAGATATAACATCAGTAAGTTCTCTACAGTGTCACACTTCGATTTTCCTTTCCATATTGGCCCTATCACAACTTATGCACATGAGGGGAAGAGAGCAGTGTGATTTATGCACTGCAATACATTCAGTAGGAGTTTCCTTAGCTAGCTGTAAAAGGGATAAGGGAGCTTTCTGAACTAGATCTCACTTGTAGAATTCTGCCTTCACCAACTTGGAGGGATGCTGCCAAATGCCACACCTTCCCATGATTGGATGAGTCTGTCTCAAATGGAATGCAGCTCAAGTCAGAATTCCGACAAGTACTCTAGGCTTCTCTGTGCAAATGCCAAGATTTCCATAGGGACACGGTGATATCAGAGGTCTCAGTGGCATCTCTTGACAATCCAGAGCTGGATCTTCCCAATGGTAAGTCAGTGCTGAAAATCGCTGCCTGAGCGCAAATTCTACAATGGTAGGAATGCTGGAAACTGCCAGTGCAACTACACCTACAATGTTCTGTCTAGTTTTAGGGCTATACATTGTACACAAATGTAACAACTTTCAAGGCCTTTATTTCTAAGCAAGAGCACTTTTTTCAAGAGAGGTCCCTTTAGAGCAGATTGGGGGTGTGTGTGCTTAATCTTTTGCCCACCTATTGCTTGCTTCCCCCAAATTACCTTATCCTCCAAGCTGCTTCTCCCCACCAGTAATAACCTGCAGTGTTCCAAGCAATTTTGCTGAGAACCAAGAACTGTAAGGGGCTTGTTACATATGCATTTAATATGTAGTTAGGCCCTTGCACTCACATGCTGAAACGCTTAGTATGTATTTGCTAGACTTGAGCCCTTCTAGCTATACAGGTTAAATCAGTTACCTATAAACGTAGAGGGGGCGAGAGGGATTGCACAATATGAATTGTCAGTGTTTGCACCCAACTCTGATCAAACCAAACATACAGAATCTGTTGAAATATGTCATCAAAAACAGCATACTAAGGCTTCAAGGCTATGCATAATTATCTGGAAACAGACCACATTGTACACAGTGGGAACTAACACATGAGCAAATACACACAGGAACGGGATACAAGCCTATGAACACTTACTAAGATTTATGTCCTTAGTGGAATTTAGTGGATATTTCCTTGGTGGAATTTACTTCTGAGTAAATGAGCAGGTGATCTGGCTGTCAGGGCCAGTTCACACAACATGAAATTTCCTACAGAAACCCCATATGTAGTTTGTCCTGTATGATGAATGCATGTGTGTGTTTCACCACACATACAACATGGCAGAACAGATATGCATATGCTTGTCACACACCACAACCTACAAATGAGATTCACCATTCAGAACTGATTTCCATATACGAATTGCATGAAGTTGTCCTAACAGATCCACTTTTCTACTTCACCCTATAAGCAGCTGCAGCTTGAATGTTAATTCTTATAAATAACCGCTTACAGTTCTCATCAGACAAACAAAAGAAATATACAAGTGACAATCATTCAATATCCAAAGGAGCTGAGCACCAGCCTGTGATAGGATCCAGCACTCTGCTAACCATCAGTTTTACTCAGAGCAAGTGCCTCTGTTGACCTTTGGCCTCACAAAACTTTGACACTGCAGATTTACAATCCACATTATGAAAGGGGGAGTTCAACCACATTTTATCTACTGTCCTCAAGATATAATTAAATTTTGTCACACAATTCTTTTCCTAAGCCCTGCCTATTACTTTCTCTGTAAATTATAACAAGTGCAATTTCCATGTCCAGGATGCAGATGTACAAAGGGTTACATGAGACTTCTCTGTTAAACATGGTCTCATCTCTCAGCTTCAGAAATAGCTGTTGATGTCATTTACATAAAAGAATTATTACTGTCGTTAAGTTACTTGAAATAACTGCTGTCTGTACCGAGGAAGAATGCTGAAATCTTTCCCTTAAGAAAGAAACTGCCAATCAGCAAGCCATTTTTTGGTCTCTATTGCACATTTATAAACGGGATTTTGTCATCCAAAACAACTTAAAATCAATGATTTTTAAAAAAAAATCATTTCAGTGTCTATAAACAAGTTAATAGAGTAAGTGAAAACAAAGTACAGTTCTTAATGGGAGTGTTATGTTGCCCTCTCTAGGCCTTGGCTCTAAGTGCGAGTTTCTATAGGCTGTTTGCCAAACAAGTATCAGTGAGTGTGCTGCTGCTGCTGCTACTGCTGCTACTACTCTGCTAATGAATGACTAGCTGAGGTTGGTGGGGGAAATGACATCACTGGGGTGTAAAACTTAACTGCATCAGGAAAACTTTCTACCTGCTTTGCATTCAGTCATAAGCATTCCAGACAAGGCATTTGCATGCATCATTTCAAGGTGTGTTATTATCTCCATACAATATGGTTTTCATATGGCTGAATAATTCAGAAATGCATCAGCCAAGGGCCTCTCATGAAATATGCCCAGTATAACCTTACAGCTAATTGCTAGCAGTTTGCATTTATTTATTTATTTTAAAATTTTAAAATCATGCATAGTATTAGGAATGCAGATGCAGATGAGAATTTGAGTATAGAAAGAGCGCTCTGGCTTGTAATGGTTGGATTAACTTCCTCTGATGTTCATACCACAGGAACATGAGATGGTCATTAAGGCATATTAAAATGATTTGTGGCCCATCCACCACCCTTCCCAAATCCTTTCGTTAAAAAAAACAAAAACAGGATTGGCTTATACATATTCGTTGCACAAGATTTCAATTTTTTTTAATCCTTTCAGTCATGCATCCCTGTTTGATGCATATTTATACCTTTTGCTCAATACTGCTTACCCCAAGTAAGTGTGTCTAGGCTTGTAGCCCTATTACCCTGTCAAAAGTTACTAGCACACACTATATTTGTAAAGTTGGGTGAGATAGGACAGTCTCACTGGGTTGCATCCAGACTCAGTCTGGCTTAGAGCAGATCCACTGACATCAATGGGGCATACTGATCACAACTAATTGAAGCCCCACTGATTCATTGCATCTCCTCAAAGATGCAATCCTAACCACATCTACTCAGAAGTCAGTCCCACTGAAATCAGTGCAACTCACCCCCAGCTTTGTGCAGTTAGGACTGCAGCCCAAGCCTAGACCCAACCCACTGTAAACAATGGGGTTACTCAGCAATACATTGGGAGATGGCCATAGCCTTAAATTGTGACTGTAGCCAATTGAATTCCATGGGACTTACTTCTGAGCAGCTGACGTATGGGATTGCACTGCAGTGCCTCATGGAACTGTGTGGTACTTCAGAATAAATATACTTAGAATCAGGCTGGAAATCAAAGCCTAAGTTTTAAATAGATATAACTATATATTACATTCAAAACAATTTAATAACATTTTCAGTGGTTTCCTGTCTGGTTTAGTGACCTATTATTCTTGTAGTCTTTTCAGGGGGGGGGGCAGAGGAGGAAAAGAGAGGATATTTAATCCTTCCCCTTTCCAGATCACAGACCATGTTGAAGTAATAAATTTGAAAAGCAAATAATAAATACTAGTGAAAAGAGGAGGGGGGAGGAAAGACAGCTGCAGGGGAAAGTTGAAGGGGAAGAATAGGGAAGAGTTGAAGGGAGGGGGGACAGATGAGAGCTGTGCAAAGAGGGGTCAACCTGGGCAGGGTTTCTTGAGTCCTGACCTTCCCGCTCCTTTAACTACTTCTCCATATCCCAAAATGTTAATTCAAGAAAGGGAGGGGAATGACATCAATCAAAGCTACATATTTAAATGCGAACGAAGCAGAAGAATAAAACACTCGACAGGCTGAAAAAAAGTGTTGCCAACGATTAAACGGTCATAACTGCCTTGTTAAACACACACACACACGGAAAGTGAACACTGCACAAGGGAGAGAAATTAAGGGACGTATAATCCAAATGACTAACTGGATGGGGGGAGAAGAGTAGGAGGCAGCTTGAAGGGGGGGTGGAACTACAATTAACTCCATCAGACTATCGATTGTTGAAGGAGCAGGCATTGGAAAGGAGGGGGTGGCGGGGGGCACTGTAGACACGAGGAAGGCTGCAGGCTGGCTCCGCCAGCAGCCCCTTCTTGCGCCTGGAAGGAGCTCACATCTGGCTATTGTTATTATTATTCTGACGCTGATGCGCCTTTGCAAATTCGCCCACCTCTCTCCGCATAAACACAGCGCCGCTCGTCGCCGGCCCTTAAAATAGTTCCTCCTCAGGAACACGGTGCAGAGTCAGCTGACTCGAGTAGCCAGCCGAACTGCGGGCATACATGAAATTACAGCTGGGGAAGAATACCGTGTAGATACGAGCCAGCGCGCTCGCCGTCCTTCGCTCTTCCCTCCTCCGCCCCCTCCCACCCTCGCCGCTTTCTCGACCCGTCTCCCCAAGCCATCGGGACGTCTCCACTGTTTGCCTTTGGACTTTACGGGACAGTTTCTCGGATCCAAAAGTTTCGTGGATGCAGGCTGACAAGGTAGTTCGCACACACCAAACCGCGCCACTAAGCCTTAAAAAAAACAAAAACCCACCCCTCTGGTTACTCAAAAGTAAGATTTCCAGGGACTGCAGCCAGGCAGCCTGATCCATGCAAGTCCCATGCTGATCAGTGGGCTGTGCAGCCCGATCTTGCACCTCTTTACTCGGAAGTAAGCCCAACTGTGTTCAATGGGACTTCGAAGTAAACGTGCATAGGATTGCAGCCTTCTAGGAGAAGCCGCTCACCCAGGGAATTCACTCTTCTACAACCCCCCTTCGTCTCTCCCTCACGACGCCTTTTCTGGAAAATATCCACTTTTTTATAGCAATTGTGTTAACCTAGTACATTCAGAGGAAGCAATAACAATGATGATCGGGAAAAGCGAGCCGGCTGTTGCTTAACGTGTTTGTGCTGGTTATTACACACCGGAGTGCTTTGAAATACGCCCAGGCATATCTGCAAGTTATTTGAATGTATTATTTCCAGTACCTGTCATTTATCACCTTATTCAACACGTCTTTGCCAGCGAAATCGCTTTTGATCTCACTCACTGCCTCCATTTCGTAATTTCCGCCTTCTTTCCAACATATCAAAAATACTTGGAAGACCACATAGAAGCACATACAGACAACCCCCCCCCGAAAATCTTCCGAGATGAACAATGTTTAAATCAAGGGGCGGGCGGGAGGGAGACACCCCCAAATACAAGCAGAGAGATGAAGGGGAATCAGCAAGCATGTGACGAGTACGCTTAAACAGCAACGTTAGAGGAAGGGAGGAGGAGGAGGAGGAAGAGGAGGTGGTGATGTAAGTAAAGATCACCTTCAACACAGAGACACCAAGTTAAGGGCTTGCTTGCTTTAAAATATGAACATTCTGCGCAGCCCTTCTTTTTAAAGATGACAGGCAAACTCTGGCACCAGCAACCCGCTGCAGCCCTTCCTTAATGGCACCACTAGCCCTTTAAAAAAAACAAGCTCACATTGCCGGCAGAAGGGAACATTTCAATCCTGTCCTTTAATAAACATTACAAGCAAGGGAGGAGGGAAAACACACAGAGAAACACACAATGACATAGGCACGCACACAGAGAAAAATGTATGTTTACCACCTCGCCATGGTCACTGTTTCTGCCTTGGGGTGTATCTTCTGGAAGAAAATAAAGTTTGGAGCTGGATAAAAGTTGCCTAGAAGTCCTTTCTTCCCACAGCAGCTGTAGCTCCGCTATGCAAATCGGATCCTCTGGCTTACATCTTACAAAGAAAAAATCGCCAAGGGACAAAATTCTTGGTCTGCCTTCAAGGTGGAATTGAAAAGCCTTGTAGAAAATGTACGGTCCGTGTAAACCACACGGAGATCCGACCCACTGGAAGGAATAAACAAGGATGGGAGGTGGGGGGGAGAGAAAAATAATAATCAGTAATTGTAGATCAATTCATTTTTAAAAAGCATAAGCCCGTTCTGATCAGAACATACTGGAGAGAGACATTTATAAATCACACATGCTAAGGTGGAAATAATATCACTGCCTCTAAGGTAAGGTGGGAATTTGTTGTGGGAAGCCGGCTGGTTTTCTTCCGAAGGGGGCAAAAACCCGATCATAGTCACCATTATAATGATCTGTGTCTCTCTATATGATCAGCAAAGGCATTTTTTAAAAGAGGGGGGCATGGCAATTACAGGGGAAAAGTTCTTGGAAAGTTTGGGGGAGGTGAAGGTGGGTGTCTAGGGGACCCGGGGTGTCAGTATCTGGGGTGCAGAGCCGGAGAAGAGAGGAGAACCGAATACCTGAACTGAATTGGGCTCCATCTCGACGTTCTGAATTGATTGAACTCAACATTCTCTCCAAACTTGTTGGCTTGAATGGATTGCATCAGGTCCTGGCAGGGAAAAGCGATCTCTTCCAACAGCCGGCTTCAAACCTCAATATAAAACTCAAATCCTACATCCCTGGTTCTTCCAAAATATCCAAAAATCCTGTTGAGCGATTGTCATGACCCCCAATTTCCAAACTGCGTAGAAAGCAGGGGCTTATCGCTCGACTGCTGCCGATCTGCACAGGGATTACTGCTCAGTGTATAACCAAACCACAGCCCAGAAACGAATGGATCAAGGCAAATTCGGGGTCTCAAGCCTTTGTAAAAATCTTACAATGCCCGGATCGCTACAGAGACATGATTACACTCCTTCAAAGCCCCCAAAGCGCCAGACAAAAAGGTAGTTCCATTTTTGCCGGGCGGAAAGGCGGTCTTGTTGAGGTGCTCATCTGACAGGACCTGCTTGTATATGTCTAATATAAAGAACATTTCCTGCAGAGAGTCAGAGGCGCTGTTCTTCTTTCTAATTCTCTTTAGCAGATTTGCTTTTATTAGACATGTAGATTTGTTTGATAGTTAAATTACGTTCCCTTACTGCCATATTTCCCCCCCCCAGGAACTTGATCGGTTAGAATAGATGCCTGGTGCTAGTATTTTAACGAGGGGGTCGAGGAAGGAAGCAGAAAGTGGGTTATCGATTATATAAACATATAAATATTAATACATTTGTTCCTTTTTACAAAAAGAGTTTAAAAAAAGGAGTGGTGCACGAACGCTCCCAGAAGCACCCAGATCACGGGATCTTGCGAGCAATATTGAGCAGGCAGCCAGCTATTGCATTTATAAGAGAACAATAAACGCTGCATGATAAATCAATATATGGTGACCAGCAGGGGCTACTAGGCTTGGGGCTCCGCCTGATCGGCGTGCACATTCTTCTAATTTTGAACTATGCACACACACTCGCATACCAGTTACGTGTTTACAATGCAGATCTCCGGCACAGGCGCGCTCAAATACTAATGTGTTTATATAAGCAAGTGATACAGGAATACAGACTTTTATAGTGGCACAGGAATACTGATCTCTCGCTCTCACACACACACAGAAATAGTTCGGAAGGGGGGAAGGAGGAAGGGCCATCTATTTAGAAACTCGTTAAATGCAATCCGAAATTAAAACTAACCGGGGCTCGGGAGGAAGCACAAACAATCAGCTGCTTATAATGGGGATATTTATTTATGCTTGTTCCGGAGCTTTGCAAGGTCTCTGCAAGCAGAGCTCTTACGCAAACCCCGATAAACTTAGGAGCCACAGAACCAGTGTGTGCGTGGGTACAGAAACAGAGCATAGAGACACGGCTAGCAAATGCAATCAAATAGCAAAACTGATCTCGCCCCAGCAGCAGTGGCAATCTCTGCTTTTCCACCAGCAGCCTATAGAAGGACGCGCTGCTTTTCTTTCCTTCGCAGTGTTGATAGAAAATGGTGCATTCTCTCTCTCTCTCTCTAGATTCTACACTGTTGGCACCAAACCTAGCGTAGTTGATCTTCCAAAAAAATGAAGAAGTAAGCATTATGTACTATACAGGGAAATAAAGGTCTGTACAGTATGACAGTTGTAATCTGATCCGTGATAAAATTACAGGATGTCGAAAGGACTGGCAAGCTATTTTTAACGCTTTCGCAACGTTTCACCTCTAAATCCTAGCTTCTAGCTGAAACAGGATTACGTTAATGAACATTATATTAACGTGGATGAAGTTAATACAATCGAGGGAGGCGGAATTGTGGGACACGGGTCTTCAGTGACTTGAGGTTTACAGCAGCCCCCCTTTTTTCCTCCGGCACGCTCACAATACTCGTTCCCTATCGCATTGCGAATTAAAGTAGTTAACCTAATCCGATCCGCCTCCCCCCTCTTTTTAAAGGACGGTAATAGAAAACAAGATCTCTTGCCTGTTCCCATACAGGCAGGAAGATAAAAGGAGAGAGAGAACATGGCAGAGCTTCAAATTACAATAAGTAATAAAAGTCCCCATGCCAAAGAGCGGAGAGCTGTCGAAAACTATTTTAATAATTTAAAGAGACAGTACAGCGCCGCCAAACGCAGGCGATTAAAAAAAGAAGCATTATTTATATATTCCTCTTCCTCTCCCCCGCCCGCTCAACACGCTGCAGATACATTAATTGTCGGATTCACAAAGCAGTTAAGCCGGATTAGCTGGAGTTTAAGGCGATATGACAGCCTCATGCTGTACAGACACCCATTTAAATCAATGGTTTTAAACCGTGCCTACGATCGAGCTTGTAGCTGCAATCCTGAACTCATTTATAGCTCGATCCTTCGCATGTTTTATATGAAATTAAATCCCACAGAGCTCAATGGATCTTACTCCCCAGTGAACTTTCAGTTCTAGGCACACTTACTTGGGAGTAAGCACCATTGAACTCGGTGTAATTTACTTATGAGTAAACGTTTTAAGATTGCGTTTCACTGAATAACGCTGCCAACCATTATGCTGTCGAAACCCATAACAGGGAGATCCATTTACACGAGAGTAGCTCAATTGAGTCCAATGAGTCTACTCTAGAGTAAGCGAGAGAGGTGAACTTGAGGGGAGGAGCATTAAAAAAAACTCCTTATGATTAATACTTGTGTCGTCTCCAGTTTCTGCATTGTTCTGGTAAACATTTTAGCTGCTTTTTACGGAACTGGGATTGTAGAATGTTGTGGTTTCTTTTCTTTTTAAACAAGATCGTACTGAAGATTGACTCTGAGTCAGTTTCCTGTATAAACAATGCAGCAAAAACTTCATTTTACAAGAGGGGATAAACCGTATGGATATCCATCTATTGTATACAGTACTATTGTTATTGTTATTAATAATGATAATAATAACAACTACGTCCTGTCCCACCCCCTTTCCATCCTAATACAGAACGTTTTATACAGCAGAGGAGCAACTTTGTCTTCTATTGGAAGCTGTAGTCCTAAAGTGACTGTAGCTAATTGGAAACACTGTATCACTGGCGGCCCAGAGATAAAAGCTAGACGCTGCTGCAACGGCGGCGTCATCCTTAACAGGGGAAATAGAAAAATCCAACTGAACTTGGGGGGGGGGAAGTTGCCCCCTCATGTTAATAATTGCATTGCCTACTTTGGAAAAAAGCTTTCAGTCTCACTAATAATCAGATTCCTGCTACAACGGAGAAACACTTGTCCTCCTTTCAGCTCCCCCCATAAGGAGACTAGCCCCTCCCCCTCCCAAAATGTATTCTTCTCCCCTTCCCCCCCTTAGGGTGTGTGGCCACTTCCCCCCTCCCCGCAATCGTGACGCCTGCTGCTGCCACTGCTCCGCACCTATAAATTATCTCCTCTACAAATACCCATGCAGAGAAAGTTTCAATTAAGATAAGTAGATTGTATTGAGAACTGTGTTCTTTGAAGTAATGTAGTTAATAGCCTGTTTGATTTCGGCTTGCGAGAGAGTAATAACGTTGTATTCAAGGCTCCATCAATCACCCCAGCAGATGTAAGGCTCCAGACACTGACGGGGAAAGGGGGGGCGAGAGAGAAGAGTCGTTCTTGGGCAGTCGCAGGGCCTCTTTCTACTAATGTAAATACTCATAATTGGGGGTGGAGGGTATAGGAAGGCGCGCAGTATTCAGGACAATTAAAACCGGCAACGTTCGTGTTGTGCTTAGCTTAGATAATCTTTGGGACTTTTATATTTTATGTTGCTGATTCAGACGTCTCGGGTGGGTGTTTTTTTTTTTCACCCTTAAAAAGTAATGGCTGAATAAGCCAAACACGTGCATATCTACAACGGAATCCAATATATGCGTACTCGAGCAAGAACTTCCACATGTCCACTGAAGAGAACTATAGCTGCAATCCTAACCCCACTTACCTGGGAGTAAGCCCTGTTAAATTCAATAGGGCTTACTTCTGAGTAGACGTGGTTAGGATTGCGCTGAAAATCCCTCTCGGGCGCACATTCGGGTTTACCGTTCCGTCATGTGTGAAAAGGCCTTAAACGGTGCGCGTGATTCCCAATCATCTTGGCTCTGAGGGACGTCGCCTGCACCCACACGCCTCATAATAATAATTAATACGGGACAAACAAACGGCCGCCTGGTCTATGGTCCTTCTGAAAAATATTACGCCTGCTTCCAAGAAAATGATAGTAGCTGGGCTGGGTTTTTATTTAACATCTCTCGTGGTGGGTAGAGGAGAGTTTATTCGCTGTATAATGATTCCATTCATTAGGCGGCAAGCTTCAGGTGCAAGACAGAAGACTTGCAGGTTCGGCAGACCTCATTCTCTTAACACACTCCTCAGTCTCCCCCCCCCGCAGAAAACTGAAGCAGTTTTTTTACCTGACTTCAATAATCCATGTTTTAGTTAGTACTTTAGTCAGCAAATTTATCTGCTAATTGCTACACACTACCGCAAGTGGCTGGACTCTGCAATTGCAGGTTTTTTTTTTTATTGGGGCGTAAATTCCTTGATAAACGCTGGCAATACAAGCAGGTTGGGGATTGGGTAGCGGAGCGCTCGCTTTCTTTTTTTTTAAAAAAATAAGCCTCTTTCTTCTTTTTTAAGCTCTTTATAAGGACTGTATCAGCCCCCTTTCCCACCCCCCACCCCGCTAGAGATCAGAAGAGAGAATTCTGCAGCCTGCGATCTCTATCAACATGTCAGACACGTCACTGTGGATGATCGGGAGGAATAAAGCGGCGGGGGAGGGCGAGTGACGCGCGAGGGATCCAGGGCCCTTTGCAGATTTAATGTAGTGACAATAATAGCCTGTTTGTTGTGTGCATATGGAAGTGCTGCCCATTGTTTCCAATCCGAGGAATCTTAACGAATCCCGTTTGCCAACAGTCAAAAGATTTTAACCCCACCCACCTCCTTTCTGTCCAATAAAAAGCAGATTTTGGGGGGAATAGGGGGGGAAATGTCAAAACTCGATCATTCCTGAAGATCTATTCCCCTCCCCTGGCCGGCCTATTTTTTTATTTTTTTTTAAAGAACATTTCTGAAATGGCAGCCCTTATAAATTGTTATGGTCATCGCGGAGAGGGATGTGCGTAACGATCATTCAGCGTTAAAATAACCCCAAGATCCAGCTGTGATAGCAGAAACGAGCAACAAGTCTGCTGATTCAGGGTCTCAGGTCATCGCTTTCCCCTGCGACCTCTAGCGTTCAAAGCGTGTTTAGCACCTTACCGAGTTTCTCCCCCCAGCAGGTGAATGGTTTGTTTTCACTTTGCATTCCCAGTTTGTGTGGGTGCGTGCGCGTGCCTTCGCCAGATTTTGAATAAAAGATGGGTTTCAATGAAATAAGTGAAACTGGCTTTTCCCCAACTGTTGTAGATGCACCATGCCACTTGTTTTTGAAGAGGTTTTATCACTACTACTATTGTGTATATACAGTGGTGTAATGGCAGATTCAGAAGTGCAGAGTCTCTTCATTATAGTCAGACCATGCCCCCCCAGCCATGCCCTTTTTCACTTGTCCTCCTCTCCCTTGCCCTCCCTGTTGGTTCCCAGTCCACATTCCACTACAACATAGGTCCCTATGAGCCAATCAGCATGAATGGGGAGGCTGTGTGTTAGCTATTGCAAAGAGTCTTCTGAGTGGCTGGCTGACTCACTGCCTTTCACTCTGATTGGCTCCAATCAGCACAAAAGGACAAGGACCCTTCTCAGTGGTTAACATGTTCCCCTTTCATGATAATTGTACCTTGGGGCCTGGCTAGGGCCTTGCTTCCCAAAAAGTAAAGGGGCCAAGAGCCTGGGGCACTGTTGGAATTTTAAACTGGTGGCTCATAGATACCACAATCTGAAAGGAGAGCCTTAGGCAGGCACTAGCACGCTCTGGCAGCTATTCAAGGATGTTGAATGCTCACATCAACCTTGGCCTCCTTTCTTAGCCGCTACACAGATGTTAACTATGTTGACATGTTTTTCTGGCAAGATTGTTGTACTTTTAATATCTACACAGCAATTAAACATTGTTTTCTCTGTCATTAGAGTCTTTAAAGCTCCTTTAAAGACTAATACATTTATTATGGAGTCCAGTCCACTTCACCAGATGCACGAAGTGTTATCCTTAGCTGGCTGGAGAGAGGCTCATAAACTGTGAGGTCAGAGGAAAATGAATTGCAGAAAGTACAGACAAAGGTAGTTATGTTATAAACAGTGGCTGTTTGCAAAAGAGTTGGTGATAATACAGGCATCCTGGCATTGGTAAGCTAATTAACACATGCAATGTAATTAAAAACACACACACCTATATCCTGTGCTTCATGCCAAATGAGATAGAAGTGAACTTCTTGATGAATTGTAATTCAGTAGTTTCAGGTTGTACTCTCCCTCTGAAGTTCCTTTCTTTGAGGGATCAGTTACAGAATGTCCTGGGAGCTCCTTGGAATGTTGTATAAAGATTGCATAAAAATGATGTTATTTTGCAGGGCATTGCTGGCAGATGATGCACATATCACATTGGAAAATGAGCAGGATGTGCATCCTGTAGTTGTGGATGGCACATTAGGTCCTGTAGTAGTGTTGCCAGAATAGATATAATGAGATTTAGCATCTGGATCTGCCACAGGGCTTGGTCCTTGTGTCCACATCTCTGCTATGTGGCATGTTGCTAGGGAGCTGGCAATTCCCCATCAATGTGTCTCCACACTGAAAAAAGATTCCCTTGTTTAGAATGCGAGAACTTTGCTTTGGGAGGGAGAGTGTTATTATACAATCCTGTCCCATGCATGTCTATTTAGAAGGCCATGAGTGTTCTACATGTGTGTATACTCATGTAAGTGTGCAGAGGATTGCAGTCTTAATAATGAGGACAGTTATTTGTTGGGCCTATTGAAGCATTACAGCCAGAGTGTGGAAGCCTCAAACCTAGCTTGCTGTGGCTAGTGAAGTAACATTTGCTTCATTCATATAAAACTTTGCTTTGGTCCAGCAAAGGAGATTCATGTGAGAAGAAATACTGGTGCATTCAATCAATGCAGATGTGGGCATGCATAGGGATGCACATCTAAGCAGATGCTCAATCTGGACTCTGTCGACCTGATGCATCTGGATAAAGGCCTTTGGTAGTAAACACAGCTTGCATTTTGGAAGCATGTGTTTCTGAGGGACACGCACGCATGCACGCACACACACATTTTATCTGAGGATTATTAGAGTATGACTGGGTAGAAGTTCCCCATGTGTGTCTTGTTTCATTTTCAGAATAGCTGTTGTCCTGCAACGCCCTCCTCACCCTGTCTAAGGCTACAGTCTTTTACCCACTTACCTGGGAATAAGTCCCATCAAATTCAAAACTCCCATTTTCCAGATTTTTTATAATAATTGTGATGTGTTACACTATGCACATGCCAAAACCCAGCTTTCTATGTGTTGCAGAAATGCCTTCACAAATTGATACCCCAATCAGTGAATGAGTCAATGAGGCCCCCAAGATCTTCTATTTGGCTATAGATACATAAATGACACATTTCCTTGTGGCACAAGGTGTGTGAGTTTATCGTCTCATACAGTCATTCACTCCTGTCTTATTGACCTTGGCAGATTTATTGGGATTGTATTTTCGCACACTGATAAAGCTATCTTTGAACAATTTGTACTGTTGGGCATAGAATGTTTTACATTTGCATATTGTCTTGTTTAGAGTTAGGCATGAGTAGGTCACTCTTTTTAGACCCATTTTTACAAAGAGCAAAGCAAAGAAGCCTCAGTTCTACACATCTCTCTAGCTGAGGCAGTGTAATGATAAATCAACTATAAAGTTGCAATCAGTGTTAGATTTCTGAAATAATTGAAGAAAGGCTTGGAAGCTCTAGCCTTCAACCTTAATCCCATATGTGGAAGGAGGAGTTGTAGTTACTTGATAGTGGGGATGGGGAACCAGTGGCCCTGTAGATGTTGCTGGACTCCATCTCCCATCAGCCCAAGCCTGCATGGCCAATGGTTACTCTCATTCAGACATAGGAACCCTGTGGCTCTGCAGAGGTTTGTTGCACTGGCGCTCCCATAATCCCTGACTGTTGATCATGCTGGCTGGGGCTCCAACTTCCGAGTCCAATGACATCTGCAAGGCCACAGATTATCTCTGTCAGTGTTTACACAATACCTTATTCTACCACCCTGAACTGTATCTAATAGCTTTTTCATCAACATGTTTGCCGTTTCCATTTGATTGTAAAACGTGCATAAGGTCAGAGGTTGATACCTTCTGGACTCTGGTACCCTTTGTTCCTGAATGAATCTTGATTCTAATATATTCTGTACCTTCCCTTAGAGCTCAATATGAGTGTTCCTGTCAGACCCATTTGTCTTTGTGATAAAATTGTAAAATACAGGTTACCTTCCTTGGGGTCACAGTGTGTTCATTTTTTAGTCATGGTTCCAAAGAAATTTGGAGATAGCTGTACTCAGTGAGGGTTTGGGACGTTAGCCTTTAGAAGAAATCTTCTCTTAATAAGGGGAGAATCTTGTTTGACCCAGGGCTGTCCACATCTTATTGACCAGATTCCTGAATTCACCTTGCTGCTAAAAAATGATGTCAGGCTCTTGCACTCTAGAATATGGACATGGACTATGGTAAAAGGTCTCTTCAATTTAAGATATAAATCCTGTTTCCCACTTAACTATTCTACATGAAAGTGGCACAAAAGGCTCCTTTGGGAGAGAGGGCAGGATATAAGTTTTTGGTTTTTTTAAAAAGAAATAATTTGTTAGAATGCTGTTGAACATTTAAAACTGTCTAAATTTGTTTTCTTTTTAAACAGGTCTTTGCCCCTAAGTTGTATAGAAACCTTTGAGTATCTTATGTGAATAAAAGCCCTTTACATGTAAAGTGCTCCCAAAGATCTTGCTGCACAAAGAAGGGCCCTTTTGCTCACAAACTGAGATCCCACAGGTGGCAATGGGCAGAGTGCCCTCCGTGGCAGGTCCTTATACTTACATAATGGGCATTTTGTGCATGTATATACAGGTAGCTGCCTTATGCTGAATCAGATCTTTGGACCATGCAGCTGAGGATGGGTGAATCTGTCAGTTTTGGTATCTCTCATTTTTCCAATCTTAAATGCATTTCTCCACATTTTCATATCAGTTTGATTTTTTTTTAAAAAAAAAGTCTTCATGAAAATTCACCAGCGAATTTCTTCTAATATACACATTTTTATTTGCAGTTTTGCCTCACGTATATGTTTGCAAAACAATTTCCCTAATATAGTGCACGTCTGTAGATTATTTTCATTAATATATACATTTTAATGCACACCTTAACCTAGTAAATGAGTTTTTGTACACATTACTTGGCTGAAGACTAGCACCGCAAAATTTGGAGAAGTGCAAATATCAAAAGTTGGCTGCGTTTCGGCTCATGTATTGTTTTAGAAAATGAAAATTAGGTAGGTTCACCTTTAAAAGCTGGGGGTTGAACCTGGGACCTTCTGCCTCAGATCTATCTATCTAATATTGCATATACCATTATTATTGCAATGTATGTTGACTGTTGAATATATATACACAATGCATATGCAACATCCCCCCTCCTCAAATGCTACATGGGAAAAACAACAACACTACAGGAATTTACATTCCAGTTCAATCACAAATTGGATTTTATCCTGCAGGCTTTGGCTGTGTTTCTGTGTGTGAATATTTGTTGGCTTTTTCTGGCCCAAATAAATTTGCACAATGTTGTAATGTTTTTGTGCCTTCCTTTTCAGCATTCCAATGTTTTTACTTAAGATCTAATAAAAAGCTATTTTCAGAAAAGAATGTTGCTGTTTAACAAGTCCATAAAGCAAAGTATAACCATAAAACACAGCAATGACAACAAGAGAAAAGTAGGTAGCACATCACATGAGAGAAGATACAGTCAAGACGCAACAGCGGTTGCACTAACTACATATTAGTCAAATTCACGCTATTTTAAAAAGTCAAAATTTTATTCAATTTCCAACCCCCAGGCATTGAAAGTGTTAATTTATTAAGTCAAGTTATTTTCATGGCTCACAATGAAAAACATTCGTGGTTAAAATACCCAGGAGATAGGAAACCATTTAAACTGAAGTCTTCCAAATCCATTTTTTTTTACAGCTGATGTGAAACCCAGGAACAAAATCAAGGAAGAAAAGTTGGGTGTTTCAACTCATGAGGGTTGCAAAGACGAAGGCTGATATTCCTGTGAATGTAATATGTTTTAATTGTTTTTAATACTGTATTTCAAATTTCTGTAACCTGCCCTGCTGGGACTTACTGGTGAAGTGCAGGCAATAAATATAATCCTCCCCCCTCCTCTTGTATCACTTACCTTGGGAGTAAACCAAGCCCCATGTACAGGATTACACTATAAGGGTGGGAGCACACCAGTTCTTCACACCACTTGCTGCTGGCGGTTGCACAAGGAATATGTTTTTTACACTGAACATTCGCCACTTGCACTCCATTGCTTGATTCACCGATGAAAAAGCTAATTTCTCCTTACAGAGTAACATTTTGATCAGTTGCTGCACACAGGGCCTCACATTCCAGCTGTTGCTCCGCTCCTTCATCTTCCTATCAGGGCTTCTCCCAAGCAGTAGGAAACCAGTGTTTTGTGGGTTTCTGTGTGAGGAGAGAGTATTGGAGAGTTAACTGTGTTTTTGTAATACGCCTTTGTAAAAAAACCTCAAAAGATTGCATAAGGGGGCAAGTAGCCACCTAGGGTTGCAGTACTAATCTTGAAACAGCACCAATTCCCCCTCCCTCCCACAAAGCAACATTGTGTCTTTGCATCTTCCCAAGGCTGCATCTTGCCACTTGGCTTCAGAACCCATGCCCCCCCCCTTTTTTTTGTTCTGGCCCAGTATCATATTGTGTTATTTATTGTATTTTTTATAATTTGTATTTCTATGTTCACCGCCCAGAGAGCTATTGCTAGTCGGGCGGTATATAAATTTAATAAATAATAATAAAATAAAATATAATGATTTCTTCTTTTCCCTTCTTCTTTTCCCCAACTCTCTCCTTATGTATTCAGCTCCAGTATCGATACTTTCCACTTGCTACCTAGACACGTTGCTGAACCACCTCTTCCAACAGCTTGAGATATTGGAGAATTTGATTTTAGATTACAATAGATATGCTGGAGCTGTGGGAAGAGAATATATGGTCAACAATAGGGCAATGGATTTGGCCCAGAGGCCTCAAGAAGGGTACTGTCTGGCATCCCGGTGGCCAAAATAGAAAGGCAAAAGACATACAGCTCTGTGGTAACAGGCCTTGCCACTGGACCACTTTAGGAGTGAGGATCAAGATGCTAGACCAGCATACTACCTCACTATATTTTTGAAAGGGCTCTCTTGGAAACCTAGTTGACCCAGATTGTAGAGTTTGGCCACAATCCAATAGATATTGTGGATTGTTTGCTATTACACCTCCTTTGTTGGAAGCAGTATGCCTCTGTATACCAGTTGCTGGGAAATGCGGGTGGGGTGGGAGAGTGCTGTTGTACTCCGGTCCTGCTTTGAGCCTTCCTGTAGGCATCTGGTTGGCCACACCAATAAGAACAGGATGCTGGACTAGAAGGGCCTCTGGCCTAATCCAGCACAGCTCTTCTTGTGTTCTCTTAAACCCACTTATTTCAATGGCCCTACATGTCTATATACTGGCCCAATACAGCGCCAATACAGAGAAAGCTAGTCATGCTTATGGGATTCTCAAGTTTATTTATTCAATATTTAAGGTACATGCTATTTGCCCACTGTGTGGTCCTCAAAGGATATAAGTGTAAACTGATTACTATTTCAGGACTGCGCTAGATATAGATACTAGATATAGATATGTATCACTTTTGCTGAGATCTGTAAGCTACATCTTGGATAACAACTGCTTTTATCCCCAAATAGCATGGGAAGATGGATCTATATCTGTTTAACTATTTTTGATTTTGTTTTTTGTCTTTGAATGTTTTATGATTTTGTCTTGTATGTTTTATGAAAATCTGAATAAAAATTATTGAAAAAAAAATAAAATGCATGTGGCTTCCACTTGACTAGCTATTAAAATATACGGTACATGCTATTAGTTTGAGCTGGTTATTTTTTTGCTCACAGTGACAAAACAAGCAGGCAAAAAACAAGTGACACCATGGACACAGCTCACAAAAGCCAAGGCCCCAAATCACTGAGAGGAGACTGACGAGGAGAGAGAAAAAATTCAAGTGGGATTTTGAGTGGTATCAAATAACGCTCCGTCATGTCTTATTAGTACCACAGAGGGTAATAGAAGCAGCAGCATTATCGTCTCAAATGTCATTCCTGTATATTCATTTAATTAAAAACCAACATTACTTTTTTGTTCATGTAACCTGAAAATAAATGTGATTAAACAGCAGTTTGGGAACAGTGATATTCAATCAGGTACGATTTGTATACTAGCTTAGGGCACCATTTGCTAGTTATGTAAAATTATGCCCTATTATGTTTGATAATCGTGTGTACATTTGAGAAAGAAATGCAGAACTAAGGACACCAAGCATGTTTTTGCTTCGACATCAAGAGCTGAATTGTTATTTCAAAGCAAAGCTCCTGTTACTGCTCTATCCAATAAGCAATCTGCCTAGGTGTCCTTAGACTCAAAAACGTGAAGGAAATGTTAACTTCCTCTCCTGAAGAAATAGTCGCTTTTATTATTAGTTTCTTTTAAAAAAAGAAAACACCCGCCACAGACTAAAAAAAATCCATTTTATGGAAACAGCAACAAGAGGCAACCTGAAGTTTTTATTCATAGCACACAGAAAGGAAGCATGCCTGTTAGCGGCTTTGAAAGGTCATTCCATTTTCCAAATAATACACAGGAAAAAGCAGTGCAGCCTATTTCACATTTATCTCATGTCAAATAATTTACCTCAAACTGTTTTTAGTAAAAATATGATGGCTCAGAGGGAAAGGGGTGGAGTCCTTCGACGCAGACAGCTAGAAGCAGTAAATATAATTTTCAGACTGCCATTCAGTGTGTACTTAAGGCAGCCAGGAACACAAGTTGCTATTCTTGGTACACAAGCTTTAAAACCATCTGAAGTAAATAAAAAGATGTTTAGTGTGTGTGTGTTTTAAATGGTGAGAATGCTACGTTTTTATAAAAGACACAAAAGGGATTAGGAATTCCAAATTAAGGAGTGAAATGAAAAATAGAAACTCTGGAATTTTTCTGTTAATTTAAGTATAAATTTAAACTCACACCCATTTTATTTGAGAATTCAAATGTCAGCCTAGTCAGAGCATTGACCCATCTAGCCCAGTACTGACCACTCTGGCTAGGCTCTAGCCCTGTCCCCTTTTCATAGCAAAAATGCCAGGTGCTGAATCTGGAGCCTTTTGGACATATTTATTTATTGCATTTATATCCAACTTTCCTCCAAGAAGCTCAAGGCAGCAGAGACTGTTCTCCCTACCCCATTTTATCCTCACAACAACCTTTGAGGTAGGCTGGGCTGAGAGGCAATGTGATTGGTCCTAGGCCACGCCAGTGAGTTTCATGGTTGAGTGGGGTTTTGAATCTGGGTCACCCCAGCCGCAGGCCACATTCTCTGGGAAGAGGGGCTGATTGTTAAACCATGGGGCCATCGGAGCTCTGTCAGGAGAATAGGAGTCTCCTAATGATGCTCAGTACCCTGCACAAACTACACTTCCCAGGATTTTTTGGGGGGAAGCCATGACTTTAAAGTGGAATAAATGTCTGATGTGGATGTAGCCGCAATTTGAAACTTTGACTATGACACCACACTGGCACACACACTCTCTGCCATTGAGCTGTGTGGTGTTGTCTGAAGTAAGTTATGAATTCATTTTTTATCTTCTTTTAAAAACAACAACAATTGCATTTCCAAGCATTTCATCCATGGGCCATGCAAGCTTAGCATGGGAAGAGCACTGCCATACCACCAGCCATTTTGACAGTTCAGCTCCGGTGGCCTCCTTCAATCCTTCCTTGCACGCTCATTCCCTCATACCTCCAGAAGCACCTGGTTTCCTCCTACAACACTGAGGAGGAGGAAGGAAGTTACCACAAGTTCCTTTCCCTGCAACTTCCTTATTCTGTACTGCTGGAGAAACTAGCTGCAACCAGAGAGTGAGCGATTATTAGCACTGGGTGATCATATTGAAAAAGCTAGAGTAAGGGCTGCCTACAGGTGCCTGTAGTTATTGGTTCTGACAGCGGCAGCTACAGTAAGCCTCTGAACATTGGTGGGGCAGCTGGTTAAGAGGCTGCTCTGTGAGCCAGATCCTGGTCTGTCTTGTGGTGCCATACCCATTAATGTAAAAAAAGAAAATGGCTCTGGAAGATCCACGTGTCTTTCCTACTTTCCTGGCCATAGGAGCTACAAGCCCTGAAGTGATTTTTCTCAATATGCAAGGACATTTAATTTGAGACAAACCTCTTTTAAATATATTAAAAACATGACTACCTTCATTTGCTCTGAGCAAAATCATCGGATCAACAATACGGTGCATGGCCGTTCTAACCTTCCCAATGGTGTAGTGTCATTGCCAATGAATGATAAAAAGAAATCAGGAGAATTATTCCAAATGTAACTCATGGCTGGTGGACTAAAATTCCCCAAAAGAAAATTACAGGGGTAATGGTAGAGAAGTAACAGGCTCAATGGGTTTTGCCTGCAAATCAATAATGGAAGATAGAGAAAGAGGGGGCATTTCCAGGCAGCTGTGGCTATTTTCAGGGGAGTTCAATCACATCCTGGCTAATTCAGGCTGCACAGTTAAAGTTGACTTGGCACTCTTGTGCAACAAACTAACTTTCCCCCCACAACTGGACTTTTTGTGACAAGGAAAGCACTGGAGAGTATGGAACAGAATTTGCTTGATGCAGTGTCACTTGACCTCCCTACAAACAGATCAGAATGAACGCTCAATAAAATCCAATACCATCTAACCTCTCCGCAAACTTTGTACAAACAAATCAGGATGAATTTTAAATAACAGATCATCTGGAAATGATGAGAGAGAGATGTATAAACAAGTCATAACTATATGCTGGATGGCAAGCCTTTAGGGCTGGTCCAAGATATTGAGGTGGTGCATGTGATGTTCCTGCTTGTAGGGTAAATATGGTAAGTGCTGTTTACATAGAAGACATATGGTAAGTGGAGTGAAAGAGGAGGGGGGAGTACACGAGCAGTAGAATGCTGGATGATTGGCTGAGCGTTTGAGTGGCTGGGAGTATAAATGGAAGAATGACAGGTGTTTGGTGGTGGATGTTGGGAGTGTGGAGAAAGAGGTGTTTGAGGGTGGATGTTAGTAGGGTGGAGAAGAAGGTGTTCGGTGGTGGATGTTAGTAGGGTGGAGAAGAAGGTGTTTGGTGGTGGATGTTGGGAGTGTGGAGAAAGAGGTGTTTGAGGGTGGAGGTCAGGAGTGTGGAGAAAGAGGGAGTTCTGATTAATAATAAGTCAAGTATAAAAGAGGAATAGATGAAACCATACGCTTGTGAAACATTCTAAAACTAATCTTGTTATTTCTGATATTTAATAAATACTTATTTGGTTTACCAAAGGCCTGATCCTTGGCTGGGGGATATACATACCAGAAGGGAGGGCAAGGTAATTACCAAGGCTGAACAGAAACAGTATCTAATGGTGGCAGTGGTGAAGGGAGGAATAATAACAATTCAAGTATCCAGAGCAACCCAGAGTTGTATGCGTTATCTATAAAGATACAAGGGGGTTGGGAACAGCATAAGCACGCAGTCACAAAAGTAACCAGCTAGAGAGAGACTCAGGCAAAGTCTCTGGGAGTATTGGTTATAGGACGTGACTGGTGGTGCTGCCTAGCAGGGGGATCTAGTGAGATCTGTGCTAGAGCGGAGTGAGAAACCATATAAAGGACGGTCTGGACTGGTGGTATCCCTGGTGGTGCCTAGTGAAAGGCAGTAGCCACAAGCAGGTGGGAACCTGACAGGGAGAACCAGGGAAGGACGTCACAGTGCACATGTACATGAGCACACACACACACACACAAACATGGAACACAAAATGTAGGTGAAATGGCATCACCTATGCACATGAGGGAGGTATCAGCAGGTTTGGGGGGAACCCTGAGATTTGCAGAAGTACAAATAAAAACTTTAGGAAGAAAAACTAAAGGCCGAGGTAACGTGTGTGGGAATAGAAAACTGAGGGGGAAGTGAGAGGGGGAATGAAATGGAGTGTCTGGAATCCTGAACAGGGAGCATGCCACACTGCAACAATTTGTTGCAGGTCCCAATTGTACAGCAGATTATGGTTTATTGATATGTAAACCACTCTGTGAATATACTGCTAGGGAGCCGCATAGGAATAAAATTATACTAAAA
This sequence comes from Rhineura floridana, assembly GCF_030035675.1. Lineage (NCBI taxonomy): Eukaryota > Metazoa > Chordata > Lepidosauria > Squamata > Rhineuridae > Rhineura > Rhineura floridana. The sequence continues at coordinate 29,545,487 of NC_084486.1, read as the reverse complement.
TGTGTTCCAACTTCAGCTGTCTGCAGTAACTGCCCCATATAAAGGCCACCCCTGGTTGCCTTTGACACGGCCACAGTGCTTTACCCATGTAAACATTTCATGTACCTTTATCATGTTTACACACATTTATCCTTTATGTCAGTTTTACATGTGTAGTATTTAGGGGTACACTTCAAAAAAGTATACACACTGGTAATGTATGAATCGTCTCTGTGCCAGATCATTTGGACCTCAGACTGCTGTGAATGATGTCAGTATAGATTTGTTTCATGCCATGCTGTTCCTACTTTGTGAGGGTCAACTTGTGCTGTGTGAATCCATTTTTGGTTTCTCTCATGTCAAAGTGGAGATAGAAGGGGCTTCAGATAGAACTTCACAATCAAATTCTAAGCATTTCAATTAAGAGTTTGGCACAACGAAATTTACAGAGGACACTTCACAAGTCATTGTATATGGGTGGGGGGGGCAGGATCACACTCACTATACTCACTTCCACCCACATTTGAATAAGAGCCTACGCACCTGGGCTCCTACACTATAACATAGGAAGAGTGCTCTGATGTTTCAAGCTCTTCTTAGTTCATGATCTACTTCTGTGAATTTTGGCCAATGGTTGTAAATACAGAGGCGGGGGGGGGAGGAGAATATTTTGCAACAAGCTGCTATTAGGTTCATAACCTCACTAAGTACATCCTTTTAGCACTATCCTCTCCTTCCTGTCTCAATGCTCCTTTCTAAAGAAATAAAAATGAAATAGTATATTCCTCTGAGCAGCTACAGCCTCTTCCTGCATGCTTGGGAATTAAGGAGCAAAGCTTCCACTCAGGCTAGGAAGCTACTTTGTACAAGAGTCAGGTCATTGCTCCATCTAGACCAGTACTGTCTACTCTCTCTCTCTCTCTCTGGCAGCAATTCTCCAGGGACTCAGGCTGAGGTCTTTTGCATCACTTGCTCCCCCTGACCCTTTTTATCTAGGGATGCCTTGGGGTGAGCCTGGGACAAAGCATGGGCTCTATAACATGGATGCGGATGGCATGGTTCCCATATAGTCCTACGCCCAGGCAGCTCTGTTTTAAAAAGCAATGCACTGCCATGGCCATGGTTTTTAAAGCTTAATCTTTATGGTACTACTTTTGCACCAATGCGATGCTGTATCCTTGTACTTTATTGTTATCTACTCACTTTCACCACTGATTTTAGCCCTTTCCATTCCACACATTCTCTCCACCATTGTGATTACCACTGTTCAAGGGGGGATAGCACAGCCCTGATCCTGTAGCCCCCAACATGTTGGGGACTGAATGTGTGTAGCAGGGAGCTTACTTTCCTCAAACAGGCTCCTCACACAATGTAGAATCCTGATCTGCCAGGGTTCTTAACTGTGCACAGTGTAAAGATGACTTGACTTGCATCACATTCAAACACCAAAGATCATGTAACCATGAATGCAGTGCATTTTCCATGGCGGCATCTTATATGCTCAGTTGCATAGCTCCTTTAGTGTTGGAATAGCAATGAGTTTACAAGTACATGTGAACAGGCACATGAGCTGTTTTATATTACTGTTCTTTTCACTAAAACCCATTAGCATGGCTGGCTATTTTAAACAGATTTTCAATGCACCATTTAACTTATAAATACAAGAGACTGTGAAGAATTTTCCCTGCTACTGGCTCTTATAGGCATGCCAAAGTGAGCCACTGAGGGTGATAGGAGTGTAATTTTTGAATTCTGTCTGCTTAGTTGACCACTCTGACCATGAACTTTCTATGGAAGTTTTTGTACACTGACAAAAAATACTGATGAACCCCAGTGCATCACAAAGGATCCTTTAGGATGCACACTCAATTCATCTGGGACACAGGTCAGGCTAGTTGTTCCTCTCTGCTGTCCCCTCTTGAACCGAGAGTGCAGTTTGGAACAGCCATCCCTTTCATTAGGTAGAGCAGGGACCCCCCATATATTGTTGGACTCCAGCTCCCATGAGCCCCATCCAGGATGGCCATTGGTCAAGTATGATGGAAGTTGTAGTCCAGCAACATCTGAAGGGTTCCAGGTTCCCCACCCTGAGGTAGAGTAAGATTACTGCCTCAAGGGATGCTGGGGGGTAAGAAGCAGTGTCAAGGTGCTGGAAGACAGAACTGTATGGGTCACACAGGTTACCCCGCACATATAAGCTAACTTGCTGATCTCAGGTGTGGTGGAGTGAGAACATTGTTCCGGTACCACTGTTTAGGTAAGATTCAGCTACCAGTCCAGTCGGTTCCTGTTTATGGAATGGAGAGTAGGGCACTGTACTCTCTTTCATCTCAGGCAGCAAAATGGCAACAGGGAATTTGGGCCTAGGTTTGTTACAGGCCCATCAGCCAACGTTGTCTTGCATCTGCAGGGGGAAGACTGGTAGTGGTGGACAAGATGCTTTTTCAGGGAAGCTTGTCTGCCATCACTGCCTTAACATTGTGAGGCATCTGATAAGCATCTGAGGAACTCCAGGGTTCATCAGAACACCTGCTGTAAAGCAAAAGAGATGGAGAAAGAAACCTCTCTCTAACCAAAGGGTTGACTTCTGTCTCCCCTCTGCACCCTGGCTTTGTAATGCATTCTGTTCTCATCTGCAGAGGGCTCTGGACCCTCTCCCAGGGACATCAGGGTCCTTGAATTCTCTAACCATTAAGCAGCTCAGCTTCCAGAGATGATGGTATTTATTTTAATCCTCTGGAGAGACCTGTGCTCTCACTCTTTTTTCATTATATACCTACCCTGATTATCTTTAACTGTACTGAATAGCTTACAGTCTTTCCGTTGTGTAATTGTGTCATGTACATTAATTTCAAAGGGAGCTCTGGATGATGTTATACTTTAATGATGAATAGGGCAACTAATGACTATGGCAATCGGTCCCTTGAGGAAAGGAGAAAAAAGCCTTGCTTATTCAGAAAACACTGGCCTTAATTGAAATGAATTTTTAAAAATTATATTTGCCAAGTTGAGGTGCGTGTGCCACAAAGCTAATAATCACTGTCGACATTGATCACATCAGGAAAGTTGTTTATTAGTAGTAGTATCAGTATTATTAGTATTACTATTATTAGTAGTGTTATTACTTAAACAGGATTACATGGTACATTATAGAATACAGGAGCAAAAAAAGGTTAAGGTCCCTGAACTCAAGGACCTTACAACAGGAATTTCAATACCGGGTGGGATAGGAAGCACAGAGAGAGGAAGAATGGGAGAGACAAACGTAATATGGGATGGATATGTGCACATGCAATTACATTATATTATATTATATTATTATATTATATTATTATATTATATTAATTATATTATTATTGATTTGTTTTGGTTGGAGATGAAAACTAACATTTTAAGCGCTTGGCTTCACAGAAATTGTTTTTTTTTTAGATGGGATTTAAAAGAGGAGAGAGGTAGCAACAACAGGAGTGTTTTAGGAGGGAATCCCTGCAAAGGAGATTCATTTTGTTTGTTTGTTTTTCAGGGATTTTAACCCCACCCTCCAAATAATTTCCCAGGGTAGCTTACAATCCCCTCCCCCAAATATAATACATCAATTTTAAACAAACAACATGGTGCAAGCAGTATAATCTAAAAAGCAGCATAAAAATAGAGCAGAGATCAAACAAATTGAATTACAAAGCCTGGAAAAATCAAAAGGTCTTTACCTGCTGCCAGAATTATAACACTGAATTACAACATTACAGCCTCCAGAATTGGGGTGCCACCAATGAAAGGGCCCTTTCCTCAGTAGCCATATGCCATATCTGAGGTGGCAGGATCATTCAGAGAAGGGCCTCTGGTCACATACACACCATACAATTAAAGTACATTGCTTCCCCCAAAGAATCCTGGGAACTGCAGTTTACCCACCGCAGAGCTAAAATTCCCAGCACCCTTAACAAACAACAATTCCCAGGATTCTTTGCAGGAAGCCATGTGCTTTAAATGTCATGGTGTGGATATGACCTCTGTTAAAGATCTTAGAATGTGGTCCTTCAGGTTTGAGGGGGCAGAAGACTTTTAGCGCGCAATCACAGCATTATTTATTTATTAAATTCCTACCTCACCCTTCCTCCCAGAAGGAGCCCAGGGCGGTAAACAAAAACACTAAAAGTGCAGTATAGGATGCTTAGGAGAAAAGGATGGGAGAAACAGGAAGGAGGGGACAGAAGTGATGAGCCTGGTGTTGAGGGGAAAGGAGTGGGGAAAAAAGGGGGATTACTCCACTTCTCAATTTGTGTGAATGAATGTGTGCTTCAGGCTCTCTGTGTGTGCTCCTGTTTGGGTGCACAAGAGCAGGGCACTACAGAGGAAATAGGGAAATGGAAAAAGATCTGTAGCCTTGCCCTTGTCCCACTGCAATGTCCTGCAGATCTCCACTTGTGTTTTAACAAATCCATGGAAGGAGTTTCGAGATGATGAGAAATAGAAAATGCCAAAGACACTTTAAAAAAACTGACTTTTGGTTGTTTTATGATTATTTTTAATGTGTTTTTTATTTTGTCTGTGAAAAGGCCATCTTCACATGCTGTTTGTCAGTTGTCTGGTGAATACAGGACATGCAGTATTAGCTGCAGCACAGATAAACCCCATATTGGGCTGCTTCAGGGTATGTTCAATTCAGCACATAGTGAATTATCAAAGAATTCAGTGGTTTATGGGCCAAATTCCCACTGTCTCAATGGGGTCACAGAGGCAGTGGGAGAAAAGTTACAGGAAAAATAGACATAAAACCTGTTTCAACAGTGGTTAGAGATTCAGGGTGATCAATGTCCTAAAACACTAGTTACCTTGGAAACCAAGGCCTTGAAAAAAGTATGTCAGGCATGATTCCATGTATGGGAATATTTATTTGAAAGAATACATTCATTCAAATAAATGTATATATGGCATATGAATAGCACTTTAAAGCACTTCATATACATTATCTCTGTCATCCTTGCAACAGCCCTCTGAAGTAGGTCAGTATTACAATCCCCATATTGCAGCTGGGGATAGAGAAGGGTAAGAGAAAAATAGCTTTCTTGAGGCCAACTAGTGCGTTTGTGGCTAAGGTCATGGGGTGATATGAATAGCCTATCCTGTGAGCCGCTACACAACACCAGCTTTGAAGAATGCACTATATACATTGCATTCAACAAGGGGTGCCGTAAAAATTTGTATCCCTGTGGTGAAGTCCCCACACCCCATGTAATGTATAGATAGCCCAGACCTTGCCCACCTGTTGTCCTTCTGATGTTTTGGACTACAACTCCCATGAGACTCGTGCTGGCTGGGGCTCATGGGAGTTGTAGTCTAAAACATCAGAAGGGCATAAGCTTGGTGAAGGCTGATTTACCCTATGTCCTGACATCATCACATGGCATGTTTCCTTGCTCTGACAGCCAACGGTGTAGAGTGGAAGTGGGAATCCACACATGCTGTGATAGCACAGGCTATTCTGCACTTTATGAGGGATTCCCTTTCATTACACATCAAAAGGCAATTGTTTTCTTTTCAGCACCTAGTGAAGATTTTCCTATTTCAACAAGCCTTTTAAGGCTGTGTTCACACTGTACATTTAAAGCACACACACAAACCCTGAATCCTGGGAACAGGAGTTTGTTAAGGGTTCTGGGAATTGTAGGTCTGGGAGGGGTAAACTACAGTTCCAGGATTCTTGGGGTTGGGGTGTGCTTTAAATGTAAGTGGAGATTTTTATCCCAGTCTGTATCTGTATTCGATTTGAAAATTTTATATATGGAATTGTTTTATAATGATTTTATACATGATTGTTAAATCACTTTGAGATGTTTCATAGGAAGTGATTGATAAATGGAGTGAAATAAATAATATGGAAGTGCCATTTTAGGACAATGCTTTGGGCCTCACAAAATATGCAATTCCAGCCTCAGAAAAACAGAATGATCTTACCTGGTATCTTGAATGTGCCAGCAGATCCTGATTCAAAGAATCTGCTCAATATAATGTTCATCTAGGAATATACTGCTTTTCTGGGGGGGGGAAGCCAGCGAGTATCACTGGAAGTTCTAGTGCCATTTAGTATTTTGCAGTGGTCAGTAAGCATACCCTGGAGACCTCTTTGGCAATCAACTTTTCATCCTGTCTTCTGGCATGTTACAAAGCTGTCAAAGTAGGCAAGATAATGTTTTTTATTAGGTCAGACCCTGATGGTGAAAGGGTACAAGCTTTTGCACCGGTTCAAACGGGTCTAATGAGAAGGTATCACCTTACCTACTGTGGGAGCAATTCAAAGGATAATTACAATAGTCTAGTTCTATTCAATTCAATATATGCAGACATTCTAGCATGTTCTTTTGCCCTATTCAGGTATTCTAAATCTGTCGAGAATACTAGATCCATCACCCCATCATCCCCTTCCACAAGGTGGAGGGTGAATATCTGAAGTGGAGAGCCTCCTGTGCTCATGAAGGCTCTCCTCACAATTTAGAAACATAGAAAACCAGGTTTCTAAATTGCACGGGAAATCCTACAAGGGAAGAAAAGGCTCCCAACTGGAGAAGTTATTCTTCAAAGTCATGAAGAGTGACCAGGATGGTATGGTGATGGGGAAGGCACAGCTAGTACACCTTCACTCTCTGCTCTCATTCACGTCCACACTACCCATTTAATTATTCTTCTACCACTTTAACAGTCATGGCTTTCCCAAATAATCCTGGGAACTGTAGTTTGTTATGGGTGTTGGTAAGTGTAGCTCCGGGGGGGACTACAGTTCCCAATATTATTTGGAGGATGCCCTGACTGTTAAAATGTGTTTTAAATGTATGGTATGGAGGGATTCAGAACACCCAAACAGGGCTTTTTTGGCCAACAAAAAAATAGAATGGTGTTCAGGGCTGATTTTGTGCTTTCTATGTGATTAGAAGAGCCTGGGGCTGTTTTTTAGACTATAGAAAGGGGAATGGCTTAGCTGAATGATCCTACTTGTAAAAGATATAAGAGAGAAGGCTAGAGTATTTCAATCTAACGGGTTTCCACTTGCAGGGAATCTCCCCCCCCCCTTTTCACTTGGGGAACTTTCAATCACCCAATTCTCCTCCTGAATTCTGAACGGGCACAGTTCCAGAATAGCTGTCTGGTGTTTCTTCTGAATGTGTAGATGGGCTGTAAAATTCCAGATGACACCCTAAAGCAATTGGAATGGATTTGTTGTTTTGAGAACCCTTATTTCAGGGTTTTGTTTTTGTTTTAATGTTTTGTTTTTCATCTTAACACTTCTAGTTGGGTGTTGTACTCACAGAACAGGAAATATTCTGAAAAACAAAACGAAACAGCCCTAAGACACAAGAGTGCACAGTCTACTAAATCGCACATGCAGGGACACAGGCAGGTACAAGTGAAGCCAATATAATGTGAGCACCCTTGGAAATCATCTACAACCCCAGATTTTTGTTACCTAAGATGTGGTTATGGGTAAAGTTGGCATCTATTATAAGAATACCACAGGTGGGATATCTTTATGGATAAATTGGGCTTCACGTACAGAATTCTGCAAGCACAATTGGCAGAATCCAATTGGTCTTCCTAATTCTGCTGCTCCAGTAAGAGGAGTCTGTTAATACAGGAGGTAGGGCTGCGATTTTTGGTGTTCCCCGCTCCCTTCTGTGGTCACCCATGCTTCCATTCTGCAATGAATAATAATAATAATAAGGGCCCCAGAACCAGGAAAGCACGGCTGAATTTTCCTCCTTGAAGTCAGATGCTGGAAAAGAAGATAAGAGGGCTGTGTTTGCACCCTGTCGCCTGTTATTATGCATACACATATTGCTTTTCACCTTGTGAAGTGGAAGTTTATCCTAAAAGAGATGTTAGAAATAAATAAGCATCATAGGAGAAAAAGATCATAGCTAAGTAGAGTTTTATATTCACACCAAGGCAAACTGTGGATGAAGATGAGGCCACAGTTTCCATGTGGGATTTCTAATAACTTGGATTCTCATGCATGAGCCCCAAAAGATGAGAGCCACCCTGAATACAAATAGTCAATCAGGCTTGAAAATTCTATTGCTAGGCCTATGTGTTGCTGTACTGCAGTGACTGGATATAATGAAACAATCCTACCTTCTTAAATTTCATCTAGATTTTTTAAATCCTCATGTGCCCTTTGTTCTGACACTGCTGTGAATGTTATGGAAGACATTACATGCAATTTGGAGAATAAGTGAGGCAATGCCCATTGAAAAGAGTGACAAAAAAATCTCATTGGCTTTTGCAAGCCTGGTTCATGTCTCTGGGTTTCCCTGAAACTTCTAGACAACTCCATTTTCTTTCTGAGCAGACATCTCATTTAATTTTAGTATGTGGAACAACTATTCAGTAAGATTATGGATGATTTCTGCAAAACTAATTAACACCAAAACCATAGCTAATACTTACACAACATGAGATCAGGCATCTCCAAAACACATAAGCCTGTTAGTTTGCATGTGCATATCCTTCTCTCTTATCTATTCAGCAGCATCAGAAGCTTGATTAATCAACTACCTGCATCATACAGTAGGGCCCCACTCATACGGCGGGTTACGTTCCGGACCCCCGCTGAAAAGCAAAAACCTCTGAAAAGCGGAACCCATTGAATAGAATGGCACACGATGCCCCAAAACCACCGTAAAAGCAGAATAAGTGCCGTATGAGTGGGGCTTTAGTCTAATTGCATCTAACTGAGACTGCCGCATTAGCGAAGCGCCATAAAGCAGGGGCCTACTGTACTATCCAAGAAATATGTTTCATTTTTTTAAAATCACTTCTGCTTATGGAAACACTTCCTACTTCTGCGAAACCAGGTTGGATACCACCTACTGTGTGTTGTGGCTTTTCCTAACCATTCACTTTTTGCTGTGAAGGCTCATCCTCAATGTGGTTGGCTGCCCATATTTTTTATTTTCAAAAATAAGCTGCTTCAGAATCAGGGGAACAACAAAAACAGAATAAGCACCTTCTTCTGAACAACCTTTAAAAAAATTCAAAAAGGATTGAAAAAATCTTCCAGAGAAGTGGAGTCCTTAGCATTTTAAATTAATTATCTTTTACCCTTGCTGCAGCAGTGCATCAATACTCCCGCAGTAATAAAAAGTAAATGTTATGTGCAAACATTTAAAATATTTTTTTTTAAGTTTCTGCCAGGAAAACATTTTAATTCTTAGTCCATTTTTGTTTCCTTCATGATGGCAGTACACAGAGTATTTTTTTTAAAAAAAAATGTTTTTAAAAGTCCCTGTTTCCCCGTAAGAAGCATATAGTCTTGATTAGAAAAAATGGGCTTATGCTCACAGCTGTTGCCTGATGGACAATAGCTTTGGTGTTTTTCAGCACATAATTCTCTACTGCTTCACTGGTATGTTATTTATTTCTCTGCTAATTGCTGTTGGGTGTTCAATTACATGAAATGCAAAGATGGAACATGATTATTCAAAGCTAAGGATGAAATTTTCTGAAAATCTTGATGTCAAGCTTATCTGCACACATTTTTCTTATTTCCATCTCGCTTCTTGATCTTGTCAAGAAACAAATTATTTTTTACTGGCTCTTGCATATTAATTGCATTATTTTTTATTTGCATTACACCCCAGGTTTTCTAAAGCAATCAGCACATAAACAAATGCATACAGCAATGAATATAACTGTATAAAATAATACATCAACACTTATAAAATTGTGTTTCATAAATATAGTATTGCATGGGGCTTGTATAATACATATAATATACATTTTTGCACATAATTTTACATAAATTGAGCTTTAAAAAACAACAACCTGACAATGCACAAGCAGCTTGGATATAAGTGGATGCTCAAGGCAAGAGGTGGTCTGATGCAGACAAAGCTTGATTAGGTTGGAACTATCAAATTCCATGTATAAATTCATTTAAAATGGATTTATCCTCTGTCCCTAGTTGCAGCTAGAAACTGCAGCCAAGCAGGTTTGCCAACTTCATATGTGTATGCACATATCATCATACATCCTGAACTCAAAACATCTAGTTTAGGCTGTGGTCTTATACCCACTGCAAGATTTATTGAACTCAATGGGTCTCACTTCCAAACAGGCACGTGTAGGCTTGCACTGTTATCAGGGATGGGCAAGAAGTTAGATTAAGTTCACGTTTCAAGCTGAATCAATCAAATCCACATTTTCTGAATAATATGTGCACCGGAATACAACCATCCTTTGAAATTTGCACTTATTCTAATTTTGCAATACAAGTCGCCAACCAAACAATGTTTATAAAAATGCATAGATTAAGGGAAGACATGCACAAAAATGAGTATATGAGTGAAAAAATATATAAATGCATTATATAATGAGAAATTGCTTGCAAAAATGTGTACAACAGTCAACATTGCCTACAAGAATGTGTTTATTAGGAAAAACTCTCACGAAAATGCTGGAGAATTTTCATGCCGATTTTAAAAAAAAATCACAAATTGCTGCAGAAACGTGGAGAACTTTTTGAATTTGGGACTGGAAAAATGGGAACGGAGAGAACCGAAATTGGCATCCCTAACTGTTATTTAGCAAGAGACCCAATACCAAACCAGAGACAAAAATTCCAAAAGGGCAGCCAAACCTGGCAGCTGGCAATGCCACACACCTTAAAAGCAAAGTGGGTGAAAGAAATAAAAGTGTTCTATGCTTCTACCCAATCCTGTCCCTCCTAAAACTGGAGGACTTGCATAAACATAGGCTACAAACACCAATTTGTTTGCTTGTTAGTTTATTAAATTTATATCCTGCCCTTCCTCCCAGTAGGAGCCCAGGGTGGGAATTTGATAGGCACACACACAAAAACAGTGGCAGCATGGAAGGAGGATACAGGGGGAGCCCCACAGTCTCTTGCTTTGATTGGAGCATACTCTTTATTCAAATCCTATTCATCCCCTCCCCAACAATTCCTCTACTAGGCAAGCTCAACTTTACTTTCTATGGAAATAACTTTTTTATTGGCCCTGTGCTTTTAACAGAAACTTGATTTGCAGACATTACTTAGTAGGTAATAATACTTATCAAGGATGGGGTTAGCACTTGACAGCTTTAGGCAGCTGCCAGGTCCCCAGCATCCTGGCGGGACCCACTGCTGATACCTCACCCCCAATTTTTCCCTGGCCTGGTACTCTGAGCACCACTAGGTGGTCAGGTCTAGGCTCCCTTTAGATTTCTTACAATGCCCCTGGTCAAACATCACTGTAGGGCAGGGGTGTGGAATCTTTTTCAGCCAAGGGCCGCATTTCCTTCTGCGCAGTCTTCTGAGGACCACGTGCCAGTGGTGGGCAGAGCTAGAGGCAAAAGTGAGTAGAGCAACAAATGTAAATTCCACTTTTGCACAGTAGGTTAATTTCGACACACACACTCACACATACCCCAATCCTCCATCTAGACAAGCACAAGGCTTTATTTATTTATTATTTGATTTATATCCTACCCTTCCTCCCAGCAGAAGCCCAGGGTGGCAAACAGAAGCACTAAAACCACATCAAAACATCATAAAAACAGACCCTAAAATACACCAAAACAAAACAACTTTAAAAACATTTTTTTAAAACAAGCTTTTAAAACATCTTTTAAAAAGGGTTAAAAATGTTGTTGTTGTTTTAAAAAAAACATAGTAAAAAGCAATTCCAACACAGACGCAGACTGGGATAGGTCTCAACTTAAAAGGCTGGCTGAAAGAGGAAAGTCTTCAAAAGGCACCCAAAAGATAACATATGACACCTGCCTAATATCTAAGGGGAGGGAATTCCACAGGGTAGGTGCCATTACACCAAAGGTCCGTTTCCTATATTGTGCAGAACAGACCTCCTGATAAGATGGTATCTGCAGGAGCCCCTCACCTGCAGAGTGCAGTGACTGACTGGGTATATAGGGGGTAAGACGGTCTTTCAGGTATCCTGGTCCCAAGCTGTATAGGGCTTTGTACACCAAAACTAGAACCTTGAACTTGGCCCGGTAGCAAATGGGCAGCCAGTGCAATTCTTTCAGTAGGGGGGTGACATGTTGGCAATGCCTTGCCCCAGTAAACAGTCCCATTGCCGCATTTTGCACCAGCTGCAGCTTCTGGACCAACCTCAAGGGGAGCCCCACATACAGCGCATTACAGTAATCCAGCCTGGAGATTCCAAGTGCATGGACAACAGTGGTCAGGCTATCCTGGTCCAGAAACAGCCGCAGCTGTCTCACCAGCCAAAGCTGGTAAAAGGCACTACTACCCACTGATGTCACCTGGGCCTCTAGCAACAAAGATGGATCCAGGAGCACCCCCAGACTATGGACCTGCTCTTTCAGAGGGAGTATGACCCCATCCAAAGCAGGCAACTGACCAATTATCCGAACTCAGGAACCACCAACCCACTGTGCCTCCGTCTTGCTAGGATTCAGGCTCAGTTTATGGGCCCTCATCCAGCCCACCACCAAGTCCAGGCAGCGGTCAAGGGCTTGCACGGCCTCTCTCTATTCAGATGTTACAGAGAAATAGAGCTGGGTATCGTCAGCATACTGCTGACACCTCGCCCCAAAGCTCCTGATGACCGCTCCCAAGGGCTTCATATAGATGTTAAACAGCATGGGGAACAAGATGGTACCCTGCGGCACCCCACAGCACAACTGCCAGGGGGCTAAAAGACAGTCACTCAATGCTATTCTCTGAGAGCGACCCAGGAGATAGGATCTGAACCGCTGTAAAACATTGCCTCCAATACCCATCTCATCAAGTTGGCCCAGAAGGATACCATGGTCAATGGTATCAAAAGCCGCTGAGAGATCAAGTAAGAATAACAAGGTCGCACTCCCCCTGTCCTTCTCCCAATAAAGGTAATCCATCAGGGCAACCAAGGCTATTTCATTCCCATAGCCAGGCCTGAACCCAGACTGGGATGGGTCAAGATAATCTGTTTCATCCAAGAGTACCTGCAACTGCTGCGTCACAACCCTCTCAATCACCTTCCCTAAAAAGGGGGTATTTGCAACCGGTCGGTAGTTGTCACAAACCAATGGGTCCAGGGTGGGCTTTTTCAGGAGTGGCCAGATCACTGCCTCCTTCAAGGCAGCTGGAACCACTCCCTCCCACAATGATGCATTGACCACACTCTGGATCCACTCAGTCAAACCCCCTCAGCAAGCTTTAATAATCCAAGAAGGGCAAGGGTTGAGAGGACACGTTGCTGGCCGCATCATCGCAACCACCTTGTCTACATCATCAGGTCGCATCAACTGAAACCGTTCCCAAGAGGTTGCAGCAGACGTTGCACTGGACACCTCATTGGGGACTACTGTAGTTGTGGATGGGGCATCAAGACTGTTACGGAGGCAAGCAACTTTACCCTCAAAGTGCCTTGCAAACAATTCACAGTGGGCCTCCGAAGGGTCTAAAACTTCATTTCCTGGAGTTGATGTCAACAGACCCCTGACAATATGAAAAAGCTCCACTGGACGGCTACTTGAGGATGCGATGGAGGCAGAGAAGTGAGCGTTCTTAGCCGCCCTCACCGCCACACAGTAGGCACGGTTATGATGTTTTACTCGTGCCCGATCAGCCTCACAGCACGTATTTCGCCACGTGCTCTAGCCGTTGTCCAGCAGATAGCCTTGCCCTCATCTTCTATGGTAATTCACCACATCCCCATGGCTATATTTCCCTCTACCCGTGAACACTGAAATTGGAGTGGCATCACCCATGTTCCTCCATACTAAGACTCCTCCTAAACACCTAATATGGACCCAACACGAGCCTATCGACAAAACCTGTCAGAGCCAATTATTCCAGTAGGCCTCTGCAAGAATTGGGAACAGTCATACCCATTCAAACTTTTTCACACAGGGCCCATCTACTCCCCCTCCTGTTTCACAACCAGGGATGTCCAGCCTTCTGCCAGTTACAGACTCTCACTCTGAAGGCATCTGGTGACTTTCTGATATCATTCAGTTCATTGCACAGGCTCTCGCCCTGTGCAGGAACTACACATGCACCACACGCCCTCCCCACCACCAATCTCCTCTAGATTAATTTAACAAGAAACAAATTAAAAAGAAAAAGAAAAGGTAATAGAAGGGGGTAGTGTCTTTGCCCTCAGGGGCCCCCAAGGGTCAAATCCCTTTGGTGGCAACCCTTGGTGGCAACCCTTCCGGCAGCAGACCCACCGCCCAGAGTCAGCTGGGCTTTTATGCCTCCTGCCACAGCCAGTAGCTGATGCAAGAGGCTGCAAGATTGACTAAAGCCTCTCTCTGGAACCAGGGTCAGACAGGGGGTCCCAGTCCTTGCAGCACTTACCAGGGACTTCAGCTGTCTTGAGGGACAGCAACCCAAAGGAGCAAGCAGCAAGTGCCTAGATGCTCAGGTGCCCACTCTCAGGGAGTTCAAGGCCATGTTCCAGCCAGGCAAAAACACTCAGGATGCGAAGCAGGGCCAGTGATGGGTGTGGCCTGGGAAGAGTTCTGAAGGCCACATACAAAGGCCTGGAAGGCCACATTTGGTCCTTGGCCCTGAGTTTTCCCATCCCGACTCTCAAGTATTGTGAGAAATTAAAAGGACACATAAACCCAGTCCACACACCCCTCCACAGTATTGCCAAGAGTGCTTCCACCATCATAGCTAGAAATGTCCACCAGTGCTTCCTGACAGAGGAGGGGGTCCACCAGAGGAATATCTGCCCATGGTCCCTTAAACCTGGAACCAGCGATAATGCCGCAAAGAGCACCACCTTTTGGTTTCTCCAGATCAAGCTGTTGTTGAAGGCTTAAGAGCAGGCCAAGGTAGGCTTTCCAACTTGTCCCTGGCAAAGAGGACACCCAGTACTTTGCAAGATTTGAAAAACAAAAACAATGAGTTTATGATTGTCTGCTTTTCAGTGGCCATACATTTAAAGCACATTTAAATCTCATGGCTTCCCCCAAAGAATCCTGGGGACTGTTGTTTACCCCTCACAGAACTACAGTCTGAGCACCCTTAACAAGCTACAGTTCCCAGGATTCTTTGGGGGAAGTCATGTACTTTAAATGCATGTTGTTCACGCAGCCTATGTTCCTTGCTCTCCCCCCGCCCCTTCTCTTTTGCCTTCTTCTCCCATTTTCTCTTGAGCATTGTATGAAATTTAGTCCCAAGAGCCAGACTACAGAAATGTTAAAGCAGGGGTTCCCAAACTGTGGTTCGTTGGCTTAAGTCAGGTGGTCCATGGTGCATCTACATTAAAAGGTCATATAGGTTTTCAATTGCATTTTGATTGCTTTTGTTTTTTATGGTGTGTTTTGTTGTATTTTTTCTGAATCTTAAGGAATTCAAACTGCAATACAATAAAATAGAATTTATTTTTTTAAAAAAAATATTTATACCCCGCCCTTTTTCCGAGGAACTCAGGGCGGCTTACATTAAAACATTAAAACAGCAATAATTAATAAACATGATATTCAGTTTAAGCAATTTAAAATGGAATTAAATAAACATAGGTTAAAACTAACTACATTGGTTAAAAGCCCGTCTAAATAGAACAGTCTTCACCTGTGCATAATGAGGAAGCCAACCGGACCTCAATAGGGAGAGAGTTCCACAGTCTAGGGGCTTCTAGAAGAAGTAAAAGAAGCAATAACAATACCGTTAAAAATCATACAGCATCTAGCACAGTTCACTGTAATTGCTACAACAGGCAGAAAAATGATTAAGTTTTCCACCAAGACCTTCAGCAATTTTCAAGCGGTCCACGGGGACAGTCTTCCAAACGCAACAAAGAGAACAAAATGCAGCTATGAGGATACAACACAGTGGGTTGCATCCATTGCTGTGTGAGAGCAAGGACACTCCCACAAATAAAATTCACTAGGTCCTGCTCCCTACTGTAGCCCCCTACATCTCACAAAAAGCCTCTCCTGAAGGTCAGAGACCTCTCAGAATAGGCCTAGAATGTCAGGGGGGGGGGAAGGCTGCAGTGGAATGGGCCACTGGCCTGATCCAGCAGGCTCCTTTTATGTTCTTATGAAGAGGGGATTAGGGGATATTGGGCAGACTGTGTTCACACTGCATTGGATTCAGCCTTGCATGTTCTTGATGTTGTTTTTTTCTGGTCACCTGACAATCCAATCTCTTGAAGGACAGCCATGCTCTGTTTGCAGCAAATGACATCACAAAGTGAGCAATCCTCCATTTGCCAAACGTGAGGTCTGCTTGGACTGACAATACAACTGTGTTCAAGCATGTCAGCAGCCAGATAAACTAAAAGACATGAATGGTCATCCATCAGCTAAATAATCATGTTTACTTCCTTAGGAGGTCTCCTATAAACACCTGCCAAAGTGTTGCCTCTGCTGAGGCCAGTGATAACTGGCCCACTGTTTTTATCGCTGTGGTAGTACAAACTTCAACCAAGGCAAA
This sequence comes from Rhineura floridana, assembly GCF_030035675.1. Lineage (NCBI taxonomy): Eukaryota > Metazoa > Chordata > Lepidosauria > Squamata > Rhineuridae > Rhineura > Rhineura floridana. The sequence goes on along the minus strand of NC_084486.1, from coordinate 29,529,094 downwards.
TTGTTGTAATAAACCATGGCTTCCTTATCACCCAAAGTGCATGTCTTACTATAGAGTGAACAAACTCTTATGGATTGATCATGGTGTCATGGCTGCTTGTAGGATCCACTTGTCAGAATGACCAAGTGGGGCTGTAGGTGGACAAAATGGAATACAAGGGGACATGATCCCGCACACAGGGTTTGGCTTCAGGTTTGAAGGGGTGCTGGGCAGAGTACACTGTGAGGAAACCCAATGGGCTCACCTAGGGCTCATCCATACTTCAGTTTAATCTAGTATGGATGAGCCCCAGTGGTCGGGGGGGGGCAGTAGCAATGCCACAATCAGCCTCTGGGTTTGAGCCACCATTTTAATGTTCCACAATGGTGTAGAATGACACTAGGTTACAGGCATTGTGGGAAATTTAAATGGCAGCTCAGATCCACCCACTTAGTGTGGAGGGTCCAGGGCCAGCCATGTGCTGAAAGTCAGACTTGTTGCACATCATCACAGGAACAGAAGCAATCATTAGGGGATTTACACCAGCAGTTAACATCTTGCCGTGTAATGTTGACAGCCAATCACTATTTTATACTTCAGTGAACTAATGAAAAGTAGCGGCTGAGCTGTGAACCAGGAAGTCACAATTCAAATCTTGTTGCTGCCTTGAATTCCTTAGGTGGTCTTACGCAAGCAATTTTCTCTCTGTCTAACAACCTTGCAGGGCTGGGGGTTCTCAGATTATGTATGTGAAACATTTTCTCTTCTGAGATGCTTAGGGTTATTTCTCTGAATAGTAAAATAGGAGTCTACAAGACAGCTAATATTGTGTGAACAGCTACAGACTGCCCTGAAAGGTGGTATTTAAGCAAGGGCTGCTGGGCAACCATCTACCAGGGGTGCTGTAGTTACATCCTACACTGCAGATCCTACATTGAACAGGAGGCTGGACTAGCTCACCTCAAGGTACCTTCCAAGTCTGTGCTTCCATGATTCAGAGTTGGTTTAACTCCCCCCTTTTTTGGCTACTGAGTCCATCACTGGACCCACATGGCCATGCTCCTTATCTGATGTTGTCATGGCCCCGTCGGAGGACTCCTCAGATGAGGATGACTCAGGAGTAACAGCAGCAGACCCAGGAGCAGCAGGAGACACGAAGGAGCCTCCTGAGAATCCAGCTCCTTCTACCCCTCAGCTGCAGAGCACCCCAGGGACAGCAGAGGCCCTGCAGCCAGACACAGACAGTGAACAGGATACTCCCCCCTCACCTGCAGAACGTAGACAGCAGAAGGTCAGGCAGAAGAGAGGCAGGCCTGTCTCCTTAAGGCCCAAATGCTGAGGGCTCACACCTGCTGTCCATCCTGCTCTTTATAAGGCACACCTTGGCTGCAGCTTGTTGCTGACTGCAATGTCAGGTGTGGCTTTGTGTAGACCTAGTTTCCCTGCAGCATCTCTTTGACTGACCTCCTTGGCAATTGATCCCGGACCGCCACTGACCTCACTTCTGGACTTCTGACTCCGCAAGTACGCTTTGGATAGGCCTGACAGATTTACAACCCGACTGCTGGCTAAGGACTTTCCTTCCCTGCCAAAGACCCAGGAATTTCCAGCCCCCCCTGACACTGCTGATGCAGTGTAGAGCTGACAGATGTCCTGGTTCTTTCCCAACCTGCACGATTCAGCCCTGGATCTGCCCCTTGGCCAAACACAATGGTCAGTATTTTTTATATCAAACATCTGTATGTGCAACACTGGGGAACCATTAAAAATGCTACATTAATGCCAATAATTGGTTGTTTAAATGCACTTAAATTGGTAGCAATATATATCAATTTTAGCTCTCCTAGAATATATTACAACATGTTTATGGACAGCAAGTTCAGGAATAGCATCTACCCATTGCTTTTGTAGATTTCCAGCTGATCTCCAGTTTATGAATATAATTCTTCTTGCAAAGTTATGGAGATAGTCATTGGCAAAGCTGCTGCCAAACCTAACCCAAAGGCAGACAACCAAAGCGGTGCCAGAGAATACAATATATGTTTATGATTTCCAAGCGGTCTTTGTGAAAAAGCAAAGTCTAGCTAGCACTCTCTTCCTTTTTCTTCTCCCCCCACACCACTCCGGTTTCATCAATTATTCTAACATTATTTTACACCTCACGCGCTATTGCACAAGATTGTAAGCTAGATTTTTAAAAAATCTGCAGAAAGTTAATGTTTAATGGCTCACTTGGGAGTATTGTTTGATGTTTACACTTCCTTTGACTAATCTAATTTGTAGAATGAATTAAGGTTATATAAGACCCTGGCTTGGCAAATGAGTTACTGGTATCTGTTGCCCAGAAACTATTATCTTATTTAGTCCAACATGCTTCAGAATAAACTATTTCAATTTTGTGTTTTGTTCTCTCCTGTCAGTTTTAACACCCTTCCAAGCTGCTTGTGAAAATTATCCTTGGATGGTGGCTGTTACCAGTTGGTGTAAAAGCATGTGTGTGCGTGGGGGGCAAATTTCAGTCCCAAAGTGCCACACAGTCTCTGTGAACTGATGGCAGAGTTGCAACAAGTAACCTATTAAACTGGATTGGCCTGAAACCAGGAATCATGAGCAAAGGGAAATGGCAAGGAAAGGTAAATGGTAGTTAACGGCTGTTCTTCTTACCTGCCCCCTCCTGGTAAAATAGTTGGGTGTGCCCAGAACACTTTGCTGAGGTAAATAGCATCTGAAGAAATATTCACTGTATTGACTTGTCAAAAGAAGAAAGAGAACATATATTTGTTTTCAGTTTGTGCTACATTTGTTGTACCTTTAATTCTTTTGAATTATTTACCACGTATTTCCATGAGAATAATAATACTAACGTATGTCACAGGGTTGTTGTAGAGATTACTGAGGTAATGTGTTTTCAGCAGTCAGGAAGCACTGTATCACAACAACAACAATAATTAATAATAATGGGGACTGAATGACCTCACATGCTGAGATATGGTGGGTGGCCCCAAGAGAAAGGGCTTTCTCAGCAGTGGCCCCTCGCTTATGGAATTCCCTCCCCAGAGAGGCTCGCCTGGCACCTACTCTAATGTCACTTTGTTGCCAGGTTAACTTAAGACCTTTTATTCTCACAGGATTTTTGGCAGCACAATCCCATACATGCCTATTCAGAAATAAGTCACATTTAGTTCAATGGGACATACTTCCAAGGGAGTTTACATAACATTGCAGCTTAAATTTGATACTTGTAACACGGCTTCACATGGCTATATTAGTCTCTGGAATTCTTAGGTTTTCATTAGGTGCTCTATGTGAACATGACACCATGCTCCAAATTACCTAATGACCATTCCTAATGGCTTCAGATAGATATTAAACAGTGTTGGGAACAAAATGAAACCCTGCAGCATAACAGCCAGGGGGCCAAGGTATAGTCAGCTGATACCACCCTGAGAAATGAACCCTGCAGATGGGAGTGGAACCACTGTAGGACAGTGCCACAAAAACTCATTGAGGAAGATGAGTCTATGGTATCGAACGCCATTGAGAGACTGAGCAACAACCACATACCCCCCTGTCCCTCTCCCAATAAAGGTCCTCAATCAGGGGGCCCAAGGCCAATGTAGTGCCAGACCAAGCCTGGACCTAGTTTGGAAAGGATCCGGATAATCAGGGTAGAGACACACTTACTGTTGTGCCGGTTCCAGTGTGTCTCCACCTCTGTTTTCTGAAAACAGGGGCACATGGTGTTAGTCAAACTCTGCCCCTTTTTACTGTAAAGCCTGATTGGATCAGCTTGGGTGCATTTTTTAAAATGCAGCTTCAGACAAGTTTTGCAACTGATTGATAGATCAACCCATTGTCCCTCCAGGTGTGGCCAATGGAAACGCTTTGCTGAAGGCTCAGGAAAAGACAGTGACTGGTCCAACACTTTGCTGTAGGCGGTCCTGAAAGTTCTGAAGTCAGCAGTGGGGAAGGTAAGTGTAGTCAGTCGTGGGCAGAGTCACTTCAAAACACAGCCAGAAAAACCATTTTCGCTGCTTTTGAAGCAACTAGTGCCCATCGCAGCCTTTCCCAAACAGTGTGCCTCCAGATGATGTTGGACCACAACTCCCATCAGCCTCAGCCAGCATTGCCAATGGGAGGCTGATGGGAGTTGTGGTCCAACAACTTCTGGAGGCACACCGGTTGGGAAAGGCTGGCCCATAGGATCAGTTTCCTCTAAGAGTTGCGCCACCTCCATTTAACTCCAATGAATGACAAAGCAGGCTTTCATGAACAAAATAAAATAAAGGAGTAAAAACAAGGGCAATCACAGCCTAATATAATTTTTCATTCACTTAATGAAAGACAACAGCATTGTATTTAGAGTTTCCTTCTGGACACTTTACTCCCATTTCTCCCTCCCACAAGCTTCATAGGAACTTTAAGTTCTGTGTTTTGAAACACTGCTTATTTTGGTCTGATGCTAATATGCTTTCAACTGATTCTTGATTGTCTGCATTACCAATCAAAAATTAAGAACAAAATGTTACCAGTGTTAAATTGTCTCTAAAGGAACACGTCATCTTAATGCTACTTCCTTAATTCTGTAAAGAATGGGTTCTTGCATCAGACTAATTTGATTTCTGAAAAGTATGTTCTTGGCTTCTAAAAACATAAGGAATCAAGCAATAAAACAAAAATGGGGGAGGGGACTGAAGGGAGCAACCGTGATCTTTTGTTAAATGCAGTTCTTGTGCTTACAAGAAATGCTACATTGCAGATTTTTACAATTAACATTCCTGCCATGTATGCAACTCTGGATGAAGCTAATAAATTCTTTCAAGCACACATTCATCTCATTTTTTAAAAAAATCATTTGATGTCAGTGGTGGCCTGTAGCATTCCTCCCCCCCCCATTAAAAAATAAGATATCCTCTTCATCACCCCATAGCTACTTTTGGAGTCAGCATCCTAGTTAACATGTTAATTTTATATTGTGAGAAACATCAAGTTGAGTATTTTGGTTTTGACATATGAGAAGCCTCTTATAATGTTACAGCTTTTTATTCTAAATTAAATATTAGAGGGGAGAATTAGAGCCAGTTGTGGTTCATGGAAAGTATTTCTCTTCTAAACAGTCCTCTATGATACTTTCCAAAGTGAGTGAAAACGCGATGAATATAGTTTTTTTAAATGATTATTCATATTTTAAGGCTTATAATGCAAGTGGTTTAACATTTTGTGCCTAATAATAGATGACTTCTATCACATTGCCAACCTTTACTTCTATCATCTTTGAAGTCCGGCCATATAAAGGCTGTTTGTAGAACCACAGGAAAGTTAAAGCAAATATGACTTAGAGTGATTCATAGGAACAGGAATTTGCAATGAAGTCTGGTTGGGAGGGAGTGGAGGGAGAGGGAAGGGGGGCAGGCTCTCGTGTCTGTATCAAAGGAAATGAAATGTTTGCAATACTTTCCAGTTGATAAATTTATTAAAGCTTTTTAGAGTTATGTAGCTTGAACATTGCTGACATAAACAATCTTTGACCTGAAACAGATTATATTAAACTCTGCGGGGGAGATAGAATTAGAAAGGGGAAGAAAAAAAAAGAATTAGGATTCCTAGATTTCAAAAATTGCCACAAGGTCATTGTGACCCTTAATTAATGGACTATATTAGCAAAGTGGAAATTTTCAAAGTAAAAAAATTAGGGTTGTCATCAACTAAGTTCTACTCAGACTATACTTGTTGCAATTAATGAAACTATGTTAGTCTTGTCTATTAACTTCAATGGGTCTACTCTGAGTAGGACTAGCATTAAATAGCACTCTTAATAATCTCTTTATTCCTCAAGGTAGTATTTTTCAAAACTCCTCACCTTCAGGGAAACCTTTCTCCACACTGAGCTGAGGAGACTGTGCACACTGCAGAGGATTCTGGGAAGTGTTAGAGTACTGTCTCAGTTCAGGGCATCATCTGGGTCTACTCCACACAGGGCCTCACTGTGGCTTTATGTAAACAGAGAGTGATCCCTAGAACACAGCCAGCACTCCCCTGGGGCCGTGTCCACCCCTTTGCATTGTGGGGAAATGAGTGGATAAAGCTGTCTTTCAGGAAAACCTGTTTGCCATTCCTAATCTTCTTTATGAGAAGCGCCTGAAAAAGAGTCTAAGGAGTTTCAGAAAAACTACCAGGTTAGAAAATAACCCTTTTTTTTTTAACAAGGAAATTGCTTTCCCTTTAAATCTCAGTGTACCTTTTCACATGAGCTCCCCCCCCCATGGTTGCAAAAGAAATTAATTTGTTGCTTGTTGCTACACATTGGCAGGCTTTCGGCTTCAAGAATGTAAGCAATCTTTCTTTGTTTCCCAGATATAGTTAATCTGGCAGTTAAAATACTTTGGAAACATTTTGATGACTTATCTGGAAAAGTAGCTTTGGCGTTTTTCAAAAGAAAAGCTTAGCACTGTACGCAGGGGGAAGATAAAAGGTTCAAGAAGTGTTTGTTCTAAGCGATACTATTCATTTGGAGATCATAATGTAACCCCACCCAGGCAATTATTGTGGAGAAAAAGAAGAGAAATCTCCTCATAGCGCTCTGTGACACACTCTTGACTTGGAAATATATATATAATATGCCCGTTGCTGTTATAGTTTAGTGGGTTGCAAGCTGCTTTTATTAGAATCAGCTGAATCCTGTTTTGCATAAAAAGGAGGCCTGTTCGACATCAAGAACACATTTCCATTAATACGACTTTGACAAAGTAAAATAAAATCGCATTAAGATGATGTAAGTAGATACGACAATGAAATCTCTGTGAGATAAGTTTGGCTCAACAATTTACAGTAAAGTCCCTACAGGAAGGAAAGCAACAGAATTTTACATTGAGGCTGCTCATGTTTTTAAACCTTTAAAAAGGCCCTGCAATAAATCCTTTGTCCAAAGGAAGGCGGGACGGGGGGTGTAAAGGGGAGAGAAAAGAAATTTAAAAAAGCATTGGGCTGGTGTTTTTTTTCAAATGTAGGAAGAGATAGGATAGATTAGAATGATATTTTTGCAGTAATACAAACAAGTTTTGTTCTCTAGCCTAGCCTATAATCATCCTGATTGTTTCAAGGGACTTTCCAATACTAAGCAACTGACAACAAGGTATTAGATTACACGGCAATTTAGGAATGCATGAAAAGCCAAGCAGTTAATATAATGTGGCCCTAAACTTTGTGAACTTTAGAGCAAGACAAAATGTGCATTTTCAAAAACTTGATTTTTGTACGTGTGTAATGTTTATCTAAATCATTCAGAATATTTACTCAACCTTTTATTTATTTATTTTTAAAGGAACTTTGATGTCTTTCTCATTAGATTAGTCATTATAAGGAAGGCATTGATGGATCTTGATAATGCTGTGTGTTTTATGACTAATCAGGCCTTGGCAGCTGCAACATTTTCTTCTGTAGTGAAACTTTAATATTCTTTCAGCCTTATATAAACTCCCTTCCCCCTTCAGAACTGTGTTATACAAGCTACTTATTAAGTATTACAAAAGACTTATTACACAGAAGTTAGCACTTTGGTTTAGAACTTGACCAAATGAGGCAGTTTTTTAACGGTAGGAATCATCCAGTTAGAGCTGCATATTCAGTTGGTTTAATCAGTGTGTGTACATATGCAATATTAAATGATGGGGCTGCAATTTAAAGGCACACATTTTTTTGGTATTATTTAGTTTTCATTAAAGATACAGCCATTGTTGTACATCATTTTTGTGTTAAAGAAGAAAGAGTTTAAATTAGTGAGAGAGTGACCAAGGGCAGGGGGAAAAAAGAAATATTATTAGAAATATTCCAGAAAGTACTACACTTGTCTCTTTTTTGACACTGTTTTGGTTCTTGTGTTTTGATGGTATTGGGAAGGAAACAACTATAACAGAGAAGGTTGATTAACAATGAATGGAAGCTTTTCTTTGACTCCACATCGTTATTATTGTGATGCTGTCAGTATATCTGGTACTTTATAAAGCTATTTATTTATTACATGCATATCTCATCTTTCTTCCAAGGAGCTCAGTGGTATACATGGTTTTTTCCATCCTCCATTTAATCATCACAACAATCCTGTGAGGTAGCTTAGGCAAGATAATAGTGAGAGGTCCAAGGTCACCCAGTGAGGTTAATGGCTGAGTGAGAATTTGTATCTGGATCACCAGGTCCCAGTTCAACACTCTAACCACTACAGCATTTTGCCTCTACAATGGAAACAAAATAAAAATAAAGGTTCCTGCCCCAAGGAGTTTACAATTCAAATGTTGCCAACAGAACAGACATCACAGATAAGTAAGGGGAGAAGCCAGTATAACAATTCTTCAGCTTTATTTCAATTAGGGGTAATCTCACACACCTCTCAGTATCCCAGTAAAATAACCTATATTGAGGGTTTGGCAGTATATTAAATCATCAGTTAAAAGGCAGGTGATGGCTTAACTAAAAGTTCTTTGATCAGTGGATAGCCCTGCATACAGTGTATTTGTGTTATCTATTTTAAGTAAATACAGTTTAAATAATTACTCATCTGGCAATGTTCTAAAACACATGCTAAATTTAGGGAAGAACCTATTTTCCCAGAGTCTTTGATGTGTCATACTTGGGCTCCTGGCAGTACGAGTAAAGATGCAGTTAATTTCAACTTTCTGAACCTTTGATGCATTGTTAGTGAAGTTGCAACAACAAACAGCAGGTGTCTCCACTTGGCTGAGCTAAAGTTTCAAAGAAGGGCCCTTGCAGGGAAAGGTTTAATAAGTAGCCCCAAACTTTTGTTTCTTACTCTAACTCATTTGGCTGTTGCACAGATGTATACACAAAGATGACAACTGCGAGTTTTTGTATAAGTTTATACTAGGCTCTATTATTTCCCTTGAGATACACAGGTTGGATAAAATTTGATTGGTTGGCCCTTTTTATACTAATAAAACAACACATTTAAAAATGCTTATAGCCATTGCATAAGAACAAAGAGTACAATGTAGCAGGTAAGAGCTGCTCCGCAGAATAATCTTGTGTTACAGCCTCACTGGGAAGATACCACAAAATTCCCAGTGGGAACTTTGCATTTTGCATGTTCCTCCATGTACAGCAGCTTTCCATGAAAGCTGCATAAGGGAACAGAGCACTAAGCTAGACCATTCCTCCTTGATGGGTTAATTATTGCAGGAGATTTTAAATATTCAATCTTCCATTTGTAGTCTGAAGTTGTGCAGTCCAAGCAAGGTTGTACACAGGGATAATTAGTGCCCTGGATGAAGAGTGGCTTCAGCACCCCCCATGATCAGCTTTGCAGGGCCACCTAGAGGGTTGATGAGGCTGATGCAGGTGTGATGTTGAGGGTCTGCTGGTGCCCCATACAAGGACCCATGCATGCATGTACAAAGCTGAGGGCCACATGTAAGAATTATTGCATGCCGGACTACATGTGAGAATGCTTGTCTACAGCTCCTCCTTGCCCTGGGATGTAGCAGAATGATAGATGTGCTTAATATTTTTTTACATGGGGATAAGGGGATAGGGATCAGGTTGTGTTTCTCCTGAGTACCTCCTTCAAATTCCATACCCCTTCTGGCAGAGCTGCTTTCTACTCCCTGGCTCTTAGGTTCACAGGTCTTCTGGTTTTGGCCTGCTGCTGGCCTTCTCCATTAGTCACTCAAGAAGGATTCCTCTCTTAAGGTCTGGCCTCACACCACTCTGGCCTTTCCTTATGGTAACTGCCACAGAAAATTACTCTGTAGTGGCACCTTGCCTGGAAATTCTGTGTGGTGTTCACTCACTCACTCACTACTTGAACTCATTCCCCAGCAGACCTGGAGCTCTTTCTGTGACAAGAACAGGCTGCCTGTTCCAGAGCTTGGCAAAGTTACTTTTTTAAACTACAACTCCCATCAGCCCCAGCCAGCATGGCCGCTGGATTGGGCTGATGGGAGTTGTAGTTCAAAAAAAGTAACTTTGCCAAGTTCTGCCTGTTCCCTCCTTAAAGCCTTCCCTGCTCCTTCTTTCCTTACAACAAACTCTGTAACCAGGGCTGCTTGGCCTGCACAGTCATAAGTCTGCCTGATCAATCTTATCTCTATTGCTATCCAAACACAAAGAAAGATTTTACTTTACCGTGATTGGCTTAGACTCCCTTACAGTTGGGCTGCAGGCCTAGCAAATAAGCAGGTTCCTCCCTTCGAGCCTCCTAAGGATACATTTTACAGCCAGCCTAAATCTCAAATTAGCATCTATTCTGTTTCATACACAACTATGTAAAATATTTACTTCATCATGGCCTGGGAGAGATCCCATTATGTCACAATTACACGTTGACGTTCAGTGTCATCTTACACTCTCAATATACCATTTCATCGTTTTATGAAAACTTTAAACACAATGCTAAGAATTCTGGTGAGCAATGTGACAGGATCAGGGCAGGGCCCAATGGTATACACAGAACCTGAGGGAAGGGGTCTGTTGCTTTGTGGGGGCATGGGGCAAATGGCCCCAGTTGCCTCCTCGGCAGCCCTGCCACTTCTCATTGTTACCAAGTTGTATGGCTTGTGCAGGATTGCAAAACATTACTGTGTAACAGACCCTTCTACTCCCAGGCTTTTCCCCAGTAATGCCTATGAAAAGAGCCTAGGGCAAGCTACCTCTTATTTTCTGTTCTGTTTTCAGTGCACTTCTGCTCCATTTCTAGGATCTCAATGAGTCGCTGTCATGTGGTGTGGGTGACTCTCAAAGGATTATTCTCATGGAGGTGTAGGCCTATATTCTTCATTATGTTCAGCATACACACAAAATGGCTCTTGCTGTAAGCTCTCCTCCCTGAGCACCAACACCCCCTCCTCATCTATCACAGGTTTTACTTTTAATTTTTTTGGTAGCAGCTCCTATCTTTTGGTAAGCATTCTTTATTTTAGAACAGCCATGATTTTTATATTTAAAAATAATAAATAAAAGTTATAAATAAAAAGTATCCAGTTGACCTCTTAGAATTTATGGCTTTATTTTATTTATACAGTGCTTATAGCGTTTATCGTAGTTGAAGTGCTAAGTGTTTGGTAACGTTGCCTCAAAGTAAAGCTGTGTTTCACTGGTTTTTACCTAGCACAAATGACATAAAAATAGAAATTGAAAAAGAAATACACTTTAAAGCTAAGTGAAGGAAGATCATTTTTGTAGTTGGTACCGAAACAATCTGTAGAACCTGGGGGGGGGGGTTACAGACACTTGCTGCGCGATATGGTTGTACAACATGGTTAATCTGGGTAGAATAACGATAGGAAATTGTCTTGATCTAGCAAAGACAATATGAATAACAATATGCAAAGATCACTATCCGAATTGGGCTCTGTGTGCATTAAAATGGTACATGGTAAGGAAGACTCATCCTGCACCTAAAGATGCACAGTGCTCATTACCTATTCGGGGAGAAGGGATAGTGATTTCCCCTTCTCGTTCCCCCTTTCCATCCCTACCCTTTCCCTCCAAAGGGTATTAAAAATGTCAAAGCTAACAGACTCACCATCTGTTTATATTGGAAGTAGAGTCCTTGAGACACATCATAGAACAAACTTTGGCTACAGCTTGTGGTTTGCCTGGAGTGAGACAAACCATGAGTTCAGATTCAGGTGATATACTAAGCCAAACCATGGCTTAGCTAACAGCAGCACAACAGCAGCAAGACTGGAGAAGTAACAAAGTGGCCTTGATCTCCTCTCCAGAAACCTGCATACTCATGCATTCATGCTAAGCCAGGCTTTGGCTTAGTGTTATGGGTGAACCAGGTGTGCATGTGATGAATAATGTTGAACATGATTTCTGCAAAGGTCTATTACCTCAGGAATTTGAAAAAAAGGTGGTAGACTTGAGCAACCATTTATTTGTTTCATTTATGAATTGCTTCCCATGAGGCATCCTAAAGGGATTCACAATATAAATCATGTGGTTTTGTGTGTAAAATACTCCCATTTGTTTTGTTTTGTCAAACTTTCTGCATGTGAAATGCTTGTTAATATTTTACAGAGCTTGGAAGGTGAACTTTTGGACAAAAGATAACCTTTACTTTTGTCAAAACGTACACGACTATGCAGTAGGAAGAATGAGAGCTTAGTAGTTAAGGGCATATTTTCACTTTCTTTAAATTACAATTTCCTGCTAACTTTTTCTTTCTACTGTTTCTTTTGATCTTTCGTTCACACATCACGCTAAGCCAAACTATGGATTAACAGTTAACTGTATGAGCATGCAGGGTCCCGGATGGCACCTCACAGCTGTTTTGTTCCTCCCCAGTCCTTTTTGCTGCTGTGCCATGCTGAGCTGAGCCAAGGTTTGGCTTAGTGTGTCATCCCAACTCAGGCTCATAGTTAAGCTCTCTCCAGACTAAACATGAGCTTTAACCAGGAACAAACCTTGATTATAGCTCATGGCTAGTCTGGAGAGAGCTTGGCCACAAGTCCGGGTTTGGACAACATGCTAACCCAAATCTTGGCTTTGCCTATGCAGTCACATTATGCTATGGTTTGGCATAGCATGATGTGCAAACCAGAACATTGTCCTACAGGTCAAACATAAATTAAGACACTAAGAGAGTGTTATATGTATGCTTTGATATACTTGTTTTGAATATACAAATAAAGATCCATAAATCACATGGTTTTCGATGTCTGTTTACTAATGTCCAGAGTATGGGAAACAAGCAGGACAAACTTGAACTCCTAACACAGGAGGATAAATACAACTTGATAGGTATAACTGAAGCTTGGTGGGATGACTCCTATGACTGGAATACGAATTGAAGAATATAAATTGTTCAAAAAGAACAAGGGAGAAGAAGGGAAGCAGAATCGCACTATATGTTAAAAATATATATCCATACACAGAAATACAGGAGGATGAGCTTGGTAGCTTCACCAAGAGTACCTGGTTTAAAATACATGGGGCAAAGAATAAAAGGAACATGATAGTTGGAGTTTACTACTGACCACCCAATCAAGGAGAAGATGAGGATGAAATTTTTGAAAAGGAAATTGCCAATGATATAGTAGTAATGGGGGAACTTCAATTACCCTCATATCTGGTGGGGGGACAAACTCTACCAAACATGGCCCCTCCAAGAAATTCCTGATGTGTTGTCAATACCTTTCTCCTACAGAAAGTGGAAGAAAGAACTAGAGGATCAGCAACTTGATTCTAACCAATAGAGATGACCTAATGGATGAAGTGATAGTTACTGGAACTTTGGGGGGGGGGAAGTGACCACATTATACTTGAGTTCTTGATTTTAAACAGAGCTTGGAAAAGTTACTTTTTAAAACTACAACTCCCATCACCCCAGCCAGTATGGCCACAGGACTGGGCTGATGGGAGTTGTAGTTCAAAAAAGTAACTTTTCCAAGCTCTGTTTAAAATCAAGAACTCAAGTATAATGTGGTCACTTCCCCCCCCCCCGAGTTCCAGTAACTATCACTTCAGAGTAGCCGCATGTGTGCCCTGGACTTCAGGAAAGCCAGTTTTAATAAATGTAGAACAATAATAAGTAAGGTCCCATGGCAAGTGACCCTAATGAGAAAAGGAGTCCAAGATGGGCGGGAGTTTCTAAAAAAAGGTAATTCTAAAGGCACAATTCCAACAAGGAAAAAAGGTGAAAGACAGCAAAAGAAGCCAGTGTGGCTTCACAAGAAGCTTAGAGATGATCTGAAAACAAAAAAGGATACATATCAGAAGTGGAAGAAAGGCCAGGCCACAAAGGAAGAATACAGAAAGGTAGCACAGAACTGCAGGGATGGCGTCGGGAAGGCTAAAGCTGAGAATGAGCTGATGTTAGTGAGGATGCTTAAAGCACAAAGAAGCTTTCTTTAGCTACATGCCTAGTAAAGAACAGAGAAAAGTAATGGTGGTTCAGCTACTCAGTGAGGATGGCAAAAATAATAACAGATGACAAAAAAAGGTAGAAGTGCTCAATTCCTACTTTGGCTTAGTCTTCTCCCAAAAGGGGGTCTATGACTCTTCTGGCAAATATGAAGTACAAGTTGAAGGGATTGCAGCTTGAGATTGATAGACAAATGGTCAAGGAATATCTAATTGCTTTGAATGATCTCCAGGGCCCAATGAATTGCATCCTAGAGTAATGAAGGAACTGGCTGATGAACTATCAGAACCACTGTCTATTATCCTAGTGAAATTGTGACGTATGGATGAAGTGCCAGCTGATTGATGGAGGGCTAATGTTGTTTCTATCTTCAAAAAGGGCAACAAGGAGGAACCTGGGAACTATAGACCGGACAGTCTGATGTCAATCCCTGGGAAAATTCTAGAACAGATTATAAAGTGGTCTGTATGTAAGCACTTTGAAAACACGAGCCCACATGGATTTGTCAAAAGCAAATCCTGCCAGACTATTTTTATCTCATTTTTTGATCAGGTAACCTTTCTAGTAGACCCTGGGAATCCTGTGGACATAAAATATATTGACTTCAGCCAAACTTTTGACCAAGTGCCCCATGATATTCTGATTAGGAAGCTAGCTAAATGTCGGCTGGATGGAACAACTTTTATTTATTTATTTGTTTGTTTGTTTTATATTTGTTTATTTTACTTCCTCCCAGTAGGAGCCCAGGAGGATCCACAGTTGGCTACAGAATTGTACTCAAAGAGGGCTTATAAAGTATTCCTTCTTAAAGTGGGAGGAGGTAATGAGCAGGATATCTCAGGGCTCAGTCCTGGGCCCAGTGCTCTTTAACATTTTTATTAATGACTTGGATGAGGTGGTGCAGGGAATGCTTATCAAATTTGCAGATGATACAGAATTGGGAGGGATAGCTAATAGCCTGGAAGACAGTAACAAAACTCAAAGTGATCTTGATAGGTTGGGGCACTGGGCTGAAAATAACAGAAGGAAATTTAACAGGAATAAGTACAAAGTTCTACACCTAGGAAAAACCCAAAATGAACAGTTTTAAAATGGGGGATACTTGGTTTAGCAATACTGCATGCAAGTAGGATCTTGGGATTGTTGTTGATCACAAGCTGAGTATGAGCCAACAGTGCAATGGGGCTGCAAAAAAGGCAAATGCTATTGTAGGCTGCATTAACAGAAGTATAGTTTCCACATTGTGTGACATACTAGTTCCCCTCTACTGGCACTGGTTAGACCTCATCTTGAGTACTGAGTCCAGTTCTGGATACCATACTTTAAGAAGGTTCAGAGGAGGGTAACCTGGATGATCAAGGGACTGGAAACAAAACCCTGTGAGGAGAGGTTGAAAGAACTGGGTGTGTGTAGCCTTGAGAAGATTGAGGAGAGATGTGATAACACTCTTCAAGTACTTGAAAGTTTGTCGCACAGAAGAGGGACAGGATCTCTTCTTGATCATCCCAGAGTGCAGGACACAATAATGGGCTCAACTTATAGGAACTCAGATTTTGACTGTACATCAGGAAAATCTTCCTAACTATTAGAGCAGTATAACAATGGAACCATTTACCTAGGAAGGGTGTGGGTTCTCCTACGCTGGAGGCATTCAAGAGGCAGCTGGACAGCCACCTGTTGGGTATGCTTTAATTTGGATTCCTGTGTTAAGCAGGGGGTGGGACTCAATAGCCTTATAGGCCCCTTCCAACTCTACTCTTCTGTAATCCTATGATCCCATGCAAGCACATATTAACAATATTTATAGCAATTTCACAAAAAGCTCTAAATTTCAGTTATAAAAATATATGTTTAGCTACTTTGTTCTCAGCACATCTGGTCTTGCATGTTCATTCAAATTAATTATCCCAATAACCAGCGTTCACTGTTCTCTGAGTTTAATGCCTGGTTTTGGCATTTTCATATATCAGTGCACATGAGCACCTTTTGCAAGCAGACACATTTTGGCAGCTTGCAGTTCTTGGTGCAACTGTAGGCTAGTAGGTCAAGCAGGGCCTCAGGTGCTGGAACACCATTCATCCAGTGCATGGGCTTAGGGTTTGGGGTGGGTCAAACTTTATTGTGGGGTGCACACTCTTAGCTCCTTATTCATTTCTACATATATTGGTATTATTGGCATGGTAGCAGTAGACCTGGCAGTGCCTGGCACCTGTCAAAGTGTTGGGTTGGATTCAGTGCTATGGTATCTCACAGAGTCCTGTGCCCTAACAACGCACTGGGGTGATGGCAAAGCTGTGGCATTTTGTAGAGAATAATGTACATCAGATGTGGTATATGTGGATTTGTAGTGTCCCAAAGCTTATTGTGGGTTCACCCTCCCATTTCCTTATTAATTTCTACATATATTTGGTATTATTGGTATTGAGGTGCTTGATGGTGCTTTGCACTCGAACAGACTAAGCTGGAAGCCGTGCTGTGACAGCCCATAGAGGACACTGTCCTGGGAATGTGGGTATATATTTGGGATGGCACAAAGTTTCTTGTGGAGTACACATCCACAGATCCTTCTTCAGTTCTACATACATTGAGTATGATTGGCATGGGAGTCCTGGGTAAGATTTATATAAATTGAGATTACATACAAAACTATGTGATTGCTGTAAGTAAGTCTGCCACCACTTTTCCATCTCTTGGGGTACAGACCTTGCCAAAAATCATGTTCAGCATTATTCATCACATATAGTAAGACTTCAGAACCTATCTTGTGGACTAACAGGAAATGGCCTTACATCAAGTCAGAATGTTTTGTCCATCCAGGTCAGCATTGTCTGCTTCACTGTTTGGAAGTAGCTTTCTGGGGGAGGTCTTTTCCAGCCCTATCTAGCGATGCTGAGAAGGGAGCTTTGGACTTTCTGTAAGTGCTCTGCTACTGAGCTCATTCTGGTTTGAGGTGCACTCAGCTGGTGAGCATGTGTATCAGATATGAAGCCCCATTTACCTGCGCAGCATGGATAAGCGGGGCATAGTTGCGAGGAGGGAGCGATGCTGACACGGCCATCTTCGTTAAGGGCAACGTTGTGTGTTGCAGCATTATGTGTGCGTGACATGTGGCGGAGGGGAGGGGCCATGGGTTTATTTAAGGCCAGGCTGCCCCTCCTACCTTGTCTTTCAACGAGCGACGAGAGGACGATGAGGGACATAGCAGAGAAAGCGGCAGGACAGTAGGCGTTGGTTGGGCCTATTAGGCCTAATTGGTTACCCCCAGAGGGGGGGTTGGGAGCCCCAACAGCTGTGGGTGGTAGCGTTGCGGCGTGGCTGCGACTGGGGCAGGCCTCGTAAAGGGGCCTGACCAGTGGGCCTCGTAGTGGGGCCTAGCAGCGGCACGTCCGATACCCCGCCCACCTAGCAGTTGTGGAGGGGTTGATTGAGGCTTTTTATTGAGCACCGCGACGTTAGTGCTGCTGCTGGTTAAAAGAAAGACACAGGAAGTTTAAAAATAAATGAGACTGTACTGGATATACAAACAAAATTAAATATAGTCATGCTAATACACTGGTTAAAGATAGACTTATGCACATAAAGGGAAATTAAAAATAAATCAGAAGGGATGAACAAAAGAAATTGTATCTAATCCTTCTAGTTTAAGTTCCCTCTGAGCACTCTCCCCCCAACAGGTTCAGCTTAGCCCCCCCTGATGATATACACAGGTTGGTTCTTTATTATATTATTACAGGGTGGATGCATGATGTGATGGCAGAGCCCTTTTGTGAGGCTTATGACTTCTTGCTAGGCCCAGGGGTATAGGTACAACTTCTTGCTAGGCCCAGGCATGTATGAGGTTTGAAGTACTTAATTATATGATTATTATACTACATACTAGTATATTGGTGGGGCCTAGTGAGCCTTTTTAGCCTTTGGGCCTTTCATAGTTATATGATAATAAGAGCGGAGATAACAGTTTGCTAGAAAATGTCTAAATCGCTGTATCTTAAGTGAGCGGTGCTTTCGCATTCCAAGTGTTAATTTCAGGCTATTTGTTCACTCTGAGACAGAAGAGGCATTTACCTGAATTTAGTTAGGAATGGAAAGTTTAGCAGATGGTAATCATATTGATTGGGGAATAGGAATAAAGAGGAAAGCCCGATTTGCCTAATAGAGATCCCTCATATTACAGGATCTTAGACTCTTATTGACAAAGGGCTGCCTTTTAAGGTCCAGGCAGACTCTTCCCCCCTTTACTGAGGATTGTGGCACCAACAATGAAACATCATTACCTGAAATTACATTTTAGTTAGGACTTCCAATATCATTACCTGGAATTACATATAGCGTGCAACTGTTGCATTGGCTCATCTATTTAGATATGCATTGGAAAACCTGCTATAGTGCAGCCACATATTGGTGACAGCAACACATCCTCGGCATCTGCTGCTCTTGGATTTATGATATCATTTACTAGAAAGGGATATAGGATGTTAATTTTGCATTTTGGACATCTATTATGATAGGTGTTTGGAAGCCTACAAGGGGGAGGCTGCTGCAGTGGGCCAAATATGGGTGGCAGCGCCATATCTCCAGTATCTGTGCTTTGGGGAACTGGGTTAGCTGCACTAAGATGGTGGCTGGGAAAGTGTGCTTACTCATAAATTATTTCCTTTCTTTAATAATAATAATAATAATAATTTAATTTGTGGGTCGCCTATCTGGCCAATGGCCACTCTAGGCGATGTACAATTTAACAACAATACATTACATCATAATAAAATACATCATAAAATACAAATAACAATAAAACAATAAAACAGTTCCAGTACAGAGTAGTAGGCTATTGGTCGTAAAAATTTAACCCTCCCCGTAAGTCCCAAAGGCCTGTCTGAAGAGCCAGGTCTTCAAAGCTTGGCGGAATACATTCAGGGAAGGGGCATGTCGAAGGTCATACGGGAGGGAGTTCCAGAGAGTGGGGGCCGTCACTGAAAATGCCCTCTCTCTTGTCCCCGCCAACCTAGCTGTTTTAGTTGGCGGGATTGAGAGAAGGTCCTGTGTGGCTGATCTTGTTGGGCGGCATGGTTGGTGGTGCTGGAGGCGCTCCATCAGATAAACTGGGCCGAGACCGTATAGGGATTTAAAGGTTAATACCAACACCTTGAATTGGACCCGGAAAATAACTGGGAGCCAGTGTAGGTCGAACAACACTGGGGTGATGTGTTCCCGGCGGCGACAATTTGTAAGTAGTCGAGCCGCAGCATTTTGTATAAGTTGTAATTTCCGGACCGTTTTCAAGGGTAACCCCACGTACAGCGCATTACAGTAATCCAACCGAGAGGTGACCAGGGCATGTACCACCAGTGGGAGCTGATGAGCAGGAAGGTAGGGCTGCAGTCTACGAATGAGGTGTAATTGATACCAAGCTGCCCGGCTCACTGCCGAAATCTGAGCCTCCATGGACAGCTTGGAATCAAGAACAACCCCAAGGCTGCGGACCTGGTCCTTCAGGGGCAATTTCACCCCGTCGAACACCAGGTCAACATCTCCCAGCCTTCCCTTGTCTCCCACGAGTAGCACCTCAGTCTTATCAGGATTCAACTTCAGCCTGTTCCTTCCCATCCATCCACTCACGGATTCCAGGCACTTGGACATGGTCTCCACAGCAGACTCTGGTGAAGATTTAAACGAGAGATAGAGCTGAGTGTCATCCGCATATTGGTGACACTGCAGCCCACATCTCCTGATGATTGTCCCCAGCGGCTTCATATAGATATTAAATAGCATGGGAGAGAGGATAGAGCCCTGTGGCACACCACAATTGAGAGGCCAAGGGTTTGAAACCTCCCCCAATGCTACCTGTTGATGCCTGTCGGAAAGAAAGGAATGGAACCACCGTAGTACAGTGCCTCCTATTCCCGATTCCTCCAGGCGATGTAAAAGGATACTGTGGTCAACAGTATCAAAAGCCGCTGAGAGATCGAGGAGGACAAAAAGGTTTCTTTATGTGAATCAGGGAAATATGAGGCCAGTGGCCCTCACAGCAGGGAGGAGAAGCACCCAGCAGTAGCTGCTCAAGGAAAGCGTTCCTCCCCTGTTAAGCTCGAGGTACTGGGACCTTGCTTGCAGACTGCCCAGTTCCTGGGGAGGTTTGTTTTGTTATGGGGTTTTCTTTCAGTTTCTGGATCCCATATTGTAGTCTCAGGGCTTGCCTTAAGGGCCTGTGCTCTTAAATTTGTCTTGGGCATAGACGCAATGGCAATCAGTAATGGCTTCCTACCAGTTAGTTAATGCACTGCCTATGGGAAAGGATGACATCTAATCTGTTTTTTCATCTACTGTGGGGATACAAGGGGATTTATAGCTGCTGGGTTTTTGCCTTTTCAGTCAATTCTATGAGGTAGAGCATTACATATAGGCTGCTCTATTCTCGCATGGAGTGCTTCACCTCCTTCCTTGAAGGGGCTGTCGGGATGAGAGGGTAAAAAATAAAATAAAATAAAAAATTTGGATGCATGTTAACACCTGATGTCACAGATTATGGAATGGCTATGTAACTGGTTCATCTTAATGGCTGTGTCAATGGACCATCCTGCCCGGTGTTAACCTTCCTGGGCATACCACCTAATTCACCACCAATCATACTCATGTGGTCAGTCAGTAGGGTTTCATGACAGTTAGGCCAAGAAAGTGTTTCTTGTCTGCCCTCCAGGTATTAGAGGTCTTTTCCGGTGGTTTATGAGGTCGTAGCAGGGCTTTCACAGCCTTGCTACAGGTTCAGGTTTGTGGCTGTATAATAATTTAATGCTTGTTGTGATCAAATATTGATCAAGAAATTAGAGCCAAACTGCAGGTTACATTTTATATTCTTGCCCAAATCATTTGGTCTAGTTTTCCCACACTCCTGGGGAAGAACTAACTAACTTGCTGTAGAATTATGTGACATAGCTCAGGGCTAGAGCCTCTGAACTGCAGGCTGAAGGTCCATAGCATCTCTAGGTAGGGCTGGAAGGTAGAACTGGAAGTCCGTGGATGCATCGGGGTTTTTGTGCTGGCTGCAGGCTTGGACTTATAGGCAGTGAGGCTTGGGAACTCTCCCGTCCATTTTAGGTAGGGTTATGGCCCTTGTCTGTTCCTTTGTTCTTTAGTGCCCAGATTTTAATGTTTTCTTTTGGGGCATGGTAAGGTAGACTCAGGTGGAGCGGTTCAGCTGTGCTGTGCAACCGCACATTGGGAGATTGGGGAGCAGAGTCAAAGATGGCCATAAGCCGGTCTGTCGCCCCAGCATGCTCAACAGCTATCAGAATGCAGGAGGGGTTTTTCCCAGGACTTCTGGGCCAGCAAGGGCTATGCCCCAGAGTGGCCTATTCAGTGTCACCTGCTGGGATTGCCTAGTGAATGGCTGGAGACTGGGCCTCTCAGTCCAAGCACTTCGAGGTAAAGGCTGATGATTTTCCCACTTATTCCAGGGACTTTAGAGTCCACCGTATGTTAGCTGGGTGGGCTAGAGAACACCCTGCCACCCTCGATCCCTGTTGCCCTTTCTCATGGGACATTTTATTGAGTATGGTGGGCCAGTGAAAAACAGTATGCTCCTCAAGCTATGAAGCCAGACTATTCCAGGCGGCAGCCCTTATGCTGGTTTTTGGAGCTTTTTGGATAGGTGAGGTGGTGGCCGGATCCAAGGGAGATTTGTCTCGACGGGCCCTCCAGCAATCAGATGTCTCCATGGAAGGGAGTTGTATCTGTATAACATTGATGGACCGGCAATGTTGCTGGACAGGGATGGAGCAGCTGCGCACCCTATCCTGGGCTTACAGTTAGGCCTCAGTCAATGGGCTGCAGTGTGGTGGCTTGGCTGGCGAGGAATACTTTGGGACGGGCTCCTACCCACTTTGTTCCAGCTTGGTTCAGTGCAGACATCTCCGCATGTGGTGGTTATTCCCCGAGTTGGGAATGACCTCAGTATTTGAGGCAAGGCCCTCAGGTGGCGGGCATGTGCAGACATGCAGTTCGGGACGCACCGATGGCCTCGGTTGCCTAAGGGCATGGTCCTCAGTTTGGCAGGCATGTGCGGACATGCAGATGGCGAGGCAACGGAAGGGCATGACCCTCAGTTTGGCAGGCATGTGCGGACATGCAGTTGGCGAGGCAACGGAAGGGCATGGCCCTCAGTTTGGCAGGCATGTGCGGACATGCAGTTCAGGAGGCAACGGAAGGTCATGGCCCTCAGTTTGGCAGGCATGTGTGGACATGCAGTTGAGGAGGCAATGGAAGGGCATGGGCCTCAGTTTGGCAGGCATGTGCGGACATGCAGTTCAGGAGGCAATGGAAGGGCATGGCCCTCAGTTTGGCAGGCATGTGCGGACATGCAGTTCAGGAGGCAACGATGGCCTCGGTTACTTAAGGGCATGGCCCTCAGTTGCAACGAAAGGGCATGGCCCTCAGTTTGGCAGGCATGCATGGCATGCAGTTAATAAGGCAACGTCGGCCTTGGGTACGTCTGCTTTGGTCAGACATACTCCCGCGAAGGGTTTGGCGTGGTGTCTGGAGCCTGATAGGGATGGACCAAGCGCGAAAGAAGGTCAACCGGCAAATTCGGTTGGCTATTCTGGGGCAGGGGGGGTTGGCTATTTCACACCCTGCATTCAGCATTGGATGGGTGAACTGTACAGGGCCGATGGCGTTCACCTGTCTGACGCAGGTAACATCTTTTTGGCAGACCTGCAGAGGTGTCTGCGAGAGGTGCTTCTCGGCAGTGGGTAAAAGGGGACTAAATAGAGATTTGTCCCCTTTTTGTGGCGGGAAGGTGCGGAAAGGGAAATAGGTAAGGACAGCTCGGTGGCCCCCTTAGGCACCTTTGGAGGTGATTGGCAGTTCCAGAGGCCTGTCTGTCAGAGCTTTGCGGCTTGAGGGCAGGATATAGGCTGCTTTTGGGGCCAACTTAACTCATCCACCCGAGGGTTGTGCGGCCCCGGGGGGTGGTGACCTGAGAAGGCCCCCCTACTCACCTACTGGGTGTGGCTGGCGGAAGGGGTAAGCAGATGGGGCTTGCCCTTGTCCCAAGCAGGGGCTGGTCGCCCGTGAGCTGTATGGCAAGATCCTTGCTTATAGATAGTTCCGCACCTAGGTTTCCCTCTGCAGGTCACTTTAAAAGGTGTTTTTGTATAGTTTAATAAAGTGGCCCTTGTTCAACCCAAGCTGATGCGTCCTTGTCATATTTCGCCCCTTCACTCGCAACTAATATGTGCAGATCATGTCAGTTCTGTGTTCATCTAGGTGCTAGAGTCTAGCATAGTGCTGGCATTCAGGAGATGCTAAGTGGCATTAGGCGATCTGTGCTAGGTCTAGTTTCCACAGAAGAAGTGCTTAACTCTCCCATTGAAATCAACGGGACTTCAGTACTCAAGTTTGGCTGGACCAGACCCATTATTATCATTAATTTAAAAACTAAGCAAATGACAACAAGCCACTGCCACCACAAACAATATACCTACAGTAGGATCAGAAAGCATCTCTGAACACTGCATGTTAGACTCTACCTAGCTGATAGGAGCCAGCAGCTCAAAAAACCCAGCTCATTTACCACCTAAATGCCAATTGGATGGGTTCTGCACAGGTTTGAAAAGTCCAGGAATGAGATGTATAAATAACTGAAACAATGCTGAATCTTTAGCCACGTTATGTTTTAGTTGCAGCCAGGATTCAGCAAAAGAGGTGTGAGGTTTCTTTTGCATGGGCCAGATGGTATGCACATAGTTTACCTGGCATAAAACATGCCTGCTAACCAAAACGTGCTAAAGTACTTGCAAGAAAATATGAGTGTCACTCCAAAATGGAACAGATTGTGGCAGCGACATCTTGTATACATATGTTTCTAGAAATACCAATTGGCATCCAGATTAGCTTTCTAAATTGTCTCGGGGAGAGAAAGAAAGAGACAGAAGGGGGATGGAGAGTCAGCCGGCATCAGAGTTTTGCTGTTTCAGCATCTGTTGCTAATTCCATTAGTTTCTGTTTATACAGGGTCAATTTTTTGCTGTTTCTTTCTTTCTGACTATTTAAAATGCAGAAATGGATTTAGTTTTGCCCAGCCAGCTTCGATTAAAAAGAGGCTGTGGATTCTGAACGGACAGGATGTCACTAACACGAAGGCATCACACAATGATCATATTGCAGTAAGCACTGTAACTAGATGGGTCAGCACTGCAGCAAAATCACATCTGATCTAAACTGAAGCTCCATTTTGCATCTTCACCCCACACACAGATATTCCCAGCTTTGCAAGTATAATGGCTTGTTTTGTTTTGACTTCCCTGTGCTCTACCTTAGAAGCCCCCTTCTTTGTCCAGTGATACTGGAGAGAGAAACGTCCTAACTGTCTAATGATTACTAGCAAAATGTCAACCATGATGAGTGGGGAATGCACAGAGAGAGGGATGCTCCCCACAGAACCTTGTCAGTGAAGGCTAGACCACTCAGTGCCAAGGGTAGGGAGCCTTCAATACTACTGTCTCCCCAAGAGCATTTTGCTTTCCCTCCATAGGAATGAATGACAATCGTAATCTTGCTGCCCTGGGCTCCTTCTGGGAGGAAGGGCGGAATATAAATGTAATAAAATAAATAAAATAAAACAATACAGGTGTAAATAAATAAAGGGACACACTTGCTGTTGACACTGCTGGAGTAGGAGCTAAATTAACTATTTGCCCTGGGTGATGCCCAGGCATCGACAAATGGAGACTTTCCTGTCTGTGTTGCTTCCTCCTGAATTCTGTTTCTCAGTGACACTCGATACGTGATGAAACATTGGGAGAATGGGAGAGGATTTTGGGACCTAGCATCTATAGCCACAAGGAGGGATGGGCAAACCCATCAGTTTTGGTTTCTCTTCATTTCTCATGTTTCCAATCTTAAGTTCAGTTCTCCACATTTCCATATAAGTTGGCATTTTTTAAAATGTCCTCAAGAAAATCCATCAGCAATTTAGTGCAGCCTTTTCCAACCTTTGGGTCCCCAGATGTTGCTGGACTGCAGTTCCCATCATTCCTGACCACTGGCCACGCTGGCTGGGGCTGATTAGTTGTAGTCCAGCTGATGGGAGTTGCCACTCTGGGCTCCTACTGGGAGGAAGGGCAGGATATAAATTTAATTAACAACAGCAACAACATCTGGGAACCCAAAGGTTGGGAAAGGCTGATTTAGTGCAAATTTCTCCTAATATACAAATTTTGAAAAGTAATTTCCCCTAATATAATAATTTATCTATTTATTAATTAAATTTATACCCTACCCTTCCATCTGAATTCATATATGTCATTTAATTAATATATGTTATGTTTTATTATACATTATTTGGGTTCTCATATTTTTGCAGAAGTGTGAATTAGACATGGTTGCCTTTAAATGTGAACTGAATTGAATTTCTTCCCCATCCCTATCATTAAGCGGGATTTTCAACAAAATCTTGTAGTGTGGAGTGTCAGCTATGCCACCCTCCAGGACACTCCATTCAATTACACGCATACACCCATGCACCGGTTAGTTAGCATTTCACAGCCACTGAGCACGCTCAGACCCTTTTGGGATCTCCCTTAAGGTCTTTTCCTTGGGAGAATCCCAAGGGTTGCAGCAGTACACACATTCTTTGTCCCAAACCTGCAAATATATAGTGCTGTTTTGACTACGAAAGCACGGGTGCTAGGAATGGACGAATCTGTCCATTTTGGTTTCTCTCAGTTTCTTTTTCCAGGCTTCAATTCAGTTTGCAATATTTCTGCAACAGTTTGCTTTGAAAAATGAGAAAGTCCTCACAAAAATTCACCAGCATCTTAGTGTACATTTCTCCTAGTATACACATTTTGGTATGCAATTTCCCCATAATGTACAAACTTTTGCAATCAGTTTCTCCTAATATAATGCATTTTGGGATTATATAACAGGTAGCAGAGCTTGGAAAAGTTACTTTTTTGAACTACAACTCCCATCAGCCCCAGCCAGCATAGCCACTTTCCCAAGCTCTGCAGGTAATATAATATAATATTGGATAATATAATGCATTACTATTGTATGGACTTGTATGCAAATTTCCCTCTCATTTTTGTACATGTCTTTTGATTGGAGAACAGCAAAATCCAGAGAAATGCAAATTTTGAAGGGTGTTTCAATTTGCATATTGTTCAGGAAGTGCAAATGGGTTCAGAATTTCTCCCTCGTCCCTAACTGGCCCTAACCTCTGGACATGACATCAGAAACAGAGAGAATGAAATCGTTTGACCTGAGGCATGTTTTTATACAATTCTTAAATAGTCTTTGAGCCCTGCTTCCAACACACACACACACACACACACACACACACACCATCTGATCATTGCTAATATGGAAGATAATGTGAAGGGGAAACACCGGCGTCACTAGCCGGGTGCGGGAAGTGTGGACCGCACCAGGGTGACACCATGAGAGGGGGGTGTCACCCAGAGTAGGGTTGCCATATTGCCCGGTTAGCCGGGTTTTACCCAGATTCTTTGCATGCCACCCGGTGCCCATTTAGCCCCTTAGCTGGCCCAGATTCTCAGGTTTAATTTAAAAAAAATATTAAGTTTCTAGGTGGTCCGGTTCTTGAGATATACATAAAAACGTCAAATCTTTCTGACTGTTAAATCTTTCTTTAAACAGTACTGTATAGCATTTCATAGCTTTAACCCCGCCCATTCAGGATTGCAGGCAATCAGTGAAGCCAGGGTTGCATTTGGTTGACCTGAGGCAGTGTCACTCTAAAAAACCTCATTGCAATCCCAGAAAATGGTGATTCACCCCCCTGTTTATCTGAAAATCTCATAAATTGGGTAAGTATACACATTTCAGGGTTTTTTCCTCTTGTGTGCAGGAGTCAGATCCTGGGCAGTGTTTTGAAAACCTTCCCAGTACTTGCTTTTGTAAAAGCAATGCTAATCCCATATGCCCAGAGTAAATCCCATTGAATTCAATAGGACTTACTTTTGAGTAGACATGGTTATGAATGTGTTGAAAATCAATGGGACTTTGGAGTGAATGTAAAAAAGAATTGTGTTTGTGTTCTAACTCTTTCTGTCCCTTCTCCAGTCCTATTTTAAAGCAAGTAGGGAGGGCTTACTTAGGTATTACAGTTTTTATTCTGTAGGAAACTAATACTGATTTTTAAAAAACTAATACTGATTTTTCTGCAATGACCAACTGGTTTGACAATAAACTATTATGTGGGCTGTATGTATTTATACATCTGCAGTGTATGTGCGTGTATGGAGTGTTTCCAACAACCCTGTGAGGTAGGGTTGGAAACCAAGGCAGCTCACAACAAGAAATAAAGCCATTTAAAATTCAATAATTAAATTGAATAATTAAATTAAATTTTTAAATTAATTAAAAATCAGCTAGGCACTTTTTAACTTTTACTGCAGAAGATGAGGGTCAGAGTATGGGGCAAGGTCAGTAATAGGATTACAGGTACTCTGCGAACATGGCTGATTTTTTA
Organism: Rhineura floridana; assembly: GCF_030035675.1. NCBI lineage: Eukaryota > Metazoa > Chordata > Lepidosauria > Squamata > Rhineuridae > Rhineura > Rhineura floridana. The sequence continues at coordinate 29,501,744 of NC_084486.1, read as the reverse complement.
ATTAATTTCAACAAATTATGAGAACTCTGACAGAAAAAAGTCCAACAGGGGCCTGTTTTTCTCTCTCTTTACACTCTCGATTCTCTCTGACTGTTTTGTGTATTGCCATGAAAATGTATGGGGTTGTTATTCAGGACTATACGTTTTGAAATTAGCTTATGGGAAGCATCAGAATGGCATGGGGGTATTTTCAAATTAACATTGTGGAATACGAAAAATCCATGCTGGCTATAGTATAAAGCCACTCTTGTGCTGTATAATACTTATATTGACTGTTGTGGCATTTCATTGGTCCAGCTGGGGACTTCTACACTCATATCTTTAGCTGGATAAGGAATTGTGTATACCAACGTGCATGTGCAGCTCTGAGCCTGATCCAGGCAGGAGCCAGGGCTGTACATGCATAGCCTCAATTGTCTAGCTATCTAATCAGATTGGGAGAGAGAATTTGAAGGTGGAGAGATTAAATCAAGGCCCCTGCTTGTCATCTATGATTGGCACTGTTGCCAATGATCTGAGGCTGCTGCATGTGCCTGTGGTTGGATTGGGACCCGTACCTTGTACCTACTCTGTTGTGAAAGAGTCCTTTGTTTGGTATAAAGGACAACGGTGTTTCTTGATGACACTACTGGGGGGGGTGGAAATAAAAAGCTCCAAGTAGTCAGGCATGTGACACTGTATAAATAGCAATGACAGAGCAATTTTATCAACTCCATTTGCACCGCATGGCCAAAAATAGCACGCTCCTGATTCATGTGTGTTAGTTGCTGTTGGGGTGGCATTAAAAGACTGCTATTTTAGCAATTAACCTTTTAAATGAAAAGTTCATTATTTTCTCTATGATTCTACTGTTTAAATGTCTCCTCTTTCCCACAAAGCCCTTGCCATTTAGAAGAATATATTTTTAAAACGGTTCAATCACTTCCTGCTAGGTTCTCTATACACCATAAATGAGGAGCTACGTCCTGGTGAAATCAATGAAAAAGATTGCCTTCTAAAACATTCTTGTTTTGATCCAGCAGAGCATGCAGTGAAAAAGGAGGGGGAAATAAAAATTTGTGCTGAAGAACCTGCAAACGTTCACCAAGGATAAACTCCATCAAATGCCACATTCTCCTGAGAACCCCATTGCTGCTTTCCCCACTCCTCCCCATCGTTGGCTGTTATGAAGCAGTTCACCATATGCAAGAAAGATCTCTTTCCATTCTGCTTTTGGGTGGGAGTGAAGTGGGAAGGTTTGGGAGGATCATGAATGGGAGGCAGGAGATTTGGGGTCTGGTTAGAAAACAATTCAGATTGGTTTGAAAAGGAGCTCAGCTATTTCCCACCTGTTTGGGAAAGAGCTCAATTAATTCCAAATTAATCCATTTCGGGGTGCCAGTGAGGGGCGGGTAGGAAGAGGAGCTCAGTCATAATTACTAAAATAACTGAAATACACTGTATAAATATTAAGAATTATTATTCTAGCTGATTGGCCTTTTGCCCCTGATGAAATTGATAGAGAGAAGGAACCATTGCGGGGCATCTATCTACCCAGCTAGATGATAAAAGAGAGTGCTTCAATAATGCATTAAGCCCTTTCATGCAAATTGCCACTTACAGAGAGCTAATAAATGATTCTCTGTTAAGATGTTATTATTACTGCTGCTGTTTTTGTTTTGCATCCACGCTTGGATGTCTTTTTTGCTTAAATGTCCAGGAGTCTAATATTTAAGTTTCTTACTAGTTCTCTGTAGAAATATTTCCATAAAGTGTCCTCCCTGTGCCCCATTTTACTGTGTCATTAAAACAAACGGGTAAAATCATATAATTCAGTTGGACACAAAATTAATAGAACACACTCAGGTAATTATAATATGTCACATTCTTATAATTTCAAAGTGCAGGTTGTATCAAGCAGCATTATTTTAGAATGACAAATACACTTATTTTTGCTCTAACACTTCCACTACATTTTTGTACTTGTTGGCACACCAAGAGTACCCTGGAATTGCTCAGAGGTACACAGCTTATATAGGCAGCATTACATAGTAGAGAACTCAGATACAGGAGGTTTGGATGAAAAGCCTTGCACAGCTACTGAGTTGGTGGAATGACCAGGGGTGTAGTCATCCAGGGACTCAGGGGATCTTAGACCCCTTACTTTTTTGGGAGCAAGGTCCCAGCAGGGTCCCTATGTCTCCCGCATCCTTTGAGGCAACCATCATGAAGGGGGAGTGTGTTAGGCACTTAGAAGTGTCTTCTAACATGCTTCCTTGTCCTTTCTTGCTGACTGGAGACAATCAGAGTGAAAATAAGTGAGTCAGGCACTGAGAAGACTCTTCTCAGTAGCTAACACTCTCCTCTTTCACACTTATTGGCTCCTAGGGACATCTATTATTGTGAGAGAAGAATTAGCAAGGATCTAATTCTCAAACTAGCAGCAAAAAAAATAAAAAAGGAAGGGGGCTTGGCTGTAACTATCATGAAGTGACCCTGTATTTCTGAATTTGCCACCACACTACTGGGAATGACCACTCTCTCTGAGCCTGACCTACCACACAGGTTTGTTGTAAGGAGAAAGTGGATAACCTTCACGTAAGCCATCCTGAGTTTCTTGGAGGGAAGGGGTCATACAAATGTGACAAGTACATGGAATTTAATACACCCTCAGTAGGGATGGACAAATCTGTCAGTTTTGGTTCTCCGGGTTTCGCATTCCTCCAATCTTAAATTCAGTTCTCCACATTTTTGCAACAATTTGCATTTTTTTTTAAAAATCCACATAAAAATCTTTATCATTTTAGTGGAATTTCTCTTCATAAAAATAATTTTGTATGCAATTTTGCCTGATATACACATTTTTGCAAGCATTTTCTTCTAATATAATGCATTTTTGTATGTTACAGAATATTCACCAGTATGTGCTTTTATGCACCCGTTATCCTAGTATATGCATTTTTGTACACTATTTTCACATGAATTTATATGCACAATTTACTCTAGTATATGCATTTTTGTATGTTTTACTTAGCTGGACAACTGCTTTGAGAAATTCAGTGAAGTGTGAATTTCTAAGGAGGACTGTTTCAATTCACATACTGTTTTGACAAGTGTGAATTTAGTAGGTTCACCTTTAAATGCAAACTGTGTTGAATTTCTCTCCCCTTTCTAATCTCAGTGGTGCACCTAGGGGTGTATCTTAGGGCCAAAGTATGGGCCTCTGCATCCCAGGCCCCTCCAAATGAGCACCCAGACAATGGCAGATGATGGGGGCAGCATCAAATAGGCCCAGTGTCAGCACCTGGGCCAGCATGAACATGCTGGGACCCACTAGGACTGATGCTAGTTGCTTGCCATATCATTACATTCCTTCAGGAAGTGGCTGACCAGGCATGTATATGATTATAAATACTCATTTTATTATTTTTACTTTTAAAATATTCTGTCCTTTGCTAGGGATTTTCCAACTGCACAAATTCCACATTGGACATCCCACACTAAAAAAAAGGGGGGGCAATAAACACACAGCATGCGTTGCTCCTTGGTTAAACCCTGTATCCGCGGTGGTTTCTCCATAGGAGTCTGTAGTGTACGTCTAATTCTCTGCCCCCATTTTTCAAAATGCACATGATCAGCTTTCCAACTGCACAAAATGGTTTTAACTTCACATTTTGTGTCCAGTTGCACACTAAAAGAAACCTGGCCTTTTTTTCTTTTTTTTAAAACAAAATGGTGCACAGCATCAGGGCAGCAGAAGCAAACTGCATTTTATTCCTGCAGTCATGGTGGTGCTATGATTTAAGTGAGTTTAAAATGCGAAACTGCACATGCTCAGCGTATATCAGGGTTGGCAAACTTTTCCCATGTATTGGGGTTGGCAAACTCCCCCCTCCCCTGCCAACATATCAGGAATGCAGCAGCAGTGGTAGAGCATGGAATGGCAGTAGGGCTCAGTGGGGAGAGAAATGTTACATCTGTGCTTCACAACTAAAGTAATACACATGACCATCTCGAGGGGGCTCTCCGTAAGACCACTAAGCTCAGGGTCTAAAATTACCTATCTGCACCATTGCACCTCTTCGATTCTAAGCAATTGCATGTAGGCATTGGTGCCTGCTAGTGAGTACAGTTCATTTTAACTGGTTACTTTTGTAAAGCTGAAACAAATTTGGAATCACTCTTCAGATTCACAAGAATGGAGAGGCCAGATTGGGGTTTTTAGGATATGCATTTTGCTGTGCAGCTCCAAGTATCAATGGTTTAACCAGGGGTGTAGTCAGGGCCAGTGCTATCATTAGGCCAACTAGGCAGCCGCCTAGGGCGCAGACCTCAGAGGGGCGCAGTACTGACCTTTGAGGGGCACAGTTTTATACAGATTAGTTTTTTTAACCCTTGTAAAAATGCAACTGACAATTTATATTTTTTTATTTTAAGATAAATATCACAACAGTGCTATGGAGTATAATTAATTACAAAGTCTTATGAAAAATTTCTATATTGTTTTTTATTTATCCTTTTTATACTCGAGTGAGTAACAGTGTGCTTGTGCAATTTTAGGAATACTGACCATTTAGAAAACTATCAGACCTGGAAAGAACTTGAATTGCGTTTATCTAAAGGAAAAACAATTGATGATATTAACCAGCAGAAAATTAGGCAAGAAGAACAATATTGGTGACAAATCTTGGAACACTTGATTGCTTTGGTCATAGTTCTTGGAATACAAAACTTGGCATTCCGTGGTACAATTGAAAAGTTGTACAGTGCTAGCAATGGAAATTTTTTGAAGTTTGTAGAATATCTAGCCCTTTTTGATCCTATCATGAATGAACATTTGTGCAGAGTTAAAGATCAAGAAACAATGGTTCACTACCTAGGAAAAGATATCTAAAATGAGCTTATACAGCTTCTAGCAGGTGCTATAAAGCAGAAAATTTTAGCACATGCAAACTTAGCCAAATACTACTCAATTATTCTGGACTGCACACCTGATGTTAGTCATATTGAACAAATGACAATGATTGTACATTATGTTGATGTAATCAAACCATCAGATCATGAGATGTCTGAGCCTGAGGTTATCATAAGAGAACATTTCTTGGGATTTGTTCCACTAAAGGAGACTACAGGTGCCTTTATGACAGAAACTCTTCTTGGACAGCTTGAGCAAATGGCATTACCAATTGAGAATCTGTGTGGTCAAGGTTATGATAATGGGAGTAACATGAAAGGCAAAGAAAATGGCGTACAAAAGAGAGTCCTGGACATAAACCCACGTGCCTTTTTTGTGCCCTGCAATGCACACTCTTTAAACTTGGTAGTCAATGATGCCACTAAGTGTTGTCTGGAAGCAACTAGTTTCTTCAGTTTGGTTCAACAGATCTATAATTATTTCTGTGCATTGACTCAGTGTTGGCAAATTCTAACCAGCCATGTATCAGACTTAGGCATAACTGTTAAGCCATTGAGAGAAACAAGATGGGAGAGTCGGATCGATGCTTTGAAACCACTGAGATATCATCTTGGTAGTATATATGATGCTTTAATAGAGATCTTTGATGACACAAGCCTAAAAGGTTTATCTGGAAATACTTCCTGAATTGAAGCTAAGGCCCTTGCTGATGCAATTTGTAAGTTCAAGTTTGTGGTATTCCTTGTTCAGAACTTGGAAAAGTTACTTTTTTGAACTACAACTCCCATCAGCCCCAGCCAGCATGGCCACTGGATTGGGCTGATGGCAGTTGTAGTTCAAAAAAGTAACTTTTCCAAGCTCTGCCCTTATTACATGGTACAACATCTTTTTTGAAGTCACTCTTACAAGCAAGCTACTACAAAATAAGGAAGCTGATTTAAATTCAGCTACAAGCCAATTGCAATTGGCCAAGAATTACCTTGTGGGCTGCAGGTGTGATGAGGGTTTTCAACAAGTTTTGATAGATGCTACTGAGATTGCAAAGGACCTAGAAATACTACCAAACTTTGAGACAGAACAGGTTAGAAAAAGGAGAAAGAAACAGCAGTTTGAGTATGAGGCCCAAGAAGAGGCACTGCAAGATCCAAAGCAGAAATTCAAAGTAGGTTTCTACTATGCTGTCTTAGACATGGACATACAATCTGTGGAAGAGAGATTCCAACAGCTACAACAATATAATTCCCTATTTAGCTTCCTGTATGATATATACAGTATCAACAAAAAAATCTACTGAAGATGTGCAAGAATTTGGAAAAATAATTGATGCACAATGGAAACAAATATTGATGCTGAAGATCTGTGCTGTGAATTTATAGCAATAGCTTGAAGACTTCCAAAGTCTATGCCACCACAAGGAGTACTTCTCTTCATACTACAACAATAACTCCTGGATAATGTGCCTAATGTTTCTGTTGCTCTAAGGATCCTTCTCACACTTCCAGTGTCAGTGGCAAGTGGTGAACGCAGTTTCTCAAAGCTCAAACTTATAAAAACTTACATACGCTCAACAATGTTGCAAAAGAGACTAGTTGGCTTGGCAGCTATATCAATTGAACATGCCCAGGCATCAGCACTTGACCTGAAGGAACTGGTGACAAAATCTGCAAAGGAAAAGGCATGCAAAGTGATATTTTGATGTGCCTGAAATTGAAACTTTTAAGAGACTTAAATTTTAACATCACAATTCACAAGATTATTCAAAATAATTTGTGTGCTAAAACATTTTCTTTTGCATTTGAGAAAGATAATCAAAGATTGTTGTATTACTTATTCTTGCAAATTAAAATAAATCTAGCAGTTTCAAGTTTTGTGCTTTTCAGACTTCCCGGAAGATTGCTCTGTGGCTGCCTCTGAGAGAGCTCTGTCTCAGAGGAAGCTTTTTTCAGTTTAAAATCAGTCAAAAGGGAACTTTGACTGGTGTAAATGTTCTCCCAGGCAAGGGTGAACCGAATAGATTATCCACAGAAACTTCGTTGGGCTGTCGGTGGCTGGAATTGATCAGGAATTCCCTGGGAAAGGAAGGCATACCTAGCAGTCGAGGACGGAGTTAGGACTTCCAGCAAGCTGGGCTGAAAAAAAGCGAGACGTTTTTTCTTTTAAACGATCCACAACGGGCGAGCTTTATTCTGTCTAACCTTATCATTTGGCTTAAATTACCACAGTAAAAGGGATTTGTTTAAGAATCAGCAATTAAGATACCTGGGTGGGTTACACTTCTCTCTTTTATACAAGGAATTAAGGAGGAGGAAAGAAAATTTAAAAAGCTTATCTTATTTTTTATGGCAAAAAGCAGGCCTGAATTTGGAAACTATAAAGATTAAAACTGATGAGGGGCAACTTATCCGAAGAGAAAATCTGATTTAGATGATTATTTGATTGATATATGTCTGGGACTACTTTTTCTTGGACTACTTTCTTTAGACGAATCTGCTGTTCGTATATGTTACTAATTGTTCGGCGCTGTGAACCAAATTTGTTTTGCATTCTTGGACGTGCGGGAGATAAGAACTGTGCTGGCCAGATGTCAACAGGCCTGGAATATTAACTCCCTTATTGCTGGAAAAAGAAGCAAATTACTCTTTGCTTGGGAATTGTGGCTATATTGGAAATTTGAAGGGTTTTTTTTCCCGGCTTTAAGAATGACAATCAAAGAAGTGGCAGAGACCCTGGATGTACCCCTGGAAGGGTTTTCCCCTCTGGATATGTTTCAGAAGATAATGGATGAGATTAAGATAACGAAACAAGAACTGGGACAAAGTAGACAAGAGATGGCAACTGAATTTGGTAAAGTGAAACAGGAGTTGAAAGAAATAAAGGATTATATAAGAAAAGAAGCAGATGGACAAGCAATAGAATATGAAAAAGAAATTAAAGGGAAGGAGCAAATTCTGGAGATTGGATCAGATATATCAAATGTGGAATTGGAAAAAGATTTGGACTTTATGGCAAAAATTGAAGGGAGGATGCAAGTCCTGGAGATTGGAACAGATATATCAAGTGTGGAACTGGAAAAATATTTGGAGTTTGTGGACCCTGGAGATAAAGATTACTGTTTGGAATTCGGCGTTGTCCCTGGAGAAATTGATGAAGATATCAGAGATAAAGCTATCAATGTTTCGATGGAATTTCTGGACTGGAATGATTTGATGGAACTTGAAATAGAGAAAATTTATAGAATTAATTCCAGATATGTGACAATGGAAAAACTCTCAAGAGATGTGCTAGTGCATTTCGTAAAAAAGAGGAACAGAGATATGACTTTACAACAATATTTCAGCAACACATTCAGAATTGATGGCAAGGAAATATTTGTGATGAAGGAAATTCCCATCAGACTCTTACTATATGACTATGACAGCAAGATTATTATGGGTGCAAGGATGGAAGTTGGAAGATGGAATTAACACTGATAATGGAAAAATGGCTATTGAAATTATTGGTCCTAGTAGACTTGATGAGATGGATTAATTGACATGTTTATTTGAAGAAAAACCGAGGGATATATTTCTCAAGGAGTGGAAACCTCTCTTTGACTTTTTGCGGAAAGAATAAAGTGATGTTAATGAGATTTGATGATTAATTAAGATAACTACTGGAGGAAAGTGATTTTGTAATATATTAAGAGACAGGTTTGTTATATATCATAGACCTATAACTGATCTGCGACAAATCGGAAGTCAACATTTTATTTAATTGTTTAATTTGTTTTGTTTTGTTTTGTTGGAAAATTTGAATAAAATTAATGATAAAAAAAAAGTTTTGTGCTTTTCATTTTTTTTACAAGACATCTATTATTTAAAATTGAAATTAGCAATTTTTTGGGGGGGAGTGCAGGTAGTTAGCCTTGCCTAGGGCACAAAATAGCCTGGCACCGGCACTGGGTGTAGTCATCCAGAGGCTTGGGGGGGGGCTTAGAATCTACCTTTTTGAGAGCAGGGTCCTAGCTATGTGCCTATGTCCCTATGCTTTCCTGGAGCCAATCAGAGCGAAAGAAGGTGAGTCAGCCACTGAGAAGGCTCTTCAAGTTATCAATGGCATGGATAATCTTCTGGACTGGAATGATGTGATGGAGCCCAATATAGAGAAAATCTATGGAATTAACTGCAGCCATGTGACAATGGAAAAACTTTTAAGAGATGACCCAGTGTATTTTGAAAAAAAGAACAGAGATATGATTTTACAGCAGTATTTCAGCAACCTATTCAGAATGGATGGCAAGAAAATATTTGGGATAGAGGTAATCCCCATCAGACTCTTACTATATGACTATGGCTTTGACAGCAAGATTATTATGGAATACTGATAATGGAAGATTGGATATTGAAATTACTGGACTTAACAAGACTACTGAAGATGGAAGATGGAAAATGGAACTAATAGAGATAATAGAACAATGGCTACTGAAATTATTGAACCTAACAGATTCTGATGTGATGGATTAATTGAAATGTTTATTTTGACTATGGTTATGACAATAAGATTATCATAATTAGTAATGAGATGGATTAATCGATATGCTTATCTGGAAAAAAAAATTGATAGATATATTTCTTAAAGAATTGAAACCTCTCTTTGACTTTTTGTGGAAAGAATAAAGTAATGTTTATGAGATTTGATGATTAAGTAAGATAACTACTGGAGGAAAGTGATTTTATAATATGACTTAAGGGACAGGATTGTTATGTATTATAGACTTATGACTGATTTGATCTTTGACAAATGGGAAGTCAATATTTTACTCTTTATTTTTTATTTTATTTTTTTTTGTTTGTTTGTTTTTTTTTTCTTTTTTTCTTTTTGTTTAACTATTTTTGATTTTGTTTTTTGTCTTTGAATGTTTTATGATTTTGCCTTGTATGTTTTATGAAAATCTGAATAAAAATTATTGAAAAAAAAAAAAAATAAAATTGAAATTAGCAATTTTTTTGGGGGGAGTGCAGGTAGTTAGCCTTGCCTAGGGCACAAAATAGCCTGGCACCGGCACTGGGTGTAGTCATCCAGAGGCTTGGGGGGGGGCTTAGAATCTACCTTTTTGAGAGCAGGGTCCTAGCTATGTGCCTATGTCCCTATGCTTTCCTGGAGCCAATCAGAGCGAAAGAAGGTGAGTCAGCCACTGAGAAGGCTCTTCTCAGTAGCTAACACACTCCCCTTTCATAATGATTGGCTCCTAGGGACATCTGTTGTTGTGGAAGAAGGTCCGCAGGCAAAGGACTGAGGAGTGTGGAGATGACAACAGAGAGCATGCAAGCAAGGGGATGTGGCTGTGAGGGGGCATGGCATGACTATCAATTCATAAAGGGACCCTGCACTTTTGTATTTGCCACTACCCTTCTGGGTTTAACCTAAATGTTTGGGACAGATTATGGGTTTTGCAAACAACCCACAGGTGTATGATAAAAATTAAAAGTCAAGGCACTCCAGTCTCAAACTATGAATTTAGTTTTCTGTCCACCAAACCATAGATAGCAGGTGGCATGTGTTATCTATCTATCACTGTAAGGCAGAAGAAATATCTAGTACAAGCCAGGCCCTATATGACATATGAAACAGTTTTGTTTGTAGTAATAAAAAAGAGTGTTGCTGTATTTTGAAACAATTACCTGGTTGAGAGCTGTTGGTTATATCATAGAGCAAAGAAAAATACGACAGTAAATTCTGCTATGGAATTTGCAGCCACTATTGGCTATGATTCTATGGATGAAGACAGGGACATCACTGTGCCCCCTCATCTCTATGGTGCAGGCCATATTTGGCACTGGCAATCGGGGGCCAGCACCATCCAGGAGGGGTTAGTGGGGCACTGAAGGCAGGGCAGTGTTGTGCACTAAGCTTCCCAACACCGAGTGCTGCAGCTGCTTAGTGAGAGGGGGAGGGGCAAAGCACGGGGAGCTCAGCACGGGGTGGTCATGGTGAAGGTGCCAATCTGATGCTCCTTCCACCTTGCCCACACTGCACTGAGCACCCTGTGCCTTACCCCTCTCCCTCTTAGTAAACAGCAGTGATGCTTGGTGTGGGGAAGCCTGGTGTGCAGGGCCGCTCGGCCCTCACTGCCCCGTCAACCACTGCTGAAAACAATATTCCATTTGAACCAGAAGTGCTAGTGATTATATATAAAGTGTGGATATCCTGCAGCAAGTGAGAAAGTTGCAGACCTGTCCTATAGTAGGTGTTTGTCCATCCTCTGAATTACTTTTCTTCTTGTTTGCTTCCCAGTGATTTTATTCTGGGATCCTAAAATAGTTGTGGTGCATAGCACCCTCTCTCATCAGACATGTGAACAATGGCAACACTGTACCACAGTTCCATCTCAGCTTAAGGGAAGAAATTATGATGCCACAAAATTCTGAAAGGAATTTCTCAAGTGCTCTTGGAGGCAGTTTTACAAACTTATGAATATGGTCAATGCAGTACGCAATACAGGAGACAGCCATTTTTGAATTTGAATCACAGTTCCTAGAAATGTGGGTATTTAATGAAAAATGTTCCAGTAGGTAAGCTGGTGGTATCCTGTTTGCATGTTAGGCCGGAAGTGCATGTTTTCCATTCATCAGAGGTTGTAGCCAAACCTCTGTAGGCACACTTGTAATGTGATGTCATCTGATTGTGAGTTTCCTAACCCCACTCTACACTATTTGCTGTAGTTGGAGAGGCAATGAAAGTAAGACCATGATGACATTATGTCACCTAATTAATGCTCCTATGCATTGCAGGGGAAAGGGGGAGAACTCAACTCAAGAATATATCTTTTTGCAGTAGCTGACCTTTTTACTGTATTTTTAATGGCTTTTATTGTACTGTTTTTATTTGTTGTAAACTGCTTTGATATTTTTTAAAGAATGTAATAGCAATATATAAATATATTGATAAATAAATAAATAAATAAATATGGGAGCACAATGCTCGGAACACATAGTCTAGGTTTTAAAGACCTGCAGAATCAGAATCTTTTTTTTTTTGGTCAAAATTAAACATGGCAACTAAGACCCACATGACCTTTCCCACACAATAATATCATTTGAGTATGCATGCCATAATCTGATTCTGTGATATTTTGGAGATGCAGACTCATTTAAAAATTAAGTATCTGTTGTAAAGGCAGCAATAAATTCCACTCCGTGATGCTCCATACAAATTTTGAATGTCTGCAGCAGACTCTATCTACTTCTAGGACCATTGTTAAATGCTGCCTCTGCCCATGTATGCTGACTAGTTTTACATTTTGCCTCTTGTTTCCCCAAATGCTAAAGGAGAATTCTCAATTAAGACTACACTACAGCCTCTTTCATTAAAAATCTTGACTACATTCCACTGTTGCCTACACTGCATATTTAAATCCAGTTTCAAATGTGTTTACTCTGGGAACTACAGTTCTTTGAAAGACACGGAATCTCAAACAAAACAGCAACCTTGCAAAATTACAATCCACAGATTTCATTGGGGCAATCCATCATATTTAAACTTGATTTTAGGCTAGTTTAAGATCTGTAATGTAGATGTAACTCTAGAAATATCCTTGTAATAAAAAGCAGTTCTTGATGCTGCATCCTTATGATACCATTCTGGAGAGAGCTTTGGGATTTAAATTAGTTCCCCTAATCTTTCATCTATCAACTATCATTACATTATAATAAGAGGGGGAGAAGAACCCTTCTCTGTATGGTGTATTGCCAATAATACCTAATATTCAGAAGATTACTGAATGTCAGGTGTAAATGGAGAGTGCACGAAATGATAAATGAAGACGTGCCAAACGTTAAAGTTATCTAATACCTTCTAAAGTGGGTTGATTCTCATAAATCTATGATAAATGACTTGTAAAATCAATTAAGGAGAAATAATGTTCATTTAATCAGGCAGCAAGGGAGAGACAGAGAAAGAGCTTCATAAAGAATTACTATTAATTCCTTTCAAATTCAATATTTGCCTATGATCATAGACAGCAACCATCTCTCCAAGCACAGATCTGCTTAACTAGCAAACTTGTTATTCCTAAATTCTTTTTCAGGAAAATGGTTAGCATCCCACACTGCATAGGAAACTGCAACAGTTCATGGAAGGCATACTTTCCTTTTCCTTGGTACTAGATGACATGTATCTAGTGCAGTAGAAACACTGCTTTTTGTGAACAGAGGTCTCAAATTACGTGCCTGGCTGCAGATGATTTTCTGTAATATTTTGTGGCAGATTTGTCAGCATGGATTTGTGTGCTTTTGTGTCAGTTGTGGTTCCATTTTGCTTAATGTGTGGCTATTGACAAGCAGATGGTTTGAATGTAGCTCTTCTGTTCAGGGCCGGCTTCTCAAGATCGCACAAAGTGGAACAATTGCCTTTTAACACATGTCAAAAACCCTTTTGCCAATGTAATCATGGGGATCAAAGGGCACATATTTAGCCCATTCATTTCATGCATGCACATATGAGGACAGGTGAGTCCAATTTCGTAGACAAAGTAGTTTATTATATATCTCAGCCACACACACAGTAGAAAATATAGATAGCTACTAGTTATGTCCTGCTGATCTATGTTGCCAAGAGTGGAATTCTGCCCTCTACTGTATAAATAAAGGGGAAGAGAAACTGCTGTATGTGTTTGCACTTGTCTTTTCAGTCAGCATTAACTAACTCTTATATTCATTCAAGTGACTATTTCCCTTTCCAAGGATTTACACAGCTACTTCCCCTGAAATTAAATGGCTGCTTTTCTTCTGTGCTTTGCCCTATGCCTAGAAGCAGAGATGGGGAACCTGTGGTTCTCCAGATGTTGTTGGACTCCAGCTCCCATCATCCCTGACCATTGGCCATGCTGGCTGGGGCTGATGGGGGCTGGAGTCCAGCAATAGCCAGAGGACCACAGGTTCCCCACCCCTGCCCCGAATGAAAAGAGCAGCCATCCCAGGGTGCCCATAAAAGATGCTGTTGTTGAAATGGCTTTTGGTGCAAGCATAGAATTGCAGGATTCCAACCAGGATGCCTCCCAATACTGCTGTCATTCTTTATAGCATTTATGAGTCAAATTTTCTGCACAACATGGGACACTCAACGCAATATACAGCATACTGTTAAAACTGCAATATTTATTTATTTGTTTTATTATACCGGTATACCACCCCATAGCCGAAGCTCTCTGGGCGGTTTACAGTAACTAAAAACATTAAAACAAATACAATTTAAAACAGATCTTATAAAAAAAATTTAAAACAATTTAAAAATTTAAACAGTATAAAACACATGCTAAAATGCCTGGGAGAAGAGGAAAGTCTTGACCTGGCACCGAAAAGATAACAGTGTTGGCATCAGGCACACCTCATCAGGAGGATCATTCCATAATTTGGGGGCCACCACTGAGAAGGCCCTCTCCCTTGTTGCCATCCTCCGAGCTTCCCTTGGAGTAGGCACCCGGAGGAGGGCCTTTGATCTTGAACGTACTGTACGGGTGGGTTTGTATCGGGAGAGGCGTTCCATCAGGTATTGTGGTCCCAAGCCGTGTAAGGCCTTATAGGTCAAAACCAGCACCTTGAATCGAGCTTGGAAACATACAGGCAGCCAGTGCAAGCAGGCTAGAATCGGTTTTGTGTGTTCGGACCGTCTGGTCCCTGTTACCAATCTGGCCGCTACATTTTGCACAAGCTGCAGTTTCTGAACCGTCTTCGAAGGCAGCCCCATGTAGAGTGCATTGCAGTAATCTAATTTGGAGGTTACCAGAGCATGGACAACTGAAGCCAGGTTATCCCTGTCCAGATAGGGACGTAGTTGGGCCACCAACCGAAGTTGATAGAAGGCACTCTGTGCCACCGAGGCTACCTGAGCCTCAAGTGACAGAGATGGTTCTAGGAGAACCCCCAAGCTACGAACCTGCTCTTTCAGGGAGAGTGCAACCCCATCCAGGACAGGTTGGACATCCACCATCCGGTCAGAAGAACCACCCACTAGCAGCATCTCAGTCTTGTCTGGATTGAGCCTCAATTTATTAGCCCTCATCCAGTCCATTGTCGCGGCCAGGCACCAGTTCAGCACATTGACAGCCTCACCTGAAGAGGATGAAAAGGAGAAATAGAGCTGCGTGTCATCAGCATACTGATGGCAACACACTCCAAAGCTCCGGATGACCGCACCCAACAGTTTCATGTAGATGTTGAACAGCATGGGGGACAGAACTGACCCCTGTGGAACCCCATACTGGAGAGTCCAGAGTGCCGAGCAATGTTCCCCAAGCACCACCTTCTGGAGGCGACCTGCCAAGTAGGAGCGGAACCACTGCAATGCAGTACCTCCCACTCCCAACTCAGCCAGTCTCCCCAGAAGGATACCATGGTCAATGTTATTGAAAGCTGCTGAGAGAACAAGGAGAATCAGCAGAGTCACACTCCCCCTGTCTCTCTCCCGACAAAGGTGATCATACAGGGCGACCAAGCCTGTTTCCATGCCAAAACCAGGCCTGAAACCCGACTGAAATGGATCCAGATAATTGGTCTCATCCAAGAGTGTCTGGAGCTGGCCCGCAACCACTCGTTCCAGGACCTTGCCCAGGAATGGAACATTTGCTACTGGCCTATAGTTATTAAGATTTTCTGGGTCCAGGGAGTGTCTCTTCAGGAGTGGTCTCACTACTGCCTCTTTCAGGCAGCCAGGGACCACCCCCTCTCGCAGAGAAGCATTAATCACTTCCCTGGCCCAGCCGGCTGTTCCATCCCTGCTAGCTTTTATTAGCCAAGAAGGGCAAGGATCCAGCACAGAAGTGGTTGCAGGAACCTGTCCAAGCACCTTGTCAACGTCCTCAAGCTGCACCAACTGAAGCTTATCCAAGAAATCGGGACAAGGCTGTGCTCTGGATACCTCACTTGATTCACCTGCTATAACACTGGAGTCTAAGTCCTGGTGGATGCTAAAGATTTTATCCTGGAAGTGCCTAGCAAATTCATTACAGTGGGCCTCAGATGGTTCTACCATGTCCCTGGGGCCAGAGTGTAATAGCCCCCGGACAATTCTGAAGAGCTCTGCTGGGCAGCAGAGTGATGATTTGATAGTGGCAGCAAAATATTTTTTTTTGCTGCCCTTACTGCCCCTAAATACAACTTACCATAGGCATGAAACCAAAAGCGCAAAAAATAGAGCAGCAGCGAAGTTCAGGAAACCCAGCCAGAACTAGCCCTCATATGCATTTGTAGGAATGGATCTTTATAATAAAACTGAGGAAGGAGGCTTTGCAGGTATCCCTGAGCGGGGCACTCTATGTAGGGGGTGGTGGTGACAAACCTGGTGTCCTCCAGATGTTGCTGGACAGCTACTCCCATCATCTCTGACCATTGGTCATGAGGAACAGATGGGAGTCCAGCAACATCCGAAAGGCCACAAGTTGCCCACCCATCGTGGCATGTAGCTGCCACCCCGAGCCTTTCTCTTTGCCCTCATATTATCAGAGTTAAATGGAAGGCATGTGGAGAAGGAGCCTTAGACACTGATCTTAGCAACACATTCCTGCAGCTTCTCTTGCTTTTGTTCCATCACCCATTGTCTCCTCTTTGCTGGTACATGGAGGACTCTGCCCCGCCTGACCGCAGTAGAAAGGGGGTGGAGACTAAGCAATGGGGTTGGGGGAGGAGCAGGAGGGTAGGAGATGCTACGGCTGCAGTTCCTTTACAACCTGCAAAGCTCTTAATAAGACAGTGAGGTTTTTTAGGTTTTGACCTGGCAAGTTTAGATCAGGAAAACTCTTCTCCACAGTTCCCAGTGGTCCAATTCTAACTAATTTCCCTTCTATACGTGGTGGATTTGTACACTGGTTAGAGTGGCTAGGACTGTGCCTGCCCACTTCACCCACGTCTGTGTTCTCCAGACCTCCGCATAGCAATCATGCTTGAGCAGAACCTAAGCATGAAATACCCAATACCAGCATTCTCCCACCTGATGCCCTCCAAATGTTTTGGACGACAATTCCCCTCAGCCCCAGCCAGCCACGTTGGCTGGGGCTGATGGGGATTGTCGTCCAAAATACCTGGATGGCACTAGGCTGGGAAGGCTGATTAGGCTTAAAACATGAAATCAATATCCCTTGTAAAATCTGGGAACTGAATAAGTGATTCAGGCCTATACTCAGTTGGTTTTTCATGCGTGGGCATTATGCAGCCAAGACACGCACATGGAGGCATCTGGTGGTCCAGGTGTTTGTGGTGGGTTCTTTGGGTGGCTTTGTTCTGATCCCCCACCTCACATAGTAGCAGGTACATTCATCAGAACCAGCCCTTTATCCCTTTGAGGCATCCAGGGGGACTGGCATTAAGCAGCCACTGGATCTTTCAGCACTTAATTTAAAACCAAAGTGCTACTGGTCAAAGGCAAACATTACAGAGGTGCCAGAACAAAACTGCCACTGTGAGTGCACACACGCACGCACGAAGACACATCTGGCGATGGAAGCCTTTTGTCTTTGTCCTTTCAACTCGCTCAAAATATTACTCAAAACACTTTGAGACTAAATAACAATCATCTGGAAAGTGGGTCACCTTCTTACTTCTCTCTGGGCTCAGTAAAAGCAGAATTCATCCTTCTCCTCTGCAGCAATTACAGCTGCATTGCAGAAAGAGCTACAGGGTGGTTTAGTCTTCCTGGAGGAACTAGCAGAAGCTCTTTCCCAATCCAGTGTAGTGGCAAGAGTCACAGTCTGAATCTCCCTCTGAGCAGCAGCTGCTACTACATACGCAGTACAATCCTAAGCATGTTGACACATGTTCAGAAGTAAATCCCACCATGCTCAATGAGGCTGATAGCGCAATCCCATGCATGACTACTCAGAAGTGAATCCCACTGAGTTCAGTGGGACTATTTCACAGTTAAGTAAGTATCCTTAGGATGAAATCCTAATCACATATACTAGGCAGGGTTGCCAGGCTCAGGGCATGAGAATGATCCTGTATCTTTAGGAGAGGAGAAAGTCAGCCAAGTACAGGTGTTCTTGCAACACTGTAATGAGAAAAACCACAAGGTGGAATTCTCCCTCCCCCCTGCACAACTTTTAAAGATACAGAAGACCTCTTGGAGGCTGGGCCTGGCAACCAAGAGGTCTTCTGTATCTTTAAAAGTTCTGCAGGGGGAAGGGAGAATTCCACCTTGTGGTTTTTTCCCATTACAGTGTTGCAAGAATACCTGCACTTGGCTGACTTTCTCTTCTAAAGATACAGGATCAGTCTCAGGCCTTGAACCTGGCAACCCTATCTACCACTGAACTATAGTTTGTAGGAAATTTAGGCTGCATTCCTATCCCCAGTTTCCTGGGAGTAAGCCCTACTGAACTCAGTGAGATTTACTTTTGAGTAGAAATGTATAGGATTGTGCCATTATTCATGTGCTTCAATCTCACATTGAAATGAGTAGGATTTTAAAGTGCCTGACTTTCATGGGATTGCCCTTTTTGGTTACAACCAAGCATGCTGTTGGGTACTTCTTAAGCCAACAAAGTCAATGGACTTACATTGCTCTAACTCTGTATTGGTTTGTAGGAACAGTAATATTTTCTTTTTTGTCCACATGGGTTCTTCTGTCCATGAGTCATTTTTAAAAGCAGCAGTGAATCTGCAGTTGTTTAAGCGTGGCTTAGTTCCATTGAGCCCTATTATGATTTCTTAAATTTTTCTGTAGAACCTGCTGCTCATTTGTTAACCCCTTGTTATTGTTACATATCTCAGTCACACAATGGCCTTTCTTCAGTTTGAATAATGACGTTTTGTAAAGAAGTCATTCCACTGGAAAGAAGTTTACAAGATCCTCAGACAAATGGTTTTACAAGATCAAACTTGCTTTTTTTAACATTGCCAGTTGAATTGAAAGATGGAATGGCCTAGATATAAGTCATGAATAATTTGAAAAGACTTCTCTTTTTTTCTCATTGAAAGCCTCTCTTCTCTCCCCCCCCCTTTCTCAAGGCATTGAAAGCTGAGGATTTTAGAAAAAAGAAACTGAGGTGAGAAAAGGCAGTTTAATTTTGAAGATGAGAATACAGAGTGTGAGTTTCAAACCGGATTTTATTATCATATTATTATTATTATTAGTTACTATCACACATACCGCACACTTCCTCCAGGGCGCTCAGTGGGGCTTAAAGATGCTTCCCAGGTGGTCCCCCCTCCATGCAGCATACAGAATCAGGCCTGATTCAGTAACAGAACAGCATCTTGGTTCTTTCAATGTAGAAGATTCCCTGGGCCAGTTGAAAAATAGGAAAATGTAGGTCAAAACAGCTGGAGGAGGAGTAGATTAAATTATTATTAAATTATTATTAGACGTGTGGACTGTCACTTTTCATACATATGATTGCTCTTTTCATTCATATTAGAGAACAGATACAATAGAAACAGGGGTGTTATTTAACATTCAGACATACTGTGCTCTCCCATCCTGCAGTCTGAAGCAGTACTATAGTCCAGGGACATAGCATATCCTGTGTTATGTAGGCCCCTTAGTCATTGGGATGTACTATTATAAAGGAATTGGATGTTACTGTTCTGGACTGGTACTGAGTGTGGACTAAGCTGTTTATGGACTGCTGTGTATTATACAGAGATGCATGTTTTTCCTGTCTGGTACAAATCTTCCATGTTTGTCCATTGGGGATTATAGGGCTAGCTTGCCAACCTAGCAAATACTCTGAAGCTCAAATAGCAAGGAAAACTCCTTTGTGCATTAGAAATGGCACATCTCTCACCTGCAGGCAGGATCATGAAAAGCTCCAAACTTCCTGTTGCCTGTAACCTGGGCACTAACATTTCCTGCTGGCTGAATTATGCTGGGTGGAGCATGTGATTGACAAGAGAAGTCTATAACAACAGGTAGGTAGCCAACATGCAGGTTAGATCAAGGTGGCTCTCAGTGTGATAGGAAGTAAGGGCTACATCTAGGGTTGCCAGGCTCAGGGCCTGAGAATGATTCTGTATCTTTAAGAGAAGAGAAAATTCAGCCAAGTGCAGGATTTCTTGCAACACCGTAATGGGAAAAACCACAAGGTGAAATTCTCCCTTCCTCCTGCACAACTTTTAAAGATACAGAAGACCTTTTGGTTGCCAGGCCCTGCCTCCAAGATGTCTTCTGTATCTTTCAAAGTTGTCCAGGAGGAAAGGAGAATTTCACCTTGTGGTTTTTCCCATTACAGTGTTGCAAGAAAACCTGCACTTGGCTGAATTTTCTCTCTCTTAAAGATACAAGATCATTCTCAGGCCCTGAGCCTGGCAACCCTAGTGGTAGAGCAGATGCTTTACGTTTTCAATCCATGACATCTCCGGGTAGGAATGCAAGAACACTCCTGTCAATCAGTGTATACCAGGGATGGAGAACCTGTGACACCCCCCAAGATGTTGGACTACAACTCCCTTCATCCCTTACCATTTGCCATGTCAGCCGGGCTGAGCAGTGTTGGAGTCCATTAATGTCTGTGTTCAATGGACCAATGGTGTGATTCAGTGGAAAGAAACTCCCTATATTCTAGAAATCAATAGGATGTAAAAGATTGTTGAATTTTGGCTGGATTGTGCCTCTGATAAAGCAGCATTGTCAATTTATATTGTACTTTACATGGTGTAACCCTATGGATAGAATGATTTTACATTTCCCCTTTTTCTGCTCAAATCTAGGACACAGCCTAGTGCCTGTGGTTGTCCAGGTCGAGCATGGGCCAAAGCCCCAGGGGCCTGGAAGGGGCCCTTTCTGACTCAGCCTCCATTCCCACTCCCCCCTGCCAGGCCCCACATGGTTTTCAGTGGCTGGCAATGGTGCCACTTTTGAATATGAACCAAGCTCAGATTCCACCACTGTGGCTGCCCACCATTTTAAGTCATCCAACATGTAATGCCACGACCCACAGATCTATGTAATTTATTGATTTCATAGAACTAGCCCATAGATCTATAAAAAATATTAATTTCATAGAACTATAGTCTGGGTAGGACCAGGGGCTGTGGCATTGTGTTTTGGGTAACTTCAGATGGCTAGCAACCACTGTGGATGGAACTGAGCTTTGCTTCCATCCCAAGGCACCACTACCTGTCCACCACTGAAGTGTGTCCAGGGCCCCAGTGGAGGACAGTGAATGGTGTTGGTGCTGTTGCTAAAGGAGTGGTGGTAGCAGAGAAAGCATGAGATGGCCGCATTGCCACCACTCTTCTGTCTGGGGGGGGCATCACTGGCAACATCTCAGGGCCCCCAAAAGTCTGGCTCCAGCCCTTCTAGAACAGCTGAGGTTGTAGCAGCTCTGGAATTTTTTTAAAAGGTTTTGCCCTGATGGATCAACAAGAAATGCAGGCTAAGCTTCAAAGTGAGTAAACCTAACAGTGACTTTGAAGGAAATGCTTTCTGGTTCTGTATTACAGCAACACACTACAGCTTTAAAAACCCACCACCTATATGCACTTTTCATGTTCAGGCTAAACATTTAGTTGATTAATCTAGCAACAAAATCGATTCAAACTTGATGCCCTATTATCACCATTCCGTATCACATTTTGGGAGAGCATTTGTCCTGCGGTGTTCCAAACAGGTGGCAAAGAGGTATACTACTTCCCAGCGTGTTCCCCTCTAGGGGTGGGTGGGGATATCAAGTTCAATTGGTTAATCAGAAGAGACATTTTCTCATAGAAGAAATCTTTTAAGACTTTATCAAAGGCACTGAATAAACCATGAGTAATCCAAGTTCAGTGCCTGAATGTCAGCTGTGTTCACAGAAACCATGCATAGGAATTTCCCCAATAATGCAAACATCTTGCTGTATTTAAGTTCTTCATAGACAGTGTAGCAGGGTCAGGGGTATTGGGTTTTGCCTTCCTTGTGAATGCAACATGAGATGCAGGGATGTTTGGGGAAGGGAGGAGAGGAGGTAGGGGGACGGCAAGATTTATTTTGTGGCCACAGATTTAGCTCCTTCCATTCTGTAGTGGGATACCATTAAGAAAATAGGGAGCTATCTTATACTGAGTCAGACCATTGGTCCATCTTGCTCAGTACTGTCTACACTGACTGGCAGCAGGCTGTCCAGGGTGTCAGGCCAGGGTCTCTCCCAGTCTTCTTTGGAGATGCCAGGGACTGAACCTTGGACCTTCTGCATGCAAAGCAGATGCTCCATCACTGAGCTACTGCCCTTCCCCAATAATGTCATATATATATAAACTAGTCATGACTAATGCAGCCCCTTGAGAGTGAAGTCATATTTAATGTGTTAAGAGTGCAGTGGAGATTGTTTAAGAGCATCCCTGATGCTCTGAAAAGTTTACAGTGTAAACAGTTGCACATGTTGTGTCACTGGATGAATTCTGAGGGTGGGGGTCATTTTTGACATGTTTCAGCTTGAATTGGGGGTGGTGGTGGTGGTAGAGGGCACTGATTGGCTAATGCCTATAACATTATAATCAACTCCACAATCCTCACACATTTATACATTTGAAAAAATGTTTGTGAATCCTGTTCTTTATGATGATGAAGGAACCTAAATGGGAACATTTTTTAAAAAAATGTGTTATAAAAACGTCTTTATACCACCTACTACTTCATTCTCGAGGGGCACTGTACACCTGTTTAAATACCAATATTAAACTCATCATATGGAACAAAATGCAGCTGATAACCCAGGCAGAGTTAAAATTAAGATGAAATAAAATAACCCACTGGACTTCAGTGGCAACAAAAGGCCTGGGAATATAAATGCACCTTTAATAGGTGCTGGAATGTCATTAATGTCGGTGCTCACCTGAGCTCAGAGGGGAGATGGTTCCACAATAAGGTTCACAACAATAGCCACGATCGTGTCAACAGCCCACCTGATGCATGAGTGGAGGGACAAGATTGATGGCTGATCTACCATATCCACCCCATATATTTAAAGCCCTTTCCCCTGCCAAGAATCCAGGGAACTGTAGTGGGAATTGTAGTTCTGTGTGTGGGTAAACTTCAGTTTCAAGGATTGTTTGGGAGACAGAAAATTGTGCTTTAAATGTATGGTGTGTATGCAATCCAGGGCTGTTTGACAGATTTCTTGGATGCATTTTATTGTAATGTATTCTCCAATGAAAATGAAATGGACTGCCTTCAAGTCGATCCTGACTTATGGCTTACCACCCTATGAATAGGGTTTTCATGGTAAGCGGTATTCAGAGGGGGTTTACCGTTGCCTCCCTCTGAGGCTAGTCCTCCCCAGCTGGCTAGGGCCTGCTCAGCTTGCCACAGCTGCACAAGCCAGCCCCTTCCTTGTCCACAACTGCCAGCTGGGGGGCAGCTAAAGGTAAAGGTGTCCCCGCACTTGTAGTGCGAGTCGTTTCCGACTCTTAGGGTGACATCTTGCGCCGTTTACTAGGCAGACCATATATATGGGGTGGGATTGCCAGTTCCGTCCCTGGCCTTTGTTTACCCCCCAGCATATGCCGGGTACTCATTTTACCGACCACGGATGGATGGAAGGCTGAGTGGACCTTGTGATGTTCCTGCTTATATTGTAAATATGGTAAGTGCTGGTTATATAGAAGATATATGGTAAGTGGAGTGAAAGAGGAGGGGGAGTACATGAGCAGTAGAATGCTGAATGATTGGCTGAGCGTTTGAATGGCTGGGAGTATAAATGGAAGAATGACAGTTGAATCTGGGTGGAGGTTTGGTGGTGAATTGAGGTGGTGGCTGTGAGGTGGTGTTTGGAGGTCGTTGTTGTTGTTGAGAGTGAGTAGGAGTTCTGAGGCAATTAGTAAGAAGTCAAGTACATAACAGAATATAGATGAAATCATACGCTTGTGAAACATTCCTTAAGTAATCTTGTTATTTCTAATTCTTAATAAATATTTCTTCGTTAAATAAAAGCCTGATTCCTTCAGCTGGGATACACATACCAGGGGGAATAGCAATGTAACCAAGGCTGAACAGTTTGTATCGAATGGTGGCAGCGGCGGATCGGAGGAAAGTGTATCCAGTCCCACACAGAAACCCAGGGCTGTATGCTTCAGAGTCAAGGGGCTGCAGGGGGGTTTACAAATTACCTATACCCATTGACACAAGGTATCGGAATAGCCAGGCAGAGACTAGGCACAGTCTATTGGCTAAAAGGGTTACAGAGTGTTGGGTGGTGCTGCCTAGCAGTGGGATCTTTTGAGATCGGTGCTAGTGCTGTAAAGGGTAAGAATAAACCTGACGTTCCTGTCTGCTGGTAGCCCCAAAGTGAGAGCTTCACAGGTGGTGCTGGGGAAGGATGTCACAGACCTCAACCCCTTTTACCGGAGATTCGACTTCCTCCTTTTGTTGGAATCGAACTCCGGCCATGAGCAGAGCTTCGGCTGCGTTACCACCGCTTACCACTCTGCGCCACGGAGGATCAGTATTGGGGGGCAGCTGGGCTCCTTTAATACATCAGTATATATATCAAGGTAATATTCCATAATAAGAAATGCTGGAGTCAAAGGACTATAACATGTGCCGATTAAAATACCCCAGTTTAATGATATTCTTTGTGTTTTTAAAGTTTTGTAAGTTGCTGAGAGAGACTGTGTCTCTCACTAATAAAGCAACTAATAAAGTGAAATCATCATCATCATTATTCATTGGTGAAAATGTCCTTATGACTGCTTTTAAAATCTTGTGCCTGCCTTTGCTCTCACAGACCTGCCCATGTTGTATGAGATTATTCCATAACTTCTCACTGAGCGAATTCCCAGCACAGATGAATAGCCAGGAATATCCTACTATAAAATCCGTAGCAGATCTGCCCCAGCTATGTAATATGATTCAAAAGCAAAGACCAAGTTTCAAAACTGGGTGCCATCTGTTTAGCTGAACTGTCAAAACTACAATGGGTCCAAAGAGATATCACAAACAATGCGGCTGGAGTTGTATTACATGAAGGAATGCTCTGCATAGTATTTTCTCTATATTCCCTGAATTGTCAAAATAAGCAACCACTTCCTAGAAACAGGAATGTTTTGCAATGTGGAAACATACTTTGTGGTAGACCTTCATTTGCAAAAGTCTGCCAAATCCCCTCCCCCTGCCATTAATGCAAATTTGTTTATTATGGCCAGGATTGGGGGGGGGGTCAAGAAGGCTTGGGAAAAATGGTTAGTATGATCCACACCATGCATTTGGCAAGAGAGAGAATTGAAAGCATTTCCCTGGAACTCAATCAAGGGACAAAATTCTTCTTTGTGAGTAGCTTGATAATTCTTGACTTCAATATTATGCTCTGGGGAAGACAATGAATCTGAGAATGAGACAGAATGGAACATTTGTAGTTGATATCTACCAGATAGAACAAAGGAGAGGATTAGAAGACAGAACTCTAATGTTTGCATACATAGATCATCGTTTACGATCAGTTGCAAAATATAAAGCCCTTGCTCTGCACAGATTTCATTCCAACTTCGATGGTATTGCTTTTACAGCCTCTCCCATCTCAAAGAGCTCTACCAATGACTATCAATCATAAATGCTAAATAGAATTACCACATATAAAAAT
This sequence comes from Rhineura floridana, assembly GCF_030035675.1. Classification (NCBI taxonomy): domain Eukaryota; kingdom Metazoa; phylum Chordata; class Lepidosauria; order Squamata; family Rhineuridae; genus Rhineura; species Rhineura floridana. The sequence goes on along the minus strand of NC_084486.1, from coordinate 29,476,326 downwards.
AGTATTCCCTAAATAAGAAATGCTGGAGACAAAGGGCTATAAAATGTCCAGATTAAAATTAGATTAGCATGTCTGAAATGTAACGGATATGGCACCTCTTTAACCTCACAATTCTCTGGTAGCTTAACCTTGGTTCTGCGGCCCAAACACAGATAAGGTATTATAACAGTTTCAAATGTTGCTCAAACTTTGGGGATGCTCCAGGAGAACACTCCATAACTGAAGGCAATGGGTTACCAAGAAAGCCTTCCTAGGTGCCTTAGTTTGGAAATAGACAATAGGAATCTTTCCCCCCCAATGAGAGTTGAAGGTGGGATGGGAGAACCATCATTGCCCATTGTGTATATTCCTATTTTTCTTAAATGGCTTTTCAATTAGCTTGGAAAAGTTACTTTTTTGAACTACAACTCCCATCAGCCCCAGCCAGCATGGCCACTGGATTGGGCTGATGGGAGTTGTAGTTCAAAAAAGTAACTTTTCCAAGCTCTGCAGTTGGGACCATTTTACAACAGAAATGTTGAGGGGGCTCCCTGTGCAGATTGATGAAGATGTGATTTTTTGTTTTGTTTTGGAGAACTTTATATGATCAAGCTGCTATGAAATGCATGCACTTTAATGTTTAGCCTGTATAAATTCTTTGTGCACTTCACAGTATAGATTTATAAATTGCTGTGCATTTTATATGATCAAGCTGTTAGGAACTATGTGCACTTTAAACTTTTAGCCTTTTATGAAAATTTTATACACTTCCTTAGTCTTTGTACCATTTGGTATAGTACTACTGTGCAATGGCTGCTGGTGGTATTATTGTTGACACACAATGGCATTGGAATGTTTATTATATTTGTCATTAAGTGATGTTTTAATGATTGAGAGTTTGTTTTATGATGACTTTAAAATGTAATAATGTTCATAGACTATTGATGAGGACAGACTATCACCAGCTCATAACTCTGGTGCTCAAAAGCTTACACAGGCTGCCCATGTGCTACTGGGCCTAGTTCAAGATTCTTGTATTAATTTATAAGGCTGTTAACAACTTGAGTCCCAGATACCTCAAGGACCACCTGATCCCTCATATTATTGTTGTTGAGATTTTTAATGTTTTAATGTATTTGTATGTTTTTATTTTGTACATCGTCCAGAGTGGCTGGCCAGCCAGCCAGATGGGCGACTAATAAATTTAATAAATAAAAATAAATAAAATAAATGTCCCTGCTCAATCACTGAGGTCTTCAGGGGGAATCACTCTTAGTGGGCCCCCATGGCTTGGATGCATGGCTCGCATCCACCAGGAGCCATGTGTTCAGTAGTGCGAGTACAGTTTTATAGAACTCTCTTCCAGTTGAGGTCTCCCTTTTGGGGCTTACTGAAGACTTTTTTCTTATTGCAGTTGGCTTTGTAATTGAATTCCGATTTTACAATTTTAACTCATTTTTAGTTTTATTGTATTGAGTCTCTTGTACACTGCTTAGTGATTATTGTAATTCACTAGTACGCAAGTTGTCGAAGTAATAAAAAAATGGAGTTATTTGTTGTATTGTCATGTTTTGAAATGATTTAGTGTTTGTTATTGTAATGATATACTAATTTGCATTTTTGTTGTTCTGTCGTGAAGTGCTTTGTGTATAGTTATATGGAAATGGCATACAAATGTAAATAAATAAGTAACTATAGCCAAACTATCTAGTGGCATTTTACATCAATCCCCTTCTGCTCTAACACACAATGATCTCTTGATTTTTTCTAGAAATTGGGCATAAAAGACTGAGGAAAGGAAGCAAGTGACAGAAGGCAAGAGAGGAGAACAGGAAAGAGAAGGTCACGGTTTTGCCGCTTCCAATGCGTCTCCACCTCTCTCTTCTGAAAACGGGGGCACACACCGCTAGCCAAAGCCCACCCCTTTTTACTATAAAACCTGGTGGGAGCAGCTTGAGGGCATTTTTTTAAAAAGTCAGCTTCAAAGGGATTCCACAATTGATCAGCAGATCAACTGGTTCCCCCTCCAGGTATGGCTAATGGAAACGCTTTGCTGTAGGTGACTAGTGTGTTCAGGGCCATGAGAGAGAAAGAGAGAGGGGGGGGGCAAGGCTTGGAGGACTTGTCCAAAGAAATTGGATGAATGCTAATATTGGTCAGTAAAGTGTTGATGTATCAGAGTACAGTATCAGAGTACAGATGGTGGGTGTGATTTGCTGTCCCTTGTTCAAAGCATGACAAGGTTAATTATTTCTGGTATGATTCTGTCTGCAACCTTCCCAACCTGGAAATAATAGTTTAAGGGAGTGCCTCAATAGACCCATTATTGTTATCTGGTCAAAATATGGTATTGGGACAGGAGAAAAAAAAACCCATGCATGTACACTTTTTATACCACTTTCAGTTCTCTGGGAGAAAAAAAAAATCCATCTCCCAGTCTGAGCTGTCCTGGCCTGGCTTGACATGCAAATAGTAACTACAAGAGGGCGCTATTGGGCAATCATGATGGAACACTGAGAGTTGCCAGCTGGTAAGCAGGTGCTGGAAAAGACAATTTGGTCCCTGGGAAAAAAACATTTGTGGTTCCTATCTCTCTCCCTCCTCCAAGTCTTAAGTTCAACCCTCATCCTTTCACACAGTCTTTCTAGGAGGGTATTTACATGTTATGGACAGCAAACATAGCCTTGCAACTCAAAGTACTCTCAATAGGGAACTGCAGCCAATCTTGGCTCTCTAATTAATCTACCACTACCTTTTCAGGGGTATGGTTAAAAAACAACAACAACAGATGCACACCTAAAAAGCATAATGTGTGAACTGACCCTGTGTAGGAAACAATGTGCAGCAAACTATTATAAAATATCCCAGCAACTGAAAGCAGGCTTATTTACTGTATAGGACACTCCCTTTCCTTCTTTGCAACCACTAGCTTTTAAAATTAAGTGAATACTAGTGACAAGAAGACAAAAATCAGGGTGTTTTGGTGTAATGAAGGAATTTTTTAAGATTATATGCTGAATGATTGAACTTTATGATCTACAAGAGCTACTTAGGTGTCTGATTTCCAGTGTCACTGAAAAGAAGCTGCTTTGTCTGTGGACTGATTGTAAATGTTGAGTGGATGTAAAAATTAATTATATCTTAATATCCCTCAGAGTCTGCGTTATTACAGGGCATGCTGGTAATGTCACAGATGGCTCAAAGCAACCTTTGTTTATAAACTTGACATGGCATAAGCATTAAGTTAACCAATTATCTAAATGATAGTAATAAAGTTATCTAAATAAGTTGGTGCAACTCAAATTGGGAAAACTGGAAAAACTCATACTTGGGCATTAATATTTGCATTTTTATACACATTATTTGGCTGAAGAACTGCACTACAAAATTCAGAGAAGTGTGAATTTCAAAGGATATGCAGTATGCATATTGTTTCAGAAACTGTGGATTAGGTAGGCTTGCATTAAAATAGGAACCAAACTGAATTTCTCCCCCCCCCATCCCTTCTCTGGGCTTGGTCAAATGTTATCCTACTAAGAGACAGTTGCAGAGGTAGCTTCCGTTCAGCCATTATTGTTTGGGTCATCTTAACTAGTTAAGACTGATGGTTTGATTTGCTCAGACACACAATTCTGCTTGCTCAGATATGGACAAACTTGATTCATAATGTTTCCTACTCATGATGGATAGGCCTCCCTCAAATATGAACAATCTGTAAGCATTATTGACAAAGAGGTATTAATCCTACATCTAAGTGAGAGTTAATGTACCAGAAGTGTGGGCCTGGTCAAAACAACTTCCCAAAGTCCTAGTGTGGGTGTAGGAAAACCGATTGAACTTCCCAAGAAAAAGAAGTTAACTGAGGATGTCCGTTCTTGGCTTGGGGAACACACATAGGGCACAAGCAAGGAATTCAGGGAATCATAGAGTTGGAAGGGGCCTTGTAGGCCATCGAGTCCAACCCCCTGCTCACAGCAGGAAATCCACAGCTAGAGCATCTCCCGCAGATAGCTGTCCAGCCTCTGCTTGAAGACATCCAGTGAAGGGGATCCCACCACCTCCCTAGGCAGTCGGTTCCATTGCTGAACCGCCCTTACTGTCAAGAAGTTCCTTCTAATATCCAATCTGAATCTACGCTCCTGCAACTTAAAACCATTAGACCTAGTCCTACCCTCTGGGGCAGCAGAGAACAAATCTGTACCCTGCTCTATGTGACAGCCCTTCAGGTACTTAAAGAGTGCAATCATATCACCCCTCAGCCTTCTCTTCACCAGACTGAACATGCCAAGTTCCTTCAACCTTTCCTCATAAGACTTGTTTTCTATACCGGCTATCATCCTTGTCGCCCTCTTCTGAACCCGCTCTAACTTGTCTATATCTTTCTTAAAATGAGGCGCCCAGAACTGAACGCAGTATTCCAGATGAGGCCTGACCAATGCAGAATATAGTGGGACTATTACTTCCCTCGACCTGGAAACTATAGCTTTGTTTATGCAGCCCAAAACCGTGTTTGCCTTTTTTGCCGCAGCATCACACTGCTGGGTCATGTTCAACTTGCGATCCACTACAATTCCAAGGTCCTTCTCACACGCACTACTGCTAAGCCGGGTATTTCCCATCCTGTACCCGTGCATTTTGTTTTTATGGCCTAAATGCAGAATCCTGCATTTGTCTTTATTGAATGTCATTTTATTAATTTCAGCCCAATTTTCTAGTCTATCCAGGTCCCTTTGGATTTTATTCCTGTCTTCCATTGTGTTAGCTATCCCTCCCAGTTTCGTATCATCTGCAAACTTCATAAGGCTTCCCTCCACCCCATCATCTAAGTCATTGATAAAAATGTTGAAGAGTATCGGCCCCAGGACAGAACCCTGTGGCACTCCACTCGAGACCTCCTTCCAGTCCGAAGCAGAGCCACCGACGACCACTCTTTGAGTACGGTTTTCCAACCAGTTGTGAATCCACCTGACAGTATTTCCATGTAGTCCGCATTTGACTAGTTTGCTAATCAAAAGGTCGTGGGGGACTTTGTCAAATGCCTTGCTGAAATCTAGATAGATGACATCTATAGCATTTCCACCATCTACTAAGCTAGTGACCCGATCAAAAAAAGAGATGAGATTAGTTTGACCGGATTTTTTCTTGACAAACCCATGCTGGCTCCTTCTAATCACAGCATTGTCATCTAGATAGTTGCCAATGGACTCTTTTATTATCCGTTCTAATATCTTTCCCGGTATTGAAGTCAGACTGACCGGCCTGTAATTCCCCGGATCTTCTTTTTTACCCTTTTTAAAGAGCGGGATGACGTTTGCCCGTCTCCAATCCTCCGGCACCTCTCCCGTTCTCCAGGATTTCTCAAAGATGATGGCAAGAGGTTCCAAGAGTACATCCGCAAGTTCCTTCAATACTCTGGGATGCAGTTCATCAGGCCCTGGAGATTTGAACTCATTTAGGTTAACTAGGTATTTCCTGACTATCTCCTTATCAATCTCGAACTGCAGTCCCGACCCCTGAGATTGCTACCGATGCAAGGTTGCACACTGTTCCCTTTTTGGGAGAAAACAGAGGCAAAATAGGTGTTGAGCAGTTCTGCTTTTTCGTCGTTATCTGTCAACATTTTGCCATCCTCATTGAGCAGCAGTCCCACCGTTTCCTTGGTCTTTCTCTTGCTTCGAACATATCTGAAAAACCCCTTTTTGTTGTTCCTCGCTTCCCTTGCCAGCCTCAGCTCATTCTGGGTTTTAGCTTTCCTTACGCTATTCCTGCAAGCCCGAGCCGCTTGTCGGTACTCTTCCTTGGTGATGCGTCCTTCCTTCCATTCTTTATACATGCTCTTTTTTACTTTTACCTCCTACACCCAGTATTCCGTGTAGCCACATTGGCTTTTTCCGATGTCTTCCATTTTTCTTCCTGTTTGGAATTGTTTGCGATTGCGCTTTTTGTAATACGTTCTTCATGAATTCCCACGCTTCTTGGGCTCCTTTTTTCTTTAGTCTATCTAGCCATGGGATCCTACCCATCATTTCCCTGAGCTTGCTAAAATCGGCTTTCCTGAAATCCAAGGTCCATGTTTGACTATATTCTTCTTTGGCTTTCCCCAGAATCCCGAATTCCAGCATTATGTGGTCACTTTCCCCCAAGGTACCAACCGCTTTAATTCCCGTGACCAATTCGTCTGTGTTAGTTAAGATCAGGTCCAGGATTGCCAATCCCCTTGTTCCTTCTTCTACTTTTTGAAAGAGGAAATTATCAGCAAGGCCCATCAGGAATTTGTTGGAGGCTTTGTGCTTCGCAGAGTTTGTCTCCCAGCAGATATCCGGGTAGTTGAAGTCCCCCATCACTACTACTTCTTGCCTCCTTGAGATTTCAGAGATTTGTTTGAGAAAGGCCTCGTCTACCACCTCTTCTTGGCCAGGGGGTCTGTAGTAGACACCTACTACCATGTCGGTTTTATTTGTTTCTCCATTTATTTTTACCCAAATGGTCTCTATCGGACCACTTTGTTTGCTCTCTTGGATTTCCATAGAGGTGTATTTGTCTTTGACGTATAATGTTACTCCCCCTCCTTTTCTGTTGCTTCTATTCTTTCTGTAGAGTTTATATCCTTGAATGGCTATATTCCAATCATGGGAGTCATCCCACCAAGTTTCTGTTATCCCTATGAAGTCATATTTGCCTTGATGCACTAAGACTTCAAGCTCCCCTTGCTTGTTTCCCAAGCTCCGCACGTTGGTATATAGACACCAGAAGTCTCTTTTGTCCCAATTGGATTCCTCCATTAATATACTGTGAGCTTTGCCGTGCATCCCTTTCTCTCTCCCAGTGTCTCCTGTACCCTTCAAATCACTGCGTTTACAACCCGCTGTCTTTGGATCGGTCTTTAAGCTATCATCTCCATCCCCCAAAGGCTTTAGTTTAAAGCCCTCTTGATGAGTTTTGTCATACTTCTGCCAAAGAGATTCTTCCCAGCCCTTGTGAGGTGCAGCCCATCTCTTGCCAACAGTCCCCCCTCCAAGAAGCTTAGACCATGGTCCCAGAATCCAAACCTCTCCTGTCGACACCATCTGCGTAACCAGTCGTTGACCTGCAGTATCTTCCTTTCCCTTTGTAGTCCTCTATCCTTCACGGGAAGAATTGACGAGAAGACCACCTGCGCCCCCAAATGCTTGACCTTCCTACCCAGAGCCTCATAGTCCGAGGTGATCTGTTCCAAGGTGTTTCTGGCCGTGTCGTTTGTGCCCACATGGATGAGGAGAAAGGGGTACCTATCTTGTTTCCCAATGAGCCTTGGCAGGCTGTCAGCGACATCCCGGATGTGCGCCCCAGGGAGACAACAGATTTCTCGATTCATTTTGTCCGGCTGCCATACCGGTGCCTCTACCCCCCTGAGCAACGAGTCTCCAACCACCAGCACCCTCCTCTTTTTGCCGCGAGCAGTGGTTGCATCAGCTTCCTTCTTCCGAGGTGTGGAGTCTTCCTTTGCAGTCAGTGTCTCTTGATGCAGGTGAGTTTGTTGAGGCTCTTCAGAGGTGCTGTCTGCCGAGAGACACTGAAAGCGATTTGTTAGTTGCATCACTTCTGAATCCCTCCTGTTTTTCCTTGCCCTTACAGTGACAGTCCTCCACGGGGATTTGTAGCTGTTGCAGTCCTGTTCTTCCTTGTCACTTTCTTTCTGTACTTTGTGTCGCTCCCTTAATTCCTCTTGTGTTCTATCGAGGAAGTCCTCATCTTCTCTGATAAGTCGCAGGGCGTCTATGCGTTGCTGCAGCCCCCTAACCTTTTCTTCTAGGAGCGCCACCAATCTGCACTTGCTGCAAGTGTAATTGGGTCTGGTTTCCATTAAGAAGATGAACATAGCGCACACATTGCAGGTGACAACAACTGCTTGATCCCCCTCCATTTTGTTTGTTGTTTCCTATTTCGGTTGTCAGTGGCAGTCTTGATGTTTCTCTTGTGAGTGCCAGGAGTTAGTTGAATGGATTTTGGTTTAGTTTTTTGGTTTTTTTGGTTTTATTTAAATTTGTGCGCCATAAGGCGCGCACCGCTGAGCCTGATGGGAAAGAAAGTATGCAGATGAGCTGCTTACCTCACCAGAGCTCCGCCTCCTCTCTTGGTCAGCTGCCTCCCAAGTCTCTCAGGTCTTTCAGGGTCAGGAATCCCGAGTCCCTTCTCCCTCGCAGAGAGCGCCGCCGAGCCTCACCAGAGCTCCGCCTCCTCTCTTGGTCAGCTGCCTCCCAAGTCTCTCAGGTCTTTCAGGGTCAGGAATCCCGAGTCCCTTCTCCCTCGCAGAGAGCGCCGCCGAGCCTCACCAGAGCTCTGCCTCCTCTCTTGGTCAGCTGCCAAAAGGCTGTGAAAAATGACAGTCTTCCCACAGAGCCTCAGCCCCATTTATTTTCACATTGACCAGATTAAGGCTGTATGCCTTCGTGTCAAACAAAATCATTCACAAAATCTGAGGTGGAAGGTTCAGAGAAAAGCATGGTTGCAAACCTTAAAAAAGGCTCATGCCTCTCTAGAGTAACATGGTCTCCAGGGAACAACAGTGGCACATGAAATATGGGATTTCTATCATCTCTATACAGAACAGTCCTTTGACTAAGAAATACCTACAGAATAGATGTGCAGTTTTGAGAACTTCCCCGTTAACTTAATATATCAGGGCGATGTTGCGGGAAAAAGATTTGACAAGCCAAGAAATTCAGAAAGTAGTTCAGCCTTAATACTTTTGGATCCTTCAGAAATATCTTGTCAAAACTTGATAGTCTTTTCCAAGGGCTGGTTCACATAGGCAAGTTTATGACAGGGTGACTGCACTGAGATTTGTGCTGGCTCCAGAATTCTGGAGGCCCTCAGGCAAGGCAGCTTCAGTGAGCCCTCTTAACCTGGAAGAGGTGGGACATACAAACAGAGAAGTGTCTCACATTGCCACAGACTTTCTTGGGTGCTCTATACAAAATAAAATATGGCATTTCTTTGAGGGCAAAGGGTCCTTGGATTCCTTGGGGCCTTGGCAAATGCCTAATCTCATGAAATGCTGGAGCACCAGGTGACTGGCATGTCTGAGCCATCAGAGACTAATCACTCCTGACAGAACCTTTTTCAATAGTCTCATTTGTGTGAGTAATCAAGTGACGTTTACCCACTGTGAACTGACCACAAAGTATCAATCCTTCCCTCTCCCCTGGCAGGAATGCATTCTCCATTTATTTATTTGTTTATTTCCTGTTAGTTTTGATCCCTTGTTCCCATTTTCCAATAAGACCTAATCATCTCAAGTGTGTTCAATATAATCAACGGAATTAAGTTGTATTCCCTTTAATAAGCCTCTTAAGAGCATATCATACAGGCCTTAGCCTTCATTTAGCAGATTTTAAAGTACACAAATGTCCAGCATGTGTGTGAAGTCTAACAAATCAACATCACTGTGCACTTATATAACACTTTTTCAATTGCTTTATAGATCTAACAGGGCCTCCATAAAATCTAGGGGGTGTCAGTTGATCTTCAGAGTCTACTACAATAAATCAAAGTCAGGTTTAGCCTGTAACAAGACCAACATGGGCTTTGCATAATGGCCTTAACTGGCCTTTTCTCTTAACGTTGGACAAGTCTGGCAATAGAGATGCTTAGGAAAGCGATTGAAAATAAAAGTGGGTGATAACATGATGCTTCTATACAGGCCTGTGATGTGGCTACATTTACAATGCTGTTTTGTTGCCTTATCTCAGAGAGGATATCATGGCTGAAAGATACAGAAAAGGGCACCCTAAACAATCAGTGGTTGAAGTATCTTCCTTACAAGGAAAAGCTAATGCTTTTTGTTTTTCCTTTTGTTTTTTAATTTAGAAAGGGAGGGGACACAAGAGAGGTTTATAAAATCATGGAGAGTAGACAGGCTGGAAAAAAATGCCCTATTTCGTAATACTTGGGGGGGTGTTAGTGAAATTGCCAGACAGCAGGTTCTAGAGGAGACAAAAGCAGTAACTTCCCTGCACTATGCATAATTAGTAGATAAAGCTCCCTTACACTATTTGTGATCAGCTTTTGGAGCTCCCTACCATAAGATGGGGTGATAGCCATTTGCTTAAAAAACTAATAAAAAGAATGTTAAAACTTTATGGAAGGTGGATCTAGCTAAATTACCAGGTTAACAGAACCTCCAGTGTAACATCCCTGGACTAGGATAGCTTGATTACAATAGCCTAGGCATGGGTAACTTCAAGACTGGATTACTGCAATGCACTCTGTATGGGGCTTCCCTTGTGGTTGGCCCAGAAACTGCAATTAATGCAGAATGCTGCAGAATGACTATTGACGAGAGTGAGGTCTGGTGAGCATATTATATGTCTGCTCAAACATCTGCACTGGCTGCCAATTTGTTACTGGGCCAAGTTCATGGTTTTACTATCCGCAGAGCTTGGAAGTAATTCATTACAAGCAACAAATTACTTGTAGTTCATTACTTTTTTGAGGAACGTGTGGGTAATTCCTTTACATTTTGATTGTAATAGAACTAGGAGTAATTTTATTACTTTTGTGGAGTAATTGTAATGCTTCCAGCATTACTTGGGGGCAGTACTTGGGGGGGAGCAGGGGAAGTCTTCCGCTCCTCTGATTTGTGGATGAAAATCGCATGCCTCAAACTGAGCTTCTGTGCAGCATCGCTCTGTGACTGGGTAGGAGGCGACGAGGGAAGAGGTGGAAAGTGAGATGGGGTGGAGTGGAGAAAACAATTGTTTAACAAAATGGACGGGGGTGGAGAACAATGAAGCGGAGAGAGAAAGAAGCCAGAGGGCAAGAATATGGATAAAGGAGAAGGAGGCAGCAGCAGAATGGAGATAAAGAACTGTGGAGGTGAAAGATGACAGTGTGTGTGTGTGTGTGAATACTGTGTTTGCACTTGGCACACAAAGTGACCTCCACCACCCTCTCTGGCTACTATGCTGCATTTGCAGTAGTTTAACTTTTTCTCAGGGGGAAATGTTTGCTTGGGTGAGTGTCCCTTACTTGGTGGCAGGGCAGGGTCCGGGAGGTAGTTAAATGGAAGAGATTATGCTGGCTGGCTGAATGGAGGGGGGGTGATGTGCAAAGATCTGAGTAGTGGCCTCTGCCTCCCTCCTCACCACCCTTACCGGTGGAGAGACCACCATTGCTACCTTATGGATAAAAAGAATTATTCTACTACCTCTGTATGTGTGTGTTTATTTTTAATGTTGTTTTAGGCTACTTAGATGTGCAGCAGCCAAGGCCAGCACCTTGTAGGTGTTTTTTTTTAAAAAGTAACTGAAATGTAATTGTAGTGATTACTTTTGAGAAAAAAATCAGTTACTTTTAGAGCAATTGTAATGGTAATTACTACTTTTGGGGGCCATGTAATTGTAACTGTAATCTATTACTTTTTAAAAGTAATCTTCCAAGCTCTGACTATCTGCATATAAAACTCTTAATGTCTTGGGACCAGTTTACTTGAGGTATTGCTTTCCCTCATATGTGATTATTCAACTGCTTCATTCCATAGAACTCTCACTTGTATATGTGCCACACTGTTCCACATTTGTGAGGAATATTTTTTTAGCATGGTAGCACCTATACTTTGGAACTCCCTGCTTATTGACATCAGGCAGGAATCCTCCTCATATTGTTTTAGATGCCTGCTGGAAACTTTTATTACAGCAAGCCTCCCAAGACATGTAATTTAGTTATGTGTACTTGTTTTAATAAAATCAAACTCTGTGTAGGGGCTAGATGGCAGGCCTGTTGCTTTTATGCTTTGTTTGCGGCAAACAAAGAGGCATCCTGCCGGCTACTGTTGGAAACAGAGTGCAGGGCAGAGATGCATCTTTCCTTTGAATCAATGTTAATAAACCTACTCGACAAGCTTTCAATGGGCATCTTTCTCAAAGTCCAGGGATAATGTGCTTTGGTATTATTTAAACAGGACTAAGCTATCTCTGGCTAATTTGGGGATGTGGTGTGATAGGGCAGTTCTTATTCATTAACCAACAGTAGACAGGCAGCAGCTTTCTGCTTCAAGGGTACAGCCAGGACAATGGAAGAGCACATGGGTAGAAACCAGAGTACATCCTGTCAGCAGGACTGATTGTCCAGGGTGTCAAACAAGAGAGTCAAAGAGAATTAAGTGACCAAACCAGAGTTGAAAAAACAAATATGTCAAGTCTATAGAGTCAAAACTAGGCAGTGAGTCTCCTTAAAGCGGGGGCTGGGGAACCTTTTTTAGCCTGAGAACCACATTCCATTCTAGGCAAACTTTACCTTTGTACAGTAGGCTTGCACACACACTCGCACATCACTCTCTATCCTCCATCCAGACAAGCAAGAGGCATGATCAGAGTTCAAGGACACACCGCACCCAAGCAAAAACACTTGAGGTACAAATCAGGGCCAGTGAGGGGTGTGGCCTGGGGAGAATTCCATGGGCCAAACAACGAGGCTAGCGGGCCACATTTTCTCCCCGGGCCTGAAGTTTCCTATCCCTGCCTCAAAGGAAACAGCTGGGCTAGATTGGACGGTCAGGACAGTTATGAGGAAAGAACAGGTCTGGATGCCTGAGAGCTTGACAAGAGGCAAAGGAGGAATTATAGCCACAAAGAAGATAGGCATGGGCAGGGGTTGGGAGGGAAGAGAAGGCAGATGGGAGCCTGCAGTCAGGAAGGCCACAGAAGACAGCAACCAAGGTGGAGGATATGTAGTAGGCCTGGCCTAACAGCAACTACCATCTGCAATTGTGAGGTAATGAGCCCCTGACCAGTGGGGATTGTTGCCCTTTATTCTGACACAAAAGAGAGGCAGTTAAAAGGAGTTAAAGGAGGTCATATTTAGGAGGATAACACATGAAGCAGGTTAAGCACTGAATAGTCTCAGTTCAAGGTCCTAAATGTCTACTACTGATTTCTGGAGATAGGCAGAAGTCTTCCCCCAAGGAGGTTATTCCCCAGATATCCTGGGACATATGCAAGGCGATATGTGTCCTTTTCAAGTTGGCTTATGGAAGAGCATCTCCTTATTCAACTTGTCCCAAATGCTGCTTGACGATCTGCCTGTCCAGAGCTGTGACAAGTACCTTTTGGTCCTATGCAAATTGGGTGTGGAGTGGACTGGAGGGTGGGGCGACAAGTGACTGCATTCTGGTTTTTCTTTTCCCCCTTGAAAGGAGTTTGATTATTCAGGTAGGCATACAGGTATGTGATCGTTTAGATGCATGTTTCCTTTGCCTCAGGCATGACAGGTATGGATATAGCTAGACTTTGAGGAAAGTTATGAGAAGAACAAAAGGGATGCTCCTAAACCAGGAGAACTGGAAATGGGGGGGAGGGCTAGAGAGGAGTGGGGAAGTTAAGGATGGAGGAAAATTTTGTTCGGTCAGCAAACCAATTAATTAATTAGCCAACTGACCTAATTTGCAACTCCCATATTAGCACAAACATTGGAACTTAATTATCCTTCCAATTTTGCACTTCTTTGAATTTTGTGATATGGTGCTTGACTCAAAAAATGTACCCAAATGTGTAAAAAGGTATATTTTCTAATAATATATGTTTATTGAGATAAAATATGTATTTAAAAACATTTTGTCATTCTTTTATTTTGCAAAAAAAACGCTGGATGAATGCGTAAATGGGGCAGAATGAATTTGTGAATGAATACATGCAAAAGTGACATGGACCAGAAATAGACAGATCCATCCATCTCTAGGGGATAGACATAACCATCGTAGCTAAGGTACTGTTTTGTGACTTTGTAGGGATCATATTTTTTAGGCCCCTGGATATTCTGAATATCATCCACCAGCACACACACAGGGGGAAAACTTCACAAATCTGATGGCATTCAGATTTCAAACACCCCCCCCAAGGGATGGTTTTAAAGGAAAATTCAGTTTTAATTTTCTTTCTTCGCTATCTAGTTTTCATAGAATACTTGAATAATCTAAATATAGAAATGCTGCATGGAAAGACTTTAGAACAATGCTTTCTGGATGATGAAACAGTGACCCAATTATGCTGACTGTAGGGAATAAAACACATCATAGGGCTTGTTGTCTTGTGGTTTATACAATCTGTGTAAGGCACCACCATCCTTCAGCTTGCCCAGGTTTTTTCAGACCTTCTTGAGCTTGTCTATTCTTGCAGAATAGGCCTCTTGCTGTGTTTGTAGCTTTTCGTTAATCTCAGTCTGAAAAGACATTTTTAAAAAAAAGAAAATAGAAGCAGATATAACTGAGGTATCGGCACAGAGTCTTCGTGGTTTCAACATAGCAAAGACAGATGTTATTCTTTGAACATCTTCCTATTTTGCAAATGTTACAATGCCCCATCCTGTACTTACATAACAATACTTTATCTTAGTATTGTGAGCATAGTTCAATGCACTGTATGTTGCCATCAACAGAAAGTGGTATGGTGACAATCATCCCCTCCCTTGCCTTCTCAGATTACCTTTACCAATGAATCCATATTAGTGAGTGGGAATAGAATTCTCTGGCATTTGGGTTAACTGTCCCCCCCCCTTGCAGCAGATGTTTAATCTTTAGAAAATATCTGTTGCACTTAAGCAACTAAATGTTGCTTATCTCTCTTAACTTAAGCTTAATTGCCAGTAAACATCATACAAAGAAACATCAGAATGCTGAGCTTAGATTCACTGCAGGATTCACAACAAAGGTTCAAGGGTGGCAACAAACATTCCCTGACAATGTGTTTCTGCAACTTTGTTGCCTGAAGAACTGTACAAACACTGGCTCAAATTTCTATGAATATTTCAGTGGCCTTGGAATTTATGTAACCTTTTCAGTATGTGCATATGTGTGTGTTTGTGGGAAAAGATGGCGTAATTGATAAAAACAGCCCCCAGAGCAACAGAACAGAACAAAAACGAAGGTTTCAAGAACAGTATATTCTTCTCTCTAACTTCAGACAAAGTTTAGATGCATTATGTTGGCTCCACATTAAGAGTCAAGACCAAATTCTCTGCTGATTTCAAAATGTTGGTAAAGTCTTGATGAATTGGAAAGGAATTTAGCTCAAAAACCACTTTAGAAAAGATAACTGGGAGGCAACATTTTAAAATCAGGGTGGACAGAAGAATTGTGGTTCACTGTGGCCAATTTCTGGTGGAACACCTGGTGTCTAATGGTTGCTGAGATTCTAACAAAAAGGATGGACACAGATGGACCTTGGCCTCGCCCAATTAAATACATATGTTCTTAAACACAAGTGTACAAGAACAGGATAATTTAACACAGATTAGTTATGCCTTCACTATTAAGTGTGCCCTATTAGCAAAATTCAACAAAAGATGCAAGCTAGACACATTGCTGTTACTATTTCTATTTCATATTTACCACCACTAGTATTCAGGCATAGTAATGATACAATAAAGGTGAAGGGAGAAGACCAGGTTTTCCCTATGAGTTTGGCCATCACAACGGGTTTCAGCTCCACCTATCGTGCGAAGGCAAGAATGTCTTTGAAGTCAAGACTAGGGGCGTCAGGCCCCTCCCACTCTCCAGTTCATTCTTGCCTTCATACGAACAAGATTGGAATTACACGTAGCATTTAGCTAAGTCTCGTATTTCTTTGTGTATTTGTCTTCAGATCCTTTTTCTGTTTTGTGTTTAGCCTACTGAGGGTCCCCTCAGAGACCGCGGCTGCGGCTCTCTTCGTTCTCTCCCGAGCTATTCTTTTCAAGTTATTTTCTTTCCTTGACTGGGGGTTCCTCTGAGACCGCGGCTGCGGTTCTCTTTGTTTTTGGCAGTTTTCGAGCACCCCCCCCGGCTCTATTGTATCCGTTGCCTGGGAGTTCCCTCAGTGACCGCGGCTGCGGTTATCTTGGTTTTGATCGTTTTTGAGCCTCCCCCCCCCGGCTCTGTTGCCGCGGCTGCGGCTCTTCCGATCCCAGCGGGAGCTTGCAGCTGCGGCTCCCGCTGTTACCCCATCATACCTTTTTCCTCAGATCACCCTCGCTACGTGGCTTTAATTCCCACTGCGAAGGGCTTTGCAAACGGCGACGGCGGCTCTCTCTGCGGCGGCTGCCGCTTTTCCCTTACTGCCAGGGGATTTTTTAGAGCCGCTAGTGCGGTTTTCGGCCCCGCGGTTCCTCCTACGGGACTGTGCTGGGCAGCCCTTCCCCCAGTTCGCTTCCGACGCCGCCATTGCTTCTTCCCTCTCCGCCATTTTTTTTTTCCGGGCGCCATTTTTTGATTTCAAATTTCCCGCCTTTTTTGTTACCCTTATTAACCATCGGATACCTCCCCTGCAGGCTATCTATCCGTATGTCTGTGTATATGTGCTGCTGACAAACTTACACAGGGCTGATTTACACACACTTTTACTGTGGCTGTAATCCTAGTGGCTGAATTATATTATCAAGACTGGAGCTCCAATCCTAGTGGGCTGGATTGTATTATCAAGGCTGGAGCTTTAATCCTAGTGGCTGGATTATATTATCAAGGCTGGAGCTTTATATCAGTGGCTGACTTGTACTAAACCTGATTTATATTGTATATCCTGCCCCCTCTGGGGCCGTGAACAAGCCTAAAACCCAGCCTACAGCGCTAATCTGAGTGTGCCAACTCTAAAACAGCCTATATTATATTAACGCTGATATCTCAGTGCATTCTGCCCCCTCTGTGGCAGTGCACTTCGCCATCTGCCAGTGTATTCTACCCCCTCCGTGGTAGTACGCTGTGCCAGTTCAGGTCTTTACATCCTGCCCCCTCCGTGGCAGTGTACTGCACCCAAGTTAATATAAGATGGCAGAACAGCCAGGCATGTCACCATCAACACACATGGTGCCAGATCAGCCAGACATGCCACAATCAGCCAAGCCACAACATCCTAACACGTCTAAGACCAGACATGCCAAAGCACTGGCTAAGACAAAACATCTTTCCAGCCATAGTAAATCAAAGCGCCCTCGTTATGTCTCTGTGCCAATCACCACCACAGCACAGACACACATAACTGATATTTTCCATTCCCCTGCTGCTGCCTCTGACGAGGAAGAGTTTGTTGGCTTTCCCGCTCACTGTTCACCTAACGAACCTACCTCTGGTTTACCGCCTCAAACATCTGTTCCAATAGTTCATCAGGCACACACATCTGCCACATCTGGTCTGCAGCTGTCTCCTGATTTCCTCTCCCAACTTCAAGCCATGCTGGCATTTTTCACCCAAATGCAGTCACTACCACAAGTTCCTGCCATACCTCCACTCAACATGGACCAACGTGCGTGCCATGAAGCTCATCCTTCCTGTTCACCAGATCCCTTTGATGTAGCCAGAGGCAGATGTACGGACGAAGCCTCGTATGCGGAGGAGTCAACTTTCACTGACCATGTTGAAGGAGATGACTGGAGCGACTATTCAGATCATGAGGAGGATACATCGTATCGCTTGTTTAATACCTCAGACTATCAGCCGCTAGCACGTAGGGTACTTCATACCCTTGGTCTCCAGACTGCGCCTTCAACTTCGTCCGCCCCAGCTATCAAAGGGGCCAAGGTCCTCAAATCCCCTGCACCTACTGAACACTACATCCCAGTGCCGGACCCAATTGCCAAATTAGCCTCCGAAGAATGGGCTCATCCACTCAAAGCTCGACGCTTCAAGAACCTGGCTGACAGACTTTACGCCCTAGCCCCAGACTTTGCCACCAAGTTAGATGTCCCTGGCATAGATGAACCAATCGCTCGCCTCGTTTCAAGATCTCTTTTGCCCAGGGAAGGGGAATTCCACCTAAAAGATATTACTGAGCGACGAATAGACTTCGCCCTCTGCAAGAATCACGAGGCCACTGCCCTAGCCATGCGTGCCTCCGCTTCAGCCTCCATCTTCTCCAGAGCCTCTATGATGTGGATGGATGACCTTCTAGAGGATGCTAACCCTGATCCTGTCGCCTTCAGAAGAGCACTATCGAAATTACGTAAGACAGCAGCTTTTGTGGCCGATGCCACTTTGGATGCCACTCAACTAGGGGCACGAGCCATGACGACTCAAATAGTCGCTCGTCGCACCCTCTGGCTTCGCCACTGGCAAGCTGATTCAGCGGCCAGACTGAACCTGTCCAAGGCTCCTTACTCCGGATCTCTACTCTTCGGCGAGGAAGCTCTAAAGGCAGTTCTGGTTGATCCAAAAGACACCCACAAACCGGTTCTGGCCACAGTCAAGAACATCGACCACAGGCCCTTCAGGCGATTTCCCTCCTTTCGTTCTAACCAGTCCTTTCGAGGAACGCGGCCAGGAGGACGAGGCTGCGACTTCAGACCCTATGACCCCAATGCATTCAGGGGCCCCTGGAACCGACGCTTCCAGGGCAGAGGTCAGTACCAAGGGCGCAGGGGCAATTCATCGTCCTCATATAAGGGAGGCCCCCGCCTACTCAAGTAGTATTAACGCCCTCCCCATAGGTGGCAGATTACTTAATTTTGGAGATTGATGGCTGCGCCTTACTACGGTCTCCTGGATCAGGAACCTTTTCACTTATGGCTATACCATAGAGTTCTGGGCAACCCCTTCAGACAGATTCCATCCGTCTCCTTGCCCAAGGGCACCAGCCAGGCACAACATCATGCAGACAGCTATACATCACCTCCTGGACATAGCGGCGATAGAGCCAGTTCCCACAACTGAGAGGTCGGAAGGGGTGTACTCCCTCCTATTTGCTGTGCCAAAACGAGATTTATCTTGGAGGGCGGTATTGGACCTTAAGTTTGTCAACCGTTTTGTAACATATCGCAGGTTCAAAATGGAATCTCTCCATTCCATTACCGAGAGTCTGCATGAAGGAGACTTCCTGGCTTCTATCGACCTTAAGGAAGCGTATCTCCATGTGCCCATTTGCATAGCCCACAGAAAGTTTCTTCGGTTTGCCTTTGGCCACCAACACTTTCAATACAGAGCGATGCCATTTGGCCTGTCCTCTGCTCCAAGAGTATTTACCAAGGTGCTACTCATCCTAGTGGCTTACCTTCGGACCCAAGGGGTTCATATCTACCCATATTTGGATGATCTGCTAATACGGTCCAAGTCTGAAGAGCTGGCTCAGCATCATTTAATGATCACCCTCAATGTTTTGCAGACCTACGGCTGGCTTGTCAACTTCGACAAAAGCCATCTCCAACCAACCCAATGCCTACTACATCTTGGGGCAATGTTGGACACCCTGCAGGCAATGGTTTTCCTGGCTCCAGATCGCATCACTGCCATCACAAGCATCGCAAGGTCCCTGATGCAACAAACATCCGCAGATGTCATGCTTCTCGCCAGAGCGCTCGGGATGTTTATCTCCACAATCCACATTGTGCCCTGGGCTCGAGCCCACACTCGACCCCTTCAGTGGACTCTGTTGCCTTTTCAAAAAGACATTGCCAGCTCCAACCATCGCAAAGTTCGTTTGAGCCCCGCTCTGCGCCTCTCTTTCCGCTGGTGGACCAAGGTTCAACACCTCTCCAAGGGCACGTCGTTCAGAGAACCCCGCAGAACCGTCGTAACCACAGACGCCAGCCTCATAGGTTGGGGAGCCCACTGCAACTCCCAGTACGTTCAAGGGGTTTGGTCCAACGCAGAGCAATCTCAAAGCATCAACTGGCTGGAACTAAAGGCTGTCCACTTAGCTCTATGTCATTTTCAGTCTCTGTTCCCTTTGCATCATGTGCTCATTCGAACAGACAACACGTGTGTAAAATCACATTTGAACAGACAGGGGGGCACCAGGTCTTGTCCTCTGCAGGACTTAGCCTCCCTCATCTTTGTCTGGGCAGAACAACATCTACAATCCCTGAAAGCAGAGCACCTCAGAGGGATTTGGAATGTGACAGCAGACTGGCTCAGCAGACAACAGGTCTTTCCGGGAGAATTGAAACTTCATCCAGCCATTTTCCATCGTCTCCAGTGTCGGTTCGGCGCCCTCTCAGTCGACCTGTTTGCTTCCAGTCACAATTGCCAGCTTCCAAGGTACTTTGCCCGATACCTGGACTCAACAGCAGAAGCAGTGGATGCTCTGACAACACCGTGGCCAGACGGTCTATTGTACACCTTTCCTCCCATACCATTGTTAGCCAAAACCTTGAGGAAGGCGCGAACCG
Source organism: Rhineura floridana (assembly GCF_030035675.1). Taxonomy (NCBI): domain Eukaryota; kingdom Metazoa; phylum Chordata; class Lepidosauria; order Squamata; family Rhineuridae; genus Rhineura; species Rhineura floridana. Next base: position 29,456,241 of record NC_084486.1, on the reverse strand, counting down.
AAAGGGCACAGCTGGTTCTGATAGCACCATTTTGGCCACGCCGACCGTGGTTCTCAGATCTTCTGGCAATGTCAATGATGGATCCTTGGACACTCCCAGTAACGCCAGACCTCCTATCCCAGGGTCCAGTACTGCACCAGGACCCTACTTGGCTCAATCTAACAGTGTGGCGTTTGAACGGAGACATTTGAGGTCAGCTGGACTGTCTGACGCTGTGATTGATATTATTTTGGCCTCGAGAAGACCATCTACCACTCGCATTTATCAACATACCTGGGTGGCTTTCTCCAAGTGGTGTCAGTCCCACCACCACGATCCTTCCCAGGCCAATGTGCATCAGGTGCTCCAATTTCTCCATAGTGGCTTTATGATCGGACTTCGACCCAACACTCTACGTCGACATGCGTCGACTCTGTCATCCATTCTCTCAGTGTCGTCTCCTGGAGATCATATTTCCTCACATCCGTTCATCAAACATTTTTTGAGGGGAGTCGCCCTACGCTCTCCGGCTGTTGTCCATCGGTTCCCCTCATGGAGTTTGCCGAAAGTTCTGCAGGCTTTACAACGTCCTCCATTTGAACCCATCAGGACTGTGCCCCTACGTATACTGTCCTTCAAGGTCCTGTTTCTGATCGCAATCACATCTGCCAGATGCGTTTCGGAGTTGGGCGCATTGTCTTCTGCTCGACACCTCTGCGTCTTCCATAAGGACTCTGTTGTGCTGAAGACTGACCCTTCCTTTCGTCCCAAGGTCGATTCAGTTTTTCATTGCAACCAGGACATTGTGTTGCCTTCCTTTTGCCCGAATCCTACCCATCCTCTTGAAAAGGCTTGGCATTCGTTAGATGTCCGGAGGGCTCTCAAGACCTACCTGTCCAGGACCCAAGAGATTCGACGAACAGAGTCTCTGTTTGTATCCTTTCATCCAAGGTCTATGGGGCATAAAGTTTCCAATCCTATTTTATCCCGTTGGTTAAGGGCATGTATTACTTTAGCATATGAGTCTCTGAAGCTGTCAGTTCCAGCTAGTATAACGGCTCATTCTACCAGGTCAGCTGCCACTTCGGCTGCTTTTGCCACTAATGCTCCTGTTGCCGATATTTGTAGGGCCGCAGTCTGGTCTACCCCACACTCGTTTATAAGGCATTATAAAATGGATCGCTATGCCTCTGCTGACGCATCCTTTGGCAGACGAGTGTTGCAACAGGTTCTTAATGAGGATTAACACGTGGGTGGTCCCTCCCTGTATGGGCTGCTGTGGTACATCCCGTTGTGATGGCCGGACTCATAGGGAAAATGGACCATTGGTCTTACCTGAAGGGTGATTTTCCTATGAGGACGGACATCATGACCCTCCCAGTTGGAGGATGACTATATATTTTCTAATGCGTTATATATTACTGTTACGCTATTATATTTAAATTCAAGAGTGAAGTCAAGACTTCTAGTTCTGTTATACAGCTATGTTGCAGTCATGTTACTATGCATGGTACTATTGTGTTATTTTCCTGCTGCCAGGCCGCTTGGCCTTCTTATTGTATTTTTAGATCTTTATCCTGAGACTCGCTGCGAATGAACTGGAGAGTGGGAGGGGCCTGACGCCCCTAGTCTTGACTTCAAAGACATTCTTGCCTTCGCATGATAGGTGGAGCTGAAACCCGTTGTGATGTCCGTCCTCATAGGAAAATCACCCTTCAGGTGAGACCAATGGTCCATTTCATGAAGGAGAAGCAGAGGTGAGAAAAAAGGAAAGTAGTGTGGATGGTCCCCCTCTAGGATACACACCTTAACGTGGTGAGGGGGGTTGAGAGCGTTGAAAAAGCTAAGAGCAATGCCATCAGGAGTCTAGACCAAGAGGCTAGACTCCTAGCAGGGGTACCCAAGGCGGAATGGTCAAAGCTGAAACAGCAGACTAAGATTCATCCAAACTCAGAGGAAGGCAATGGTAAACTACCACTGAATATCTCTTACCACGAAAACCCTATGAACAGAGTATTCAAAATGCAACACGAGATAGTGCTGGAAGATGAGACCCCCCAGGTCAGAAGGCACTCACCGAGCTACTGGGAAAGAACAAAGGACAAGTATGAGTAGCGCTGTGACTAATGATGCAGCTGGGTCAAAGCTGAAAGGAAGCCCAGAGGCTGATGCACACAGATGCGAAAGGAGAGTCTGGAGTTGTACGATGCACACAATAGGAGCATGGAATGTGAGAAGCATGAACCAGGGAAAGCTAGAGATTGTCAAGCAAGAAATGGAACATTACAATACTTGGCGTGAGTGAATTAAAATGGACGGGAATGGGACATTTTCAGTCTGGCAACTACAAAATATTTTATACAGGAAATGAGAAGTTAAGAAGAAATGGGGTTGCTTTAATAGTGAGAAGTGATGTAGCAAGAGCAATTAGGAGCTACAACGCAAGGTCTGAGCGAGTTATATCAATGAGATTAAATGGGAAACCTATCAACATAATCCAAGTCTATGCTCCGACAGCAAACGCAGAAGAAGGGGACTTGGAGAGATTTTACGCAGAAGTACAGGAAGAAATTGATCACACACCAAAACAAGATGTGCTGATAATCATGGGGGATTGGAATGCAAAAGTAGGGAACAAAGAAGAATTAGGAGTTGTGGGGAAATGGGGCCTAGGGGACAGAAATGAAGCAGGAGAAAGACTTACTGAATTCTGTAAAGCCAGTAATTTGTTTCTTGCAAACACATTTTTTGAACAACCAAAAAGACAACTGTACACGTGGACATCACCAAATGGTCAATATAGGAATCAAATTGATTATATAATTCGTAGCAGAAGATGGAGAAGTTCCATACTTTCTGCAAAAACAAGACCAGGAGCAGACTGCGGTACAGATCATGAACTGGTTGTATCGAAAATCAGAGTAAAGCTAAAGAAGAACAACAAAGCAATCATAATGCCAAAATACAATTTAAATAACATCCCAGAAGAATATAAAGATCAAATAAGGAACAGGTTTGAGGCTTTAAACTTAGTTGACAGAGAACCAGAAGAACTATGGAGTGAAGTCACAGACATTATCAGGGAAGAATGCAAAAATACAATACCTCTTGTTAAAAAGAGACAAAGACCTCAATGGATGACTGAAGAAACTCTTAAAATGGTTAAAGAGAGAAGGAAAGCAAAAGGAGATAGAAACACAGTCAGAACCCTAAATGCAACAATACAGCGACTAGTACGTAGGGACAAAGAGAACTATTACAATAGTTACTGTATAGAAATAGAAGAGGACAACAAAAAAGGTAGAACAAGAGTCCTGTTCCAAAAGATTAGAGAAATGAAAGGGAAATTTAAACCAAGAGTAGGGATGTTGAATAATCACCAGGAGAACACACTGACTGACTGAGATGAAATAAAAGGAAGGTGGAAGGAATACACTGAAGAACTGTATAAAAGAGTTGCCAGGATGTCAGATTCATTCACGGAGGAACCGTATGATGAAGAACCAAAAATTTTAGAATGCGAGGTGAGAGCTGCTCTTAAAATACTTGGAAGAAACAAATCACCAGGAATAGATGGCATACCAATAGAGTTGCTACAAGCTACGGAGACTGAATCTGTCCAAATTTTGACAAAAATCTGTCAAGAAATATGGAAAACTAAACAATGGCCCACAGACTGGAAGAGTTCCATATACATCCCAATTCCAAAGAAAGGGAATCCCAGGGAATGCAGTAATTATCAAACTATTGCATTACTATCCCATGCAAGTAAAGTAATGCTCAAGATTCTACAACAAAGGCTCTTACCATATATGAAGCAAGAAATGCCAGACGTCCAAGCTAGATTTAGAAAGGGAAGAGATACTAGAGATCATATCGCAAACATACATTGGATAATGGAACGGAGCAAGGAATTTCTGAAGAAAATCACCCTGTGCTTTATAGATTACAGCAAAGCCTTGGAGATCATGAAAAACTATGGAATGCTTTAAAAAAAATGGGAGTGCCACAGCATCTAAGTGTCCTGATGCGCAACCTATACTTTGGACAAGAGGCTACTGTAAGGTCAGAATATGGAGAAACCAATTGGTTCCCCATCGGAAAGAGTGTGAGACAGGGGTGTATTTTATCACCCTATTTATTTAATCTTTATGCAGAACATATCATACGGAAAGCAGGATTGGACCAAGATGAAGGAGGTGTGAAAATTGGAGGGAGAAATATCAATAATTTAAGATATGCAGACGTTACCATACTACTAGCAGAAACCAGTAATGATTTGAAACGAATGCTGATGAAAGTTAAAGAGGAAAGCACAAAAGCAGGACTACAGCTGAACGTCAAAAAGACTAAAGTAATGGCAACAGTATTTATGCAACTTTACAGTTGACAATGAGGACATTGAACTTGTCAAGGATTATCAATCCCTTGGCACAGTCATTAACCAAAATGGAGACAATAGTCAAGAAATCAGAAGAAGGCTAGGACTGGGGAGGGCAGCTATGAGAGAACTAGAAAAGGTCCTCAAATGCAAAGATGTATCACTGAACACTAGAGTCAGGATCATTCAGACCATGGAATTTCCGATCTCTATGTATGGATGTGAAAGTTGGACAGTGAAAAAAGTGGATAAGAGAAAAATCAACTCATTTGAAATGTGGTGTTGGAGGAGAGTTTTGAGGATACCATGGATCATAAAAAGACGAAAAGATGTTGCTACTGTGGCACAGAATTGGCGTTTCGGAAAGAAGAATCATACAGTTTTTACCACATGGAGCAGCTTAAAAACCTTTCCTGTTGGCCAGTGCTCTTCAACCTTGGGTCCCCAGATGTTATTGGACTACAGCTCCCATCATCCCCAGACAGCATGGTCAAGGCTGAAGAGCCCTGCAGCAGGCAGTCCATAGCTTCTGGCTCACTGGCCATGCAGCAAGCAAAGCATTACCAGGCCCCTCCTTCACTGATCTGTGATTGATTACAGGAACATCTCAGGCAGAAAAGCCATAGGTAGGGCTTTCTCTGTTGTGATGTCCTGTCCTCTCCTCAGAGAGGCTTACCTGGCACCATTTTTGTTATCATGTTGGTACCTGGTGAATGCTTTTTCATTTACTCCATTTTTTTTAGCTGTTATTATTATGCATTTGTACTAGGGTTGCCAGGTCAGAAGTATCCCAAAACCTGAGATTTTAGAGGTGGGCCCGAGTGATGTCACGGGACGGGCCCGAGTGATGTCACGGGGCAGGCCTGAGTGATGTCATTAAGCATGATACATTAAGCATCAATCACAGTTACTTGGAGTGTACAATTAAAAAAAATATCTGACTGGAAATTAAGCTAGACATCTTAGCTAAAAGATGGAGCCTGGGTAGGGAACATTTAATCTAGCCTACTTGCTTTCGGCAAGAAGGGTTTAAGTACTGCCAGGCCAGGCCAGTCACCAGAAGGCCACTGTAGGAAGAAACGAGCTTAGTGTTGTGGAGATGTTAGATGGGAGCATTCGGGAGTAAAGATGGATGCCCCTGAAGGCTGCAATTCTAAACACACTTACTAAGGGACTAAGCCCCCATAGAACTCAACAGGACTTACTTCTGAGTAGATACAGTTTGGATTGTGCTGTTGGGAAAGCTTGACTAGGGATCCTCTGCAAAGACATCCATATCCAAGCAGGGTTGGCAACCCCCTGCCTGGAATGCCCTGCCCTTATCTTTTAATGTGACTGCTCCAAACTTCTTTACAGATTTGACCCTTCACTTCAGAAAGAGGTCTGAGAAATGAGTAAGAAGATTCTCTACCCTTTCTGGCTGCATAGATGCCCTCATCCTTCCCTTGCACCCAGCAGAAGCTCTGGGCCAGGCAGGACGTAGTGGCATCTCGTAGAGGACACCCTCCCCTTTCCTGGGATATATGATTTGTGCTGTCCCAGAGCAGATTTTGGGGTGGGTACCCCCAGTTACTTATTTTTTTCTATGTGTTTTTGTCCATTTTGATTTTGAATTGATGCACCCATGCGTGCCCAGTGCCCAGCAGAAGCTCTGGGTTGGATGGGATGCACTGGCATCTCGTAGAGGACACCCTCCCCATTCCTGGGGGTATATGATTTGTCCTGGCCCGGAGAAGATTTTGGGGTGGGTACCCCCCGTTACTTATTTTTTCCTGTATGTTTTGGTCTGCTTCGATTTTGCATAGATGCCCTCATCCTTCCCCTGCGCCCAGCAGAAGCTCTGGGCCAGGCGGGACACAGTGGCATCTTGTAGAGGACACCCTCCCCATTCCTGGGGGTATATGATTTGTCCTGGCCCAGAGCAGATTTTGGGGTGGGTACCCCCCGTTACTTATTTTTTCCTGTATGTTTTGGTCTGCTTTGATTTTGCATAGATGCCCTCCTCCACGCCCTGCGCTCAGCAGAAGCTCTGGGCCAGGCAGGACGCAGTGGCATCTCGTAGAGGACACCCTCCCCTTTCCTGGGGTATATGATTTGTCCTGTCCCAGAGAAGAGTTTGGGGTGGGCACCCCCAGTTACTTATTTTTTATGATTTTATGACATCATTATGTATTTATGATAATATCATAAATACCAACTTTTCAATGTAAATAATGTTTGGGATCTTTTTTGAAGGAGGGTGGCATCGAAATTCCCTAAATGAAAAAATAAACTACAGGTGATACCAGAACTGTGTAGGTTCAACACTGTGCCTTTTCCGTGGTGGCACCCAGCTCTACCCAATGGAAGCTCATTTGACTTCTTCAACACTGGCTTTCTGGCAGCTTGTTCAGACTTTATTTTAAACATTCCCTTTTACTTGTTAGCTTCCTGGGGCTTCCCCCTTTATTGCTGCTGGGGTTTCTGCTGCTTTTTCTGTGTCTGTAGGGAACTGGGGTTGTGCTGGTTTTTAAGCTTCGTTTTATTGTTTATAAATTGTTTTTATTGTTGATTTAATGGATTTTATAATTTTTGTACACTGCTCTGGGTGCAATTTTAATCACACAAAATGAATTTTAAAATGAATAAAAATTAAAATCATATCATATCCCCCATGAACCAGATGATAAAATCCTCCAGAAGAAAGAAAAATGGAGGGGGGGGATGAGGCAGTGAAAAGTAAGGACCGGCGATACAGAAAGCTCCTTGGATTCACACCTAAGATGTTTCCCAAATCCTTCCAACTATAGCAGACACTGAGCTACAAACAGTCCTTAGCTCTGAAATCCCAGAGACTTGATGAGTATCCTCCTTGATTTTGAAAGCAAGATTGCCTGAGATAGCAACTCTTGAAACAGGGCAGAAAGCAAGGAGCTCATACAGAGTCGACTGAACAGGAAAAAGGGGAGATGGGAGAAGACCTATAGTTGGGACACAGAAGCAGAGAACCTTACGCTTAATATTTTAATAATGCAGTCCTATGCATGGCTACTCAATTAAACCCCACTGAGTTGAATGGGGCTACACCCAGCTTAAGGATCATGAGCCAAAAACTCATTCCAAAAAAACAGGAAGTTTCTTAAAAAAAGGCATGGGGGAAGAAGATATAGTCCTTCTATTCAGATTAAACCACAAGAGATTCAATACGGTAGATACTAGATACTCATCAAAATAATATTATTTTGACTACTGTCACATTTTTGCAAATTATCTACAACAGTGGCCCTCTTTGCTTCATTGTTTGAGTCCAATTAAATTACTTACAATCATTTTTCTCAATGCTGACATGCTCAATGTTCTGTCTTTTTACATTTTGGCAATTATAGTCTGGTTTTATTAATTGCCTCTGATTTGAGTTTGAGGGGATTGTTGCTTGCAATTCTACTGGTAAGAAATGCGTTTCTTCTATACATTTATTGGAGAAGAAGTTAGTTTGGTTGGTCTTCAACTATTCCATAATACTGCATGAGACTGCAATAATGCAAGCGTCTTTAAATGATATGCTACTGTACAGCCACAAAAGTGGCTGTATGCTATAGCCAGCATGGGTATTTCACATTCTGCAATGTTAAATTGAAAATATCACCATTCCATTCTGCTCCTTCCCATAAGCTCATTTCAAAATGCAACTGGGAACTGGAAACAAAGCCCTATGAAGAGAAACTGAAAGAACTGGGCATGTTCAGCCTGGAGAAGAGAAGACTAAGGGGAGATATGATAGCACTCTTCAAGTACACGAAGGGTTGTCACACAGAGGAGGGCCGGGATCTCTTCTCGATCGTCCCAGAGTGCAGGACATGGAATAATGGGCTCAAGTTGCAGGAAGCCAGATCTGTCGGGAATGCTTTGATTTGGATTCCTGCCTTGAGCAGGGGGTTGGACCTGATGGCCTTATAGGCCCCTCCCAACTCTACTATTCTGTGAAAACAAAATCTTACAAAATTTAAAGTCCTGAAGTCAGAAACGCTTGCTCAACAACCCCCTAGGTTTTCATGGTGATACACAAAACACTCAGAATCCAAAGTTTAAAGTGTAAAACAAGAATTAAAAAAAATATTCCAGACCTTTTTGACTTTTTTCTGCCAGTGGTCTCATAATCTGTTGAAATTAATGAAAAACTAGCCATGTTCACAAAGTACCTGTACTGGCCTTGCCCCATACACTGACCTTCATCTTCTGCAGTTTAAAAGTTTAAAAAATGCATGGCTGAATTTTAATTAATTTATGAAATTTAACATTGAAGTCTATGATAATGCAGACATGCTCAGTAAGAACCAACGGTCAGTGTTCTAAAAGCCAGACTCATAGCTGTTTGGCTTGGCTATGGGGACCACACCCATGCCAGACATTTATTTCAGTTTAAATCATCCTGGCTTCTCCCAAAGAATCCTGGGAAGTGTAATTTGTGAGGGGTGCTGAGAATTGTTAGGAGGCTCCTATTTCAGTGCCCAGAGTGGTTTAACAGTCAGCCCCTCTTCTGGAGATTTAGCTCTGTGAGGGGAATAGGGTGTCTCCTAGCAACTCTCAACAGCCTTCTAACTACACTTCCCAGGATCCTTTGTGGGAAAAGCCATGACTGTTTAAAGTAGAATAAAGGTCTGGTGTGTATGTGACCAGGGACAGCTTTGGTTTAAATTTGGGTGGAAGACTATTCTACATGCTATAAAATAAAAAGGTGGGGGAAACCCTGAAAAATAATGATACTATTAACAATGTTTTCCTTTTGAAAAGAAAAGGGGCTTTCCCTCTGCCCAGTGCCCACCCACCCAATCTCCTCCCTTCCCTCCTCCCCAGGTCAGTTTCACCTATTCTAAGCATGATTGGACAGGAGTAAATCCCACTGAACTCAATAAGCATGCAAATGATCAAACCTGCCTTTCTCCCCCCTTTCCCCTCTCTCCCTCCTTCCCCTTCCCTCCCCCTCCCTCCTCCCCTGCCCACTCCCTCTCTCCCTCCCTCCTCTGTGGCCAGTTTCACCTATCTTAAGCATGATCGCAGGGGAGTAAATCCCATTGAACTCAATAAGCATGCACCCATTCTCAGCAAACTTGCACAGGATCCCATTTCTTACCTCCCAGATTAAATAGCAGAGAAATTAATTTGATCATTGGAAATGATCAAACCTGCTGTCCTCTTCCCCTCTGACCTCCCTCCTCCTCCCCCATGGTCAGTTTCATCTATCCTAAACATGATTGCAGGGCAGTAAATCCCACTGAACTCAATAAGCATGCAAATGATTCATACATTCTCAGCAAATTTGCACAGGATCCCATTTTTTACCCCCTGGATTAAAAAGCAGAGAAATTCGCTAATAGGCAAAACAAACCTTGTGGTTTGAGAATATACCTATAGCCCACAGATATTTCTATCAAACTTTAAAAAACAGGAAAATTGGGCACTTATAGTGAATGCACCAGGGGAGCAGGAGACCTGACCTCCTCTTTGAGGTATTGTACTGCCCTATAAATTTGTCAAAATGCAAACACAATTTGGGTTAGTCTTTCACAGTCCAATCCACTTCCTGTGTAGCTTGGAAAAATTTGGTAATGTGCCTCTGACCATATGGTGAGTGGTAGCAACACCTACAATCAGCCCAAATAACAGAAACAAGAATGTACTGTGCTGATCTTGTTTTAGCAAGGAGGAAGCAACTATATTATAGCAATTGATATTTTCCCACTGCAGTGGACTAACATGGCTACCCCTCTGGATATACCTGAATACTGCTGATCATTTCATTGGTGATCTGGCCCAGTACTGATTGAACATCCTCGACAGTGTAGCATGCCAAAGGATCAACAAGGCTTTCAGCTTCAGCTTCCTCTTCTTTAAGAATGCCTCCCTCCATTTCCTAATAGAGTAGAAGGAAATCCTACATGAAATGTTTCTGTTTGAACACAATATACAAAACTGGCATTGTTGTACTGGCATAAACAGGGTAGGTTTGGCGGGGTTTGGGGCCTGACTAATAGATGGGAGGCTGCCATATTCTTTAAGAAACTGAGCAGATGAACAGAGCCTCAAAGCTAGCAACTGCCTTGCCACCAGCTGATACAGTAGATGCAGGGGTCACCAGCCACTTTGGGCCCATGGGCATTTACAAACTGGCCAAACTGTTGTGGACACCACACAGATGCTACAACTAAGCACATATCGCAACCTCTTCTATTGGCTACAACAGAAAACTTCCTACAAGCCTAATTTTTTTTGGGGGGGGGCTTGTGGGCACTAGCGAAGGCCTGTGCAGGTATCACGTTGACAACCCCTGGAGAAGAGGAAATCAATATTCATCTTAAAATGGAAGTGAGTATATGCTGCATCTAAGCAGTGCTGTTTCTAAAGAGGAAGTAAAATATATGCAATGCTCTTGCTTGTGCTTTACGTGTGTGTGTGTGTGTGTGTGTATGTGGGGTAATTAATCAACATATTTTCTTTACCAAGATAGTTTTAATAAGAAAAAAACCCCTCACCATAGCTGTCTCTTCTTCAGCTGGGATCACTGCTATAAATTTGGAATAAATATCATAAGGCAGACCTTCTTCCAAGGGAGCAGGGAAAGGAGTATCTGCGGGCTTGACTAGTTCTACAACATTCTGTTCAGAAAGCAAAACAAAAAGCTTAAACAACAAAGACTTAATTAAAGTTCATAAATTGCTGATGGCTTTTTTAAGGGGAAAAAACCCATGCTTCAGGCTGTTAACTAACAACACTTTTTGTTACTCTCCAAGCACTTTGAATTGGATGGCTTCCTAATATCCTTTCCGGATGTGCGTTTCATTTCTAGTAATACGTTTTTTCCAGAGATCTTCCGTACAGCTGAAAAAGTATTCATCTGCAAGCAGATGCTAAATTCTGTTCAATTACTTAATATGTAATATTACAATCTTTGATCGTGAATATCACGAGGATGGAAATATTAATTTTATTAATTTGTTAAAGCATGGCTTTCAATTCCTCATCTGTACATTTAGGCTGATGCCAAATGTGTTCCTTACTAGTCAGTAAGGAAACCAACACAACTTTTTGCTACTGTGCCACTCTTCCAGCATAACAAACTGTCTGTCTCTCATTGCCAGGTCAATGATCTGTGCGCTACAATCCTTTCCCATGCAGAAGGAGGAAGCATTTTGTTGTTGTTTTAAACAACTCTATATAGCAATGAGAAGCTGACTTGCAGCTGACTATCTAGAAGGGTAAAAGAGTAGCCCTTCAAACCAAGCAATCGCTGCTGGATTGAAAAAACCAGATAAACCTGGGGCCCCCAATATAGTGTCCCTGGGCACTCCCTTGGTGCCAGGCAAGGCCTCTGCCCCCCCCCTCTCTCTGTGTGTGTAATGGCCTGGTGGTTTTCTTTTTCTGTGTTTTATTTGTTTTGGAGTATGTGTAAGTGTTTTGCCTGCTGTTTGTGGGGTATTCCGAGGTTCTCTTCTGTGAAATGGGCATTTTGTGGTGCCCAAAAAACTAAACTGGGAGTGACAGATGCATTTAGCTGGATGAATAGCCCTCTCTGAGGTTTGTTGTTTTAAAAGGGGGAAACACACTGATTGCAGATGATGCCACATTTGGCTCCCAGGCAGTGTTTGCACCATGATCCAAAGAGAGCTTCAGGTTTGAAGAAGGGCATCTGCTTTGTAAATCAGATTTGGAGACTGTTTACAAAATTGTTGTATGTTTCAGACAAGATTATGTGCCACGGTTTGGTGCATATGCGAGTGCATGTTTTCTGTCAGTAGCCATGCTCTGCGAGCCAAGCTCAAGCATGCGGCTGTCTCGACTCGGGTCTCAGCTTCAATCCTGCTCCTAGCTAGTCATGTTACTGGTTTCAAAGAGTATGAAGAGAGCATGGTTGCGTTCAAGATTGCACCCTTGAGACGCAAGCCCCATTATAAGGGGGCAGATCACACAAGGAAAGCTTCCACATGGATCTCCACTACAAAGTGATGGCTGATTATTTTTTACAAGCAGGAGACACTGACGGTCTTTGCACATTAATTTAAGCCATAATCCTGGGTTTACCATGCATGAACCAGTTGTGGTTGCTTTGCCCCTCCCTGTTCACACTGGGGAGAAAAGAGCTATGCTTAGCATTACATCTGAACCAGGGATTGTGATTTGTTCACAATCCAAAACCCCATTCATGGGTGTGTGTTTTTAGCAAAACTCGTCATGGTCCTTGGTTCAGGGATTGAGGCTTGTTGTCCTCAAGTGTGAGTGTTCCCCAAATGCTGTCTTAAGCTGATTTACAGCATCCCCAGAGATACTCCCATTTGTCAGTGATTTTTGGCTTGGGAACAGAAGTCATTGGCCAGTTTCATTTTCAAAATTACACAGCTTTCACTATTAACATGTTTGCATGTATACACATGTCTTCACAGTGACTTCCATACTAACAGTGGCTTGATTTGAATTCAAAATTTTCTTTGCAGTCGCTTCTTGCATTTGTCCTACTACCACCTTCCAAACAACCAATTGTAATGCTATTAGAAACAGTTGTTTTCGTTAGCCACAGCCCTAACATGTAGGCAACAGGTTTTTAAAAAGCACCTGCAATTGCAACACAGAATTAAAATGAAGTATTTTGTTTAGCCCCCTCTAGGATGCATACCTTAACGTGGTGGGGGAGTCTGAGAACAGGGCCGGCACCAGCCTGCCCTGGGCCCTGGCACACGCACGTATGCCCCACTTACCTACCTACCTACAGGCAGGTGGAGGAGCGGGAGGTGGGGCGAGCGAGCAAGTGGGGGGGGGAGGGTGGGATGGTGGGCAAGCAAGCGAGCAAGTGGACGGGGGGAGGGTGAGAGTGCCGGCAGGGGTGGAGGGTTAGTGAGCGGGCTTGGGCAGGCCAGTGGGTGAGCGAGCGGGCATGGGCTCCCTCCCTGTGATCTGCAGCCCCACCATAAGGAGGGGCCTTTCAGGGCCCCTGTGGGCCATGGGGCCCTCGGCCAGGGCCCTACCTGGTCGCTCTTTGGAGCCGGCCCTGTTTGAGAGTATCGAAGAAGCTGAGCGCAATGCCGTCAAGAGTCGACTAAGTGGGTCACCCAAGGTGGAATGGTCAAAGCTGAGACACCAGACTAAGATGCATCCAGACTCAGAGGAAGGCAATGGTAAACCACCTCCGAATACCACTTACCATGAAAACCCTATGAACAGAGTATCCAAAAAGCAACATGAGATAGAGCTGGCAGATGAGACCCCCAGGTCAGACGGCACTCATTGCGTTACTGGGGAAGAACAATGGACAAGTATGAGTAGTGCTGTGACTAATAATGCAACTGGGTTAAAGCCAAAAGGAAGCCCAGAGGCTGAAGCGCATAGATACGATAGGAGAGTCCGGAGTTGTTCAACATACACAATAGGAACATAGAATGTGAGAAGTATGAACCAGGGAAAGTTAGAAATTGTCAAGAAAGAAATGGAACGTATCAATATTACAATACTTGTCATGAGTGAATTAAAATGGACGGGAATGGGACATTTTCAATCAGGCAACTACAAAATATTTTATGCAGGAAATGAGAAAATAAGAAGAAATGGGGTTGCTTTAGTCGTGAGAAGTGATGTAGCAAACGCCATTAGGAGCTATAATGCAAGGTTTGAGTGAGTTACACCAATGAGATTAATGGGAAACCTATTAACATAACTATCATTCAAGTCTCTGCTCCAACAGCAAACACAGAAGAAGAGGAACTGAAAAGATTTTACGCAGAAGTACAGGAAGAAATTGATCACACAACAAAACAAGATGTGCTGATAATCATGGGGGACTAGAATGCAAAAATAGGGAACAAAGAAGAACTAGGAATTGTGGGAATATGAGGCTTAGGAGATAGAAATGAAGCAAGGGGGAGACTTATTGAATTCTGTGAAGCCAATAATTTATTTCTTGCAAACACATTTTCTGAGCAACCAAAAAGATGACTGTACACATGGACATCACCAAATGGTCAATATAGGAATCAAATCGATTATATAATGGGAAGCAGAAGATGGAAAAGTTCCATACTTTCTGCAGAAATAAGACCAGGAGCATACTGTGGTAATGATCATGAACTTGTGATATCGAAAATCAGAGTAAAGCTAAAGAACAACAACAAATGAAAAACTATGGAATGCTTTAAAAGAAACGGGGGTGCCACAGCATCTGATTGTTGTGATGAGCAACCTATACTCTGGACAAGAGGCTACTGTAAGGACAGAATATGGAGAAACTGACTGCTTCCCAATTGGAAAGGGTGGAGACAGGGGTGTATTTTATCAGCCTATTTGTTTAATCTATATGCAGAATACATCATACGAAAAGCATGATTGGACCAAGATGAAGGAGGTGTGAAAATTGGAGGGAGAAATATGAATAATTTAAGATATACAGACGATACCATACTACTTGCAGAAACCAGTAATGATCGGAAACGAATGCTGATGAAAGTTAAAGAGGAAAGCACAAAAGCAGGACTACAGCTGAACGTCAAGAAGACTAAAGTAATGAAAACAGAAGATTAATGTAACTTCATAGTTGATCATGAGGACATTGAACTTGTCAAGGATTATCAATAGCTTGGCACAGTCATTAACCAAAATGGAGACAATAGTCAAGAAATCAGAAGAAGGCTAGGACTGAAGGGCAGTTATGAGAGAACTAGAAAAAGTTCTCAAATGCAAATATGTATTACTGAACACCAAAATATGTATTACTGAACAACAAAGTAAGGATTATTCAGACCATGGTATTCCCGATCTCTATGTATGGATGTGAAAGTTGGACAGTGAAAAAAGCACATTTGAAATGTGGTGTTGGAGGAGAGTTTTGAGGATACCATGGATCGTGAAAAAGACAAATAATTGGGTGTTAGAACAAATTAAACCAGAACTATCACTAGAAGCTAATATGATGAAACTGAGGTTATCATACTTTGGACACATAATGAGAAGACATGATTCACTAGAAAAGGCAATACTACTGGAAAAAACAGAAGGGAACAGAAAAAGAGGAAGGCCAAACAAGAGATTGATTGATTCCATAAAGGAAGCCACAGACCTGAACTTACAAGATCTGAACAGTGTGGTTTACAACAGATGCTACTGGAGGTCGCTGATTCATAGGGTTGCCATAAGTTGTAATTGATTTGAAGGTGTGCGCGTGCTAGCGTGCGCACACACACACTTTATTTAGTAATAGAGATTTTTTGAGCAGAACTATGCTTTGAAGCCATAATGTAGTGATCTAAAAAGAGCTATTAGACTTAGTCCTTCCTATATTTTGCATTCTTTACAAGTCCAGGGAAAAAATCAGAATGAACAAACTGTGAAGAGAGCCCAGAGCCAAATGTATTTAATCCTTCTGATGCAATACTTTCCTTTAAAAAGTACATTTAAGTCTTTGTATTCCCTTTAAACAAATCCTCATGTACATTATTATGCAGCAAAATATATTTAAAAATAGAGGAGACAAGGTCAGCACTATAATCCTCTTTTTAAAGTTACAATTTTTCCAAGAAAAATTTACAGCTTTCTTAAGCAAGTGAATATATTTCAGGCATTTCTCCAGGCTTCAAAGAAATTAGATCTACAAATAAATGTAAATAAGAATAAAAAAACTGGGTCTTTTCATGGTTGGTAAATTACAATTTTTTTTACATTTTTAATTTTTTTTACCCTCTATGGAATATGTGGTTTTTTTAATCATAAAAATGTTACATTAAAAAAACAGTGATAAGGTATTATCAGATGATTATGGAAATCTATTCTAAAAATTTGATGTTTTGCTTATTAGTAATACATAGATCCTCAGGACTGCAGCTGCAGTAATGCAAAAGGATCTTCAACTGGGATTGCACAAGCCACTATATTAAACAAACTATATTGCAGGATACATAGCTATTAGCCCAAATCAACAAACCATATTTGCATAGATAAAGAACATACTATGTTCAGCCACCCCTTGTCTTTACTAACTTTGGTCATATATGCAGGTCTCCTACTTGCATTGAATTTTGAACTCCATTCACCTCTATATACCCAAGTCAATGAGCATTTATTGTCAGTTATCCCAGGAGGCAAAAGAACCAAGCCATGATTGTACAGCTTCTGGGCCTTCAACCATTGGTTGTGGGTTTCTCATAGACATCTGGTTGGCCACTGTGAGAACGGAATGCCTGGCTATATAATCCTTTAATCTGTTCCATCAGGTCTCTTCTTATGTTCAAACTGGAGAGTGAAGACATTTCTTAGTTCCAATGCATTATCTCCAGAGACTGGATTTTGTAAGCAGAGGTCAGGGTAGGGCATAAGGTTTTAGAGAACTATTGGGTGGGTCCATGCAGCACCAAGCATTATTATTATGTACCCACCCTTCACCATAAAGTGCCAGGGTGGGTTGCAATTTAAAATACAGGATTACAAAACAGTTTAAAACAAAGACCACATGATGAACTCTGTGCTCGTAACCCACCTTTTCTAGAAGCCCTCTCCCCATCAAGTACTTATCAACCTACCCCTGAAACTTGGGGAAACTTCTGATGCCACAAGGAGAGGGGAAACTGAAACACCAGCTGTGCTTACGCAAACCCTTCTGTGTGCCTAAAGTGGGTTCTTTAGATTGCAGCCTCACAGTCTAAAAGCTAGAGTAAGCCTTCAAATGTGCTTTTAATTTTCATTGGGAGAAAATAGGAAGTGGTACAATAGATCTACCTTCCACCATGTGTTTGCCATATGCAGTTTGGTGGTAGACATCCAGCAGATTTGCTTTTTACAAAAGTGTGCAAGACAACAACATTAAAATAGCATAAATAATAACAAATATTCTGAAGAAATGAAAGAAATGGGTTGCTAAGAACTAAGTCCTAATAAATGAGTTGTGCAGATGTGGTAGTTATTACAAGATTAACATTGTGCAATCTACCAGTATAAAATTCCACTTCCCCCCGGATGTTACGCTACTTACGTCCACTTAAAATGAAAATTATTGTACCGTTTATCTAAATGTGATGCTACAGTTACTGAAGTATAAAAGGAGAGCTGAGTGGCGGAAATAATTTTCAAAGCATTCAGTATCATATAAATAGCTCCATAACATTAGCCACAGCACAGAATGCAGGCTCACAAAATATTGCAGAAAGAAAACCAGCTATTTATTTACACAGTTAATTCCAAACACTGGAACCCCCTGCAGTATTTTTCTGTGCAGAATAAATAAAGGTTACTTATTCTACTCAAGGAATAAGTGGAAGCGGGGAGTGAGAGCAAGGTCAGTTTGAATGTTTTACTAATATGCTACCAGAAAACTAGAAAAATCTAATGCCGACTTGACTCTTCTTAAAAGAAGAAAGGATATTTGAGGCACAATATTTATTTTCCAAAATCCCCTTGTCCCCCTCCAACTCCCCGCCCCTGGTCCATGTCTGCATCAATATTGTGAACACATTATTAGTAAAATGCTCAAACAGCAAGGATGACATTAGGGCAGTACTGATATCTTGCTCTGCCTTTCCCTGTTAGCTCCACCTCCACTTTGATAATGGCACACGCACCACATCTTGGGTTGTGCACGTTCTCTCCCCCCTCCCCACCCTTGGGATGGCTCATCACCATGGCTGAGTTGGCTGCTTTGTGACTTTAGGATGTTACGCACTGAGCTGCTGCCAGGAATTTGGTTATGATATATAAAGGGTGAAGCCACACTGTAATTCTTTGGCAAGTGACATATGGTTACTTTTGTTCCTTCCACTAGAAATGGAAAATAACCAGGCTGGAAGCCATCAGACCCCCAACAATAGATTGTGTGGTAACCTTTGCCATATGAGCAGGCTAGGCCTGGCTTTCAGGAAGGAATAATAGGCATTTTAAAAAATGTGAACACTCAACATATCTGTAACTCAAGCCAGATCCAAACATTTAATAATATTTTAGGAATTATATCTTCATCTTACAGTTTGGGTTAAACCAGAATCACTCTGAATTTTTGTTCTTTCATATTTTGTTTTCCTTTTTGCAAAAAAAATTCATCCAGGTATGAGACACATTCAACAGGCATATCCAAACAAGTTTATTTCTAAGAAGTGACACAAGCCAGCTTGTAAACTGAATCGCTTAGCTTAGTTGAGAATGTTTTTTTCCAAAGTTCATGCAATATTCTCATCTTTAGCTGTGCATTTCAGGTTGGGGGAATAAAAAGAGCACATATTCTATGTGTTTGTGCTTGTTTAACTGCTGAGTAAAGTGCTATGACTAATAGGTTACAAAGGAGTTGTTTATGTAATATTAAAATCTGCTCTTGTTCTGTAGACAGAAAGTATGTTACTCTCTGAATTGAACTGTATCTTAAATTCATGTCCAAAGTTTGACTCCCATCGATTGCCTCCAGATGGTACTCCTTGGCTGAGATCCAAAGAATTGCAGAGCTTGAGCTTTCCAGACACATCACAATCATGTTTTGAAGCTCCTTTCAAAATAGCGAGAGCTAGAAACTTGTTAAAAAGGAATAATGAAATTTCCAGGACTTAAGTGATAGCTTGTGGGCCACACAAATTTAACATAAGAGCCACACATTATGTATTTATTAAAAATATTTTTATGCTGCCTTTCAATGCAAAAGTGGTATAAATATTTTAAACAAGGCAGTTTACAAGTAAAAGCCATAAACCAACAAAAATATCAAATACTATTGACTAAAATGGCAGCATAAAACATTCCTATTTCAATGTACACCAAAAATATCAGTAACAGTTAAAACTGTAGTTCATAAAATGTAGACCAGCACCATTACTCCGTTAAAAACAGCTGAAATATCCAGGTCTTTAATGCCTGTTTAAAATCAGTCAGAGACAGAGCCAATCATACTTCCTGTGGAACGGCATCCTAAAAGGATGGAGCCATCTCAAAAAAGGCCCTGTCTCTTGTGCTTGCCAACCTGATGCACTTTAGTGATGGCTCCTTCAGCAGGGCCTCTGTAGCCAAACTTGGGGTCCAAACAAGTTCATACCGGTGCATGCGGTCCTTCAAATTACCTGGTTCCAAGCCATTTAGGGCTTTTCAGGTAATCACTACCACTTTAAATTTATAAGTATACTGGCAACGAGTGCAGCTGGTACATAATTGCTTTATGGAGTACAAGAGCCACAGAGTAGAGCAGAAATCCCTTAGCATCAATGTCTTGGTTCATCCCTCCAGGAAGGACTGGAGGCACTGTAACACTGGCTAGGAGACCCAGAGGTCCACCATGCTTGATTTTATACAAAGACACTGAGAGGTCCAGGATAATAACAGGCTTGCACTCCCCCTTCCCCGCCCCCCAACCTATTCCTCAGTGCAAGTCATCTACAAGAGTGGCCAAGGTAGTAGTAGTAGTAGAAAAGTTTAATACGGTCACAGACCAAACAGGTGGCCAAGGTTATTTCTGTTCCGAACCCAGGCTGGAAGCCCATATTGGAATGGATCAAAATAATCATTATCATCTAAGAAAACCTGAAGTTGAGAAGCCATCACCTTTTCCAGGATCTTGCTCAAAAATATTACATTAGGTATTGGACAATTGTTCAGGATCAGTGGGTCCAATTCTTTAAAACAAATCAGTGATTTTAACTATTGCCTCCTTAAGGACAGTAGGAATTAACACCCTCCCTCAGACAGGTATTAACCACCTCCTGAAGTCCTGATGGTAAGCCCAGTCCTTGCAGTTTTTAATATCCAGGAAAGGCATGGATCCCAAGAGCAAGTGATAGGCTGCAAACCTCCAAGTAGCTTGTCCACATAATCCAACTGCTACAAGCTGAAACTGTCTAAAAAAACTTGGTTAGATAGCACCCTGGCTCATCCACCTCTTACTCCAGCCATATTTGGGAATTTGCCTGAATGTA
This sequence comes from Rhineura floridana, assembly GCF_030035675.1. Taxonomy (NCBI): domain Eukaryota; kingdom Metazoa; phylum Chordata; class Lepidosauria; order Squamata; family Rhineuridae; genus Rhineura; species Rhineura floridana. Next base: position 29,435,991 of record NC_084486.1, on the reverse strand, counting down.
TGATATTAAACTGTGGTGTGGCATGCATGCAAGCCCCACCCCCAATGTTCCAGGCACACAGACTCCACTTTACACCTTTGCATAATTAGTGTGAAGGTCTGCAGAGGGATTGTTTTCAGTTGAACACTCTTAGAAAACCTCCCCACAACTGGAAATTCCAGTAAGATAAGGGTTATCAAAGTGATGACATCTAAATTGGAACAAACGTGAGTGATTTTGCCTGCACAATACAATGTAAATTGGTCACAGCAAGCCTTTGAGGGTTCCATCTGATCTCCTGAGCCTCCAGAAAGTAGTTTCTTTACCACTTCAAAAAGATCTGCTGGCTGACATTGTTCAGATGCAATGGTGATGTTGAATTAAGATTTCTTTGCTGCCACCACTGCTACAAATGAAGTCCTAGATGGTTTCTCACCTATCCTTTTTCCACCTGAGCTCCAGTTGGTGACCCAACTGTTTCACTGCCCTCAACTCTTCAGAATACCAAGAAGCCAGTGCTGTAGCCAGAGTGGGGCAAATGGATGCCCCGCCCCCCTACAGCTGTGTTTTGCCCCCTCCCAGATTTGTTTTTGAAAATTTGTCTGTTTGTGACATGACAGACAATGACAGTCTCCATTTAAAGAATGACAGATTCTTTTAAGAACAGCAGCAATTTAAGAACAGGACTCTCTGAAAAATTCAGTGAATATAAAGCAGTGCAACTGCACAACAAAAGCCTCATCTGGAAGAGCCCCCAACACTCTGTTCAGCTCAAACCTTCCTCTGAATGAGGGTGGATTTTTCATGATCATAATACAATTACTTAAGTGATCCTTCCTGGAAAAAAACCAGCCTCTATAGTAACAAGACCCTAGAACTTTGTATTATAGGCTAGAGTGAGACTCCACCCCTTGGACTCTCCTTTGCTCTGCTTTTCTGTCTCAGTTTGTGTTCTCCACCCAGCCAGCAATAGAGAAGCGTGTGTGTTTGCCTGCAGTAAGAAGGAAGAGTTTGTTTATGCTGCAGTTATTATGATGAGTAAACCAGGACTGGATACTTATTGCTAAAGGTTGAAATAAAAAGATAACTTAGCGATCTGAAAAAATATTTACCGTAAGTTACCCTTTACTATTTTAAAGCACTCACCATACTCATAATCATACTATTTTTAAATTTTTTCTTAAGTACCTGATGGCAAAGGATGAAAACGGCCCCAGAGGAATAGAAACACTGCTGTACACACTATAGTTAGTGGGCTGGGTGGCCACTCAGTCCTAATTTCTGATTTTCCTGATTTGCAGCTTAGCACGAGGCTTTTTCAGGATTTCTGGATGAAAAACAACAACCCATCAAACAGTGGGGGGAGAATCCAATTCCATAATTAGCTTCCAATCGTTTACTTAATCCTTTATGCAACCGGTTTAAAAGTTTTCCCTTGATTGTCCAACAGTAAGGAAAATCTAAATGTCGGGAAGAAAACTAGGAAGAGGGACCTTCAAGCAGAAGTTAACAAATGAATCCTAAACTATTTCTCTCTGAAAGGTATATTGTGAACTTACCATTCAAAAGCTTTCTTGCATGTAAAATGCCAGTCATTTAATTCCTGGTGTTCATACTAAACCTTCTAACTTGACCTTTACATAGACCATCACATAAGTTAATACACACTCTGGATGGAGGAGAAGTGGGGGGGGGGAATTCCCTTCCTCTGGCCTGGCCTTCACATCTTCTCCATCGGTGGGTGGGGGATTGGCTGGCACTATGTACCTCCCCCCCCCAAATGCTTCACCTAGAAACGTAGCTGCCCCACCTAACAAGGAATGGCTGCAATGCTGCAAGTTGACATACCACAGAACTACAGTTGAGTCAAGGACACTCACGAGCAATTGTTTTGATGGCTTGTGTCATCTCCCCATTCCCACCAGAGCCCTGGCAAGACGGCTGACTAGACTTGCAAGAAGCACCCCAAGAGACCTCAAGAAGATCCACCAGTCACTGGGGGTAGCTCACTGAAATTGGTTCTCTACCTTTGTAAGGGCCAAGAGCGAACTATAGGTCAATGGATAATGATATATCCATGACAGCATGAGCTATTTCTATGGATCACTGTCCCTAAACCAGGAAAGAAAACCATATCCAGTGTGTGCCCTGCCACAAGCATTTCATACATTTATTTATGTTTATTTCAGTATATTCCGCTTCATATTCAGAATTTCTAAATGGTGTACCCAAATGTTAAATAAGAAAACCATGCAAAAAATAAGAACAATTCATCATAAAAATAGAAAACTATCTTAAAATGTTTGCTGAAATAGGAACGTCTTCAAAGCACCTGAAGTTCAGCAGGGAGGGGCCTGAATAATCTCTCTCTGAAGGGAGTTCCACAAGACTGGGCTCGCAATAGTTAGTTAGTTACAAGCTGTGCCTCTGAACCATGGGGGACCACGAACAGAGACTGCCACAAATGTCTCAGGGATCGGGCAGAGATATAAGGAATCAAGCAGTTCTTAAGGTACCCTGGACCCATTAACATATGGGCAGCCAGTGCAAGCTTCTAAGCACCAGTGTTATGTACTGGCAGTAGATTGTCCCCATCAACATTCTAGCTGCAGCATTTTGCACCAGCTGAAGCTTCTGGACCAGGAACAAGGGTAACCCTACTTAAAATGCATTGCACGAATCAAGAATGCCCACAGTTGGTGCATCAGCTGTAGCTGCTAAAAGGCACTTCTAGCCACTGATGCTACCTGAGCCTCAAGTGGCAAAGATGGATCCAGGAACACCCCCAAACGACAAACCTGTCTTTTCAGCCCATCCAGAACCGGCAACTGGCCAATCTCCTCAACACAAGAACCACCCACCCACAGTGCCTCGGTCTTCCCAGGATTCAAGCTCAGTTGATTGGCCCTCATCCATTCCACAACTGCATCCATTCCACAACATTCCAGACAATGGTTAGCCTTTCCTGACTCAGATGTTATGGAGAAACAGAGCTTCATATCATCAGTGTACTGATGGTACATTGCCCTAAAACTCTTAATGACTGCCCCCAACAGGTTCATTTAGTTTTTAAACAACATCGGTGACAAAATTGAGCACAAAGACCAGGGGGCTAACACACAGTCTCCCAATACTATTCTCTGGGCACGGTCCTGCAGGTAGGAATGGAACCATGGTGAAATAGCACCCCAATACCCATTTCACAGAGCTGGTCTGGGAGGATACCATGGTCAATGGAATCAAAAGTCACAGACAGAATGAGAAGCAGGAGCAGAGACGCAATATCCTGTCCAGCTCTCAATACAGGTCATCCATCAGGGTGACCAAGGTTGATTCAGTCCCAAAACTTCACCTGAACCCAAACTGAAATTGATCCAGATAGTCTGTATCCTCCAGGAACTCCTGTAACTGTTGGACTACCACTCTTTCCACCGCCTTGCCCAAGAACGGGTTATTTGTGACGGGGCTGTTCTTGTTATAAACCACAGAGTCCCCAAAGTGGGCTTCTGCAGAAGATGCATTCACACGAATTAAAGTGTATTTGCTGTTTCTTTCTTTCTCCTTATATGTATCATGTCTGAACACCTCTATGCACTTACATATTCATGTCATTTATTATTGATACTGCTACTGGAATATTTCTATATGCTTCTGCTCTGCTATGCATTTACTATAAAGATTATTCTATCATTGTATTCACATTTATAATTGTATCTTTAAAATAAATATAAGCAAAGCTCTTAGTATCGAAAATGTCAGAAAGACAGTGTTTGAGATCAAGCCAAGAATGTTTATAACTTTTTCCATCTTGTTTGCAAAACAAAGCACAGTGTCTGTTACATTGCTTATATGTACTATGGAACCAGCTAGTTACCCAAGGCCACTGATGACAAAGTGGTCTATGTTATGTTATGCAGGGCTGGCCCCAGGCATACTGGGGCCCTTGGGCACCACCAGTCTGTCCTGGGCCCCTCCGCTCCCCTTCCGCGATCCGTGGAAGCAGCTGCGGCTCGCCGGACAGGACCTTCTGAGCCGCCCGCCACCCCCCGCTTCACCTACCTTTCTCTCCGCTGTTTTTTGCAGCTGTGCGCACTGCGCATGCAGGTTTCCCATCAATCAAGATGGCAGCCGAGGTTTCCCTAAGGGGCTGAAGCCTCTGCCACCATCTTGGTTGATGGCAGCAATGCACACATGTAGCACGCATGGTGGCAGGGGCTTCAGCCCCTTAGGGAAACCTCAGCCGCCATCTTGATTGATGGCAAACCACAAAGAACAGCGGAGAAAAAGGTAGGTGAACCAGGGGGATAGCGGGCGGCTCAGAAGCTCCTGTCCGGTGAGCCACAGCTGCTTCCAAGGACCGCGGAAGGGGAGCGGAGGGGCTCCTGTAGCTGCAGGGGCCCTCGGGCAGGGCCCTACCTGGCCACCCTTTAGAACTGGCCCTGATGTTATGAATGAATTTCTCTTTCTAAGGCTTATGAAACTGGAGGCTTGGAGGTGCTGAAGGTTATTAAGGCGACAACAACTGGAGGGTGTCTGGAATACATCATTCATAAATGTTATAATTCTAATTTAAGTCTGAGTACCCTAAAACAGATCCCGTGACCAGTGCCATGGATAGGCACCAAGCTGGTATGAGAAAGAGGAGATGCAGTCCTGAGAACGTGTATGTGCCAAGAGACTGATATCACTACAAGTGCCAGCTTACTGATTGATGGATGATATACTGGGGCTCAGTGAAGATATCAAAAGAACATCAAAACATTATCTGACTATAAACACACCCCAACTTCACCAGAAGATTTGAAAACTTTTCTGCCACAGCCTACCACCTGAAACACCATGAACATGCCTCCTTCTCCAAGTCTAGCTACAGCACTGGTTGGCCACCAGCTACTTGCATGAGTGTATGAGTATGAAAGACCAGGACTATTGGGCATATCTTATTTTGCATTTTACCATTCCTGCAATGGGTGACTCACAAGAGTACCTCTGGCTGCGTCAATTGGACATCTTTCAATAAATCTTTTAAAACCTTTTATCTTGGTATGGTCCCAACACTCCTTCTGCTCATTCCCACTGTCTCCTTGTTTGATCACCCAGGAGTGGCTTTGGACTTATTGGTAAGACCTAATTCCCCGACACTATGTGTCACATCCTGGACCTATCCAGTCAGCCCCTGCACTGGCTTTCACCAGCCAGGGTGGACAGGGTTGAAGACAGCAAGAAGCATGTTGTTGTAAGAGTCCTGTCGACATCATCAGACCACATAAACGGAAATCAATCCCATAAAATATGGGAAGGTGCTGCATGACACTGCACTTGCAAAAACTGCTGCATCTAAAGCACTATGTCGCTGAGCCACTTTATCTTTGAAGCATTGTGTAAACTGCTCACAGAATGCTACCAAGTGCTCCACCTCTTCTGGTATCATCCTCCGGACCACCTAAAATAACTGCTCAGCAGTTCATCAAGGACACAATGCAGGCAGCAAAGCAGTTCTTCAGCACCTTCACCACCACTTGGTAGGCAATCAGCTTAGGGGTGAGTTTTCTTTCACCTGCACACCAGCGGGTTCCTAACCTGCTTCATTGCCCACAACTCCTTTGTAAAACAAGGCACAGAAGAGGACCCTCGGGAGTTATTGAGTCAATAGCCCTCCTAACCTCGCCATCCCACAGCAAGACCAGGGTCTTGACAGGATCAGCAACTCTAGTGGTGGGCTAGATATTATTTGAGATAGGCCCATGGTTGTCATCAGGGCCATTAAATCCTGAGCCACCCCAGACAAAGGGGCCTCAGCATGTTTGTTGAAGACCACCAAGGTAAAAAGCCTTGGAGTAAGCACCACCTCTAAGCCCACGTCCATCAGTTTGGACAGGGAACTGAAGCGATGGGGGGTGGGCAGGATGGTACACCATCAGAATCCCCATCCCGTCTCAAGTTCCCAGCACCAAGTACTGACATTCAAACCTGGCAACTGTTGTTGGATAGGATACCTAACCAGGAAGGTGGGCTCCTTATACATGATGGCTACTGTGCCCCTGCCCCTCAAACTGAACTTGGTGCTGCACCCAAGAACCTGATGGACACATCTGGAAGCGATTTATATCACCTCCGTCATCCAATGATGTGGTCAACGGGTCATATACTGATCCCCCTGGGAGGGTGCTTTATTTTTCAATGTATAGAGTACTTCCTGGCTTTCTCTGGTTTTCTGATAAATACAAAAGTATTGGCACAAAATTTATTTATTTATTTATTTATTAAATTTATTAGTCGCCCATCTGGCTGGTTGTCCAGCCACTCTGGGCGACGTACAAGATAAAAAATAATTGGGGGATACTCCTCCAAGGTGCAAATGTCTTTCCTGTTTTGACCTAGCACAAGTGAGACAGAGAACACTCTTACCAGCCACCACAACATTTACTGTGCTGATTTTGGACATGATCCCAAGTTCCACTTTGCATGTATAATTGCCGTTGTCTTCCACTGTAGCTACTTTAGAGTACTTCACAGACTGTCTAGACTTTGTGCTATTAAGAATACAATTAAATACAAGAATACAATATAATTAAGAATACAAAACCATTTTAAATGTGTGAAGCATATGTCTGACAGCAAAATATTTTGTATATATTTTAATGGCAGAATTATATTGATAATCTAGGAAGCTGTGCATCATTTTAGCAGCATCTTGGACTCAAGGACACGCGACTCATCTGAAATGCAGTCATCTATATTAATGAATATCAACATGGAATTTTTAAGTGATGTTTACCAACAATACAATTTTTTATGGTTTCTACTTCTCCACATTTACTTCACAACTTACTGTCAGAAAATGCAAACATATTTCTCCTTAGATTTAAGCTATTAAATAGTTTCGAAACACTCTCCTGCTGGCCAACACAAAGAATTGTCTTGTTGCATCAAAGAATGCTGCCAATAGGCAGAGCGCTATTGGAAGAAAGCAACCAATATGTACCTATCTTTGCAGCAGTTGTGCTCATCTCAGCACTGGCATAGACAAAGGAATAGAACAGAATCTCTCGGACCATGCATACGAAACCATAAAAAGATGAAAGAGGCAACTCCTTCAGAGCTTTCTTCTTCTTTTTCTTCTGGGTGCAGTGATCCCCACATTAGGGTCCTTTGCTAAGCAGCATTTGATTCACCCAGATCTTAGCTGATTCCCTTGAGGTGCTGCACAGTTTAAGAACTGCTGTCTATTGCAATCCATTTTCCTTCAAACCATTCAAATAAATTGCTTGCCCTTTACTTGTTTCTGAAAATACATTACTACTACTACTATTACTACTGGGCTCCTTCTGAGAGGAAGGGCGGGATATAAATTTAATAAATAAAATAAATAAATACTACTACCACTACTCCTACTTTATTGTCAGCATTGTGATACTACAGAGTCCAGGTACTGTTTCTGAATGAAGTGGGAGTCAACCTTCTGGCATTATACAAGTTTTCCAGGTCCCAACTCCATTTTTTGAATGCTGATGAGTAGACATTGGATTATTAGACATTCAAGTTGCATTTAATAGCTTCATTCTTGTAACAAGCATATAAGTGATAGCAGAACACCTGACAGACATGAGTGCTGCTTCTACATGGTTGCATCTCAGGCAGGGCCGGCGCCAGGCATGCTGGGACCCTTGGGCCCCAGCTTGCCCCGGGCCCCAGCACCAGCATGCCCACCCCACCTACCTACCTTCTGCGATCCGCTGCAGCGTTGGCTCCTGACCCTGCTGCAGATCGCAGAGAGAGAGCTCCCAGACACCCCCTACTGCCGCACAGGCCCACAATCCCTGACTGCATACCAAACCTATTTCTTTCTTGATGTAAATGCTGGTTGCGCTGCGGGAGCAACCCTGCCATCAACCAAGGTGGTGGCTGAGGCTTCCCTAAGGGGATGATGCCTCCGCCACCAACTTGGTTGATGGGATGCATGTGTGCTACGTGTGTGCATCCCTGCCATCAACCAAGATGGTGGAAGATGAATCAGCTCCTTAGGGAAACCTCAGCCACCATCTTGGTTGATGGCAGGCTTGCACCTGCAGCGCATCCAGCATTTACATCAAGGGAGAGGTAGGTGGGGCATGCAGGCAGGCATTGCAGGCCTGCATGGCAGTAGGGGGGGTGTCTGGGAGCTCCCTCTCATGATCCGTGGCAGGGTCAGGAGCCGACACTGCTGTGGATCACAGAAGGGAGCGCTACCCTCCCTCCCTAAGGAGGGACCCTTCAGGGGCCCCTTGTGCCCCAGGGGCCCTCAGCCAGGGCCTAATCTGGCTGCCCTCTGGTGCTGACTCTGATCTCATGGCACTCTAGGAGCATGTGAAACAGGTCAACTATGTGGAAGGTGCAAATTAAATGGTTATTCCCCGCTCCAATTTTGCCCCACTCCAGTAGCCAAAAGTGACCAGGTAATGTAACTCTTTGTTTATTTAATATGAGTTCTTACTCATCCTTCACCACAAGGTCCCAGGGCAGGTTACAAAGGAATATACAATTATGAAAGCAGATAAAAATGTTGCAGTTATAAAACACCCCTTATAAGTGGAATAGAACAACATAAATTCAGCAAAAGTGGTGGGCCGCCCAAAACAAAACACCTTAACTGTCAAATGCCAAGGCCACATCCACACTATACATTTAAAGCACTATGATACTGCTTTAAACAGTCATGGCTTTCTCCAAAGAATCCTGGGAACTGTAGTTCATTAAGGGTGCTGAGAGTTGTTAGAAGACCCTTATTACCCTCCCAGAGCTACAATTCCCTTAATGGTTTAAAATCAGTCCCTCTTTGCAGGGAACTCTGGGAATCCGGTTGTTGTGCATAGAGGATTCATACTGACACCATGACACCTTCTGCCTGATCTCACAAGAAAGTCAAGGCTGTAGTCCTATCCTACCTCACAGAATATCAGGTTACATGTTTTAAAGATTTCTATCTCAACTTTTGAACATCTCCAAGGCATCTTACAACATGTTAACAATCCTATACATGTTTACTTGGAATTAAGTCCTCTTTGCAAAGTTTTCACATTTTGTGTGGTGGTGATGATGGTGGTGGAAAAGAGTCCTTTACCATCCACTCACAGTTACTGTGGAGAAAATAACTTATAAGGAGTACCTGATCTCAGACAAACCCAGCACATGAAATATGCATCCTGGTTGTTAGGAAGAAAGGAGGGGAAACAGTAGATGCCTAAATTGCAGAGATTCCAAGGATTAGAAAATGGACTGAAGCAGGAAAGAAAAAAAAGCAACTTAAGGAGAAAGGAAAATAACAAGCTCTTTAGGAACTCAGGGATTTCTGTTGCTTGGTATCAAAACTGTCCTGCGCTACAGCAAGGCCCAGACTCGGGCAAGGGCTCAGTTTGTGCTCTAGGAACACAACAGTTTGAGGTTCCTTCAATAAAAAGCAAACTGAGCCTGAGCCTTATATAGTTGCAGCAGTAAGTGCATCCAAGGGCCCGTTCACACAACGACTTACAGTGAGATAGAGGCTACTTGCATCCCCGTTTAATTCACAGAGTTTACATGACGTTGCAGGCAAAGGGAAGGTGTGTCACTGCTTTTCCCTTTAAATCTGAATTAAACCAACCTGCTGAAAATGCAAAAAGTGAAGGAAAAACTGTCTCCGCTTCATATCTCCAGGACTTGCAGATGCTTTGCTCCGATGCTTTTAGGTGGGTGTGTCAATCATTCCCCTCTCCGTGCCTCCTCCCTCCTCCTCCCTTTGTTCATGTCATTTCCTGCTGATCAGCGATCAATGGTATCAAAAGCTGCTGAGAGATCACGTAAGAGTAACAGGGTCGCACTCCCCCTGTCCTCCCAATAACGGTCATCCATCAGGGCAACCAAGGCCTGAACCCAGACTGGAATGGGTCAAGATAATCTGTTTCATCCAAGAGTACTTGTAATTGCTGCGCCACAACCCTCTCAATCACCTTCCCTAAGAAGGCAGCATTTGTGACTGGTCAATAATTGTTGCAAACCAATGGGTCTGGGGGGGGGCTTTTTCAGGAGCAGTCGAATCACCGCCACTTTCAGGGTGGCTGGAACCACTCTCTCCTGCAATGATGCATTGACCGCACCCTGGATCCACTTGGTCCAACCCCCTCAGCAAGCTTTAATAAGCCAAGAGGGGCAAGGGTTGAGAGCAGAGCTTGGAAAAGTTACTTTTTTGGGTTTTTTTACAATAATTTTTATTCAAATTTTCATAAAACAAACAAAACAAAATAAAAAAAGCATAACACAATAAGATTAAAAAAAAATTGACTTCCAATTTGTCACAGATCAGCTATAAATATATAATATATATCAAACCTGTCCCTTAATACATACAAAATCACTGTTCTCCATAGTCTATCTTAATTAATCGTCAAATCCCATTATCATCATTTCATTTTTATCTTTCAACAAAAAGTCTAAGAGAGGCTTCCATTCCTTAAGAAATGTATCTGTCGATTTTTCTCTAAGTAAACATGTCAATTTATCCATCTCTACTAAGTCCATTAATTTCAATAGCCATTCTTTCGTTCTTGGTGTTGATTCCATTTTCCACTTTTGTGCATATAATAATCTTGCTGCTGTAATCATATATAATATTATTCTTCCATATTTCTTTTCTATTTGTTTATCCATAAAACCCAATAAAAAAATTCTGGTTTTGACTGAATATTTATCTTTAGGATTTTTTGCATCATCCTACCTATCTGTGCCCAGAATGATTTTGCCTGTTTACACAACCACCACATATGATAAAATGATCCTTCTTGTTGTTTACATTTCCAACAAACATTAGAAACATTACTATACATTTTTGACAACTTTTCTGGAGTCATGTACCAACGATACATCATTTTATAAAAATTTTCTTTAAGATTATAGCATAATGTAAATCTCAAGCCTTTTTTCCACATATTTTCCCATTGATCCATTTGTATATTATAACCAAAATTTTTTGCCCACTTTACCATACACTCTTTTACTTGTTCTTCTTCCATATCCATTTTCAACTAGAGTTTATACATTTTCGCAATTATATTTTCATCATTTGTACACAAACCTATTTCAAAATCAGATTTATTTATTTCAAACCCATACATTTTCTTATCCATTTTATATCTTTCTAACAATTGTAAATAGGCAAACCATTGAGAACTATATCCTTCCTTTATCAGTTGTTCTCTCTCTTTCATTATATATTCTCCATGTACATTTTCTAATAGTTCTTGATATGTTAACCATTTCTCTTTTCCAGCCATTTCTCTTCTGTAAAACGCTTCTTGACTTGAGACACATAATGGTATTTTCGAATAAAACCTTGGTTTATATTTATTCCATATTTTCAACAGAGGACATCTTATAAAATGATTATTAAAATCCACATTAACTTTTACTTTATCATACCATAGATATCCATGCCATCCCCACTTCAGGTCATGGCCCTCCAAATCCAATAGCCTTTTATTCCTCAATAAAAACCATTCCTTTATCCAGACTAAACAACAGGCAGCATAATAAAGTCTCAAATTCGGTAATCCCAGTCCTCCTCTTTCTTTGGCATCTTGTAATAATTTAAATTTAACTCTTGGTTTTTTTCCCTGCCAAACAAATTTAGAAATATCTTTTTGCCATTGTTTAAAAGGTAAATCAGAGGATATTACAGGTATTGTTTGAAACAAAAACATCATTCTCGGCAGTACATTCATTTTTATCACGGATATTCTTCCCATTAATGACAATTGTAATTTATCCCATCTTAACAAGTCTTTCTTAATCTCTGTCCATAGTTTTTCATAATTATTATGAAACAACTTTGAATTTTTATTTGTCATAATAATACCTAAATATTTCAACTTTTCCTCTATTTTAAAAATTTGACTTCCAGTGGACACTGGATTGGGCTGATGGGAGTTGTAGTTCAAAAAAGTAACTTTTCCAAGCTCTGGTTGAGAGGATATGTTGCCAGCCGCATCATCGCAAGCACCTTGTCTATGTCATCAACTGAAACCGTTCCCGAGAAGTTGCAGCAGACATTGCACTGGATACCTCACTGGGGACTACAGTAGATATGGATGGAGCATCAAGACTGCTACGGAGGCGAGCAACTTTACCCTCAAAGTGTCTGCAAGTGTACAGATGTCAAGAAAAATTACTTGTAAGTTTCAAGATGCTGCTAGCCAATGTTTGTTGAACAGGAGATTCCAATCCTCAAACAAAGAGAAAAAGAGATCCCCCCCTCCAACAACCACCTAAGGTGACTAACTGTGTTATAATTGCTTGGCGCTGTCCTACACAACTCGACAAAATCCTTCATGTCTTGTTGCATCACCCAGTTTTTCAAGAGTCATTTCTACTTGCCTTATCTCTCTTTATACAAGAGCAGTCATAGAGTGAACACACCAGCAACAAGTACTTCACTGTTGATTTAGCTCATGCATATCCCACTGGTAATTACAGCATACAGTAAAATATATTTTATAGTATTTTTATATTGCATGTTGCCTTGAGACTATTTTTAGTAGTAGTCTCCTAAGAAATGTAATAAACAAACAAATAAAATAACCAAAGACAAAACACTACACAATGGTGCAGAGGCCATTCAAAAATGTGTATCAGAGTTCTTTTGACTCCTTGCAGACATATATACTAAGGCTGAGAAAACCCAACTCATTTCCAGCTTATGTATGAACCACATTTCTTTCTTTTTTTCGTACAAAGTAACTTGCATTTAATAATAAACTTGCCTTAATCTAGAAGTAGCAGGACATAAAATTGTTCACAGATACAAAAATGGTACTATACAGTTTCTTTTATAAATAGTATGCATTTTGTTAAATGTGTGGGATGCAAGGAGACATAAAGGCTGTAATGCTGCATCCTCTGCCATTAGATACAACATACAAAGAGCTTAAGTCTTCTCCACAAAGCATGTAACTTTCTGTTAAAATAACCATTTATTCTTTGGACTGCAAATTCAATTACTGATTTTATTGGAATCATGTTCTGCTGTGGAAACCAGCATGCAGAGAAATAAGCAGTAACTGAGACATTTTTAAAAACATTCCCAAACAGCCATGATTGTGTGAACAAATTGGTTGTGATTATTCCTTGCCTGTGAATAGCAATGTGTTCCAACCTATTTCCATATTTTTAATTAACACCTGCTTAAAAATAAAACTTGTACCGTGGCTCACTTTAATCACAAAACGGGGGAAACACAAAATTCACTTTATCAGAAAATTGACTAGAGATTGTTTGAGTGACTTTTAGTTTTCATGAGTATATCATTAAAATTAGGTTACTAACATGCCCTTCCCTGCTCTGGAATGTTGTAAGCGAAATGGTGCTCTTCTAAATGGTCTAAATTCTTATGCCTTGTACCTCTAGTTATGGAGAAGTCCAGTCAATGGGACAGGGACACACTATGCCCTAACACCCTCCACCCCATGCGATCCCCCTTTCTGCCACCCAAGCCACTGCATTCCAACTCTTCTCGTTCAAACAAACACTCATGTGGGGGTGCTCAGTAGGTACCCACCTATCATCCACTGTAGATTGTATACTCAAGGTACTGTTTGGGGCAGGGACATACAGCTCAGAGAAGGTCCCAGGTTCGATTCCTGGCTTCTCCAGTTAAACAGATCAGGTAGCAGATGAGGGGAAAGTCTCTGCCTGAGACTGTGGAGAGCCACTGCCAGTCATTAAGAGTAGACAGTACGGGGCTAGACAGACAAATTGTCTGACTGCTTTAAAAAAGCTTCCTATATTCCAAGCCAGTATTCTTCAGCTTTGGGTCCCCAGATGTTGTTGTAGTTCAACAACATCTGGGGACTCAAGGTTGAAGACCATTGTTTCAACACGTAATTCACAAGCTGCTGCTGTTTCTTTCCCCAATGACTGCTATGAGCTATTCAGCTTTTTATTGTTTTAGAAGCCATTTTCCTTTGACTTTTGATCAGTTTCTCAATGTGGCTTTTTGGATTCTTCCCATTGTGCCCCGTTTCCTTCATATATTATATGGAATTTTGCTCATTAGTCACTTGAAGGAAAGGGCATAGTGTGTTCTGTCGACTGCAGTGATGCTTTCCCAAGTTTTAACAATACATAATCACAGGATCATAAAGCTGACAGGGCTCTGAACCTCTTCAGATGTTAAGATTGGAGGCTAAGAGACTGAAAAACATGGGACTTATTTCCAGAGCTTGGAAGTAACTAGTTACAAGTAACAAATTACTTGTAATTCATTCCTTTTTTGAGTAACAAGTGGGTAATTCCTTTACATTTTGATTGTAATAGAACGAGGAGTAACTTTACTACTTTTGTGGAGTAATTGTAACGTTTCCAGAATTACTTTTGGGCATTTATTGGGGAGGGAAGCAGGGGAAGTCTTCTGCTCCTCTGATCTGTGGATGAAAATCATGTGCCTCAAACTGGGCTTCTGTGCAACATCACTCTTTCCTCATGCTCTGTGGATGGGTCAGAGGTGACGAGGGAGGAGGCGGAGAGTGAGACGGGGTGGAGTGGAGAAAACAATTATTTAAAAAAACAGATAGTGGTGGTGAAGAATGGAGTGGAGGGAAAAAGGATCCGGAGGTCAAGAACATGGATAAAGGAGGAGAAGGAGGCAGCGGCAGAATGGAGATAAAGAACTGTGGAGGTGAAATATGACAACATGTGTGTGTGTGTGTGTGTGTGTGTGTGTGTGTGTGTGTGTGTGAGAGAGAGAGAGAGAGAGAGAGAGAGAGAGAGAGAGAGAGAATACTGTGTTTGCACTTGGCCCACAAAGTGGCCTCCACCACCCTCTCTGGCTACTGTGCTGCATTTGCAGTATTTTAACTTTTTTGCATCTCAGGGGAAAATGTTTGCTTGAGTGAGTGTCCCTTAGTTGGTGGAAGGGCAGGGTCTGGGAGGTGGTTAAGTGAGAGAGATTATGCTGGCTGGCTGAGTGGGGGTTTGCACTTGGTTTGACATGCAAAGATCTGAGTAGTGGCCTCAGCCTCCCTCCCCACCACCCTTACCAGTGGAGAGACCACCATTGCTATCTTATGAATAAAAATAATTATTCTACTACCTCTGTATGTTTGTTTATTTTTAATGTTGTTTCAGGCTACTTAGATGTGCAGCAGCCAAGGCCAGCACCTTGTAGGCTTTTTAAAAAAATTAACTGAAATGTAATTGTAGTGATTACTTCGGAGGAAAGTAAAGTAATCAGTTACTTTCAGAGCAATTGTAATTGTAACGGTAATTACTACTTTTTTGGGCCATGTAACTGTAACTGTAATTTATTACTTTTTAAAAGTAATCTTCCAAGCTCTGCTTATTTCTGAGTAAACATGGATAGGACTAGGCTGAAAAACAGCATAGCGCTTTCTATACCAGAGGTAAACATTCAAGAGGAAACAGATCGTAAATGGAGACAAAAAAGCATGTGCTCCTATCAGACAGCAAATCCTCTACCAAACATCACATTCCCAGAGAGGGTGGGGTGTGTCACCTTCCTAAAAATCTGGTGGGTTTGCCATTCAAAACCACTGAGGAAACCGCAGCCAACTATTAGGGGCTGTTAACAAGCAATCTCCCTAACATATGAATGATCACCTAGCAGCCTGTAACTATAGCCAATGCCTAGCAAGCATGATCCTAAACCCTTCATACAAGTGTGTCTTCTCGTAGGATTCCCAGCTTGGCACCTGGAAATCCCCACTCCTTTAAATTCATTGATGAATGAAGTGTGGCCATAATGGCTTCTCCCACCTTTTTCTTTTATCTGTACCACTCCTGCACAGGACACCTGGAGTTCTGCTCATTACAGCAGGCAAGGAGAGAACAAGGGGAAGGCAGGCAGGAGAAGCCATAATGGCCTCAACTCTAATTCAGCGATGAATATGAAGGCTTTGGGAGAATTTCTGTGTTGCAGCCTGGCAACCCTAAACTCCACTGTAAAATTACCACAAGGCTGGTATAACTGCACATTGCATTGTTGTATGCCTCATAAGTAAAAACAAAACAATATAAACTCTTCCTGGGGACATGGGGAAGGTGGCAGGGGAAGTCTCTCTTAAAATCCACAAGCTTGCTAACAAAATGCTTGAAAGCCTGAGTCCAATATCATATTTGAAGATCTCAAATGAACCATTTTTCTCAAGGAACCAGAGGCCTCCAATATAACATATGAACCAAACCAGCCGTACATTCTATTATAAACAATTTAAGATCAAATGAGACAGACACTTGAGTTGGATGAGAATCAGTTAGGCTGGTGCTAAACAGGGTGGGACATCTGATCAAGCTAACTGGAAAAATGAGAACCTATAATATATTCAGAAGCCAGAAGTGTTATTTTTATTTGGCCTTAGACAACATCAGAAAGTGTTATTTCCCAGCGTTGTTGGGCTTGAAATAGCTTCTACTGTGACTTGCTTTGAAAATTGCCAACAAATCATGTTATTAAATAGGGGTGTTTAAAATGTGTTTAACTAAGAGTGTGAAGAAACAAAAACCATTTTCAACCAAATAGTTTCCCCCGAAGTGAATTGTTACATAACACAGCCATTTTGCTCCTTATCCCTCACCATCTGTAATTTAATTTCCATTTCTTAAAAGCTAGAAAGATGACATTTGTTTAAACAAGATCTCCATAATCATGAAGAGTTTAACCTCAAGCTGAGATTCATGAGGAAAGATTTTGTGCTACAAAAAACAGTCTGAAGCTTAAGATGCAATTGGGAATGGCTGGAAAAACAAAGCATTTGAATGCCTGTGTTCAAACTTCTCTGTTTTGTGGCTCTCTTTCCATTCTTCTGAAAGGAACATCAGCTGAAAGATTTTTTCTGTTTAACATTCTGTTTAGAGCTGAATGTTCACAAAATTCGGATTAATCTCTGCAGGCCTATCACGCACAATTTGAAGTGTTAATGTTTCAATTTAGCTCCACATCAGATAGGATAAAGATCTAGGATTTAAGTTGTCTGTTCCACTATGGATGGCATTAAGGCAGGGGTTGTGATTTAAAAAAGAAACAAGAGAGATTTTAATCCTGATCCTAACTACTGATCAAAATGGAGACAACAGGCTAACAATCACACAGTATAGTGAACTCATTCTCCAAGTGTTTGCTGATCCTTATATTTCCAAAGTGGCACCATCCCCACCCTAGCAGGGTACCATCTTGTCCCCCATGCTGTTTAACATCTATATGAAGCCCTTGAGAGCAGTCATGAGGGGATTTGGAGCAAGGGGCCCACAGTATGCTAGTGATACTAACATCTGGATCGGGAGAGGCTGTGCAAGCCCTGGACTGCTGCCTGGACTCAGTGGTGTGCTGAATGAGAATAAACTGAGTCTGAATCCTAGCAAGATGAAGGCGCTGTGGGTTAGCGGTTCCTGAGTTCAGATAATTGGTCAGTTGCCTGCTTTGGATGAAGTCGTACTCCCTCTGAAAGAGCAGCCTTGTAGTCTGGAGATGCTCCTGGATCCATCTTTGTCGCTAGAGGCCCAGGTGGCCTCAGTGGCTAGGAGTGCTTTTTACCAGCTTCAGCTGGTAAGACAGCTGCAGCTGTTTCTGGACCAGGATAGCCTGACCACTGTTGTCGATGCACTGGTAACCTCCAGGCTGGATTACTGAAATGCATTCTATGTGGGGCTGCCCTTGAGGTTGGTCCAGATGCTGCAGCTAGTGCAAAATGCGGTGGTTTGACTGCTCACTGGGGCAGAGTATCACCAACATGTCATCCCACTGCTGAAAGAATTGCACTGGCTGTCTAATAGCTACTGGGCTAAGTTCAAGGTGCTGGTTTCGGTGTACAAAGCCCTATGTAGCTTGAGACCAGGATACCTGAAATATCGGTTTACCCTTTATATACCCAGTTGATCACTATGCTCTGCAAGTGATGGCCTCCTGCAGATACCATCTTATTAGGAGGTCTGTTCTGCACAACACAGAAAACGGACCTTTAGTGTAAGACCTTTAGTGTTGTGGCACCTACCCTTTGGAATTTCCTCCCCTTAAATAGTAGACAGGCACCATCTCTGTTATCTTTTCAGCACCTACTCAAGATCATCCTCTTTCAACAAGCCTTTTAAGTAAAGACCTTATCCCAGTCTGCATCTGTGTTGGAATTGCTTTTTAAGATGTTTTTAAAGTTTTTTTAAAAAGATGCTTTTAAAGATGTTTTCTTTTAATATATTTTAAAGTCCATTTTTATGATATTTTAGAGAGTTTTCAGTGTTTTTGTTTGCCGCCCTGGGCTCCTACTGGGAGGAAGGGTGGGATATTAAATAAATAAATAAAATGTGAATGGAATGGAGTACCCTGGAAAAGAGCATGGCTGGTTTGCTGGAGCCCTGAATAGAGTGCTCCACACGTCAACATTTTGTTGCAGGTCTCATTGGTCCTTCAAATTATGAAACTCAGGAAACCAGTCCTACTGTCAAGGAATATATGAACTGGACAAGGATAATGAAAGAAGTCCTGTGTGCTAATCCAACAAAGAAGTCACCATGTTCGGCTGGTAAAAAATAACAGAAGTTGCACTGGGCTAGTGCAAGACAATTAAATACAGTTATGCTCCCCAGCAATGCCAACTCAACAATGCCACAAATGTAAAGAAAAGGAGACAGTGGGATGAAGAAGTCGTCAGCTTGAGGCATAATCTTAACCACTTTAGGCCAGCATTTCAACGGACTTGGTTATAAGGAATATTTTTAAAATATGAACTAGATAAAACAAAATTCAAATAGATTTTGAAACCAGCAGTGGTAAAACTCAGCCTTGCTACCTTAAAATGCTTGGGTAAATAAAATTGTTTTCACCTGGCACCTAAAAGCGATTAATGTAGGTGCTAGGTATACTGAAAGAGGGCATTGTTAATTAATATTTTATTTACAAAGAAAAGTAAAAACAATACAAAAAATTCTCCATCATATTCATCACAAGTATTTATATACTGACCAAAATAAACAATTTTTGCAATAGTATTTAAACAGTATTTAAGCAGCTAGAGAAACTAATAATTCCATTAAGCTTTCATCACGTAACTGCATATTTGAAACTCTCTCATATATATTCCTCTTCCTCCCTAATAAGATTACACTGAGAGAGGGTATTTTTGTGCCTTGAAGATATGCTAGGGGAACCTGGAAAAGGGTCTCACCAGCAGATGTGAAAGCACAGGGAGGTTCCTTTGGAAGTAAGCAGTCTTTAAAATACTCTGGTTCACAGCCAAATTGGTTTTATAGATTAATACCAGCCCTTTGAGTTGTGCTCAGAAACCAGTGGAGCTGTCTATGCACTAGCAAGATGTGGTGCATGTAAGCCATGCCATAGGATAAATATCACATCAGAAAACAAGCAGCTGTATTTAGAATCATCTGAAATTTCTGGAAGGTATTCAAGGGCAGCCCCATGTACAATATACTGCAATAGTCAAGCCTGGATGTTGGTAGGGCAGCCTACCCCAACCTGGTGGCCTCCAGATGTTTTGGACTCCAAATCACATTAGTATCAGTCTGCATGGCATAATGAAGCAATAAACATCTGGACAGCACCTTGGGGAAGCCTGTACTCAGGCAAGGATAACTGAGGTCAGTCTATTTCTGCCCAGAATGGGTTGCACTTAGCACACCAGTCTAAACTGCTGAAAAGGACTTCATGCCACTACTATCACTAGGCATCCACCATACAGGTGAGATTTTAACAGCACTCCCAAATTACAATCCTGAACCTTAAGGGGGAGTGTAATCACACCCAGAAGCGGTTGAGTCCCAACTTCTTGGTCAGATGGAAGCCCCCTCAACAGAATCTCCATTTTATTTGGATTAAGCTTCAGTTTATCTGCCCTGATCCCTTATTGACTCCAGGCACCCATACAGCACTTTCATTGCTTCACCTGACTCTAATGAAAAGGGGAAATAGAGCTGGGAGTCATCATTGTACTTATGGCAAATAATTCCAAATCTCTGGATAATGTACATCTCATGTCAATGTTGAAAAGCATACTAGAGCACTGAGGAACCCCACAGGATGTCACGTCTCAGAGCAATGGTCCCACAGCATCACCTTCTGGAACCTACCTGTCAGGTAGGAATCAAACCACCATAAGCATGGTGGTCCCAGGCCCCAACCTGGCTAGAGACCAGCAGGATACCATGAATGATGACAGTCAAAGCCACCCAGTGGCCCAGAACAATTAGGAAGGGCACATTCCACTGAACATCTCCCGGTTAAAGTACTCTATTAAATCAGGGATAGGGAACCTGTGGTCCTCCAGATGTTGTTTGATTCTAACTTCTATCATCACACCATCGCCGGCTGAGGCTGATGGTGTTCAACACATCTGGAGGGCCGCAAGTTCTCCATCTCTGTATTAAGATGATCCAAGTAGTTTCAGTGCCAAACATGGATCTGAATTGGATCTGGGTAAGCATTGCCCTTCAAGAGTGCCTGGGGTTGCCCAGCCATCACCTGTACAATTGCCTTGCCCAGGAAAGGGATATTGGTAAACAGATGATAGTCAGAGCATTCCTCTGGGTTCAGTGAAGACTTTTAAAAGAGTGGCTATATAACTGTTTCTTGCACAGTCAGATTGCCCCCCTTTCCTAGCAAGGCATTAATTACTCAGTATCTCCATTTGCCACCCTACTGCTACAACATACTATTAGCCACAAGGTGCAAGGGTCAAGTAAACAAAATGAACAGAGTTTGTTTCTCCCCCTACATCAAAAAGAAAAAATACCTTTCTGAAAGAAAGGACACTCTGGTCTTTATTGCTGGCCAGAGGAACAAAGGCCAGTAAATACTTTTGCATTCTTAATCTGTTCTATCCAACTTCCATCAGCTCCAGCCAGCATGGCCAATGATCAGGGATGGTGAGTTGGAGTCCAACAATATTGAGCACTCCATGTTGGCCACTCCTGGTGTATCTGCTGCACAAACTCCACTGTTATATTCTTGTAGTTTCACCAATGGTATTGCTTTGTCAACTGTGCAGGGGTGTAGTCGTTGAGGGTCTTGGGTGGGGTCTCAAACCCCTTACTTTTTTGGAAGTCAGGTCCCAGCAGGATCCCTATGTCTCCACCATCCTACGAGTCAATCAGCATGAAAGGGATGTGTGTTAGCCACTGAAAAGAGTCTTCTAACTTGTTTCTTTATCCTTTCCTGCTGATTGGAGCCAATCAGGGTGAAAGAAGTTCCTATTAGTAACAACTTCAAAAAGAGAAGTTGTGGAGAGTAAGAATTTCATAATTGCAGAAGAAGAGACAGGGAATCCTGATAAAAGCATCCCACCTACATCATCAAGCAGCTTTGTAGCAGCAGGAGATAAACATTTAGACACTGAATCCAGTAATTCAAGCAATATCTCTGACAATGAGAAACGACAGTCAAATGGTGACAGTGATAGAGAAGCAGAAAGCACTATTCAAACCTGGCCAGATTGTTCTATAATATCAGAAGGCTGTATAATCTTAGAAGGGGGAGTGGCTATGAGGGGGTGTGGCTGTAACTGTTATGAAGGGACCCTTCTGAATTTGCCACTACACTTCTGCAACTGTGAAATTATAAGTGGAGGGCAAAGGGGATGCAGAAAAAAAAGCCTGCAAGGGAGGGATAGTCATGAAAGTAGAAAAAAGGAATCAGAGAGCATGAAAAATCATCAGATTCCCAAGGGCTGTGTTTTACATTTTACATTTGCAAACCCCTCCACATGTGGCTGATTTATTGAATGCAACCCCAGTACATGCCATATCACCACCATACACAATAAAACAGGAGCTTGACTCATTGACTCCCTAACAAAATTTATGGGTTCCTCTGTTACGTGTGGTTCATGCAGAACTAAATGAGCAACAAAAATGCTTCAACTGTCAGAAAGCTTGCTTTAAAAAAACAAAAACTGTGCCCATCTGATTGTGCAAGTATCCTCTTCAGTGTTATTTATACCTGTAAGTATACTCAGCTAATAAATTATGTTGTAAACAGCACTGGCTGCAGAGCCCGCTATGCCTAAAATAATGTCCAATGGATCCCCTGCTTCTGCTTTGTATTATAAAAATGATAGATGAGCTCCTTCCTGTCATGGAAATGAATTATAGACACCAAAGCACCACCTTATCCTGCTCCTCAACTCCTGGCACAGCACATGGTCTGAATGTATATTTAAAGTCACAGACCCCTTCCAATACTGTAAATTATTCAGAGTTGCTAATGTTAAAAATCCTTTTCAAATGACTCCCTCGACCCTTCCTCTTCCATTCTGATGGTTCCCAATTTTTGAGCTTGATAACATCTCACAAAGGACACGTCAGAGCTGCCTCCAAACTTTGCCAATTGCATTACATCTATAATGCGATGCCTTTAAATTAGAAGCTTCCAATAGGAAAGGAGACTGCACCACACTTTGACCATTGTATGCATCTTGGATCTCCTTTATTACCCCCCATACCCAACCCAATAGCATCACAATAAAAAAGCATAAAAAATAAGAATCACACAAGATCTCAATCAAGAGTGTGTCACTATCAGCTTCCAAGTCAACATACTGTCAGTAAAGCTGGCAAATTGCCCAGAAAAAGTAAGCAGCAGCTGGTGGATTTGATTACCATCTGTAAATCTTCTAATGTGCAAAGGTAAACTGTTTTGTCTCCATCTAGTGATCAATCGCATTTAGCAGAAACACTAGGTGAAATTAAAAAATAATAATTGGGGAATATCTGGCAATAATTTAAACATCTTGACTGACAGAAGTGTTCCAGCCTCCCCTCCCAAAAAAAATTGCTGACACCGTGGACTTTAAAAGGATAACTTTAATCAAGAATGAGCCAAGTCTTCAATAGAAGGAGTACTAACCAGATTTCACAAGCTTGCATATATTTCAATATATTTCAATTTCAGCTCATTAGAACACCATGCACAGCAAATGTGAATGGAGCATACTTTGTTCCCAAACTATTAGGGAGCAGCACACATCTCTATAGTCTTGGGGAAATGTTTCCTGAGCTGAAACACAGGACATTTTTACCTTAAATATAATGAGAAAATCTAATGCCTGTTCTTTCCACCAAGACCCTGACAGGCTTCATTCAGAAGTATAAAACAGAGAACCAAATAACACATGCAACAATATGGTTCATTCACTAGACCATCTTATTCCCCCTTTGTTGCTTTATTTTTTTCCCATATGGCCATCCCATTCTGACTTCACTTCCAAGAAAAATAATGCACAAATCTGGGTGTAGGAATTCTGTGTCTTGTAAATAAGAATGGGCATGCCTAGTAACCTTGGCCTCAGGAGTAGCTGTACAGAACATCAGAGGGCACACTCTAGTCTGACCCACAAATCCCTAACAGTCAGATACTGATCAGCCTGCCATCCAAGAGTGTGATCTCTGTAACTGTCACGGCTCCTTCCTAGCCCTCTGATTCAGATCAGGAGGGAGAGGCACTTGAGGATGGAGGACAAGGACCTGGAATGGGAGGAAGAGGGGGATGAGACTATGCAACAGAGTCTGCTTGAGGATCCCCCTCCTGCCTCTGGATGTGCCTGGGCCTGATGAGGAGGGAAACCCAGGGGCTGCCCCTCCCCATGCTGTGGAGGACAAGGGGCGCAGCCTGTTGTGACAGAGCAGGAGAGTTCAGAGAAGGAGATGAGCCCTGCAATGTCTCCCAGGGAGAGGCGGTGCATCAAGAGAAGACTTATCCGCTTTGGAGGAGTGTGTGCCTTCAGGGCAGGAATTCCTGCAGGGGCAGGTATTCTTGGAAGCAGCTGAGCCTTCTCCGCCTCTGTTTAAAGCTTGGGGGAAGGCAGGGAAACTTGTTGGGACAACTTTGCAGGCCCCACTCAGTCTTGAAACTCGTGCTACTAATCTTGGACTCCTGAACCTCGGCCTTTGCTCTCGGACTGGATTTATTGTTGTTACTCCTTTGCCTTGTAAGAGCACTTGGGCTAGATTCTGCTCTTTCTTAGCTACTGAGTTTGTACCATTAAACTGCTATAATAAAAGTTTACTTCTTTCATAAATGCATCTATTATCTGGATTTGGGCAGGAGCCAGGACAATCACAGCTATGACTCTTTCTGAGACTGCTCCAGGATGGAGTTATGTCACTCAAATAATCATGGCTGAAGTACAACAGATAAGGTATGAAGGGTTTCTCAATACATATGGCTTTTTGATTGTTAGGCATGGTGTCCCTCTCTGAGAGTGGAGGAGTCTCTGTTGTGCTGGGGTCCAAACAATCTCCTCCTCTCTGCTCCCTTCGCAGCTTTAATCCTGGGCTGGGTGCTCCTGCCCCCAGCGTCGACCCTTTCACACTACCTCTAGTTAGTGTGATTTGCTTATTTAAGGTGTGGCAGATTGTGCTGCCCAGATGCTATCTAGCACTAGGTGCCTCACATATAAATAGTTTACAGGTTTATGGGGAAGAAAAGCTTAACTACATTTCTACTAATGTCGTCCGATTCACATTATCAATTAATGCATCAGGTTGTTCTGATCAAGGAGTAGAAAATAAAATTTCTCTCCTTGTTATGAACGGTAGTTTTATTTATCTCTTTTTGTCACAGAAACTAACTGAGGAAGTCATGGAAACTATATGGGGGGAACAACCCATGCAGTAAACACTATTAGCATGAAGATGATAAGAAAGTGGTATGTACAAAAGGGCGCTTTTATGGTGAAAAAATGTCAAAGCCTTTGTGATCCAAGATTAATATAAAAACCCATCAACCAGCAATACTTAAAAGTGGCACAGGTCAAAGGAGGAAGAAGAAGAAGAAGAAGAAGAAGTATGTATTTAGGTGTATTTAGCTCAGTATCCGGCCTCAAATAATCAACAGGCTAAAAGACTTCCGAGGAAGGATGCAACAGGCCAGGCCCATTATTCAGTGCTGCTTTAGCTGTCATCTCTTCAAGCTTCAAACCAAATGAGTGTTAGCTGAGATAGACCCAAGAGATAATACATAAATTCATGCGAAAAGTACCAGGCCATTTTAAAATCAATGAAAATGCCTAGCTGGCTGACAAGAAAAAATGGATCGCATCATATCTGATATGGGCTTTTTCTCCCTGGTAAAAGTGACTCCCAATTAGGGATGAGATTCGTTGGCTGGTGCCGATTTGAAAACATTCCATCGACCTAACAGGCTGGTATCAATTCAACTTCATCCTTTGTCTGAAAGCCACTGCTTTTACCAATCTGGCTTTTTTTTCCCTTGGAAAAAATATTGATATTAATATCAATATTTTTAAAAGAAATTGATAAATTGAAGGAAATATAGATACAAATATTATCAATATCAAGATTTTAGATACAGACTTTTTTTTTAAAAAAAAAACTTGATTCCAAAAATAGCCATGGAAAATAACTACATAAAAATCCAATCTGCAACTATAGTGAGTAAGTAAATTAATGGAAAATTCTGTACCAAATCTGGAAGGAGTTCTACCACATCCCTACCCCCCATAGAAGGGCCTTTACTGAAGACTTCATACCAATTCATCCATTACCCTTTAGCAGCATGGGAGCCTTAGGTCATGGCTGTCCCATGCTGCTCTGATAACATCTGAAGGAAATTGATCACGTGACATGGATTCTAGCAATATAGTCAAAGCTGGGGCAAAGTCTTAGGGTTCTATCAGGTGTTACTTTTGGGAATGTGGGAGCCACTGCAGCATGACTCCTTCTCAGGCTGCTCAATAACACTGGAAGTCCAAGGCTGGCCACATGGGAGGAGCCTAAGCCATGGTTCCTACCAGGAACAACACCATCCTTCCCAGGAACTGGATTAATGCTAGTATGTGAAGGAGACTAGGCTCTTCCCTAGCGTCCCTCTATTTCCAAAATTTCTATGAACAGAAATTAGTTTGCAAATTGACTCCCGTACCATTAAATGTGTAAGTAGCCCTGATTAGCACTTTAGTGTTGTTTAACAAATGCACAAAACTCACAAACAAAAATAAAGGTAAGTCATGCATCTTCCCCATCAAAGCAGACTCTAGATCATGTAGCAAGTTATCTCTGCAATCTGTGCTAAGCTTTTAACTGAAGTTTTGTATTGTCCATCCTCAAAGTAAATTGTAGAAATACCTTGTTAACATTTAAAATAAATGTTCTTGCAAATGACACAATGAATATAATGTGTGTTTTCTCATGAACGTTTCTGGGATCTCTATGATTTCTTGCATGGAATAAGAGTAAGATGAAGCAGCTCTCCCCACCCCCACCCCAATATCTTTTAAAGAATACATTTATTTTGATTTACTACCAAAATATAAATTACTGTGTCTGATTTTTCTAATTATAAGAGGGGCTTCATATATAATTCTTTGCTGTACTTGGAAAACACATTTGCTACTTTGTAAGAAGTTAGGCTAAAGGGACTGCAGTGTAATTGCAATTGTTAGACATGCACTTTGACCTCAACCAGTGTACCAACAAAATGTCAGACTTAATCAGAAGCAGATCTACTGCATAAAGGCTGCTTTTACGGAAAATATGACAGTGAGAACAGCAAAATAAGACCCTATGTGTACCAACAGCATTTGTGCTAATTATAAATTATGAATCTTTTTTTTTTTTTGGTAGAAACAGTAATGGATAAGCGTAGTTTTAGACTAATTTTAATTCTCTGTAAATAAAGATGAATTAGAAGAAATATGGATGCAGAATGTTTAATAAGAGGTCTGCTGTGACGCTTAAGCATTTTTTCAGCTAATAAAAACTCTGAATTTCCTCTTTGTGCTTAGTGTTCCACAGTGCCAGACAAATTATATCATCTTATCCTACTCTCATGTAAGGGTGTTGTTGGTGATGGTGAGCAAGCTTTGATGTAAGGGAATAGTTTTACTTTCATTTGCCACTTAAACAGAGGAGACAGTTTAGGGAAAACTGAGAAATATGCTAGGATAGGGTTGCCATATTCCAGTTCCACAAATCCGGGCAGGCTAATTTGCATATTATGTAAAGTATTTGCATATTATGCATATTATTTGCATATTAATATTTGGATTGTCCAGTTGTTTTGTTTTTGTGCCTAGGAATTACCACCAAAAACTGGGGAAAGATGTGAGAAATCTTTTTTTTAAAAGCAACATTTTCAGCCTTAAATGCCTAGACTCTAGTTTCCAACACTATGGAGTATTTATTGATTGATTAAGAGGATTTATATCCTGCCCTTCTGCTGTTAAAAACAGAGCTCAGCACAGCTTACAAATATAATAAAAACAATAAAAATACACAATCAATATAAAAACATAATAAAAACACAAAATAGCAACAAACATAAAGTAAGTCAGGGCAGCAGTACAGTTTACCATATACGATATTTTTCAAAGATGTGGTGGGTGGAGAAAAACAAGATGCCAAAATGTTAGGAAAAGGAGTCTTTCACACCACATGCTCAGTTCTAAATACTGTTGTAGCAAGTTTTACAAGTTCCTCCAGTATTCCACTGGTGCAGGCACGCAGACATTCAAAGTATCTGTATGTTTCTTAGGTTTTATAAAAGCAGAGCTTTGCTTAACTCAAAATTTCTTCTCCCTTTGATCAACCACATCTACACAGTTTCCACCTCCATACTCAAAATGAAACTGGGCCTGGAAGTGTGCAACAATCCCACACATACCTTGCTAATTAGATTACCAATGCCAGGATGTCTGTCTTACCGGCTACTCTCCTGCTTCCCCCCCCCCCGGCATCATGAAAGATCCAGTCCTGGGCTCAGAAAGAAAATAAATATCTGGTCCTCTTCAAAGTATTGATAAGCCTCTTGTTTTAATTGAAATAATAATTATAAATTCTTGCTCTTATCACTAATGGGAGTTAATTATCTTGCATACGCTGCTGTTGCTTCTATGGCTGTAACGGAGTGAGGTTAAAGATAAGTGAAATGTAAATAGGAAAAAAACAAAACAAAAGGCAGTATCACCTTCCTAAATGTGATACCATACCAACCACAACAAGATTCCTAGGAGTAAGGCAGAAAACCCAGCATCCCACAACCAGTCAGGATTCATAACCAAAAACCCAAACTAAAAAAATCCTAGCAGACAGTCAGCCAAGGTCACAGAAATCCCCATGCAGCACAACCTGACCTGGGGACTGCAGTTAATGCAGAATGCTGCAGCACAATTGCTGACATAAGTGAGATCCTATCAGCACATAATACCTCTGCTCTGAAATCTGCATTGGTTGCTGATTTGCTACCAGGCCAAGTTCAAGCTGTGCTTTCCATGTTATGGGTGCCACATAGTACTTGTTCTGCTCTTGTAAGAAATCAGTCCTGTTAAGTGGCAGCACCTACACTTTGGAACTCCTTGCCTATTGACATTAGGCAGACGCCTCTTTTCAGCACCTGCTAAAATCAGTTTTCTTGAGGCAAGCCTCTTCAGGCACGTGGAAGCTATTGTGTTTTTAAATCTGTTTTTAACTCATTGTTCGTTTTATTATTTTGAATTTTTTAAAGTATCTGTCCTTAACACTTTTGCCAATAATTTTATTTTTAATTCTTTCTGTAAACCGCTTTGACATTTTTTACAATAAAGCGGTATATAAATGTTGTAAATAAAAATAAATAAATGTTGGAGTCACTGTGGCCCTTGAGTCTCTTCCCACTTTTAGGAATCAAGGAATCTGCCTTATACTGATTCAGGCCATTTTGTACCATGATTTCTTAAATGCAACACCATACCAACCACAACAAGATTCCTATGAGTAAGGCAGAAAACTAAGCATCTCGCAACCAGTCAGGATTCCTAACCAAAAACCAAAAATATGATAAAAGAAGAAATATTTATATAAGCATGACTATCAAATATATTTATTATTTACACAAACTGTAAAGATATTTATAGTGCAATCCTAGGTTAATTTATTCAGAAGCAAGTCCCAGTGTATTCAGTGGGGCCTACTCAAACAGGGACAGAAATGCAACCTCAAGTGATAAGCAACATATGGGATTAGCATTGCTTTTACAAAAAGCAAGTATTGGGAAGGTTTTCAAAACACTGCCCAAGTTCTGACTCCTGCACACAAGAGGAAAAGAAACTGAAATGTATATACTTACCCAATTTATGAGATTTTCAGATAAACGGGGGGGGGCACCATTTTGTTTTCTAGACACTGCCTCAGGTCAATGAAACTGAAACAATCCTGGCTTCTCTGATTGGCTGCAATGCTGAACGGGCGGGGTTAAAGCTATGAAGTGCTATAGTACTGTATACAGTACTGTTTAAAGAAAGATTTAACAGTCGGGGGGGCGGCTGATGTTTTTATGTATATCTCGAGAACCGGACCACCTAGAAACTTACTTTTCTTAAAAAAAATTAAAGGTGAGAATCCGGGCCACCTAAGGGGCTAGCCGGGCGCCAGGTGGCATGCAAAGAATCCGGGTAAAACCCAGCTAACCGGGCAATATGGCAACCCTATGCTAGGATCTATCAAATAAGGGGCAAAAGAGACAAGTTTAATAAGTTTATGAATGGGAAAAAATGTTGGGGGGAAAGATTTCATAAGACTTTGGGGGCTATATCTGGGTAAATTTGAATAATTATACAGTTTAACATTAAGTGAGGCCTGTAAAATTATGGACACAATGGTACCTAACCCATTTAAGATTTCCAAGATTTATCCTCTGGGGGGCTGAGAGGAGACCCTTCTATATGCTCATGGATGACTGATAGATGAAGAGAAAGTTGTACCAGACTATTTAAAATGTTATCCCTTTCTAGGCTTGGAAGAAGGCCAAATGATTGAATTAGGGATTGTTCCTCGTCCAGCGAAGGGTCGAGTGGTATGGCCTTCTGTCTGTTAGGTAAAGTTGTAGAGGTATGTCTAGAACTTAACCGAGAAGTTTCAGAAGGATCGTTCTCATTCGAATCAACTATTTCAATCATGTCCAACTTAGGGGTCAAGCTTTGTGGTCTCTTCTGTGTCAGAGAGACTTTTTTGTGGACATAACAGGGGCTCAGTTCTTCTTTAGTCAATATCTGGAGATCTGTGTTATATTGGCAGGATAGGTTAGAGTTAGGTTGAGCATCAAACGTTATCAGAGGCTCTAAAGCCGTGGGATCTTGTAGATGGGAATGTCCTTGAGTAAAATGACGATGTGTCTGTAGAGCCATAGGTGACGCTAAATTTTCAAAGAAGCGGAGGACACGGATATCCAGTTTTGCTAGGGCTTCTTTATTGGACCAAATTAGGTTGGCTTTTTCTTGGGCATGAAAAGTAACCACCACTCGAGCCTTAATGTTGTTAAAATAGAGGTATTCGATATGGTCAATGTCCTGTATATCTATATATACATTTGTTGGCAAAGGTAGCGTATGATATAAAGTATCTATCAAGTGGAGCTTTCTAGCAGTTGGCTTTATATGGCCCCATGGCTTAGGGTAATTTTCAAGGACAAGCTTATTTTTGACAAGGATAAGATTCCATTGGGACTGCAACTTTAAAGGCGAATGAGTTTGTTTTGACTGTGCCTCATATATAACATCCATCCAGGGATCCTGGCAGGGGATGTAAGGTGTTTGAATTAAGGGAGGGGGAATGTCCTGGATCAGCTCTTTAGGTTGTAGTATCTCAGCACGTAAGCCTTCATCTGGAATTATTTTAGTGATCTCCTTTTCAGAGCATTTTATATGACTCGGTTTTGTTTTAGTTCGTCTCTCTTCGTCGAGGTTGTCTAGTAGATTAAAAAGCCTCTTAAAATTCATCCCATTATTCCGCGATAGTTTTTTTGATTTCATGTTTTTGGTCTTTTTTGTTTTGCAAGTCGGGCGATGTCTCTTAGTCAGAGCAGTTTGCTGTTGGTTGACGACTATGTGACCTGAAGATTTATCCATGTGCGCCTGGGTAGTAGGCAAAGCTGTTGTTTGTAAAACTTTTTGTAGAGCAACTACCGTTGTTAAGAGTGAGTTGCATTCATTCATATAGACTTTTATATGTTCAAGGTCTGTTGTCATCATTAGTAGCCAACCTCTCAGAGACAGGCCGTTGAAATCCTCCTTTAAGATTGAATAAGGTGTGGTATCATCCAAAGCAGGGAAACCCTGTTGTTGTAAGTTATTACCAGGTGGAGATTCCTTTTCCTTAGGGGTGGATAGGGAGGCAGTTGGCTCTGTGTAGCATTCATACAACTTTCCTATTTTCGTTTGAGAAATTGCATTCAGGGAATTGTTATGACAAGGAACAGCTGGACACGACATTTCCTCTTTAAGGACTGTAGCTGGAATTAGAGTTGAAGGTGTTTGGTTGTCTGCCAATGCTAATTCTTCAGCCAAGTTCGTTATCGGCAGCTCACTTTTCAGGTTATGAGAAAAGCCTTTAAGTGGTAACGACCAGTCCATTTGAGGATATGTGGTTTGTTGGCAAAATTGACCGGATCGCAGTTGGGTTAAAGGTAAAAAATATTTAGTAATTGTTTGTTGCCCCTTAATCTCGTGAGGAGAGACTTTGTTTGGGTGGGGTGACAAGGTAGATATCTGTTTTATCTTATTCCTTTTCTTTTTTGGCTTGTCATTTCCAGTTAAGCACTCTAAAGGAGGAGGGCAACTTAGAGCTTTCCTCACATTTCTTGTTAAAACCATTTCGTCTTATCTTAACTATGTTGTCTGAAAGGAAAGCAAAAACATGTAAAGGAGGAAATGGCAATTTGGCAGCAGGTTGAGGCAGTTAATCACAAAATTCTTCTTTAGACGTGGGTGTAGGGTAAAGTAATGTGGTCATAAAGAGTCTTTATCTTCTAAGACGTAGGGATATAGCTTGAAAAGTGCAAATCTTAAAGTTAGTTAACTGCCAGAGAAGTAAATTAACTGCCAGTACACAGTAGAGATGAAGAGCTCACCAAACGCTGCTAACCGGAACCATACTTAAGAAGTATGGTTCAAGATTTATGATTCAGTGGATGATAGTCGTTGAAATGGGGAATGGGAAAGGAAGACTTCAATCATTGTTGTGGACATGCCCAGAAGCAAAACACTACTGCAAAGTGTTGTATATAATAAGATTTTGAAATTTCCTTTGTTTAGATCCTCAAGTTTTATTATGGACTTATTTGAATTATATTGTACCAAAGGGCAGAGAAAAATGTTTGTACAAAATGGTTCTAGCTGCCA
Source organism: Rhineura floridana (assembly GCF_030035675.1). Classification (NCBI taxonomy): domain Eukaryota; kingdom Metazoa; phylum Chordata; class Lepidosauria; order Squamata; family Rhineuridae; genus Rhineura; species Rhineura floridana. Next base: position 29,403,877 of record NC_084486.1, on the reverse strand, counting down.
GATTACTGTTCGCAAAATATTGAAAGAAAAAAATAAGCCCCTCCTTTAAGAGAGTGGTTTATTGCATTATTGGATCTGGCAGCTATGAATAAGATAACATGGCACCTTTGGATTAGACAAGGAAAACAAAAAGTTTATAAATCTGAACAAGAATGGGAAATGTATATCACACATTTAAGGTATCTTAAATCCCACCTCCATCCCCTTGCAATATTATGCCTCATTTTAGCTAATATGCAATTCTTCACCATAATTTGGTTGCCTCCCTCATCAAACATGTAATATGTTGTATGGATGCCCCCCAAAATCTAGTGCTCTAGTATTAATTCCCCAAGTAACATAATTCTACTACTCATTTTATTTTTTCAGCCTTTTCTGGTTCCAAGGCAGCGCATACACTACACTAGCTGCAATCCTATACCCCCTTTCTGGGAGTACATACCATTGAACTCAATGGGCCTAACTACAGAGATATGTAGGATTATTGCATTGTTAACTGAGAAATCTAGCTGCTGTCCCAAGATATCTTCTACATTTTATTTTGTTTGGAAAGATCTGAAGCCCTTTTCTCTAACTGAAACCCTTTTATTGAAGAATCCAAAATACTTCACATGCTTCATGAACATCCACTGGGAAGGCATAAAGCTATACCCTCTGAATTGAATTTTCGTACTGCATCCAACATGGAACAAATGAATGTGACGTAACAAAGCAAACTTTTTGTAAGAGATAAAACTTGCTGTTAAAACCAGAGCAACTGAAATTGCTGATGGCACAGCCTTTCTGTGAAAAGCTGTTGATATGCAGAGCAGATATTAATAGGGTACTAAATACCTTTTCTCCAAGCACTTTCTTCTTTTGCAATTTTTTTCAAGGCATCACTCTTTGCCTTTATCAGACAGCAGCTAGCTAGCAAAGCAACTCAGCTCAATTCCATCTATTGTTGTTGACCTAATGAGGGACTCTACCCCAATGTAAATACTTCAGAATGAAACATTCTACTTTCTTCCCAAATTGAACTCACATATTACTTCTACCTTTTTATCCAGCTTTTACAAAGAACAGATTCTCTAGATGGAATTTGCAATGGAGATTTGCAGTCTCCATAAATCACGCCTCTTGGTATACTGACATATGACCCAACGGAAAGAGATAACACTGCATCTGGGTTATACAGACCCAATTCTTACATTAACCCAATAAATGGCCTTGGCATTTATTACCTGCATTGCATTTTGCTTTATCTTCTTTAACTGATCATGCAAAATTCCCTCAGACAATGATACTATTGTTTATTGTACCGCAGATTTAAAATATTAAAAAATATACAAGTTGCATTTGTCAAATATGATTATTTAGTTCTTAAACATTTGTTGTATATAAGCTATCTGAAGCGGGAATTTTTAACATATACTCATGCTGTATTACTGTTTTTTATAACTGTTGTAAGAAAAGTCTCAATCCAGCTATGTCCAGTTGGTCATGAATAAGGCTCCCTGAAACTAGCAGACCACAATTGACTAAAGTCCTATTGTTTTCAGTGGATATTGTCACTCACAAGCCACTTTAGTTGGCTTGGACCTCATGATCGTTATGACGATGATGTTAACCCCTTTTCCGCTACCCCACAACACCAATATTTCAACATTTCTTGATCCATGTCAATTGGGGTTTAGGTCCAACTTTGGCACTGAAATTACCTGTGTCATGAGAGTGTGTCTTATCATCATGGAGACTTTTGATACCATTGATCATGGTGTCCTTCTGAAGAGGCTAGCTATGCTGGGAGTTGGAATGATTCTTTTCCTATCTGGATGGCCAACTCCACAAGATGGTGTCTGGGGAATGTTGCTCAGTCCCATGGAGTGTCTGGTGTATAGTTTCACAGAGTTTGGCCTTATTACCCACGCTGTTTAACATCTTTATGAAACCACTGAGTGCAGTCATCTGGAATTTTGGAGTACATTGCCTTCAGTATACTGATGAAACATGACTTTCTTTTTTTACAGCTTAAGCAGGTCTGGCAGTGGATGTGCTGAACTGATAGGTGGCCTCAGTAATGGACTGGACCTTATGTGGACAGAGCTAGCTTTGGTTTAGTTGTCTATGTTCTTAATAACCTCTAAGCTGGATTACTGCAATGCATTATACATGGGGCTGTCTTTACAATTGGTCTGGAAGTTACTGCATCACACAGCAGACTGTCAATAAAAACAAGAAGTTGTGAACATATAACACAATTTCTGCCCCAATTACATTGACTGCCAATTGTTTCTGGGCTGAATTCAAAGTGCTTGTTTTGACCTTTAAAGTCCTATACAGCTGAGGGCCTTAATACCTAAAGGACCACCTCTTCCCATATAAGCCTGTCTGGACACTACACTGTGTTTGTCATCCAAAGCCCTTCTCTGTGTCCTGCTCCAAAAGCAGCATAGAACGGAGTGACCAGAGAATGGGTCTTCTCCATTACAGCCTCCCTGTCTTTGGAACTCTCTCCCCAGGAAGGCATGCCTGGCACTGAGTATTATTTCAGCACCAGCTAAAAAACCTTTTATTCTCCTGGGCATATGGGCAGCTTTAATGACACTGTTATAGTTACTTGTTCTAGTTACTCATACTCATTTAGTGTGTGCTTTTGTAATTGTGTCTTACACAAAGTTAGGGTATGTGGTCATTACAATTACAATTTATAAAAGATTTTTAAAGGTTTTTTAATACAAACAATAACAAACATTAATTCATACATATGAAATTTTAAAAAAAACAAAATTGTCTCCTGAATCAAAAGTGCCTAAGTCTTTAGTCCATACTAATGAACGAATACACACTTCTACTATAGTGCTTTTGTAAAAGCTGCTGGTTATCTTGCTTGTAGATTTTAAATCTGTGCCTCAATGGAGCAAGATGCGTATACTGTGGCCAGACGTGTTTCGACTTGTGTGTCTTTATCAATGGCCTTTCAAAGACATATTAACAAATTTTCACTTGGATGAAGAATAATAGGTGCAGGATGGATGCATTTCCATTAATTCATTTTTTATCCAGTTCCTCTGGACAATTTGTATCAACAGTATTCATGTAAAGCCCTTTTGAAAAATCCTCCCCCACACCTGAGCAGATAGTAAACTGCCATCCTCCCCTACACCTGAGCAGATAGTAAACTGCCATCCTCCCCTACACCTGAGCAGATAGTAAACTGCCATCCTCCCCTACACCTGAGCAGATAGTAAACTGCCATCCTCCCCTACACCTGAGCAGATAGTAAACAGTGTTTACAGGCCACCTGAAGCACTGTTTACTGCAGAGGCGCCTGTGCCACCTGGCAAGGAGTGCCATTCCAGCCACACAAGAGAACTGCCTGCAGCAGCTGCAATCCAACAGACAAGGAACCATGTCAGAGTGTACACCCCCTGCACCCAAGAAAGACTTTGTTAAAAGGACCTTCTTTCCTGGAAGATTAGTTAACTGAGATATTATTGTATTCCCATTGTGCAATTAATTCATTCTGATCATCTTTAAAAGGAGGATGGTTCTATCAGAAAGAATTCTGATAGCCAGATTTAAGAGTTTTAAGAAATAGTTTCACAAGCAAAGATTTGTCCCCGTTGCTCTGGACTGAACTCTTTGTCCAGAAAGTAAATTTCTAAACAAAAAACAATATCATCAGTGCAGAGCTACATGTGTCTGACAGATACACTAACAGAAAGGTATTTCCAAAGAGACCAATGGCAATTATGTTTCTGAAGCTCCCACATGAGGGCACTCTAGTGCCCTCTGGTAAGAAATTTGAAGAGCAACTTAATCTTTATGCAATATCACTTTTTAAACCAATTTCCACTGTACTCAAAATGTAAATGAATGAACACACACACACACTGCAGATCTCCAATAACAGAAGCAGGTGAAATAATAACCCCATCAAATATTCTCTTTGAAGAACAATCGTTATGGGTTAATTTAGTCTTTCTTCTATGTAAATGCTTCAAATAGGAATCCAAAATCCTGTCGAGATTCAAAAGCTAACAAATAGTCTTTATTAGAACAAATGAAGGGCCATTAAGGGAACTGTACGAATAACAGTGAAGAATTACAATGATAAATGGACATCATAAATAATGCAGTGAGGAAAACTGTGTGAGGATGTTAAACAGGCACCTGAAGAACTTGGACAAGTGACCTGTTCAACTGCATTTTCCCCATTTGTATAAAGAGGAAGACCTGAAGAATATATACAAGCACAAGAGCAATACTTTTAAATTAGAGCACAGTAAAAGCATTCTATCTACCTCACCGGTTCTCAGATTTCCTACTCCCAGGGCCCACTTGAGACCGCTGAAAATAATTGGGACCCACCAGTCACAACATGGTGGCAGATGGAGGGAGAGTTTGGTATAGTCCACTGCTAATCACAGACATCGCTTTCAAATGATATCCAATGCATGTTTCGAAATTGCTAAATTCTTTGCCACAGGGAATTCCACAACTCAGCTTTCCTCAAGCTACATACAGCTTTCCACCAGCTCTGGAGATATTATAACAGGCTTCCTGTTTTTGGCAGAATTTGCTGCCCAGAGGCTAAGTGAAGGCTTTTTAAATATATTTTCCCTTCCCATCCCCACATGCCTCTCAAAGTATTTTTAATCATCTCCTGTAATTTCTTCTCCCATTCTCCTGTTACACTCAACTTGTACCTTATGCCCATCCCCGCACACTGCCATCCCTAGTCCTTTTACATTCACTACTTCTTCAAGTAACATTTTCCTTCTCTTATTTCCTTCCTCTCCATTCCCAGTTTATTTATTATTAGTAATAAATGTTAACATTTTATTTCACTTTCTAATTTCCTTCAACACAACCTCTGGCCCTGTCCCCATAGAAGAAGGGGATCTTCCTTCCCTTATCCTCTCCTGAACTTCTCTGTCTGCTGACCACCATTACTTAGCATGCATGCAAGGAGTTGGTGGTGCAGACATTGGTCCAACCAAAAGGTGACGGCACATCTAGGGGGCAGGGTATGTCAGTGAGATGGCACTGGGCAGGCTGCAGCAGTGAGGCCCACCTGAAAGTGGCTCAAGGCCCACAGCCACTGGTAGGTCTCAGTGCTTTGAGAAACGCTGAACTACTTTATGCAAGTGGAAGCCCTGGGACTGAATCCAGCCTCCTGTGGATACCAACATGCCTCCTTCAGCTGTCAACCAAGAGAGTTGTGAGGAAGGAGTAACGACTGTAGAAATGGGACGTCTTAGCAGTGCATTCTAAGGGACTGGGTGGGGTAGAAGGGCTGGCATATTTTCCTCCAATCCCTTCTTTAAATAACAGCTGACCTGGATAAGAGGGTGTTAAGGCATTGGACGCAGTTGTGGTTTGTTGACATTTTTATTTAAAACATTTGTATACTGCCTCCTCCAAGCATGAGGCAATATACAATAATTAAACCTACGGAAACTATATGGAACATATAAAAAACAATTGTAACAATAAAAAAGCAAAATGCAGCCTCTGCAATTTAACTCCTTTTCAACTTCAGCCTACAAAGGTCTTCCAAAAGAGGCGGGTTTGATATTTTCTCCAGAACCTCAGATGGACATGTTCAGGACCTTCCAAAGTCCTGGAGAAGCAGTGGTAGGGGAAATCCTGTTCTTGTTATAGATGTCTTCATCTCAAGCGGTATAGATGCATAGAGCAAGACCCAATCCATAGACCATAAAGAGTGACAGGACTCATAAGAGGAAAGGCAGTCTCTGTGGTATATGAGTCTGTGTCAGAAAAGCTTTAAATGTATGTAGCACCTGAAATGGGCCTAGAAGCTCAGTGGCAACCAGTACTGCTTTTGCATAATAGACTGACTATGCTTCTGCCTCCCAGCATCTCACAGAGGTAGGCAGGCAGCATTCCAAACCAACTGAAGTTTCTGAATTGTTTTCAAGGGCAGTATATTGCAGTAGTTAATCCTACTTACAAAAAGTAACTTTCTCTCTAAAAAGGGGTGCAGTGTCCACAACAGATGTTTGGACAAATTAAAGGAGCTAACCCCCAACACCTGCCTATCAAATAGCAAAGACTCCTAATCTGGTCTAATGGAGACAACTGTCATCCTATTTGCTACATATAGGATCACAGTAGCATTATCTCAGTCTTCTCCTGTTTCAATTTCAGTTTGTTTAATTTCGTTAACTTGACAATGGTCTTTAGACAATGATTCAGAATACTGACAGCTGCCTCTGGAAGCTTAGTTTATGACATATAAAGCTTAAGCTCATCAGCATATTGATGACACCCAATTACAAACATCCAGATGATCTTTCTCAGATCTTCTTTTACACAGCTTAATGATCACACACTAAATTTGTTCTGCTAAAAAGGGGAGGGGGGAACCACTCAAGATCTAAGCCCGATACTTCAACCAGTTGTTCTAGCCATGCTAACAAAATGCCACAGTCCATTGTACCAAATCTACTAAAAGATCCAAGGGATTCAATACAGAGGAATTCCAAAGATGGTTTTGAAATGACATGGTATAGGCCTATAAACTTCATGAAGCAAGCCATGGGGAAAAACTATAAATTATTATTATTATTATTATTAGTAGTAGTAGTAGTAGTAGTATTTTGGTCAGTCTTGTGTTCACCAGCAGCAAGGCCAAGGCACAAGAACTGATATATGGGGAAGCCATATCACTCAATTTCTTAAATATACCAAAAAGAGCTCTTAACTATCCTAGTCCCCTCCTCATTTTATTCCATGCCTTCCCACTGCCATACACCTCATGCCCCCAAACTACTTGGAATTAGAACTACAACCTGCCTCAAGGACAGGCACATCTCTCACTAGCCACTTCCCCTCCTCTACCAACACTCTTTTGTGGTGTTAGTAGGGAGCATGCAACAATTAAGCAAGATTCCGTCTCCCATATCCGTTCTCACCCTAGGGAACTATTAGAGGGCCATGGTATTGCCTCAGTGTTGCCAGTGGAACCATTGTTTTTGTTGGTTGAGAGAAGCATTTTTGTATTGTTGTGTTACATTGGTGTTGAGTTGGATGAATTTCAGTTGATAGGGCTTGAGAACATGGACAACGTGCTTGGCTCGTTTCAGGTGACCTCTTGTGCTCTCTTACCCTTGCCCTTCATGGCTGATAAAAGCTAGCAAGGAAGAGACAGGTGGCGGGCCCAGGGAGGTGATTAATGCCTCCTTGCAAGAGGCGGTGGTCCCCGCCTGCCTAAAAGAGGCGGTGATCACTCCTTAAGAAACCCTCCCTGAATCAAGAAGAACTAAATAATTACTGGCCAATCACTAATATACCATATTTGGGCAAGGTTCTAGAGTGCGTGGTTACAGGCCAGATCTAGGTTCTCTTGGATGAAACTAATATTCTAGGTCCATTTCAATTGGGGTTTAGACCCGATTTTGGTACAGAAACTGCCTTGATCATCGTGTATGATGAGTCATGTTGGGAAGAGATTGGAAAAGTGTGTCCCAGTTAATCCTCCTTGATCTCTCAGTGGCTTTTGATACAATTGACCATGGCATTCTTCTGGAGTGGCTGTCCAAGTTGGAGGTGGGTGGCAGTGCTTTACGGTGGTTCTACTTGGATGGTTGCTCCCAGAGGGTGAGATGTGCGGTTCCACAGGGTTCGATTTTCTCTTCCATGCTATTTAATGTGTACATGAAACCGCTGACTGGAGTCAGCAATATACTGACAACACATAGCTTTCTCTCTCTTTTACATCTCCAGGTGTGGCAGTAGATTTGCTAGACTGATGTCTTGCCTCGGTAATGGACTGGATGAGAGCCAATAAACTGAAGCTCAATCCAGACAAGACTGAGGTACTGTTACTGGGTGGCTCCATAGACCGGATGGAGGGATTGTGGCCTGCCCTTGATGGGGTTACACTCCCTCTGAAGGAGCTGGTACGTAGCTTGGGAGTACTTCTGGATCCATTACTGTTGCTTGACACTCAAGTGGTCTTGATGGCAAGAAATGCCTTCTATCAGCTACGGCTGGTGGCCCAGCTGCAACCCTATTTAGACAGGGATAGCCTGACTTCTGTTGTCTACGCTCTCCAAGTTAGCTTACTGCAATGCGTTATTTGTGGGGCTGCCTTTGAAGACAGTTCAAAGATGGTGTAGAATTCAACAACCAGATTGCTCTCTGGGACAAGATGGTTTGTGCACATAACACCAATTCTGGCGCAACTGCACTAGCTACCAATTAGCTCCTGGGCTCAATTCAAAGGGCTGGATTTGACCTATAAAGCCTTATACAGCTCAGGACCCCAATACCTCAAGGACTGCCTCTCCCTTTATGTACCAACCTGGACCCTGCACTCAGCATTGGAGGCTGTTCTTCATGTGCCCCCTCTGAAAGAGGTGCAGAGAGTGGCAATACGAGAACGGGCCTTCTCAGTGGCAGCCCCCATTTGTGGAATGCTCTCCCCAGGGAGGTAGTATGCCTGGCGCCATCATTATCCGTCTTTAGGCGCCTGGCAAAAACATTTCTCTTCTCCCAGGCATTTGGTTCTTAACTTTGGAAGGCTTTGGGAGAGCTTCTGTTGCATAGCCTTCCTAAGAAAGGTTGCGCCACTGCCTGTGTACTGTTTTGTTTTTAACATTTTATATTTTTTCTTTTTTTTCTATTAACTGTAAATCGCTTTGAGTGCACATATTTGTGTAGAAAAGCAATTAACAAATGTAATAATTAAATAAATAAATAATTGCTTGGAGACCTATACATAACAAAATAGCCACAGCATTAGCTCAGGGGTAGGGAACCTTTGGCCCTCCAGATGTTGATGAATTACAACTCCCATCATCCCTGGTCATTGGCCATGCTTGATGGGAGTTGTAGTTCAGCAGCATCTGGAGGACCAAAGGTTCCCCACACCTGCATTAACTTCTTTGTCATTTGAGGCTGAGCCGTGTAGCCTCAAACTCAAAACTAGGATACTGGCTATGTTGTGATATTTGGTTTCTGTCCTAGAATGGGTCAATTACAAACATAGGAAAAATCAGCTCTAATTTTGAACGTGATAAACTGATTTCCCTACTTAGAAGAAAAAGAAAAAAAATAGAGGAGAGTTTCTGCTCTGAGATGTAAAGCACACTCAAAGTGGGTTTAAAACTCATCAGGTTTCTGCATGCCTCTCCTCCTCCCAGTATTGCTAAATGTTTCCATTGTCTTATGTTTTGATAATTTAGTCAGCCCAAATTCCATGCCAAAACCCCCCGGATTAAGCCACAAATATTTAACTCTGAAGATTTCTTTCTTTTCAAAGAAAGAGCTCATATTAATAGTCTATGTTCTCATTGTATATATCTTATCTTTTTATTGAAATATTAATAATTCCTTAGGTGAAGTTTCATAAATATACAGATGTATATTACAGGGCTAGCCATATGGTAGCAATTTAAATAGTAACACACACTCTTACTCCCCAGCTGTAGTTATTCAGTAGGTATGACCTCTATTTCACATTAAATATGCTCACTGCTGGTACATTAATTTTAATCTAATACTGGAAAATGCCCATTGAGTGTACTTAATTGGAACGTACACTATTTACCAGCTCACTTTAGTATCACCCACATTTGTAAGTAAATATAGCTTAGAAGTGAGACTTTGTTGTGAGAATATAGAGATTTGTGAAATAACATGCACTTTCTACATTGTCAGATAATGTATATTTTGATGTTAATATTTATTTATTTATTTTTTCATTTGTATACCGCCCCATTTCATAAAGGCTGTGAATTTTAATAAAGTGTGCATCAAATATCAGAAGTTGAAGGGGAAAATGAACTCAGGGTGCTTCCAGATAGAGCTTTATTGTGGAATTGGTTTTTCACACCATGAAGATGATGTCATTGTCATCAAAATGCCAGCCTGTACTCTTTTTTTTTTACATTTAATCAGGATTTCCTTTTACTGCAGATAATCATTTAAGTAAAAATAAAATGCTAGATATTCAAAGTCTCTGCTGATGTGGAAACTAGTTAGCACCTGGAGGTGGGGGTGATTTGTCACATGTGTTTCCCTAGATGGTCTCTATCGCAACACCCCAACTTCCATTTCCTTCTCACATGAGCACAACCTTGCTATTTTGTTTCTGGTAGCCCAAACCATAGAAGCATGCCTATTTCCACTCATGACCGCATGTGGAAGGCACATCAGAATTTTAACAACCCAGTTCACAGAGCTATTCAACACATGTGGGGAATTAACATGTAGGCTGTAATCTTAGTACATATTGGGATTTTAAAAAATAAAATAGGTATTGCACAAGAAAAAAGTACCAAAGGAAGGAGACTTGTAAAAAGCGACACATCATGCTGTTGGCTCAGATGCTGATAATATCCACACCCTGATTTCACCCTTAATTTTTCAAACTAACTCCTTTTAAGTATTTCTATCTAATCAGCCAGTTTGCGGAGCAGAAAAAAACCCATTTATTGTAACAAATTCACATGAACAAATGATAGTCTAAATGAAATAAAATCAGATTTAGAGATACTGCAAGTATGGGAATGCTTAGGAGAGTATTCTTCATGTAAACAGTTACTATTTTGTACATTTAACTCCAACAGGTGATATTGGGTGATTGTAAATTGAATGACAGAGCACATTTAGTATTGTAATTTTTTTTTAAGAAAACACCTTACAATCTGACTCTATGACATTTCTAAACACTGGGCATAATGCTCTGGAAAGTTTTTCTGCTCAAATAAACTCTTATCATTGGAGCTTGGGCAGATAGGTTTCTGTGGACTGTGTCCATGGTATAGAATTCCTTCAAAAAGTGAACATTTATCCAATCAACTGGACCATAAAAGGCAGATTATTCCACCATACTGACTGATGCAAGAAGGGATAAAACTACATTTACTAACCACATTATTTTTATTAGGAAATGCTTCAAACCAAACATCATTGCAAAAGATTTTAGGCTGGTTCCATTCAAGAACAGCATGAACATGTAATCATCAAGCCTGCATTTGTAAATGTTCTCAAAACTCCCCCCAAAACACACAGTAATATATTACTCTAAGTAAAATAAACTAGCTCACCCCCCAACACAAAATAATAAAAGCTTCTAGTGTAATTAACATCTTAGCAATGTAAACATTTGTTATGAGATCTGACATGTGTTAATGGAAATTGCTTCGCTGAATTTCTGCATTCAGCATTCCTCCATTTGTGCTCTCTGAATAAATGGACTAGGCTAATATTATTATATTAAATAAGCAAATTCAGTGAATCTGTGTCTGAGACAGAAATGAGTATCAGGGCTTGAAGGAAAGGTTTCCTGAAGTAGATACAGAGCAGATATTCTCAACGTGCAGAGCAATCCTATATATGTTTACTCAGAAGTAAATCCCAGTGTGTGATTGGGGCTGCAGCCCAAGTTTAGAATTTATTGGACTATTTGGATTCCCAGAGATCTTCTGTATTAAATGTCTTAAGTTTTCAAATGTCAATTCCAGAAAATGTGAGGACGAAAAATTTTGTTCCTCCGATCAGCCCCATCCTTTTATAAGATTGTCATATGCCAGTCCTCCAAAAAACTAGAACTTGGTCCAAAGGCAAAAATCTCAGTAGGGTTGTCAAATTACCCTTGTTGAAGAGACTGTAAGGCACTGGGAGGTAGGGATACTGGAGAATACCAATGAAAATGGAAAAGGAAGTGGAAATTGCTATAGTTTGCATGTTTCACTGTGATCAGGAGCAGAAATCAGTCAAGTAAGTTCAATCTACATTCATTCACATTGTTGTCATCCACAAACAATATGAAATTAATCACTTATTTACATTGTTCTGTCATTTCCTTAACACTTACATGAATGTAAGTTACGGATATTACATAACTTACATTAAATAGTGAACAGAGTGACAAACAGATGACCTGAAAACAAAAAAGGACACATACAGGAAGTGGAAGGAAGGCCAGGCCACAAAGGAAGAGTATAGACAGGTAGCAAGGAATTGCAGGGATGGTGTCTGGAAGGCTAAAGCTGAAAATGAGCTGAGGTTAGTGAGAGATGCCAAAAGCAACAAAAAGCTTTCTTCAGGTACATCCATAGTAAAAGAAAAGAAATGGTGGCACAGCTGCTCAATGAGGATGGCAAAATGATAACAAATGATAAAGAAAAGGCAGAAGTGCTCAGTTCCTACTTTGGCTCAGTCTTCTCCCAAAAGAGGGTCTATGACCCTCCTGGGAAATGTGAAATTGAAAACGCAGGACTGCAGCTTGAGATTGATAGACAAATGGTCAAGGAATATCTAATCCTTTGAACAAGTTCAATCTCAAGGGCCCGATGAACTGCATCCTAGAGTATTGAAGGAACTGGCTGAAGAACTCTCAGAACCACTGTCTAATCTTTGCAAAATTGTGGAGGATGGGTGAAATGCCGGATGACTGGAGGAGGGCTAATGTCCCTATCTTCAAAAAGGGCAAAAAGGAGGAACCAGGGAACAGACCAGTCAGCCTGACATCAATCCCTGGGAAAATTCTGGAGCAGATTATAAAGCGGTCAGTCTGTCATCACCTTGAAAACAATGCAGTGATTACTAGAAGGCAACATGGATTTATCAAGAACATATCCTGCCAGACTAATCTTATCTCATTTTTGATCAGGTAACCTCCCTGGTAGACTATTGGAATGCTGTGGACATATATCTCATCTTCAGCAAAGTTTTTGATGAAGAGTCCCATGATATTCTGATATTCTAGCAAGCTAGCTGAATGTGGGCTGGATGAAACAACTATCAGGTGGATCTACAATTGGCTACAGAATCGTACTCAATGGTTCCTTCTCAAACTGGAGGGAGGAAATGAGCGGGATACCGCAGGGCTCGGTCCTGGGTCTAGTGCTCAACATTTTTATTAATGACTTGGATAAGGAGGTGCAGGGAATGCTTATCAGATTTGCAGATGATACAGAATTAGGAGGAGTAGCTCATACCTTGGAAGACAGAAACAAAATTCAAAGGGATCTTGATAGGCTGAAGCATTGGGATAAAAACAACAGAATGAAATTTAACAGGATAAGTGCAAAGTTCTACACCTAGGAAAAAGAAACCAAATGCACAGTTATAAGTTATACTTGGCTCAGCAATACTACATGCGAGAAGGATCTTGGGATTGTTGTTGATCACAAGCTGAATATGAGCGAACAGCGTGATGTGGCTGCAAAGGCGGCAAATGCTATATTAGGCTGCATTAACAGAAGTATAGTTTCCAAATTGCATGAAGTATTGGCTTCCCTCTATTCAGCACTGGTTAGGCCTCATCTTGAGTATTGTGTCCAGTTCTGGACACCACACTTCAAGAAGGATGCAGACAAACTGGAACAGGTTCAGAGGAGGGCAACAAGGATGATCAGGGGACTGGAAATAAAGTCCTATGAGGAGAGACTGAAAGAACTGGGCATGTTTAGCCTGGAAAAGAGAACATAAGAACATAAGAAGAGCCTGCTGGATCAGGCCAGTGGCCCATCTAGTCCAGCATCCTGTTCTCACAGTGGCCAACCAGGTGCCTGGGGGAAGCCCGCAAGCAGGACCCGAGAGAAGACTGAGAAGAGACACAATAACACTCAAGTACTTGATAGGTTGCCAGGATCTCTTCTCCATCATCCCAGAGTGCAGGACACAGAATAATGGGCTCAAGTTGCAGGAAGCTAGATTTGGATAAACATCAGGAAGAACCTCCTAATGGTTAGAGCAGTACAACAATGAAAACAATGATCTAGGGAGATGGTGGGCTCTCCAACACTAGAGGCATTGAAGAGGCAGCTGCAGATATGCTTTAAGTTAGATTCCAGCATTGAGCAGGGGGTTGGAGTCGATGGCCTTATAGACCCCTTCCAATTCTGCTGTTCTATGATTCATCATTAACTGAACCACTTTGGTAAAGGCAGAGAGCTCCCGAGTTTGGCTTTGATGCTGCATTACGTATCTCAGTTTTAGATTCCACCTGAAAAACAAACTTGTTCCTACTACGAGTTCAGGAAAGAGCAGAGAAAATAAATACTAAAGGGTGTGTTTCTTAACTCCTCCTTGAGAGTCTCTCCTTCTAGTCTTGTTCCTGGCCTTTAGATTTCCCTTCGTTGAGCAGAGGCTGGACTCAATGGCCTTATAGGCCCCTTCCAACTCTATGATTTTATGATTCTATCAATAATGTAGTATTTGGTAGTAACTGAACTGCAGTGAATGGAAAATGACTAATGGTGACAAATACAAGTTGGAATGGAAATCGCTGCCTTCTGACTTCCCTACCGGGAGGCTTGAACATCCTAATGGATCGGACCAAAGGCCTATCTAGTTCAATATTTTTCCCCATAATGATCAAATAGAGCAAACAGGAAGCCTACAAAGAGGACATGAGCACAATAGCCCTCTCCTACTATTATTCCCCTGTGACTGGTGTTCGGCGGCACAAGACTCTGGTACTCTGGCAGAGTACTTGGGGTGGGGTGAGCTAACTAGGACAGCAGTTAGGCAGGAGTTAGCAGCCTCATCTCTGATGTGCCACAGCTCCATCTGTACAATGATCAGAGAGGGTAATGCTACCCATCATCCCAGCTGAACTGAGTGACCTGTGGAACAAAAATGGGTGTGGCTGGCTCTCTAGAACTTTACTCCAAGACTGCAACTTCAGCCTCAACAGCTTGTTGCTTGAGTAACCACACAGACTGTCTTGCCTCACTGTCAATTTGCCCTGCCCTGTCTCTGACCTCTCAAACCCTGATCTGTTTGTTCTGGCTTCAGCCTTTCCTGTTTGGACCATACCATTGTTTCAGCACCTGAGAACAGAAAGCAGACTCCTGATATCAGCTGACACAAATTACCCTTATTGCAGAACATCTTAGTGCTATAGAACTCAATGGGCATCCTTTACGCCCACCCTTCATGCTTCCACAGAACTGGCTACAGTGCAAGAAGAAAGTAACAGTGTGTAAGTTGTTGCAGCAAAATTGTTATTATTATTATTAGCTCCTTATTTCACTTAGCCCCTTATTTTGGACACAAGGGGCAAGAATCTGCAGGTTGTTTTATTACTCCTCCTCTTTCCAGGTAACAACAAAAGGCCAACATCAGACGCATAAGCAGTTAGTGCAAACTGAAGGGCAAGAGCCAAAGGGCTCCTATCCAGGGACTTGGGGCCTGTGACACATAACTTATTTCAGCCAGTAAGTCAAACAGGACAGCAGTGGTTTGGACAGGAGAGGAGGAGATATAAAATCTGCAAGGAGCAGACAGACAGACCACTGCAGCATTTGGACAGTCTGGCGATCAGGGGATGAACTGTAATTTTTGAAGAACATTCCCATGTGTCTCCTAGTGCTGTTATTATTTAAAGCTTTCTGCCTGGGCTTTTATTATGTACCTGGGCAATATTAAAATTCTGGTAAGTGGCACAGGGGAGGTATGGTGCTGTAGGTCACCGTGGGTTGGATTAGTCAGGCAAAGGAGAAGAGCAATCAGACATTTGATGCCTCTTCTGGCCATTCCCTCAGCTAGAAGGTTCCCAGTTGACCTATCAGCTCACCCTCTGGCTTTCTAGTAGTGTTACTGAACACCAGGTCAATCCAAATTAAAATATCTATCATCCCCAATTTGATTGCGCATTAAGGGGCTAACCTGGTTTATATTACTGGAGATCAAAGCAAAGGAACTGGGAGAGGTTTGTGTCTCCCAGTTTTGCCTCCCTGGGTAACAAGTACAGCATTTGTATAGGCTTGAGAGTGAGGGAGGGCAGTTGCTGTATTTAAAAGGAATTCCATCTCCCTCTTCAGGTCTCTTGTCCAACTGGGTACTAACCTGGAGTGTTTGTGCCTTGTGTTGGGCACTTGGGACAGTAAGCATTAAAGAAAGAAGATGTTACTGAACAAATGGTTCCCATTGCCAGGCTAAATGCCAAGTTATGCCTTCTCACAAGAGTTTGACAGTACTATCTAACAGTTTTCTTTTGCAATCATTTCCCCCCCTTATTTGACCAGCTGATTTATGATGGCTAGCAGTCAGCAGGGTGGTAGTGACATTTATTCTTTGCACCATCACTTTAAAGCTGCCTTCTCATTAACAATTTTCTAAGCCATATTTTTTTAGGAAGAGATCATTTTAAAAGTCTCTCTGAAAATAACTATTTAAAATATATACATTTTTTCAAAAAAAAGCACTTGAATCCAAATATGTACAGTAATACGTGCACAGGACAGAAATGTGCATGCAGATGGAGCTTTCTTTGCCATTTCTGTCCCACTGCCCAAAAGAGCGGTACTTCAATTCTTAAGAAATGGATTGCCTCATCTGATTAACTAGTGAAGGAATAAATTATTGAGATGTGAGGCAGAAAATGTATACTATAAAGCAAAAGCGGCACCTGCTACCTTACAATGAGTTTTACTGAAAGTAACCCAGTTATCAGAATCCTAGCTCTTCTCATGGATAACTCACCTGCCCCCAAAACTGAGGGTCAGAAAATGCAAACGGCAGAAATGTCTGATTATCTTTTTCTGCACCAAAATGGTTCAAGATAATTCAATTCAAAACAAAGTTACAAAAAACTGAGCTCCTCTCCCCAGATAAGTGATACACAAATGAACAATAGTAATAAAGTGGAAGCTGATACATCATAGTCTTGATTCACACATAATGAGAAACTATGATTGTCCACTACAGGAATGCTGTATGAGCCTTGGGCATTCTCCTCTCCTTCTCTTTCATGTGTTGCATGAGACAAAGCTTCTGCTTCCAGTTTTCAATTAACCATAATTCCCTGTGACAGCCAAACTTACAGTATTGTGGTTTGTTTAAACAAACACATGCTAAAATGCCTGGGAGAAGAGGAAAGTCTTGACCTGGCGCTGAAAAGATAACAGTGTTGGTGCCAGGTGCACCACGTCAGGGAGATCATTCCATAATCTGGGGGCCACCACTGAGAACGCCCTCTCCTTGGCCATCCTCCCAGCTTCCCTCGGAGCAGGCACCTGGAGGAGGGCCTCTGATGTTGAGTGTAGTGTACAGGTGGGTTTGTGTCAGGAGAGGTGTTCCATCAGGTATTGCAGTCCTAAGCCGTGTAAGGCTTTATAGGTTAAAACCAGCACCTTGAATCGAGCTCAGAAACATTCAGGCAGCCAATGCAAGCGGGCCAGAATCGGTTTTATATGTTTGAAACGTCTGGTCCCTGTTACCAATCTGGCCGCTGCATTTTGCACAAGCTGCAGTTTCTGAACCGTCTTCAAAGGCAGCCCCACGTAGAGTGCATTGCAGTAATCTAACTTGGAGGTTACCAGAGCATAGACAACTGAAGCCAGGTTATCCCTGTCCAGAAAGGGGTGTAGCTGGGCCACCAACCGAAGCTGGTATTAGGCACTCCGTGCCACCAAGGCTACCTGAGCCTCAAGTGACAGAGATGCATTACTGTATCAATCCCAACGACACCCAAACACCTTAAATGCTCTGGTCATCTTCACTTAAGAAAGGAAAGAACTGAAGGAAGCACAGTTCACATACTTGGCATTAAAGTACAAGTTGATTTCAGTGGAATAAAATCGTACATGTCACAGGATCAGCCTTCCCCCACCTTTCCATTTATATTAGCAATATAGGTGTCAAGGAGTGTGGAATTTAAAGTTGTCCACATCAGTGAACAAAGGGTGGAGGGTATAGATTGGGTGATGGTACAGCTGTGGCCAGTGGTGGAGGAGACTTGGATAGCTGGCAGGAGCATGAGGCAACTGCTTTGGCATGTGAGAGGATTCCTGGGGCAAGCACTAGTATATCAAGTAGAGACTTAGAGGGTGGGAATTTGGAGCTGCAGGAGGTAGGACTAAGCAGGGTGAGCAGGCTGCTGAAGGGAAATAGATACGGGTAGCTGAAGGGATATGGACAGACAAGTTATGGAAGAGTGGCACATTAGAAGTGGTGAGAAATTAGAAATCAACCACTTCTCCCTGTTGATTTATCAATGAAAAATTTGGGAAGTGGGCCCCAAGACATCTGCTTGGTGGGAGTTTGGCCTTCCAACCCACCTAAGTTCAACAGCCCTGCTTTAGATGCTGCATCAGAAACAAAATAAAGCAGAACAACCACATACACAGAGACATACGAAATAGAAATGGACTGCCTTCAAGTTGATTCCGACTTATGGCGACCCTATGAATAGGGTTTTCATGGTAAGTGGTATTCAGAGGGGGTTTACCATTGCCTCTCTCTGAGGCTGAGAGGCAGTGACTGGCCCAAGGTCACCCAGTGAGCTTCATAGCTATGTGGGGATTCGAACCCTGGTCTCCCAGGTCGTAGTCCAACATCTTGACCACTACACCATACTGCAGTAGCTTAAATCCTCTATAGATCACCCCTTAACCATGTCATACCTCATATTCCCTACATCACCATAAATGGTGTCAGTGAAGATATTATTGACAATACAGCTATCAGTCTAGCGCAGTCTTTCCCAACCAGTGTGCCTCCAGATGTTGTTGGGACCACAACTCCCATCTTTCTTGACAATTGGCAATGCTGGCTGAGGCTGATGGGAGTTGTGGTCCAACAACATCTGGAGGCACACTGGTTGGGAAAGGCTGGTCTAGCACCATATTTATTCTTCTAAATTTCAAATTCCTGAGGAGACAGGCGTTATTCTATTTCTCTTTCATTCGTTCATCTGCTATTCTACGCTGTTAATACTTGAGCAATTGTGGCACAATGTTGCTTTGAGCTATAGAAAACAGATGCCAGAGAACATGCATCAAAACATTCCACTTAATCAGTTCCAGTCATACAAATTACTTACCTCATCTCCTATCACAAGTTCTTCCCTGGGACTGTGGAAAAGATATTCGTACAGTGTATAATGTTGGAATATGCTGGCAGATAAGAAAATGGACACTTTGTTACAGGAAAAAATTCCATTTAGAAAAAGTATTTCCAGAGCAAACTAGGGCCATTTTGATACAAGGAAAATGTTACCCTAGTAAAAGACTCTACTCTTCTGCTGTTTTGACATTCACTGCCCTGTCACATTCCTGCTTTACAAATACAGAACTAGGATGAGATGAAAACTGCCCTGGAACTGTGAATCTCAGAACCCAAGTTGGACATACCTTCCTTTTTTTAGATTCTTCTATACTAACCTAATACAGAGGACAAAGAACAAATCGGATGATGTATGACCCAAGCCTAGTGTAGACCAATGTACTGAGATTTTGGGATATTATTTTAAATAAATTCTGATACTGAAATACATACCGTGCTTTTACTCATTTTAAAAAGTATTGTCCTTGTTGCTTTTCTCAGTGTGATCAAATGATACAAATTGCTTTTCTATCACAGTCCACTATTTGTAGGTAGGGGACTTATTCTGGTGAAATCACAGTGCTGAAAAAGGTTACACTGCTCATGACCATGGCAACATGAAAACATTATGACATCAGGGAGCATGAAAGCAGTTGTAAAAGATTCATGACCAGTTACAGAAGACTCACTTGGAAGCACTGATGAAAGCAATACAGTAGTCACAGTGAGTTTTTGTGATTCTTATCCCTGCTATCTCTTGCCAATTACACAATATCACTTGTAAATCATTTGCTGACCATACTCCTTGAAAGGAAGCTGACACATGTGCCACAGCAACCAAACAACCAAGAGGAAGACATCAGGTGTAAGCTAAAAAGTTTGTAAACTATTCCCCAACATCCAGCTTTCCTTAACTAGGTGTAAACATGTGTGTGTACTGCCTTCAAGTCGACTTATGGCGACCCCATGAATAGGGTTTTCATGAAGCTGAGAGGCAGTGACTGGCCCAAGGTCACTCAGTGAGCTTCATGGCTATGTGGGCATTTGAACCCTGGTCTCCCAGGTCGTAGTCCAACACCTTAACCACTACACCTGTTGGATATGATTACACAGTTAGGCAGCATTAATTGCTTTGACTGACGTCTGTTCACGAAATGCTTCTTAAATGGTCTGCGAGGACACAGCAGAAGAAAATTTGAAGAGGAGCACCAAAAAAAGATGGGGGGGGGGAAGAAAACCCTCTCTGGTGCCAGGAAACACAATTTATGAAAATGAGACCAACACATTTTTGGTATGAAATTCCTTTTGATGGGCTGGCAGCACTCCTGGACATGGAGTGATGCTTCTTCCATGGAAGAATTAGATTAGGAAACCTTCCCCTGAAGGTTTCCTCATCCAAAATGTGATGGGAACATTTCAATAATCTGGGTTTCCTACAGCTGATGGGGGCCTCTCACCAGGAGGGGATTTTCCTCAAGCAAGCCTTACGCATAAGTTTGATGGGGTGCTAGAAGAGTATGTGTCAGGGTCTCTGCAGTGCACTTACCAATAGCTCTACAGGCCAGGGTATGGAACTTACAGCAGAGTTCTAAAATGACAGAAATCCTTTGGTGAACATCTTAGACCCAAAGGGGTGAAGTGCAGTATTCTTCAACCATGGGTCCCCAGATGATGTTGGACTATAACTCCCATCATCCCCAGACAGCTTAGCCAATGGTCAGGGATGATGGGAGTTGTAGTCCCACCAACATCTGGGGATCCAAAGTTGAAGAATACTGGTGTAGTGTCAGATTACGACTGAGGAGTCTCCAGTTCCAATCCCCTCTCCAATTGGATGACCTTGGACCAATCACTATCTCTCAGCACTTACCTATGTCACAGGAATGGCGTGCTTTTATAAAAGAAAAAAAATCTGGGGGGGGGAGAACCATGTCAGAACCTTGATCTTAGTGGAGAAAAGGTGGGATATAAATGTAATAATAAATATATAAATCTTAGTAAAAAATAAAACAGAGAACCTTTCTATTAAGGAACTCATAAATCAAATACTCCTGGTCGTAGTTCTTTTTTTTTTTTTATGCAACACAACATAAATGTGTTATCATAATTTTGGCTATTGCTCTCAGACCCACACCATGCTCCATTTCTATAGTTGGTTAAATCTTTTGGGATCTAGGCCATTTTATCCAAGGGATAGGAAGTGGGGATTGTGCTTGTATGCAAAGTTGTTATTGTCCTGGTTCCCAATGAACTAAATCTAGCCACAATTCTATTAAATTATGTAGCTTGTGCAACTTGTGTATTTGTGTTCCAAAGCAGTACAGATTTCCCTTTTTTTAATGATACAATGGAATACGCTTGGCATTCCTTTCTGCTGTTACTGAGGGTTTGATTTTTGGCATGACAAGACAAATGATTACAGATGTGAACGAAGTTACAGGAGGGCTTTTTATGACACCTCGCAAGTATCTGAAAGTGATTAATACCAACATATTTTCCTAGCTTAACTGTTTGCTGAAAGAAAATGTCAAGAGATACATTGATGCCTGCTTGCCTCAGGAAACAAGATGAGATAGAAAACCACTGTCATCTTTTACCAGACTTGAAGGCATCATCAGAGCTGTTGCTGTACTGAACCGCTGCCTGGCCGCGATAATGGACTGGATGAGAGCAAACAAACTGAAGCTCAATCCTGACAAGACTGAGATGCTGCTAGTTGGGGGCCCCTCTGCTCAGATGGTTGATGTCAGACCTGTCCTAGATGGGGTTACACTCCCCCTAAAGGAACAGGTCTGTAGTTTGGGGATCTTATTAGATCCGCTTCTGTCACTTGAGGCCCAGGTAGTCTCGGTGGCACGAAATGCGTTCTACCGGCTTCGGCTGGTAGCCCAACTACGACCCTATCTGGACAGGGAGAACCTAGCCTCAGTTATTCACGCTCTGATAACCTCTAGATTGGATTACTGTAATGCTCTCTACGTAGGGTTACCTTTGAAAATGATTTGGAAACTTCAGCTAGTGCAGAATGCTGCGGCCAGAGTTCTTACTGGGACGAAGAAATTCGACCACATAACACCTATTCTGGCCCAACTGCACTGGCTTCCAATATGTTTCCGGGCCAGATTCAAAGTGTTGGTCCTTACCTATAAAGCCCTTAACGGCACTGGACCGCAATATCTGATGGAACGCCTCTCCCGCTATGTTCCTACCCGTTCACTCTGCTCAACGTCTAAGGCCCTTCTCCGGGTCCCAACCCATACAGAGGCCCGGAGAACAGTAACAAGATCTAGGGCCTTTTCGGTGGTGGCCCCCGAATTATGGAATGCCCTCCCAGATGAGATACGCCTGGCGCCTTCTCTGTCATCTTTTCGGCGCCAGGTAAAAACCCACCTCTACACCCAGGCATTTTAAAGTATTTAAGCTTTTAATCTTATTTTTTTTAGTTTTCTTTCACTTTGTTTATATAATGTTTATATTGTCTGCGCAATACACACTTGCTGTATTTTAAATATTGTGGTTTTATCATGTTGTACACCGCCCTGGGAGCTGCTAGCTATAGGGCGGTTTAGAAATGCAACTAAATAAATAAATAAAAATATATTTAGGCATTTCTCCACATTGTTATTATAGTTCTCAGAGGTTTATAACAAAGCTTCCTCCAACCAAAAAAAAAATGGCTGTAAGAACTGAAACACTGAATGCTCATTTTGAGGAAGAGAAAATACTTCAGCTCCATCAATGAAAACATGTACAGAAGGGGTGCAGGCCTTGCATCAGCACGTGGCATCCTCAGCAGCTGTTGATGCCTCAGTGTCCTGGCAGGGCCCACCACTGATCTGGGCCTCCCTTTATCATTCTGTTTCCATTCAGCAACAGGTAGCAGGGCCTGGGAGATCCCATTTTAACTTCCCACAAAGACCCGAATGCAGCACCAGTCCGGGACCCTGTAGGAAATTAAAATGGTAGTTCCCAGGCCAAAATGTCTATAGCAGAACAGAGCACCAGAGGGGAAAAGTTGAAAAGGGGGAACAAGTTGGGCATTAGCAGTGGGCCCAACTGGAGTGAGAATACACAGGAAGGGCAAAACAGACCCACCATGACCCTAGATACTGTGCTGTTAAGAGCTGCAGTGGTGACATGCCAGGCCTAGAGAATAGTCATAGCTCTGTTGTCTGAGATGCAGCTCCTTCTGTCTTTCAAGGGACATCCAGTCCTGAGCCAGTTAGAGGATTGGCCAGGGAGGATTTTCCTGTAGCCTGGCCAGCAAACTAGCAGTCCATGCATCAAACAGAAGGATACAGAGCATGGTTAACCCTCCTCCTCTCTGTATCTTAGGCCTCCTCCACAGGGGTGGGAACAGTCTACACCTTTTTTCTCTCAGCAATTAACTTCTGACCTATCGTCCTGGCCAAAAAATGAACTGATCAAATCCGCTGCTATAAGATGTGTAAGATGGTGTTCTTTTACTATCTAAAACTTTTACAATTTCAAACTGTTTTTAATTTGATATTTACGCTTGGCACTTATCTGCTGTTGTTGTTTTTTTAACTTGCTATTTTTGCTCTCTGTTTTCATATTTCTACAGTTTTCTTCTGTTGGTACTGTTTTTAATCTGCTGCTATGGCAATACTTGCGGATGTGTATGTTTCAGATTATGCTTTTATTATTTTATGGCTTGTAATGTGTTGTTATAAATTGTGTTTTAACATGTTGTGAGCCACCTTGAGTTTATGGACCATGAAAGGTTGCCTATAAATAAATGAATTTTAAAAATGTGGCAGGTGACTGGAACTTTCATGCTCAAAAGCAGCATACTTCCAAATACCAGGGAAGGCCAGTTACTTTCCTGTTTTGCTCGTGGGCTTCCTGAGAGCATTTGTCTTTGCTGTGATCCAGCAAGGCAATTTGTATGTTAGCATACCTCTGAATTGATACTGCTTGGGAGAAAGCAAATGGGAATACTTTCTTCCGTGCAAAATATTAAAGACATTTGATTTTTACAATATGGAGAAGACTGCAATTGTAAGTGTATTCACTAATGTAAAAAAAGAAAAAAGGCATTTTTTATTCCAATATTAATTTAATGCACATGCAAATTTACTCAATTAAACAATTCAAAATCTGACGATTAACTTGTTAAGATTACTTTAAATCAAGTGATAGCCTTAGGCTCTAATTTGCACAGGACTCTTGTACTATAAGGACTCTTTTACTGTAAGAATTAATGGCACTAACTGAGTTCCAGATCTTCACGTCTACGTTATGAACCCCACTGAGGGTCAAAGAGTTGATTCAGGGAGACTTACTACCACGAAAGTTGAGAATTCCAATCTAATCCATTGCACAAAACAAGTAAAGTTCTACACACAAACTCCCTTTACCCCTTTGCCCTCCTCTCTGTAATCCTTAAACATATAATGAATGAAAAGTGTGTAAAGTCTCCCACATTTTGACAATCAGAAGTTGTGGCACGTGTCTGTGCTGTCAAGTGAGAGAAAAAGAGATTGATACTAGGATCCCAGAAATATCTACTCTAGCACTTAATACATCATTTCACTTACCGTATATTCCGGCGTATAAGACGACTTTTTAACCCTGGAAAATCTTCTCCAAAGTCGGGGGTCGTCTTATACGCTGGGTGTCGTCTTATTAGGGTTGCCATATTGCCCGGATAGCCGGGTTTTACCCGGATTCTAAGCATGCCACCCGGTGCCCGGCTAACCCCTTAGGTGGCCCTGATTCTCAGCTTTCATTTAAAAAAAAAATTAAGTTTCTAGGTGGTGCGGTTCTCGAGATATATATAAAAACGTCAGGCACCCCCCCCCGGTTAAATCTTTTTTTAAACTACTGTATAGCACTTCGTAGCTTTAACCCCGCCCGTTCAGGATTTCAGCCAATCAGTGAAGTGTTTGTTTGGTGGCAGTGTCTGCAAAACCTCATTCGAGGCCAGAAAATGGTGGTTTCCCCTCCTGTTTATCTGAAATCTCATAAATTGGGTAGGTATATACATTTCAGTTTTTCCCCCTGTTGTGTGTAGGAGTCAGATCCTGGGCAGTGTTTTGAAAACCTTCCCAATAGTTGCTTTTGGGGGTAAAAACTGCTAATCCCATATGTCCAGAGTAAATCCTATTGAATTCAGTAGGAATTACTTTTGAGTAGACATGATTATGAATGTGCTGAAAATCAATGGGACTTTGGAGTGAATGTAAAAAAGAATTGTGTTTGTGTTCTCTTTCTGCCCCCCCCCCAGTCCTATTTTAAAGCAAGTAGGCAGGGCTTACTTAGGTATTGCAGTTTTTATTCTGTAGGAAACTAATACTGATTTTTTAAAAACTAATACTGATTTTTCTGCAATGACCAACTGGTTTGACAATAAACTGTTATATGGGCTGTATGTATTTATACATCTGCAGTGTGTGCATGTGCGTGTATGGAGTCTTATGATTCAGAATTTTGGGTTGTGTGAATGAAGTTGCTTATCACTTGAGGTTGCATTTCTGTCCCTGTTTGAGTAAGCCCCACTGAATACACTGGGACTTGCTTCTGAATAAATAAACCTAGGATTGCACTATAAATATCTTTACAGTTTGTGTAAATAATAAATATATTTGATAGTTATGCTTATATAAATATTTCTTCATTTATCATATTTTTGGTTTTTGGTTAGGAATCCTGACTGGTTGTGAGATGCTTAGTTTTTTGCCTTATAGGAATCTTGTTGTGGTTGGTATGGTATTACATTTAGGAAAGTGTTACTGCCTTCTGTATTTTTTTTTCCTATTTGCATTTCACTTATCTTTAACCTCACTCCGTTACAGCCATAGAAGCAACAGCAGCATATGCAAGATAATTAACTCCCATTAGTGATAAGAACAAGAATTTATAATTATTATTTCAATTAAAACAAGAGGCTTATCAATACTTTGAAGAGGACCAGATATTTATTTTCTTTCTGAGCCCAGGACTGGGTCTTTCATGATGCCCGGTGTGTGTGTGTGTGTGTGTGGGGGGAGCAGGAGAGTAGTCGATAAGACAGACATCCTGGCATTGATAATCGAATTAGCAAGGTATGTGTGGGGTTGTTGTACACTTCCAGGCTCAGTTTCATTTTGAGTATGGAGGTGGAACCTGTGTAGATGTGGTTATCAAAGGGAGAAGAAATTTTGAGTTAAGCAAAGCTCTGCTTTTATAAAACCTAAGAAACATACAGTACTTTGAATGTCTGAGTGCCTGCACCAGTGGAATACTAGAGGAACTTGTAAAACTTGCTGCAACAGTATTTAGAACTGAGCATGTGGTGTGAAAGACTCCTTTTCCTAACATTTTGGCTTGTTTTTCTCTGATTGTGTATTTTTATTGTTTTTACTATATTTGTAAGCTGTGCTGAGCTCTGTTTTTAACAGCAAAAGGGCAGGATATAAATTCTCTTAATCAATCAATAAATACTCCATAGTGTTGGAAACTAGAGTCTAGGCATTTAATGTTGCTTTTAAAAAAAAGATTTCTCACATCTTTCCCCAGTTTTTGGTGGTAATTCATAGGCACAAAAACAAAACAACTGGACAATCCAAATATTAATATGTATAAGTTTATAAGTGACAGTTTTCCTGCTAAGTACCTGCATGTCATAAGCAGGGGTCGTCTTATACGCCCAGGAGTCTTATACGCCGGAATATACAGTAGTTTAAAATGAACTTCATAAATTCATGCTGCCAAAACAGCTTGCTTACAGTCTTTTGCCTTATGATTAGATTTTTCCTACTATCTTAAAAACATATTGAGGAAAAAATAAAATATGAGGTATATTCACTGTTACACTAAGCGTGATATAGCTGACTTGTATTTGCCTTTTCCACCCTGTCCTCTTCAGGGAGCTGTTTCCTTTAACTTGGTGTTTTCTAATCAGTATCTGCCAAAGTGATTAGATATTTGTTTCATCTCAGTTCACCTGCTTTATTCCTATCTCTGGAAGAGCAAAGAAAAGTTCTGAAATGGACATAAGAGGAAGAAACTTTGGTTAAGCTAGTGTTGTTAATATTGCTTATTAACGTGACAAGATGAATGTATAGCGGAAATATTTTTGAAGCTTCAAACAGTTATATTGCTGTTCACAAATAGGGAACTCTTACCTGACCTAAAGTCAATTGTTTTGTTTGGAACCTTAGTGTTCGTGAAATGCTGACACGTAGATGACAAAATTGGACTTCAGACAATTTATTACTCAGGAGTGAGGATCCAATACATTTTTAAAATTAGAGATTATTGCCGATCAATGTGAGTTAAAAGGTATAAATATGAGATAGAAATTAAACAGCACTGGGTTCTTCCCATCAGGAACTCCCTGACTTTGTATCAAGAAAACTCCTCTTGGCTTCTCTTCTTCTCCACTGGATCAGGTCAGAGAAATACTGTTTGGGGCAAGATTTTTAATGAAAGACTAGTTCTAGCTCTTTAGGAATTCTTAGTATGCTTTTGAAATGTGCTTGCATTTATTACAAATACATTTATTGCTTTTTTGTCTGTGTTCTAGGCTGTCATACCGTATTTTGCTATCCTGTAAAAACTGTTTGATAATTTGAAGTAGATGGGTTGTTATAAAATAGACCTCTGTCTCTCAATTAACTTGTTTTATATTTTAATGTCCATGCAATACCTGTCAGGACCCCCAGAAAATACAGGTGTACTTTCTTTATGGATAATGTCACACATTTTGGTCAACACAAGTTTGCTTATATTAGCTACTGTGGTGTGATAACTTCTTATTATATTATTATTATAACATTTATTTCATATCCTACCTTTCTCCAACTAGCTCAATGTGGCATGCATGGTTCTCCCCTTCCCCATTTTATTATCACAACAACCCTCTGAAGTATTATTTTATTTATTTTATTATATTCCGCCCTTCCCCTACCTTTAGGATGCACACCTTAACGTGGTGAGGGGGTTCAGCATGTTGAAGAAGCTGAGAGCAAGAGGCTAGACTCCTAGCAGAGGCACCCAAGGCAGAATAGTCAAAGCTGAGACACCAGACTAAGATGCATCCAAACTCAGAGGAAGGCAATGGTAAACCACCTCTGAATACCTCTTACCACGAAAACCCTATGAACAGATTATCCAAAATGCAACACGAGATAGTGCTGGAAGACGAGACCCCAGGTCAGAAGGCACTCACCAAGCTACTGGGGAAGAACAAAGGACAAGTACAAGTAGCGCTGTGACTAATGATGCAGCTGGGTCAAAGCCGAAAGGAAGCCCAGAGGCTGATGCGCACAGATGCAAAAGGAGAGTCCGGAGTTGTATGACGCACACAATAGAAACATGGAATGTGAGAAGCATGAACCAGGGAAAGTCAGAAATCATCAAGCAAGAAACAGAAAGTATCAACATTACAATACTTGGCGTGAGTGAATTAAAATGGATGGGAATGGAACATTTTCAATCAGGCAACTACAAAATATTTTATGCAGAGAATGAGAAATTAAGAAGAAATGGGGTTGCTTTAATAGTGAGAAGTGATGTAGCAAAAGCAACTAGGAGATATAACGCAAGGTCTGAGCAAGTTACATCAATGAGATTAAATGGAAAACCTATTAACATAACCATCATCCAAGTCTATGCTCCAATGGCAAATGCAGAAGAAGAGGAATTGGAGAGATCTTACGCAGAAGTACAGGAAGAAATTGATCACACACCAAAACAAGATGTGCTGATAATCATGGGGGACTGGAATGCAAAAGCAGGGGACAGAGAAGAACTACAAATTGTGGGGAAATGAGGCTTAGGAGACAGAAATGAAGCAGGAGAAAGACTTATTGAATTCTGTGAAGCCAATAATTTGTTTCTTGCAAACACATTTTTTGAGCAACCGAAAAGATGACTGTACACGTGGACATCACAAAATGGTCAATACAGGAATCAAATTGATTATATAATTGGAAACAGAAGATGGAGAAGTTGCATACTTTCTGTGAAAACAAGAAGGAGCAGACTGCGGTACAGATCATGAACTAGTTGTATCAAAAATCAGAGTAAAGCTAAAGAACAACAACAAAGCAATCATATTGCCAAAATACAATTTAAATAACATCCCAGAAGAATATAAAGATCAGATAAGGAACAGGTTTGAGGCTTTAATCTTCATTGACAGAGAACCAGAACTATGGAGTGAAGTCAGAGACATTATCAGGGAAGAATGCAAAAAGACAATACCTCTCGTTAAAAAGAGAGAAAGACCTCAATGGATGACTGAAGAAACTCTTAAAATGGTTAAAGAGAGAAGGAAAGCAAAAGCAAAAAGAGATAGAAAGATGGTCAGAACCCTAAATGCAACAATACAGCGACTAGTACATAGGGATAAAGAGAACTATTACAATCATTACTGTATAGAAATAGAAGAGGACAACAAAAAGGGAAGAGCAAGAGCCCTATTCCAAAAGATTAGAGAAATGAAATGAAATTTAAACCAAGAGTAGGGATGTTGAATAATCAACAGGGGAACACACTGACTGACTGAGATGAAATAAAAGATGGAAGCAATACACTGAAGAACTCTATAAAAGAGATGCCAGGATGACAGATTCATTCATGGTGGAACCATATGAGGAAGAACCAGCAATTTTACAATGTGGGGTGAAAGCTGCTCTTAAAATACTTGGAAGAAACAAATCACCAGGAACAGATGGCATACCAATAGAGTTGCTACAAGATACTGAGACTGAATCTGTCCAAATTTTGAGAAAAATATGTCAATAAATACTTATTTTATTTATTTATTATTTGATTTATATCTCGCCCTCCCTCCCAGCAGGAGCCCAGGGCAGCAAACAAAAGTGCTAAAACACATCAAAACACCAAAACAAAACAACTTTAAAAACATTTTTTAAAAAAGCTTTAAAAACCTCTTTAAAAAAGGATTAAAAAAAAAATTTTTTTTTTAAAACATATTAAAAAGCAATTCCAACAAAGACGCAGACTGGGATAGGTCTCAACTTAAAAGGCTTGTTGAAAGAGGAAAGTCTTCAAAAGGCGCCGAAAAGATAACAGAGATGGCGCCTGCCTAATATTTAAGGGGAGGGAATTCCACAGGAATATGGAAAACTAAACAATGGCCCACAGACTGGAAGCGTTCAATATACATCCCAATTCCAAAGAAAGGGGATCCCAGGGAATGCAGTAATTATCAAACTATTGCCTTAATATCCCATGCAAGTAAAGTAATGCTCAACATTCTACAACAAAGGCTCTTACCATATATGGAGCAAGAAATGCCAGACGTCCAAGCTGGGTTTAGAAAGGGAAGAGGCACCAGAGATCATATCACAAACATACGTTGGATAATGGAATGGAGCAAGGAATTTCAGAAGAAAATCACCCTGTGCTTTATAGATTACAGCAAAGCCTTTGATTGAGTAGATCATGAAAAACTATGGAATGCTTTAAAAGAAATGGGGGTGCTACAGAATCTGATTGTTGTGATGTGCACCCTATACTCTGGACAAGAGGCTACTATAAGGACAGAATATGGAGAAACCGATTGGTTCCCAATAGAAAAGGGTGTGAGACACGTGCATTTTATCACCCTATTTGTTTAATCTATATGCAGGACATATCATACGGAAAGTGGGATTGGACAAAGATGAAGGAGGTGTGAAAACTGGAGGTAGAAATATCAGTAACAAGATATGCAGAAGATACCATACTATTAACAGAAACCAGTAATGATTTGAAATGAATGCTGATGAAAGTTAAAGAGGAAAGCACAAAAGCAGGACTACAGCTGAACATCAAAAAGACTAAAGTAATGACAACAGAAGATTTATGTAACTTTAAAGTTGATAATGAGGACACTGAACTTTTCAAGGATTATCAATACCTCAGCACAGTTATCAACCAAAATGGAGACAATAGTCAAGAAATCAGAAGAAGGCTAGGACTTGGGAGGGCAGCTATGACAGAACTAGAGAAGGTCCTCAAATGCAATGATGTATCACTGAACATTAAAGTCAGGATCATTCAAACCATGGTATTCCCAATCTCTATGTATGGATATGAAAGTTGGACAGTGAGAAAAGCAGATAAGAGAAAAATAAAGTGGTTTGAAATGTGGTGCTGGAGGAGAGCTTTGCGCATACCATGGACTGCAAAAAAGACAAATAATTGGGTGTTAGAACAAATTAAACCAGAACTGTCACTAGAAGCTAAAATGATGAAACCAAGGTTATCATACTTTGGATGCATAATGAGAAGACATAATTCACTAGAAGAGACAATGATGCTGGGAAAAACAGAAGGGAGTAGAAAAAGAGGAAAGCCAAACAAGAGATGGATTGATTCCGTAAAGGAAGCCACAGACCTGTACAAGATCTGACAGATACTCTTGGAGGTCACTGATTCGTAGGGTCGCCATAAATCGTAATCGACTTGAAGGCACATGACAACAAAATTCCGCCCTTCCTCCCGGTAGGAGCCCAGGGCAGCAAGTATGGTAGACTATGAGGCTGACAGGCCGAAGGTCATCCAATGAGCTTCATGGCTAAGTGTGAATTTAAACCCTGGTCCCCTAGGTCCTAATCCAACATTCTAACTACACCATACTGGCTCTCTTATCAGTAAGTAGCTATACTTATGTATATCAAACATACATGACATCTGAACATCACAAGAGTTTAGTAAGGCACATCACAGAGTGCTTCTTAAATACATAAAATGAATACCTGATCTTCAAATAATTGATTATAGCCTTGGCTTGGTCTACTGTGAAGAACTCAAACCCACTGCTTTTCTCTGAATTACGCTGTCCAATTCCAGCCATTGCATTTCTAAGTTCTTGGATGTTCTCTTCCAGTGTCATGTGTTGGCCTGCAGCACAAGCCAGGAAAATAAAGTTAACCATACTTGTTTTAACACTTACATTTTAAATCAAAGGTGGAAAATAATCCAAGATTTGACCAATTATTATTAGCTGGAAAGGCATTATGTCACAAATGTTCTACATACAAACTGGGCAGATAGTTCAACTAGATTTTGCCTGGCTCCCATTATTATCACTTTTAGGGCACAACTTATTTGTCACATTAAGAAATACATTTCTTGTTTATACAAGCAATTCTCCCGGCATAATCACTCCTAAATTCACTTCCATCCTTGTTTGGTGTTTCTAATTGAAAGAAAGGGCCAAAAAAACTAAGGTAAAGTCAGATAACAATAGGGTCATTCTCTTCAGTATGTTAGGGTGGGGAGGAATAACTTGCTCTGAAAGAACACACTCTACCCATGAATTACTGAAGACAGTGAACAACAGTGCTATCTCAGAGCATGTTTATTGCCAAAGGCCATATACATTTAATAATAAATAAGCCAGCCAAAAACAGTCTGGAATTTCTTGTTCATGTAAAAGCAGTAGTTGGTTCAGAAAAACAATTCTGAGGCAACTACCTCTGAAACAGTAACATTAGACAGAACCAATTGTGTCAGTATGTCCACAGAAAAGCAATCATATCTTTGACCAGACTTAAGAATGTCAAGCTTTCAGGCTCTCTAGAGATGTGAAGGCTCAACAAAAAACCAAAAAAGTTCAGAAAAAAACCCTGAACACCTTGTGTTTTTTCCAGGATTTGTTTCTCAGGCCTTCACATCTCTCTAGGCTCTTTTTTCAGATAACTGAATTGTATTGCAAAAGATGTGTGAAGCTCTGGCCCTCAAATACTGTCATTATCAAGATCAGTCTACTGCGACAAAAGTGTTGGCAATCAGAGTAAAGAGTATTCTGTAACCCCTGAGTGAAGGTTGGGCTATGTGACGTTCTCTGCTACCCCAGTTGCCAACTGCAGAGGTTGAGTGGTGTGAATGAGCACAAGGTGGAACATCTGGGGCTTTGGCCTGCCACCTCAACCCCCCACATTGCCTTCTCAAATTGGCCATTCAGCAAAGCCTGTTGCTAACCAAAATCATAGTATAAGTTCAGGGGAATCCCTTTTAACTGCATAATTTAAGTTCAAATTGGTTTTATGGAAAGATAGATGAGATGGATTTTAATACATTAATTGTAAACAATTAAACAAGCACTCTTCAAAAACTGGTGATAGTATTAGGTGTACCATGTATACAACAGGATTGGAGAGTCTTAAAGCTCTTTTTCTCAGCCTGTGAGAGTCCTAAGAATTTTAGCATCCATTTTAAAAATAATGTTCGGCAGACCAATCCAAATCATGAGAGCTGGCAGGATAGGAGGCAAGCGGAAGAGGAGCCAGTGGGAAGCTCCGCAGCATCTACTCCTCATTTGGGAGCTGCTGGGCCAGCTCCCGCAAATACCCCTACCAGGGAATAAACACTCCCAATTGAGCGCCACTGCAATTATTTTACTCCACCAGCTTATTGTCCGGCAGAAATTTTGCATAGATTGTGACCCAAGGGAGCACCCCTCCCTGAATGTGAGGAGGATGACACATAAGCCCGCCCTTGGCTCCTCCTCAGCCATGCCCCGGCACACCCTGTTTTCGGGCCTTCGGATGGGGTCTCCCACGTCCAACTGCCCCCAACCCAGCACAAACACAAGTTGGACTGCGCCCCTAGTCTCTTATAGTTAGTAAGACACATTTATTTATTTATTATTCTGCTCTTCCTCCCAAAGGGAGCCAAGGACAGAAAACAAGTAATGAAACACTAAAAAAGCTTTTAAAATCATTATTATCATCATCATCAACAACAACATTTATTACCCAGCCTTCACCCAAAGGTCCCAGGGCAGGTTACAACAATTTTAAACTACAGCATTAAAAATAATTACGAACAACCTACAATCACAAAATAAAAACAAAGCATCTTAAAAAAAACAACTTAAAAATGTAACATCTTCAAAACAATTTCAACACAGATGCAGACTGGGATGAGGTCTCTACTAAAATGGGTTTGTTGAAAGAGGAAGGTCTTCAGTAGGTGCCAAAAAGATAACAGAGATGGTGCCTGTCTAATATTTAGGTGGAGGGAATTCCAAAGGGTAGGTGCCACTACACTAAAGGTCCGCTTCCTATGTTGTGCAGAACGGACCTCCTGATGAGATGGTATCTGCAGGAGGCTCTCACCTGCAGAGCACAGTGACCAACTGGGTACATAAGGAGTGAGATGAATTTTCAGGTATCCTGGTCTGGGTGGTCCCAAGCCGTATAGGGCTTTATACACTACAACCATCACCCTGAACTTAGCCTGGTAGCTATATTATTATTACATTTGTATACCACCCCATAGCTGAAGCTCTCTGGGCGGTTTACAAGAATTAAAAAAGGTACTGGAAACTCACAGGTTGTTTGAGGTCCGCACCCCACCCATGTCAGTCATATTCCCAATCTCAGCCTGGGAACTCAGAAGGTTAAGACTGTCAATTACAACATTTCCCCCAAAGCCAACTTTGGCGTACAAGAGAAAATGAGTTGCGGATAACAGCCCTTGGAGAAGACAAGCAATCCATCTTCTATTATATAACCCATTCTGTATTCTGTACCACAGTAGTCTTGATAATAGGGAAGGCCAGGATGCTCAAAACAGTTCCTTCCTTGCTGTACTGCTTACCTGATGGACAAGTGTTGGGCTGTACTAGCCCCAGGAAAGAGTGCAGGCCACCACTTAGGTCAGTGGGTCGTGAGTGATACTGAGGTTGTGTGAAGTTTTCCAGAGCCATTTTGATAGGGCAAATGCACAACAGTCACAGGTGCTGAACAAGCTCAGAAAGACTCCAAGGAGCTTCAGGAGGCTTCCTTCATAGGAATCCCTGCCCCACCACAGCTCTGGAAGGGCAGCTGGCCTCTGCAGCTGTTTCTAGTAACCCTCCACTTGGATGCACAGGGTTTGAGAGTTGTCCCCCACCAGTCCAGGGACTCTGGCTGCCTTCCTCCCCGCCCTGTCCTTCCTTCCGTTCTCCCCCTCTCTCGGTTGGTGGCCTGGCCACTCCCAGCTGCGAATGCCCCCGGCCCACCTCTTCTCTGGCCCGGCAGGGGCAACCGAGGACATTCGTCACCCTTTCATGATCCCTGCTGCCCCTAAGGCGATCACAGCCTCCCTCAGTACACAGCACGCAGGATCTTCTTAGGCTCATGAGTATGTGATGTATTAACATCTGCAGCACGTCTTCTGTTGTGGCTCATACAATAGCTGTTATTGATATGTTCCATTATATTGCAAGGGACAGCAAAATACAGATATAAATGACGTTATTTATATAATGTCATTTTATATATTATCAAAATAGCCAGGCTGTTTTTTTTTTAAAAAAATGGATCAGAAGAACATGGTGCCAACTTTCCATCTTCGACTTCTACAGAAGATAAAAGAGCTACTAAGGATAAACCTTGAAATGCTGCAGACCTTTTATTTAGTTATAAAAATATTGACTTTACACTCATGTAAAATAACATGGCAGGATACAACAAAAATTACAAGCAAAATAAAACTCAAGATACCATAAAAACAATATACACAAGGTTTAGTTGCAGTGACAGAGTCCATTGTCTTCCCTGTGGCAAAATTCTTAATGTTGGAGATCAATCATCTTCTAACTACTCAAGAGAACAAGCAGTTTTCATTGTGGTATAGTGCTATGCTGTCTAGGTTAGGGGAAGGCTTACTTCCATCTTAAGTGGTTTTTGTTTTGTTTTGTTTTGAATAGAATCCCCATGGTCTAAACAATGTGCTTGACATTTGCAAAGCAGGAGGGCATACTAAGTATCTAGTAACAGCAAAAGTACAACTAATCTGTATTAAATGATCATAAGTGCCCTATGTTAAGTGAACCGACATACTGCAATACTGCGGTTTGTACAAACCATATTCAAGAATCCATATAATAGTTTGAGCTTCTAGAGATACAACTGGTAAACCACAGTTTCAAACTGCTTGTCTTCTTTCATTTTTCATCTACTCAGCATCATAAGTTCATTCCTTTTTCCATGGTGCAGCAACTTCTTGAAGTGAAGCAATGGTGCTAACTGGTGGATCCAAAGTCTACCTTCTGCTCATTCCAATCTAATTAATCTTTCTGAAACACCATGGCTAAAATTCAGGACTCATGCTCTAGGGCTTGGGCTCACAGGGGAACTGAGAAATAAACAGAACTTCCTTCAAGCAGGTCACGGCAAGTCCAGGTCCAGCAATGGCAAAGCGGGTCTCTCTGAGAAGGCCAGGACAGTTATCAGTGGCAGTTATCAGTGGGTCCTAATGGCTGAACTATGGAGGATGCTATTGGGGGCTTGCCCACTGATGTTATTGGGGGCTCGCCCTCTGAATTTGAGGAAGGTTCAAGAGCTACATACTCAAGCCAGGAGAGCCCAGTGAGAAGCGTTGAGGATCCCTGCACACACAGCTGAAGTAGTCTGTATTACCTCCTCATTTGTATTTTCCTTTGGGTACCATGAGCAGCCAGGTTTGAGGGCCAAAAGATAGCCAAAGCCTAATGGATTCCAACTGGAAAGATTGAAGAAGCACATAATTAATTTTTCCACTGAAATCAGCGAGGCTTAGATATGCTTACCTTTGGGCTGGGCCATGCCCAAAGTTCTGACTGCAAAAGGAAAATCATGTGAGGCAGCATGGGGAACAGGTTTATTTTTATTTAAGTCATGTATAGACTGTTTACTATCAATAGATTTCAGAGCAGTTTATATTAAACAATCAAGTTCAGAAGTATATTTTATTTTAATTTATTTAATGAAATTTATATACTGGTTGAATGTAAAGACCTTGACCTCTAAGCTATTTACAAAAAAACAGGTATACAATATAAAATAATCATATATAATAATATGATCATGGTTATTATCTGGCTTTTACATCATTGCCATTATCTGGTTTGTATAGAAAGTAAATGAATTATATTTGCAGATCCTTTCAAATAAATTAATTACAAACTAAATCAACTGTATTTGATTAGCAAGAGGGTGTGCAGAACATTTTAAACAACAAGAACCATGGGTAGACTTTCATAGTATGTCACGGCATTTAACACTGCAATTTCTGGCTTCCAGGCTTCTTTTCAATCCACCATGTAAAATAATTGTGGCTACTGAATTCTATAAAAAATGAAACCTACAACCTGCTGAGCCTTGGAATGCTCAAAAATAACAAATGTACATGTCATTCTTGCTCAAAATGCTAAAAAATAGAACAGGTTTAAGAAAACATTTACTTCTAATAAAATGTAATTTATTAAATGATCAAATGGAACATTTAGATTCTTAAAATGCAACAAACTTACTCTCAAGATTCTCCATAAGCATATTTAACAGAGTCAGGAATCCTCCAAGTTGCACAGATGTGAATTCTAATCCTTTAGCCCACCAAAATCCGGAGACATAATAATCCAGTAATGCAGCTTCTTTCAAAGATGTCAAACGTTCTTTCAAATTTAGAAACACTTCCAAATTTCTGTGGTTAAAAATTGTGATTACTCAAAACTGGAGCATAACACCAAGTTAGAACATGTAACTCCAACAATCTTACTCCCCACACCCTCCTTTTAAAAAAGCCGTTTAACCAAACTTCTGTAATCTGTGTGAACCCTGCTAGCCTGACGCAAAGCATAATCACATGATTTCTGGGAACATGGTATTGTAATCACTGCACCATGGGCTCAGGCCTAATTTAGTGCAAGTTCTGCATAATTTAGTGCATTCTGTTTCCTGACTCTTAACTGAGCAGAACAGAGGGTGCTGTGTCAGCTGGTCCAGAGGATATACAAGTAAGCCAGCTCTCAGAGAACAAGCGAACAGAGCAAGCGAACAGGGAGAGCTAACAAGAGTTTGACAGAGGAGTCTGGAAGGGGTGGTCAAAGGGGAGGTCCCTAAAAATTTTTTTTTCATGTATGGTGCACCACATACCTATTTACCCAGAAGGAGGACAAAGCACAGGTCATTCCAATACAAGTAGAAAGAAAGAAACAAAAGGCAGTAGAGACTATGGACGGGAAGGACACTCTAATGGTGGTGACTTACAAGGTGTGTGCAATGTTTGTTTTCTTGCCTGAGAACAACATGGCGTACATGTGTAACAAGTGTGAGCTGGTGGCACCGTTGGAAGAAAAAGTGAGGGGCCTGGAATGGTGGGTGACCACACTAAATAGTATAAGAGAAGATGAAGAGTTCTTAGAATGCTGGAACAACAGCAAAAATAAGTGCAGGAGATGGAAGAACAGCAGCAAGTTGAAGCAGAAGAAGAGACTGTTGTGGAGAGCAGCAACGAGGTGGAGGAAACTCTGGAAAAGAGTGACAGCAGTAGAAGAGCTAGAAGACACCCTTTACTGGTGCCAGGGCTGTGGAGTCGGAGTCGGAGTCAGAAGCAATTTTGGGTGGAGTCAGAGTCGGAAGCAATTTTGGATGGAGTCAGAGTCGGTAGAAATGTACTGACTCCAACTTCATAATAAAATCAATATTTTAATATTAATATTAATATTAATTTATTAATATTAATACATTAATATACATTTGCAATTTATGAAGGAGTTGGAGTTGGACAGTAGAAAAATAGAGGAGTCGGAGTCCAAGGTTTGACATACCGACTCCACAGCCCTGACTGATGCAACTACGGAACTGCTTCCAGGCACTAGAGGACAGTCTGCAGGGGAAGAATTACAGGAGACCCCACACGACGGAGCGAGAAGCTGAAGCTCAGTCAAGCAGAGGCAATGAAACCATGTCCCAAGACAACAAGAAAAGTAGGGCTTCAGGACTGGACATGGAACTGAAACAGCCTTGGTTGCTCCGGTGGATGATTTGAGGAGGGTGTTGGATAGGGGAGAACATGCATTCCTCGTCCTCCTGGATCTCTCAGCGGCTTTCGATACCGTCGACCACGGTATCCTGTTAGATCGCCTAGAGGGAATGGGAATAGGGGGCACTGTTTTATGGTGGTTCCGTTCCTATCTCTCAGATAGGCATCAACGAGTAGCATTGGGAGATGAGGTTTCAGACCCTTGGCCTCTCAATTGTGGTGTGCCACAGGGTTCTATCCTCTCCCCCATGCTATTTAACATCTATGTGAAGCCGTTGGGTGCCATCATCAGGAGATTTGGGCTGCGGTGTCACCAATATGCGGATGACACCCAGCTCTATCTCTCGTTTAAATCCTCACCAGAGTTGGCTGTGGATACCATTTCCAAGTGTCTGGAGTCCGTAAGTGAATGGATGGGAGGTAATAGGCTGAACCTGAACCCCGACAAGACCGAGGTGCTGCTCGTGGGAGACAAGAGATGGTTAGGAGATATAGACCTGGTGTTTAATGGGGTAAGATTGCCCCTGAAGGACCAGGTCCGCAGCCTCGGGGTCATTCTTGACTCCCAGCTGTCCATGGAGGCTCAGATTTTGGCAGTGAGCCGGGCAGCTTGGTATCAATTACATCTAATACAGAGGCTGCGACCCTACCTTCCTGTCCATCTGCTCCCACGGGTGGTACATGCCCTGGTCTCCTCTCGCTTAGACTACTGTAATGCGCTCTA
The DNA here is from genome assembly GCF_030035675.1 of Rhineura floridana. Lineage (NCBI taxonomy): Eukaryota > Metazoa > Chordata > Lepidosauria > Squamata > Rhineuridae > Rhineura > Rhineura floridana. The sequence goes on along the minus strand of NC_084486.1, from coordinate 29,364,603 downwards.
CGTTGGGCTACCCTTGAAAACGGTCCGGAAATTACAGCTGGTACAGAATGCGGCGGCACGTTTGATTAAGAACAGCCGTCACCGTGATCACATCACTCCGGTGTTAGAAGACCTACACTGGTTACCAGTTGTTTACTGGGCCCAATTCAAGGTGTTGGTATTAACCTTTAAAGCCCTTTACGGTTTCGGCCCAGTTTATCTGAAGGAGCGCCTCCAGCATCACCAAATATGCCGCCCGACGAGATCAGCCTCACAAGACCTTCTCTCGGTCCCACCAGTTAAAACAGCTAGGCTGGTGCGGACCAGAGAGAGGGCATTCTCGATTGTGGCCCCCACCCTCTGGAACTCTTTGCCCTATGACCTCCGCCATGCCCCCTCCCTACCAAGTTTCCGCCAAGCCTTGAAAACCTGGTTATTCAGGTGGGCTTACAGGATTCTTGGGGCGGACTAGTTTTTATCTTGTTGCAGTTTGTGGGTGGTTTTAGATTGATTACAGTTGATGTTTTGCTTATATGTTGTATTTTATATGTTGTATTTTATCCTATTATGTACGCCGCCTAGAGTGGCCGTTAATTCGGCCAGATAGGCGGCTTAGAAATAAAAATTTATTATTATTTATTAGTAGTAGTAGTGGGAGACTTCCTACTGCATGGGATTGAAACCCAGGTATGCCAAGAAGATCCATGGTCTTGCCAGGTATGCTGTCTCCCTAGAGGATGCATTAGAGATGTGATGGAAAGGTTGTCATCACTCATAAAGCCCACTAACAGGGATCCCTGTCTTCTTATCCATGTGGGAACTAATGATACTGCGAAGCAGAGGTATGAAGAAATCATGTCAGACTTTAAAGCTCTGGGAAGGAAACGCAAGGACTTTGGGGCCCAGATAGTTTTCTCATCCATCCTTCCAGTACTTAGGAGTAGAAAGGGAAAGACAAATACTCTGGGTGAATGACTGGCTACAAAGGTGGTGCCAACGCCAGAGATTTGGATTCTAGGACCATGGGCTATGCTTCCTGGAAGATCAACTGTTGGAGAGTGATAGGTTGCACCTCACAAGGACTGGGAAGAATGTGTTTGGCCACAGCATGGAGAACTTCATCAGGAGAGCTTTAAACTGAATCCTAAAGGAAAGGGAGATGTAAACTTGGCGGTATCAACTAACAAAGGCTTCTGCACAGTAAGAGGAACTAAGAGAATGGCTCTAATGGGGCCCAGTAATAGCCTTCATAAAAATGTAGGAAGGAAGCCAGGTCGTAAATCACACGGTCTTTGATGTCTGTATACTAATATCCAGAATATGGGAAGCAAACACGACAAACTTGAACTCTTAATACAGGAGAGTAAATACAACTTGATAGGTATAACTGAAATTTGGTGAGATGACTCCCATGACTGACACACAGCAATTGAAGGATATAATTTCTTCACAAAGAACAGAAGGAATATTAATTAATAGGCAAAAAACCTTGCAGTTTAAGAACGGACCTATAGCCAACAGATATTTCTCTCAAACTTTAAAAAGCAGGGAAATTGGGCAGCTATAGTGAATACACCAGGGGAGCAGGAGACCTGACCTCCTCTCTGGGATATTGTACTGCCCTACAAATTTGTCAAAATGCAAACACAATTTGGGTTGGTCTTTCACAGTACAATCCACTTCCTGTGTAGCTTGGAAGAATTTGGGAACATGTGCCTCTGAGCATATGGTGAGTTGGGGCAACACCTGCCATCTCCAAAGATGGAGAATTACATTTTTGTTTGGTTGGTATTCTTCTTACTTTGCTTCTTTCCTGTGTTACTATTGCTTCTACAGATAATCTAATCTAGAAAATTTTATTTCCCTCATTATTCATCCTAGAAACCTGTATAAAATTTATTTTTATTAATTTCAAAGCCTTTTTATTGGTCAATGTCATATGATGGTGAAGACAGCTTTACAAGGCTTGTTTTAATGTTTTATATTATTATCTGTATTATTTTAAATTGTTTTTAGATTTTTAAGTGCCTTTTATGGTTTTAAGGTTGTGCATAGTTTAATTGCATTTTAATTGTATGTTTTTCTATGTTTTTAACTACACGTAGTTTTATTTGTAAGCCGCCCTGAGTTCCAGTTTGGAAAAAGGGCGGGGTAAAAATAAAGTTTCAATTCAATTCAATTTCAATTGTGTTTCAAATTGGAGGTTATGCTCTATTTCTATTTTGGGTGCATTAACAGTCGAATCTGAAATTGCAGTTTGATGGAAAATCAGACTAATTACAATATGTTGCTACTTAAGCAATGATTGTAGCTGATGGAAAAAACAAACTTGGCCTACCCAAGATGCATGTTTTCAGCCTATGTTTAAACTACTCCACTTACAAAAATGTGGGCATGGTCAAACATAGAGCACACCTAGAATTTTGCTAGAACGTATTTCACCTCCCACTGTTTTATCTTGTGCAAACTATGACACTCCTCATGCCCACTAGAAACTACTCTGCAGAACAGTCAGTGCCATTATTCCACAATGGATTTTGGAGCTTTTTTTTAGTGTTGCAAACTGTTGCTGTACTTCACATATTCACAGAAACAGAAGCAAAAGAAACTGATTTACTATAGGAAACTTCACTAAAATAGCAAACAAAGTAGATGAAACATACTTAAAGTGACTATCTGAACTATATCAACTGTTTTACTATTGTTGCTTCCTCCCTGCTAAAACAAGATCAGCAAAGCACGTGTGTTTTTTCTGTTATTTGGGCTGCTGCAGATGTTGCTACCACTCACCATATGCTCAGAGGCACGTTACCAAATTCTTCCAAGCTACACAGGAAGTGGATTGGACTGTGAAAGACCAACCCAAATGGTGTTTGCATTTTAATAAATTTGTAGGGCGGTCCAATATCTCAGACAGGAGGTCAGGTCTCCTGCTCCCCTGGTGCATTCGCTATAGCTGCCCAATTTTCCTGTTTTTTAAAGTTTGACAGAAATATCTGTGGGCTATAGGTATGTTCTTAAACTGCAAGGTTTTTTTGCCTATGAGTGAATTTCTCTGCTTTTTAATTCGGGAGGTAAGAAATGGGATCCTGTGCAAGTTTGCTGAGAATGGCTTGATCATTTGTATGCGTATCAAGTTCAGTGGGATTTACTCCCCTGCAATCATGCTTAGGCTAGGTGAAACTGACCACAGGGGATGGGGAGGGGAGGAACAGGAGGAGGGAGGGGCGGAAGGGCAGATGGGAGGAGGGGGATGGAAGCAGGCAGGAGAGGGAAGGGAAGAGAAGGGCAGGTTTGATCATTTGCATGTTTATTGAGTTCAGTGGGATTTACTCCCGTGTAATCACACTTAGTATAGGTAAAACTGACTGGGAGGAGAGAGGGAGGGCTGGAGTGGGCAGGGGAGGAGAAAGATGGAAGAGGGGACAGGAGGGGGAAGGAAGGGAAGGAGGAAAAAGGCAAGTCTGATCATTTGCATGCTTATTGAGTCCAATAGGATTTACTCCCATGCAATCATGGCCAGGATAGGTAAAACTGACCATGGGGGGTGGGAGGAGGAGGAGAGGAGAGGGAAGGAGAAAGGGGGGGTAGAGGAGAGTGTTGGCAAAGAAAGAGTGCCTGAATGTATTTTTCCACAGCAGAGTTACAAGGCCAAGAAGCACAGAGTCCGTGCAGATCTCAAGGACAAGTATCCAAGGCAACCAGCTGGCCTTATCTATAAGACTTAGCAGATCTGGCCAGTCAGTGTGGGGGTCGAGGAGTTTGTACAGAGAGAGAGCTTGTGATATATTCTATTTTCAGTAAAGTGACTCTTAAAACTTATTACTTGTCTGGCTCATTGCTTCAACTGGCATCTAGCCTGTCACTATACTGTTCTGCATCCTGGGCATCTGCTTGCGCCAGATACAACATCCAACAAGTGGTAGCAGAGGATGGTTACCTGGTGCTGATGGTTACCTGGTGCTGAGGATTGCAGAAAAGCGGCAGAGAAAAGCCAGAACAGCAGACCAGCGAGTAAAACAGCAAAGAGACGGAGAAACCGAAAGCTGAGCTGAAAGCTGTGAGAGAGCCGTGGGAAAAAAAAACCTGACTGAAGGACAGAGGTGAGAAGCTCTAATTACAAAGGTGGTGAACTGTGAAAAGTGAAAGTATGTCTATTACGTTATCGGCCGGGATTCCCTTGGAAAGGCTGACAGGGAAAAATTATGGCACTTGGAAACAGAGAATGCAGGCTTTTCTAGTGAAAGAAGACCTGTGGAAAGCTATCGCAGAAGACCCACCTGCTGGGGTGCCTATTCCAGCAGATTGGAGAAGGCTGGATGAGAGGGAAAAGGCGTTAATTGTTCTTGCTATTGATGATTCTCAATTACTGCACGTGCGTGATGCAACAACGGCAAAGGAAACCTGGGAAACTTTAAGAAATATTCATGTGAAAAAGACTGCCAGTTCTAAAATATATCTTGCCAGAAGATTGTATCAGATGCGCTTATCTGGAGATACAAGCATGTCAGAGCATTTGTTGGAAATAAACAGACTGTTTACTGAGTTGTCAGAACGTGAAATTGAACATTCTCAAACGCAAAAAGTGTATATCACATTAGCTTCACTAGATTCAAGTTATGATAGTCTGGTGAGCTCTTTGGAAGCAATGGACGATGCAAATCTCAATATGGATTACATAGAAGGAAAACTTTTACAAGAATTTCAAAGAAGGCAAGCAATGGCAAAGCAAGAAAGGACTGAGTCTAAACACGTGGAAAAGCAGAACAACAAAGCAGCGCAAGAGAGACTGTATGGACAAAAGGCATGTTATTTTTGTGGTTCCAAGCAACATCTTCAAAGGAATTGTGAAGCAAGAAGAAGAGAAAGAGGAAGAAAACCATGTGTACAGGTGATCTATGCTAGTAAGAATAAGCAATGTATTAACAATGAGCAGGGAAATAACTGTAAAGATTTATGGGCAATTGACAGTGGGGCAACAAATAGTATAATCAAAGATAAATCCATGTTTCATACATTTTGTGACGTAGAGGATCATGTAATAATGGCTGATGGATCTAAGAAACAGATCAAAAGTAGGGGAACAGTGAAATTAGCAGGTTTCAATACCATTATGACTGATGTGCTGTTTGTTCCTGATATTGAATGCAACATTATGGCTGTGTCGAAACTCAATGAAATGGGGTTCAATGTAATGTTCAAAAGGGGTTCAGTGCATGTAATGAGAGGAGGAAAAATATTCATGAAAGGAATAGTGAGGAACTCATTGTTCTTCTTACACGTGAAACAAACAAATCATGTACTCATGTGTGCTAATAAGAAACCCCATAATAATTGTGTTCATTTATGGCACAGAAAACTAGGCCATATAGGATATGAAAATGTGGTGAAAACAACAGAGAACAGTAATGATGTGACATTGAGAAACTGTGAAAAATATGTAGACTGCCACGTGTGTAAACAAACTAGGGCAGTTGTGGCTGCAAAGAACAAAGAAGCCATGCCCAGTACAAATGCACCTTATCAATTAATACACGTGGACTTAGTGGGGCCATTTCAACCTACTCAGGGGGGTGCAAGATATTTCCTGACAATAGTTGATGATTTTTCAAAATTCTGCACTGTTTATTTACTAAAAGCTAAAAGTGAAGCTGCAGAGAAACTGAAAAGATTTATTACAAAAATTGAAGTGCAGTTTGGTGTCAAAATACAGAGAATAAGATCAGATCAAGGAGGAGAGTTCTTAGGACACTCTTTTACTGAATACTTGGATAAAAGAGGAATAAAACAGGAGTTAACAGCCCCTTATAGTCCTCATCAGAACGGGTTAGCTGAACGCTGGAACAGGTTGCTTCAGGACTCAATAAGATCAATGCTATGTGACTCCTCTTTAACACAAGGTTTCTTGGGAGAGTGTGTTCTGTATTCAGCTTACATTCAAAACAGAATATTCCATAAGGCCACTGGAATGTCTCCTTATCAGAAATTGTATGACAGAAAACCCAGATTAAAACATTTGATTAGGTTTGGAGCAGAATGCTGGGTACATGTTCCCAAAAATAAAAGGACAGGGAAGCTGCAAAGGAGAGCAGACAAAGGGTACATGCTGGGATTTGAAAACACGTATTACAGAATTTGGATGCCAAAACAAAGGTCTGTGGTGTTAAGCAGAAGCGTGCAAGCAATAGAGCAGGATTGGAAAGAGAAAACATATGTGGAGTTGGGAAACACTGAAGTTAGTAATGAACAAGAACAGGCAGATACAGTACCAATAAAACAAGAAGAAACAGGCAGCAGTAGTGAATCAAGTTCTAGCTCTGAGAGAGAAACTGAGGAATCGCCTGACACAGACACAGACGCTAAGGCAGAAATACAACCATGCAGATCAGAGAGAACAACAAAAGGTATTCCACCTGTTAGATTTAAAATAAATTCCATTAAACATATAGACTTCAGTAACTGGAAAAAGTGGGATGATGGAAATCATGAAGAGTAATGAAATATAATGAAAATGATGCTGAGATTGCAATGGAGTAACTGTATTACAAATGATGCTGATGTAAACTGAAGAAAAGAAATGTATCATGTGGAGAAATGTAATTTAAGTGACTGCAAGAAATGTAACTGTAATTGTGATAACAAAAGTTAGAAGAAACATGAAAGATGTAATGTAAATGATAAAGGTTTATGCTATGGAAAAATAGGTGGGGGGTGTTGGCAAAGAAAGAGTGCCTGAATGTATTTCAGAGTTACAAGGCCAAGAAGCACAGAGTCCGTGCAGATCTCAAGGACAAGTATCCAAGGCAACCAGCTGGCCTTATCTATAAGACTTAGCAGATCTGGCCAGTCGGTGTGGGGGTCGAGGAGTTTGTACAGAGAGAGAGCTTGTGATATATTCTATTGTCAGTAAAGTGACTCTTAAAACTTATTACTTGTCTGGCTCATTGCTTCAACTGGCATCTAGCCTGTCACTATACTGTTCTGCATCCTGGGCATCTGCTTGCGCCAGATACAACATCCAACAGAAAGAGGGGGAGGGGGAAGGAGGGGATTGGAAGAGGAGGGGCAAAGGAAGGGGGAGGGGCAAAAGGAGGTGATGAGGTGATGGGAGGAAAGAGGAGGGAAGGTTTGATCATTTGCATGCTTATTGAGTTCAATGGGATTTACTCCTGTGGAATCATGCTTAAGATAAGTAAAACTGACCATGGGGGGAGGAGGAGAGGGAGGGGGAGGTTAGAAGGGGAGGAGGATGGGGATGGGGAGGGGCAAAGGAAGGGAGAGGGAAGGGGCAAGAGGGCGGGGATAGAAGGGAGGAGAAGGGAGGGTGGGTTTGATCATTGGCATACTTTTTGATTTATTTCTGTGCGATCATGCTTAGGATAGGTGAAACTGACACGGGGAGGGGCAGAGAAGGGAGGAGGAGGAGGCAGAGGGGAGGAGATTGGGTGGGTGGGCACTGGGGAGAGGGGAAGCCCCTTTCAGGTACATCCATAGTAAAAGACAGAGGAAAGAAATGACACAGCTACTCAGTGAGGATGTCAAAATGATAACAGATGACAAAGGAAAGGCAGAAGTGCACAATTCCCATTTATTTATTTATTTATTATTGCATTTATATCTCCCTTTTCCTCCAAGGAACTCAAAGTGGCGAACATGGTTCTCCCCCTCCTAATTTTAATCCCCACAACAACCCTGTGAGGTAGGTTGGGCTGAGAGGCAGTGACTGGCCCAAGGTCACCCAGTGTGCTTCATGGCTGAATGGGGATTTGAACCCTGGTCTCCCAGGTCCTAGTCCAACTATCCACTACACCACACTGGTCCCAAAAGAGGGTCTATGACTCTCCTGGGAAACATGAAGTTGAAGGGGAAGGATTGCAGCTTAAAACTGATAGACAATTGGTCAAGGAACACCTAATCACTTTGAATGAGTTTAAATCTGCAGGGCCCAATGAAACGAACTGCATCCTAGAGGAAATGGCTGTGTTAAGAACTCTCGGAACCACTGTCTACTACTTTTGCAGAATTGTGGAGGATGAGTGAAGTGTGGGATGACTGGAGGAGAGCAAACGTTGTCCCTATCTTCAAAAAGGGCAAAAAGGAGGAACCTGGGAACTATATACCAGTCAGCTTGACATCAATCCTTGGGAAAATTCTGGAGCAGATTATAAAGAGGTCAGTCTGTAAGCATCTTGAAAACAATGCATTGAGCCAACATGGATATATCAAGAACAAATCCTGCCAGACTAATCGTATCTCATTTTTTTGATTGAGTAACCTCCTTCATCGACTGCTGGAATGCTGTGGACATAATGTATCTCAACTTCAGCAAAGATTTGACAAAGTGCCCTATGATATTCTGATTATCAAGCTAGCTAAATGTGGGCTGGATGGACCAACTATCAGGTGGATCCACAGTTGGCTACAGAATCATATTAAAAGCGTGTTTATCATGGTTCCTTCTCAAATGGGGGGGGGGAAGGTAATGAGCGAAATACCACAGGGCTTGGTCCTGGGCCCAGTGCTCTCTAACATTTTTATTAATGACTTGGATGAGGAGGTGTAGGGAATGCTCATCAGATTTGCAGATGATACAAATTGGGAGATACAGTTAATACCTTGGAAGGCAGAAACAAAATTCAAAAGGTTCTTGATAGGCTAGAGCATTGGGCTGAAAACAACAGAATGAAATTTAACAGGATAAGGGCAAAGTTCTACACCTAGGAAAAAGAAACCACATGCACAATTATAAGATGGGGGATATTTGGTTCAGCAATACTACATGTGAGAAGGATCTTGGAAATGTTGTTAATCACATGCTGAATATGAGCTAACAGTGTGATGTGGCTGCAAAAAAGGCAAATGCTATATTAGGCTGCATTAACAGAAGTATAGTTTCCAAATTGTGTGAAGTATTGGTTCACCTCTATTCGGCACTGGTTAGGCCTCATCTTGAGTACTGTGTCCAGTTCTGGACACCGCTCTAAGAAGGATGCAGACAAACTGGAATAGGTTCAGAGGAGGGCAACAAAGATGATCAGGGAACTAGAAACAAAGCCTGATAAGGAGAGACTGAAAGAACAGGGCATGTTTAACCTTGAGAAGAGAAGACTGAGGGGAGACATGATAGCACTCTTCAAGTACTTGAAAGGTTGCCACTCTGGGATCTCTTTTCAATCGTCCCAGAGTGCAGGACATGGAATAAAGGGCTCAAGTTGCAGGAAGCCAGATTTCAACTGAACATCAGGAAAAACTTCCTAACTGTTAGAGCGGTACGACAATGGAACCAATGACCTAGGGAGGTGGTGGGCTCTCCAACACTGGAGGCATTCAAGAGGCAGCTGGATAGCCTGCTTTAAGTTAGATCCCTGCATTAAGCAGGGGTTGGACTCGATGGCCTTATAGGCCCCTTCCAATTCTGCTATTCTGTGATTCTTTAAGTTAGTGTTAATTAACGTTTGTAACATTTTCATGTTGGTAGCTGTCCAGAGCTTTGGAAAGACAGGGTATAAGTTAAGAAACGTAATTTACTCATTTTGATTATGTACAACTATCTTAAATAAACCCACAAGCAGGCTAACACCAGACAAATTCTCTTACAATGACAATCAAACATAAGAAGGCATGAGTGCGTGGATGACTGCAAGTCAAAAGCTTCTAAATAAGAACAGGATTCCATTGCTGTGTCTTTTGGAAAGAATCTGGCAAGAACTGATATGAGCTGTGCAACCCATTATCTCGAACAGAGGATAATGATAAGAACAACATCAATCTATATTTACAGATAAGTTTAACAGACTTACCTTTGAACTCCTATTATATCTTGTTCCAACAGAAGAGTAATCTCAGCAAGGGAAAGAAACTTCCAAGCCATTTCCTCTTCGTCACTAATAATTTTGTCCTCTTCCTGTAGCAAGCCAATGACATTACGTTACAATGGCATTCACACACACACAACATACTTTATCTTACGTATCTCACTTAAATCAGAGCATAAAAAGAAACAATGGCTGCCGCCAACACCAAGTTAGCTGATTTGGGAGTAACAGGCAGATAAGTGAACATTAATTTGTCTTACATTTGCAAATGAAATAAATAACAGAGAATGCAATACTGCAAAGCAAAAATTCTACCTCATAACAGATAACAAATCAAGTCTTGAAACTGTAACCTGGGGTTATTAAACTATGGCCTGGGAACTGTCAGGTGTTCACAACTAACCAGATTGTCAGGTCGTTCACCAAGACGGTAATAAAACAGAGAACAATGCTGAAAACCTCGGAAACTTCTTTTGCATATTGAAGCAACAAGCCATCCAACTTCTTTACAAGTTGTCTTCCTTTAGTGTCTTTCTTCCTCCACTTAATTTTTTTTCTCTTGGGAGAACCACTGAAATATTTTGCCTACGGTTTCAAAATGCATGGCCAAACTCTACAATATCTATAAAGCAAGGATAAAGAACCTTTTTCAGCCCTAGGGCGGCATTTCATACAGAGGACTGCATGCCAGTCAGAGACAAGTAGGTATGGTCAGAGGCAAAAAGTTGGCAGGGCGAAGGGTAACAGTGGCAGAGCAACATTTGTAATTCTTACATCCCTGCCATGCCAACGTCAGAGGTTCCTACACCCACAGTGTTATAAATAATATAACTGATTTGATGTTTTTAAATGAAATAGCAATATACAAAATAGTTATAAATAAATAAATAAAATAATTGTTGTACCCAATGAAGTCACCCCTTAGTGAAAGGACTTCTGCTTGCACAATGGAAGTTTCCCTCTGTTCCTCTTTCTATGCCCCCCAACTCCTCTGGAGGGTTGGGGGAAGCTGATTTGGGGGGTACCTGTGGGTAGGAGAGGGAAGTTCAGTTCCACTGCACAAGTGCAAGTCCTTGCACTAAAAAGATGACTTTGCTGGATACAACCCAGTAGTATTTTGCCACTAATTTCACTGATATTTAAATTTCCATTATTTTTAACACTAATGTTACACTCCATTCAGAGATTATTTAATGTTTTAATACCTGGATCCATCAAATTATCCTAGGACAAATCAAGTAACACACCCAAGGAAGAAACAGATTGCTCTTCAAAAGAAAGAACAGTTGGGGAAGAGTAAGTACTTCTGTGGCTGGATGCTCTTTATGTACCAGATACCACATCAGTTTATTTTTATGTAACAATCACTTTTAGAGAAGCTATCAAGTACATGAAACTCAACACTTGCCCTACACAAAACAGTATAATAGCATACAGACTTACTGTTTCTAAATATACATTAATTTTTGAAAGCCTCAAATTATCTATGTTATCACCAGGCAGGTAAAATTCAATAGCATCTATTTTTGAGCTGTTCTATTTCTTAAATAAGGAAGCACACCAGAAATAGCTGTGTTGATTTACAATCCCACTCAAACTAGAAATAAGTCATGTCCAACAAGACAAAGTCAATTCAAGGAGGAAGGCCCCCCCCTCGCCTGCCAGTGCTTAGAATTACAAGCAATTAAAACAAGCAGACGAAAAGAAAGCATGGCTTGTAAATCACTCTGCAGAATAATAATTTATGAAATGCACTGCAACCTAAACTTACTGTTAATTGTACTGAAGACCAAATACCACTATTATTAATTCATATCTTATTAACAAAAAGAAGTGAAAAGCCTATTTTTTTGCATCAGTTTTACATCCAAAATCATTACCTCTAGAGCAGCCTCACTGAACACCGAATTGCTGGGTTATCAATTGTAGCTGGTTGCCCCAGTCCAGAGATCCATGTACACTTAAATGTGCTAATTGATCTCTTCCACACCGAAAGATTCTGATTCATTTCAGTGGGGGAGATGTTCATAAGCAATTGCTGGATCAGGGCAATTGACTGCCATGTTTGGGACTTCTGAGGTTTTAGTACGCTTGCCAGCAACATTTCTGATGCTACAATTACCCTAATATCTGTTGTTATGTGCCTTCAAGTCGATTATGACTTATGGCGACCCTATGAATCAGTGACCTCCAAGAGTATCTGTCATGAAACACCCTGTTCAGATCTTGTAAGTTCAGGTCTGTGGCTTCCTTTATGGAATCAATCCATTTCGTTTGGCCTTCCTCTTTTTCTACTCCCTTCTGTTTTTCCCAGCATCATTGTCTTTTCTAGTGAATCATGTCTTCTCATGATGTGTCCAAAGTACAATAACCTCAGTTTCATCATTTTGGCTTCTAGTGACAGTTCTGGTTAAATTTGTTCTAACACCCAACTATTTGTCTTTTTCACGATCTATGGTATGCACAAAGCTGTCCTCCAACACCACATTTCAAATGGGTTGATTTTTCTCTTATCTGCTTTTTTCACTGTCCAACTTTCACATCCATACATGGAAATTGGGAATACCATGGTCTGGATGATCCTGACTTTGGTGTTCAGTGATACATCTTTGCATTTGAGGACCTTTTCTAGTTCTCTCACAGCTGCCCTTCCCAGGCCTAGCCGCCTTCTGATTTCTTGACTATTGTCTCCATTTTGATTAATGACTGTGCTGAGGTATTGATAATCCTTGAAAAGTTCAATGTCCTCATTGTCACCTTTAAAGTTACATAAATCTTCTGTTGTCATTACTTTCGTCTTCTTGACGTTCAGCTGTAGTCCTGCTTTTGTGCTTTCCTCTTTAACTTTCATCAGCATTCGTTTCAAATCATTACTGGTTTCTGCTAATAGTATGATATTATCTGCATATCTTAAATTATTGATATTTCTCCCTCCAATTTTCACACCTCCTTCATCTTGGTCCAATCCTGCTTTCCGTATATGTTATGCATACAGATTAAACAAATATGGTGATAAAATACACCCCTGTCTCACACCCTTTTCTATTGGGACCTAATCGGTTTCTCCATATTTTGTCCCTACAGTAGGCTCTTGTCCAGAGTATAGGGTGCGCATCAGGACAGTGAGATGCTGTGGCACCCCCATTTCTTTTAAAGCATTCCATAGTTTTTCATGGTCTACACAGTCAAAGGCTTTGCTGTAATCTATAAAGCACAGGGTGATATTCTTCTGAAATTCCTTGCTCCATTCCATTATCCAACGTATGTTTGTGATATGATCTCTGGTGCCTCTTCCCTTTCTAAATCCAGCTTGGACGTCTGGCATTTCTTGCTCCATATATGGTAAGAGCCTTTGTTGTATAATCTTGAGCATTACTTGCATGGGATATTAAGGCAATAGTTTGATAATTACTGCATTCCCTGGGATCCCCTTTCTTTGGAATTGGGATATATATTGAACGCTTCCAGTCTGTGGGCCACTGTTTAGTTTTCCGTATTTCCTGACAATTTTTTGTCAAAATTTGGGCAGATTCAGTCTCTATCTATCCTTGGCAAATATCTATAATATCTATCCTCAGCAAATTGGTGGAAAGTAATATAAAGTTCTACTGGGGAAGACCAAGTTCCTATAAAATCCAGTTTTTTGTATCCAATAGCAGCCGCCCAGATCGCTGGTGAATCTCACTTCTTACTGCTCTTCATTGTGAGAAATGTTTGTATACTCTAATCTCTGTTTCCTATTATTTAACCAGTTACCAATCCATAGGAAAACCTGTTTTCTTACCCCATGACTGCTAAGTTTACTCAAGTCAGGAGCCTTTAGTGAAGGGCTTTGCAAAAAGAATTTTGGATACCCAAATATAGAATATGCACTAGAAAACCCATATTTATGTATTTGAAGACAATTTTAAAGAACTCCCAAAAGCTGGTAAGACAGAACTTCCCTTTTCAGGAGCCGTGATGATTCTTTCTCAGCAAACTTTGTTTTTCCTATGTTTAATTCTAGCTATAATTATGCTTTCCATCAATTTACCTGGAACAGACAGTAGGATAAAAAGGTAAAGGTGTCCCCGCACTTGTAGTGTGAGTCGTTTCCGACTCTTAGGGTTACGTCTTGCGACGTTTACTAGGCAGACCGTATGTATGGGGTGGGATTGCCAGTTCCGTCCCCGGCCTTTCTTTACCCCCCAGCATATTCCAGGTACTCATTTTACCGACTACGGATGGATGGAAGGCTGAGTGAACCTCTACCCCTTTTACCGGAGATTCGACTTCCTCCTTTTGTTGGAATCGAACTCCAGCAGACCTCTAATTTCCTTATTCCTCCCAGATTGCTTTTTTTAAAACGGCTATCTATATTCATTGCATTCAAATCCTCCAATAAGAAGGCCAATTTTAGTGAGAAATATCCATCAAGAGCTGAGCGAGATCCAGCTGCTCAGCCCCATTCCCTGGCCAACCACCAACTGCCAATAAGGGAAGACCCCTCCATCATGGCCTGAGTGAGATCCAGCTGCTCCGCCCCACTCCCTTGCCACAGAGGACATCAGTAGGTTCTGCTGCCTAGTAGGCAAAAGATGAAGAGCAAGACCAGGAAGACTAAAGATGATGCAAGGAAATATTGCCTGAATAATCCTGGCACCATAGGAGCACCGTGCTATTTCTCTTCCTGGTAACAGGCTTGAATGTAATTTTTATTGCGAGAATCTTTTGGAAGCCACTTTGAGTGCCTTTTGGGGCTATAAAGTGGGATATAAGTATTCTGAAAAAATAACATATCATTTTTTATAAGATATCAGCAATTTCAATTTTAAGATGCTCAGGGTATGGTCTGACGGCACGAGGCCATCACCTTGCTGAATCTAGGCAGAGGTTTGGTCAATGTCTGGATGGGAGATCACTTGGAACCACATACAGTAGGGCCCCGCTTTTCAGCGTTCCGCCGATATGGTGGTTTTGAATTATATCCATGTTCATTATGTTCGGCGCTTGTTCCGCTTTTTTGGCGTTTTTGCAGCATGACGTGCAGAGCTTGGAAAAGTTACTTTTTAAAACTAGTTGGGGTGATGGGAGTTGTAGTTCTAAAAAGTAACTTTTCCAAGCTCTGATGACGCACTCAGCAGCTGAGTCCGAGAAGGAGTCGGGCACCATTTTATTGTCGGCGATTCAGTCTGTTTACAACATTTGTGCACTCTGCGTGTCTCTGTATTCTGGCAGTTTTCCAAACTTTCAAAGGTTATGGTTATTATATTTTACAATACTATTAATATATACTGTACAGTATATAAATATATATGTATAATATATAAATATAATATATTATATATAAAAGTATATAATATTAATTACAATGGCATCTATGTGTAGTACTAGTGATAAAAAAGGAGTCGTAAGCCTCTTACTTTAAATGCCAAGTTAGAAATGATTAAACTAAGTGAGCAAGGCATGTCTGTGGCTGAGATAGGCTGTAAGCTAGGTTTGGCTCGCCAGTTAGTACAATTGCGAACGCTAAGGAGAAAGTGTTGAAGGAAATTATAACTTTAGTTATAAGAAAAAGTGATAGCCTTATTGCTGACATGGAAAAACTTTTAGTGGCGTGGATTGAAGATCAAACCAGTCACAATGTGCCTTTAAGCCGAGCCATCATCCAGGGCAAGGCCCTAAGTCTCTTCAATGCTATGAAGACTGAGAGAGGTGAGAAAGCTGCTGAGGATAAATTTGAAGCTAGCAGAGGCTGGTTTAATAGGTTTAAGGAAAGAAGCCGTCTCCACAACATCAAAGTGCAGAGTGAAGCAGCTAGTGCTGATGCAGCAGCTGCAGAAAGTTATCCACGTGAGCTTTCAAAGATCAACGAAGATGGTGGATATACTAAGCAGCAGATTTTCAATGTGGATGAAACGGCCCTGTATTGGAAGAAGATGCTGTCTAGGACTTTTATTGCTAAAGAGAAGTGAATGCCTGGCTTCAAAGCTGCAAAAGACAGGCTAACTCTCTTGTTAGGGGCTAATGCAGCTGGTGATTGCAAGTTAAAACCTATGATGATTTATCACTCAGAAAATCCTAGAGCCCTAAAGAACTATGCAAAAGCTAGCCTCCCTGTTTATTATAAATCCAATTCAAAAGCTTGGATGACTGGCCATCTTTATTCAAATTGGTTCACAGACTATTTTAAGCCTACAGGTGAGGCTTACTGCAAGGAAAAGAACATTCCTTTTAAGATTTTACTTCTTGCAGACAATGCCCCTGGCCATCCTACGAGCTCTAATTGGTTTGTACAAGGAGATAAAATGTTATTTTTCTACCTGCAAATACAACTTCATCACTGCAACCTATGGACCAAGGTGTAATTGCAGTGTTTAAATCCTATTACCTAAGAAGAACTTTTGCTAAGGTTATAAAAGCCTTAGACAGAGATACAGTAGCTGGGCAAAGAGAAAATAAATTAAAAGCATTTTGGAAAGGCTTCACGATTTTGGATGGTATAAAAACTATTAGAGATGCATGGGAGGAAGTTAAAGAAACAACATTGAAAGGTGTTTGGAAGAAGCTAATTCCCACACTTATGGACCATTTTGAAGGCTTGGAGAATCCAGTGGAGGAAGTCACTACAAATGTTGTGGAAATGGCAAGGGAATTAGAATTGGAAGTCGAGCCTGAGGATGTGGCAGAATTGCTTGTATCTCATGACGAGACACTAACAAAGATCATCTTCTGATTGAACAGCAAAGAAGGACATTTCGCGAAGAGGAGTCCCATCCTGATGATAGTCCTGCTGTGCCTAGAGAAATGACAACCAAGGAATTGGAGGAAGCTATGTGTAGAAACGATGGCAGTTTTTGAGAGTATTGATCCAAATTTCGAAAGAAGTTCTAAAGTGAATGCAAGCCTTCTACGCGGTATTGCATGCGATAAGGAAATTCTAAGGGAAAGGAGATGGGAATTCATGAGGCAAAGTTGATCGCTTTCCTACTTTAAGAAAGTACCATCGCAGCCTTTGACAGCAACAGCTTGCCTTGAACAATCTTCAACATCAACAGCAAGAGCTTCATCCAAGTCTCCACCATCAAAATGAATAAGATTCGTTGATGAGTCAGATGATGGAGACTTGGTTGACTTGGAGTCAGATGATGAAAATGTGCCAGCTCCAGGGGCAATGGAGGCTTGCCACCCAACGGACAGCCAGCCGGCCCCACAGCCCTAAAGGCTGAAAGGCAGTGATGCCCCCCAGCTGCAACACCAACTACGTGGAGCGGCCCCTGTCCTGCATGCTCCGGGCGGACAATGCGAAGCATTTCTTTACCCAGAGGCTGATCACCAAAGGCTCCTTCGCCTCTTTCATAGCTATCGCCGCCAGAAAGAGTGACTCCCTCCCTTCGCCGAGCTGCTGGAGCTGGAAGCAGTGGTGTGGAGAATCACAGTCCAAGGAAGCTCCTTCGCTAACCTTTGCGTGCGCAGGAATAACACCTGCATCAGCCCCAACCTGCTCCTCAGCGCCGTGGCCAGGAGACCCGGCAAGGATAGAAGCGCTGCAGCCAACACTCAGATATTTTAAGGTAAGCAATGTGTATACTGTATACTGTATTCATTTTACTTTCGTATGGTTTTTTAGGCCTAGCTCTATTGTGTATTGTGTAAACATGTTATTAGGCATTCGCAATTTTTAAAAAAGGCTATGTTCCACTTTTCAGCAATTTTTGCTTTTCTGGGGGGAGGTCTGGAACCTAACCAGCCATATGAATGGGGCCCTACTATATATATCATCTTGGGTTTTCTGATGAAATAAAGGTGGGATATGAATGCAATAAATAAATAAATAAATAAAGATGCATGTTACTCAGCCCTGTGCATATGTTAATTTTTATTTGTTATAATTAGCCCTAAAAATTAAACTCTTGCCACCTTTATTTAGCTTAGTTTCTCAAACACCCTAATTGAAAAAAGTAGTTCAAGTGCCTATTCAATATTTTAACAGTGAAGTATTCTTCTCTGAATATCTACCTAGCTTTCTTTAGTAATTCTTTCATACCTACGTTGTTTAAGAATTCAACCACCTCCGAGGCTGGTTTCCAGATGCTGATGTATTTAAACTTTTTAAATTTTGTCTTAAGGTTTTTTTTAGCAACACACTCCCCCAAATTCCTTTTTTACTTTGCCTTATTGCCAAAATATGTACTCTTTTTTATTTCCCCCATTTCACTTTTTAAATGAAATCTTCTTGCCTTTTACAGGTTCCTGGACTCTACTCATTAGTCAGACGATTGGTGCTGAACATAAAAAAGGCCACAGAACAGCTTTTAAACTTATTTCTGGGAGAATGCTGACAGGAGCTGTGGAACATTTGGTTCAGGACAATTCATCTTTTAGGGATGATGGTGTAAATATTTCTAGTCATCAAAGTGGCAATAGAGTAAAACTTGGCAACGAGCATACAGAAAGAAAGGACCCAAGAATTGTTAAGAGAAATTGCACATGAAAAGACAATTTGGAGAGGGACACAATGTACAGGCACTTATATGCCCATACTAGAACAATCCAAAACACGGGAATGGGAATGCATGATATTAAGAGAGAACATAGATTTATTAGGCATATCAGAATCTGGGTGAATGGAGAAAATCCAGGAAAAACAGGCATGCCATTGAAGTAAAGACACAACACTGCTTTTGTGCTCAGAGGTGATTTTCTGCAGTCACCTTTTCAGTAGTGTAGTAGCAAATTCAGAAGTGCAGGGTCCCTTCATGATAGTCAGAGGTACACCACCTCACAGCCACACCCCTTCTAAGATTATACAACCTAATATTATAGAATAACCTGGCCAGGTTTGCATATTGCTTTCTGTGTCTCTATCCTTGTTTAATGCCTTCTTTCACAACAACAGATGTCCTTAGGAGCCAATTGGCACGAAAGGGGAGTGTGTTAACTACTGAGAAGAGTCTTCTCAGTGGCTGACTGACCTTTCACTTTGATTGGCTCCAATCAGCAGGAAAGGTCAAGGAAGCGTGCTAGAAGACTCTTATTAGTGGCTAACACATTCTCTTTTCATGCTGATTGGCTCATAGAATGCGGGAGACATGGCAACCCTGCTGGGACTCTGCTCCCAAAAAAGTAAAGGGTCTAAGAGCCCCTGAGACCCTGGACGACTACACCCCTGTACCTTTTGAAGCAGATCCTTGGATTTTATGGGGAAAAAGTAAATCTATCTCAGTACAGGTGGACCCCGCTTATATGGCAGGTTCCGTTCCGGACCCCCGCCGTAAAGCAGAACCCCATTGATTATAATGGGGCGCATCATGCGAAAATGCCGCCAAAATGCCACAAAATCGCAAAAATCGGCTTTAAAAAGGGGAATTAAAGCCGCCGCATTAGCGGAACGCCGGTAAGCGGGGCCCTACTGTAGAACAATTTTTATTGATAAAAGATTTTGCCCAAGCTTTCAAATGGATAGATGTCTTCTAAGAACAGAGACAGCCTTTGTATTATGGGTGAGAGCCAATGTTGCACCAGCAGACACAGCAGTACTTCCCCTGCCCTCTCCTGCCCCTTGCAGCCCACCGTGGCCCTCAATCTGCTCCAGAGGGTCCCTCCAACCCTCTAGAGCAGATTTTGGGAGTGGGAGGCTGCAGGGGGTCCTGCAAAGGGAAAGTCCTGCAAGTAGGAGTCCAACTGGGTTGGTACTCCATGACTTACATTTGTTTTTGTTGGTTTGTTTGTTTCGCAATTAGAGCTTACTTCCATTTTTCTTCCTAACTGTACTCTTTTCATACATTCCACATAATCTGCGTAAAGCACTTTTGGGAATCTTTCCATTCTTGGTATGCATGTGTGAAACACAGAAATGCAGTATTAAATGTGCTCCCATCTGGTTTTTAAATCAATCAATGGTCAGGTAGCCAATTGATGGTCATGTAGCATTTCCGCATTTCTTTCTGCATTTTTGTGTCACATGTACACAACGTGAATTTTTAGTTTTCCACACACCATTCTCCCCCAGCCCCATACAAATTTGTGAATGGCTTTTTCATATTTTAACTTTTCTCTGTCTTTGCAAGTGTCACTTTGGTCACAACTAACAGGTGTAACGTGGCTCTCCGATTCATCCTCTTTTACTATGACAGAAGACATCTGACACTATTTCTTTACTGCTTCCCCGCCACCCTCCATTGTAATAATATCAGGGGAAACCCTGAGCTACAGATGCTAATTTCCTTCTCTCTCCCTTTTTCTGGAGTTCAGTGAAACTAACAAGGTGAGGGAAAGTCATGGCAATTTTATTAATTTAAATATTATGATGTACGCTATTGGTGATACACAGATATGCCATCATAAAAGGAAAAAACTGATGAACCTTATAGTTTCTCCACCACTACTGCCAGCTTCATCAGAACCTGGAGAGAGAGGCATCCTGGTGAAATGAAAAAGGTCTTCTTGTAACATTGATCAGCTTCAGCAGAGGACAGAATATGCCTGGGGATGGGGGGCAGTGAAGGAAATGATAGCGTGGAAGGCTGAAAGGGAGCTATGTCATCAGCTATGTCATAATGGGATTGCATTTGAATCTTGGTTGCCATTCTTTTGCTAGCAAGGCTCCTGTTTCTTTAGCAGTTGCATGACAAACCATAACTTTGAAGGGCCACATAAATGCTAACCGTTATTATTCCGTATCAACCCGCCAATGCACTCAGATCATCTTCAGAGGCATTCCTCCAGGTGCTTCTGCCATCTGAGGTAAAGCAGGTGGTGACTGGGGAAAGGACCTTCTCTGTTGTGGTGAGCCATTTCTGGAACACTCTCCTGCTGCTGCTGACCTTAGCACCTACTTTAATAACTTTTCCAAGACAAAGACATTTTTATGTTCTTGGCTTCTTACCCCGTGAAGATGTTTCAAATCATGCTGTTTTTATCCTGTTGTTTTAGAGACTTTGCTGAAATTATTGCATTTTCATTCTAGTTTTTTTAAATTAATGCTCTTGACTTTAAGAAATATTCATTTATATAACGACAATACAGAACAATACAGCATCCCATAATGAACGAAAGGGCCATTCACATGTAACTCACAAACAAATAATATTTTATAGTATCACACTTTCAAATTATTATCATTATTACTATATAAATTATCATCCTTCATATATTTATATATATTATAATATAATATATTGCTATAATATATAATATGTATAATATACTATAATATATATATATAACATTGGATTATAATATAAAATATTATGATCATAATGCTAATACAATTATTATCCTCCTACTTATCACCAGCATTATTATTAGTCTTAAAAACAGGTATTTGAGCCTTACCACAGCCCTCTGTACTGGAAGGAAGAAACCATTTTACGGCAGGGGGGAACAGAGCATTAGGTCAAACAAAAAGCCTTTAAAAGCCCAACTTAGGGAGAAGAGAAGTGAAGCCTGATATTTATTAAGCAGGCCTGGAGAGAATGAAGATGGGGCTCGGCCCAAAGATGTCAAGTTTGAGCAGGGGAGGCAGCCCTGGGCCCTGGGGGGTGAGGCAAGTTTGGGGTCTGGTGCGGTGCCTCCTACCTGCGCTGATACGCTTTCTCGCTCCTTCGCCTTGTCTTTGTCCTTCGCCGCCATGCTGGCCGCCGTGAGCGTCTCGGCGTTGCCCAGGGAAGCAGCCTGGGCGGGGCCAGACTGCGGCCGGGGCGATGAAAAGGAAGGGGCGGTCAGCGCTTCTTTGGTGGAGAGGGAGGAGCGGGCTCCAGTGGCGCTCTGCATGTCTTCCCTTGGGTTAAGCGCGGTCTACGGGAAGAGCGGGGTTGCGAGGTCGACGGTGTTCTTGACGGCTGGAAACGGAGGCGTTCCTCGGAAACCGCGAGCACGAGGCAAGAGCCTCCTTTCCCCCGATACAGGCGAGGCCGGAGTCCTTGATGGCTGCTCCTCTATCTGCTCAGAGCGGCTTCTATGTTGTTGTTGTTGTGTGCCTTCAAGTCGATTAAGACTTGTGGCGACCCTATGCATTAGTGACCTCCAACATCGCTGATATTAGGGCTACCGCATTGCTCCTGACCTCTCTGTCTCGGGAGGGATAAACGAACTTCGAACTAATACGTGGTGCAGCCCGGTTCTAAGCGGATATCGATGCGCCCTACCTAAACCTGCCTTCCCCAACCTGATGCCCTCCAGATGTGTTGGACTACAGGTACCATTTGAAAGTAGCAACGCCAACGCCAGCGTTGAAAGGGCTCCAGGCGCCCAGCTGGGAGTGGCTCAGGCCAGTGCCTGAGGTGGACGCAACTGCTGTTGCCTGGCCTGTCTGGAGGGCACCAGGTTGGAGAAGGATGGCACAGACCCTTTCAAACATATTTCAGATGAGACTTTCATCTTGCCACTAATGTCTTCTCTCCACTTCCTTTTCTTTCATCCTGCCTGATCTGACCAGGGTGATGCATGCCTTGGTCACATCCCGCTTAGACTATTGTAATGCACTCTACATGGGGCTGCCTTTGAAGACTGTTTGGAAACTTAAATTGGTACAAAGAGCTGCAGCCAGAGTACTAACGGGCTGGTTACAGGGACCATACAACTCCCCTGTTACAACAGCTCCACTGGCTGCCAATTTGTTTCTGGTCACAATTCAAAGTGCTGGTTTTGACCTACAAAGCCCTATACGGCTCAGGTCCAGACTATTTGACAGATCGCATCTCCCTACATGAACCTGCCTGGGACTTGAGATCTTTAGGTGAGGCCCTTCTTGTGTTCCCTACACCTTCACAAGCACATTTGACGTGGACACGAGATAGGGCCTTTTCGGTGGTCGCCCCTAGGTTGTGGAACTCCCTCCCGAGTGAGGTATGAACAGCTCCCTCCTTGCCGTCTTTTCGGCGACAAGTAAAGACTGTTTTATTTCAGCGGGCATTTGGGACAGAGAACGACCAGGATTAATGTCTTATAGGCTTGGTGATCATATTATATGATTATTATTTTAAATTGTTCGCTGTTTTAACTTTTATAGTTTGTAATTTTCCCTTATAGTTTAATTCTTTTTTAATAATATACTCTGTATGTTTTAATGATGTTGTTTTTAGTTGTAAGCCGCTCTGAGTCCTATTGGAAAAGGGTGGGGTAAAAATAAAGTTTTATTATTATTATTATTATTATTTTGTTTAACATTGAGCCTGCAGTGAAACCCACTATGGAGATACAATCCTCCTCCATTTTTGTTGTTTTGCTTTTATGGCAAGCAGCCCTGTTGTTCTATCAAGAACAAAAGTCCAAATGAGACAATAACTTCTCTCCACTCTCCCAATCTGTTCTAGAGATTCCCCCTCTGGAGCAGATTGAGGGGCACAGGAAGAGAAGAGGGATGAGATGTTCCACTGTGCAAGAGGAAGTCTTTGCGCTAAGAGGATGACTTCATTGGATGCAACTCAGTGGCCCCTCAAGTCCAGGGGTGTAGTCATCTGGGGTCTTAGACCCCATACGTTTTGGGGAGCAGGGTCCCAGCAGGGTCTCTATGTCTTCAGCATCCTACAAGCCAATCAGCATGAAAGGGGAGTGTGTTAGCAACTGAGAACTTTCTAATGTGCTTCCTGGTTCTTGCCTGCGATTGGAGGTAATCAGAGTGCAAGAAGGTGAGTCAACCACTGAGAAGACTCTTTTCAGTAGCTAACACACTCCGTTTCATGCTGATTGGCACATAAGGATGTCTGTTGGGGGGAAGGCACATACGAGAAGGACTGAGGAGTGTGGAGATGATGGAAAGCAAGCAAGCGACTGGGGGTGGCTGTGAGGGGGTATGGCATGACTATCATGAAGAGACCCTGCACTTCTGAATTTGCAACTATGCTACTGCTCAAGTCACAATACATTATTATTCTGTTCTTCACTCGCACAGGCACCTCAGTCAAATAGTCCCTTGAGTTTTAATTGATCAATTAATCTGCATAAATGTGCATATCAATAGAACAATAGCTTATGAAGAAGAAAACATTCTTTGTTTTTAGATGATGCACACATGTGTGATAGCAGGCATCTAGAACAGGTATTCTCTTGAGAGGAAGGAGTGTCTCTTCTAAGAAGGTGTTTGCTGCCTTGGAATTTGTATACTCATTTGCAAAAATTAACATTTCTTAAAGTGGGCTGTCTGATTAATTAGGGACATGTTTTTTAATTGAGAAAAAGATGTCGTGATTATGCTAAATGATATATTAGCTAAACATTGCAATCCTAATTCTTGTGTGAGTAGACAGAAATCAGTGAAGAAAATCTGTGAATCCATGAGAGATTTGTGCAGAGAGTGATACCTCTGTTTTAAAAAACGAGCCACTGCCCAAATAGCAGGGTTGCTGACCTTCCTCACAATATCTTATGTACACACAAGCTCTACCCCCAGTGTTAATGTGATTGCTGTTTCTGGCAGCAAAAACAAAGTACGGATTTCATAACTGCATTCTGAAACATCTGTAATACTTTTGTGAGCCCTTTTCCAGCCAAGTTCTTGTACATTATTCTAAAGTAAGTCTATTGGATACTATTCAGAAGATTAGAGTCTTCTTCCCACGACATCACATTGCTCAAGTGGTACCAGTGTTCTGTTGATCAGAAAAACTATGACTCTTGACCTCTATACCCACAATAATTGACACAGGTAGATAAAATGTCAGGATCAAAAGAAAAAGGAACACCTGCCCTTTTACCACTGTTCATGTATTATCTCTGACTATGAGGGTGGCTCTAGAATGGTAAGCTGTGTGATCTATGCCATGTGGTCTTCAATGTGTTTCCCAAGGTGTCTTTAATCAACCCACCTCCCATTGCTATAACATGGAATATCTGTCTATCGTTGAAGTAATGTGACATAACTATCACTCTTTTGTATCATACTTTAACCATCTTGGTTGTATAAATGGGTGGTGAGTAAATGCTTTACAGAAAATATATTTTCACTAATAATCACACCGTTTATGCCCAAGGGACAGTCTGATCATCAACTCAACCATATGCCCTCAAGTTCGCACAAGGCACACCCAGAATATTTTGCTGAAATCTACTAACATTTCCAGATATACTCGACTATATTCATACATGGTTAGCGGAAAGGATACAGAAAGTGTTGGGAGTCGCATTTAATTTTTCACATTTTTCTTTAGCCTTACAGCAAGCAGTGTCTTCAGCTCTTTAATTGACAATAATATATGTGTATTTAGTAGAAGAGGAAGTAACCGCAGCTTTGGCAGCATCAGCTGCAAAGGATTGCAGGGAATTTATATAGAAATTCACAGGAGTTTCATCTCCACCGTCTAAACAGTTCTCTAAAATGCTGCAACTAGTTCTACAAAACATCAGGGGATCTGCTATCCTGTGTCCTGTTCTAATTGACAACTTAGTTTTGGGGAAATCTGATTGGTGGATAGGTATGCAGAGAGGTCAAAGAAGCTCTGGAGCAGCAAAAGAGATGATACAACGCATGCAGCGCTTCTAAGGCCATAAATCACAGGCTTCACTAGTAAGGTAATGAGCTTTTGCTCATTTGTTGTGGCACAGATTTGGCGGAGGGGGCTCTGCATATAGTCCTTGCATTTTGCACAGGATGGCACTTCTGATGACAACCTTCAGAAAGTGTCCCACTGTTCAGAAACAATGGCTCCTATTGAAGGAGTTGTAGAGCTCCTGAGAAGTCCATCTAGCGTGCAGGGGGATTGATGTTGGTGTTGGTGTTAGACAAAATTGCAATCACTTTAAACTTTGAAAAATAAAGGTTGTCTTTCTTAGGTAAAAAAAAGCATTAAGGGCTGAGTTGTTCTAGAAGTGTGAAGCATCCTGTGATTTACTCTGTTCAGCACTGATTTACTCTGTTCAGCACTAGTTTCCCATCCTTTGCTTTGCTTAGCCCCATTCAGTTATGTCCTTTGTCCTTTGACTCGCTGCTTTAATTCAGCTCTTCTGCTTCCTGATCTCTGCTTCCCTAGCACATGCACTCCTATCCTCTGTTCCTGGAGCCTTGCTGCATGCATTCCCAAAATCTTATGGGTCGTATTCCGCACTATCCAATGCAGAGTAGACCCACTGAAATGAATGAACCTAAGTTAGTCATATCGGTTCACTTCAGTGGGTCTACTCTGAGCAGGACGAGCATGGAATACTACCCTGTTTCTTAAGCCTGCTGCTGTTAAGAGTCAGGGTGGTGTAGTGCAGCCTTTCCCAACCTTTGGGTCCCCGGATGTTGCTGGACAATAATTCCCGTCATTCCTGCCCACTGGCTGTGCTGGCTGGGGCTAATTGGGAGTTGTAGTCCAACAACATCTGGGGACCCAAAGGTTGGGAAAGGCTGGTGTCGTTACAGTGTGGGACGAGGACCAGGATCAAATCTCCCTCAGTCTTGAAACTCATTGGCTGACATTTGCTGGCCTACCTCATGGGGTTATTAGGAGGATACAAATAAATGAGGTGAGAAGCTTTGCCTGGCAACCAAGAGGTCTTCTGTAACTTTAAAAGTTGTGCAGGGGGAAGGGAGAATTCCACCTTGTGGTTTTTCCTGTTACAGTGTTGCAAGAACACCTGCACTTGGCTGACTTTCTCTTCTCGTAAAGATACAGGATCAGGATCAGGGATTGAACCTGGCAACCCTAGCCCTGCACCTTTTGTTTCTGTTGTCCCTGGTGCCTCAGTCACATGAGAAACCTCAGGCCCAGAGGCCACTCACGGCCCTCCAGCTTCTTTGTCCGGATCTCATGCGTATACCCAGGCCACACCCCTCATTGGCCCTGATCCACACCCTCATTTTTTTCTGGCTGGATTGTGTCCTTGAACTATGGTGACACCTCTTGCTTGCCTGAGAGGGGGGCAGCCCTATAGCCGGCCTTCCTTGTTAGGTGGGGCAGCCACATTTCTAGGTGGGGCATTTTGAGGAGGAGAGGCACAGAGCGCCAGCCAATCCCCCCCCCCACTGGTGGAGAGGATGTGAGGGCCAGGCAAGGGGACAGCAAAGGCAGTGTCCTTCCACACCACTTCTCCATCAAGAGTGTGTGTTAACTTACATGAATTATGTTTAAGCTGTTGAATTATCTCACCCTTTTTTGAGAGATCCCCAGGAATACCAGACTCAAAAGCTTGTCTTTGCCTATAGCTACAGTCCCCTTTCACCTGTGGTCTGCCCCTATGTTATGATTTGCATGCTAGCTAAATGTGGGCTGTATGGAATAGCTATCAGGTGGATCCACTGTTTGTTTATTTATTTAATTTGTATCCCGCCCTTCCTCCCAGCAGGAGCCCAGGGCAGCAAACAAAGCACTAAAACAGTTTGAAACATCATAAAACAGATCTTAAAATACATTAAAACAAAACAGCATTAAAATATTTTTTAAAAAACAACCTTAAAAAGGGTTAAAAACATTATTTTAAAAAACATATTAAACAATTCTGACACAGATGCAGACTGGGACAGGTCTCAACTTAAAAGACTGTCGGCTACAGAATGGTTCCTTCTCAAAGTGGGAGGAGGTAATGAGCAAGATACCACAAGGCTCAGTCCTGGGCCCAGGGCTCTTCAACATTTTTATGAATGACTTGGATGAGGAGGTGCAGGGAATGCTTATCAACTTTGCAGATGATACAAAATGGGGAGGGATAACTAATAGCCTGGAAGACAGTAACAAAATTCAAAGTGATCTTGATAGGCTCAAGGATTGTGCTGTAAAGAACAGAATGAAGTTTAACAGGGATAAGTGCAAAGTTCTACACCTAGGAAAAAGAAACCAAATGCACAGTTATAAGATGAGGGATACTACTGGAACAGGTGCAGAGGAAGGAAACAAGGATGATCAGGGGACCAGAAACAAAGCCCTGGGCATGTTTAGCCTGGAGAAGAGAATACTGAGGAGAGACACAACAACACTCTTCAAGTCCTTGAAAGGTTGCCACATAGAGGAGGGCCAGGATCTCTCCATCATTCCAGAGTGCAGGACATAATAATGGGCTCAAGTTGCAAGATGTCAGGTTCAGATAAACATCAGGAAGAACCTTCTAATGGTTAGAGCAGTACAACAATGAAAACAATGATCTAGGGAGGTGGTGGGCTCTCCAACACTGAAGGCATTCAAGAGGCAGCTGCAGATATGCTTTAAGTTAGATTCCTGCATTGAGCAGGGGGTTGGACTCAATGGCCTTATAGGCCCCTTCCAATTCTGGTATTCTATGATTCTTCATTAACTGAGCCACTTTGGTAAAGGCAGTGAGCTCATAAGTTTGGCTTTGATGCTACATTAGGTATCTCAGTTTTAGATTCCACCTGAAAAACAAACTTGCTCATAGGGCAGAGAGAAAATAAATACTATAGGGTGTGTTTATTAACTCCTCCTTGAGAGTCCCTCCTAGTCTTGTTTCTGGCCTTTAGATTTTCCTTCCTGTTGGACAATCAAGGGAATTTTTTTAACTGGCTGCCATATGAAGGACAAACTAAGCAATTGGAAACTAATTGTGGAAATCAACTGGATTTTTTTTACTGTTTATTGGGTTGATTTTTCTGTCCAGAAACTCATATGCACTATGATTGTGAGTATAGTGAGTGCTTTAAAAGAATTAAGGGTGGGCATTTTTTCAGTTCACTTTATCTCTTTATTTCATCCTTTGGCAATAAGCCCCCAATCCTGTTCTACTCATTATAGTAAAGCAGAATAAACAAACTCTTATTTCTTACTGCAGGCAAACAAACATGCTTCTTTATTGCTGGCTGAGTAGGGAACATAACTGAAACTTGAGAGCAAAGGAAAGTCCAAGGAGTGGAGTCTAACTCTAGCCCATGATACAAAGTTCTAATATTTAACCACTCAAGGGTTATGTTACTATACAGGCTGGTTTTTTCAGGATCACTTAAGTAATTATAAGGTGAATGTGATTGTGAAAATACCATCCTAGTCAGGGAAAGTCTTGAGTTAACAGACTTTTTGGGGCTCTTGCAAATGACAGTTGTGCACTCGCCCTGCCTTATTCAGTGAATTTTTCAGAGGATCCTGTTCTTAAATTGTTCCTGTTCTTAAAACAAGCTATCACTCTTTAAATTGAGGTTGTCATTGTCATGTCACAAATTAAAAAAGACAATTTCCCCCAAAAGTCCTGGGGGGGGCTAAACACAGCTCTAGGGGGGTGCCCCCATTCCCCCCCCGCCACAGGCCTTGGAGGGGTCTGACCACACCCACCACTGGTATGTAGTTGCCTATGAAGGAATATAGCTCTCAATCTGAAAAGGGTCCCCCACCCTGCTCTAAACCAATAATTTATTCACAATGTCTGAATGTTATATTACTGGCCTCTTGGTACCTTCTGTGCACCAAGTATGAACACAAAGGGCACGTAGAGCTGATCAGGACAGGTGTGTATTCCCCATTTCCCTGAGCAGGAGGAAGATTTGGGTCAGTTTTTTATAGGGTCAGTTTCCTTGTGGCAAAAGTATCATTTTACTTAAAACTATGCAAGCTGAGAAAGGGGAAGAAACAGAGGTACCCACACAGGCAAAACTAGTCTCAAAACAGCATCAGTTGCCCAAAAGCATCAGTACCCCAATCCCCAATGGGCAGAAAAACAGGCCCCTATCTATGGTTCGATCAACTGCAGAACCATTTCCTTCAGTGTCTCCATCCAGATTGCAGGTGACACAAATTCCTCTGGCACGGAGTAGCCACCTGACATCAAAGGGCATTGTGCAGGTTGCTGTCGAGTGATTCAAAAGCTTAAAGAGGAGTGATCTCTTCCTTTTGTGAGCAAGGAGGTTGGACTAGATGCTCTGCAAGTTCCCTTCCAACTCTAGAATTCTATGGTTGTGAGACTGAATACTAGAAAAGAGGAGGACTGCTAAAGAGATCAGACCACTTGGCAAAGGGCTCATCTAGACGACTGCAAAATGTGTGACATGCCCGCTATGTGTGTTCATTATTTTTCGGTCGTCTCGCGCTGTTACACATTTTCGCGGGTTAAATCCGCTCCTTGCAATACCAGCAAAAATGCGATTTGCTGTTTAAAATCGGAAATCATCCGCTGTGCCTTCAGGAGGTAGGATGCAATACCGCGGACTTTACAGCTGATGGGTGGTTCTTGGGCGTTTCCCCTTGCCCCTTCTCCTCATTCCAGCCAATCACGTATCTGCACTTTTGTGCATGTGCAAGAATAAGCCCAGGAAAATTGAACCAATCATCGCAATGGTGGGGTGTTGGGGTGTGTGTCTGCAACTACTGCACAGATGCATTTTATTTTTTACCAGCCTGCAAACTGGGCGGCCACTCTGGGTGAGATCTGCAATGCACAGCAAGCGAGAAAGGGGCTGCTGGTCGGTTTCACGCCTGACTCTGGAAAGCTTCTTTCATTAGCCAAGATATGTTGGCCAAAAAGTTCGGATGTTACATATTTTGTCAAATCTATTTCAGTTCTTCAGATGTACAGGATACACTGTAAAGCAGAGAGATAAAATAATGACACATCATTCCCTTTCAGCAATTTTCACATGAATGGTACATCCAGTATTGGATGGGATGTGGGAAACCTGTTAAACTAGTTTTCAGTAAGAATTAAAACAAAAATAAATAACTGCAATTAGAACCTATCCAATCCTATGTTTCTGAGTAGATATTGCTGTTCTGTTCAAGGGCTTATCCAAACGGAGCGGGATAATCCACGGTTTCCATATTCAGTTTGTCATCTGATAGTCCTCACTTTGCCTTTTAGTTCGCTCTTTCCTAATTAAAAAAAACGCTTTTTTGCACCCGCACCCGCAGCGGTAAGACCCCTACATTCTTTTTGCTTTTTCCAAGCTCCGCCTCTAAAACCTTCCCCTATCAACCAATTGGTCAGCAAAAAAATTACGTATGCTCCTCTCCCCCTTTGCAATGAAGCACAATATGGCTGTAAAGGAGTTCTCGCCTTGGAAGGAAGGGCTGCTGGTCGGTTTCATGCCTGTCTTGTTTGTATTTGCGATATTATGCTTAAATGAATGTATGCTTTTCTGCCTTTATTGATATTTAAGGAGATACACACGCTGGCAATTGCACTTATTTCTCCAAAAAAGCAAGAAATGTGTCACCCCCCCTCCTTCTCCCTTTCCTTCCAACAGGAGAATGAAATTGACAAAGCTTTCCCAGCAGGCTTGAAACCGACCAGCAGCCCTTTTCTTGTTTGTATTTGCCATATTACACTTAAACAAATGTATGCTTTTCTGATTTGAAGCAAAAACCCCAGCAAGTAGAATGAAATTGACAAAGCTTTCCAGAGGCAGGCTGAAACCGACCATCCCCCCCCTTTCTGGCTTGCTGTGCATTGCAGATCTCACCCAGAGCGGCTGCCCAGTTTGCAGGCTGGCAAAAAATAAAATGCATCTGCGCAGTAGTTGCAGACTCCCCCCAACACCCCACCATTGTGATGATTGGTTCAATTTTCCCAGGCTTATTCTCACACATGCTCAAAAGTGCAGATACATGATTGGCTGGAATGAGGAGAAGGGGCAAGGGGAAACGCCCAAGAACCACCCATCAGCTTGGGCTCTGTAAAAGCATCTAGGAGGGCTGGCTGTTCCTCTAAAACTTGGGTGGCTAATCTATGGACTATATCCAGCCCTGCCCCGTGAGGTTTTTGTGGCCCCAAGACCAGTAGTATAGTGGCAAATTCAGAAGTGCAGGGTCCCTTCATGTTAATCACAGCCATGCCCCCTCCCCACTTTTTTTTGCTGTGGGATTAAGAATGAGATCCGTGTTTATGCCTAGGAACAAGTAAGCATGAAAGAGGAGAGTGTTAGCACTGAGAAGAGTCTTCTCAGTGAAAGGTGGTGAGTCAGTCACTGAGAAGAGTCTTCTCAGTGACTGACTTACCACCTTTCACTCTGATTGTCTCCAATCAGCAGGAAAGGACAAGGAAGCATGTTAGAAGACGCTTCTCAGTGGCTAATACACTCCTCTTTCATGTTGATTGGCTTGCAGGATGCTGGAGACATAGAGACCCTGCTGAACCCTGCTCCCCAAGAAGTAAAGGGTCTAAGACCCCCTGAGACCCCACACAACTACACCCCTGCCCAAGAGCACCCCAAATTTTTATATATATTTAAATTGACTGCTCCCATGGATCTCCTAGTGTGATGTCATGATGCCAAAATGTTTTTTGTTGTGGTGGTGGTCCCTCCTGGCCCCCAGGCCTCCTGGCCTCCAGGCATGCTGGATCCACCATTCTCTTCAAAATGCTGGCAGCAACAACTGAAGCATGGGCTGCGTACAGTTGGCTAGTTTCTCCACACACTCACACACCTCTCTCTACCTTCCATTCAGGCAAGCAAGAGTCATTCTCAGAGTTCAGGGATGCACTGCAGCCAGGGAAAACCACTCCAAGGGGTGTGTGAAGCAGGACCAGTGACGGGCATGGCCTGGGAGGGTGGGTGTGCCTGGGGAGGGGTGTGGATGGCATGGGGAAAGTCTTGAGGGCCTAGCAGAAAGGCTAGGAGTGCCACATTTGGCCCTGGGTGGGCCCAAGGTTCCTCACACCTGTCCGAAGGCTGTCAAAGTCCAGCCCGGATGGCACCAATGGCTGTGGGACAGAGTCATGGCCTGTGCTTCTCTCAGACAGCTGCTCATGTTATCTCAGTAGCATGGGAAAGAGGGCGCATATGATCCAGCAGCTCCCATGCCATCAGATCCATAGAATGTAACAAGTCAGTCTCCATTGTGTTTTCTCAGAATAAGTGACATAATTTTATTGGTTTATGCATTTCTTATTTGCTGCCTGTTGTTTCTTTCTTTGATTGCAAATATGTACAAGTGCCCATTTTAGACATTGCCTTGTTGGACAGGCACTCAACACAGTCACAGAGAGCGATTTGGATAATGAAGCAAATCAGGGGCACAACTGTTCACAGATGCAGAGCACCTGGGGTAGTTTGCCAGCTGCAAAGGAAAAAGGGAATGCTTTCCACCTTTTTGTTATCGCAGGAGGCTTGACTAGTGCATGTTTAATACTTCTGGTTAAAACACAATGCTAATTCAAGGCCTCTTCTCTCCGTTTCTCATGTTCAGCAGTCGTACCTATCTCCAGGAGGTGTAGTGGTCATATGGTCAGCTGTCTGACACAAGTGTCATGTGCCCTAGCCATATGGTCAGCACACTCCCAGAACCATGATACAAATAACCTGTTTGAGTGATCAGAATTGGCTGTGGGATATAAAAGGGAAAATACTCTGTAAAAAGGATTTGGATCAGAGAAGAGTTCCTGCTTTGGGGGCTAGCTAGGCTCAAGCCTTCAGCTGGGTTTAGAAAGGCAGCAGTGTAGCATAAGGCCTAGAAAGGAAGTCACAGGTTTTCAAGATAAT
Source organism: Rhineura floridana (assembly GCF_030035675.1). Taxonomy (NCBI): domain Eukaryota; kingdom Metazoa; phylum Chordata; class Lepidosauria; order Squamata; family Rhineuridae; genus Rhineura; species Rhineura floridana. The sequence continues at coordinate 29,331,498 of NC_084486.1, read as the reverse complement.
TTAACTGGTTTATTGTTAAATGGAACAATTCTACTTCCTTTAGATTGGAGGTAGCCAAAGTGCCCCCCCCGATGTTCTGGACTACAACTCCCATCATTCCTCACCATTGGTGATACTGGCTGGGATGAAGGAAGTTGCAGTCCAAAATATCTGGAGGGCACCATGTTGGCTGTTGTTCCTGCTTTGGATGATGCAGGCTTGCTCACATCCCAAGCAAAAGAAAAAAAAGGTCAATCCCTTGCCCCCAAATTGGTGAAAGCTGACCATGCAGTCTAACTTTATATATGTTTGAACTAAATGTCTACTGATAGATGACTTTAAAATGGTTTGGACATATTAATGGAGGATAAAGCTACTAGTAATGGAGCTAGTTTGCACATAAAGCTAAGCCAAAATATGGCTTAGCGCAAACATGCAAGCATGTTGAGTACTGGAGAGATCAAGGCCACTTTGCACCTCCTCTCATCCTGCTCCCATGATTTGGCTTGGCATGCTGCCCAAACCAGGGCCTGAGGTTTGTCTCACTCCAGAGACAACCATCATTTATTCTTGGGCTTACAGCTCATGGTTTGTCTGGAGGAGATAAACAACAAGCTTGGCCTCAGATGGCCTGCGAAGCCAAACTATGGCTTAGCTCACAGCAGCAGGAGGACCTGGGAATGAATGCAGTGGATGCAATATCCTCTCTGGAAACCCTCATGCATTCACACTAAGCCATGGTTTGGTTTAGCATTATGTGCGAAGCAGCTCATGGTGCTGGGGAATAATTGCCCTTGTCTTTGGTGGGTGGGCTTCTCTAAAGGCATCTGGTTGGCCATTGTGGGAAAAAGAATGCTGGACTAGGATGGACCTTCGGTCTGATCCAGCCAGACATTTCTGTTCATTAAATTAATTAAGACACTCCCAAGCATGCGTAAAACTGCAGTCCTACATGGATGCTATTGCTTGCTGTTATCTGTTATTGTTCTCCAAATTGATTATTTATTATTATTTTGATTTATTTATTTATTTTCTTGCATGTATATCCTACCCTCCTTTCATCATAGAACCCAAGGCAGCATACATGTGGCTCCCAGGTGGTCTGTCATCTGTTCACTGACCAGACCCAGACCTTCAGCAAGGTGATGGCCTCATGTGCCTTCAGACCACACTCTGGGACCATTCTCTCTCTCTCTCTCCCCCCCCTCCCTCCCTTCCCCCCCAAACATACGTAGAGCAGCATACAGCATAATTTCTGAGCCTTTATGGACTGAAAAGTGGCAAACAATACATCTAGTTTGATAGGAAATCAAGTGGTACAAGTGTAAAAGCTCATGCAAATGCCTTTCAAATATACCTTTTTTAAAAACTCTAAACAAAAAAACAGTGACAAATGATGCTGTCGCATGGGGAAAGAACAGCATTTGCCAAGCTGAAAAGCAGTCTTATTAAAACTTCCTTTGGTGGATTGTGAATGATAGTGATAGTTCATAAAGGAACAATGCTGACGTCTAGAGGAAGGAAACTGGGAGTAAAGTGGAGCTAGAAGCAATAATTTTGATCCAGAGTGATGTCATTGTCAATTAGCACACTTATTTTTTCTTGTAACAGTCATCTGTCTGGTGTGCATTCTGATTTAGTGCATTACTGCCATTGGATCAAATTCATCTCAGGGCTAAGAACACTAAGGCCAATTGAGATGTTCCATGGATATTATTTTAGGATGCATCATTTCCGTGCCAAAGGAACTTGTATGTGACAAAAATACTTAGAGAAACTCTTGCCAGAAAGAGTTGCATGGAGAAATTCATAGCAGCTGAAAATATCTTCAACAGCAACTTAATATTATTTATTTGATGGAAGGAAGTAGACTGTTGTTGAATGCAGGGTATTCTGTCTCTAAGGTGAACCATCCATCACTGAAACAAAGCAAACCATTTCCATTATCAGAGTCATTACTTCAAGTTTTTCTCCTAGCTCTTGACACTCATTCTCATAAAGTGAACATCTTGTTCTCTTTCTGCATTGCATACCAATCGTGTCACACTGGTATGGTACAGGAGTCACATGCGTATGAACAGCTGTGTCAGTTGAACAAATTGCTGTTTAAGCCATTGATGTCCTTTAACTCTGGTATTCAGTGTGAAGAGAATGAACTTAAATGGATGAGCAGCCATATGACTGCTGCCAAAAATGCCTTCCATATATTTATTTTATTTATTTATTTTATTATTTATTTTATTACATTTTTAGACTGCCCTATAGCAATAAGCTCCCAGGGCGGTGTGCAGCATAATAAAACAGGTTAAAATACAAAAACACAATAAAACATAATTAAAAATTTTCAATTTTAAATTCAAATTTAAAAATTTTTTAAATTTTTAAAATGCCTGGGCGAAGAGGTAGGTCTTTACCTGGCGCCGAAAAGATAGCAAAGAAGGCGCCAGGCGTATCTCATCAGGGAGGGCGTTCCATAGTTCGGGGGCCACCACTGAGAAGGCCCTAGCTCTAGTTATCGTTCTCCGTGCCTCCCTATGCGTTGGGACACGGAGAAGGGCCTTCGACGTCGAGCGCAGCGACCAGGTAGGTACATAGCGGGAGAGGCGTTCCGCCAGGTATTGCGGTCCGATGCCGTTAAGGGCTTTATAGGTAAGAACCAACACTTTGAATCTGGCCCGGAAACATATTGGTAGCCAGTGCAGCTGGGCCAGGACAGGTGTTATATGATCAATTTTTTTTGTCCCAGTAAGAACTCTGGCCGCAGCATTCTGCACCAGCTGAAGTTTCCGAACCGTCTTCAGAGGTAACCCTACGTAGAGTGCATTACAGTAGTCCAATCTAGAGGTTACCAGAGCATGGATAACTGTGGCAAGGTTCTCCCTATCCAGATAGGGTCGTAGTTGGGCTACCAGCCGAAGCTGGTAGAATGCATTCCGTGCCACCGAGGCTACTTGAGCCTCCAGTGACAGGAGCGGATCTAATAAGACCCCCAAACTACGGACCTGCTCCTTTAGGGGGAGTGTAACCCCATCTAGGGCAGGTCAGACATCAACCATCTGGGCAGAGAGCCCCCCCACCAACAGCATCTCAGTCTTGTCAGGATTGAGTCTCAGTTTATTAGCTCTCATCCAGTCCATTATCGCGGCCAGGCAATGGTTTAGTACATTAACAGCCTCACCTGAAGAAGATGAAAAGGAGAAGTAGAGCTGCGTATCATCAGCATATTGCTGGAAACGCACTCCAAATCTCCTAATGACCTCGCCCAGCGGCTTCATATAGATATTAAAGAGCATGGGGGACAGAACTGAACCCTGTGGGACCCCATATTGGAGTATCCAGGGACTCGAGTAATGCTCCCCAAGCACCAGCTTCTGGAGACGATTCTTGAGGTAGGAGCACAGCCACCGCCAAGCAGTGCCTCCAACTCCTAAGTCCGCAAGACGTCCCAGAAGGATACCATGGTCGATGGTATCAAAAGCCGCTATGTGGAACCATGTCGGTCCCTGGTAAGTAGCTACACCGGCGCCATTGCCTTGTAGCCACCATGAGCTTTTCTTTCTTTTTCTTTTTACTAAAGTTAAAAAATATGCACTATTCATGATTGTTAATTTGAATATGGGATTGTATCAAATCAGTGTTGGTTCTACTTGGAGTAGACCTATTGAAATTAAGGGACATGACTAACTTGGGTCCATTAACTTTAATAGGTCTACTGTGAGTAGAATTTCGCTGGTGTAAATTTATAGTAAAGCACAGATGTTATATGGCTGAATATTGTCCTAAGATCTATTGTTCCTATACATTACGAAAAGGGACCATTTCTCCATAAATTTGTTTGCTGTCCCATTCTAGCTCACCAGCTTTAATAGGTCAGCTTTATCATTATGATGGTAGTCCATATTTTGTCAAACCATGGAGCCGTGTTTCTTTCCCAGTTCTTTGCAATACATACCATTTCTTCATGAGCTTTTCTGAGTTGCTAAGATATAAGTTGTAATTGACTTGAAGGCACATAACAACAACAAGTAATCCAAACTTTTTAAAAAAGAAAAAAGATTGTCCTGCAGTGAGGCAAGGCAAGGCATGGCAAGGCTGCAGTTCTTCCCAGTTGCAAGTTCCATCTTCATGGAAAGGTGCTTTTTCAGTTAAAAGGATCCAGTCTAACCCAGCAGTCTTTTACTCTGACAGAGTGGGGGAGATTCTGGTTGTACTGGGGCTCCTGCGCGAGAGTCCTCTGAGCCAGAGAACGGCAATGTGACATCCTCAAGTTGGGCAGGGCAGGGGCATCACAGGCTCATGTTGTGGAAGTGTTTTGAGGCTGGCCCTGTGCGCCATTCTCCTTCTGATCCAGAGTCCTTGGCCTTGTGGAACATGTCTTGTCGCCTCCCAATCTGATGGCAACCCATTAAAAGCTTCAGCCATTTCAGCAATAGCACAGTTGGCTGTCCCATATTCTAATTATAACTAGCTATTAAGAGAACTCATTTGAGTTGTGTGATTAAAATGTAGTTAAAACGATGCTGCAATAGCCTATTGTTTTCAGTGTGATCACTATTATTGTATGTCAAGCAAATGTTTCTCTAGCAATAATTCACCATTATGTGACTAGAGGTAAAATTTGTATGCCATTGTAATCGTTCCAGACCATTAGGCAGTGTAATACAGATCTGCTCATTTCTTGATAGGATAAGTAAATAATTGTTCTTGATAGGATAAGGTTGAATCTGAGATATCCTTTTTTTGTATGTCATCGGTCCCTTTGTATGTAAGATCAGTACAGAATGATTTACCCCAAATGTAAATAGGAAAGTGTTCAGTCATGATGAGATATTTCCTAGAGGAATATTTTTCTATCTCATCTTCTATTTGTGAGTATAATTCAATAACAGAATTTCATAGCTTATCTTCTATAATAGATTATATCATTAGTTTTACAGCTAGACATGCTGATTGTAATGGGATCTATGTGGCACCATTCCCATGATTTTTAATAACTATCTTGAAAGGGATGTCACTTTTTCAGCTTGCCAATATAATTCAGTTATAAAGGTACAGGAGTTGCATCAAGTTTTAAATTATTCAAATATTTTCTCAGTAGGAACTCCAGAACTTAGCGGGTCAACATTCTCTCTCCCCCAGCCCCATACACACACACACACTTTTGCGTTTTAGTCATTTAAACAGTTCTTCATGCATTGGTCAATTTTTATTTTTCACTTTCCCTGTTTTCAGGGCACCTTTCTCAACTGAACTTGACTTGCTGTCCCAGGAGGGTGAAACAGATTTTTCATGTTGGATTCATGCTGAATGTTGGAAGATTCAGGACAGACAAAAGGAAGTACTTCTTTACTCAGTGCATAGTTAAACTATGGAATTTGCTCCCACAAGATGCAGTAATGGCCACCAGCTTGGATGGCTTTAAAAGAAGATTAGACAAATTCATGGAGGACAGAGCTATCAATGGCTACTAGCCATGATGGCTGTGCTCTGCCACCCTAGTCAGAGGCAGCATGCTTCTGAAAACCAGTTGCCGGAAGCCTCAGGAGGGGAGAGTGTTCTTGCACTCGGGTCCTGCTTGCGGGCTTCCCCCAGGCACCTGGTTGGCCACTGTGAGAACAGGATGCTGGACTAGATGGGCCACTGGCCTGATCCAGCAGGCTCTTCTTATGTTCTTATGTTCATGTAACAACTTGGCTGATGCACACAGCCAAGTTTTCCTTACAAGTGGATGAGGATTACAGCTGTTCCGTGCTGTTGTTAACTTTGTTATTGGTGTAGTTTGGTGGTTTTATTTTATGGTGTTGTTATAATTTGGCCTTGTTTTAATTGTGGTACTTTTGTAGCCCATCCTAGGACCATTTGATGAAGGGTGGGCTATAATATATAAAATAAATTGACACATTTCACTTTCAAGAAATAAGAACTTAATTCAAACTGGAGATTTCAGAGGTACAAAAGAACAGCTCATAAATCCCAAATACAGCTGCTCCCTGTATAGCTTTTGGATGCTGCGTGAGAATCATAAAATGATCAAATATTATTCTGAATATAAATCCAGATTAAGCGGGATGTTGAAGTTACTATTACAAGAAGTGGTATCTACATCCCTACAACAGGTTAATGCAGTGCAGATCATTGCATTTGCAACTGCATGACTGTGTACTGCAACCAGTTTTAACACTTTCCCAATTCTTCTAGGGCCTTCATAGCTGGGACATTCATGCAGAATACTGGAATGCTGTTGCCTGTGGGAAGGATGCATTAATTTCACTGATCATTTCTAAATGAGTATCATATAAAAATACATTTGTGCAAGATGAGACTGCAGCATCCATAATTTTGATGGTGCTTGATGCAACAACAAATCCTGCCAGACTAATCTTATCTTATTTTTTGATCAGGTAATCTCCCTGGTAGATTGTGGGAATGCTGTGCGACTTCAGCAAAGATTTGACAAAGTGCCCCATGATATTCTGATTATCAAGCTTGCTAAATGTAGGCTGGATGGAACAACTATCAGGTGGATCCATGGCTACAGAATCATACCCAAAGAGAGCTTATGAATGGATCCTTCTGAAACTGGGAGGAGGAAATGAGTGGGTTGCCACAGGGCTTGGTCCTGGGCCCAATGCTCTTCAACATTTTTATTAATGACTTGGATGAGGAGGTGCAGGTAATGCTTATCAGATTTGCAGATGATACAAAATTGGGAGGGATAGGTAATATCCCAGATGACAGAAACAAATTTCAAATTGATAGGCTGGAACATTAGGCTGAAAACAACAAAATGAAATTTAACAGGGATAAGTGCAAAGTTCTACACCTAGGAAAAAGAAACCAAATGCACAGTTACAAGATGGGGAATACTTGGCTTAGCAATACTACAAGTGAGAGGGATCTTGGAATTGTTGTTATCACAAACTGAATATGAGCCAACAGTGTGGTGTGGCTGCAAAAAAGGTAAATGCTATTTTAGGCTGCATTAACAGAAGTACAATTTCCAAATTATGTGAAGTACTACTTCTCTATTTGGCAGTAGTTAGGCCTCATCTTCAGTATTGCATCCAGTTCTGGACACTGTAGACAAACGTAGGATGCATACAAACTAGAACAGGCCCAGAGGAGGGCAACAGGGATGATCAGGGGACTGGAAACAAAGCCCTTTGAGGAGAGACAGAAAGACTGGGCATGTTTAGCCTTGAGAAGAGAAGAGTGAAGGGAGATATTATAGTACTCCTCAAATACCTGAAAGGTTGTCACACAGAGGAGGGCCAGGATCTCTTCTTAATCATCCCAGAGTGCAGGACATGGAATAATGGTCTCAAGACAGGAATCCAGATTTCTGCTGAACATCAGGAAACACTTCTTAGTTAGAGTGGTATGACAATGGAACCAATGACCTAGGGAGGTGGTGGGCTCTCCAACACTGGAGGCATTCAAGAGGCAGCTGGACAACCACTTTGGGTATGCTTTAACTGGGATTCCTGCATTGAGCAGGGGGCTGGACTCAATGGCCTTATAGGCCCCTTCCAACTCTACTATTCTATGATTCTATGAAAGTACATTTAAAGTACAGGACATCTCACAAAAAATCCTGAGAACTGTCGTTTCTTTGGGGAAAGTCATGTGCTTTTAAATGCATGATAGGTATGCAACCACAGATAAAAGCAAGCCCATGACATTTTGTGAGTACTCAAGGAGAATGCTGGCAAAGCCCCAATAGTTTCTGAGGCTAACTGTAAGATATTTGCCCACCTCTGTTCTGTGAATCACAAACATGAAAGCATTTACACGCTGCCTCTGTGTTAGGCAAGTGGAGTTTGCAATTACTGGTTATAGTTGCCTCATAACAGAATATGCATGCTGTCATGCAGTTTATTTATTTATTAATTAAATTTATATCCCACCCTTTGTCCCAGAAGGAGCCAAGGGCGGCAAACAAAAACACTCTTAAAACATCTTAAAACAAAAGTCTTTAAAATATATTAAAAACCAAACATGTTTAAAGGCATTAAAACCAAACAACTTTAAATACATATTCAAACAAAACATCTTTAAAAACATCTTTAAAAAAAAAAGGAAAATATTACAAAACAAAACCCCTGCAATTGACAACATGTAAAAATCTCATATGTAATCAACCTGTTCCAGGAAAAAAATTACAACATTATACTAAATGTATAAAATGTATCACTAAATGGGACAACTGCCTTGTGACTGTTTTTAAAAAAACCTTTTTTTATGCTAACATTACAATGCAAAACTATATACCCTATATTCACAAACTGAAAGGAAAAATAATGAGGAGGGGGACCTGAAGAAGCACTTACTGCAAATGTCTTTACCGTAGAATATTAAGGCTACTGCGATCCTGGGAGTAAGCCCCTTAACCTCAAAGGATCTTGCTTCTGGGCAGACATGTACTGTCTTATGCAGCAATGAATCCATTGCTTGCTGTCTTTATCGGGTAGGAAAAGAAGGTATTTCGTTTCCAACTCTGTTTGTTTTTTGGTTGAGTGGTAGAAATGTCCAGGATACCTCAAGAGTGGGTTTCTTTGTGAAGAAGGAATGCAGGAGATTTGTAATATTTTTGGGATCTATGCCAGTAGGGCAGATGGGAAGAAGTGAAGCATGTAGGCAGGCAGGACTAATCCTAAAGCATCATCTGACTGGCCCTTCCTTCCCCAAGAATAGCACACCCTTGGCAGTTCCATAAAACTGCTATGGAGAAGGGCCATAGCACAGGAGAGCATCTGCTTTGCACAAAGGTCCGAGGTTCAATCCCTAACATCTCCAGGTAGGGCTGGAATGATCCCTGTCTGAAACCCCAGAGAGCCGCTGCCAGTCAGTGCAGACGCTACTGAGCTAGATGGACTTTCTGTGTCCTACATTTCTATGTTCCTTCTTTCCAGCCAGCTATGAACACCTCACATGATTTCCCCCTTTTCTGGCTAAATTCAATTTGTCATCTGCCCAGCCTCCGCTTCATCTTGCAGGGAAGAGGCTAGGTATTGCGTCTCTGCCTGGCTTTGATAGATTCTCCATTAATCAGGATTCATTGTTAGTTACCAAGTCATGCCAAAGCTTATGGGAGAGTCTGAATAGCAGGGCAGGGTGGCCGCTACCTCTCAGCTTCATTTAACCGTTTGTAAAATATGTACAATGATGACATTAGGCTTTGTATGAAAAGATGGCAGAAAGTGGTTCATGTGTTGAAAAGTGCTTTACAAGTATTAATTGTCATATGTTTCTATGGAATCAGGAGGACCCACGTCGTTACAGAAAGAATCAAAGCCACTTAACAAGATCAGGTGACTGAATTCTAATCAATACTTGGCTGGTCTATGACCGAAATAAATTTTATTCATACTAATCAATACGCAAGAGCATATTTAAAAATCAGAATTACTCTTTCTGCGGGAGTTTTGAAAAAAGAAGAAAGAAAATTGCAAACATAGGTGGAAGAGAATTTAATTATGATGAGTTGTTCCTACAAATGAGACAACATATTAAAACTCATCATCATCATCATCAAGTTTATTGTAGGGCCATAGGCCAACACAAGATACAACCAAACATTTAAAATATATTAGCAATTTAAAACAGTATTATAATATATGAATATATAAATCATATAGAATTTAAACGGAGACATTAAATTGTACCAGATCTAATGAGCTCTCACGTGGTAACAATCCAATAAGAACTAATTATAAGCAGCTATCTTGTTTGTGATTCTGAGACAAATTTGGCTCTTAATTTTTGGACTGCTAGTGCAAAAAGAGATACGTTATGAGTAATCTCTGGATTTAAGTCGGAGAGTAAGAGGAATATTTTGTCTACTTCCGAGCTCGTCCCGCCGATATCTAACCACTTCCATAACAATTTTGCTCTAGGAATTTGATATATTGGACAATTTAAAATTATATGTGGGAGATCCTCTGCCCCATTAAAGCCACAAATGCATTTTCTTTGGTCCTTAGGAATGTTTGATATTCTTCCCTCCCTTTCTGAGCTGGGGAGAGTAAAAAAACGGATTGCCATAAATGCATGCCTAAGGGTACTGGTAATGTCTGGAAAAGATAAGAGGAACATGTGTGGTCCTGCTTGAATCGCCAGTACCAAGCAGCAGTTCGGCAATTGAGAAGGGACAAATGATCTAAATATTCAGAGTGTTGAAACATCTTTGCTCTAAGACTTTTCTGTGAATCTATTGAATTAAATTCATGTATCGTTATGTGGTATCTATGTAATATGGCTTCAATTTTAATACCCCAATTGATTTGTGCGTATGGGTGATTTAGGCATAGATTTAGTAATTCCCTACCTTCCTGTAACATAGAAGATCTGATAAATTTTAGCAGCGTTAAATGTATACGGGCACCTAGTGGTGGTAAACCTGTCTCCGCGCGGAGCATTGCCGCGGGTGTTCCTTGGGGCTGCGACAAAAGGCGCCTCAAGAAATTAGTTTGAATTGTCTCAAGGGCCAGAAGTGCTTTATCATCCCATCCCCATATCGGTGCACCATACAGGATCTGGGAAACTACTTTGGCCTCGAAGATTTTAAGGGCCAGAAGAATTAGATGTCCACCGCTAGTGCGGAAAAATTTTAAAATGGCACCCACTGTTCTTGTTGCTAATTGCTTTATCAATAACCAGTGAGGTTTCCAGTAGAGGGTGTCCGAAAAAATCACCCCCAAATATTTAAAAATGTGACACTGCTCTAGTTGGTGGTTTCCCATCGACCATCTGTGGTTCACAGGTCTTTTCCCGAAGACTAAAACTTTTGTCTTCTGATAGTTTATATTAAGCCTCTCATGCTCACATAGAGTGTGTAGTCTTCTCATCTGTTTTCTCAGACCGATAGGTATTAAAGAGAGGAGAACCATATCGTCTGCATAAAATAATGCAGAGATCTTCCTGTGACCGATGGAGGGAGGAAAATATTGGGGATCCGGTAAGTCAGCAATTATATTAGTTAAATAAAGATTAAACAATAAAGGGGCAAGAGGGCACCCCTGCTTGACACCCCTTTCAACTACAATTGGGGGCGTCAAATTCCCTTGTCGGTTTACTCTCACTTGAGCTACAGTATCTGTATATAGTGCTTTGATTAAATACAGAAGTCGGCAATCTATTTTCATGTTGTATAATTTTGTCCACAGCCTATGCCTATCTACAGAGTCAAAAGCTGTGGCTAGGTCTACAAATGCCGCATAAAGATGTCTGGTGGGGCCTGTTATGGACTGGTTTGCCAAGAAGTTCAAAGTTTGGCAGTGATCGATTGGAGAAGACCCTCTCCTAAACCCAATCTGTTCTGGCGGTATTAGATGATTTAGGTCAGCCCACTGCTCAAGCTTTTGCAGGAGATATTTGCTATACAATTTGGTTACCACATTCAATAGACTGATAGGGCGATAGTTGGAAGGATCTGCCGGGTCATTTTTTTTATAAATTGGGACTATAATACTCCGTCTCCAACCTTCCGGGATTATTCCGGACTCGTTGATTCTAGTAAACATAACAGCTAAAATAGGGGCCCACCATTCAGGAAAATGTTTAAACATTTCCGGAGGCAGAAAATCATTGCCTGGAGATTTCCCATTTTTTAGCGAATTTATTAAGGCTGAAATTTCTTCGATAGCTACAGGGGGCCACTGTGGTAAGGACGAGATAGTTAAATCCGGAGATGTAATTTGAGGGGGTAAGAGAGAAGAGTATAGTCTCTCAAAGTGACTATACCAGTCAGAAGATGTAATGTGCTGTATTATATTGTGGCTAGATGTTCCCATTCCTAAGTTAACTAGCTGCCAAAAAGTACGCTCTTGTTTTGCTGAGATCGCTTCAGCTAATCTCTGCCATCGATGGATAGCGAAATCTAGTTTTTTCTGTCTCAGCAAATTTTTGTACCTAACTTTAGTAGTTTTGAAAAGATTTACATAGGCTTGGTCACTTGGGTTTTTGTGTGCTAGCCGTAGGTGTTGTTTAAGTTTTCTTTTAACCAACCTACATTCCTGATCATACCATGTTGTGCGTGAATATGATCTATTTGTTACTGGCGATTTTCGAGACAGGAAGGGTTTTAGCAAAGAGAGTATGTCATGAAATGCCAGTATTGGATCGAGTGATCCATCTAATATTCCCTGATGTATCATTTGATATGGGTTAGAGCTAAGTTGGGATGCTATCTGATTCTTCCTATCCTCAGACCAGAGAATCCTTCTCAATGGACTAGGGGATTCCATGTGGGGTGATGGAAACTTAACAGAATTAAAATGCATTAGGTTTAAATGAAGAGGGAAATGGTCGCTCTCAGGTCTATATACGACTTTGAAATCGGCAATAGCTGACAGCAATGTTTGAGATGTGATCATGTAATCAATTAAACTTGTCCCCAGTGCAGATCTATAAGTAGCGGAGCCATGGGAGGAATCTACTGGGGAACCATTTAATATTACTAAGGAGTGTTTTAACACTAATTCTAATAAGTACGGGCCCTGTTTGTTTGTTTTGCAGTCTTGAAGAGATCTAAATTGGATGGTATTTTGACCCTCTGGAGCCCAGTTTGATGCATTGATACTGATCTGCCGTGGATTCCCAATTCTAGCGTTAAAGTCCCCACTTAAGAGGAGGGAATCATTTGGATATAAATCTTCGAACTGATTAAGGGTTTCATTCAGTTTGCCCCACACATTGTTGTCCTCTGAAACTAGAGCATCTGTTGGAGTGATATAGACATTGATGCAAATCAGGTTCTCCATTATATCCCTAATCCTGAGGGCCAATATTGTATGGGATAGAGGGGTTGGAAGAATATCTACTTTGGATGAGTACATACTTGATATTAAGGTTGCTAGGCCTCCTTTTGGGCGACCGTTTCCAAAGGGTTTTACGGCTGGCGTTAAGAAAGATTGATAGTTAGGAAGAAGTTGATCTTCAGCAGAGGTGATCCAAGTTTCTTGTAAGCAAATAATTTTATATTTGCTCAAGAAATCAAGAAAATCTAAGTCATCTTTCTTATTTGCCCATCCATTAACATTCCATGATAAAATGGGGATCTGTCACAGGGCCGTAATCTCGTCAAACAGAGATGGATGAGCTATACTGCCATTTGTGGGGCCAAACCACTTATGGGGCCAAAGCGCAACTGGCTGGCTGTTATGTGGAGGTTCCACCTCTCTGGATGCTAGAAAGTGTTGGTGTCCCTATTTCATTTACCTCCAAAGTGCGCATGCTTTCCCACTTCCCCGGGGAATCGATTTTCGCGTGTCTAGCAAGTTCGTATCGGGGAGAGTTTTCCAAATTATTAACAAAGTAATTAAAAGGAGGGGAAAGATTCTCCGCTACACCCCTCTCGTTTAATCCAGTTGGGGCGATCTGATTTGATATATCTCTGTCATAATGAATTCCCAATGAACCATCCGTCGATCTATATTGAGTTGGTTTTAATGGCTTTACCAGTGATATTAAAACTATTATTTAATGACCTCTCTCCTTAAGAAACATGTACCAGAAAATAATATTTGATTTCAATGGGCTTTGTATGCCTGACTATGCAGGATTGCAGCCATCATGATTAAAAAATATAACTCCAGCTATGAACAAAACATCAGTCACGTTGAATCATAAATGCTATTCAAAAGTCAATGAATTCTGAAACATTAAAGTGAAATATTTATACCCATATAAACTTCTGAAGAGGAACAATATACTCGCTGTGAGGAGAGCAACCAAGGGCTGATGAAGGATTAATTTTTCCTCCCAATTACCTGTTTCCTGTAGATTTTTAATGTATTCTGGATCAGACACCAGGTTCAATACAATTCTCAGATGAATATGTAATGTGCTCTCATTTGTATGATTAACTGCAACACAGGGAAAGCAACAACACCCAACACTAGGACCATCTTTGGGGGCATAAATAGTTTTAATATGTTTTAATGGTTGTTTTGTTTTAATATATTTTAAAGTCTGTTTTTATGATGTTTTTAAAGTGTTTTTAGTGCTTTTGTTTGCCGCCCTGGGCTCCTACTTGGAGAAAGGGCGGGATATAAATAGAATACAATAACTAACTAAATAAATCTATTTTAACATGTTATATAGGACTAGCAACAAGAATATGGTATACATTTAAAAAAAATATTTGCTCCAATTTATTTATTTAATATTTTTAATCACCTTTCCTGCAAGCTATGTACACTTCCAGAAAGGGAATATTTTAAAGATATTGTTAAAGCTTTTTTAAAAAAAGATTATTTTAAAGATGTTTTATTTTAATATATTTTAAAGTGTTTTTATGACTTTTAGAGTGTTTTTAGTGTTTTTGTTTGCCGCCCTGGGCTCCTACTGGGAGGAAGGGTGGGATATAAATTAATTAAATAAATAATAAAATCTAAAAACTACTTCAGGAAATTCAGACTAAAACCAACCCTTGATAATGCAAAATACAGCAAGCTTATTAGATCCCAGCACCATGGCAAGGTGGAAACTAGGAAAGGAGGAAGCCAATCTGATTTCCTAGGGTTAAAAGTTCCAGGGGATGGGTGCTACAACAGATAAGGTTCTGCTCTGCATTTTATTCTAACCAAAAGGCAAGGCCTCTTCAGATTACTGTAATCTGAGAGGGCAAACAACAACAACAACAAATTTATTTCAAATTTACCATTTCTAGGCAAGGTCATTGAGCGAGTGGTGGCTAATCAGCTGTCGGCACACTTGGATGAAACGGATTATTTGGATCCATACCAATCGGGTTTCAGGACTGGACATGGAACTGAAACAGCCTTGGTCGCTCTGGTGGATGATATGAGGAGGGCATTAGATAGGGGAGAATTCACCTTTCTTGTCCTCCTCGATCTCTCAGTGGCTTTTGATACTGTCGACCACAGTATCCTTTTACATCGCCTGGAGGAATCGGGAATAGGAGGCACTGTACTACGGTGGTTCCATTCCTTTCTTTCCGACAGGCATCAACAGGTAGCATTGGGGGAGGAGGTTTCAGACCCTTGGCCTCTCAATTGTGGTGTGCCACAGGGCTCTATCCTCTCTCCCATGCTATTTAATATCTATATGAAGCCGCTGGGGACTATCATTAGGAGATTTGGGCTGCAGTGTCACCAGTATGCAGATGACACTCAGCTCTATCTCTCGTTTAAATCCTCACCAGAGTTGGCTGTGGAGACCATGTCCAAGTGCCTGGAATCCGTGAGTGGATGGATGGGAAGGAACAGGTTGAAGCTGAATCCTGATAAGACCGAGGTGCTACTCGTGGGGGACAAGGGAAGGTTGGGAGATATTGACTTGATGTTCGATGGGGTGAAACTGCCCCTAAAGGACCAAGTCCGCAGCCTTGGGGTTGTCCTTGATTCCAAGCTGTCCATGGAGGCTCAGATTTCGGCAGTGAGCTGGGCAGCTTGGTATCAATTACACCTCATACGTAGACTGCAACCCTACCTCCCTGTTCATCAGCTCCCATTGGTGGTACATGCCCTGGTCACCTCTCGTTTGGACTACTGTAATGTGCTCTATGTGGGGCTACCCTTGAAAACGGTCTGGAAACTACAACTTATACAAAATGCGGCGGCTCGACTACTTACAAACTGTCATCGCCGGGAGCACATCACCCCAGTGCTGTTCGACCTGCACTGGCTCCCAGTTGTTTTCCAGGCCCAATTCAAGGTGTTGGTATTAACCTTTAAAGCCCTACACGGTCTCGGCCCAGTTTATCTGATGGAGCGCCTCCAACGCCACCAATTATGCCGCCCGACAAGATCAGCCACACAGGGCCTTCTCTCAGTCCCACCAACTAAAACAGCTAGGCTGGTGGGGACTAGAGAGAGGGCCTTCTCAGTGTCGGCCCCCACTCTCTGGAACTCCCTCCCATATGATCTTCGGCATGCCCCTTCCCTGAATGTATTCCGCCAGGCCTTGAAGACCTGGCTTTTCAGACAGGCCTTCGGGACTTCCGGGGAGGGTTAATCTTTTTGACTAATTGCCTGCTGCTCTGAACTGTCACTGTTTTACTGTTTTATTGTTGTACTGTATTTATTATGATGTATTTTAACTGAGTTGTACGTCGCCTAGAGTGGCCATTGGCCAGATAGGCGACTTATAAATTAAAATTATTATTATTATTATTATTATAAATTCTATAAATACATTCAAAGCAGGAGACCATCTAGGGAGGCGATTGGACCCTTGGATGATAAGGGAGTCAAAGGTGTACTAAAGAACGATAAGGAGATTGCAGAGAAGCTAAATGAATTTTTTGCATCTGTCTTCACAGTGGAAGATACAGGGCAGATCCCTGAACCTGAACTAACATCTGTAGGAAGGGATTCTGAGGAACTGAGACAAATAGTGGTAACGAGAGAGGAAGTTCTAGGCTTAATAGACAATATAAAAACTGACAAATCACTGGACCCGGATGGCATCCACCCGAGAGTTCTCAAAGAACTCAAATGTGAAATTGCTGATCTGCTAACTAAAATATGTAACTTGTCCCTTGGGTCCTCCTCCGTGCCTGAGGACTGAAAATTGGCAAATGTAACGCCAATCTTCAAAAAGGGATCCAGGGGGGATCCCGGAAATTACAGGCCAGTTAGCTTAACTTCTGTCCCTGGAAAACTGGTAGAAAGTATTATTAAAGCTAGATTAACTAAACACATAGAAGAACAAGCTTTGCTGAAGCAGAACCAGCATGGCTTCTGCAAGGGAAAGTCCTGTCTCAGTAACCTATTAGAATTCTTTGAGAGTGTCAACAAGCATATAGATAGAGGTGATTCAGTGGACATAGTGTACTTAGACTTTCAAAAAGCATTTGACAAGGTACCTCACCAAAGACTTCTGAGGAAGCTTAGCAGTCATGGAATAAGAGGAGAGGTCCTCTTGTGGATAAGGAATTGGTTAAGAAGCAGAAAGCAGAGAGTAGGAATAAATGGACAGTTCTCCCAATGGAGGGCTGTAGAAAGTGGAGTCCCTCAAGGATCGGTATTGGGACCTGTACTTTTCAACTTGTTCATTAATGACCTAGAATTAGGAGTGAGCAGTCAAGTGGCCAAGTTTGCTGACGATACTAAATTGTTCAGGGTTGTTAAAACAAAAAGAGATTGCGAAGAGCTCCAAAAAGACCTCTCCAAACTGAGTGAATGGGCGGAAAAAAGGCAAATGCAATTCAATATAAACAAGTGTAAAATTATGCATATTGGAGCAAAAAATCTTAATTTCACATATACGATCATGGGGTCTGAACTGGCAGTGACCGACCAGGAGAGAGACCTCGGGGTTTTAGTGGACAGCATGATGAAAATGTCGACCCAGTGTGCGGCAGCTGTGAAAAAGGCAAATTCCATGCTAGGGATAATTAGGAAAGGTATTGAAAATAAAACAGCCGATATCATAATGCCATTGTATAAATCTATGGTGCGGCCGCATTTGGAATACTGTGTACAGTTCTGGTCGCCTCATCTCAAAAAGGATATTATAGAGTTGGAAAAGGTTCAGAAGAGGGCAACCAGAATGATCAAGGGGATGGAGCAACTCCCTTATGAGAAAAGGTTGCAGCATTTGGGGCTTCTTAATTTAGAGACAAGGTGGGTCAGGGGAGACATGACAGAAGTGTATAAAATTATGCATGGCATTGAGAAAGTGGATAGAGAAAAGTTCTTCTCCCTCATAATACTAGAACTCGTGGATGTTCAAAGAAGCTGAATGTTGGAAGATTCAGGACAGACAAAAGGAAGTACTTCTTTACTCAGCGCATAGTTAAACTATGGAATTTGCTCCCACAAGATGCAGTAATGGCCACCAGCTTGGATGGCTTTAAAAGAAGATTAGACAAATTCATGGAGGACAGGGCTATCAATGGCTACTAGCCGTGATGGCTGTGCTCTGCCACCCTAGTCAGAGGCAGCATGCTTCTGAAGACCAGTTGCCGGAAGCCTCAGGAGGGGAGAGTGTTCTTGCATAGAATCATAGAATCATAGAGTTGGAAGGGGCCTTGTAGGCCATCGAGTCCAACCCCCTGCTCACAGCAGAAAATCCACAGCTAGAGCATCTCCCGCAGATAGCTGTCCAGCCTCTGCTTGAAGACATCCAGCGAAGGGGATCTCACCACCTCCCTAGGCAGTCGGTTCCATTGCACTCAGGTCCTGCTAGCGGGCTTCCCCCAGGCACCTGGTTGGCCACTGTGAGAACAGGATGCTGGACTAGATGGGCCACTGGCCTGATCCAGCAGGCTCTTCTTATGTTCTTATGTTCAAATATGGAAGGAAATATTCTCAAAGGCAGGATGAGAAATTGGCAGTTTTAGGTACTTCCCTGTCTTGTCTGCAGTATCCCCTCCTCACTCCACCCGTGCTCAGACCCTGAGTGGGTTGGGCCTGCAAGGGCGTGTTTATCTATTGAGATCCATTTCTCTAGGTTCTCATTCTGAAAAGGCACAAGAGTTTCTACCTGTCAGGAGTAGGGTGGCTACATGTCCTCTGTTTGAAGGGCTGTCTGATCCAACTCCAGTTTAAAGGTAAAGAACCATAGGTGGGGAGAATGAGGACCTTGAAGTTGCATCTGGACAGCAGAATGAGCAGGCACAAAGGTCACTTGGTCACAGTCTTCCCCACTATGGCTACATGTATTTCTGTTTACCTTAGTCAATGTTTATAAATTTGCACGTATACATATAAATTAGCATATGCAATTTTGGAGCAAATCTCTGTCCTCTTTTTTGCAGATGTATAAGCGGCCACTCTGGTCAGGACACCCCTGGGCTAAACCTAGGAGCCCTCAGCTCCATCTGCAGCTGCCCTGTGTGGTGATTTTTACAGCAGGTGCCATCAGGTGCAGCTTCCAGGGCAGTGAAGTATTTATCACCTTTGCTGATGGACTCTACCATCTTGGTCTTTGGACCTTCCAAGGTTTCCTGATTGGGTTGGAACTGTGCCTGAAAGGTGAAGGGTTTCGTTGTGCTTCCCAAGGCTTTGTTCCTTGGCTCTGACTCCTTGGCACAACTCTTGGCTCCCAGCCACCTGCCTCACCACTAGAGATAGATTTGTTTGTTATCAATCGATCGATCGATCGATCGCTAATGCCACAATAGGATTCTAAGCAGTTTACAAAGTATAACAACCCATTACATAGACACTAATATATTTATTTATTTATTGCATTTGTATACCGCCCCATAGCCAAAGCTCTCTGGGTGGTTTACAACAATTAAAAACATTAAAAACAAATATACAAATTTAAAAACACATTTTTAAAAATTAAAAACACATGCTAAAATGCCTGGGAGAAGAGGAAAGTCTTGACCTGGCGCTGAAAAGATATATATATATATATAAACATTCATAATTAAAATACACACAAAAAGGCCCCCTTAAAACATTAAAATATAAGCATCCACAATTAAAATACACAATGAAAAATCCCATTAACATAGCAATTAAAGCAGGAGACTCGGGGGAAGAGATCAAGGAAATGCCTGGGTAGTAATAGTAGTAGTAGTAGTAGTAGTAATAGTGATTTTATGTATTATTTTTATTTTATATAGGGCTTAATACCAAAAAATAGGCTCCTAAGTGGTTTACAAAGTATAGCAACCTGCTACACAGACATTAAAATATAAACATCCATAATTAAAATACACAAAAATCGGTCCCATTAAAACAACACAACCATTTAAACAGGAGACTCAGGTCTAGAGATCAAGGGAATGCCTGTGTAAACTGGCCCATCTTCAAAAGTCAGTAGGGGCCTTGCTTCTCTTTGCTTTTGGCAAATGGACCCAAGCTGTATTGGAAATGTCTTTTGAAACGGGGGTGGATGGGGGAATTTGTGGTATGGTGTGGCATCAGGGGTCATGTGCCATTCAAAAGGGGTGGGGGAAGCAACTGTCTCACTTGGTATGCCCAAGCCTTTGAGTAGCTCTTTGGATCCACTGAGCTATAACCCCATTATTTTTATTAAAGCCTTCAAAATGGAAAGCCCAGGGTATGAAGCAGACATGCAATTAAACACTCCAGATCTTACTATTATCCTCTTTGTTTAACTTTGCACAAGAAAATTTACACCATAATGACATTTAATCTGGAGATGCTGTTTTCCGGTGTGATTTCTTTGCACGTTATATCCTAAAATGAATACTGTATTCTTCCACTGTGATGGAAGAATAGAATCTGTTGAGGGATATTTTCACACTATTTAGTTTTGAATTGTCAAAAAGGAGCCATTTCTCCCCTTTTCTCCTGAAACTTTCCAGAACAAAATATCTTGGGGATCAGAAGTAACTGACTGACAGAATTACAAGAGAATTTTGTATTAAACAGAACAACCAGACATCATTTCTCTTGAAATAAACTTAACAAGAGTGTTCTTTATCAAACTGGGTTTTTTTATTCTAATTTTCCTTTAAAAGGCAAAATAGTGTTGTGACCCTTGCTAGGATTTTGAAAACTATTTAGTATCTGCTGTCCTGGTATGGAATATAACAGAAAAACCAGAGAAATTAATATGAAGATTCTAGAACAGCTAGTATTTTGTGTGTGTGTGTGGGGGGGGAAAGTATCACTGATATCTTTGAAAAGATACAGTGTTAACAGGGAGTTCCAGGCAAACAAAGGCGCATGACTCCCTTCAAAACTGGGGAAAACTCTTAGCATACAACGGAGAAGAATGCATGGAGCACAGCATTGTTCATAAGTGAATACAATGGGGCCACCCTCACACAGAGTTCCATGTGGACATTGAAACCCCTACTATTCTTAATGCTTTCCAGTGTCTGTATTTTTAAAATATTATTTTTTCTCTATATTCAGTGACTTTGTTAATTTGTTGTAAGCCATTCCACAAATTAATAAAATGAAAAGAGGGCATATAAATAAATAACAGACAAGTCTCCTATGCTAATCTCAAACAGAGGCTCAGTAGAAATTTGTGTGCCAGCCGTACTTTACCCCTGCAATGTTAAATAAGAGCCTCAGAATGGACAAATGGGGCTTGCAACATGCCAGCCTCCAGGATATTCTATTTCATTTCCCCCTCCCTCTCAGGTTTTGTTTTTCACACTCAGCAGTTAGTCACCACTCTCTGTCTGAGGCACATGCTCAGGCCTCACTGGGCTGCTTTATAGCCACTTCACACATACACATTTTTCCCGTGAGATTTTTTGTGCTTCTGCAAGCCGTAGGGTTCCCCTAAGCCTGATGGTACCTCACTCTTGTGCATGGTAGATGTTGCCACTTTGACTACATAAGGTTCCACACTCAGAGCATATGTTCGCTATTAGTATATAGTAAGAGTGGCTTATCTGCTGGTCTCCAGATGTTGCTGAGCTACAACTCCCATTGGGCCCCAGCAGGCATGGGCAATTGTCAGGCATTGTGGGAACTGTAGTTCAGTAGTATCTGGAGGGCCACAGGCTAGCCTGGTATATAGATTCTTTTGAAAATGCCATTCCAAATCAAGCAGGGTTTTTTTTAAATCATGTGCCGTGAAATAGTTCTCGTGTTCATCATTGGAAAGACTATGACTTTTTAGATTTATTGGGAATAGGCAACATCACATGCCACCACTAGGGGGAAGGGTTATACATTGGTGGGGACGCGAGATAGGGCCTTCTCGGTGGCTGCCCCCAGGTTCTGGAACTCTCTTCCTAGGGAAGCACGAATGGCCCCTTCCTTGCTATCCTTCCGTCAGCAGGCAAATACTTTTTTATTCTGACAGGCTTTTGGACTAGAAGATGTTTAAGATAGGGCCTCATAAGGTCTGTTGTATTGTTCTATGGTCCTATTCTTAATGTTTTAAATTGTCTTAGTATCTTAAGTGTATGTTTCATGGTTTTAATGTCATGAATAGTTTAATTCTATTTTAATTGTATATTTTTGTATGTTTTTTTTACCTATGCGTAGTTTTTATCTGTAAGCCGCCCTGAGTTCCAGTTTTGGGAAAAGGGCGGGGTAAAAATAAAGATTCATTCATTCATTCATTCATTCATTCATTTTAGTTATAAATGTGTTATTTACATCAGTTATGCCTGTATATGACGATTGCAGTGTAGTATATGCATTGATAAGTGAAAAAAGGTAGTGCTTCACTTTAAGTACATTTTCGGTTTATGTACTTGCTCTGGACCCATTGCATACATTAATGCGGGGTATTCCTGTACATGCTTTAGTAAAGTTATATGGAGAAGGGAAACTCAATAGTTTGCTGTGATGTAGTTTCCTGTTTGATTGTTGTTTTACCCTCACCTTCCTCCTCGTCATTGCTCTGCTGCCTTTTTGAATCCTCCATTACCACATGAGCAAGGTGGAATGAGGCTGCTTACCAGAAGCTAAAACCATGGATTGAAAGTAGCCTCCATTTTTCTTCTTTCTGATTTACAAAGCTGTGCCTGTGTCACTGTATACATGAAGAGGTTGTGAGTAAACTAATTTTACATACTTTACTGGAGAAAGCTTATTTGCTTTATTCTGCTGAACTGTGTGAGGGTAGAGGCAGGGCTGGTTATTGCTCCTTCTGTTTTTGCCTCTTTTTTACTCTGCTAGAGACAGAACCACACAATTGTTTTATCCCATAAACCCCAACAACAGCTTAGATGAATAAAGGGACAGATAAAGTGTATTGAAGGAACAGCTTAGGAGGAACTTGTGGGAAAATGCTTTCTGTTTCTTCTGTGCTGGAATGTTAAATGTAATAGTACAAGACTGGAAAGGCAATTCAAAGGTAAATATATTATGACAATAAAATACAGTTTCTCATTAAAGAAGTGGTTGTCTGAGCACAAATCACAACCGTAAAATTTGGCAAGCCACCTCCCTCAAGTGAAAAAGAGCTTTAATTGTAATTGCAGAGGATTTAAAAATGCTGAAGCTGATAGTCACTTGATATTACACAAGGTTTCTTTGCTGTGTGATTGTATCCTGAAGTGAGGAATAAAATACAGTTCACAATCTATAATTAAGAACTACATCTGACAAGATTATTTCTCCTACTGGCAAATAAATGTCATTTTAAAAAAGGAGTGTTAGAGGGGGGAAATGATAAAGACAGGCACAGGGGCAAAAAATGGTTCTCTGAAGAACACAGGGGTCTTTTTAAATACTTACAATAAACGTTTACACTGTTGAGCTGGCATGCAGATCAAAAGACTGACAGTTTTAATTCATGTTTCCATGCCGTACACACAATGGCACATACAAGCCAATCGGGATGGCTTTCAGCAAATAATTGATGGTAGGGAAAACTGAGATGTTAACAATCATTAGCACACAACTCAGCTCTTAGTAGAATGCACAGCATGACAAATATTCTGATTCGGCTGTCATTATTTTTGCTCGCTGTATTTTCACTGCCATAACTTGGTTTACAAAAAAACAAGCTACCGAGAATTTTTAATTGTATCATAAGATTAGGCTTTTTTTATATGTATGTGAAGTGGCAAGCAATGTGCAAAGAACAGGCAAGAAAAACATGAAGAAGCCGGATTCTGAGAAATGCTTCCAGTACAGGCAATGCACATGTTAATGGGGAATCCTGGATCAAAGGTGCTCTGAAAATGAATGCATCTAGACTCTCTCTACTAGGCCTGGGGAACCCTGGCAGGGCCGGTCCCAAAGGGCGGCCAGGTCAGGCCCTGGCCGAGGGTCCCTGGAGCCACAGAGTCCCCTGAGGGATGGGGAGGATGGGGAGGAGTAGAACTCCTTTTCCACGATCGCAGAGGGAGCTTCTTCTGCCCGCCCGTCTCTCCTATCTTTTGAGGCTGCGTGGGCTGCGCGCGCAGGACTGCCATTAACCAAGATGGTGGCAAAGGTTTCCCTAAGGGGCTGAAGCTTCCGGCACCATCTTGATTGCTGGCAGCGATGCGCACACATAGCAGCCTGCGCAGCTGCAAAAGACAGGAGAGACGGAGCCAGCGAATGGGCGGGTGGAAGCTCCCTCCCTGCAAAAGACAGGTAGGCGCTTGTGAGTGTGTCAGCACGTGTGCGTGGCGTGTGTGTGAGAGCATGTGCATGTGCGCAGAGGCCCAGGGCAAGCTGGTGCCCAAGGGCCCCGGCATGTCTGGAGCTGGCTCTGAATCCTGGGTTGGCATATATGCTGTGTTGTGTTGACATCTGTAACCGAATGCTGGAAAGGCTTGACTCTTACAATTTAATACGTGGGAGCTGCTCTCTAACAGCTGGTGGCAGAGAAGACCTAAGGTCCAAAATTTATGTGACAATAAACAATGGACCACCATTGTTGCCAATTTAATGATTTCCCCACTAAAATCTAGTGTTTTAGGCACATGTCTGGTGGTGAATTTTGCTGTCTATAGTGGCTAGTGGGAAATCTAGTGGATATCAAACATTTGATGGTCAGAATCTGGCATTTTTTACAAATACTTCAATTTCATTCCCCCCCCCCTTTATTATGTATTTCATGAAGCTGTCTAGCCAAAACCTAGCCTTAAAAAAACTGCTTTCACATATTGTCTTGTATTTTTCATTGTTTGCATTTCTGTTGCTATTGTCTATTGTTTAATTTCTGCTGTAAGCCACGGATAGTTGGCTACCCCTTTGATGAAAGGATACCAGAGTAATTTACCCAACACAACACAATGAGCCAGTGACAGAAAGAATGATTTTTAAGTCAAGTCTCCAGAGGTTCCAA
Source organism: Rhineura floridana (assembly GCF_030035675.1). Classification (NCBI taxonomy): domain Eukaryota; kingdom Metazoa; phylum Chordata; class Lepidosauria; order Squamata; family Rhineuridae; genus Rhineura; species Rhineura floridana. The sequence goes on along the minus strand of NC_084486.1, from coordinate 29,306,874 downwards.
TTGGCTGACTGAGAAGGAAAATGTGCAGGCAATATTCTACCTACTCAAAGTGTGATGCAGCCTAAGCACCACCAAAGGAGACTTGATTAGGAATTATAAGCCTCAGAAATAAATGGCCTGAGCATGCACAGAGTGCACTTGCCTCACGAATGAGCCTCTTGTATATTTAATAAGGTGATTCCAAAATGCATATCCTTTGTATAAACAGTATGTCTTATAATAATCCCAGGAAGAGCCTGCTGGATCATGTAAAGGCCCATCTAGTTCATCATCCTGTTCTCAGAGTAGCCAACCAAACACACACACACATTTTTTTAAACCTAAAAAAAAGAACGTAAAACCTCCATACTTCTCTCAGATCTAAAAGACACACACATATTTGTATCTGCAGTTTCAAACTTAAATACAACAGACCAATGGTTGCTAGTACTTTTAAATTCTATTATCCACCTAGTTAAGCAATTCCTCATAACAGTGTTGTTATCAAACACAGTGTCTAGTGGGTTAAGGTCAGATTTTGGTGGATTTGGGGAGTGGGTCTGGTGGGGAAATTTTTTTCTTGCCGGCAACAGTGATATTCCCCTCCCCTGTACTGCTCAGGCAGCCTCTGTAGGCGGTGGGTGCTATTAGTGCATCTGGTACTTGTGCCTAGGCTTTTGGGCCTAGATGCTGCAACAGCCTAGCCTAGTCCAGGACTCCAGGGCAGGACCTGAGAAGAACTAGAGAGGTCAGTGAGCTGGCTCTCCAAAGGCCAGGAAGCCTATAGACCTTACTAACTTAGCTCAGGCAATGGGGAGCTGGAATATTGTGTGTGCATGCATGTCTGGGGGGGCATTTCATCCCTAGTTTGTTTAAAAGGTTGAAAAAGATACCCTTTCAAGCTGGTTCCATTTCAAAATACTTCTGAAGAGTCCTTCCTCCCTGCCACTCCCCCAGGTCAGTTTCACCTATCCTAAGCATGATTGTACAGGAATAAATCCCACTGAACTCAAAAAGCATGCAAATAATCAAACCTGCCCTCCCTCCTTCTCCCTCCTATTCCCTTCCTATTTTGCCCCTTCCCTCCCCCATCCTTCACCCCTCCCCCTCTTCCCTTTCTCCTCCTCACTCTCCTCCCCTTCATCCTCTCCTTCCCCCTTCCCTGCGCCTCCCCAGGTCAGTTTTACCTATTCTAAGCATGATTGTGCGGGAGTAGATCCCTTTGAACTTAATAAATATGCACATGATCAGATCTGCCTTTCTCCTCCCCCTCCCCCTCTCCTTCCTGTCTCTTCTTCCCCTCCGTTCCCCTCTCCTCTCCCCTCCTTCTCCCTTCTCCCTCCCCTCTTCCTTCTTCCTCCTGCCTTGCACACTGCAGCCCTCCCTCCCTCTCCTCCTCCTCCCCCTACACTGTGATCAGTTTCACCTATCCTAAGCATGATTGCACAAGAGTAAATCCCACTGAACTCACTAAGCACGCAAATGATCAAGCCTGCTCCCGTCCCCCTTCTCCCCTCTGCCCTTCCTCCTCTCCCCCTCCCCATCCCCTGTGGTCAGTTTCACCTATCCTAAGCGTGATTGGAGTAAATCCCATTGAACTCAATAAGCATGCAAGTGATCAACCCATTCTCAGCAAACTTGCACAGGATCCCATTTTTTATCTCCTAGATTAAAAAGCAGAAAAATTCACTAACAGGCAAAAAAAAAACCCTTGCAGTTTTAGAATGTACCTGTAACCAACATATATTTCTATCAAACTTTAAAATGCAAGGAAATAGGGCAGCTATAGTGAATTCACCAGGGGAACAGGAGACCTGACCTCCTCTCTGAGATAATTATACTGCCCTACAAATTTGTCAAAATGCAAACACAATTTGGGTTGGTCTTTCACAGTCCAATCCACTTCCTGTGTAGCTTGGAAGAATTTGGGGACATGTGCCTCTGAGCATATGGTGAGTGGTGGCAATACCTGCAATCAGTCCAAATAACAGAAAAAAGATATGTGCTTTGCTGATCTTGTTTTAGCAGGGAGGAAGCAACAATATTAAGACAGCTGATGTAGTTCAGATAGTCACTTTAAATATGTTTGATTTACTTTGCAATTTCAGTGAAGTTTCCTATAGTAAATATTTTCTTTTGCTTCTGTTTCTTTAAATATGTCAAGTACAGCAACACTTTGCATAATTTGCACTAAAAAAACTCCAAAAACAATTGTGGAATAATGGCACCAACTATTGTGCAAAATAGTTTCCAACGGACATGAGGAGTGTCTCAGTTTACACAAGATAAAACAGTGGGAGGTGAAATATATTCTAGCAAAATTTCTAGGTGTGCTCTGTGTTTTTAATTGACCACGCTCACTCTTCTTTAAGTGAGGCGGTTTAAGCATAGCAGGCTGAACACATGCATCTTGGGCAGGCCAAGTTTGTTTTTTCTAACAGCTGGATTCATTGCTTAAGTAGCAACATATTGTAATCAGTCTGATTTTACATCAAATTGCAGTTTAAGATTCAACAGTTAAAGCGCCCAAAAGAGAAATAGAACATAACCTCCAATTTGAAACACATAAGGCTGTCTTCACCATCATATGACATTGACCAATAAAAAGGCTTTGAAATTAATAAAAATAAATAAATAAAAATAGATTTCTAGGATGAATAATGAGGGAAATATAATTTTCTAGGTTAGATTCTCTGTAGAAACAGGAGTGACACAGGAAAGAAGCAAAGTAAAAAGGACACCAACAAAATACAAAAAATGTAATTCTCCATCTTTGGAGATGTAGTCCTGATTGTAGACGTTGCCATCTCTCACCATATGCTCAGAGGCACGTTGCCAAATTCTTCCAAGCTACGCAAGAAGTGGGTTGGACTATGAAATTGTGTTTGCATTTTGACAAATTTGTAGGGCAGTACAGCTGGTATAGCACAGTGGGGAAGAGAGCCTGGCTGGGAGTCCAGAGTCTGTGATTTCAAATCCCCGCTTGTGTCTCCTGGGTGTCAAGGGCCAGCTAAAGACCACCCCCACAGTGAGTGGCTCAGGGGTTATGTGCTCTGCCACCTGTGCATCCGTGGACAAGCTTCATAGTCCCAAGGAGCCCAGTTGCTCCCCAGCTGGCAGTTGCGGACAAGGAAGGGGCTGACTTGTGTAGCTGTGGCAAGCTGAGCAGGCCCTAGCCAGCTGGGGAAGACTAGCCTCAGAGGGAGGCAATGGTAAACCCCCTTTGAATACCACTTGCCATGAAAACCCTATTGATAGGGTAGCCATAAGTCGGGATCAATTTGAAGGCAGTCCAATATTGTATTACAACATCTCAGAGAGGAGGTCAGGTCCCCTGCTCCCCTGGTGCATTCACTATAGCTGCCTAATTTCCCTGCTTTTTAAAGTTTGATAGAAATATCTGTTGGCTATAGGTATGTTCTTAAACTGCAAGGTTGTTTTTTTTTGCCTATTGGTGAATTTACTTCCTAGTCATTTAGTTTATACAACTATTTTGTATGTGGAAAATATTGTATATAAGTTGATTTTTTTTATGAACTTCACAAGTCATAGGTCCTAATTAAAATGCATAATTTGGGGGGGCTGTCATTACCTATGAACCCCCCCAAAACCTCTTTTATTGTGACCAATGCCCCAACCCCTCTGTCCCCCTAATGAAAATGGTCTCGTTCCACTCCTGATGTCACCCGCTGTGCACTTGACATTACAAGGCAGACTGGGAAGTGGCTGAGTTGTCTTGGAGTAAAGCTCCTACAAGCTCACATTCCCAAATCCACTTTTGCTTAGAGAACCCAAACGGGGACAGAAGCAGCATTTATAGGAGAGCATCATCAGAAAGAAGGGGCACTTCATCCTCCCTCAATCTCTCCTACAATCCTCTCCAGTCCCAGTTTCCCTCATCTGGGCCTACGTCCAGTTTCGAAGGCCAGCTGGGGAAGTAGCAATTAAAAACAGCTGTGTGGGGACATGTGCTGGGGACAATCAGCAGGCAGGGAAAGGGTTAAGCATTTATCTCCCTGCTGCCAGTTCTTTTCTGCAACTTCCCTCTCCTTCACCTCTGCCTCTCCTGTATGGATTGGATCCAACAGTGGGACCACTAAGGACATTCTTAATGAACTTACACTACAGTCAAAGGAACTTCAAAGTGCTTGATGTGAGGCTGGATTGTGCCTTGCCTTTTTACAAGTGAAAGCTGAGAATCTATGGGTTATATAACATGCATCTCCTAGCTGCCGCCCCCACAAGCAGTCAGGTGATCCTTTGTCATCTGGTTGGCCACTGTGAGAACAGGATGCTTGACTAGATGGGCCTTTGGCCTGATCCAGCAGGGCTCTTCTTGTGTTCTTGAAATGTATTTCTTACATTCTTATCCTACTCTTCTGCACAAAAGAACTTCGGCAGGTTCCTAAAATCTCCCGTCCAGGTACTGGCCAGACAAGCACACACCTGCTTAGTTTCAGAGATGGAGCTACATAAGATGTCTCTAACTGTTTCTCCGGGACTAGAGTAGGAATAGGGGAGAAATTTAATAGTTCACATTTAAAGCTGAAACTATCAGATTTGCATTTTCTGAAACAACAGGAGAAATGAAACATAGCTGTCCTTTGAAATTCACATCCAAATTTTGCAATGCAGTTCTCCAGCCAGACAATGTTTACAAAAATGCATATGTTAGGGGGAAAGTGTGCATAACAATAAATATATTAGTGAAAATAACATACAAAAACACATTATATTTGTGGAAATTGCTTGCTGAAGAATTTTTATGAGGATTTTTTTTTAAGAAATAGGAAATTGCTGCAGAAATATGGAGAACTAAATTGAAGACTGGAAATGAGACACTGAGAACTGAAATTGACAGATCCCTCCCTAGTCTAGAGAGAATATTGCCCAATTTTACAGAATAGTCTTCAAAACATCCTGTTTTCTTTAGAACACACACAGAGACACACACAAAACCACCATTTATACTTTGTTTAATGGTCATATTTATACTTCTGTAGGAATCAGCTGTTTATGACTCACTGCACAGCTCATATGTTCACTCTTGAATCCTGAGATGCTACACTGAATGTATCTCATCATGGCTGCTCTTCCCTCACTCTATCTCAGCTGGAAACCGTATACATAAGAGTCACCTATTTCTGTCAGAATCTTCCCTTTGTTTTCCACAGCTCTCATCTGGTAGCCAGTGAGAAATGTATAGAATAATTTCCTCTTTGGGCTTGTATAAACAGTAATGATCAGATCCCACAGTCTGGCTCAAAGGAAGTTTATAAAGGGAAGTGTGAGTGACGCAAAACGGAAGGGTCTGCAGCATTGTCGTTTACAAAATCCTGTACTTCTGCGACCCTTATAGAAGAAAAGTGATGGAAACATTTTCATTCCAGCTTCTGTTTTCATTAATTTCATTTAACCAAATTGACCAAATAATATTTGTCAATATTTGTATATTTGTTTTTGTTTTTAATTGTTGTAAACCGCCCAGAGAGCATCAGCTATGGGGCGGTATAATAATAATAATAATAATAATAATAATAATAATAATAATAATAAAACCAAAACCCAGATTGACCAAATAATAATACAACCAATCTCATACCAATCTAGAGAAGCAGGCCTTTTTTTTTCTGTTGCAGCACTGCTTCTGTGTAGGCCTTGTCCTAAGAAGACTTGTTAGGGTAGCTCACTTCAGTTTTTTGGAAAAGTGGTAAATACCCTTCTATTCCCCATGATATTTGGAGGTGGTCAGTAGTGTTTGGCAGAGTGGGACAGTGGCACTCACCTGACCTTCTGATAGCTGAGTCACTGCTGCTTACCAGGGAGGAGAGGGGGAGGGACGAGGTGGCAGGGAGGTCAGCAGAGCGCAAATGCACCAGCAGGAGCACCATCCACTATTGGAGGTAGTTAGGTGTTGGTGGGCCTTATGCTATCTGGTCACTCTTGATGCTGCTGTTATAATTGTTTTGATTTGATCTAACACTGCTTTCATTATTCTTGTTGCAAATGGTTTCAGTGTTAGTTCAGTGTTTATTATTTACTGATTTTATTTAAAACATTTCTATACCACCTTTCTGGTGCATATAGCAGCAGCCAAGGGAGTTTACACTGAGCATAATGAAAACAATCATTCCTTCTGACAGTGAACTCAGGTGGTTGAGTGCTGACAGGATTGGAACAAAAACGGAGCCACTGAGAAACAAGAGGGAGGTCTTGGCATGCTCAGGTAAACCATAAGTGTGCAAAAGTACAAAACGTTTGTAAAACCAAAGAAGGGACACTTCCACAGCCCAATAAAATTTGACCGTGCTCAGTGCCCTATAGGAAACGCAGAATGGTGTTAGTTGGAAAATAGAAACAAAAACAGAAAACCAGGATGTGGGGAAGACCTACTTGAGACCTTTACAACTTACAGTATTCTGGAAGAGGGCAAGGTTAACAGCCTGGAATCTTGAACATGAACACTCCTTGGCAGGGGTGTGTGTATGTGTGAGGCTGCCACTAAGGCGGCAGTCACCTGTAATTCAGTAGTTCACCTCATGGGGCAGCCACACACAGATTCCAGCAGTTCCTTCCTCAATGAGACCAGAACACACAAGTCAGGTACACCCATTAGATCATAAAAATAACATAGCTTATCTTTTAGTTCAATTGTAAAGGTTTTTAGCTGATTTTATGAGATATTGTAAACTACCTTGAGAAAATACTGTATTTCGAAAGGTGCTTAATTTTAAAACTAAAATCAATAAAAAGTGTGAACTGCCCTGGGAGCCTAATAAGGCAGAAAGGTTGTGTGTACACATACGCAAACATTTACAAGCACATATTCCATAGAAAAAGCAGCATCTAAAGCCTACGGATCAAAGGCTACCAAATGCATGTTGAGATAAGTTTCTTCACCTTCTGAGAATTCAACAGGATACGTATCAGATGGAATCCGGTCAGCAATGTGACCACAACTGTATGAAGCTGCAAGCAGTCATACAAAAAATGATCCTTTCTGTCCCATTGCAAAATACTCTTCTCAAGTAAGGGAGAATATGAACCAAAGCCTTCAGCTGAAGATCTCAGCAGCCTCCCCAGAAACATGCCACCCGGGGCTCCTACTGGGAGGAAGGAAAGGATATAAATCAAATAAATAAATAAATAAAATTTAGTTGTTCCCCACAGGTTCTCATGCAAGCTGAGGACATTCTAATTTGACTGAGCCTTTGGACCTTAGAAAGAATAGTCTTGACAGTTACAGTGCTACGTATGTTCACAGCTGCTGAGTTATGTTAAGTGACTGTGATTACGTGATTTTAAGGCTGCAATCTTAATCCAATTTTCCTGAGAGTAGGGAGGGGATCCGTTGGCTGGTGCTGGTTTGAAAGCATGCTGTCGATCTAACAGGCTCGTATTGATTTGAGTTTGTTCTTTGTCCACCAATCTGCTTTTTCCCTCAGAAAAAGGGAAATATTGAAAGGAAATATTGATATTTTGAAGGAATTATTGATAAAGGAAATATCCATTAAAATATTGATATAGATATTTTAGACATGGATTTTTTTAAAAAAGATCTGCTTCTGAAAATAGCCGCAGAAAATCACTACATAAAAATCCAATCCACGATGATAGCAAATAAGCAAATCAATGGACAGTTTGGTGCCCAATCTGAATTGGGTGGAATTCTAGCACATCCCTACCTGGGAGTAAGCCCCACTTAATTCAATAGGACTTACTTCTGAGCAGACATGGTTATGATTACAACTTAACTACAGGCATACCCTGCTTAACGTCACCTCACTTAACATCGCCTCGCTATAACATACATGCTCCATACGCCACCATACCCCGCTTAACGTACGCGTGCTTCGCAATTACGGACACTTAATGACATGACGCCACTGCCATCTAGTGGCGATTGCAGTGCAGTACATGCATAGATAATTGCTTCACTTTAAGTACATTTTCACTTTACATACACGCTCCGGTCCCATTGCGTATGTTAAAGCGGGGTATGCCTGTATAGAAAGCCAGTGTAACCTATGTCATTGTAACTTACGACAGCTTAAATTACCCCTATTTCAAACTCCGTTCAGGAGGAATTTGACTTACACCATCCTTTTTGTTACCTAAGTTCCGACAGGTTACTAAGTCATATGGCCAAGCTGAAAGGAGTTTGGAACAGGTGTAAGTCTCCCCTTGCCCTGTTCCACCCCTGCCATGCCCCCAGTACACCCCTTTTTGGGGGACTTCCACCAGCACAAATTCTTCTGCCATAAATTCCACTGTCTGAGCCAGGACTTACACTAGCATAGCCCCTGGCTCAGTTCCAACTCAACCAGGAAAGCCCAAGATCCACCAAATCCAAACTCTCATCCTGGTGGATCTTGGGTTTAGATTGTGCTGTAAATCTTTGGTTTTTATTGTATTAGTTGTATCATGTAATTTTATATTGTAAGCTACCCTGAGCTCCTGTTCAGAGGAAGGGTGGGGTATAAAATGGTATAGGAATGAATAAAATAATTATGGGAGGCTTATGTCTTTTGCTTAATGACAAAATATGCCTTTTAAATATTATCTTGAGAAAGGTGCATCTTGACTCAAACCAACACAATCCATTATGGTACTGTAACAAATTTGATAAGGAGGTGCTTAAAGCAAACCCTTGAATTTAAGACTTTATTTAATGCTTAGAGTAAAATCAAAAGGAAATTAAGGCTGGGACCATCTTCCATAATGAAGAAATAGAAGAGGAAACTTTGGTAGGTAGTTTATACCTGAGGGGGGGAAAGGGTTTATTATTTAGGAATGGATTTTTTAAATCCTACAATGTATTAAATGCGGAAATGCAACCATCATCTGCACTGTTTTCAATATTTTCAATTAAGAAACATGGCTAATAGAAAATCTGACTCTTTAATGATTAATGAGCAAGCCCAGATACTGTTAAGTAAATTTTCAATCATTATTGCAAATGTTGATGTGGCACTTAAATGGGAAAGAGATCTGGGATATGAAATCCCAATGGATAATTGGAAGTGAATTCCACACCAAACTATTGGCACTAGTATGAAAGAAACCTACAAGTTTATTGCCCGCTGGTATTTAATACCTTCTCGATGAAATCATATCTATAGAGGCTCTAATAATTTATGCGGTAGAGGTAAAAGGAAAACCTATGTTATGATACATAACTTTTGGTCTTGCCCAGAAATAAAAACCTTTTGGTCTGCTATAATGAGAGAAATTGAAGTCATAGCTGGATATGATTTACCAGCAGATCCATTAGTTATACTGTTGGGGTATGTTAAAGATCTTGGATTAGAAGAAGACAGAGAGATGGTAACACAACAGCTGCATAAGGAGAAAATGTCAATTTAGAATGGGAAAATGGTAGGTTGGGAAAGGGTTCAGCACAATCTCTCCTGACACTTCTTCATTCAAACTGCCCCTTCCCAAAGCTGCTTTTCCTTTTAAAAAAGCCATCAAGGTACTATAACAGATGTGGATTGGCCCAAAGTGACTAGAGTGGAAGCTCATTATAACACTTCTCACTGTACCACAGTTTTGGATATTCTGTGGGTATGACCATGTCCCCCAGAGGAAAATATACAGCACAACAGTTTACATATATCTTTTAATTCACAAGATTGAGTGGTAGGATCCCATCCTTCCATACAACTTTCCTCACTTCAGTGCCTGCTGTTCTTCCCATGGGGTTTTTAAGCCACCAGTGGTTTGACTTCTCTCTGGCTTTAACTATTTAAGTCTGAGCTGAAATGCACCTTTAAAATCTTTAGCAAGTACTTTACTGTAGTTCACACATCATTCCCAGTGCCTGTTGTTCTTCCTGCTGGTTTCCAAGTGACCAGCGGTTTAGCATTCTCTGGCTTTAACCCTTTCAGTGCAGTTTTCATTATAACACAGAACTTCTATAATGCAGGTTTATCCTTTGTCCCCTCAACCCCCTTGTTATAATGAGCTTCTACTGTATATGAATTTGGGCTTCCTGCCAGGACTCCCTAGCAGGAGTATAGAAGACTATTCAATAGATCACACTGGCTCTTCTGTCAAAATCTAAATGGATTATAAATCTATTTCACCCTGATGTCCCATACTATCACACAAGTACAGTGTGTAGAATCACCTTGGAATTTCTTCCGATAGGGTTTCTGTCACTCACTGTCTTTTCTTGTTTCTATACACTGTTTCTTTTCGAGCAAATCAGGCCAGCTAAGTCTCCTCTGTCCTATTTAAATAATGTTAGCCATATGAAGTAAAGAAAGAATATTGGGCTCAGAAGGTTGATGAAAATGTATCAGTTTCAGGATCTGAAGTTTAGAAGGATTGTTTGATCCTATTCCTTCATACGTTCTTCATAGATTCAGAAATGCTTCAGTCAGTCTATTTATTTCATTGTGTTCTCTACATCTTTGGAGACATTCCTTTCTTTCTGGAAAAAAATAGTGTATCTTTTTTTTTTTTTTTTAAAGTGATAAAACAGACAATTCCGTATCTAAGGGAATGTGAACTGAAATTGTGCAAGAATAAACAGTAAAGATTGTTGTTCAGGGACACATATTCCAATTTTATAGTTATGTTGGCAGATGAGAAATTAATAATATTCATGGAGGAAAAAAGGAAAAGAGAGGTCAGACCCTTTCCCATTAAAAATATTCCCAAGGTAGTTCATGTAAAAAATGAAAGATAACAAAATGTACCTACATGAAGCTGTAGGCTGTATGATATTCTCTTTTTTTTAAAAATGAGCCATGGATTTTAATTTTGCCCTATGAAATGAGGAATGGAGGCCAGACACAGTGAGCTTTATTATTACTACTATTGATGGCTTGCCATGTAAAACAATTGAACCATTATCTCTTTCCCTTCCCACCCCTTTCCCCGAAGGTATCTTTTGGCTTACATAATGGCACCTAGTTTACCACAATAAATATCAAAACATGAAAAGGGATTTCAAAACAAATCAACCAGTGATGAGTGGGAAGGCCTGACACACCCAATTATTAAGTGAGCTGAAAAAGGGGATTAGATTAGCAAAGGAATAACAACTGATTTAATGAGCCATTTGGAGTTTCACTGTGTGTATTCAGACATTCATGGCTTAATCTTTGAGACAAGCATATGCTACTGGCAAGATCAACCAGGTAGGAGCTACTAAGAGATTCGCTAAGAGAATGTCTGCAAGATATCTAAAATGTAATCTCTTTTGGACTTCCGGGAAGGGTGACTTCGCTTGTGCCTGCTTTTGAGACGGGCTCCCGCCTCAAAAGAAGCTTATTCAGATATAAATCAGTCAGAACATTTTTTTTTTTTGACTGATGAAATTTCTCCCGGGCAGGGAGAAACGTAGAGATCAACCTCAAAAGCCTGTTTTTGTTGGGAGGACTGGATTTCATTAATTTATGAGAAAAGGTCCAGCCAGCAATGCCGGACGGACTTCCGAACAAGCTCTATCTGTTTAATGCGATACGTTTATCTTTTCTTCAAAGAGAAAACAGACTAACAGGCAAGCACCCTTCTTTCTATTATTTTTTTTACTTGGTTTAAATTGTTGCAGCAAAAAGAGATTTGTCAATTTAATCAGTTTTAAAGAGCTTCTGGGTGAGCTATAACTCTTCTCTGTTATTCACGAAATTAACAGCTTATCTCTGTTTCTATTGCAAAAAGCTGTCCTGGAAGTGCATTCTAAAGATATACACAGAAGAGGGATTTCTATTCCGAGGAACATTATATTGTCTGGGACTATTCTCTTTTTGGTCTATTTTAGTTTGACGAATCTGTTTCTTCACGACGCCGCTAACTGTTCTGATGCTGGGAACTAAATTTGTTTTGTATTCTTGAACATAGAGAGATAAGGCAGGCTGCTCTGTTTATACTGTGATGTCATCAAGCCTGGAATATTAACCCAATTGTTGCTGAAATAAGAAGTGGTTCTTCTTTATTTTTGTTTTGCTTTGTTTTCCTGGTTTTAAAAAATGGCAATCAAGAAAGTGGCTGAGAATCTGGAAGTAATTATGTTTCAGAAAATAATGGATGAGATTGAGATAACGAAACAAACCCTGCGACAGGGCAGTAAGGAGCTGAAAATTGAACTGAGCAAAATGACACAGGAGCTTAAAGAAATAGGGGATCCTGTGAGAGAGGAGAATGAGATCAGAGATGAGAAAAGAAAAAATAAAGGGAAGATACAAGCCCTGGAGATTGGAACAAATATGGAATTGGAAAAAGATCTGGAGTTTATGGATATTAGAAATAAAATCTATTGTTTGGAATTTAACGTTATCTCTGAAGAAATTAATGAAGATATTAGAGATAAAGTTATCAATGGCTTGGATAAACTTCTGGACTGGAATGACGTGATGGAGCTTGATATAGAGAAATTCTATGGAATTAACAGCAGCCATGTGACAATGGAAAAACTCTCAAGAGATGAGCCAGTGCATTTTGTAAAAAAGAAGAACAGAGATATGACTTTACAACAATATTTCAGCAACTTATTCAGAATTGATGGCAAGAAAATATTTGGGATAGAGGAAATTCCCATTAGACTCTTATTATATGACTATGGCTATGACAGCAAGATTATTATGGAATACTGATAATGGAAGATTGGACACTGAAATTACTGGACTTAACAGGACTATTGAAGATGGAAGATGGAATTAATAGGGATAATGGAATAATGGCTATTGAAATTATTGGACCTAACAGATTTTGATGAGATGGATTAATCGATATGTTTATTTGGACTATGGTTATGACAATAAGATTATTATTATTATTAACGAGATGGATTAATCGACATGTTTATTTGGAGAAAAATTGATAGATATATTTCTTAAAGAATTGAAACCTCTCTTTGACTTTTTGTGGAAAGAATAAAGTAATGTTTATGAGATTTGATGATTAATTAAGATAACTACTGGAGGAAAGTGATTTTATAATATAATTTAAGAGACAGGATTGTTATATATTGTAGACCTATAACTGATTTGATCTGCGACAAATGGGAAGTCAACATTTTATTTTTTTGTTTAATCATTTTTGTTTTGTTTTGTTTTTTGTCTTTGAATGTTTTATGATTTTGTTTTGTATGTTTTATGAAAATTTGAATAAAAATTATTGTAAAAAAAATGTAATCTCTTTTATGGATTAATTAAACATTTGTGGAAGCATCCAGGCCTATCCAATGATGACATAAGAAGATCCTGCTGGATCAGACCAATGGCCAATCTAGACCAGCGCCCTCTTTTCACAGTGGCCAATCAGATGCCCATAGGAAGCTGCTCTTTTTGGATTGGCAAGAAGGGATAAAGTAATACATTCCTTAGGACCAAATTTAGCCCAGGTATAGCCAGTTGTTGACCCCTTTGTGTAAAATATGCTAGGTGCTGTACATAGAGTGATCTTTTAGTGATACATTCATTATCTTTTGACATGTTGCTAGGGCTCATCTTTCAGAAATGATTTTGTTCTGAGAACTGTGTAATACATGTGTAATACATAAAACACAACTTTGGAGATGACAGATGTGCATCCAAAGCTGCCCAGAACCATCCACATATGGTTCAATTTTGCCTTATGGTTTTAAAGAAGAAACAGATTTCATGCTTTATAAAACTGGTTCTGAGAGTGGTTGTGTTGGACAAATCTGAGGCCAATCCTTCATCGTGCAAAGTTGTTCTGTGGCACAATGGAACATCTATTTGCTGTATATTGTATCTGGATTTGAGGATGCTTAAAATCCTATCAGAACACTGCCACCAACCTCAGATAAATCCAAAATTCTAGGAAGCAGCATCACACTCCCCATGGACAGAGCCAAACTGACCATTTAATTAGGAATAAAAAGCACAATTTCCTATGTTTTCAATAGATTTAAAAGCATTACTGTTCCCATCACATTAACCCCTTTCTTCCCCCTACCTCAGATCAGGAAGTAGCACTAAACATTCCAGACAGGTCATTCTGAGATCATAAGGGAAGCATATTCTGGCCTCTGCCATTAGTCAGGGCCAATGGAAGGCTTCTGCTCTCTACCACCAAAGAAGAACATCATGGTAAGGGAAAGATGAGCCTGGCTCTTCCGTCTGCCAGAGAAGAAACAGCTTCAAGATGTTGCTTTTCTCCTCCCTGCTAGAAAGAACACTTGGCTCCAACTCCTAATTAAGAAGAGCCCATCTAGTCCAGTATCCTGTTCTCACAGTGGCCGACCACATGCCTATGGGAAGCCAAAAGCAGGACCCGAGTGCAACAGCACTCTCCCCACTTGTGATTCCCAGCAACAGGTATTCCAGAGGCATTTGGCCTCTGACGCTGGAGGCAGAACACAGCCGTCATGGTTAGTAGCTGTGAATTTTCTAATACTCTTTGAAAGCCGTTCAAGTCAGTGGCCACCACTAATTCATGTGGAAGTGAATTCCACAGTTTAACCAGTCAGTATGTGAAGAAGTACCTCCTTTTGTCTGTCCTGAATTTTCCAACATTCAGCTTCATTGGATGACCATAGATTCTAATATTAAGAGAGAGGGAGAACCTAGGTTATCCTCTGATGCCTAATGCTGCCCTAGAGCAGGTGTGGGGAACTCCCACCATCCCTGGCTATTGGCCATGTTAGCTGGGGCTGATGGGAGTTGTAGTTCAGCAACATCTGGAGGGCCAACAGGTCCCCACACTTGCCCTAGAGAACTGCACAAAAGAGAGGAAGGACACTCCTGTCAGAGGAACGAGGGTTCTTAGGTCAGTCATAGCACCTCTATCCAAGCAGGAAGGAAAAGAGCAGCCTGCAAGGAAAGAGCAGCCTGGGCCAGACTGGATATAAATGCCTCTTTACTCACCACTTTATTCTGGCAAGGGATGTAGTTTAGTGGTAGAGCATATGCAGAAGGTCCCAGGTTCAATCCCTGGCATCTCTAGGTAAGGTAGGTAGACAGGGCTGGCGCCAGAGGGCTGCTGCAGCCCAGAGGGGCTCCTGAAGGGCCCCTCCTTAGGGTGGGAGGGTAGCACTCTCATTCCATGGCAGTGTTGGGTCTCGACCCTGCTGTGGATCATGAAGAGGGGCTCCCAGGCACCCCCCAATACAGGCAGTGCAGGCTTCAATAAGCCAGCACGCAACCCCCCCATCCCTGAGAATGTGTGCTGCACATGCATGCCTACCATCAACTAAGATGGCAGCGGGGGCTTCCCTAAGGGACCAATGCCCCTGCCACTACCGTGGTTGATGGCAGCTATGTGTGCTGTGCGTGCACGTCATTCATGTGACACAAGATGAAGTAGGTGGGATGTGCAGGCAGGTGCCGGGCTTGCAGGTAGACCAAGCTAGGCTGAAACCCTGAGAGCCATTGCCAGTCAGTGTGGACAATACTGAGCTAGATGGATCAATGGTCTGACTCAGTATAAGGCTGGTTCCCATGTGCCTATTGTCAAACTAACCTCCCATCTCTTCCTTTTCTCTCTGTTCCCTCTTGCCTTGTCTCTTATCTTTTCAACTTGTAAGCCTGAGGGCAGGACTGGTCTCTCTCAAAAAAAAAATTAAAAAAAATTGATGTGAACTGCTTTGGAAACATTTGTCTAAAAAAAGGATTAAAAATCTAGTAAAATGAATAAATAAAAATAAACTTCTGATCTCTCTTTTTTACATAAAGGGTTTCTATCAGATCAAACTATTTTTCTTCACCACTCCAAGGCCCCTGTTACTGTACAATATACTTTGCAGAAAATGGAGAGTTCAATTCTGAAATGGATGGCCTTGGGCATTGTGACAAAATATAAGACAATTAATGAAATACTATGTGTTAACTTCAAATATAGTGGGGATGTTTTGCATTAAAAAATAAAGTAATATTATAATGTTTTGTCAGAACAGTTGTGACAACTGGTTGTAAAATTCTCCTGTGTGTGTTGAGAATTGGTCATGGAGCACGTAAGTTAGGGTTCTTAACAGACCAGGAAAAAAAATGCACCGGGATTTTTCCTGGCCAGTTACCAGAATAATTTGTGTCAAAGCCAGACATTCGGGCTGCTGGTCCATCTGCTGTGGTCCTCCAGGTGTTGCAGGATTCCAACTCCCATCAGCCCCAGCCAGCATAAATGGACAACGATAGTGGGAGATGGAGTCCAACAACATCTGGAGGGCTACAGGCTTCCCACCCATTTTAAAAAGTAAAATCATATGTAGGTAGAGGTGTGTGTATGTGTAAAACCACAGTTTGAGCTGTGTAGGACAAGGATCCAGGGTGCTGAGCATCTGTTAGCACACCGTTTCATATTGTGCTTTGTGCAAGATGGCAGCATGTATGCGTGCAATTCCTCTGTAGTTTACCCACACAGGCTCTGTTAAGCTTAAGGAAACAAGGTAGCTGAGTACCAGAAGAAAAAAGAGATGGCAGTAGTGATGGCAGAGCAACAGGGGTTGCTCTCACATCCGGTGTCCTACATAGTTCTTTCATTCTGACCCAGAGCCTCAGTTCTGCTGGGCTCTATCCAGGTGTCAGAACGTTGAAATTAAAAGCTGGTAACTCTTCTTTTGCTGGTAATTGTGATATGTAAAGCAAGGTAGTGTTTGGATAGGAGACTGCCTGGGATCCCCATGTAGACCATTCTGATTTTTTTTACTTTAAGGAAGGGCTATGTGGTGGTGGTGGTGGTGACGACGACTACTATGATTATGATGATAGTAATAATAATACTACCCTGCTCTAGCAAATGCCTCCTACTCAGTCCTGTACAACTTAAAATATTGTTTCCAAGTCCATTCCAGCAGTTACGATTCCATGTTTTATAACGTCTTTGAGTCCAGACTACATGATCAGCTGCCCCATGTGATATACAGTGCCTTGCAAAAGTAATCAGACCCTGACCAATGTTCTCATATTACTGAATTACAAATGGTACATTGTAATTTCGTTCTGTATGATATTTTATTTTGAAACACTGAAACTCAAAATTAATTATTGTAAGGTGACATTGGTTTTATGTTGGGAAATATTTGTAAGAAACATAAAAAATTGAAAAATGTTGCTTGCATAGGTACTCAACCCCTGTGCTGTGGAAGCTCCCAGTTTACACAGATGAAAGAAACTGCCCCACTGAGGACACAATTACCTTACCATTGGCCTCCACCTGTGAGCCATTAAAATTGCTGTCACATTGTCAGGATAAAACCCCCACTGTTGAAGGATCATTGGTCAGGCTGTGGATCTGAAGGAAAATGAAGACCAAAGAGCATGCTACAGAAGTGAGAGATAATGTAATACAAATTCATAGATTAGGAAAAGGATACAAAATAATATCCCAGTGTTTGGATATCCCAGTGAGCACAGTTGGATCAATAATCAGGAAGTGGAAGCTGCATCACACCACCCAGGCACTGCCAAGAAAAGGTCATCCCTCAAAACTCAGCACTCGAACATAACGAGATGTGTGAGAGAAGCCACAGAGAGGCCAACAATCACTTTGAAGGAGCTACAGAGTTCAGCGTCTGGGAGTGAAGAAATGGTGCACCAGTCAACCATATCAAGAGCTCTGCATAACACTGGCCTGTATAGGAGGGTGGCAAGAAAGAAGCCATTACTAAAAAAAGTACCATCTGAAAGCACATCTGGAGTTTGACAGAAAGCATGAGAATGCCCCAGCTGCCATGTGGGAAAAGATTTTGTGGTCAGATGAGACCAAGATGGAGCTTTTCGGACAAAACTCAAAGCACTATGTGTGGCACAAACCTAACACTGCCCATGCCTCAAGACACACCTTACAGTGAAGTATAGTGGTGGCAGCATCATGCTGTGGGG
The DNA here is from genome assembly GCF_030035675.1 of Rhineura floridana. Lineage (NCBI taxonomy): Eukaryota > Metazoa > Chordata > Lepidosauria > Squamata > Rhineuridae > Rhineura > Rhineura floridana. The sequence goes on along the minus strand of NC_084486.1, from coordinate 29,289,100 downwards.
CTGGTTCTCACCAGCAGAGACTGGGCATCTTGTTAAAATTGAAGGAAGAATGGATGGAGCAAAATACAGGGAAATACTGCAAGAGAACCTGCTTAGTCTACTAAAAAACTGAGGCTTGGGAGGAAATTCACTTTTCAGCAGGACAATGATCCCAAGCAGAAGGCCAAAGCAACATTGGAGTGGCTCAAGAACAATAAGGTGAATGTCCTACGGTGGCCCAGTCAAAGTCCTGATCTCAATCCCATTGAGAATCTGTGGCGCTCTTTGAAAATTGGGGTCCACAAGCAATATCCAACCAACCTGAATGACCTGGAGCGAATCTTCCAAGAAGAATGGGCCAAACTCCCTCCGACACTGTGTGCAAAGTTGGTACATATGTACCCCAAGACACTTAAAGCTGTTATTGCAGCGAAAAGTGGTTCTACCAAATGTCAATGTGGGAGGGGGGGTTGAATACTTATGCAAGCAACGTGTTTCAGTGTTTTATGTTTCTTACAAACATTTCCCAACATAAAACCAATGTCACCTTACAATAATTGATTTTGAATTTCAATGTTTCAAAATAAAATATACAGAACAAAATTACAGTGTACCATTTGTAATTCAGTAATATGAGAGCATAGGTCAGAGGTCTGATTACTTTTGCAAGACACTGTATCTGTTGCTGGACTGCACCACTTCAGACTGCAGGTCGATAATCAAATGTATGAACATTCCCCCACATGAAAAAAAAAATCTCTGCACTGTTGACTCTACCCTTCAGCATTACACAGATAAAAAACAGAAACAATCTTGGGCATATCTGTAACATTCCTGCACTCAAGCCAAGGATCATTGCGTCCTTCTCACCATCATGCAATGCTGAAGGCTACACACTCACACATGCACATGCACACACATGTAATCTTTTGTAGCCTTTATTCTAGCATTTATTCTTCAATTGTCTGCTTTGCACTGATGTGAAACCCAAAGGGGTGTTGTTCTTTTTGTTTAACAATACACAACCCCCTCCTAATTATTTTACAAGATAAGTTATCCATAGTACAAAATGAATACTGCCAGTTGTCATGTGTGGAAGGGCAGGCTGTGCTCTACACATAGAGATGGGGAAGAAATTCAGTTTGTATTTAAAGGTGAACCTATCTAATTCACATTTTTTGAAACAACGTGAACCGAAACATAAACATCCATCAAAATTTGAATTTTTCTAAATTTTCAGTGCTATTCGCCAGACATGTAATGTATACAAAAATGCATGTACCACAGTAAAGTGTACATATAAATGCATATATTACCAAAACAACATACATAAAATAAATGCATTATAATAGGCAATATTTCATTTGCAAAAATGTGTAGGAAAAATTGCATTAAAATGTGTATAGCAGGAGAAATTCACACTAAAATGCTGATGAATTTTCATGAAGATTTAAAAAAAACACAAACTGATGTGGAAATGCATCAACACTGGAAAAATGAGAAATCAAAACTGATATATTCTCCCTTTCCTAACTATACAGTACTCTGGTGTTTGTGCATCTGTATTAACTTTCAGAGGTCTAGGAGAGAGGACATGAAGGGCAACTCTAGCATAATCTTCTAAATTCATTTTCCGCTATATTTTAATGATCAAGTGAAGCACTGCCTCAAATTATCTTGGGTTTGTGTATGTGAAACTGTATGCATATGGAAATAGTACAAAGTAGAGTGGCCTTTAAGGAGGGCAGTCCTAGATTTAAAGTCCTCTGTTTGAATATCTGTCTTGGCCAAGTTCGGTTTAAAGACAAAGGCCCATAAGAAGGGAGAAAAGGGGCCTTGCCCATCAACAGTAAGCAGCACCTGGACAGCAGACTGAGCAGGCACACCAGTCACCTGATTGCCGTCTTCCCCATTATGGTGAGACATATTTCTATTTAAATTATAGCAATTATTTCAAAATTTGCATCTATCCATGTAAATTAGCATAGACAATTTTTATGCACATTAATGCTTTTTTTTGTGGTGATACATTTCCTCTTGTGGTGATGAGCATGTGGCCACCATGATGCAAAGTTAGCTTGATTTATTTATTTCTATACCACTTAATGCCATAATAGAGAACTAGTGTGGCGTAGTGGTTAGAGTGTTGGACTATGACCTGGGAGACCAGAGTTCGAATCCCCACACAGCCATGAAGCTCACTGGGTGACCTTGAGCCAGTCACTGCCTCTCAGCCTCAGAGGAAGGCAATGGTAAAAGCACGTCTGAATACTGCTTACCATGAAAACCCTATTCATAGGGTCACCATTAGTCGGAATTGACTTGAAGGCAGTACATTATTTTTTATTTATTATAATGCCATAATAGGGCTTCTAAGCAGTTTACTTAGAAGTCATTAGTTATTAGAAAGTGTGTGCATTCACTGTGCATTCAAACTCAGTTTCAAAATAGTAAAGAGGAACACTACCTATTAGTGATTCCACACACAAACACACACACACACACACACATCTTAGTTATAACCACAAGAAGTGTCAATGCTGTGTGAACTAATAAAGTTAAGCTCTGTGACAAGGAAAGGAAAATTCAGTGTTCTGCAAAATGAACAAAGTTTCAGTGTATAATTTATTGTGCAGTCTTTACCATTTCCCATAATTTGGTCTGTTTTTGTTAGTCATGGGGATGGGGAAGGAGCTATACAAGGCAGTGAACCTCTGCTCCCAGTACAGTTGGAAAGATCTGGCAATGCCGGTTCTCTCAGTTTCTCATTTTTCCAACCTTAAATTTACTTCTCCACATTTCTGCAGCAATATGCCATTTGTTAAAAAAAAAATCCTCATGCAAATTCTCCAGCATTTTAGTGCAAATTTCTCCTAATAAACACATTTTTGTAGACAGTTTTGACCAATGTACACATTTTTTGCAAGCAATTTCTTGTCATATAATGCGTTTGCATGTTATCTTCACTCATATATTCATTGTTATGCACACTTTCTCTTACATGTGCATTTTGGTAAACATTGTTTGGTTGGCAACCTGCATGGCAATATTTAATTAAGTGCGAATTTTGAAGTGTGGCTATGTTTTGGTTCTCATATTGTTTCAGAAAGTGCAATTTTGATAGATTTGGCTTGAAATGCAAACTGAATCAAATTTCTCGCCCATCTCTAGCCCCCAGTCACTGAAAATCTTATCAGCTACCCATCCATCACCCAAAGTTTCTGCAGGCATTTGCCATATACTACAAATTTATCTTCAAAACCAGAAGGGCTAGAAACTTCCTGTTGGTAAAACAAGATAAGGAAACCAAGATTTTCAGAGAGGTGAATTCTGTGCATGCAGTGCCAACATGCCTTCAGAGTGCAGCAAGCAGAGTGCTGGAGGAGTTATCTGCTATGGCGCTCTATCCCCCTCCTCTACCTGCGCATAGAGAGATGCACAAAATCAAGTGTGCAAACACCTTTATTTCCTGTTGTCCCCTTCCTATGGAGTATCTTGCATAGTCATTCTGCCTCACATATTGTGAAAGGCAACTATATTTTTAAATTAGCCCATCATTGGAATCAGGATTGAACCGCTGCATTATTTAATGGTCACCTTTCATGAAATCTATAGGCATTTCAAAGAAGTCTAGCACATGAATCAGACTAGCTTTTCTTTCTCTCTACTTTCAGGCCTGATCTGGACTATACATTTAAAGAAGCATCATACCACTTCAAACAATCATGGCTTCCCCCAAAGAATCCTGGGAACTGTAGCCTGTGAAGGGTGCTGAGAATGGTTAGGAGATTCCTTTTCCCCTCACAGTGCTACAATTTCCAGAGGTCCCTGGAAAGAAGGATTGATGGTAAATCCACTCTTTTACAGACAATTACACTCTATCAGAGAGCCCATTTATACAGAGTCCCTTTTCTCCAGAATATGTCACCTGGTAGTTAATCCATCTCTAACTTTACAATATGATTTAAAGTACTAGGCCAGTCCCAAGAGTTTGTAGACTCCCATGTCTACAAAGGCAAGCAGATGCCTTATCATGATGAACTCTACATACGCCTGGCTCCCAGCCAAGCTTGTCAATAGTTAGCCACTTGCAGAATGCAGCAGTTCATTAGTCTGGTTAGGAGCCAATGATATGCATTAGTCATTCAGAAACATCTGCTCAGCTTTGCAGATGTATCATAATCACCCTCTGTTTTTAAAACAATGTTACAAGGAGCACTGCAACCTCAGTTCTTTCAGATTTATAGTAAAGCTGAAACAAGCAAATATGTTTGGCACTCAGACCGTCTTCCAGTGAGCCCTCTGTACTTCTCAGTAGAGTTACATGTCTGCCATCATGAATGAATATGACGCCTTCCCCTTTGCACATTTCCATCAATACATCATGCCAAGTCCTGCTCAAATAACTGTGGGGTTGCTGACCACCCAAAACTTTACCGGTCTCCAGCCTCAACACATTAAGCTCCCCACTCCCCTGGCTCTGCTCTACGCCCAGCTCCACCCAGGGGTCCTTTAAACAATAAACCTGGCAACCCCAGTTGGCTGTATGCCCATGGCAACAATCTTTGGTTGATACTCCCTTCTAGGGCTGCACACAAGACCTGGTGGCCTTTATATTATGGGTGGGGAACCTTTTTCAGCCTGCAGGCTGCATTCCGTTCGAGGCAACCTTCGGGTGTGGGGGGGCACATATCTATGGTGAGTAGGGCCAGAAGCAAAACTGGGTGGAGCAACACATGCCACATCTCCCTGTCTCTTCACCATCCAGGCAAGCAAGAAGTAGGATCAGGGTTCAAGGATACATTCTAACTAGTCCAAACACACTCAAGGGGGGTGGCAAGAAGGGCCAGGTAGGGGAGAAGGGGTGTGGCTGGGGAGGGAATGTGGCCTTGGGAGAGTCCCATGGGCCAGACAGAGAAAATTGGAGGGTCACAGTCAGTGGTGTACCAAGGGCTGAGCGGTGGGAGCGGTCCACCCCGGGTGCAGGCAATAAGGGGGTACATTGTAACAAGGTCAGTAAAACTTTTCTGATCTGTACACCACCTGGCACACCCTTGGTGCTAAACACACACTTGAGTTCTGGGCAGGCACTCTCGTGCACATTGGCCAAAATCAATCATGGCTTGTTGGGCGGCAGGGGCGGTGGGTTTCAGTATGTGTTTGTTTCAGTGTTCCGCCTCTTGATGAGGCAGAAGCAGGGAAAAGCGGTTGGTTTTTGCTGCCCCCTGGCTGCCAGAAAAGCTACGCGCTGGAGGCACTCTCTGGCATCTTTTTAGTTGCCCGGCATCGCAGCATTGTGAGACCCGTCCCAACAGGCCTCGTCAATGGCACAGGCGCGGCTCCTTGCAGCCTACCTGGTGGGTGGCAGGCGGCACAATGGCTGCCTACCACTGGGAAGATCATTGCAGGCAGATACTGCTGGAACGCCGGCTGCGGCTGATGCAGGTGGTTGGGGAAGGGAAGTCCAGGGAGGATGAGGGGACAGCTCAGGCCCAGGGGGAGGAGCAGCAAAAGGGGGCACAGAAGATTGACAAGGGTCAGAGAAAATGGGGGGAAGGCATGGGATGCCCAAACCAACAGGAGAGAAAAGAGAACATGAGGGGCCTATAAAGTGCTGCTGTGTTATCTTGAGTTAGACCGTTAGTTCATCTAGCTCAGTGTTGTCTTCTCTGACTGGCAGCAGCTCACCAAGATCTGTGCGTCTTTCACATCACCAGTTACCTGATCCTTTTAACTGGAGATGCCAGGGACTGGACAGAAGACTTCAGTAATGGCTAATCTTGTGGTGCTGGGGAACAAATGGGAAGGGTCATAGATCTTGCTAGAGCAGCTTGCTTTGCATGCTAAAGGTCCCACGTTCAATCCCTAGAGTCTTCAGATAGGATTGGGAAAGTCTCCTGCTTGAAACCCAGGAGAGCTGCTGGCCTGTCAGTGTAGATTAGGAGCTTCAGGCTCTTTTTTGACCCTGAAGGCAAAAATCAAGAGGGCCACACAAGCATGCATATGCACAAAACACACACATCTTCCTCCCCTCTCACACACACAACAACTGCTGTGTGAGCAGAAGAGACTATAGTCAGACACACAGAAAAACAGATCAGAAGCATTGGGTGTTGGATGTTGTATCTGGCGCAAGCAGATGCCCAGGATGCAGAACAGTATAGTGACAGGCTAGATGCCAGTTGAAGCAATGAGCCGGACAAGCAATAAGTTTTAAGAGTCACTTTACTGACAATATATCACAAGCTCTCTCTGTACAAACTCCTCGACCCCCACACTCACAAGTGTCTGCTGGCCCTCTATATAGATAAGGCCAGCTGCCTGAGCCTAGGTTGCTTAGCAACGTGTCCTTGAAGATGGCTCGAGCTCTGCCAACTTTCGCTTCTAAGTCACGTAGCTCACTTGTGGAAATTTAACCTCTGCTTTCTCGGTTTAATAGCCAACAATCCCCCACCTTAAATTTCCACATTCAGCCAGTTACATTTCTCTTCCATTTACATGTGTTACATTTTACATGTCATTACATTTACATCATTTGGTTTTATTCTTCTGATACATTTCCTTTTATTTCAGTTTACATCACTTTCATTTGTAATAAAGTTACTCCATTGCAATCTCAGCATCATTTTCATTATATTTCATTACTCTTCATGATTTCCATCATCCCACTTTTTCCAGTTACTGAAGTCTATATGTTTAATGGAATTTATTTTAAATCTAACAGGTGGAATACCTTTTGTTGTTCTCTCTGATCTGCGTGGTTGTATTTCTGCCTTAGCGTCTGTGTCTGTGTCAGGCGATTCCTCTGTTTCTCTCTCAGAGCTAGAACTTGATTCACTACTGCTGCCTGTTTCTTCTTGTTTTATTGGTACTGTGTCTGCCTGTTCTTGTTCATTACTACCTTCAGTGTTTCCCAACTCCACATATGTTTTCTCTTCCCAATCCTGCTCTATTGCTTGCACGCTTCTGCTTAACACTACAGACCTTTGTTTTGGCAGCCATATTCTGTAATACGTGTTTTCAAATCCCAACATGTACCCTTTGTCTGCTCTCCTTTGCAGCTTCCCTGTCCTTTTATTTTTGGGAACATGTACCCAGCATTCTGCTCCAAACCTAATCAAATGGTTTAAGCTGGGTTTTCTGTCATACAATTTCTGATAAGGAGACATTCCAGTGGCCTTATGGAATATTCTGTTTTGAATGTAAGCTGAATACACAACACACTCTCCCCAGAAACCTTGTGTTAAAGAGGAGTCACATAGCATTGATCTTATTGAGTCCTGAAGCAACCTGTTCCAGCGTTCAGCTAACCCGTTCTGATGAGGACTATAAGGGGCTGTTAACTCCTGTTTTATTCCTCTTTTATCCAAGTATTCAGTAAAAGAGTGTCCTAAGAACTCTCCTCCTTGATCTGATCTTATTCTCTGTATTTTGACACCAAACTGCACTTCAATTTTTGTAATAAATCTTTTCAGTTTCTCTGCAGCTTCACTTTTAGCTTTTAGTAAATAAACAGTGCAGAATTTTGAAAAATCATCAACTATTGTCAGGAAATATCTTGCACCCCCCCTAAGTAGGTTGAAATGGCCCCACTAAGTCCACGTGTATTAATTGATAAGGTGCATTTGTACTGGGTATGGCTTCTTTGTTCTTTGCAGCCACAACTGCCCTAGTTTGTTTACACACGTGGCAGTCTACATATTTTTCACAGTTTCTCAATGTCACATCATTACTGTTCTCTGTTGTTTTCACCACATTTTCATATCCTATATGGCCTAGTTTTCTGTGCCATAAATGAACACAATTATTATGGGGTTTCTTATTAGCACACATGAGTACATGATTTGTTTGTTTCACGTGTAAGAAGAACAATGAGTTCCTCACTATTCCTTTCATGAATATTTTTCCTCCTCTCATTACATGCACTGAACCCCTTTTGAACATTACATTGAACCCCATTTCATTGAGTTTCGACACAGCCATAATGTTGCATTCAATATCAGGAACAAACAGCACATCAGTCATAATGGTATTGAAACCTGCTAATTTCACTGTTCCCCTACTTTTGATCTGTTTCTTAGATCCATCAGCCATTATTACATGATCCTCTACGTCACAAAATGTATGAAACATGGATTTATCTTTGATTATACTATTTGTTGCCCCACTGTCAATTGCCCATAAATCTTTACAGTTATTTCCCTGCTCATTGTTAATACATTGCTTATTCTTACTAGCATAGATCACCTGTACACATGGTTTTCTTCCTCTTTCTCTTCTTCTTGCTTCACAATTCCTTTGAAGATGTTGCTTGGAACCACAAAAATAACATGCCTTTTGTCCATACAGTCTCTCTTGCGCTGCTTTGTTGTTCTGCTTTTCCACGTGTTTAGACTCAGTCCTTTCTTGCTTTGCCATTGCTTGCCTTCTTTGAAATTCTTGTAAAAGTTTTCCTTCTATGTAATCCATATTGAGATTTGCATCGTCCATTGCTTCCAAAGAGCTCACCAGACTATCATAACTTGAATCTAGTGAAGCTAATGTGATATACACTTTTTGCGTTTGAGAATGTTCAATTTCACGTTCTGACATCTCAGTAAACAGTCTGTTTATTTCCAACAAATGCTCTGACATGGTTGTATCTCCAGATAAGCGCATCTGATACAATCTTCTGGCAAGATATATTTTAGAACTGGCAGTCTTTTTCACATGAATATTTCTTAAAGTTTCCCAGGTTTCCTTTGCCGTTGTTGCATCACGCACGTGCAGTAATTGAGAATCATCAATAGCAAGAACAATTAACGCCTTTGCCCTCTCATCCAGCCTTCTTCAATCTGCTGGAATAGGCACTCCGGCGGGTGGGTCTTCTGCGATAGCTTTCCACAGGTCTTCTTTCATTAGAAAAGCCTGCATTCTCTGTTTCCAAGTGCCATAATTTTTCCCTGTCAGCCTTTCCAAGGGAATCCCGGCCGATAACGTAACAGACATATTTTCGCTTTTCACAGTTCACCGCCTTTGTAATTGGAGCTTCTCACCTCTGTCCTTCAGTCAGTTATTCCCACGGCTCTCTCACAGCTTTCAGCTCAGCTTTCGGTTTCTCCGTCTTTCTGCTGTTTTACTCGCTGGTCTGCAGTTCTGGCTTTTCTCTGCCGCTTTTCTGCAATCCTCAGCACCAGGTAACCATCAGCACCAGGTAACCATCCTCTGCTACCACTTGTTGGATGTTGTATCTGGCGCAAGCAGATGCCCAGGATGCAGAACAGTATAGTGACAGGCTAGATGCCAGTTGAAGCAATGAGCCGGACAAGCAATAAGTTTTAAGAGTCACTGACAATATATCACAAGCTCTCTCTGTACAAACTCCTCGACCCCCACACTCACAAGTGTCTGCTGGCCCTCTATATAGATAAGGCCAGCTGCCCGAGCCTAGGTTGCTTAGCAACGTGTCCTTGAAGATGGCTCGAGCTCTGCCAACTTTCGCTTCTAAGTCACGTAGCTCACTTGTGGAAATTTAACCTCTGCTTTCTCGGTTTAATAGCCAACATTGGGAAGCCCCTTCCCCCATTCCCAATGTACACAAGTTCATAGGCAATGATCTTGGCTGGATCAGGAAACACTGAAAGAGAATTTAAAGCCTTCCTCTTCTCCCCCGAGATCCTCTGGCAGGGGATTCCCGCATCCTCTGCAAAGGTCAGGAGCCGGGCGGCAGGGAGGCAGACGGCAATGCTGGGGCTGGGGCTGGGGGACGACGGAGGCAGGATTTTTGGGAGCAGCTGCTAGAGGCAGGCAGGCGGGCAAGCAGGTGGGCGGAAGGGGTCACCTCCTTGCCTTTTCACTGACTGCGTTTCTTTTTGGGCCATTATTATTATTCGTTTCATTTCATGATTATTACTGAAAATAATTTTGTCGTATAGAGGAGGGGGTGTTAAAAAATTATCCGCTCAGGGTGTCAAATACACTAGGTACGCCACTGGTCACAGTCAGTTCCCTGGCTTGAGATTCCCCCTCCCTACTTTAGATTATCTGCTACTTACCCCTGCTAAACAGGAGAAGAGCAGCGTATGGAACTATTATTAATAATCATCATTATTAAGAACTCTTTGGGGAAGCCATTTTTTCATCTGCAACATTTCTTCTGTAGGTTTTGAAGCTAACTGAAATGGATCAAATGCTGCAATGCACTCCCGCCCCCTTATTTGCGAAGTACACTTACTTTGCCCTAACTAGTATTTTCTGTTACTTTATACCAGCAGAAAATACTGATACCAACAATAGAGTTGCCCACACTGGTGGTTGCTGATGCTGCAGGAGTCTAATAATACAAGAGAGAGCGTGTTCAGGTGGGTTTGTATAGATCTATTTTTAATAGGCCTTTTTGTAGAGATTAGGTCAGGCACTGGCACAGGATCTGAATTCCTGATTTTATGGATGAAACAGGAGATTATCTGGAGAATTTGGATCTCCCCTGCCCCTCCCCAGTGATACTTGCTGTGTCTCTCTGAGCTCCAGCCACTGACTCCATTTTCAGTCTACTGCCCAGAGTGCTAAAATGGGAGCTGCACAGAGCAAGTGGCAGTGGGTCAAAAGGCCGCAGGGAGATTATGGAAGCAGAGCCAGTAGGAAGAAGTGTAGTCAGGGCCGGCCCAATATATTTTGCTGCCTGAGGTTGAGGAGTAAGATGGCATCTCCCATTCCATATCCCAAAGCCAACCAGACTGGTCACTGAGTGGAATAAATGTCTAGTATGGATGTGGCCTTATTTCAGAATCAGCACTGGAGACAGATGAGCATCCTCTACCACCCCTGAGGGCAGCAGGATAGCTTAGGGGGGTGCAGAGCAGGCTGTGCAACACACACAGTTCTGTTCTCCAACAGTTCTCCATTGCTGCTCATCCCCCAGCATTTTGCCACCTTGGGCAGCTGCCTCTCTCTGCCTAATGGGAGGGTGGGTCCTGACTGTGGTGTGTGCTGCCTGAGGAGGAAAAGGGGCTGTGGGGCCTTCCAGCACTTAGAAACAGAGCTTGGAAAAGTTACTTTTTTTGAACTACAACTCCCATCAGCCCCAGCCAGCATGGCCACTGGATTGGGCTGATGGGAGTCGTAGTTCAAAAAAGTAACTTTTCCAAGCTCTGCTTAGAAATATACAAAGCTGCCTTATACCAGATCAGAGTATTGGTCCATCTAGCCCAGTATTGTGCACTCTCACTGGCAGTGGCTCTCCTGGATCTTAGATGGAGATCTTTCACATCCTCTGCTACTTGACCTTTTTAACTGGATTGGACCTGGGAGGTTTTGTGTGCAAAGTATGTTCTCTGCTACTGAGCTGCATTCCTGCCTGCTCTTTATTCTACCAAACCCCAATGATACACTCCAAAATTTCACCCTTCTCTCTGCTTCATCTACACACAAGGTATATATATATACAGTATATCAGCTCAACAGTACTTATGAGTATTGGGAAGGGCTCAGTCCCTCTCATTTATTTTGTGCAGCCTTTAATGTTGCCCTTCTATATATTTTTTTTGCTGTCTTGAATTTATTGCCGCTAATCCTTTCATAAAGAGGTCATTTTAGAACTGAAATAAAGTAAAGTCGCAGACATGAATAGTGCTTCAGGACAAGCTTTGGGCTCATGCGCTCCCTCTCTACTCCTCTGGCGCAATTGCAAGGAAGCGATCGGAAGCATTCGCTTCCAATTTCAACTAACTGCAGTTTGCCATTATGTTCAAACAGGAAACTGTGGTTAGTTTTGATTATTGTTTATATCAGGATTGTAAAACATGGTTTGTAGTTGGTTTGTTCAAACAAGCCATAGTTAAAACTAACCACAGTATATCCCAGTTTGGACATAATGGCATAACTGAAAACAGGAAGTAAATGCTTTCAGTCTTCTCATGGCCAAGCTAGAGGAGCAGAGAAAACATCAGCCTGAGGCTCACTCAGGCTCACTTCTGTAGTGCTAAACCTCAGTGGGTGCATGGCCGGCGTTTTGGTGGCTGTTGGCCAGAACCGGCTGCAACCTTGCCATGTAGAGGAGCCCCTGGAGACCAGAGACCTGATGGCTTACCCCCAGAACATCATTGTGCCACCAGACGGCCTCTTTCTCAAGGAGGTGGAGTATTGCAAAGTCGTCTTGGAGACTGAGAAACAACAAAGGTGGAAGGGTAGCCTCGTTGAATGCACCATGGCTTATGACAGGACTCTCTTCCAAGTTGTTGGAACAGAGCGGGGCAGAGGGTAAGTGGGGAAGTGTGATGGAATTTGCTGTGTTGGTATATGTATTTGTTAATAATTTGTATTAAGTATGAATTTATTTGTATTATGGCTTCATTGTGTACGTTTTATAATGCTTCTTGTGTTCTTTTTTCTCTTGTACACTGCTTAGAGATATTTTTATATATTAAGCGGTATAGAAATAGTCTAAATAAATAAACCAGGGATGGCTACTCCAGGCCCACAGTGACAGGGGTAGGCATGGCTGGGCACTGGCCAAGAGCCCCTCACTACCCGCCCAGCATGCCCTGCCAGCCAATCACTTACCTCATCCCCCCGTAGGGCCCCAGATGCATTTTAATGGTGGGCAGGTGGCAGTACAGGTGGTAGCCACCTGGCATGTTAAATTATCCAAATTAGAATGACTGGCCAGAATATTTAAGAGTAAGAATCAGGGCTAGTGTCAGCACCTTGTACGCTTGGGCTTTCAGGCCCCAGTAAACCAGCAATGCCCACAGGCACTTATACCTTCCCTGGGCCCCTCACTAGGCAGCTGGTGGTTTCAAGCCACCATTTTACATTTTCCACACTGTCTCAGAGCAATACTATCTCAGGCCCTTCAGGGCCCTGTGTGACATTTGAGGTGGTGGCCACCAATGTCAAGTGGAGGGGTGACTGTCTGGCATGTATCAGAGGGGTCCATAGGTATAGGACACAGAGGCCCCCCTCAAGTGTGGAGCCAGACCTGGTAAGAATTATACACACCCACCCAACCCTTGATTGTGTTTCTGTTTGAGTCACTGTTCTGAGTATGCCTCCTGTGAGGCTGGATAATTCTTCTGAGTCTCTGCAATGGGAGTGATTGAAAGAACTTATTCAACCAATGCAGAGATATAGCTCCCTCTGCCAATGCAGGCTGATTGAAAGGAGGGAAGTCCAGAACAGTAAGTCATAAAGAGATGCAGTGGGTAGCCTCCTCTGTTGGTGGCAACTTTGGACTCACAGAAGCATTTCCTTGTTTAACTCATTCACTTTTAGCGGTATTCTCACAATACACTTTGGGAATTACTATACTAGAGAGTAAAAGGAATGGGGGGGGGAGAGACAATAGGAAGCTTTAAGAATTAAATTTGTTCTTCATCAGCAAAGTGTTTTGTTTTCCTCCATTAAGTTGCCAGCAGCCTTTCTTGGCTTTTAATATCTTATTTATTGCAACTTTTGTAGGAGCTTGTTTCCCTCTTTCTGTTTCCTGTTGTAAGGAATCTTTGAAGCTTTGCTTGCATACGGACCTCTTAACATTGCACTTCAGCCCATTTCTGTTGTAGTTCTGACTTGGGACAAATGGCCGCAGCATTCTGAGCTGCTTTGCACTTGACATGGCAATTGTTTCTGATGCAGCTCCGCTTGCATTTTCAGCAGTAAACATGCAAGACCTGGGGAGGGAGCCTGTGGCCCTCTGCTGTTGCTGCTACAACTCCCATCATCCCTGACCATTTCCTATGCAGGCTGAGAATGATGGGAATTGGAGTCCAATAACATCTGGAGGGCCAGAGGTTCCCTGCTACTGATGTAAGATGTGGGAAGAGCAGATGTACACCTCCCTAAGTGCTTGGGGGCACATACCAGGGAGCCCTAACTGCAGTGGCGGCTGGTGGTTCCATGTCAGTGGGGCAGTGGAATCCCCTCTGCGTTTTAGTCTGAACTTTCAAGCTCCTTGAAAGTTCAGACTAAAACCTGGAGCAGATTCCACTGCCGCCAGTCACCAATGCCTAATTGGCTGTGATGCCCCAGTGCCTACAATCTGTTATACAAGAGATAGACACCGTGATTGGCTGGAATACTGTCACAGCTTTGTTATGTACAGTTTTAGGAGGTTTAACTGGGATCAACTAATGGGAAGGGGGAGCCTGTTTCGCACCCTCCTACCCCTGAGGAATGCCATGATTGTCCCTCTGGTCCTAAGCCTAAGCACCTGTAGATAGGGATTTGAAGGCCCAGAAAATACCCGGAAAACATCAGGGGGGAAATGGTTTTTTTCCTAAGCCTTTTTTGTTTTTTTGTGAAAAATTGGAAAAATTGAAACAAATGAAGAAAGATGGATTATGGAATGTTTTATTTTAGCATGATGAATGAAATGTTTCATTGAATCTTGGTCCCCCCTTTTTCTCAGTTCTTTATATGGGAGTGGGTGCTTTATGTCTGCTTGACACTGTGGAGGACTAAATAATTAACACTGTGGAGACATAAATAATTTTCTTTGTTATTAATGTTGATGGTTTCTTCTGTATGTTTTTAAATTGTTTTTTGCCTGCTCCTCATAAACTGGCAAAATGAACGAGGTTCCTTACAGTTCAGGTGTTCCTTACAGTTCAGGATCTTATAGATCCATTTGTTGGGGGGGGAAGTGAATTTAATTTGTAATAATTGTTTGAATAAAATGTACTTTTAATATACCAAATGTGATAATTTTAAGCCAAACCAACTTGTATATAATTACATTTGATGTTCCTGAAGTAACAAAGTGACTTTCAGTCTGTAAAAAGTGCTAATATTGCATTTTTTCAATTTTTCCAAAAATGTCCGTTTTTTTTGGGGGGGGTGACATGGTTTTTTTCCATGGCTTCAAAATTTCCGGAAATGTTACATCTCTACCTCTAGTAAAGCTTTACTTAGCCTTACTATGGTTGAGCTGAGACCAGGTCACATTGTCAGCAGTAAACCAGATCAGCTGGTTTTTCCTACCCTGCTGTACTGCATGGCTGCTGAGTACAGACACCTCTCCAGCTCAGAGGAAAGCACCTCCTATCCCTTTGTTAAGGCATTAGGACTGGAGCAGAACTTCCCACTTATGGGCCTTACAACTCCCTCTCCCCACCCCCGGGTATTGTCCCATTTTGTTGGCCATCTAACAGGAAACACCAGTCAAGGGTTTTAATAGTCTTGCCAAGAAATCTCATGACAGAGCTGAAGTCCCAACCCACGTGAGATTTTCCCACCCTCCCAATCTGGCAGTGGCCATGACCTCCCAGCCATGATGAGACCGGGCTCAGGAGACAGACTGCAACATGCCACAGTATACATTTTCTCAGTAGTCTTGACAACAGCTCTGTAAGGTAGGCCACTATGTTATTACTTGCATATTGCAGATGTGAGCCAAAAGATTTAGTGACTTCCCTAAAATCTACCTAATAAATAGCCAGGGTTGAGAAGAGATTTGAACTGAAGACTTCACTGCTCGCTACTACAGTACAGTTAAGTGGGAAGCTATTCAGAGCCTGGATGCAAACTCTACAGCCATTCATCAGTTGGGGTGGGGTCACACATCAAAGAAAGAGCCTTGATGTTTGAAAATTGCTTCACTCTTAAGCAGGAAGGAGGCAGAGGCAGCGGCAGGGCTGGCCCATGACATTTTAGTGCTTGAGTCAAAGGACAAGATGACACCTTCCTCCTGTTCTATGTATGCAGGGCCAGCCCAAATCATTTGGGTGCTTGAGGTAGAGCAGCAAATGTTGGTGTTCTCCTTCCAACTCAAGGCGCACGGTACCTGTTTGATGAATGCCAGAGACTGCAGTAGGTTAACAGGAACTCTCTTATTGTGAGCTCTTAGAGTTTCAAAGACATACACTTCATAGTTGGCAGTGGCATCACTAGGGTTGGTGTCACCCGGTGTGGTAACTCATGGTGTCACCCCCATGGACCTCCTCCTGTACCAGACCTAGGGTGCCTAGGGACGGGGCGGCTCTGGGTGACACCCCCCTCTCATGGTGTCACCCTGGTGCGGTCCGCACTCCCCGCACCTGGCTACTGATGCCGCTGAGTAAACCCATTGAAGTTTAACAGGCACAACTACCTGTAGGCCATTAATTTCAGTGGGCCTACTCCAAACAGGGCTTCACTGGAGACAACTCACAGGATTCAACTAAATCCTACTCACAGCATACACTCTGAAGTTAATGCATCTAAGTTGGCCATGTCTACTAACTTCAATAGGTCTACTCTGAATAGGCCTAGCATGGAATATAATCCATGGTGTGTACGCTGCCCCCTCCAGCCATTCTTGCCAGTACCTTTCAAGCACCTTCCCACCCTTGATGCCACCCCAATCCCAACATGGTGTAGTGGTTAGAGCGCCAGACTGGGACCTGGGCAACCAGGGTTCAAATCCCCACTGGCCCATGAAGCTCACTGGGTTACCTTGAGCCTGTCACTGGCTCTCAGGCTAACCTACCTCACAGGGTTGTCCTGAGAATAAAACGGAGAGGGAGAAGACCCGCGTAGGCCTCCTTGGAGTAAAGGTGGGATAGAAATGTAATAAAGAGATAAATAAAAAAACAAAGAAATATGTACCCTCCGCAAAGCCTCCTTGGCGGCGGCGAGCTGCCCCTTGAGAGCTTTCCTATGGAACTCCTGCAGGTTCTCGAAATACTTGTCCTCCTCGTCCTGGTCGTGGGCGAAGAGCGAGTTCAGCAGCGCTTTCCGGGCGTACACCTCCAAGGCCCAGCCCAGGTACCTCTCCAAGCAGCGGCACAGTGCCTCCAGCTGTGCCTTGGCCAGCACTGGACTGCTGGGGAAGAGCAGCGCCCACAGGCCGCTGTAGCCGCCCAGGGCCAGGGGCAGGGCTGGGAAGCAAAGCTCCAGCGGTGGGTTCAAGGCCACCAGCTGCCGGTGGACGCCCTGCAAGGCCTGCGGGGAGTACAAGCTGGCCCAGCTCATCTGCTGTGAGTCGCTGCTGCTGCTGCCCGCTGCTTGCTCCTCCTGCAAGATCCGGTTGTGACAGGTCGTCACTGCGAACTTGCTCTCGACGCCATTCGCGCCCTTTCCTCACAGCGCTCATGCCTCACTCATGTGTTAGCGCGCTAAGCGTGCACCGCACAAGCAAGGCAGCTCTCCGCCGTCCGCCTGCTCTGCTTCCTGGTGCCTAGGGGCGGGGCGGCTCTGGGTGACACCCCCCTCTCATGGTGCACTCCCCGCACCCGGCTAGTGACGCCGCTGATAGTTGGAAGGATAAGCGTCCACCATCCATTACTTAATGGTCTGAAGATCTTACTGCCCTGCCTGCATTTGAATGCATATCTTATAAATGTTAATCTTGTTTAGATATCTAGTTGGACATCTAGACTGCCTATATTAATATACATACACACTTGAATTGGTGGGTGATTCTTATTGTTAATATAAGCTGATGTTGCTTCTTTTTTGTTTCTGTTATAGTTGCTGGCTTTTAGGAGGAAGGCAGGATATAAATTAAATAAATACCCCCCAATACCCCAGTAACACTTTTATTGCCTAAAAGTGGTCACGTAACAACCCTAACAAATTCACGAAAGTGGAACTTCCTTGCGCTTCAGCCCTTCAGTTCTAGGTTATATCCACACCATACATTTAAAACACATTTCTCCCCCCCCCCAAAAAAATCCAGGGAACTGTAGTTTGTGCTGGGAATTATAGCTCTGTTAGATGCAAACTACAATTCCCAGAGTTCTTTGGGCAGGGGAAGCCATGTGCTTTAAGTGTATACTGTGGATGTGACCCTAGTTTTGCTTCCTATGCCATACCATGTAAGCCACTTGCAACATCAGCTGATGGGCAGGAGGGCGCGGTTTGATTCTGTGCTGTTCCGGTTGCCTGCTCCTGTCCCAAAGCAGCAAGATTTAACCCCTGCTCAACAGCTGACAAGCAGGAGTTCAATTGTGCTCAGTTTGGTTGTGCATGCCTGTTCCTTCCTAGGAACAGGTACACACAGGCAAAGGAAGCATCAGAAAAAAAGAAACAGAAGAGGGGCATGTATTGCTATTGTCTAACTGTATTATTTTAAACTGAGTTTGAATTATTTTAACTGTATGTATGAATGGTTTTAATACTGTAAATAGTTTAATTCGATTTTAATCTAGACTTTTGTATGTTTTTAATTATATGTGTGCTTTTATCTGGAAGCCGCTGTGAGTTCCAGTTTTGGAAAAAGGGCGGGGTAAAAATAATGATGATAAACAAACAAACAAACAAACAAACAAACAAATAAATAAATAAATAAAGCTGACAGACAGTCTTTTTCTGCATTGTTGTGCAGTGGAACAGTCCTTATCTGAGCCAATGTTTACATAAAGCAGTCTTCTTCCTGCCCGGGAGGGGGGAGAGAAACCTGCTTTATGCAGACATTGGGGCTGACAGGGACTGCTCTGTCTCACAGTGATGAACAAAAAACCCGGGTCCGCCTTCTTCTGCTCTTTGGAAGAGGGGCATGCATAAAATGAAAGCAGGCAAACCTATTTCCCCCCCTAGCAATGTCCCCTGGCACTGTGGGTTTCCAAGCTGGCTGTTGGGCACTTGGGAACCCCGTGCAAGGGATTTTGACAGGTGGGTTGTCCTGCCCACTTGTCAAAACTGGCCTGCAGGGATGGGGCCAGATAAAGATCCCTCCCACGGAGCCAAGAAGGTTCCTGACCCCTGATATAAAGCATTGCTTGTCTAGTCAGGATCACATTTCACCACAGCATCCAAGTCAAGTTGTTTCAGCACTTGAGGTAGAAAGTGTGAGATGTGCATCTTCCCATCTTTGGCATCTTACAACAATCATAAACTGAATAACTAACCATTTGCTGCCCTTTCATGATGCCCAAAGCAAGCTGCCTGCGGTGGCTGCCTCACTGCGCCTAACAGTAGGACCAGCCCTGAGGGGGTGGAACATCAGAATATTCCAAGAAGAGAAGCGTTGAGAGGAAAAGTCCAAAGTTTTCATTGTAATCATGCTTAGCATGTCTCTATATATCCCTTTCAGTGTTCAGAGCACTTAACTGGCTTTACAAAGCTGTTGAGCTTGTATTATCCTCATATTTGATTCAGGGACTGGCTCATTGCTGTCTCTCTGGGCCTCTTTGGGAAATGTGAATATGAAAGTCATAAAATAATTTCTATCCTGGTTTGCTGGAAGTACCCATTTCTTCACTTTCTCAACTCCTCTGATTTATATTCCATTTCATTAAGCAGACATTTTGTACTTGATGTGTTACTTGAGGAAGCTATTAGCGACTCCCTCACTGCTCAGTGTTATACAAGTTCCCTCTTCTTTAAAGAGTGCTGCGCTTCTCTCCGGCCCTGAGCGTTAACTGGCCCACATGTCATTTGTATGAGGTTCATCTGCCTTTGGTCTAAGCTTCTGATGAACTAATGTAATTTAAATTAAATGACTTGTAATTGTCTGTATGTGATGTAATTGAAAGGTGTGTCCACCGTAATGGAATGCGATGCACATTGTATGCTAGCATCACATAAGCACTCAATGAGTCATTTGAAGAATCAGTTGTGAAGAAGAAGTGGGGGAAAGGGAACTCCCTAGCAGTGTGGCTTCTCTGTGAGGTAGTTTCAGACATTTAAGTGTACGGCAGATGGCAATAACATGTCTGTTTTTATATCATAGCATAATAGAGGATGAAGGGAGCTGAGAAAGGAAGGAAGGACAGTGAAGCTGCTGCAGAAGTAATGTGATCAAGGGGAATAGACTGAGTGCAAGCTTTCATTTGGATCACATGGGGTGGGGTGGGGAGAAGCTTTTTGCAAATAGAAACTAGAAGAGAGCCAGTTCTTATGCTTGGACAAGGGTGTGGTTAGGGAGATAATGGGGTGCGGGGTGCATAATTTCACTGTGCTTCAAGGCAAGATCTACCTGCCAGTGCCCTGCCTTTGGGTCCATCCAACCTATTGTGTGTATCCTGTTTGTGTACATGATCAGAATTCTCTGCCACAGGGACTTGTATGAATGAGACACACTTCTTCAAACTTTGTTTTTGTAAATGAAAACTACACCAGTGTGGTAGAATGGTTAGAGGTTAGGACATGGGAAACCAGGGTTCAAATCCCTGCTCAGCCATGAAGCTCACTGGGTGACCTTGGGCCAGTCACTGCCTCTCAGCCTAACCTACCTCATAGGGTTGTTGTGAGGATAAAATCAGGGGGGACCGACCATATTTCTACACCACCCTGAGTTCCTTGGAGGAAAAGTGGAATATAACTGTAATAATAAATAAATAAATAAATAACTATATTGGAGAATTTAGCTATCCTGTGTCCCAGTCGTTATATAGCATCTCACCCTTTTCACAGAATAATATTTATTTAGAAAAGCCAGTACAGGAAACACTTTAGTATATATATCATGCATATAGTGTTTCTTTTGTTCAGAGAAAAATTGCAAATACTTAAGTTCTTACAGGGAGACCCCAGGGATGTTAGTTTCAGTGTAGTAACCTTTTCAGTCAATGACATCATTGGTACCTTTTCCAGAAAGTATGAAGACACCTGGCCTCCTGGCTGCCCCTTTTCCTCTCTCAATGCAGTTTTTGCAGCTTCTCTCCCCACCCGCATTTCATTATGTAGACCATTGCTTCGGGAAGGTTCATTTTTCTTGGGTAAATTGCTGTCATTCCATATGTTTTGGTTTTGGAGTGAAAATCCAAGAGAGATACTTTGAGCAATTTAACTGCTGCATTCCACATTTTGAAGGATCACTGCTGTTTCCAGGGTGTCTTTTGGGGGAGTCCGTAAACCTTCTTACTAGGGTGTATACTCCATTGAACTAGGTGGGATTTACTTTTGGGGAAATATACACAGGAGACTGTGTACACATTATTGGCTGAAAATGCAGTGAGGTTCTTTTTCTCAATTTGGGTCAATTTGGTTTGGGGGAAAACCCATCCAAATGCAATATTCCATAGAGACAGAATAGATACAGGATAGATATGGAGTGTGGCTACTGTAATGTGTACACTGCTTCCCGAACCAGTGATGCAAGTGCATTGGATGCAGAGTAGACAGGAGTGTGTACACAGCCAGCATCAGACTGCAAGGCTGTGCTCATATACGCACATCTATTTGAGAGTACAGCATAATTAGTTACAAGTAAACAGGCAGCAAGTAGTTCATAAAAGATGTAGAGGAAGGAGTGGAGGGGATACTTATCAAATTTCCACATGACACCAAACAGGGTGGCAGCGGCAGGGGTGCCACTATACCCTGCCTAGTGGGTCTGGGGCCCTGTGCCACTTTCTTCAATAGAAGTGCCACAGTCATTCACAGCAGTGTAAAGCTCTCCTGCTGTTGGATTCCAGCTTGGCCGCTCTTACTGGGGAAACCAATGTGGGTGCCCCAGAAAGTGCTGCCCTTGGGCTGGCCACTGGTATACAGAGAGCTTTGCACTGCACTTTTAAAGAAAAATAGACCCCTCGTCTATACAGCAAAATAAGGTAAGCAGCACAGCCTCATTTCCCCTCAGCAACAGGGAAGGAGACAAGCAGAGCAGCCAGAGGGGGATGAGGAGGCTCTTCAAATCTGTCAGTGCCTCTGCTGGCTGGGATTCCAGATAATCTTAACAGGTCGGGGAACTGGGCCAAACTCGACAGAGATAAACGTGAAGGTCTGCATTTAGTTAGGAACCAGATGCACAAATATAGGATGAGTGACATCTGGTTTGACAGCAGTCCATGTCAAAAGGATCTAGGGGTTTTATAGGCTGTAAGATAAACAAGCAGTGCAGTGCGATGGCTTAAATGGCCAATGTAATTCTAGGTTGCACCAACAGAAGTGAAATGTCCAGAATCTAAAAAGTAATAGTGCCACTTTATCCTGCTTTGGTCAGGTCTCATCTCGAGTCCGGAGTGCTTGATGTGGAATGGGGGGCTCCTCTGGCTTACCAGCAGCAGTCACAGCCATTTACTGGAGGAGGAGCAAGGCAGTGGGAGGTTGATACTGTACAGGTGCATTGGCGGAAATGCCAGATTGGCTCCATCAAGATGCCCACACAGTGCTGGCCTCTGTCCTGCCTCCCCTTCTCCTTTCTGGTGAGCAGCAGTAACTCCACTGCTGAAATGCCAGGCGCGCTGCCCCCAGGCACCACAATTTAAAAAGAATGTTGAGAAATGGGAATGCATCTGAGAATGGTAAGGAAGATGGTGAAGGCCCTGGAGACCAAACCTTATGAGGAAAGGTTGAAGGGGTTGAATATGCTTTGCCTGGAAAAGAGACTCATTTGAAGGATTGTCACGTAGATGATGGAGCAAATTTGTTTTTTTCTTGCTGCAGAGGATTTATAAGTGAAAGATTCAGGCTAAAAATTAGGGGAAACTTCTGACAGTATGACAGTGGAACAGATGGTGAACTCTCCTTCCTGAGTGTTTTTTAAGCAGAGGCTCAGTGGCCACCTACGAGGGGTGCTGAAGTAGGGGATTTCCTGCATTGGCAGGGGATTAGACTAGTCTTTGGGGTACCTTCCAACTGTATGGTTCTAGGTATAGGATTGGGCTGAAGAGGCACAAGCCTGACCCCTCTGAGAGCCACATGATTAGGTTAGGATAGCAAGTCTCCTTTCATGGGCATAATGCAGATTGTTTCTGCCTTGTGTTTGGGATGCTAATTGAAAACTGCACTGTGCCAATTCAAGGCATTTGCATTGCACAGCTGTGCGTGTCTGGCTGCACTGGTGCAGCTGTACAGCTCAAGGCCAAAAGGGAATAAGCAGTTTTTGGTTTTTTTAAAATCTTCATAAAATGAGATTCCATTCCAACATGTTCATACATTGCCTCTCTTTCTAAGTAAGAGGTCTGAAGAATAGTTGCTCCTGAATAGGGCATAATAGCCATTGACAGTCAGTCCATTAGTATAATTTATGTATTCATAAAAAATTATAATAGACACTTATTCCTAATAAGTAATGGTAATAATGGAGCAAGTCAGCTATTTGTCACTCCTAATAAATCACTCTTCCCAGATTCACAACATTCAATTTTTGTTCTGGCCATTTGAGGCATAGTGATTCATTGGCAGAAGTTTCACCAGTTCCCTAATCACCGGCATCTCCTAATTGCAAAGTCCGAGAAATCATTCTCCCTTTACTACTATATGGTAATTTGTAAATCATTAGTCATAATGCTTCGATTTTATTTCTAAAAGCTACTTTTTTTCCTGCAGTGACCATGAACTGATTAAGAATTTTAACTAGAGATGAAGAATGGAAGGAAGTTGATAGTCTGGTATAATCCTATACCACTTCTCAGAGAGTAAGGGCTCATCTACACAGTGGTTTAGTGTGTGTTTGGTGCTACTCACATCCCCTTTTAATTTGCATGGTTCAAATGATGTTACTGGCAAACAAGCTAGCATGCCATTTCCCCCGTGTAAATCCGTACTAACCCAATCCTCTGATAATATGAAAAGGGAAGGAAAAAACTTCTTCACTCTGTTATTTCTAGCACTTGAAGACGCTTTGCTCTGTTGCTTGTAGGTGGGTGTGTCAATCATTCCCCTCTCCATGCCCACTCCCGCCTCCTCCCTTCATTCATTTTGTTTCCTGAGGGCTGAAGAGCAACTTCCGGCTGCTCTCCCCCATTCTGCTAGCATTTTTATGTTGCTGCAAACGGTGCCTTTATTTTCTTTTCCCCCTAACTTGTGCGCAAAAGCATAACACTGCTCAAACAAAGATTTGTATTTCAGCTGTATTGTACCAGTGAAAATACAAATAACCGCACTTCCGGTTTTTTTTTTTTAATGAAACTAACTGGTAAAACAAACTGAGTATGTTTGGTTGCCACGTAACCAGAGTGAGTGGAAATGTTAAATTAGAGGGTGTGGTCATTAGGAAACTGCATGATTGATCCTTCCCCTCAGTGTGACTAGAAAATACATGTTTGCAGCTGGCATTGAGACCTTACTGTGGATGGTGCAAATAGAAAACAGAAGTAAAAACAGTGTCTTTAGTATGATGTAATGCTCCCATGTGGATGTGATATACACGAAATATGTTGCTTTTGCAGAATGATTTATAACTTTGTCTAAGGCCATAGTTAAAATAGCTTTTCATGCAGTGCTTCATAGAAATGTGCCTTTGTGTAAGATTGTAGTTAGAAGCTGCTAGAAAAGACACATAAAAATGTAGTTAAGTAGTGAAACTAGAAGGCAAGCTAAAAATAGATGTCCTAGACAGCTTGTGGTTAGGTTCTGCTTCGCTTGAATAACCTCAGAGGGGTTTTTGCTTGAAGGAGATTTCTACTCTGACAAACATAGAAAGGGGATTTTTCTTTGAGTGACGTAAGGAGGGGAAAACCAAGGGAGGAGGAGATATACAAAATATGGATAAAAATAAATATGAGGATGGGGGATCTGAATTATGAGTAATGGGAGATGTCAACAGGGGCGGGACTTCATGTGACATGAATAGGCGGCACGGATAGGCTGTAAACCCTGAAGTACTCGACCAATGAGGAAACAGGGGAGGGAACCAAAGCATCGGGTTTTAGGATAAAAGGACTGTACCAATGTCACTTGGGTGTGCCTACCTTGTGGTGGACACCCGTTCTTGCAAGACCGTATAATAAACATGTTAATGCTGCTTCACTAAAAATCTTGTTGTGAATCTCTCTAGAACCGTTGTTTCTTACATGGATAAACCCTAAATCCCATTGAACTCAGTTCCTTACTTCTGAGTAGACTATAGGATTGCACTGTAAAAGTGTAATCTTAACCATGTCTACTCAGAAGTAGGTCCCACTGTATTCTTATGGACCAAGGCTTCAGTCTTCAACACACTTATCTAGAAATAAGCCCCATTGAATTCTGCAGGACTTACTTCTGAGTAGATATGCATAGGATTGTAAAGTTACTTTCTAGTATGTGAATTTAAGTGGCCTATGGCTAAAAGCAAATAAAGTGTTGTTGTATGTGAATTTAGTAGGGATAGGATCCATTAGCTGCTGCCATTTCAAAAGCATTCTGTTGACCTAACAGGCTGGCATAGATTTGAGTTCATTCTGTATCCACTAGCTGCTACCGATCCGTTTTTTTTCTCTCCTTGGAAAAAATATAGATATTTTTTAAAGAAAATATTGATATTTTTAAGGAAGTGTCAACATTTCCTTTAAAATATAGGTATTTTGAAGAAAATATTGATATTTTAAAAGGAAATATTAATAAATTATTATTCTTACCATCAATGTTTTATAGGTGGATTATTTTTTTTAAAAAAGTAGCTGCAGAAATTCACTACATTAAAACCCAATCCTCAGCAATTGAGAATCAGTGGTACCAAATCTGAATTGGGCGGAATTCTAGCACATCCCTAGTGTTTAGAATTGCATGATCCTGTGCAATCATTCTTTGCATAGAATATTTCCATAATGGCATTTAAACGCACATTTTAGCCCATTAAAAGTATCCATTTCATACGGATAACTTTTTAACTGATTCTTGGTAAATTGCTAGGATAGATAAAGAATATTACTTTGAACAGTTATAACAGTTTCATAGATTCTCAGATCCATTCCACTAATCCTGTATTTCTTTCAACTATTCATTGTAACTCTCAATGTCCATTAACAATTAAATGGTAAAGTTCTTCTTAATGTTAGGATGTTCCCCAAATAGTGTAGAGATGGGGGTCAACATTGCCCCCCTTATCCATGAAAACACATTATTTTCATGTTCTTTTCCTTGTTCGGTGGTCGACAGAGCCTCTCAGTTCCATTCATCCTTTGCAACCCATGAAATTGGTTGGATTCAGCAACAACTGAGGCCTTGTAGTGAAAGGAGGCTAATGGAGAAATCTTGCCTGCCAATTATAGCTGGCAAATCAGATACACATTATGCAATCTGAACCACTGAGTACACACCAAACTATACACAACATTTTTATTTTGGAGAAAAAGCAGACATGGGGCCCTGATCCAGACCAAAACATGTTCCCAATCCCAGTTGGGACCCTGTGCTGGTTTTCAGCTGAAAATTACCCCTTACTGGCTGCTATTTGCCCCCGAAGGTGCTGTTTACACTTTTAAGGGACTGATGGCAGCCAGAAAGGGGCTCTTTTTGGCAGAAAACTGGCATGAGGTCCTGTTAGAGATCTGGGCCCTGTGGCTGCTTTTGCTTGAGAATAAAAGCAGCCAAGTTAAGCATACTTAAAAAAAACACAAATAACCTGCATATAGGTGGGTGTATAGATGTTGAAAAAGAAAATCTGGGAGATGACAGGACAATTCCCTGCATGTTTACACTCAGCAGCCCCAGTGTGTTCAATGCGGCCTCTCATAAGTGTGCTGGCTATTGCAGCCTAACAGAGCACTCTGAAGTGGAGCCCCCTTTCCTGGTAGTGCTTCCCTCTGCCATTGGAGGCACCAAAGCCCCAGCAGAACCCCCACCAGCCATCAGCACTGGGTGAGTTGGGTTACCCTTTTTCCCACTGTCTAAAAAAGGCACTTACAGAGCAGTTTTCACAGTAAAAGGATTTCAATAGCATAGTGGCTCCTAGGGAGAGCTGTGAATCACGATGGCCCCAGTGTAAATGTCACTTGAGGCCTCTGTCTGTGATATGATGAGGATAATGTTGAACTACCCGGAAGGGGAGTCATAAGAATTCCTGACACAATGTACACGTAGCACTTTGAGCACTCAGAAAGTGCTGTTAATAATATGACGTATTTCTTTGAGATAAAAGTAACAGCAACTCGACTGATGAATTGGACTTAAGCTGGGGGTAGGGGGAAGTCACCTAAATAGAGTCCCTGATAGAAGATGTTTGCCAACACTGTAGCTATTTTCTGCCTGTCCTAGATGATGGAGATAAGGGATGTTGTATACACAACTGCCGGAAGAAGGTGTAAAGAATAAGCACGCTGTGTTGGGGTAATCTGACATGTCCTCTCTAGCTATGAATCCTGAATAGCCTTGTCTCACCCTCTTTGAGTCATACCCCTGTCGGAACAGGGAACAGTCAGAACTGTGATGTCAGAACAGATCCAAAACACTGTACAACAAAAAACAGCATTGCACACCCCGCACTTTCCTGACCAGGGAGACATTACAGGGGCAGAGTGACCTGTGTTTGGTTTCCTTTTGAGGAGAGAGCACTGAAGATATATTTTTTTTTGGGGGGGGGTTAATATCAGCTCTATGTGCACATATACAAGTAGAGCATAAGTGGGGGTAAGCAAGATCAGGCAGAAAATTTGTTATCCCACCTTAGATCCTCAGCAGGGGCCCCCACAACCACAAGGAGCTTCAGCCTCATCCAGCTCTCAGGCTCAGCGTTCTTTTTGTCTCTGTGTTCCAAAGTGTTGCATTCCACATGCATGTCTTACTTCAGGCCTCTTCCCCTTAGCCAGGGAGGGTGTCATCTTCTCCAGGCTGTGAGGGCTAGGCCATTCAAGCACCAAGAGAGGAGAAATGAGGGGAGAAATTAGACTCAGTTCATATTTAAAGGTGAGCCTACCAAGTTCACACTTTCTGAAACAATATGCAAACCTCAACACAGACATCCTTTGAAATGTGCACTTCTCCAAACTTTGTGATGCGGTTCTCCCGCTAAGTAATTCATCCAAAAATGTGTGGGCTAGGGTAAAGTGTGCATAGAAATGCATATATTAGTGAAAATAACATAGAAAAATGCATTATATTAGGGAAAATTGTATTGCAAATGTGTGCATTAGGCAAAATTGCAAACAAGAATGTGTATATTAGGAGAAATTCGTACTAAATTTTCATGAGGCCTTTTTTAAAAAAATTGCAAACTGATGTGGAAATGTGGAGAACTGAACTGAGGATTGAAAAAAAAGAGAAATGGAGAAGACCCTTAATGGACAGATTTGCCCATCCCTACTCCCAACCAACCATTCTGGGTGATGAATGTAACAAAAGAATAGTCAGCCAGAACCTGAAACAATATCAAAGGGACATACCATATATCATGTTATTAAGATTCATACCCTTCCTTGACCCCAAAATAGTCTTTAGAGACCCTGTGACCCCAGGAAGTGAAGTGCAGTCGATGGCTACTAGGGAGAGGACCTGTTCAGTGGTAGCATCCAGGTAATGGAATACCCTCCCCAGAGAGGATCACCTGGCACCTTCCTTATATTTTTTTGGTGCCAAGTAAAGACTTGTTTGTTTTCCCAGGCTCTTCACAGTATTTAAGACCTGCTGTGTACTTTTACTAGTGTTGTGTATTTTACACTGTTTTACTTGCTGAAATGTTTATATTGCTTTGTATTGTTTTGTTATTGTATTTTTATGTCTTATTGTTGCATGCCATCCACCAAGACCACTGTTCTTGGGCAGCATACAAATATGGCAGCTAAATAAATAATTATCACTTGCTTGTGTGAAAGAATAAGACTAGGGCAAGCAAGGAGGCAAAGGTGTGAAACAAGAAGATTGGTTCAGACATGCAAAATCAACATAAGGAATCCAGTCTTTAGGCTAGGGTTACGCAGCAAAGAAAAAATAGTGGGAGATTCCATGGACCAAATGAAAAGAGAGAGGCTTGTTTTGGAAAGGGTTGCACTCTTCCCAAATATAACAAGGTTTACAATTTGTTGGTTTTTCTGAGTCCAGCTTTATCCCCACATTGACAAGCGTAGCCCAGGGTGCCTTTTTCCACCTTCAGCTGCTATACTAGCTGCCCCAACTCCTAAAAAGCAGAGACCTGGCTGTTACCATCTGTGCCTTAACAGCTTTGAGATTAAAAATTGTAATAAGTTTTCCTTGGGGGTGCCCATGAAGATGATTTGGAAACTATAATGAATACAGAATGCTCCTGGCTAACTGGTGCTGGGTGTAGGTCAGCAAGTTCATATTACACAGGTGTTCAAACAGCTACACAGGGCTCACAGTTCCAAGTGTTGGCTTTTAAAGCCCTAAAAGATCTGGGTCTTGGTTATCGCAGTGGCCATCTGTTCCATGATGATGATGATGATGATGATGATGATGATGATTTCATACACACACTTCACCATGAGGTTCCAGGGAAGGTTACAACAGTTTTAAAATACAATATTAAAATATAACAGATTACAGAACCTCCCCTGAGCAAGCCAATTTTTGATTTCATCAGAGGCCAAACTGGCCTCCACAAGAAACAGGGCCTTCTCAGTTGCTACCCCGGAGCTGTGGCTCTACTATGGGCTGCACATTTGGCTCTGTCTGTTCTGGCATTTCACAGGCAAGTTAAAACAGCTTTCTTTTTATATGTTTTCAGTTGCTAGTTTAGGTTCCATTCTTGTTCCTGATTTTCCTGATTTTTGTCATTGTTCATGGTTTTATTTCAATTGTTTTAAATTGTTCTCTTACTGTCTTGATTTATTTGTCTGTGACCTGCCTTTAAAGTTTTTTTTGGGGTGTGTGTGTGTTAAAATAAAAAAAAATAAGCCTGGATAATTGCTTTCTCTGGAAAGTAAGTTCTGGCTGAGTGGCTAGAGTAGGCCAAAAAGCTACATAATTGTGTTCCAGGTTTTTTTATTATTATTAATTTAGGGTTTTTTATGATTCCAGACGTGCCCTTCCACACGCCTCCTTAAAATGAAATTCAGGGGCATGTAGACTGGAGGTTTTTAATGTTTATTTTTCTTCATTTATCAGTATTACACTTATATGCCACTTTTCATCCAAGGGCTCAAGGTGGCATATATAGCGCTCTTCCTGCTGCCGTTGTTCACACAGAAATCCTGTGAGGTAAGTTAGACTGAGTCCAAGGTCACCCAGTGAGTTTTGTAGCTGAGTGGTGATTTTCACCCTAGTCTCCCAAGTCTTAGTCCAAGATCTGACAGGTTGAGAGAGTTTGGATTTGGCAGATCTTGGGCTTTCCGATCTGAGTTAGGGCTCACCTGGGGTGAACCTGGGGTAAAGTGTAAATCTTTCACCCTGGCTCAGCTGGGGCTCAGCCAGTGGAACTTAAACAGGCATAATTTACACCAGCGTAAGTCCCCCCAAAAGGAGCATTCTGGATAAATGGTTGGGGTGTGATGGGACAAGGAGAGACATACACCCTGTGCTTTTCTTGGTAATATATGAGGTGTCAGTACTCATGTCTTGATAAAGTGCCAGCACTAAATGGCTGCCATGGGCAGGAAAAAAAGAGGTGCTGGCACTCTGTACTGGTGAATACTGTCACAAAAAAGCACTGCTTACACATATTCCAAACCCTGTTCATCTCAGTCATGTGATCTAGGACCCACTCCTCAAAACTAAGACTCACACTCACCTGCTGGCTCAGCCAGCAGTAACCCCTCCCAGAGACATTTCGAATAGAGGTAAGCTATGCTAGTGTGAGTTACGTTGGCATTTGTTACACTGGCTTCCTATAGTTAAGACTGCATCTCATTCCACATTCTGGAAAGAAGGCCTCCTTGACCCTGCCTATGTAACCTCCTTGGCCACCCTGGCTGCCCCACCATGTCCAGGGGTCACCAGCTGCCATTGCAAAACTGTACTTGAAAAGAGAATTCCCGAGAGAACCTCATGCTGACACAGAGAAGGCTGACAATCCATTTGCCTGTGTTTTTAGTTTCAGTTGACGTTCATCAGTGGGCAGAGCCAATGCTGCTGTCCCCTCAGCCCTTGCCTAATTCAAAATATGCCCCCCATGAAAAATCAGTGGCTAGCTTTTAGCGAGAATCCCCATCATGCTTTTTTTGCAAGCAAGAAAGGCCACTAATATGGCTTTTACTGGCCTCTGTAATCACTGTGCTCTCTGTAATAAAAATATTACAGATAGCTGTGTTGCTAATGAAAGTTTTCCACAATAGATTATAAACGTATAATTTTATAGAAGAAAAAGAGTTTGGGAATGCATTGCTCTGAAATCCATGCTCATTTATTGTATCTATCAACTCTATGCCTATCCTCCAGCAAAGCAGAAATGCCAGCATAATCTTTAACTTTGTCATATAAATGGAGCAACAAATGATAAATAATAGATAAATGTTATAATCGCTTATAATATAGTTTCTTTCAGTTCCCTCACTCTAATAATTGCCATTCTGGGAAGCTGGCAGATTTTAAACCTTGCCCTTTCATTTTGTGCATGACATCTACCGAATTACTATTTTATCTCACACAAAATACGCAGAAGACAAATAAATGCAGGGGAAAAGGTTACAGAGAATCAAAGCAAGATTGAAATATATGGGCAAACAAGCTATAGAGATACAAATCGGATTCAAAAACTCTGTTTTCCCGACACCATCCACCAAAACAGCAATAGCAATATGTCAAAGGGTTTTTTGGTACCCGAGATTTCTCATAGTATCACTTTTGTTTTGTTCTGTAACTTAGATGTCAGATTTCATTTCTTTTTCTTTCACGTCTAGTCTTTTTTATGGCATTGATAGATACCTCCAGTTCTTTTAAAGTGCTCATTTTGCACTAAACAACAGGCAACTAGTATTTCTACCTTCCTCCACATGCAGTAAATTAGAGGAAAAGCCTTACCCACTGGGACATTACATTTAGTTTTTTTGGTATGCATGCTGCCTCTCTCTCTCTTATTATGTTTAAAGGGACACACCTATTTGAAGTTCTAAATTGGAAATTATGCAACCAAATGGCTTTATTTCCTCTTCATGCTCTCTTCTCCTGCAACTGATTTATGTCCTTGGTAACGCAAAAACGCTTGTATTAAAAAGTAATTCTGATGATATCATTCCATCAAAGTCTAGCATTAGTCTGTCTTGGATGATATTGGATGTTTCCTGAAACACATAATTCAATAATAATGATCAGACATTTCTTTCCTTACCCAAGAATCAGTAGTCAGTGTAAATAATTGTTTTCTGATCTGCTTTATCTTATGCTTCTTTTTTTCCCACTGAGGAAGTACAATTTATTTGCTCGTCACATTTGGATTCCACCCTTCCTGTAAGGCACTTTGGGTGTTGTACATTGGATTGTAGAAGGAAAAAGGAGGGCAGCCTCCGTCTTCACTTGGTGTTCTCTCAAAATGGAAAGGAACTCCTTCCTCTGGACAGAAGAAGTGCACATAGTCTCTGATGAAGCGTGTGACATACTTAAAAATGTATTAGGCAAGTGCAAGTGCATATATCAATGATTAAACCATTTTTCTAGCATTTTTGAGGTCTGCTTCTGTTTATTAATCTGTACATTGGATTATCCAATTTTATCCTTACAACAACCCTGTGAGGTAGGCTGGGCTGAGAGGTACTTACTAGTCCAAGATCACCCATTTCTCCTAAGGACTGGGCAGGAATTTGAAGTTCCTAGTCACTATACCACGCTAGGACCACATTCACACCATACATTTATTCCACTGTTAAGTCCACTCTCAACAGTTATGGCTTCCCCAAAAAATCCTGGGAAGGGTAGTTTGTGAAGGGTGTTAAGTAGGGTTGCCAGGTACAGGGCCTGAGACTGATCCTGTATCTTTAGGAGAAGAGAAAGTCAGCCAAGTGCAGGTGTTCTTGCAACACCGTAATGGGAAAAACCACAAGGTGGAATTCTCCCTTCCACTTGCACAACTTTTAAAGATACAGAAGACCTCTTAGAGGCCAGGCCTGGCAACCAAGAGGTCTTCTGTATCTTTAAAATAAATAATAATAATAATATTTTATTTTTAGGCCACCTATCTGGCCGAATAAACGGCCACTCTAGGTGGCGTACATAATTAAATTAAAATACAACATATATGAATTTATTTAGCTAGAATTTGACCATAAAAATATTAAGCACACAGTATAGAACAGTCTGTTTTGGCTGAAAATCTATCATTTTAATATGCTTTTATTACTTGTTCCAGAAGAATTCTTATGATGATTTGAGTATATTGTGTGTTTTCATTTAAATTTCGGTATTAAAAAAATAAACTAAAAAGTTGTGCAGGGCGAAGGGAGAATTCCACCTTGTGGTTTTTCTCATTACGGTGTTGCAAGAACACCTGCACTTGGCTGACTTTCTCTTCTCCTAAAGATACAGGATCAGTCTTAGGCCCTGAACCTGACAACCCTAGTCACTGCTAAGAGTACTTAGGATTCTATTGCCCTCACAAAG
The DNA here is from genome assembly GCF_030035675.1 of Rhineura floridana. NCBI lineage: Eukaryota > Metazoa > Chordata > Lepidosauria > Squamata > Rhineuridae > Rhineura > Rhineura floridana. The sequence goes on along the minus strand of NC_084486.1, from coordinate 29,256,097 downwards.
CTCCAATTCCCTGAGTTCTCTGGGATGAGGAATTGTAGCTCTGAGAAAAAAATAGGAGTCTCCTAACAACTCTCAGCACTCTTCACTAACTACCCTTCCCAGGATTCTTTTGGGGGAAGCCATGGCAGCTTAAAGTGGAATAAATGCATGGTGTGGATGTGACTTGGCTTTCAACAGAATACAAAAGCTGCAGGTAGCCAGGGGCATTGATAGGTACTTAAAACTGGACATATAAAATTTGCTCCTGTATTATATAGATGCAAATTCAGGCTGACTTTGAATGGGGGAAAAAAACCCAAACTGGCTCCTGCTGTCAGGCTTACTCTGAACTGTGTGGTGCCAACAGGATTTCCTGGGCCCTGGAAAACTAAGATGGTGAGTGATTAGGGTCTCACAACCTCTGTGCTTTGCAGACAGCAACCCTGCAAACACATTTTAAAAAAAGGTTAAGTTTAAAAAAGTTTTTTTTTAAAAAAAGAAGAGGGATGGGCAAGAGATCCAGGTCTAACAATGTCTCTGCAGGTGGTATGAATTATTTCAGCTGGAATCCTATGCATGCTGTCATGGGAGTAAGTGGCATGGAACCCAAGGAGGTTGAGGCCTATGTAGCACAGAGCAGGACATAAGCCTGCAATTCACACTTCTGCAAGCCACCCACTTAGCTATAAAGCCACAGCTCTCAAACAGTATATAAAGATCATTGGAAACATATACATTCCAGATTCCTTTATTCGTATCCTGGAGTCATTATGAACACCAGCAGCAGTGTAATTAGTAGGTACACGTCTCAAATAATCATTGCGGCAAGTCAAGTCAGCCAAAGTGCTTGGGAAGAGGACTGTATATTATCAAAATGACACCCCTAGTCTCATAAGTGGAGGATGCCATTATCAAAACCAGATCTTTTTACAAAAGCTTTTTACCCTGTCAGTCTGAAAATATCATTTGCAAAGTGAGAAAAGGGGAGGACATGGCTGATCAGCTATGGATAGGCTTGGAGAAGACGACATTTCAGAATTCTTATTGGCTCTTACTGCCTCCCCCCCCCAGAAGGAAAACCATATGCCAGATGGTTTACTGAAAAATTCATGTTTTTGAAGGGAATCTTGGTTGCAAAATATCAGATATTTAAATACATAGCTATCCCATTGGCTTCTGATCTAGGAGAGCTGCGTCACAGGCTTTTTCTGAATGAACAAAGGCATTCTTAGTGGTAGTGCCACAACTTTGGAACTCGCTCTCTCTTGACTGCATCAGAAGCCAAGCCTGAGCTGCTGCTGGAATCCATATCAGCCTTCCTTATGTGAACAAACACTTACTATGCAAATTTTATGGCATACCCCGCTTTAACGTACGCAATGGGACCGGAGCGTGTATGTAAAGTGAAAATGTACTTAAAGTGAAGCAATTATCTATGCATGTACTGCACTGCAATTGCCACTAGATGGCAGCAGCGGCATGCCATTAAGTGTCTATAGTTGCAAAGCATGTGTACGTTAAGCAGGGTATGGTGGCGTATGGAGCATGTACGTTATAGCGAGGCGACGTTAAGTGAAGCGACGTTAAGCGGGGTATGCCTGTATAATGTTTACATTTAGAAATAGCTTTACAGCAGTGTTTTATTATGTTTATTATTTGCAGGAGCCTATCTGGATAGAATAGGTTATAAATTCTAATATAAAATGGGCAAAATCCTGCAAAGGTTAGTCACACAACCAAATTCTATTTAAATCGATAGGGTGAGACTTACTAAGGCTGCAACCCTATACACATCTACATAGGAGCAAGCCCAACTCAGTAAGATTTACTTCTGAATAAACATGCATAAGTTTGCATTATAAGTCCTACTGATCCAAGGTGTTCTCAATCAAACAGCAGATGGAGAGATAAACTCTTCTTCAGGATGGGAGAGAAATTCAATTCAGTTCGCATTTAAAGGCAAACCTACCTGATTTGCACATTCTGAAACAAGGCATGAACTGAGACACAGTCACCATTTGAAAGCCACACTTTCCCACTTTTTGCAATGCAGTTCTCCAGCCAAGTAATGTGTACAAAAATGCATATACTGGGGTCAAATCTGCATAAAATGTATATATTAGAGAGAGAAATAACACACAACAATGCATTATGGTAGGGGAAATTGTTCTGTAAAAATGTGTATATTAGACAAAATTTAATGCAAACATATATTAGGAGAAATTGGCACTAAAATGGTGATGAATTTTAATGAACACTTTCAAAGAATCATAGAATAGTAGAGTTGGAAGGGGCCTATAAGGCCATCAAGTCCAATCCCCTGCTCAATGCAGGAATCCAAATCAAAGCATTCCTGACAGATGGCTGTCTAGCTGCATCTTGAATGCCTCCAGTGTTGGACAGCCCACTACCTCTCGAGGTAGTCGGTTCCATTGTCGTATGGCTCTAACAGTTAGAGCCTCTCTCCCATCCCAAACTTTTATAAACAAAATCACAAACTGCTACGGAAATGTGGAGAACTGAATTTAAGATGGGAAAAATACGAAACTGGGTGAAAACAAAATTGACAGATTGGCTCTTCAGCCTAAAGTGGTACAGTCCAGAAACAGGTTTATCACCTTACCTTTATATTTGTGAATGAGACCTTAATCACAGCTAACTTTTCCCCATATTTCTCAGTACAGTATCCTCCCACTTTTTAATCTTTTTATTATTGTATGGCCACTTTGTGAAGAAAAGCAACTAATATATTTAATTAATAAAAAAATAAATTTCATAATGCCGTGTTCATAATGGGGGAAACTAGTGTGTTGCATTAAGTTTCTCTCTCTCTCTCTCTCTCTCTCTTTTTTAAACACACACACTTGCTCATTTTCATTGTATTCAGTCCCTGGAAGCAACATAAACCAAAGGTCAATAGCCAGCAGTCCCAGATGTCCTGTGTGAGGAAGTACATATAATGCTGGGTGTGTATGCTTTAGGTGTTAGAATTGATTATTTACAGTTCTCTTACAGAGATTTCAGAAGTACTCAACATATATAATGGACTTGGATAAAACCATCAAAATTGTGGTATCTGTTATCAGCATATTAGAAACCTAGCCTTACCGATATTGATCTCAGTGTGTAATAGGCTTGTAGTAAACAAATTCCAGACTTTTGATCCACTGAATGTGAATGGCCAGAGACACACTTACTGTTCTGCCAGTTTCAGTGCATCTCCACCTCTCTTTTCTGAAAACGGGCACGCAATACCAGTCAAACCCTGCCCCTTCTTACTATAAAACCTGGTGGGATCAGCTTGAGGGTATTTGTTTTTATTGCTTCAAAGAGATTATGCAATTTATTGGCAGATCAACCTGTTTCCCCTCCAGGTGTGACTAATAGAAACACTTTGCTGTAGGCAACTGTGTGAGCAACCTGCAGAATCACACATTTCTCTTAACATCACTCATGAGCCCACCAAAGCTCATTGCACAATTGCATTTGCTTGTCCTTGACTCTTCACTTTTGTCACATAATAGATGGGACAGTAGCCCACAGGTAGAAGACTAGAGCTGCAGTGATCAACTTGGGTGCCAGAGGCAGTAGGCAGAGAGTGAAGATCAGTTTCAGCTGGGTCAACACAGCAAGGAGATGTCTAACTAGAAATTTAAGTACCTAGTTGGTATTACAGTCAGATAAGATAGCTACAGCACTTAGAACAACGGCAGGTGCAGCAGCAACATCATTACCTAAACAAAGGCAACTTTACCTAAATCCTTACTCCTTATATATTCTGGACAGGCTCAATGAATGAGTATCCTACCCCAGATTAAAAGTGTGAGAAATGTAAAGATACACATACTCTTTAGACAGGCCATATACCAAACTGGTGTATAGATATTGTTCCAACAGCCCATCCAGCCCAGCAATGGGTTTTTTATGCTGGAGCTGCTGAACTACACCCCAAACCTCAGCTGACTCCCATTAATCACCTGCAGCCAGATTTTTCTGAGGAGTCCAGCCTGTAGTTGGGCACTCTTCCAGATGGGCCGGGTCTCCATCTGGCATCGGAGGCAACACCTCTCTCTTGGGCTTGGGGGCTGTTTGGCCTCGATGTCAGAAGATGTATTTGCCCAAGGTGCAAATGGCCCATCTTGGGCCTCATCACTGGATTCTGGTCCCTCACCTTTAGATGGAGCCTGAGCCAGGGCTAGGATCAAGACCAGAACCTCCTGGTCTTCCTCTGATGAAGACTCCTCTGACTGGAACCTGACACTACCACTCCAGACTCAGGGTGACAACCTGCCCCCTTCTTTCTCATGCTCATGAGTGGGCTTACCCAGTAATGGTACTATAATGGGGCACTACCACTTTCATGTAAGATTGCTAGGGGAAATCTAGTGGCTGCAGGTGCCACTTGGAGGTCCATGTGGCAGTGAGTGCTGGGGATGGGGTTAGGCCAGGCATGACCTATGAATCCTGAAAGATTTGGGCCCTGCTCTCTGTCTCTCCAGATCTCATGAGATACTTGTTTAAAGACTCCTCATCCAGTTGTATTTGCAACAATATGTATTGTAGTTTTATGAAGTCAATCATATTCTGATGTGAGCTGCGCTTTAAGAGAAAGCATCTCAGCTCTGCCAGCTTGTTATTAGAATATATATGCTGTGCACACACACACAAAGAGCACTATTGACCTTTTAAAAACACTCTGGCAGTTGCTATGAGCCGCAAAGCTCTCCAGTCTATTTGAGCAAGAAAAAAAGAAGAAGCTAAATCTAAGCTCCTAATTTTTTAAAAAGCATTAGAATGACATACGGGCAAATCTTTGTAAAAAGCCATTTAACAGTTGCTTTTCAAATAGATATATATCAGTTGTATGGGCAGGGACTTCTGTATCTAGTGCTAAATCAGGGTTTTTTTTCTGTCCAGTGCTCAAGTCTCAGGCTGGTTGATACAGGCAGGCAGACATCTGTCAAGCAAGCACACAAATAATCTGGCATGGTTTTATGGCTGCCTTCAGTGACAAGCTCCCCAGAGAACAGCAGATCTCGAGGCTTTATAGTAGGACTAGGCAGTGATATGGGAGTGTCTTTCTACCATCGCTTGATTCCCATGATTGTGTGCTGTGGTGTTGACACCCTGTAGTGCACCTCTCTGAACAGCTGTCCAGGTGGTGCAGGAAATAGGGTTCTTTACTAGGGATGGACAGAAAAAACTATTTCTGCTCCATCTCAGTTTTATGTGCATTCATTTGTAAGTCCATCCCATTTCTGCATTCATCTGCATTAATTAAAATGCATGTGTTTAAATATGTATTCAAATATGCGTTTCCAAATGTATTTTCTTACATAGCATGGATTTCTAAGCAAATGTTCTCAAAAGCATGCATTTAGAAATTGATTTCATCCCAAATACACATTTGTATAGGCATTTCTTTTACATTTTTTGAGCAAACTGCATTGTGAAATTTGGAAAAGTGTGAAATCCATATTTTAATCTGGGTGTTGGGTATTAGTTTACTTCAGGTCAATTCATCTCAGGTCAATTCATTAGTTCACTTCAGGTCAATTTCTAACGAACAGATTCCACAATTATCCCTGCTCATGATGCCTTCTGAATGTGGAGGGCATCACATGCATTTTATAATCATTCACCTACTTTGTTTAGCAGCCTGAGTCAATTGGACAAATCCATTGCAGCACCTGGACAGCCATCTGTAGTGTATGCATAGATTCCTGTATTGAGCAGGGGGTTGGACTTAATAGCCTTATAGAACCCTTCCAGCTCTACTATTCTATGGTGCAAAGGAATCAAATACTCTACTTACCTAAGAGGTACAGCTAGAGAGAGAGCAAGAAGAAGAAGAAGAAGAAGAAGAAGAAGAAGAAGAAGAAGAAGAAGAAGAAAGCCCTTGTTTTTCTGGCAACCACTCGCTCTAGAAGCAAACTCAGGTGGTGAATGACAACAGAAATGAGGCCAAAATTGGGAACACTGAGAAACAAGAGGTAGACATAAGCATGCCTGGGGAAACACTTAACTTTATAGAAATAATAAAAAACTTTTTAAAAAAACTTGAGAGGATACATACACACTCATACACCAGGCCAGTGTGGATTAAGCATGCTCTGTAGCTATGGAATGTTGAATCTTTGTTGGGGGAAGAAACACAAGGGTGGGGACGACCTCCTTGAGCTTCTTAAAGTGTATAGTTTTTTTTCTGGAGGACAACACATCTGACAGGCAGGAACCTTGAACAGAAGCACTCCTGCTAGGAGGTGAGGTTACATGCCACCTTTTGTTGCAGGTCCCACTTGTTGATCCTCAAGCCAAACAAAAATGACCAGTTTTTCTTTTGTTCCTGATTGGTTGGCAATCCTCATATGGGATCATCGTACATGATTCATACAGAAAGTCCTACCTAGAACTGCTTTCTGTGCTTGAATGTTATACCATGAGACACACAGTTCTTCCTGGTTTAGCTATAGTGATCTGAAGCCACCACCATGGGTCGGCTCGCTTAGCATAGTTGGTGGCACAGCTTGGAAAATTTACTTTTTTGAACTACAACTCCCACCAGCCCAATCCAGTGGCCATGCTGGCTGGGGCTGATGGGAGTTGTAGTTCAAAGAAGTAACTTTTCCAGGCTCTGGTTGCTGGCCTTGTGACTGCTCTGGTGTGTATCCATCAACGCTGTGCACCATGATAGCAAGTTAGAGCAATGACAAAACTGGCCGTCATGCCCTCCACCCCCCAAAAAAGGATAGCCCACATATCATGAAATGAAACAAAACATATGCAGGTAATAGGCTGGATCACCCTTTTTCAGCAGATACACACACTTCTGAGGATTGCACAGGGACCTCAGCAGGGCGGTGCTCATGTGGAGGTGCCATTTATAAGAAGTGGTGTCTCCATGTTGGTGCTGTACTCACAGGTGGTGTAATTTGCATTATTGCTGCTGCTGGGAAAAGGACTACCTATCAGCAAGCCCGGCGGTAGGCCTTTGTAGTCCTGAAGTACTCATCTGGGGACTGCTGACATGCCCAAAGAAAAGCCAAGCAAATATATGCACAGTCGCTAGATTTATTCTGTTTGCATTCTGTGGGAAAGAAAGTTGAGCATGAGGGGGAGGAAAAGCTAGTGGAGACAAATGAACTGTGTGTTCTAGCGGTCACGGAAAATGAGGCCACAATTAAAGGAGATTAAAGGAAAAGAAAACAGCAGCCGCATTTTATTGAAATAAGTGTTTACTGCAAAATTCCTCTCAAGTGAGCTATGACATATTGAGGATCGGGAATGGGAACAGCCCCCCAACCTATAATGCTGAGATTCCTTCAACAGATAGTTCATGTCGAGCCAATCAAGTTGATGAACATGCCTCTCAAAGTAGCAAGTATAAATGACTTATGGGGATAATATTTCAATATGTAATGACACAATTACTGTGAGGATTCTTTGAAGAACCAGGTTATTAAATATTAAATATCAAAGCTGTAAATTATTGTAGCAGCTTTATATAACTAAATTAAATTCAAACAAAACCTAATTTTCTTAATCATTGACTGTAATCCTCCAGGAACGTATGTTATTAACTCGGCGGCAAATGGCAGAGAAACAGTAGGACTTCAAACAAGTTATTTGATATTAAATTCTAATCTTCGGAAAAACTTCCAGTGTTGATATCCTACTCCATTGCCCCAATGGGCACTTAAGGCAGTGTTTCCCAATTTTTTGATAGCCATGGCACACTTTTTTCCTAAATTAAAACTGGAGGAACACAAGTTTTCATTGGAGTCTGAAAGAGAAAGAATTATCTGTCCTCAGAGGAGCCCACCTCTTGTTTTTCTGCATGAATCCCTCTCAGGGCAAGCCCAAAGTATTTTGCTACCTGAGACAAAGAACAAGATGGCACCCCCAGAGCATGCATGCATGCACACACCCTTACTTGAACCCTGGTGAGAGAACAGCATCTTCCACTGCAACTAAAGGCAGCAGGCTCTCTTAGGGGGTTCAGGGAAGGTCATGTTGTACATAGCTCTGTCCTCTGAAACCTTCCAACTATTCCCCACCCACCAACGTCTCCACCTGAGGTGGGTGCCTCATTTTGCTTAATGTTAGGCCTGGCCCTGACATACTGTTTTGATCATAATTGTTGAGTGGGAGAAGACAAGGGCAAATTTTGTGAACTGCTCTAGTCAATTTCACCACTCTGCGGATCTGATGATTCATGGGATCACTCATGGATGCATATAAGTTCCACAATCTGATGCTGTGATTATAAAACAATGAGCAGGCATGTGTGAACCAGCCCAAAGTAGTGTACTGGCTAGAATGGTAGCCTTGGCTGTGAAACCTATCTTAAACATTCAGTGACACTTCAAAGGCTAACCAATTTGTAATGGCAGAAGTTGTTATGGACATGTTAGATGTGTGGAATGTTATCCTAAGTAAGGTGCCATAAGGCTGTTTTACACCCAAGGCTTTTTTTTTATGACAGTATGACCTTTTATGACCTTTTTGCTGCCCATGGCAGCCATTTAGTGCTGGCACCCACGGCACTTATATCAAGACATGGGTTATCCTAAGGTGCCATAAGACTCTGTTGTACACTCATGTGAATATAGGCCTGCTAAGATATGATAATATTCCATGCATCTTATGAACTCTAGTCCACAAAATATTGTGCCATCATAATTTGTTCATCGTTAAGGTGCTGCGAGACTCTTTCCTCTTTTTGATACAACAGGTTAACATGGCTATCCTTCTGGAAATGGTTAGCCATAAAGCTGACATAGAGATGCCAGGGATTGAACTTAGGACTTGCTGCCTGCAAGGCAGATGCTCTGTCCCTAAGCCATGGCACTTCCCCTATGCCCTCATTTGAACTGCAGACACCTTCCCCTCATCCCCTCCAGATGGATAGAGTGGTGAAATTGACTAGACCAGTTCACAAACTCTGCCCTTGTCTCTTTCCATTCAGAAGGGGCAACATTGTCTCTCATTCTAAAGGCGATCTCACAGGCTTGCTATGAGGATAAAATTCCACTCTGAGATACTCAGATGCAAGAGTAAGATGCAAACAGATACATTTCTTATAAATAAATACAAGAAGCCCTGCATCTACAAGTAGGGTTGTCACTGGCAAGTAGTAGGGCCATCCATTAAGCACTGTGGGGCTGTGATTATTATTTTTTTAAATAAGGACCAATCTTTTAAAATAAGAACCCCCTGGCTATTTGAGCTTAAAGTGAGAAGAGATCCAGTAGGTAATTTTTCTTAATAAGCACAATTCTTTCTGTTGAACTCAGAAGCAAATGGTAAAATGTGGCACCGATATAGAGGCTGCAGAAAAGATAACACTTAAACAAGAAAATAATATCATGACTGTGTTCCTGTGAAGTTAGCCAGTCACAGTTCCCGAAAAGTTAGCCAGTCCGGACACCGCTTCTTTTGCCGTCTGGTTTTAATTCCCCCCCCCTTCTCTCAGAGAGGTTTCAGGAAGTCTGGGGGAGGAACGAGGCAGCTTCTTTTTTGTTATAATGGGCCCCTTTGTGGAGATGGAACAAGAGGAAAGGTCTGCCCATCACAGAGAGCTTCCGGCGACCCTCCCCTTTTGCTGCTAAGAGGTACTGGGTCCCTGCTCGGGCTGGAGAAGGGGAGGAGGTGGGGAAGGGGGGAAGGTCAGCTCATGATGGAACTTCTGGTGCTGCTCAATGCCCTGGTTACTCGGCTGCTTTTTGTCTTGCACTCCTTGCTTGGGGTCTGGAGAGTGACCAAAGTGAAGAAGGAGCCCAGATATTGGCTGCTGGCATTGCTGAATCTCCTCCTCTGCTTGGAAACAGCACTCACCCTCAAGTTTAAGCAAGGCAGAGGCTACAAATGGTGAGCATCTCTCTCTCTCTCTCTCTCTCTCTCTCTCTCTCTCTCTCTCTCTCTCTCTCAGAGCATCACAGAGCTGGACTCCTATTTGAGCTCACAGCCTTGACTGCTCTTTGTCTTTTGTAACATTTTTCTGGTTTCCTCCTGCAGCCTCCATTCCCAGTTCGACAGCCTGTCAAAGTCCAGACTAATTGAGTGCTTTTTCTTTCTTCCCCAAAAGCTTTGGAACTAGCCATTTTCCAAATCCAGCTTTTGTGGCATTTTCAGGCTCATGCTAGAATGCATGTGGCTGCCCTTCATGCTAGCTGGAAAGACTAGATGACTTCAGGATGGTACAGCATTTCCTCCTGTGACGACTTTGCCACAGTGTGGCATTAAGGTTGGCAGATCAAAATGACCCATAGTGTGAGCCACCAGAGAATCCCCATGCTTGTGCTACAGTGTGGCATGGGGTGTTTGGAAAGATGGGCATTGCTAGGCTTCTGTGCATCCACTCAAAAGAAGTGGTGTCTCTGGGAGTAAAAGGACGCACAGGCAGAAGGCTTGCGTTCGTTTGAGCAATAGCTCATCAGGCAGCCAGTTTTTATGGAGCCAAACATTTGGCAAGAGGGAGGACTGGTAGAATTTGGGATAAATCAGGCTGGTGCCAAAATGGCCCTCTTCTCCTTTTATGACTGATGATTAGTATTTATTCACAGTTTCCCTGGGAGCTGATTTCTCATTTATGATACTGTGTCTGGCTGCAGCGAAGACAGGTTGAGAGCCAATGGGAAAATGTAGAGTCAGCAAAATAAAGAAACACATAAAAATTGCCTCCTGAGTGTTCTGTGCATCTCCAGTCTTTGAGCTGACATGGCTTTTTGAACACGAGAAACTTAACTTCTTATGGAAACATGAAGGAATTAATAGATGAGTCACCTTTCGTACACTTAGTACAGACTTTTAACTGAAGTCCTGTGAAAGATCCAGTGCAATGGCACTGAGCATCCTTTGTTCATTTCTTAATTCAGACAATGTACGGAAGGTGATTTCCCCCCCCCAAACAATAAATGATTTGAAATGTCACGTGTAGTTATGTACATTATGTTCTACTGAGTGCAACTTCAAGTAGTAGATTCTTTTAACAAGTTTAATAAACAATGACATGGTTAAAGGAGAATAAAACATTTGAAAATAAATGCTTGTTGGTCCCATTTTCTTAAGGGGGGGCACACAATTAGTAAAGCTCTTGCATCAGAGCATGGGATAGCAGATCTCTAAAAGTTACCCTCCCATGATGCCAAGAGAAAGCTTTCACATGAAAGATGATTTGTCTTCCGCTTCTTTCCAGTGTGATTCATTAATAGGATGAGTCAGCCTAAAGCTAGCTTGTGCCAAACTATTAGTGTGCCTTTGTGATGGCTGGTTATTCTTTTTCCCCTGAGCGAAAGCTTAGAGCCCTTGTCCTCTTCTGACTTCACTAGATTTCTTGAGCCACAACTAGGTTATACTCTGACTAGGGGTGGGGGAAAAATTCAATTCAGTTCTCATTTAAGAGAGAATGTATCACATTTGTACTTTTTGAAACAATATTGGAACTGAAACACAGCCACCCTTCAAAATTCACAACTAACCACATTTTGCAATGCAGTTCTCCAACCAACCAATGTTTACAAAAATGCATATATCCAGGGAAGGTGTGCTTAAAAAATAAAATATTTGTGAAAATAACAAACAAAAAAGCATTGTATTAGGGGAAATTGTTTGTAAACAATTAGTCAAAACTGCATACAAAAATGTATTTATTAGGAGAAATTCACACTAAAATGCTGATTAATTTTGTGAGGATTTTTTTTATAAAAAGTTGAAAATTCCTGCAGAAATGTGGAGTACTGAATTTAAAATTGGGAAAATGAGAAACCGGAGAACTGAAATTGACAGATTCATCCATCCCTAACCCTGACCTAATGGGAGTTTCCCTGCCACCAAATGCTTGTGCTTAAGCAAAGAAAAAAAAAAAGATGGGGAAAAAGACAAAGAGGGGGTCAGTTCACACATGCTTCTACACTTCTTGATTTCTCAACCCTTGACAAGTCACAACTCAGTATGTGAACTGGCTCAGGTGAAAATCTCCATGATGTCTTGAGGCAAGCCAATATGAGAAAATGATTTCTGGGGTTTCTTTTTGGGCTGTGTGATGCCTAATTCACCGTTTGCATTTTTACCAAGCAACATTTCTCTCATTCATGCTTCAGGAGAAAACCTAGGCTATGTGAGCCAATTAAATTGTCCTTCTTTAAGCCATGGAACTGTAGTGCTTGCCAGTAATGCTTATGTCATGTCATCAGCTGATGGGTTGCCTCTCTGACTTCACTCCTCAAAAATGAAAATTGTGTCCTATTACTTGGGTGTATCTTTGGAAACCAGCCCCGTGTGCTGCTTTATCAAACCTGCACGGCACATAATTGTTTGTCTGATAGAACAGGCAGATCTTTTCACCCACTTCTGTGCATCCAAGATATCATCCTGTGAAGAATTTAAGCATTCGTGACCAGTTGGACTGCTGGCTGTGATGGGGCAGTTCCAGCCCTGAAAGCTTCGTTTTGGAACCCCGTAGGTCTTCTGCAGGCCCTTAACAGGACCCCAAAGGGAAAATCCTACAGAGAAGGGAAAGCTTCCCATATGCATCTAATTGGCCACTTTGAGAACAGGATGCTGGGCTGGATAGACCACTGGCATGATCCAGCAGGCTCTTCTTCTGTTTTTAAAGTTCTTAAGCAACATGTTGTTTCTGCAGGGAGATAAAGAGGGGTGTCTTTTAGGGATTGGAGGTAGGCCTATATTCCTTTCTGTGTTTTTAATGGTGCATTACTGATTCACTCTTTTTATCAGTGGTTCAGTTAGGTAGTTTTAGACTCTGGAGTTAATGGTCTTATAGAAGGGTCCCCCATTAGATGGCAATGTGCATTACTTCGCTTATTTCAAAATGTGGTAAGTCAGACTTGCTGCATTTTGAGGCCTTCTGCTTACACGCTGAGCAAGGCCCTGGACACCTGCCCCAAAGTCCTGCCCTGTTGGCACCACTGGTTTCTATATGCCAAGTTCCTATGAGCCTATGTACTAGGTATGCACATCAAAGGCACAAATCCCTTTGATGAGAAAAATTACTCACCATTGCTATGATTTTCTGCTCCTTGCTGATTTTTTGCAATTTAATCATGAATACATTCAAGAGTAGACACCAAGTATAGCACAGGGGGAGGAGAGCCTGGCTGGGAGTCCAGAGTCTGTGAGTTCAAATCCCCGCTCGTGTCTGCTGGGTGTAAAAGGCCAGCTAAAGATCACTCCCACAGTGAGTGGCTCAGATGTTATGTGCCCTGCCACCTGTGCAGCCGTGGGCAAGCTGCATAGTCCCAAGGAGCCCAGTTGCCCCTAGCTGGCAGTTGCAGACAATGACGAGGCTGGCTTGTGCAGCTGTGGCAAGCTGAGCAGGCCCTAGTCAGGTGGGGAGGACTAGCCTCAGAGGGAGGCAGTGGTAAACCTCCTCTGCTTACCATGAAAACCCTATTCATATTCAAGAGTGGCCCTGAGGACCTTGGCCTACCACCACACTTTAAAAAAAAACCTGAAATGGCACTGCAGGAGAAAAGGCTAAGCAGCTGCCCAAGCTTCTTCTGGCTATGGCTACAATCCTGCAAAAAGGAAGTATGTAATAGAACCAGACATCAGAAAGAAGTATGAAGAATATGGATACAAGACAACCTTTTTATGGAATACGATGTTCATTAGCAGAAACGCCAGCCAGCCAGCCTGCTTGCCAGCAGAATGGTCTCCACCTGCAGCTCTCAAATGTGTGGCCCACATGTGTGGCCTTGGGCACTGCCTATTTGGTGTTAGTAAGGACTTAAGCTTATAAGTAGGTTTCTCAGGGTAGCCACTATGAAGCAAGATGGTTGCTATTATGCATTCATTAGAATGCCTGGAAGAACTCCTCCAACACCAGATAGGTGGCTACATCACTCTCTCCAGAGAAGGGTCTTCTCTATAATGGTGCCCCAGTGGTGTAACTTTCTTCTCTTGGAGCTAGGGTTGCCAGGACCATGGCCTGAGACTGATCCTGTATCTTTAGGGGAAGAGAAAGGCAGCCAAGTGCAGGTGTTCTTGCATCCCTGTAATGGGAAAAACCACAAGGTGGAATTCTCCCTCCCCCCTGCACAACTTTTAAAGATACAGAAGACCTCTTGGAGGCTGGGCCTGGCAACCAAGAGGTCTTCTGTATCTTTAAAAGTTGTGGAGGGAGGAGGGAGAATTCCACCTTGTGGTTTTTCTCATTACGGTGTTGCAAGAACACCTGCACTTGGCTGACTTTCTCTTCTCCTAAAGATACAGGATCAGTCTCAGGCCCTGAGCCTGGTAACCCTAGTCTGCACTAAAGAGGGAAGAAGAGTAACTCAGACAGATTTGGGGCTTTTGGGAGGAGGAGACCAATGCAGGGGATTTTGTTTTATTATTATTGTGGCTGGAAGCCAAAAGGCAGAGACACTGGAGCCTGAACCTACAGAATTAAGTTGGCCAGATGCAAAGGGGATGTATACCTTCGCTGGCTGTGCAACAGAAGGGGTTGTGCAGTGCGTTATGCAGCAATGTGACCAGCAGCAATTTGCTCTGTTAAGGTTACAGGGCACCGGCCAACCCAAAGCATTCTGCTGCCCGAGCTGAGGGTTGGGGTGGCTGGGTCCTACTTTATAGAGGACAGTCCTCTATTTCAAGAGCTGTCAGAGGAGCCTCCTATTGGATTAAGTCCTCTTTTGAAATAAGAGTAATTATTTTCAAATTGACGTCTACACGTATAATTTAGCATATGCAAATGTTATGCCATTTTGTGCCACACCCCTTTCCCCTGGACAGTTTACTAGTCCCAAAACAGCTTTATTTCCTGCATTTGATCAACCTATGCACTTAGGGGGCCAAACTTCCTAGGCAGATACCAATGAGGTTCTACATGCTGTCCTCGATTTTATCTTTAACACAACTGTTAAAGATACAGGAGCCTTGTATTTGGTCACAATAGCTCTGTAAGCTAAGGGCCAATTTAGAAGTGACACAGAAGATCCAGGGTCTCTCGCTACAGTCTCACACACTTCGTTTCATTTCATTTTTTCTACTCAGCATGTGACAGCTTGAAAAAGTAGGGAAGTGATGCTCTGGAAGAGGGTGTTTAAACCTTTTCCCTCACCCTTTCCCCTCAATCTAAATCCTACCTCTGACGCTGCAGTTAGATACAGTTGATACAACTGGACTGATCTTCTCCTGTGATGTACAGATGATAAAGAGTGTGCATTCTAGGACGTACCTCTGTTCACGCAGGGCAATGGGGAGATCCTGTAAAGCATCCTAGCATATTTCCCAGAATTCTCTGCAATGTGCAGAAGTTCCATGACAGACGTCAGGGGTTACTCAGCAAACAGATGCAATGTGAAAGTGAAAAGTGTAAAAAAGATTTTAAAAAAGAATATGTATTTTTCACATCAGGTGGTATTAACTTTTTCAAATGCTTTAGCCAATGCTCGAGATCACAGTAAGTCTACTTGTGATGTAAAGTAGCTTTCTCTCATGAACCTTGTTTCCCTGAAGATTTCAGTGTGACATCAAGTTGCCTGCCCATCATCCACCAGTCAGAATTTGTATTGCAGCACATTGTATTGAGTCCGTTTGTTTGGTCACTTCTTGGTCACATCTATTTACTCTGTTGCGTTTGGCAAATGCTTGGGAAGTCTTGGCTTCATATCTGGACCTGACTTATTTGGATCATCTAAGTTCAAACCAAGGACTAAAATCCAGCACGTGGTTAAATCTTTTAAAAAATCCTATTTTCAACAGAAATAAAAACATGTGACTGTGCATTGGATTGAGGCCAGTGTAGTCAAACTTCATTGCAGTTGTTCAGTTCAACTTTAACATGTAAAATAATATATAGGTAATACCCATTGTGACTATATATAATGTGTCAGTGTGTGTATAGCTAGATAGTATTTGTTAACTTGTAATCCAACATCTGGAAGACCACAAGCCTCTGCCTGCTTTAGTGTGAACTAGAAATGGGTAGAGCTATAAGGGGAGGATTGGGCTTGATATCCAAAGGCCATAATATAAGTTCTGTGGGATAAAGGTGTTGACGTGTGTGCGTTGTTGCGTGAAACAGCATACATTACGTTGGAGTTAAGTTGAGCAAGAAACTTCTTCAGAGCATTAGAGCATATTAATACTGTGGCTGTGTGCTTTTAACAGCTGTCTTTTTACAGAGCTGACCGTCATTCTCTTTCCGCCCCATTAAACTCAAGGCATCAGCACACTTCACACCCACGGTCATTCTAAACATCCCTTGTGTCATAAAACCCTGACAGACAACTTTGTCTCTTCTCTGCAGAAAACATTTTCCTCTATCAAATGTTACACAATACCCAGAAGTCACCAGTTTTTGAACTGATAAAATATTATGAGCCAGTTCTGGAACAAACAAACATTCTGACATTATCCCAAGTTTATTAAATCTCACCAGTCCTCGGGCTTCCACCCTTTTGTGTGATCCATCTGCAAGTTGCACAAAATCTTGCACTTCTTCTGAAACATAAAACAAACTTCTGTCTTTAATTAATATATGGCTTGCACCGCTGTCGACAAGCCAGTTAACAGGTGCTAAAGTTTGTGGCTTCTGTTTACAAACAAAGTTCACACTTCCCTGCTTCAAGCCTCCGTCCCTGGAGTTTCGCTTGACTGCACAGTCTTTTCGGAGATGCCCACGAGCCCCACAGGCATAACAAGCCTTTAACAGCTGCTGCTTGTAATCCTGTTTGCTTTCGGCTGCCTCCTCCGGTTCGGCACTTTTCTGCTCCTTGCTTCTGACAGCTTCCATTGGCTCGGCTCTCTGCGCCTCCTGCCTCCGCTGCCATTCCTGGGACAAATCCTGCAATGCGTCCCACATCTGTTTTGCCGACGGCTCATCTCTCACACACATCAGTTGAGAATCAGATAGAGCCAAGATTATAAATGCCTGCGCCCTCTGGTCTTGACACTTCCAGGCCGCGGTCAATACCGCCGGGGGTGGTTCATCTATAATGTCCCATAAATCCTCTGTTATCAGCAAAGCCCGCATCCTCAGCTTCCAGCTGCCATAATTCTTTTCATTAAGCCATTCCATCGGCAAGCCTCCCCCAGACAGGTTTACAGCCATGTTGCTCACCTCCGTCTGGTTCAATCAATCAAGCTGCCCTCTCTGGAACTCCGTCTGCCGTTCAGACCAGCAACTTACTCCCGTGTAATGCGCTGTGGATCTGTGCCCATAACCCCTGTTGACGTGTGTGCGTTGTTGCGTGAAACAGCATACATTACGTTGGAGTTAAGTTGAGCAAGAAACTTCTTCAGAGCATTAGAGCATATTAAGAGTCTTTATTAAGACATTACGGCCAAAGGCTTAAGAGTAAATACATGTAGAGTTTCTTCAGTCACCCCCCCCCTTTCTGGTACATCTCTCTTCAAAGGTAAACACAAAAGAGAACCTTTCCATTCAGAGGCAATACACAGAAGACCAGCCTCACAGTTCAGAGGCAATATTCAGAAGACACAACTTGCAGACTCTGTTAGAACTTTCCCAGTTGCTATCTCACGTTACCATGACAACCGCTGGCCTTGGATGTCTGCTCACTCTCAGGCCAAGAGATAACAGTTACTTCTCCAAACTTGCAGGCTTTATGGAAAACAACTAGAGACAGTAATGCCCATGGGTCACAGCCCAACAAAAGGTTGTGGCTCCTTGTCTGTGGAATGCTCTTCTCAGTGAGGTTTGCCTGGTACCACGTTAAAACTGTTCTGTTCTCCCAGCATTTGAAGGATGGTGACAAACTGGTTGATGGCCCATCGGAAGAAAAGTTCTTACTGCTGAAGTTTTACCTCTCCTCTTTGCTGGGTTTGGGCGATTGAAATGGTTTTATTGACATTTATTTTTATATGTTATGCCTTTTTTGCTTTTAACCTTTTTGGGGGGTAAGTCACCTAGAGACTTTTTTTGGTAGTACGCAACAAATAAAACTAATGAATAATAATAAACAATAGTAAATTCAACAGAGGAGAGGCACAACCTGCTATGTCTAAGAAACTGGGCCAGAGCTTGGAAAAGTTACTTTTTTGAATTACAACTCCCATCAGCCCAATCCAGTGGCCATGCTGGCTGGGGCTGATGGGAGTTGTAGTTTAAAAAAGTAACTTTTCCAAGCTCTGCCAGAGGCAAGGGATGGGTGTAACTCTCACCCTCAGTATTTGTGTGTGCCTTTAAAAAAATCTTCCCCCATATAAGTGACTGGCTGCCATTCATATGGGGAAAAGTAAAGTGCTGTGCTTAAGGGTCCAATTTTGGTAGGATTTGCAGCCTGCCCCCACCCCTCATGCTGAGTGACCCGGCTATTGTGGAGAGAAACACAATATTCCTCTTTACGCTCATTCCCTGCAATATGCAGGCCCTCTCTTTACCTCCCCAAGCATCATCATGACTGTCCAAATGCTAGTTGTGAATAAAGATTTAGTATTATTTCCTTAATGAAAAGGCTGAAGGGATGGTGATGTATTTGTTCTTATTGACAGACACTGGGAGGAAAGAACATAGTGGGGCTGGCCAAGAATGTTTTATCAAGACGCCTTCTTTTGAAGGGACAACCAGAGCCAAAGTCAGTTGGCTAAAGACAGCTTCATTAGATCAGCATCAGTTAACAGGCCAGCTGGAAGGATTTTTCATACGCTGAAATCCTGGTGGGGAGGCCTTCATCCAGTGCAGTGTCTCTAGCTGAGCTTGCAAAACGTCTTCTCCACCACAATTAATTCTCAGCTTGTACACCTTTGTATTGATTGTATGTGATTGTAAGTTGTTTTACATTGTTTTTAAGGATATATTTTAAATTGTTGTAACCCACCGTGGGAGGAGGAGGATAATAATAATAACAGCAGCAGCAGCAGCAACAACAATAACAATAACAATCTATTGCAGCAATCAGATGGAAGCATATTTGATGGCTTCCTTATTGAAGGACTGGAGAGAAAATCCATACATAGGTACAATGACATAATAAATAGTTAATATTATTCTCTTTTTAAAAAAGAACAGGAATGTTACAATAATTCTGAAGTTTAGAAAAGAGCAGGAGTTTTGCTTACAATAGCAGTCATGGTATTTTATTTATTTAAGCTATTTATATACTGCTTAATTGTCAAAATTTCTAAGCAGTGTTAGAGAGGTAACATAATGGACTTACACCATTGGCAGTTGACCAATGAACTTGTCTCTTGTGCATGGTAAATTGAAAATATTTTGCATACGCTGACTTTGGACTCCTTATTCTCCTTCCAAGGTTTGGCTGAAAAACTTTAGCAAGGGCTGGGGTGATGGCAGAGGGGCAATGGAGGGGCATGGCATAGAGAGAGGGTATGGCGGACTTGTGGGTGTGAGGGATAGTTCATTCATTCATAAATTGTTTTCCCTTCTCAACTAAGGCCAAGGCAGCTGTCTCATATAGTGAATGTAAAGCAAGCTTGAAAAAGCATAAGATAAAACATCAACGTTAAAGTAACGTTTATCAAAAGCAGGTAAAACCAAAATCAAACCACATCCAAATAAAAGATAGAACCATAAGTACACACCAAAATTATATTATGGGTTTCCTCTCAGATTTCTGTGAGTAGGATTATCACGGGGTTGCTCTGAAGCAATACTAGTGACCTACTTCCAAAGAAAAACAAACTCAGGCAAGTGCTGCATCCCTGGAACTGCTCACTGCTCAGAGGATAATAATAATGTGTCTTTGTGAGCCGAGACTTTTGTTGGGCTGAACGCTGATGGTCCTCTTTATAGAAGGTCATTCTCTGACCATATAGAGAATACCCAGAGCTTGGAAAAGTTACTTTTTTGAACTACAACTCCCATCAGCCCAATCCAGTGGCCATGCTGGCTGGGGCTGATGGGAGTTGTAGTTCAAAAAAGTAACTTTTCCAAGCTCTGAAATACCTTTCTCCAGGCCCCACAAGACTTCATTATGGGCAGATAAAACTCAAAAGAGGGCCATTTCCATTAACTCTAGTGGGTGGGAGGTTTCATATGGGAGGGGCGTATGGAATTGTGCAGAATTATTAATAGGCATTAAACTCTTTGAATATGGGAAAGAATCCCTACCACCCCAGATGTTTCCATGCCATTCTGTTAAGCCATAAGATCTAGACCGGCCTTTCCCATCCTTTGGGTCCCAAGATGTTGCTGGACTATAGTTCCCATAATTCCTGACCATTGGCCACGCTGGCTGGGGCTGATGGGAGCTGTAGTCCAGGAACATCTGGGGACCCAAAGGCTGGGAAAGACCGATCTAGACATTTGATTTCATTCACAGACACTTGAGGCTCATCCCAGAGTGCAGGACACGGAATAATGGGCTCAGGTTGCAGGAAGCCAGATTTTGACTGGACATCAGGAAAAACTTCCTAACTGTTAGAGCCATACAACAATGGAATCAATTACCTAGAGAGGTAGTGGGCTCTCCAACACTGGAGGCATTCAAGAGGCAGCTGGACAGCCATATGTCTGGAATGCTTTGATTTGGATTCCTGCATTGAACAGGGGGTTGGACTTGATGGCCTTATAGGCCCCTTCCAACTCTACTATTCTATGAGGGGGGAAATGGTGGCTGCCACCAACAAGGCAAGGGCTGCCATTTTTTCCCCAAATGCCCTGGAATGATGCTGTGTTGGGTTCATTTGAGGGTAAAGGAAGTGGTGGCTCACCTGCAGCAGTTAAAGTTATTTATTATTGTTGTTGATTATTGTTATTAGAAGATGTAGCCTCAGCCATCACTGCAAAAGGTAGGGCAGGATTAAGTACATAAAGCCAACCTGAAAATCAGAGAACAGAAGTGTGATATTCGAGGGCCATTTCAGTGCAGCCCTAGTTTCAACATGAAAAAATAAGTTTCATGAGCATAGGTCAAAACAGAAAAAGAATCCCCTTGTTTCTTTTTCTTCCATATGGCATCACATAATATTTATTCAATTCCTCTGTTTTTTGACAGAGGTAAATGGTAGATTGTGCAATTCTTGCCAAGTATAGTAAATCCAGTTTTTTTAAAAATTCCTTTCTAGGTTTTCCCCAGCAATATTCATCTATCTGATTAGCATAGTACCTTCATTGTGGCTTCTGGAGCTTCACCCTGAGATTCAGGTATGGTTCTTTTCTACAATTTATGATGGATATGGATGGATACAGACTGGGCTGGTGGAAAAGTGAGCCAAGCTGCTTCAGGCAGCCAGTTTATGACTTGCCAACCAAAAAGAAAGGGTTCCTGGTGCAACCACAAAATACGCAGAAAAAGTCACTACCCGAAATTGCAAAGGAAAATGAAAAGCACTGTGGCATGCAGCTGAAATGAAAACGAGCAAAACAATAAAGACAAGCAAAATGACTGTGAATAACAGAATAGATAAATATGTTGAGAGGCCCAAAACATGGGACCTGAAACAACAACATGTAACAATGCAAAATGCTGCCACAGTGAATATCGTAACATTGAAAAAAATATATACAATGATGACAGGCAATGGAAAATAACACAATAATACAAACAAGACAGTTATTCCAGATTGTTAAACTGTTCCAATGTTTCTTCAGACATTCATGATACTCAAATTTCAGCAGCCAGCCTTGAGTCTCCCGCAAATATGTCCACGGAAGAGAATGCAATGTATATAAGTTGCCAATACTGTAGCTCAACCACTATCTTCTTGTGGAGGTAATATGCCCTCATGTGAGAAAATAGCTACTTCTAATTGGGAGAGAAGCAAACCCTGTTCTCAGTTTATGACATCATTAAAAGGAAGCAAATGGTCAGTAATTTATATTATATATGTCATTCAAGGAAAGATTTTCATTTAGATTTTCTGATATATCAAGATGTCAGCCCTCAACACAGAATACCTGTACTGATATATTTTTATACCCAGCCAATCACTGTGTTCTGCAGGAGAGGGCATCCTGCAGAAACCATCTTATCAGGAGGTCCATCCTGCATGATATGGGCATCAGGCCTTTAGTGTGGTGGCCCCTACCCTTTGGGATGGCCTCCTGTTACATATCAGACAATGACTGTCTCTATTGTCTTTTTGGCATCTCTTTCAACAAACCTTCTAAGTGGAAGGCCTATTTTTTTTAATCCCAGTTGGTATCTGTATTGAATTTGAAATGGCTTTTATATAAGCAATTGTTTTAACTGTTTTTATTGACGCAGTTGTTTTGTATATGTTTTATTATATTGTAAAATTGTGTCAGGATGCTTCAGAAGAAGTGATCCATACATGAAATTATTGTTGTCGTTGTTGTTGTCGTCACACCTTTAAGAATCCCATGATAAGTTATGCATATCATAAAGCTTATGATCTTCCAATATAATAAAAATGTAAACCCTCATGCCATCATGTGGCATGACATCAGGCGTGGGGCAAAGTGGCAAAGACTACTGGGTAAGTGGGCAGGCTACCTGGTGGCAGCGCCAGAAGAGGCCATGCTGGCTGCACTGGCAATGACAGGGAGGTATGGCACCACTGGAGGAAGCTGCACAGGGTGTGACACCTGCACCAAAGGAGGTGGTGGCAGAGAAGGCGGCCCTGCAGGCCATGGTGGTGGCAGTGCTGGATGAGGCTACATAGGCCATGGCAGTGGCACTGTAGGAGGCTGCATTGCTGCCAGAGGAGGCCACACAGGCCACAATGGTACCGGAGGAGATGGCGGAGGAGGAGGCCCTCAGGCTGTGGTGCAGAGGAGGCTGTGTAGGTAGCGGTACCAGGAGACCACAGTGACACCTGAGGAGGCTGCGCATGTTACGGTGGGTAGGAGGGCTGAGACCTGGGTGGGTAGGAGGGTGGCAGTGGTAGCAAGCCCAATAGTCAAGGCAAGCAGGTTAGGGTAGAGATGGTTGGTTCCTGGGGGCAGTGTGTGTGTGTGTGTGTGTGTGTGCCTGGGTGTGTGATGTGTCCATATGTGTGTTTGTGTGTGTGTGCTGAGAGGTGCCAGGGTGTGTGTGTGGTTGTTTGGGGATGCCAGGGGTGTGTGTGTGTTTGAGGTTGTATGGGTTGTATGTCTGTGTGTTTGGGGGTACATAGGGTATGTGTTTGGGGGCTGGTGAAGGAAGCAAGCAGGGGCGCTCTGCCCCCCCAAGTATAGTAATACTGCTGAATAAGACTGCAATCCCATACGCCAGTGATGGGAAACTTTTGCCCACAACAGATGTTGTTGGACTGCAACTCCCATCAAAACTCCCAACCAAAACAGCTAGGTTGGTGGGTACTAGGGAGAGGGCTTTTTCTGTGGTGGCCCCCACTCTCTGGAACTCCCTCCCGTTTGATCTCCGACATGCCCCTTCCCTGGATGTATTCTGCAAGGCCCTGAAGACGTGGCTATTTCAACAGGCCTTTGAGATCTTTGGGATGGGTTAATCTCCATGATTTTGTCATCTATTATATGCTGTATATGTAAATGTTTTTATAAATGTACTGATGACTGTCCAGTATTTTATTTATTGAGATTAATGTGACTGCATTTGATACTATTGTATTTTATCCCATTTTAATGTACGTCGCCTAGAGTGGCTATCTGCCAGATAGGCGACACACAAATTAAATATTATTATTATTATTATTATTATTATTATTATTATTATTATTATTATTATTATTATTATTATTATTATTATTATTATTATCACCCCTGACCATTAGCCATACTGGCTGAAGCTCATGGGAGTTAATCCAACAACATATACAGGGCAACAGATTCCCCATCTCTACTAGACATGCTTCCCTGGCAGTAAATCCTATTGAACTTAATAGGGATTACGTCTAAGTAGACATCCATAGTATTGCATTGTACATAATGCAGTGTAAGGGAAATTATGCATATTTGTTCAAATTACATCACACACACAGGTTTTATTAGCATGGGGTCTGAATTGCAGAATTAGTAATTTCCCCCCCATTTATTATACATGGTTATCAGACGGAGCTATGTACTCACAGTGGGTGTACCAAATGGGAAATGAGAAATATTTCTGTTAACACAAGGGTGTAGTCATCCGTGGTCTTAGGGGATCTTAGACCCCTTGCTTTTTTGGGAGCAGACTCCCAGCTGGGTCCCTATGTCTCCAACCAATGTCTCCAGCTATAAGCCAATCAGCATGAAGGGAGTGTGTTAGTCACCAAGAAAAATCTTCTAACATGCTTCCTTGTATTTTCTGCTGATTGGAGCCATACAGAGTGAAAGGAGATGAATCAGCCACTGAGAAGACTCTTCTCAGTACCTAACACACTCCCATTTTAAGCTGATTGGCTCCTAGGGATGCCTGTTGTTGTGGGAGAAGGCGTGCATGGGAAGGACCGAGGAGTCTGGGGATGACAACGGAGAACAAGCAAATGACTGAGGGGGTATGGTATGACTATCATGAAGGGACCCTGTACTTCTGAATTTGCCAGTACAGTACTGATCCTAGTGGTATAGGCAGAACATAGGCAGAAACTATTGCAGCTCCTGCTTGCAGGAACAAACCTTCTGTTTCATGTTGAATTAATTAAGAGGCTTGCCAACCCAGAAAGACATCTGTGTGTAAGTTTTACCACGTCGCTGAAACCATAATCTGTCTCTCGATAGCATGCTAGACTATACTGAGAGATTTTAATTCACCATCGCTTGTTAGAATGCCGCTAAAAATGGCAATTTGTCTTCCATTTACCCTTCTTTTCCTGTTTATTACACATCACCAACTATGATGATATTAATGTCATTCTCCTTGCTCATTGTCATGGCTCATTTATACTTTACGTTCAATATTTCAGTAGATTGTGGTACACAATTGTGTGCATTATGTTAATGTTCAGACCAATATGTCAAGGTGACACAAATAGGAAAATGACGACACAATCCTGTGGCTGCTTATTCAGAAACAAGTCCCACTCTACTGAATGAGGCTTACTCCTCCTAGGTAAGTGTGCATAGAAATTCAGCATAACAGCATAACTCTATGCACACTTACCTGGGTATAAACTCCATAGAACTCAGCGGGACTTACAGGCTGCATACACACCATACATTTAAAGCACATGGCTTAATCTACAGCATCTTGGGTGCTGTAGATTACCCCTTACAGAGCTAGAATTCCCAGTACCCTTAACAAACTACAGTGCTCTGGATTCTTTAGGGGAAATAATATACTTTGGTTATAATAATATGCTTTTGATAAAGTTGTTTTGTTTCAATGTATTTTAATGTCTGTTTTTATTATGTTTTAAAGTGCTGTTGCTTGCCGCCCTGGGCTCCTGCTGGGAGGAAGGGTGGGATATACATCAAATTATTATTATTGTTATTATTTGCTTGATCCCAAAGGTCCCCAAGTGACTTATACAATGTTAAAACAAAACAAATAAAACTATAAAAACATAACAATAAATAACTAGAAACAATAGCCATACCAGCCCCACACAGCCACAGGTAGTTTTGGCAGCATATTAAAAACAAAACATCATCTCAATCTATCAAATGCCTGGGAGAAAAGATACATCTTTACTTGGCACTGAAAAGATGTCAATGACGGTGCCAGGCGGACCTCACTGGGGAGCATATTCCACAGATGTGGAGCCACAACTGCTTTAAATGTGCACGTAGCCTTACGTCTGCATAAAATTACATAGGATTGCACCCTAAGTTGTGTATGACTGAGTGATATAATATATATCACTACCATAACATATATTATACATATATACCATAACTCAATGTGCATATATCAGTTGACTTCTATGGATATATGCTGGGCTGGGTGCCTATGGGGTGAGCAGAAGAAAACAACTAGCCATCAAAGGGAACTCAGCAAGCATCTGCTAGACTAGGGATGGGGGCAGGTGAGATGTGCCTGCAGCTGGATTTTATCTGGCCATCTGGATCACCTCTGTTGTTTAGCAGGGAGTAGGCAAACTCCAACCATTTTTACAAAGTCTGTGGAGAAAACGGAAGATGACGCTTGAGTGGAGTTGTGGCCAGAGTGATCCAAACTATAGGGAACCAGCATTATTTATGCCCAGGTAAATTATGCTGTGTAACTTACCCCTACTCCAAACTCTGTTCAGGAGCAGGGCTACTGCTGAGTGAACTGGCCCGAGCCTGGCGCAGGGAAAACAAGCCTTTAAGACAGAGATTCCCTTATACCACCCTTTTTGCCAGTGTAACTTCTGCTGGATTGCTAGGTCACATGACTGATCTGAGCAGAGTTTGGAATAAGTCTTTCCCTGCCCCATCCTGTCCCCAACACATTCCCACTACTACCCCAGAATGCCCCTTTTTTGGGATAAGTTACCCTGGCATAATTTATCCGGCATACCTTTGGCTGAGCCTGGATGGAAGATTTCAGCTGGCGTGGCCCTGATTTGAGTCCAGGCTTAGCCAGCTCAGCTGGAGAACTCCATTCATCTTGGAGGAACTTGGGTTCAGATTTCTCCCAAAGAATTAAATACAGTAAAAGCCTCTATTTCCATGGGAAATAGTTTTGTGTGTGTGATTGTTACTGTGCATGTGATTGTGTGTGAGGCTGTGTATAAGTGAAGGGTGTGTGATTGTATATAGGTCTGACCCCACCCACCACTTGAGTGCAGACCCCTGACAGCTTTCTGCTATGGTAATGTACCTGTTGACCTGAAAAGGAGTACCCACCACTGTCCTAGACATTAGTGTCCAGTCTCCACATGTGAGTGCATACAGGTCACCAGCGATCAAAGGCAACTGAGCAAACACCTTCTTGACATTAGCATCCATTGAATCACATCTTTGGAAATGGAGGCAAAAAGTCAGTACTGTAGTGCCAATAACAAACAATATTGAATGGCAATTATTCTTGGACATTTGTCATGTTTCTTTTCCCAACAAAGCCTTCTGAAAATGTATGCAATGAAGGGGCCAAAATTGGCCAGAAAATTGGCCACATCTGTTGGACAGGAAGAACAGGATTCTGTACAAAATTTATTAAATATGAATAACCAGATTCTGAAAGGAGCCAGTGGTGCCAAATGTTAGAAATGGGCCAGTCAGAGTGTGGGATGTGGTAGTTATGGAAAAAATTATATCTTATTGAATCCAGATAAACTAGAATAAATACCAACTCTTTACGAGTACAATGGCATGCATTTGTTTTCATTCGGGGAAAATGTTAGATAAGTGTTTGATTTTTCATGTGTTCCTGCATAGGTGGGGGTGGGGAGTTTGATTTGTTCTAAGGATTGGGTTTGGGATATTTTCATGGTGCGTGCAAAGCTCATTGATTGTGTATTTTAAAATTTATCTGTCACATTATTAATAATACAAAAAAGAAAAGGCCACATTTTTATAACCTCACAAATGAATCAAGTCTACTGCATAACATTGCTGGCAAGAGAGACAAGGAGACAGAGAGATGAACAATACACATCCAATTTCAACAATATAACATAAATTAAAGCATAATTATTTTAAGCTCTCTTCGTGTGCTACTAATGTGGAGGGCTCTCACATGCTGAAGTAGGAATAAGTCTGTAACAATCTTGATGCCCCATCCACATACACTGTAGTTCCCAGTGAGGTGTCCAGTGCAACGTCTGCTGCAACTGCTTGGGTTCAGTTTCAATTGATGTGGCTTGATGACATGGACAAGGTGTTTGGGACAATGCGGCCAGCAACAGGTCCTCCTGACCCTTGCCCTTCTTGGCTTATTAAAGCTTGCCAAGGGAGTATGACCGAGTGGATCCAGAATGTGGTCACTGTATCTTTGAAGGAGAGAGTGGTCCCAGCTGCTCTAAAAGAGGTGGTGATCCGACCACTCCTGAAAAAGCCCACCCTGGACCCATTGGTTTGTGACAACTACCACCCAACTGCAAATACCCTCATTTTAAGGGAAGGTGATTGAGAGGGTTGTGGCACAGCAATTGCAAGTACTCTTGGATGACATGAATTCTCTTGACCCATTGCAATTTGGGTTCAGTCCTCGTTATGGTACTGAATTGGCCTTGGTTGCCCTGATGGATGACCTTTATTGGGAGAAGGATGGGGAGTGCAGCCCTGTTAACTCTTACTTGATCTCTCAGTGGTTTTTGATACCATTGTGGTATCCTTCTGAGATGACTTGGTGAGATGTTTTGCATTGTTTTGCAGTGGTTCCAAACCTATCTCCAGGGCTGGTTTCAAAGAAGAGCATTGGGTGATTGTCTTTCAGCCTCCTGGCAGTTGTGCTGTGGGGTGCTGCAAGGAACTATCTTGATCCCAGTACTGTTAAACATCTATATGAAGCCATTGGGAGCAGTCATCAGGAGATTTGGGGTGAGGTGTCAGCAGTATGATGATGATATCCAGTTGTATTTCTTGGTAACATCTGAATTGGCAAGCCCTGGATGGATGCCTAGACTCAATGGTGGGCTGGATGAGGGCCAATAAACTGAGACTGAATCCGAGCAAGATAGAGGCACTGTGGGTTGGTGGTTCCCAAGTTTGGATAATTGGTGAGTTGCCTGCTTTGGATGGCATTGTACTTCCTCTGAAAGAGCAGGTTTGTAGTCTGGGGGTGCTCCTGGATCCATCTTTGTCACTAGAGGCACGGGTGACCTCAGTGGCTAGGAGTGCCTTTTACCAGTTTCTGCTGGGAAGACACCTGCAGCTGTTTCTGAACTGGGATAGTCTGACTAGTGTTGGTAACCTCCAGGCTGGATTATCATAATGCATTCTATGTGGGGCTGCCCTTGAAGCTGGTTCAGAAGCTGCAGCTGGTGCAAACTGTAGTGGCATGACTGCTCACTGGGGCAGGATGTTAGCAACATGTTACCCCACTGTTGAAGAATTGCACTGGCTGCCCATTAGCTGTGGGGCCAAGTTCAAGGTTCTGGTTTTGGTGTACAAAGCCCTATATAGCTTGGGACCAGGATACTTGAAACATCACCTGACCCCTTATATACCCAGACAATCACTGTGCTTTGCAGGTGAAGGCCTCCTGCAGATACCATTTTATCAGGAGATCTGCTCCACACAACACTTTAGTGTTGTGGTACCTGCCCTTTGGAATTCCCTCCCCTTAAATATTAGACAGGCACCATCTCGGTTATCTTTTCAGTGCCTGCTGAAGACTTCCTCTTTCAACAAGCCTTTTAAGTAGAGACCTTATCCCAGTCTCCATTTATACTGTAATTGCTTGTAAAGATTCTTTTCAAGATCTTTTTAAGATGTTTGTTTTTGAGATGTTTTAAGATACTTTTAGTGTTTTGTCCTTTGTTTGCCGCCCTAGGCTCCTTCTGGGAGGAAGGGCGGGATAGAAATTTAATTAATTAATTAATGATGATGATGATGTCTGGGCTAGTGATGTTGAAAGATGGAGCTAACCCCCCTGTAGTCAAGCTTCCTTGGCAGCCACATTTCAAGAAGGGGCATTTGGGGGGGAGGCACAGCACCAGCCAATCCCCCCTGCTCATTAGCTGCCCCCTCACTCCTCCACCATTCAGAGAGTGTGTTAATGTACAGTGCATAATGGGCTATGTAAATGTCAAGTTAAGGGAAAATTTAGTATGAACATCAGGAATTAAATGATGTATTTTTTTGTTTCATAAGAAAAAGGGATGTTAAGGATACAATGAACATGGGGATACCAAAAGGTGTAAAGCAAACAAAATAGTTTATGCTATAACTAAGAAGTTAAAAACTAGTGCGGAGCTTAGAATGCTCTAATCATTCATATTTCTGGAACCATTCTTGTCAGAAATTATGACCCTCGTGATTCTTGGGGTATGGATGAAGTTTAATTGTCTCGCCATTTTTTAACAGAATACCAGACTCAAATGTTTGACTTTGTCTATAGCTACAGTCTTTTTTCAGCTATGGTCTGTTCCTCTGTTCTGATTCTTCATGAACTAACCTACTTTGGTAAAGACCATGAGCTCCTGAGCTTGGCTTTGATGCTGCACTGGGCATCTCAGTTTTAGATTCCACCTGAAAACAAACTTGCTACAAATGTAATGAGTTTAGGGGAGGGCAGAGAGAAAATAAATACTTTAGGGTGTGTTTGTTAACTCCTCCTTGAGAGTCTCTCCTAGTTCGGTTCCTGGCCTTTAGATTTTCCTTCCTGCTTGGACAGTCAAGAGAAAACCGTTTAAATGGTTGCTATATAAAAGATGAACTAAGCAACTGGAAACTAATTGTTGAAAGCAATTGGATTTAATTTTTTTTACTGGTTGCTGGGCTAATTTTTTCTGCCCAGAACCGCTGAAAACCTTGTCATTCTTTAAATGGACACTGTCATTGTCTGTCCTGTCACAAATTAAAAAGACAATTGAAAAAGAAAAATGGCGGGGAGACAAAGCACAGTTCGGGGGGGCGGTGCGGTGCACCAATTTGCCCCACCCTGACTACAAGGCTGCACATGTAATTATGCTTGTGTGTAGAGGTTTATCTGTTCAACACATGAACTTTGGGGGGGGCAGGCTAGCTTGGTAGCACAGTCCCACTACTTCTATGCACATGAGCACTAGCATTTGAACAGGGCTTTACTGTTCAGTTTTTTTCCACAGCTGCTTTGCTCTTTCCTGGTCCTTTTTGTTGCCATGCTGCTAAGGGATGGAAGGATTGTCAGTTTCAGTTGTCTTAATTTCTCCATTTTTCCAATGTTAAGTTTAGTTTTCAACATTTCTACATCAATTTGTGATTCCCCCCCCCCAAAAAAATCCCCATGAAAATTCATCGGCATTTTAGTGCAGATCTCCCCTCAGAAACACGTCTGTATGCAGTTTTGACCAATGTATGCATTTTTGCAAGCAATCTTCCCTAATAGAATGCATTTTGTATGTTATTTTCAGTAATATATTCCTTTTTATACATACGTTCCCCTAATATATGCAGTTTTGTAAACATTTTTTTGTTAGAAAATTGCATTACAAAATTCAGATATAATGAATTTCAATTTAGGCTGTGTTTCATTTCAGAAAGTGCACGTTTAATAGATTCATCTCTCAGTGTGAACTGAATTGCATTTCTCCCAGATCCCTATGTGCCACTCTGAGCTAAGCCAACGTTTGACTTAGCGTGTTGACTTAGCTAATCATGGTTAGCGAGGAGAAAGTTTAACCATAAGCCCAGGTTCAGATGACATGCCAAGCCAAACCTGGGCTTAGCTCAGGGTGGCATAGCAACAAAAAGGACTGTGGAGGAGGAGCAAAGTGGTTGCAAGGTTCTCTCTAGAAGCCTGCACACCTGCACATTCTTGATAGACCAAGTCTGACTCAGCATGATGTGCAAACCAGGCCAATATGTACACAGAGGTGCAAAGAAAAACAGATATATAATAAATCATATTCCAAGAAATCTCTAACAATTACATGATAGGCTTCTTTCTGTAAAAATTGCAGTCTCAACTTTATTCAAAACTCCTTAAGTAGCTATGGGACAACTACATGACATTAAGTGTGTGTGCACGCACACACACACACAATTAGAGTGCACATTTTTTAACTTGCAGATTGGATCAGCAGATTTTTAAAAAATGCAAATTGGCACCACTGGGGAATTTTCTCCAAAGTAAAAAACTAGCTTCAGAGGAAGGATTTTCCTCAGGATTGTTGCAGGAGAGGAAAGAGTTAATTTCTTTCTTCATGTCTGCTCTGGTCCTGTTAATTATCACCCCCCCATGCTTTTTGCATTTTAAATGAAAAGACACATTTTATGCCACATCTAGTTTGAGGCCCACAATGGCTACCAGATTTTCTTATATGTTTTTTTTTTTAAAGGGAGTATCTCAGTTCATGAGAATTGGCGATTTCCTTCAACAAAATAATTGGCATGCCTATCTTTAGAGTTTACAAACAAAGAGAATATAAAAGATGTATTGTAATTACATCTTGATATGAGAAAGTACACTGTAATTGCAATTTACCTTTGACCATGTCACAGCAGAAAATCTCAGTCAACTGGAGGCAGATCTAAATATATTTGGAAATACAGGGGGATTAAATTCAGTGTTGGTATGTTGAAAACCTAACTATGACACATATTTTGAGGATTCCAGAAGAGAGACCTTCTTGCCTATAAATGTCTAAGTTTTTGACGTGAAAACTATGGGTGCAGAGAGAGGAAATCAAACGGTTTTTTTACCAAAACAAGATCAAAATGTCTACGCAGAAGAACTTTTGCAAACCTGTTTGAAGCTGATCAGCAGATGCATGTCTCGGAGAGTCACAGAATAACATTCATTCAGAGATAGATAGGTATGAAAGTACATTTGCTCAACACAAGGTGGGATAGGAGGTGTCATGCCGCCCAGTCCTAGTCTCGGATTCATCTAAGAGGATAGGCTGTAATGTGTTGAATAGTAACTATGCTAGCAGGCCTAATAACACACAATCCTTATCCAGCACATAAACTCAATCAGGGCTGATGTCATGGAGAGTACCTGGAGTGCTCCGGAGGAAGAGGAGGAGGAAGTCTGGGATCTTGGGGAGGGACCCAGTGGGTTGCAGCAGGAGAGGGCTGAAACAGAAGAAGGTTCCAGCACTTTAGACTGTGACAGCTCTGCCTCTGTAGTTCCAGTTACAACTGAAGAAAAGCTATCCGAGAATGAGCAGGCCCTTTTCCTCCCCTCAGCGCTCCCTTGTTTCCTGAGCTGCTGCTGCTTGCACCTCCTCTCAAAGAGGAGGAGGTTCAACCAGAAGTCGTGTGCGGGGAGGATCTCGATGAAGTACCACCATTGCCAAGGACATAAAGGCAGATGCGCAGGTGCTTACAGATAGTGCTAGCTTTTTCACTTCTCTATAGGAGTACTTGCTTACTCATGCAATCCCATTCAGAGAAGCCTTCCCCACACAAATAGAGAGAGCCTGCCCCAGGCCTACTTAAAGGGTCTCAAGGGCATGTCTAATAGCTGCATCATCTTAGCTTGAGTAGTCATGCCTGGTTATAGTGTATAGAGATGCAGAGTTCTGCGTAATCTGTAAACTGATCTATGAAACGCTCTAAGATGAGATTTAACATTAAACATAATGGAGAAAAACAATCCAGTGAGTCTGAGTATGAATCCAATGGAGTTGGCTAGGACAACCACAGTGACTAAAGTAAATTGTGACTAAGGCTGCAGTCCTATTCCACCCCGGGCTTCTTTGCCATCCTAGGGGAGGAAGGGCAGGATATAAATTTAATAAGTAAAAATAAACGATGCACTTAGGGTTGTATTGAATGTAGTGCTAAGATGAATGTTCCATCAGCACAAGGATTTATCCTTGCACAGCGGAACATTCTCCCCCTCTTCTCCCCAGGGCACCCTCTAATGTTCTGTGGTTTTCCCCAACCCATCACAGCAAATTTGGGGACTGCATGGGATGCATGTGGTGGAGAAGAGGGGGGAAATCCCACTGTGCTAGTGCAAGTATTTCATTGAATACTCTTATTTCTGAGTAGATATGTATAAATTGCACTATAATTTCCATTAAAACCACTGGAAGAAACCAGTTGTGACTAAGCCCTGTTCAGGAGTTCAGTCAAACGTGTGAAGGCGCAAATTGTGCAGGGGGTGGGGCCATGTGAATTGGCCCCTCCTTAGCATCTTTGTGTGCCCTGGTCCCACACCCTTATTTGTTTTTATTTTCCCATCCTTTCTGTATTACATCCTTCCTGAGTTCAGTCTGAAGACAGATTCTAAGCATGTTCAGCTGAATATGCTTAGAAGGCTTCTCGGGATCAGGAACCCTGATAACGCAGGGGTCTGGTTTGCAGGAAGGCTTCTCAGCCATGCAGCTGAACATGCTTAGAATCCTACCTGGGGATTGGATTGGCATGTGTGGCCTCTGCCCAGTGTGTACACTCACATATTTGCCTGGGCACCTGTTTTCAGTAGGACTTAAGCCATGACTAACTTTAGTGGAAGAGGGACCTATGTGAGCTGGTGCCATGTTTTGTTCAACCTGTGTAAGCGAAACAGGTCCAAGGAATTGGCTGGCTTGGTCCTGCTCATCTATCATATGTTGAGCAGAACACATTGTTGCACAACTGTATCTAAAGTTGTGCATCCGTTCTGAACATCTAAAGAGGACGTCTGAGACAATTCACAAGCTCCTCCTATCCAAAACTGGGCTCCGCAATGTCCTTGTTTCACCCAGCGTTGTGCCCTGTTTAGAATCAGATCTATGTTCACTAAAATAGTCTGAGAAGCAGGCTTAAGAATAGCCAAATGAAATTCACAATGGAGGTTCTCGTTGAAAGCCAACAGTCATTTTGGTAATATAACATAACCCAATATGCATCGTTTAGAATGTTCATAGTGCTGCACATATATTACATCATTAATCTTTACAACAACATTGTAAAGTAGGTCAGTGTTTATTATCATGTTATTGTGGATGAGGAGTAGAGGCTAAAATATAGTAGCTTGTCTAAGGTCACCCTAGTGAATCTATGGCAGAGGTGTAATTTTAACTGGAAAACTCTTAGGCACGGCTGAATAGCACAATCCTATGTACATTTAATCAGTAGTAAGGTTCACCTGTAGTCAGTGGGTCTTACTCCTAGAGGAGTGTGCATAGAATTGTAGCCTAATTCTTTTCACGTTGGACAGCTGTCTTATTTCCTAAGCAACTGCCTGCAAGCTTAAAAGAGTGAGATAGAAATGAGATGTATTGCAGACCATCTGCTCTTCCCCGGGAAAAAAAAGTGAGAGGAACAAAATCTTTTGTTGCTAACAACTCATTCAAAATACTAGAGCGATCTTGTTATTGGCCTGAAATGAGAGAAGACAAATGAGAGAAATGAGAGAGGTTGTTTGGAAGATAAGTTGAAACATCACATCCAGTTTTCCACTTTAGATTTTTTAATGGTCTCCTCTAGGTGAGTAATGAACAAATCAGAGAGAATCAGACTTACTATTTAGCTGCACTTTTTTTTTTGCACAGAGGGACTGCTGTCCTACATTCAAATAATTTCTGTTGTTTGTGTTCCTTGCCTCCCCTCGCAATCTTTATGTGATAAAAAAAATGTTTGCCAGTTTCTGCTTTGAAGAGAGTCACAAGGACTCTTCTCACATTGTTTGTATCAAGGAGAGCCTACAGTGTGGCTGTTTCCTTCAGGCAGTGTGAGGAGCCCTGAGGGAGGAGCCTATTCTGTGTCTCCTCCCACCCCTGTGTTGCTCCTTTGAAAACTGGGGTAATGCCAACGTGAACTTTTCTCACATGTTCTGGGGCTTCTCATGTTACCTGAGCAGTACAGAAAGGTGCCACACACTATAGCAGTGTGTTGCTTGGCATTATGAGTTATTTTAGTGTGTGTTGCTTTGCATTAATTAAAATGTTTGTACAGAATGAGAGACTGATTTTTCCCCCCTGGAATTGTATTTTTATTGCAGCGTTGCCCTAATGAATTGGAACAGCTTGTGCAGAATATCAGCACAAAAGATGAACACAATTATAGAAGTGAGGCCACGGACAGTCACATAATAAAGAAGGTGAGGGGTCTCATGAAATGACAGCATCTACATAATTCTGGAAATGATGGTATCTGAACTAACTTGAATTCTGCTGCAGCAGATTGTATTATTATCAGTTCTGAGCTTTTCCAAAATCTCAAATTTAAATCAGCGTCCTGCAGTTGTGCAACCGTGCTGTGGCAGATAATGTCACACAAAGACAGTAACTCAAGGGCTACTGGTTTAGCATTACAAAAATGAGCCTAGCCTCCCCCTGAGCTCACATGCTCTCCCTACACTCCTACTCAGAGCTTGGAAAAGTTACTTTTTTGAACTACAACTCCCATCAGCCCCAGCCAGCTTGGCCACTGGATTGGGTTGATGGAAGTTGTAGTTCAAAAAAGTAACTTTTCCAAGCTCTGCTCCTACTGGACTCACATGGTCATCGATCAGAAGCTTCCACTTCTGTGTTACAGTAACTGCAGTTTAGCAGATATCTGAGTCCTAAACTGTGGTTAATCTTAACTATGGTTTATTTATTTTATTTATTTAAGATATTTATATACCATTTAATCATTTGCATTTCTAAGTTGTGTACATAAAAACAAGCCACATATAGAATAAAAAAACAAAATCATCGTGAAAGAAACACTACCTTAAAATGTCTGCTGGGACAAGGGTCATGCGCCTGCAATTCAACAAGGAGGATGCCTGTCTAATCTGAGTTGGGAGGGAGTTCTACAGGCTTGGGCTCATTATACTAAAAGCAGAGCTTCTAGTCATATTAAGCAGTGCATCTGAGCCACTGGGGAACAAAACAGAAGAGACTCCTCCAAAGATCTTGGGGACTGGGCCAGGATATAAGGGATCAGGTGAACCTTAAGATGTCCTAGACTCCAGTTGTTAAAGGCCTTGTAAATTAATACAAGAACTTTGAACCTGGTCTGGTAACATATGGGCAACCAGTGCAAGCTTTTAAGCATCAGAGTTATGTGCTGGCAGTAGTCTGTCCCAATCAACAATTAGTGAGAACAAGCCAGTTAGAGAAAACAAGTCAGCTTAATAAACAATGGTTGGAAGTAAACTTGTTTCCACTAACCTTAGCTAACCACAGTTTGTCCAGGTTTGGATGGGACGGCAAGCTGCGGTGGTTAATCAAGAAGTGAAAGCTTCCAACCTGCTCCCTGTGGCTGCACTGGAGGAAGAGGGGAAAGGGGAGCATGTGAGCCCAGGGGGAGGCTAGGCTCATTTGCACAACACTAAACTATGGTTTAGTGCAGACTAGGAATGGGGAAGAAATTATATTCAGTTCACATTTAAAGCCAAATCTACCTAATTTGCACTTCCTGAAATAATAACCAAACCGAAACACAGTCATCCTTGAAAATTTACACTTCTTTGAATTTTGCAATGCAGTTCTTCAGCCAAGTAACACGTACAAAAATATATATACTAGGTAATGTGTGCATAAAAATGAAATAGCGTAACAAAATAACACATTAATTAAAATACACAACATATACCAAATGCATTATATTAAGAAGTGTTTGCAAAAAATATGTATATTAAGTAAAATTACATACAAAAGTGTATACATTAGGAGACATTGAGACTAAAATGCCAATGAATTTTCATGAGGACTTAAAAAAAAAGAATTCACAAACTAATGTGGAGAAACTGAAGTTACAACTGGAAAAATGAGAACCTGAGCAAAACCAAAATTGACAGATTCACCCATCCGTAGTACAGAATTCAAAACCTCTGGCTCACAGCCCAAGGATCCTAAAAAGCCCTGTGAGGCTTGCCTGACCAGCCTGCCAACAGGGTGGCCAGGTAAAACCACAGCAGCAAAGGCACCATCAGGAGGAGCCTTAGGGTGCACTCCTGATGGTTTCTTTGCAAGCAGGGCTTGCAATCCATGCCTTCAAACACAAGCCCCTTTGGGATCAGCTCTGTTTGGGAGCTCCCAACTGAAACTCCTGAGGGGAGCTAACCCCTGTCAAAAGCGGGCCTTGCATTTGGCACCACATTTAAATTCAAATGCAACATAGCTGGGATTGGAAGCTCCCAACCCCAGTTTAGCGCTAAATCCGAAGCAGCCCACTATATCTAGAAGAAAAGATGTCCCTGCAACAGTTCCGTAGTGTCCAGCAGTGGCTGGGGAGGAGGGGTGGCACAAGTGGGACAGTGTTGCTCCCCTGGCTTCCCAATGCCACACGCCGCTGCCGAATGTCTGGAGGGAGAGGGACAAAGCAATGGGGAGCTCAGCACCGTCTGGGCACAGCAGCAGAGCCAATCTGATGCTCCTGACACTGCACCCACACAGTGCCAAGCTCCCTGCTGTCTGCCCCTCCCTCTCTCCCTCTCAGAAACCAGCTGCTGCAGATAGTATTATCAGTTCTGAGCTTTTCTAAAATCTCAGATTTAAAACAGGGGTGCATGGCATTGAGAAGCCAGGTCAGCTGCACAGCCCTACCACTGGCCACTGCTGATGGTGTCAAATTCACATGAATCAATGGCTAGCCTCTCCCAGAATCTCCCTAGGGCCTGGGGATTAAGGCTTCTTTTTGGTTGTGTGTTGATCTGTTTCTTCTGCAGTAGCTGCAGAAGAAGACTTTGGCCTCGGTGCCAAATCCCTGAACGGTTTGTTACGCTCATGGCATTTGATGCCTTGGGTGGATAAGGTCTAGGGATTTTTTTTCCCCTTCATCGTTTGTGGCATGACAATATGGCTTGCTGTCGTTACTGAACCATTTCCATAAGTACTTCTTTTGCATTATCAAGGGACTAACACTAATATGCATTATAAAGCTGAATAAAGTGTCTATCAAATTTTACTGGGCCAGTTTCATATCCATTATTATGTCCTTTTTCAGCCAAGGTGTTATCTCTAGAAATGTAGCTGGCTCCTTTGCCCTCTCATAAAGATGTAAACTCACCTGCAAAATTATTTTCCTTCCTTCCTTCCTTGATGAAATCAAGCAAATATCTCTTTCCATTCAGGCCGTATTGCAGAGTGACTAAATCTGAAGGCATCTGCTTCAGAAAGCTGTACTTACTATTTGACTTGTTCTTTCAAGGGTCTTAACTTCTGATACAAGGTCATGAAAGGCTTGCAGAACACTGGCCAGGATGTATATTCATTTACAGTGAATTTGCAGGCAGCCGGTAGAAGCAAGTTCTGCCTCTTTGCACTAAGAAGCATGTATACAGTGTGCATCTTTATGTGTTAGGCAGTGTTCCACATGAGCAGGAATCTTGAAAAAGGAGGATTAGGATTAGGAACATAGGAAGCTGCCTTAGCTCAGTATTGAACATTAAAAAAATAAGAAGAGCCTGCTGAATCAGGCCAGTGGCCCATCTAGTCCAGCATCCTATTCTCACAGTGGCCAACGAGATGCCTGTGGGAAGCCCGTCTGCAGGACCTGAGTGCAAGGGTACTCTCCCTCCTGCAGTTTCCAGCAACTGCTATTCAGAAGCATACCGCTTCTAACTGTGGAGGCGCAGTACAGCCTTCATGGCTAGTAGCCATTGATAACCTTATCCTCCATGAATCTGCCTAATCCTTTTTTAAAGGCATCCAAGTTAGTGGCTATCACTGCCTCTTGTGGGAGCTAATTCCATATAACTATGTGAAGGGATACTTTCTTTTGTCTGTCCTGAATCTTCTAACATTCACCTTCAGTGGATGCACATTGGATTGCTTCAGACAGGAGTCTTTCCCAGCCTTACTTGGAGATACCAGGGATTGAATCTAGGAATTTAGAGCATGAGCTCTGTCACTGAATAACAGACTGAGGCCAGATTAAGATGGTTAGAGGTCCTGGTGCAGTTCTCAAACCAGGGTCCCCTCTCTCAGAAAGGAACTCAAAAAATAAGGTACCAAACTATAAAGCCAAGGCTGCAATCTTGTACCCACTTATTTGGGAGTAAGTGCTATTAAACACAAAGAAGCATACAGGGAATTCTTAATGTGCCTGGAGTTCAGCTCCTACACAGCAGGAAACATGCCTAAACCCCTTTGCAAAGTTTTCCCATTTTGCATTTGCTGTTTGCAAGGATGGGGTGTTCTTTAACATCCACCTATATTGATTGTGTGGTAGTATTTGCAGATAAGGACTTCTGGGGAATACCTGATCTCCAATGAATCCACCACAGGAAACATGCATCCAGATTGCTAGGAAGGAAGGAAGGGCAATCAAGTAGGTCTTTAGAACTGCAGATATTCCAAGGAAAAGAAAATGAGACAAAAACAGGAAAGAAAAGTGCACTTACACAGAGGAGAAAACAACCGCTCTTTAGGACCCCAGGGATTCCTATAGCCTGGTGTCCAAACAACTCATTCAACAATCACAGCTCTGCCTTCACTCATTGGCTAAAAACACTGAAAGGCAGGCCCAACTCACAGAAATTGTTTAGAAGGTTGCTTGCACATTTTGCTTCCTTCTAGTCAGCAACTACACACACATTGTACTTTCCTTCTAGTCGGGCCAGGGATTTTCTCTGGGCCCTCTTGCAGGCATGGACCCTTTTGCAATTCTTCTGCCCCCATGTGTATCTTGTACACATGGATGTAATGATGTAAATGTGCCTTTCAAGGCGTGGACAGTGGAACATGGAGCAGAACTTGCTGCCTGCCATCCATGCATGTGTTCAGGCGGGTATGAAAAGAGCTGTTGTTTCAAAGCAACAAGGATAGTTTTTTTTTTAAAGGAACAGGACTAACAGAGCAATGGAAACTCCCAGCTCAGCCCAAACTAGTGTCAAGGATTGACTAAGGCTGCAAAATATATAAACCCCTTTGAATTAATCCTTGTAAGCCCCTTTGAATTAATTAGGACTTATTTCTGAGTAGGGAGAGCTAGTGTGGTGTAGTAGTTAAGGTGCTGGACTACGACCTGGGAGACCAGGGTTTGAATCCCCACACAGCCATGAAGCTCACTGGTTGACCCTGGGCCAGTCACTGCCTCTCAGCCTCAAAGGAAGGCAGTGGTAAACCCCCTCTGAATACCGCTTACCATGAAAACCCTATTCATAGGGTTGCCATAAGTTGAAATTGACTTGAAGGCAGTTCATTTCCATTTTTTTTCTCAGTATTCATAGTCAGGATTGTGCTGTAAACCATATTTCCAGTGTGTATGTACTGGCTGACATTTCCTATGAACAGAAAATGCAAATCCATCCATTTCCATATGCACAGTGTAGAAAATTATAAATTGAATAACAGGTGCACAGTGAAATGTATATTAAGCTGACTGGAATGTCAAGCACATTTTGACTTTAAGACCTCTTCCTCAGGGGGAAACTTAGTTTGGTGGTGGAGATCTAATTCAAAAATACAGCTGCCGGAATACCAGATAGGCCCTGGGTAATATTGTTTCAATATTATGAATGATCCATGGTGTACTTTTGAGATTATTTTGTTTATTTAAAAAAGTCAACCTTTACCAGCTTCAGTTTGTGAGAGCCCATTGCATAACATCTTGTGAGTGATTGCAGTCAATTGATAGGAAGAGACTGTCAAGGACTCTGGGACTTGAACCAGAAGCCTCATAGTCTGAAGTAGGAAGCTGTCTGGGATAGTACGTGCTTGGTCCTCAGGACGCACTTCAGGTGCAGAAGAAAATGGGACTGTGCAAAACCAGATCCTGGAAATGGTGGAAAGTATGAAGCCTCTGGGTTTGCCAGACCTCATATAAAGACCTGGTGCCTGGACTTCAGCTTTGCTTGCTTAGTATAACAGTATACTATTTTGTCTGCTGCACCATCATCAACTGATTTCAGGGACACTCCCCTGTCTGAGGCTGGGTATGGTCCATGGCTCTGGCTTGGACTAAAGCAGGGAGAGGGAACCTGTGGTCTGGACTGATAGGAATTGTAGTCCAATAACATCCGGAGGGCCACAGGTTCCCCAGCCTAGAAGAATATCTTAGTGGTGAAGCATATGTCAAGTTCTATTCCAGAGATCTCAGCATCACTGGGAAAGACCCCAGCCTGAGATATTGTAGAACAGTGTTGCTCAGAGCGGACAATACTGAGTTAGCAGGCCCAATGCACTCGATACAAGGCAACTTCATACATTGTCAAGCTTCATATAACTGTTGAAAGTCCAAAACTGCTTGCCCATTAGTTAACAGGTTAAGTTCAAGGTGCTGGTTTTGGTGTATACCGCATGGGACCAGGATACCTGAAATATCATTGTGCCCCTTATATACCCAGGTAATCATTGCGCTCTGCAGGTGAGGGCCTCCTGCAGATACCATCTTATCAGGAGGTCCATTCCACAAAACATAGGAAGCGGACCTTTAGTCTTTTGGCGCCTACCCTTTGGAATTCCCTCCCATTAAATATTAGACAAGCACCATCTCAGTTATCTTTTCGGCGCCTTCTGAAGACCTTCCGCATTCAACAAGCCTTTTAAGTAGACACCTTTTCCCAGTCTGCATCTGTGTTGGAATTGTTTTTAAAGTTGTTTTGTTTTGAATATGTTTTATAGATGTTTTAGTGTTTTATTATCTTTTGGGGAGGAAGGGCAGGCTATTAATCAATTAATTAAATAAATAAATAAAATGAATGAATGCCACATTCAGCAGGTGATGTTAGGCTTCATGAGACCTGCTCAACAAGGATTGGCTTGGTCTTCCATAACCATCATGCACTGTGCAATGATGTGAACTGGCCTCAAGTGGGGAATATCTACAAACTTACTTTCAGTAGCTTGTGCTGAAATATTCATTTCACATTTAAAGGCAAACCTACCTAATTCACACTTTCCAAAACAATACACAAACAGAAACACGGCTATATTTTAAAGGCTGAACTTCTCTGAATATTGTAATGCAGTTCTCCAGTCAAGTAATGTGTTCAAAAATGCATATACTAGGGTAAAGTGTTCATATAAATGCATACATTACTGAAAATCATACAATAATGGATTATATGAGGGGAAATTGCTTTGCAGAAATGTGTATATTAGAGGAAATTACATATAAAAATATGAATCAGTAGAAATTTGTGCTAAAATCTTATATATTTTCATGAGGAGTGAAACATCAGACTGATGTAGAAATGTGGAGAACTTAATTTAAAGCTGTAAAAATGAGAAACTGAAATTGAAAGATTGTTCCATCCCTCTGCATGAATGTCCCATAGTTTCTAGACTGATGCTTGTTTTTAATGGCTGTTTGCAACAGGCCCGAGATCTTGTCATCACACTCTCCACTGTGTGTGAGCCAGTTTGGACGCTTGGTCTCCATCAGACCTTTCTACTGCTCCTCATCATTGGGAGATGGCTACTTCCCATTGGTGGTGAAATCACCCGGGACCAGTTGTCGCAGCTACTTCTTATGTTTGTGGGTACTGCAGCAGACATACTTGAATTCACTAGTGAGACCCTGGAAATAGAGAATGTAAGGTAGGTAATAAAGTAGATTCCCCATTATTCTGGAAGTCTTGGTCTTGCCAGTCCCTGAAAAACTTCACCTGAACATCCTAGATATCTCTCCGATAATGGGAAGACACTATTTGTCCAAGTAGGATTTCGAACCTCGACATTTTGTGGCACCTTGAAAATGAAAGCCATCTAAAGTAAGGTTAGGCATTCCAAAGTTCTATGAAAAAGCATTGTACACAAGTTAAGCTCCATGAACTTATTCCTTTGCTTTAAAGGGGATTTACTCATAGCTAACTTTAGCTGAACTGTGACCTAACAAATTTATTGTAGTGAAAGATTTCAGGGGCACATGCCTACATTACCAGGTGCATGAAGTGACAACAAAGATAATGGATTTCTTTATCTCTCTGTCCATCTCTCTGTCTACATTAGGCTGATGTAACCTTTGCATTACACAAAGTGGGTCATTAACATCTGATTGCTGTCTGCACACAATAGAAGTGGGCATGCGGGAATATTGTAGCATACTATATAGTAGCATCTACAATCTGTAATGGGACTTGTTTCCTGTTGATTAAATATGAAAGGCTCCAATATATTGTGTATTTCTGCCTTTTTCAGCAATACTGCTTCTTAGCAGAATGTCTCATTCCAGAATTGTGGTACTACAATAGTTTACGGCACTTGGATTCCGTATATATGTCAGTGAATGTCTGAAATTATGTGAATTAGAACATTCACATGTGAATGTTGACAATCCCAGACAACTGTAAAAATGAAGACTCAGAGGTATCCCATTCATAGACAGTGAGTGTCAACAGCCACCTATTGCCAGCTCTCACTCTTGAATTTCCAAGAAGAGGAATCCATTTTTAGTAGGACTATGCACCAGATTCAGCCAAGACCACTGACCCAAACTGAATTGCACCAATTTTTTGGGGGGGAGGCATTGGTTAAATTGGGTTGAGATAGCCCCATATCATGGGTCGAGTGGCCCACCGTGATCAAGGACTGTCAGAGGGTGAGGCGTCAGGAAGAAAAGAGGCAGGCAGGAAGAAGAAACTGCAAAAAGAGTGTAAGAGGGACCCACCTGACCACCTGTATCTTCCCGGGAGAAGGTAGGAGTTGGAGGTGGATGCCTTTGGATGCGGGG
This sequence comes from Rhineura floridana, assembly GCF_030035675.1. Taxonomy (NCBI): domain Eukaryota; kingdom Metazoa; phylum Chordata; class Lepidosauria; order Squamata; family Rhineuridae; genus Rhineura; species Rhineura floridana. Next base: position 29,212,215 of record NC_084486.1, on the reverse strand, counting down.
TGTGAGTAGGGCTGTCCTTCCTCACAGGAAGCGCTTATCAAATGGTAAGCAAAGGATTTGATCCTGCAGGGTGCAGGGTGCTGCTCCTTCACAAGGGGCTTCCCAACAGGGAAGGCACTCACAAAAGAGCAGCATCATGCATCACTGAACTCTCCTGCTCTTGGATGGGGGGGGGGGAAGGAGGCACAACATCTCCTTCTTCCCCCCCAACTGTATAATTAGGGTATTAAAAACCTTAATTAATCATTAGTTCTGCCCCTGAATTGATCTGGGGCTGGATCCAGGGTAGATGGTCTCTGGTCATTATGGGGCAGGGCAGCCTGATCTGGGGAGGCCGGATCAGGGTCCAGGGGCAGGTCATGGGGTCTGTGTACAGCCCTAATTTTAGGCATACTCAAAATATATCTAGGTTTGGCAATGTTCACATGCAATCATTCTCCACATTTTGAACATTTACTGTAGCATGCAAAATAGTACTTTCAAGCAGTCATCAGTTGCTGTATTGTAATCTAATGCATAGGCTGACTCAAAGACAAGCTTGAGACAGGGAGACAAGATAACGATTGTGTTTGCACATAGGTATGAAATTTATGGAGGAAAAGCCCTGGTCCTGTGAGCTAATGTGCGCAGTAGACTCACTATGTCAGCGTAATACTGCTATTTCTGGCCTTGGATGGGCACAATCAGCCCATTTGAGATATTGCAGAGCTACAGGACCATGGGTAAATACTGCCACACTAGCAACAACTATCATCAAATGTGGCTTAGTAGTCCCAAATATAACCTGAAGTTGTTAAGGAGTGGGTAGAAGGAATTGGTGGGGGAAAGGTAGTGGCAAAACGGGATGGTTCATCCTTATGCCATATCTTGGATACATCGGTGCAAGCTCATGAATCTGACTACTGCAACATTCTCTTATAATAAGATTAGAATGGGAGGCATGGCTGTAGAGAGTTGTTCCAGTTGCTGCACTCAGTGAGCTATTGGACCACCATCACCATGAGTATGGTTGAGCCAATATAGTTTAGCGGTCAAGCAAATGAGCTGTGAGCCATGAAACCTCTAATTCAAATCTCAGCTGTGAACTCACTGGCATGTCCTAGATAACCCAGTATACAGCTATCGCTGTTGATTATCATTCTTACAGGACTGTTGTAAGCAACATGGATATAATGCATGCAAAGCACTTTGAGACTAACTTTCTCTCTCTTTTTTTTTTTCAATTAATTTTTATTCCAATTTTCAAAACCAAAACAATACAAAAAGAAAACAACACAAATCAATAACTAGTACAATACAAAAAGAAATATATATATATATATATATAAAAAAGAAAGAATATTGACTTCCGATTTGTCATAGTTCAGCTATAAATCTATAATATATAACAAACCTATCTCTTAATAGATTATAAAATCACCTTCCTCCAACGGTTATCTTAGTTGGTTTCAAATCTCATTAACATCATATCATTTTAATCTTCCACAAAACGTCAAAGAGAAGTTTCCAATCCTTGAGATATATGTCAATCAATTTTTTTTTCTAAATAAACATGCCAATTAATCCAACTCATCAAATCTACTAAGTCCAGTAATTTTAAATCGCTCTTCTGTCATTATCCATATTGGGTCCATCTTCCATCTTTACGCACCCAAAAATCTTGCTGTCATAGTCATATAATAAAAGTCTGGTAGGAATTTCCTCCATCACAGATATTTTCTTGCCATCAAATCCAAACGTATCACTGAAGACTAACTTTCTCTCTCCATCTCCATATCCCATATCTATTTAGTTGTCACTTTTTCTTATGTTTTAGGCCCAGTTAAAAACAGTGCTGCTTCATTGGGCATTTGATGCTATTTGAAACCGTTTCCAGTATTTTCTTAAGATAGCAACTGACCTAATTTAGTTGTTCTTACACTTTTTATTTGAGTGTTGTCTTTATTGTACTTTGGTTTGGTAATTTATTGTATTTTTTGAGCCACCTGAAGAACAGTTGCTTGGTAAAGAGGGAGGGATACAAATATTTTAATGTATCATCATGGACCCTACATGTGCCTTTAGGACTGGGATGCCCCAGTATAAAAGGAAATGCAGACCAGAGAGGCTTCCAAAAGTTTACTGATAGCTCAGTCCTATGCATGTCTACACAGAAGTAAGCTCCAATTAAATCAATGCAATTTACTTCTGAGTAGACATGCTAGGATGGATTCCATTGTAAGAGGCCCATGAAGGCCTTTATTCAGGAATCCCAGGCCCTGATATATATAGAACATATTTTGTCTCCAACACAACCCACTGGCTGCCATCACCAGCTCACAAGTTCCCAAAATCCATTTAACTTGTGAGGGTTCCCCCCCCCACTTTGCACTGGTCAGAACACCAGCTAGGAAATCCAGTCAGGCCAGCAATGTGTCTTGAACAAAGTTAGGAAGGGGGTGATGGACTGAAAATTTTGGCCAGAGGCTGGATGCTGCCAATGGGACGTTGGTTGTCCATTCCTCATATTGAGACACAGAAGCTTTTATATAGATATAAAACATAAATTGGATGTCTTGTTTTCAGACTGGATTGTCTTCTAGTGTGTTTTTGTTAAACATTAGGTAAACTGGGCCTTTGGTCTTGTAAAATATCCTTGACATTCTTTCTAGCCCTGGACTCCATGAATTTTCTCCATAATTAAATTGAGATGTAGAAAGAAGTTGTTGGTCACACAAGATGGACTCCATTGCCTTTTAATATGATGACAACCCATGTGCTTCGGAGGGACTGCTTTTTAAATATATATTATTCATTCCCCCCCTATTTTAGGCACAACAATGCTCTCGTGTACACAATTCTAGCAGTATGGGCTTGGAGCATGCTGCAGTTCCCCCTGGATCTTGCAGGTTAGTAACATTCAAAATTTCCATGGATTTTACTAAAGAGTGTGTGAGGTTTTTTGCATCCTATGTGTCACCCAGTGTGGGAGGGAGCTCTCAGTTGAAACTTTGGTAAACAATTAAAGCTCTTAGCAAGGACTAACTGCCACCACTAGAGACTTACATCACGCTGCCTTCCTTAAAAGAAATATAAATCATAGGGAAGAACTGCCTGATTATCCAAGGCAAGGTTCTGGTGCCCTTTACTAATCTGGGCATTAGGGATGGAAGGATCTGCCAATTTCAATTCCCTCCGTTTCTCATTTTTGCAATCTTAAATTCAGTTTTCCACATTTCTGCCGCAATTTGTAAATTTCTAAAAAATCCTCAGGAAAATGCTTCAACGTTTTAGTGCAAATTTCTCCTGTAAGCACATTTTTATAAGCAATTTATCCTGCCGCAATGCATTTTTGTATCTTATTTTCATCAGTATATTCATTTCGATGCACATTTCCCCCAAATGTATACATTTTTGTAAACATTGGTTGGAGAACTGCATTGCAAAATTTGGATAAGTGTGAATTTTGAAGGATGGCTCTGCTTCAGTTCTCATATTGTTTTGGAAAGTGCAAATTTGATAGATTCACCTTTAAATGCAAACTGAATTGAATTTCTCCCTCATCCCTGCTGAGCATGACATCCTTTTCAAGACGCTGTCACAAAATGTGGATGCAGGGAAATGCCACATACACCCACATCCTGCAAGATTTACCACTTCACAAGCATCACTGGCTCCCAAAATGGAATTTTGCACATTTAGAATAGAGGCTAGATAGATCAAACAGGCCAAAACGTAGTAAGCATGGCCAATGTAGGCCAAGTTCATCACAAAGAGAACTGGTATGCAGGGATGGCTCAAGGCACTTTGTTGCCTGCTGCCACATTTCATGTTTGGAGTGAACCACACTGGCAGTTGAATTTTGCTTCCACACTGGGGATGGGACAGCAACCTCTTCTAAGGGTAGCTTAGAGGGCACAGGTAGGCCGTGTGACATACAAAATTGACTTCCAACATCTTGCCTCTCCTTCCTCACCACCCTGCCTGGTGTCTGCTTGCAGTCAACTTCAGAAAAAAATGCTGCAATGCAGTAGTGGTAGCAGCCACATGTGTTATGTGAGCAGAGCAGTGCCAGTGCATGCACAGGGCTGCTAGAGTGGGTGGCCTGAGCTAGCTGCTTCTCTATATGCTTGTTCACTCAGAGGCCTTTCCCAATGGCTGTGATGCAATTGAGAGAAGGCAACTAGTTGGATGGACAGCCCAGGTCGTCTGCTACTAGGGCATCATCTCGCTGGAATGTCTGGGGAAGGGGCTCCAGAATAATGCCCCAGGAGAGGCTTCTGCCACCACCACCACTCCACCCCCCAGCACTCACTGTCTGAGATGCCCACCTCACTCTACCTAATGGTAGGTCCAACCCTGCCACAGTGTAACACAGAAGATAAACAAAGCATGCCGTCAAAAATGGTATTTCTGTACTTTTGCTGGAGGGCCCCTTTGAGAAGTGAGTAGAAGAGGGCAGGCCAAAGCCACACCATGAACGGAGAAGAGTTTGGCTTCCTCCATTATTTGAAGTCAACTGACCTAATTCTCACCTAACAAATTAATGCATAGACCAAAATGTAATTACCCTTCACAATTTGCACTTCTTCAAGTTCCATGAGACAATTCATGGCTCAGAACATGTACCAAACTATGTAAAGGCCCTGCTGCAAGTCCTGTTACTGTTGGTATTCATCATCCACTTCTTTTAACCCTGGAGTTTTGGTGGGCAGGTGTGGTATCTTCAGGAAGGCCAAGTTTGGCCCAGGGACCGCCAGTTGCTGACCCCTACTCTATTTCTTGGTTAAGCCTCACTTTCCTTTGTATTCCCTTGCAGATACTCTTGCAGTTGTGGTGGTGCTGCTGCTGTAATGTCTAACTGTGAACTTTCACAGAAAATATCCACAAGCTCTGGATGTGCATTTGGCCTGTCAATCTTTAACATACACATTTTTTTCTTAGGACGTTGCAGCTGCAGTACAACACGTGGAGGCCTAAGAGGCTTGCACATCTGGAAGGCGATGGGTTCTATGATGTGTGAAGCTGTTCTAAATTGAAGTCTTAGACCCAGATCCTGTGTTGCCCTGAAACAGATATGTGCAGATCCAGAAGTATCCCTGCACTGGCATTCACATATGAAATGCAACACGAGAGCCAAAGCATATCTGCAGTTCTAAAATGCAGGCTGCAAATCATATAAGTTACCACATCTGAGACTATAAGTTCATGTTATTTCACTTCTATGAATGAAAGCTAGGGATGGGAGGATATATTCAATTCAGTTCGCATTTAAAGATGAGCATACCTATCTCACCTGAAACAACATTAACCAAAACAGCCATCCTTTGAAATTTGCATTTTTAAAAAATTTTTCCAGTGCAGTTCTCCAGCAAAGTAATGTGTACAAAATTCATATACTAGGCTAAGGTATGCATAAAAATGCATACATTAGTGAAAAGAACATTAAAATGTATTATATTAGCAGAAATTGTTTTGCAAATATGTATCAGGGAAAATTGCATATAAAATGTGTATATTAGGAGAAATTCACACTAAAATCCTGATAAATATTCGATATGACTTTTTTAAAAAAAAATCACAAACTGATGTGGAAGACTGAACTTGCTAGGGAAAATGAGAAACTAAGATAAACCAGCAATGACAGGTTTGACGTGGGAATGACTCCTGTGTCTTGACAAACTCATCTCAATGTAAAATGCGAATAAATCCTAAGGGTAGATGCAGATAAACACTTTTTCTGTTTGTGTGGTGGGATATTCCCTGTGGAACTGTGTTGTCTAAAAGAGTTTACCATGTTATGAATTCTGGCAACATACTTCTATAAACATCAAAACCTACTTTTCTGAAAGTGTGATGGACCCCATCCAATGACCCATTGGTTTTAGGAAGCTTATCCAGCGAATGAAGGCAACCTCAAGTGATCTCTAGTGTGAGTCATAGTGTGCCATACTAAGTAAAGAGAAAGTAGCTTGAGCACCCCTAACTGAAATGGAGAGCTAACTCAGCTGATACTGCTAATTGTAGTATTGGGCCTAGTAGCAAAGACAAATGACCGAAATGGTGGGGAGACTCACAAATAGGGATGGAAGAGAAATTCAATTCTGTTCACAGTTAAAGGCAATTGCAGTCGAGGGGTGAAATAAAACACAGACACATCAGCTTGGGTTGAACAAGGGCCACTTTATTAAATTATATTAAAATAAACCCTATGTAAAGTGACCTGCAGAAGGAAAACCTAGGTGCGGAACTGACTCTAAGCAAGTATCTTGCCATACAGCTCTTGGGCAACCAGCCCCTGCCGGAGGAAGGGCAAGCCCATGTGCTTACCCTTACCCAGGCCACACCTTGTAGGTGAGTAGGGGGGCCTTCCTACGTCATCCCCACCCGGGGCTGGATAACCCCTGGGTAGATGAGATAAGTTGGCCCCAGAGGCAGCCCATATCCTGCCCTCAAGCCAGAAAGCTCTGACAGACAGGCCTCCAAAACTGCCAATCACCTCCAAAGGTGCCTAAGGGGGCCACCTAGCTGTCCTTACCTATCTCCCTTCCCGCACCTTCCCGCCACAAAAGGGGGACAAATCTCTATTTAGTCCCCCTTTACCCCACTGCCGAGAAGAAACTCTCACAGACACCTCTGCAGGTCTTGTAGGAAGAAGTCGTTACCTGCGTCAGACAGGTGAACACCGTCGGCCCTGTATAGTTCAACCCGGGAATGCTGAATATGGGGATGCGGAATGGCTAAATCCCCGTGCCCAAGAAGAGCCAACCGAATATGCCGGTTGACCCTCTTCCGTGCCCTGTCGAGCGCCCCAGGATTCCAGACCCCACGCCATACCCTACGTGGTAGCATGTCTGACCATAGCAGACGTACCGAAGGCCACCTTTGCCTTATCACCTGCATGTCCTTACATGCCTGCACCCTGAGGGCCTTGCCCTGCAGCAAACCAAGGTCATTACCACCCAGGTGAATGACCACCACGTGCGGGGCCGTCCGCACTACATTCTGCTGGAACAGGGTGGGTAGGAGCCCCTCCCAACGCATTCCTCACCGGCCAAGCCACTGTACCGTAGCCCAACGACTGAGGCCCAGCTGGGAGCCCATGCTCGACCTCGCTGCCCTCTGGGCTGCCCAGAAGATCATGCTGTGGCCACATATGAGGATGCGCGTCCGCTCCTGCCCCGTCCAGCCATCTGCCAAAATAAATAAAACGTATCAGGCTTCCGCGTTCCCAGGCCCCTTAAAAGGGCGAATGTAGGCCTTAAAGGCACCAGAGGACCAACGTCCGACTGCTTGTACTCTTGGTTGGGGAAAACCAATATCTGCTGCCGTGGAAGCAGCTCCGATTCGGAAGGAACGGGTTCCAAACTGTGAGGGGTCAAACCCCAGCTTATGTAAAGCTAGCTTAGTTAAAGCCCAAAACTGGTATTTTGTGAGGGGAACCTCACTTGCGTGGGCAAATAAATATCCATCCCTCTGCCCCCTTTCTGCCAGAAACGCTTGTAAAGCCCGCACTGGGCAGAGGGCAGGCACTGTGGATGGGGCCAACCGGACATATCGTCCCTTACAATTTTGGTCGGTCTTAGACCTTCTCAGCTTTATGCAAACGCAACCTCCGTCTGTGATAACATCTGCCATTTGAAGGGCACGACGAGAGGAGTCTCGCTTGGAGCCAGCTAGGACTTCTCCAATTCGGAAGGCACCAAAAAACAGTGTGAGGGCCACTGCCTGAAATAATAAGGCTTCGTAGTTGGAGGAACAAAGTTTGTCCCACTGGCCAGGTAAGCCCATCAAAATGTCGACGGAAATAGGTCGACGAGAGTCAGGGGGGGCAGGATGCTCCCTAGCCCACCCTGCCAACATGCGGCGGACCCGAAATTCCCCCTCATTATCCTGAAAGCCACCTGCTTTTGCTAAGAAGGAAAGCCCCGCCAGCTTACCTTGCAGAGCCCGGACTGACAGGCCACGTCTCCTGCCGTCCACCAGAAATTCCAGCAGATGATTCACTGGAATAAGCCATTCTGGTGCATAGCCCTTGCCAGCCCAGAACTCCTGAAACGCCCTACCTGCTCTCTGGTAGCTGGCGAGCGTGCTGGGGGCAATGGATAGGCTTATGGCCCTCGCCGACTCTGCTCTCCAATCTCCCAGATTGTAGGGGGCACGGCTTCCGGCTGAGCCCTGGCCATCGGCACCAGCTGACGGAAACGGTCCATCTGGTTCCGTGACAGAGCATCAGCAACACTATTGTCAATGCCAGGAACATGCCGTGCCCGAAAAAGAACATTAAAACGCAGGCATTGGAGAACAAAAGCCCGGACAAGGCCCATAACTCTGGCATTCCTAGACGTAAGGGAATTGATAACATGGACCGTAGCCATGTTATCACACCAAAAATGGACTGTAGAGTCCCTCAGCCTCTCAGCCCATAAATAAACGGCCACCACTATAGGGAAGAATTCTAAAAAGGTTAGATCCTTGTCTAAACCGTCTTGCACCCATGTCTGTGGCCATTGACCCTTACACCAAGAAGACCCAAAGACTACCCCAAAGCCATAAGCTCCAGACGCATCGGACTGAACCTGTAATTCAGCTTCCAAGAGTCGGTCCTGCCTCCAGAAGGAGATTCCATTGAAATCCCCTAAGAAGGAGGACCACACCGCCAGGTCAGCGCATAACGCTGCTGTAATCCGGAACCTATGGTGGGGTCGCGACAGCCCGATCATGGCATCATAAACACGTCTTAAAAATGCCCTGCCAGGTGCTACTACCCTGCAGGCAAAATTCAAGTGTCCTGCCAACTGCTGGAGGGTGGAAAGGGGAACCTTTCTTGCACTTATGACTTCAGCAATCTTCTTATGGAGGATTATAAGCTTCTCTTGGGGCAGCCTGCAGCATTGCCTGCTAGTGTCAATTTCAATACCTAAGAAGGTCAGAATGGGGGCTGGACCTTCTGTTTTTTCCAGGGCCAGCGGAACCCCAAGTTCCGTTGCTAGGTCCTGAAAACATGTCATGAGATATAGGCATTCATTAGTGCCGGGCCTCCCGGCAAATAAAAAATCATCTAAATAATGTACCACCGAATTCAAACCCGTCCTTTGCTTAATAGCCCATTCCAAAAAAGTGCTAAAGTGCTCAAAAACTGCGCACGAGATCGAGCATCCCATGGGTAGTGCACGATCCATATAGAATTTATTGTCAAATGCAAAACCCAGCAGCTCAAAGTCTGCAGGGTGGACGGGCAAAAGGCGGAAAGCCGATTTAATGTCACACTTGCCCATGAGTGTACCTTGGCCGCAAGCGCGCACCATGCGCACTGCAGCGTCAAAGGAGGTGTAATGAACTGCGCAAAGACCGTCAGGAATGAAATCATTCACTGACGATCCATGCGGGTAGGACAAGTGATGAATCAGCTGAAATTCACCTGTTGCTTTCTTGGGCACTATACCTAATGGTGATACCCTGAGGGTGGGGAGTGGGGGCGACTGGAATGGGCCAAGAACCCGCCCTGCCTGTACTTCTTTGTCAATTTTCATTTGTACAATGGCCTCCATGCCCTCTACGGATTTCAAATTTCTGGACATGAAGGCAGCCCTTGGCCCAGTGTAAGGAATACGGAAGCCCAACGAAAAACCCTGGAAAAGAAAACTTTCATCCCCAATTGCCGGATATCCTTCTAGTAAGGTCTGCAAAACTTGCAATTTAATTGGGGAGGGGCCCCTTTTCTTGAGCCGCCCCCGGTGGGGGCTGCTTTCTGCCACCCTGTTGTTCCCTGTTACCTCCTTTATAAAACCTGCCCCTGGGGCAGGTGGTACACAGGTGTGCTGCCCCACAGATGGAACATTCGTGTTGAAAGCGACATGGGTTTCGTGTGCAGACCCCCCGGGAACTAAAGTCCCAGCATAGCAGCCGTTTTTGAACCCCTTGCCCCGCATCACCGCGGGGAAGAGGAGCAGTCGACTGCCTGCTCATTAAGTGCCCACTATCACACCTGTCTCCCATTATGGCCCGGGCCGCAGTCATAAACTGCAGCCAAAGCTCTGGTTCCTTCTTGTCCCATGGCAGAGACCCATCACATGCCACACGCATACAAAATGCCTCGTCATAGGACAACCAGGCCAGCCCCGAGAACTCCACATAAGCCCTGTAGATTATATCTAGGTATTTCAGGAGAGACAAACCTCTTTGGGGCTGTCTCTCCATCAGCACTCCAGCGTATATTAAATACGCTGGTAACCAGTTGGCCCAAGTGCGGTCCACCTTCCGGCGTCTGGGCCTCTCCACATCGCCATCCACATCCCTATCTTTATCCTTCTTAGGTCGCTCCCTATATAGTAGGGAAAAAACGTCCACATATTCCCCTCGCCAATTTTTTTCTTTCATCGAAGGGAGCAGGTGGAAACCCAGGGTGATGGATGTGTCCCCGAAAGGTATAGCGTTAGCTGCAACAGCCCCCAATGGGTCAGACAAATTACCCTGACTGGCTGCTGTAATGGGCAGTTGCCTCTCCTCGGCCTGGGTGGCCGTGAGAGCCAGCCTGGTATGTGGCACAGAGGATGTTGTTACCTGTTCATCGCCTACGTGTCACCAAATTTGGCTACACGCAGCTTGAAGCGGTGGTTGAGAAGTAGCACCAACGTCAAGGCTAGGAGGAGCGGATCTTGTGCCCGGACTGATAACCCATGGACCCTGAGCAGTCCATCCCCAACCTGGCAGCCCAGTCGCCTGAGCAGTCGTAGCAGACTCACCCGTTCCCACCAGTGGTGCAGCTATGGGGGGGTCCACCACAGCTGCTGATGTCACTCCGATCTGGGGTGTTGCCACCTCTCCTCCAGTCCCTGTCGCAGTTGCTGGCACAGGAGGATTCACCGGCCCATCACTCACCCTCTGAGTAGCCTCAGGATGGTTCTCAAGAGCGTCAAGCCTCGCTAAAATCAAAGCAAGCATAGTACTGTTAGACCCTTGAGGCTGCCCGACATTTGAGCCACCTGGAGTCTTTGCTTTTGACCGCTTTAGCCTAGTGACCCCTCCAGTGGAAGTCCCTGGAGTGGCCGCCTGTGCAGGAGCAGGCCCCGATAACCCAGGCACCGGGGCGGGTGTCGCCCTCCCCCGATGTTCAAGATCATCCAGGCGTGCCAGAATGGCAGCCCATGGTGGAACTTCCTCCTCGTCTGATGATCCAGGTGCCGGGGGGGCACTTTTGTGGCTGTCTAACAGCCTTGCCCTTACCTTTTGCCCCCCTTTGCCTTTTTTAGAAGGCATAACTGCAGTAAAACACCCTTGACCAACGAGGATGAAAAGATAAAACCTTGGCGCAAGCCTTCACTATTTGATAATACCAGCAGCAAAATAGGCTAATTGCTAGGCACTGATTATGATTTTGAACTCCAAATAAACCGTTTTTTTGGGGGGGGGGATTAATACATAAAACTGTAAACCATGTATTCTAAGCTATAACAGCTAACTAATTATATAATGCAATAAATGTGTTGCTTAACTGGGAGGCAGGTAACCCACAGGTGGCGCTAAAAGAGAGCCCCTGTGTCTCTCTTCCTTACTCGCTAGGGTGGGGAGTATTGGTAGGTGGGTGCACACTGTGTTAGGCCGGGTAGGCCCCGTTACCAAGGCCCACCTCGGCCGCGGGCGCTCCTATGGAACGCAAACACCCTTGCCTGCAACCGAAATTAATTGTATGGGGCCTAAATCGGCCCGAAAATAAGGCAAGACGCCGTGAATCGCGTGCCTAAAATGGCGTCAACCATGCGGCCTATTCAGAATGGCTGCTGAAACAGTGAAGCAGCCTCCACCAAACAGCCTGTCCCTCAACGCAGTCGCAAAATGGCCACCGCCGCCGCCACCCGTCTCCTCGCTCCGTCTGGTCCCCTGTCGTTCACAATGTCGCTTGAGCAAGGAGGAGGTTGGAAGGGGCAGCTGGGCTTAAATAGGCCCATTAAGCCCCGCCCCTTCACGCTGTGCGTCGCGCGTGCGTAATAGCCGCGACGCGCGACTCTGCCCCAACGAGAGATGGAGGCAGCAGCTTCACTCCCGGCTGCAACTAGGCCTCACCCACCAGCTGCGCAGTAAGTGAGGCCCCATATCTGCCTAATCTGCACTTTCTGAAATAATACAAGAACCCAAACACAGCCATCCTTCGAAATTTGCACTTTACTGAATTTTGTGATGCGGTTCTCCAACCAAAGTGTTTACAAAAATGCATATACAAGGGGGAAATGTGTATAAAAATAAATATATTAGTGAAAATAACAGATAAAATTAGGGGAAATTAAAATTATATTAGAGGAGATTCCCTGCAAAATGTGTGCATTGGTGAGAACTGCAACAAATATTAGTAGAAATTTGCACTAAAATGCTAATGAATTTTCAGAAAGATTTCTTTTTTAAAAATTCCCAAATTGCTGCAGAAATATGGAGAACTGAATTTAAGACTGGGAAAATAAGAAAAGGAGAGAATTGGAATTGACAGATTTATCTATCCCTCCTTACAAGTACACATTCTGATCCTAGGATGACACCACCAAGGGAGTTAAAATCCTTTGGAAGAAAAGGATTGTTTCCCCTTAGAAATATCAATTAATTAGGGATGGACAGATCTGTTCATTTTGGTTTCTATCAGTTTCTCATTTTTCCAATCTTACCTTCAGTTTGCCACATTTCTGAATGTGTGTGTGTGTTTTAGAAGACCTCACACAAATGCCTCAGCATTTTAGTGTACATTTCTCCCAATATATACAATATACCTAATACAGACAAAATTTATAATGCATTTTTGCATGTTGTTTTCATTAATATATGCATTGTTATGCACACTTTCTCCCAATACATGCATTTTTGTACCATTATTTTGTTGGAGTACTTCATCACAAAATTTGGAGATATGCGAATTTCAAAGGAGAGCTGAATTTTGCTTTGCATGTTGTTTTAGTAGGAACCAAACTGATCTCCTTCCCCATCAGGGTTCCTGATTGCAGGGAGAACTATGAGCAAGTTCCGTCAAACATGTTTACAACTCTACCCTCAATGCAGGAAGGTCCGTGGTTGTAGGGGTTGGGGCTGGCTCCAGCAGTCCTGCACCCTCTCCACAGATACAGCTTCCAAATGCCTGAAGGGGACTCATGACGCCCATGAGACACAGATGTAGGCTTAAATGTGATCAGGAAAGAATTTGTGCTACCCCTGAAAATTATCCCATGTGGAGGCCCAGTTTCACTTGGCCTTACTGAAATAATAATAACAATCTTCTTTGTTTGCAGTGCAACATGTTGGCTGTGGTCCATCAGTCTCATCCAAGAGGGTCTTCAGTTTCTATCTTTGCAGACACAGTGCAGACCTATGGAACATTGGCATCAGCTTGTTCATACAAGATGGCCCTTTTCTTGTGGTGCGCTTGATACTGATGGGCTATTTTAAAGTCATTAACCAGATGCTGGTGTTTTTCACAGCTAAGAATATCTTAATTGTGATGTTACAACTGTACCGTTTAATAGTGTTATCATTAGACTTCCAAGCCTCTCTGCGGTATCAGTCAAACAGCCGGAAAGGAGGAGTTGGCTGCTGCCCATGTGAGCCCAACAATATCAGCCTTCCGCCCAACAACTGTGATAACGATGAAAGGGAGTGTGCTACAGTTACTCTGGAGGATTCCTCATCAGTCACTATTGAAGGCCTGTGAACTCAGATCTCTGATTCACTATGATCAGTTGTTTCCTTCCTTGGTTGGCATAAAAGGACTGGCATTGTCAGAGGCAGTCCACACACTTCTGACACATTTCCAGTCCACTGCAAGATGAATGTTTGATTCTAACAACCAAGAAGAGATGTTGGAGCAGCAAATCTGCCTGAATGAAAATGTTGCAATCCTACTGATTTAGGTAGGCTGGCATTAAATCCATAGTGTTTATACCTAATGGGATTCAAATAGAAGTAGTTTTTTTAGAAGTTAAAAAGATGTGATGTATTAGAGTACCTAGTTATTGACTCCAGAGGCACTGTGCTAGCAGAACATTCACCTGAAATTCAGGTATATAGCTATAGGATGGCGGAGGACCTATTTACCTCTCTGGAGAATTGCTTCAACTGTGACAACGGCATGGAAGTGCTTATGAATGAAATAATACATTCCTTCTGCCAATCTGGCATGGAAATGTTATACATTCAATGAATGCAAGAACAACTGGTTTACCATTATGCCTCTCTTGGCTGGACTGAAAATAATGCTTTGAGATATAGTCAAACATGACATTTCTCCCCCAAATCTTGCTCAGTACTTCATCAGCATCATGTTTGGTTTAACCTCATCACAATTCCATTTCTTGCAGGATTTTATGGCAGACTTTTTATACAAAGGCACTTGTCCTTTCAACAATATTATCAGATAAGTTTAAGAGACTGCCAATTTGTGATAGGCTTCTCCTTTAGCAATATGGTTTCCATTGCTCGGCAATCAGTATGAGTCAATGATTCTTGATGGATATCTGCATGAAAACTGAGGATAGGAGCTCCACACCTTGAAGCTATCAAGTGCATATCAGCTTCTTTATACTGTGTGAATTGTACCCAGGATCTGGTCAATAAATGAAAAGGCCAAAGTTGTTTCCACATATTCTGAGACTTGTATTAGCAAATACATTATATGAATGAATGAAAAAACAATATTCAGTTCTGTAATCAATGTTGTAAAGATTGCATGCTTGCAATATCTTTTTTTTAAAAAACTGATTAAGACAAATGTTTGCAAAGAAAAGGATTAAATCTGTTTCTTTGATAATGTTCACATTTCTTTTTTAAAAACTTAAATATTAAAAAATGAAGAAGTGATAAACTATTAACCTCATGAAAGTCAGTGACACCACTGAAGTCAGAAAGGGCTCATTCAGTCTGTGATCAAAGACTGATCTTCTCTCTGGAAGAGGAACTGAACTCAGCAATATTGCTAGGGACCATTATTTAGTTTTCAGGTCTGTCAGTAAGGATTTTGAGTGAAATTCATGTCAAGATAAAACTGACACTTGTTTCTCAAGTTACTCTCACACCTACATTTGTGAATGGAGAATGTGATTGTGTATGTGTGTGCACATGGGAGGGGAGGCTTGCAGAGGACAATTGACAGATGGAAGAGAGTGGCACTTAGCTGTCTACTCATGCCTGCTTATTGTTTCTCACAAAGCCCTTTCCCCTGTTCGGCTTGCTTCTGATTTGGGGGAAATGGTTTAAAGTGGTCTCGGGCAGGTTATTTGCAGGGGAGAAACAGCGGGCAAGGAAAGGTTCAAGCCGTCATTTTAGTCTTGAGTTTCCTTTGTAATGTGCAGTTCTGCTCAAAAGCCATGTGGTCTCAAGAAGTTAGGAAGGCACAGAACCACTCCCTGCTTCCAGCACCACAGCTGGCATTTAAAGCAAGGTAGCTAATACTCATTGAGGTCCAGATCAGTTTTTTAGTGCTATCGCTCCAACCCACCCACACTTTTAGGGTCTCTTGTACAGGCGCTACATGTCCAAGAGAAGACTTTGTGGTCAAAAAACAGCATGCATTTCGCCTGTCACTCATGACAGGGCATGGATGTAGAATCACAAATCACAGCACATCGAAGGCCAATAAGCCACTGGGGGACATAACCTCTAGCCCAGGGTGGGAAACACTTTTCAGAGCAAGGGCCCCATTCCCATCTAGGCAACCTTCCAGGGGCCACAGGTCGGTGGCAGGTGGAGCCACAGGCAAAATTGGATAAAGCAACAAATGTAAACTTTACCTTTTGTATGGTAAGCTAGTGTCCCCCACACACCCTACCTACCTACCTACCTACCTACCTACCTACCTACCTACCTACCTACCTCTATCCTTCATCCAGGCATCCAAAAGGCATTATCAGAGTGGATACATCCCAGCCAAGCAAAACTACTCATGGAGAGTATTCATTTCATTTATTTAACAAAATTTATATACTGCTTGATTGTAGAAAGCCTCTAAGCGATTTATATAAAAAAACAAGCAGGGCTGGTGAGGGGCGTGGCCTGGGGTGAGGCAATGTGGCCTGGGGAGAGGCCTGAGGGCCAGATGGAGAGGCCTGGAGGTCCACATTTGACTTCTGGGGCAGAGGTTCCCCACCCCCTGCTCTAGCCAACCCCAAGCTTATTTTTTCCTCGATGTGACCTCTGTAAATGAGGGCAGGATGAAACTTTTCAGCAGCAACCACAGGGATTCAGCTCTGTGCTGTGTTCAACTCAACTGGAAGGCAGGGTGTAGGGTCAGGACAATTGCTGGAGAGAAGGAGCAGGAAGGGGAATGCTTGAAAGGTTTCTTCCTCTTGCCATCACTCTGCAAAGTCTTCCTCTAGCAGGACACCCAGACTTAGAGCCAGACTGGGGGAAGAAGTGGCTCAGGTAGGAGCTTCAGAGGAAAAGCGGCAGGCGAGATGACACACTCCCTTTCCCATCTCTCCTCCCCCTAGAAATCCCTCCCCCTAGAAATCCCTCCCCCCCCGAGATTTCACGTTGGAGTCAAAAGAACATAACTGGGAACCAAGCATTTGCCATCAAATTCTTAAAAATTCCAGCCTTTAACAGGGATTTCATCTAGTTCCCTACAGGAATCATGCACCCAACAAATAACCTCTTCCAACATTACATCAGTGAAGGGGCAACAGGCACAAGAAAAGAGCTGGAAGGGGTGCACCTTTAGCCCTGTCCCTGTCATCACATGCCTGGGCCAGCTTCCCCATGTCCTAACGTGGGCCTCGAGGCCTCTCTAGCTGACCCTTGGGACTCTCCATAAGCCACACCCTTCACTGACCATGTTCTGATCCCCCCTCAAATGTTTTTCTCTGGCTGAAAGGCAGCCTTCCAACTGAAAAAAAAAAAGGTTTCCCAACCCTCTTCTAGTGTAACTTCTGCTGTGGGGAGCCTTTTCCATTTGTGAAGGCTCCCCAATAGTTAAGGACTCTGATCTTTGTGGGGACATGGGAAGAGTCCACAAGTAGAAAAGGCTCTCTGCTGTAGATGTTACATGAGAGGAAGAAGCAAGGTTCGAGGCCATGTTGTGCTTGTTTCATCCATTCACAGCTGTAACATCTGCATTTACAACTGTAATCAAAGCAACAAACAGGAAACTCCTTGTAGCTGGGGAAGGGTATTGCTATTGAGCCAGCACGATTTATTTCATTTCATTTAGAATGTAACCAGAATGTAATTATGAACACCTGGTAATGACAAAGCATTCAGAAGTGGAATCTTCCCAGGGAAAGGAAAGAAATCATGTCAATCATTTTTGAGTCTGAAACTGACATTTTGCCATGGCTGGGATTTCCCCTTGAAACCTTCCAGTTTTGGACAGGAAACTGACAGCTGTCCTTGTGCTCTCAGAAGACAAAATACATCACAGTGTCTATGACAAAGAGCTGATGTAGCATAATAGCAACCAGAAGGCGCCTCTGGATGTCCTTTTGATTGTGCATTCACGATGTTTTGTGCTCATGATGGTATCAGGGCAATTATATGTGATCCCACTTTCAATACTGTTTGCACCTGCAAAGGTTTTTGGGTGGACATGCTGCTTCATTTCCAACCAGTTCGTGCCCTGTAACTTCAGATTAAATCCTGTAACTTTTTATACTACAAATCTTCTGTGTGTGGGGTGGTGGTCTCTTTTTTGTTGCACTATAGTGCAAGTGTGCCTCTCCAGATGACGCTAAAGTGATAAAATTGCAGAAGCATTGCAGAACAACTAATAAAGTGGAGTGATGTGTGGACAGTCCAGTATAAACCCATCACTAATGCACAATTATTGTGGCAATGACACGTTGGGGAAATACATCCACAAAACAACAACAACAACTCACCACTCTGGAGGAGCTCAGAGTTGACTTTGTGAGGTGTGAATCCCTGGTTCAGATTCAAATCTCAGCTCTGAATGCGCTGTGTGGCTTTCGGTGAGGCTGCCATGCTCACACTATCAACCCTTTGTGGGGTTAGTAATGCTGATTTGACCATAGCGCAGGGATGGGGAACCTGTGGTCCTCCAGATGTTGTTCGATTCCAACTCCCATCAGCCCCCAGCCAGCATGGCCAATGGTCAGGGATGATGGGAGTTGTAGTCCAGCAACATATGGAGGGCCACAGGTTCCCCATCTCTGCTATGCAGTGTGGTGATAAAAAAGCAGTGATTACCCCAAAGTGTGCTGAGGCATGCTAGGTTTACTGGAGTGGATTGTTTGTGTACTGTGAGAAATAAGTCAATCAAATCATTAGAGGCTCCTGTGAGATTCTGGATTTGCATCCTTCCAGTCAGCCTCCTTGAAGGGCAGGTAGCTCTATGGTATATTTGCAATTATTAACCATAACACTTTGGAGAGTTCATTCCCTCCAGTCACTAGATGATGTTAATCCCACTCGGCTTGTATTGACTTCTTTACCTAGAACAACACCTACAATTAATATCCAGCTTTGCTCCTATAACCTGCATGGTTTCTCTTTCCTTCTGTTCTCTCCCTGTGTGTTTTGCTTAAGACGGATACAGTAACTGCAGGGTTTTTACATGTTCAAAAATGAGTGATCAGCCGCTGTATTTCTTTGTGCCTAAAAGTAAATCCTTTGGGTTTTAAGAGCAGTTTGCCTTCCATTTTAAATTACAAAAATAATGTGAAATCCTGTTGCAAAGATAGTCTGAGATTATGCATACAGAACACTTTGAACACTCAACCAGAAAAGGTTATCTAAATATTAAGGATATAGGATACAGATATTCTGCTGGGATTCCTTCATATGCAGGAAAAACAGCTATCAGTGCAGCTGTATCTTCACAACCATGAAGGTACTGGTCATAGGGTTGCCAGGTTCCTGGCCTGAGACTGATCCTGTATCTTTAGGAGAAGAGAAAGTCAGCCAAGTGCAGGTGTTCTTGCAACTCAGTAATGGGAAAAAACCACAAGATGGAATTCTCCTTTCCCCCTGCACAACTTTTAAAGATACAGAAGACCTCTTGGTTGCCAGGCCCAGCCTCCAAGAGGTCTTCTGTATCTTTAAAAGTTGTGGAGGAGAAAGGGAGAATTCCACCTTGTGGTTTTTCCCATTACAGTGTTGCAAGAACACCTGCACTTGGCTGACTTTCTCTTCTCCTAAAGATACAAGATCAGTCTCAGGCCAGGAACCTGGCAACCCTAACTGGTCATGAGATTGTTAATGCTTGGCCATTCTCATTTTCAATACACTTTGGACCTAAGGGGAGCCTAGGTGACTTTAAAGTGGCAGTGTGCAGTGTTCATCATGAAATGGCTGCTTTAAGTCATGCTGGGGCATAGACAACGTTATTTCTAAGAACCTCCCATGTCCTCTGACATTTCAGATGATGTTCCAGAAGGCTTTATGGGTCAGTCAAGTTTTATTTTCTCTTGAATCAGCGTTCTTTACAGAATGATTACTGGACCAAATTGGTCTCTTTCCCAGTGCTGATGTCTATGGAAGTTATATTCTTGAGCAGTGTTAATACGCCAAGGTCCACCTTAAGTAGGATTGCCTGCCTATTTTGTTATTGTTTTGGTGGTGGTGATCTGCATTTGGGCCAACCGCCAGAAAAGCAAGGGGCAAGGGCCATTTTTGTTCACCCTCCGCCATTGTTTTCCTAGCTCTATGCTAGGTGAATGGACAGTTTTTGCTACGGCTAGGCTGAAATTTGCCTCCTCTAGTTTCCCCAAAATATTTCCCTCCTGTGAAAACAGGACCAGTTTTGGGCTCCTTTTTTGGAGAGGGAAGAAATGTATCAAAACTTGTGGGTGAGCATTTGCCACTTTGCTTAGTTGCTACTCTCCTTACTTCATCTTATAAGATAGGTGAGGATTTTTTCCCCTTATTGCTTGCATAACCTTTTTTTAAAAAGCCCCTTACTACTCATGATGGTGCAAGTCTCCCTCTCTCTCTCTGCAACTTTCTGCCTTCCTGGAATGCTGTGGGGACAACACAATGTTGTGCTATCTCAAGGCATTCTCAGAAATACAGCTGGTAGGAAACTGAGGAGAGAGTCTTGCACCACTCTGAGCTGGCCACACTTCCCAGAATACCTTGGGAGGAACAACACAATGTGATGTGACATAACATGATGTGGCATTGCTCTCAAGGCACTCCAGGAAGTTCGGCTGGTGGGAAGATGTGGAAAGAGCATCACGCTGCTGTGAGTGGTGTGGGGACCTTTTGAACATAAAAAGCACGGAAAAACTCAGACTGCAATAGCTGAAACTGAACCCATCTATCCCTACATAGCACCCTGAACACTTCTTCTCTTGACCTGCAGAAAATGTGGAGTCCAAGTCAAACTAATTATGAGAGGTTTTGTCCTCAAAATGCCTTGCAAATCTCTCACAACAGGCCTCCAAGGGTTTTGGTCCTTCTCCCTCATGGGAGGCCATGAATCACCCAGAACAGCTCTGGCAGAAAGCTACTTGAGGATGCAATGATGGTGGACAAGTAAGCCTTCTTTTACACTGTCACATGGTAGGCACAAACGTGTGCTCTTATCTGTGTTCAGTCGTGTTCACTTCAGGACTTGCACAGCTTATGCTTTAGCCATTGCCCAGTCCATTTCATTGATCAAAAGTCCTCTGAAAACCAGGGTACCCTATGGTGTCCACAGACTGGGAAAGGCTGCTCAGAAGCAACCTGGTCAAGGGCCCTAGGCTTGCAATATGAGTTGGGCCTGTTATGTACTGAGACAGCCCCATGGCTGTTACGGCAGCCATGAAGTCTTGAGCTGGATCTTATCAAGGCAGCCCTGATGTGCATGTTGGAAGTCCTTCAAGACCAAAGTTATAATCTGTATTCCTTTTGTCCTTCCTTCTGACATTTCATCCTCTCTTTATAACTCTGGTTCAAAAGCAATAGAGCTCTTAAGCCTTTAAGAGTTTTGACCGTCTAATATAATATCTGCTTGTTATCTATTCTGTAGAATGAGTATACCGTTGGCAATTATTTTTAACACCTTTCCACAGATTCTTTGCAAATAAAACACAGATACCTCTGTTTACTAGCCTACAAATCACATTAACAGCCTATTTCATGGGCAGCTCCACACACTAATTAACACATAGCCAGAAGTGGACTTCAGGCATTCTAGTAATATAAAATAATTGCCTTTAAGTTAAAGGCTCTGCATTATGTTTAGACACTGGTCAATTTTTTAAAAAAAGAGCAAATTGGTCTGTAAAGAACAATTTCTTGCAGTAATTTTGCTTTACAGAAAGAAATACTAATATTTCATGTTTGCCAGATGCTGAGGACTGATAAGAAACTGTAAAATGGTCTGGAATGCAAAAATGAACTCTAATCTCCTTTTCACTACCTCTTGGTCCAATCTATCTCGCTCTTCAGGACCAACGCCAGGCATGCCGGGGCCCTTGGGCACCAGCCTGCCCTGGGCCCTGGCACCTGCACACGTGTACGCCCCACCTACCCACCTACCCACCTACCTACCTACCTAGCGGGTGGGTGGGGCGGGATGGTGGGTGAGCAAGTGAGCAGGTCAGGGGGCAGGTGAGTGGGTGGGGGGGGCGAGCAGGTGGGTGAGTGAGAAAGTGGGCAAGCAAGCGGGTGGTGGGAGGGCGAGTAAGCGAGCGGGCAGGGGAGGACGAGTGGGCAGGGGGAGGGCAGGTGAGCGAGCGGGTGGAGTGAGGGGGTGAGTGAACAAGTGAGAGGGGAAGGGCGGGTGAGCAAGTGGGGGCAGGGTGAGCAGGCAGGAGGGAGGGTGAGTGAGCAGGCACGGGCAGGCCGGTGAACGAGCGAGCAAGCGAGCTGGCAGGCAGCTCCCTCCCTGCAATCCATGGCAGGGATCCTACCGCAGATTGTGGAAGGGGAGTGCTACTCCCCCCTAATGAGGGGCCCTTCAGAGGTCCTTGTGTGCCAAGGGGCCCTCAGCCAGGCCCCCATCTGGCCACCCTTTGGGGCGGTCCTGTCGCTCTTGCAAGGTTTTTGTGATGATAAAACTGGAGATGGGGGGGAAGAGAACCATGTATACCATCTAGATCTTCTGAGAGGAAAGTTGGGATATAAATATATATAATGCATACATATAGTATATAGTAGGGACTTGAACCAGGGACTATGAAACTACATTCATGCCATACATGTATTCCACTATCATTCCACTTTAAACAGTCATGGCTTCTCCCAAGGAATCCTGGGAAGTGTAGTTTCTGGTGTTGAGAGTTATTAGGAGACTGCTATTCTCCTCACAGAACTAAAATTGCCAGAAGGGTTAACTGTCAGTCCCTCTTCCCAGAGAACTCTGGAATTGTAGCTCTCTGAAGGACTAGAGGTGTCCTAACAACTAACAAGAGAGCCAGTGTGGCGTAGTAGTTAAGGTGTTGGACTATGACCTGGGAGACCAGGGTTTAAATCCCCACACAGCCATGAAGCTCACTGGGTGACCTTGGGCCAGTCACTGCCTCTCAGCCTCAGAGGAAGGCAATGGTAAACCACCTCTGAATACCGCTTACCATGAAAACCCTATTCGTAGGGTCGCCATAAGTTGGGATCGACTTGAAGGCAGTCCATTTCCATTTTTTCAACAACTCTCAGCGCCCTTCATAATCAACTCTTCCCAGGATTCTTTGGGAGAAGCTATGGCTGTTTAAAGTGGTATAATAGCAGAATAAATGTATAGTGTGAATGTAGTCTTAGAGTCTGAGTTTTACCTTGGGAAACTACCTTAGACTGTACTGTGCATGAAAGTACCTTCTATATGCACACAATACCACATGACCTTTCCTTTAGGACTATTTCATAATACTCTACCGAGTGCTTTAAAGTCATATTTCAATAGAAAGCACAAGAATCAATAACACTCTTGGCTTTGCCTCACTTAAAATAGTTTTGATGGAGGAAGCATATACGAAAGGTTGCAGTTTAGAGGGTGTTTTTTTCCAAGCTGCCTTTTTCTGACACTTCTTTAAGATTAGCAGCTGTCTTTGCAGATCAGTTCAGAGATCTATTTCTACAGTATAATATTTTGTACTAAAAAAGATTCAATGCATGCTGCAAGCTGCAGCTTCCAGAAGGATAGAAGGAACCATGGGTGCACTGCTGTGACTAGGGATGGCAGTTCAAGCCAATTTATTAAATTTGCACTTTCTGAAACAATATGAGAACCAAAACACAGCTATCTTTCGAGATTCACACTTATTCAAACTTTGCGATGCAGTTCACCAACCCAACATCACTTACAAAAATGCACATATTATGGGGAAATATGCATAAAAATGAATGTAGGAGTGAAAATAAGATGCAAAAATGCATAATGCAATATATGATGAGGAATGGCTTGCAACAACATGTACATTAGTCAAAACCCATTACAAAAATGTGTTTGTTAGGAGAAATTCACATTAAAATGCTGGATAATTTTCATGAGGATTTTTTTAGAAAAATCACAAATAGCTGCAGAAATGTGAAGATCTGAATTTAAGATTGGAAAAATGAGGAAGTGAAAGAACCAAAATGGTCAGATCTTTCCATCCTGAGATGTGATTCAGTGAAATTCTAAGCAGCTCACATTTAACTGAGAAAAGTGTCTAGGCCACAATACTGATGACCAATTCATACCACCCTGTTCACAAGATACTGACGTTTGGTATGTAGTGGTACATTTTCAATAGGCCCACAGTTATATAAAATGCTGGAAGATCTGTGATGGGGTCACCCATAGCTTTTTTTAAAAGCCCAAAGCAGGTTTATGGGGCTGCAATCACTGTAAGGCCCTATCTGCATTATACTTTTAAAGCAGTATTATACCACTTTAAACAGTCATGGTTTCCCCCAGAATCCTGGGAGCTGCGGTTTGTTAAGGGTGCTGAGAGTTGTTAGGAGACCTCTGTTTGCCTCACAGAGCTGCAATTCTCAGAGTGGTTTAGCAATCAATCCTTCTTCCCAGTGAAGTCTGGGAATTGTGGCTCTGTGAAGGGAATAGTGGCCTCTTAATAACTCCGAGCACCCTTCAAAACCACAGTTCCCAGGATTCTTTGGGGGAAAATGGAAATGGACTGCCTTCAAGTCGATTCCGACTTATGGCAGCCCTATGAATAGGGTTTTAACGGTAAGCGGTATTCAGAGAGGGTGCCCATTGTCTTCCTCTGAGGCTGAGAGGCAGTGACTGGCCCAAGGTCACCCAATGAGCTTCATGGCTGTGTGGGGATTCGAACCCTGGTCTCCCAGGTCAAAGTCCACTACACCACACTGGCTCTCACTCTTTGGGGAAAGCCATGTTTAAAGTCTGTAGCTTAGATGCATCTTAGACTGTAAGCTGCTTGAGGCAGAGACTTTGTCTTTCGCTTCTGTTACCCTGTAAAGACACCGTGTGCACAGAAACTGCTCTGTAAATTAATAAAGAAAAATATCAGCCTACAGGGGGATTTTTGGAATGTTTATTCAAAAGGAAGAAAGATTGCTTGCTTGCTTGCTTTTTATATGAGGAAGAAGGACACCAAAGGGAGAAGGACTTTGAGCACACTTGGCTGAATTAGCAAACATAATTCTGCTGGAATAAGGGCCTACTCTGATGAAACAGTGGGAAATCTGCGAATGGATCTCCCATGTTTGTTTGGGGCTTTTAAAAAAAGTTTAAAGTATATTAGCAGGGCCGGCCGCAGGCATGCCGGGGCCCTTGGGTACCAGCCTGCCGTGGGCCCCTCCACTCCCCTTCCATGATCCGTGGAACTTCAGCATCTGTGGACTGCAAGACAGGAGCTTCCATGCCGCCCACCATCCCCCCGCTATCCCCATGCTTCACCTACCTTTCCGTTGTTTTTTGTGGCGTGAGCATGTTTGCCATCAATCAAGATGGCGGCTGAGTTTTCCCTAAGGGGCCGAAGCCTCTGCCGCCATCTTGGTTGATGGCAGCAATGCGCGCATGTAGCACGCATGCGTGCCATCAACCAAGATGGCGGCAGAGGCTTCAGCCCCTTAAGGAAACCTCGGTAGCCATATTTATTGATGGCAAATCTGCACACCGCAAAAAACAACAGAAAGGTAGGTAAAGCGGGGGATAGTGGGGGGATGGCAGTCCACGGATGCTTCCTTTTTTTTTTTTTTTTAACAATAATTTTTTATTCAAATTTTCATAAAACAAACAAAACAAAATAAAAAACAACACAATAAAAATAAAAATAAAAAAATTGACTTCCGACTTGTCACAGATCAGCTATAAATATATAATATATATCAAACCTGTCCCTTAATACATACAAAATCACTTTTCTCCGTAGTCTATCTTAATTAATCGTCAAATCCCATTATCATCATTTCATTTTTATCTTTCAACAAAAAGTCTAAGAGAGGCTTCCATTCCTTAAGAAATGTATCTGTCGATTTTTCTCTAAGTAGACATGTCAATTTATCCATCTCTATTAAGTCCATTAATTTCAATAGCCATTCTTCCGTTGTTGGTGTTGATTCCATTTTCCACTTTTGTGCATATAATAATCTTGCTGCTGTAATCATATATAATATTATTCTTCCATATTTCTTTTCTATTTGTTTATCCATAAAACCCAATAAAAAAAAATCTGGTTTTGACTGTATATTTATCTTTAGAATTTTTTGCATCATCCTACCTATCTGTGCCCAAAATAATTTTGCCTGTTTACACAACCACCACATATGATAAAATTATCCTTCTTGTTGTTTACATTTCCAACAAACATTAGAAACATTACTATACATTTTTGACAACTTTTCTGGAGTCATGTACCAACGACACATCATTTTATAGAAATTTTCTTTAAGATTATAGCATAATGTAAATCTCAAGCCTTTTTTCCACATATTTTCCCATTGATCCATTTGTATATTATAACCAAAGTTTTTTGCCCACTTTACCATACACTCTTTTACTTGTTCTTCCATATCCATTTTCAACAAGAGTTTATACATTTTCGCAATTATATTTTCATCATTTGTACACAAACCTATTTCAAAATCAGATTTACTTATTTCAAACCCATACATTTTCTTATCCATTTTATATCTCTCTAACAATTGTAAATAGGCAAACCATTGAGAACTATATCCTTCCTTTATCAGTTGTTCTCTCTCTTTCATTATATATTCTCCATGTACATTTTCTAAAAGTTCTTGATAAGTTAACCATTTCTCTTTTCCAGCCATTTCTCTTCTATAAAATGCTTCTTGACTTGAGACACATAATGGTATTTTCGAGTAAAACCTTGGTTTATATCTATTCCATATTTTCAACAGAGGACGTCTTATAAAATGATTATTAAAATCCACATTAACTTTTACTTTATCATACCATAGATATCCATGCCATCCCCACTTCAGATTATGGCCCTCCAAATCCAACAGTCTTTTATTCCTCAATAATAACCATTCCTTTATCCAGACTAAACAACAAGCAGCATAATAAAGTCTCAAATTTGGTAATCCCAGTCCTCCTCTTTCTTTGGCATCTTGTAATAATTTAAATTTAACTCTTGGTTTTTTTCCCTGCCAAACAAATTTAGAAATATCTTTTTGCCATTGTTTAAAAGGTAAATCAGAGGATATTACAGGTATTGTTTGAAACAAAAACGTCATTCTTGGCAATACATTCATTTTTATCATGGATATTCTGCCCATTAATGACAATTGTAATTTATCCCATTTTAACAAGTCTTTCTTAATCTCTGTCCATAGTTTTTCATAATTGTTATGAAACAACTTTGAATTTTTATTTGTCATAATAATACCTAAATATTTCAACTTTTCCTCTATTTTAAAATCTGTCTTGTCCATCAACTCTTTTTGTTCCCTTGAAGATAAATTTTTCACCAACATCTTTGTTTTTTGATTGTTGATCTTAAATCCTGCTAACGGCCCAAATTCTGTTAATTTGTCCATCAATACATTAATTCCTTCCAAAGGGTTTTCTAATACGATTATCAAATCATCAGCAAATGCTCTCAATTTGTATTCCTCTTTTTTTATCTTTATTCCCGAGATCCTTTTATCTTGCCTTATATCTCTAAGCAGCACTTCCAAGACCAAGATAAATAAAAGAGGAGATAATGGACATCCCTGTCTTGTACCCTTTTGTATTTCACATGAGTCCGTTAACCCCCCATTAACAATTATCTGTGCCTTCTGAGATGTATAAATAGATCTAATCCATTTTATAAAATTATCTCCAAAATCCATTTGTTCCAAGACCTTAAACAAAAATTTCCAATTCAAATTGTCAAATGCTTTCTCAGCATCTAAAAAGATCAAAGCTGCTTGTTTATCATTTCGTTGTTCTAAGTATTCCAACACATTCAAAATATTTCTGACATTGTCACGTAATTGTCTTTTAGGTAGAAACCCCGCTTGATCTTCCTGAATAAATTGTTGCAATATTATTTTCATTCTTTCTGCCAAAATCGTTGTAAAAATTTTATAGTCATTATTCAATAAAGATATCGGCCGATAATTTTTTGTTTTGGTTAGGTCCTGCTCCTCTTTAGGTATTAATGTTATATTGGCATTTTTCCAACTGTCCGGTATCTTCCCCTCTTGCAAAATAGAATTCATTGTATACTGTAAAGGTAATAAGAGTTCCTCCTCCATACATTTGTAATACACTGCTGATAGTCCATCCGGTCCTGGCGCCTTTCCTAATTTAATTTTACTTATAGCTTCAGATATTTCTCTTGACGTAATAGGACCATTAATAACTTTTCTCTGAAAATCTGTAATTTTAGGCAAATTCTGTTTAAATATATACTATTTTTTCAGATGGAATTTCCTGACACTTGTACAAAGTTGAATAATATCGATGAAAAACCCTTTGGATTTTTACATTGTCTGTCAACATCTCATCTCCTTCTTGTATCTTTAAAATAAGATTTTTTTGTCGTTCTTTTCTTAATTTATATGCTAACCATTTCCCCGGTTTATTTGCAAATTCAAAAGTCCTTTGTTTAGCAAAATTTAATTTCCTTTCAATTTCTCTAACTGTCAACATTGACACTTGTTTCTGTAGCATTTTAATTTGATTTACAATAGAAACTTTAGTTGGATTCTTTTTCAATTCTTCCTCTTTTTGTTTTATTTCTTCCAAGATTAATTGCATTTTCTGTTGTTTCTTCTTTTTTAATTCAGAATTACATTTAATAAAATATCCCCTCATAAATGCTTTACTTGTATCCCAAACAATATTTTCATCTGTTCCTTTATATAAATTGTGTTCAAAAAACTCTTTTAATTTCTTCTTACATTCTTGCACTATTTTATCATTCTGTAATAAAGATTCATTTAGACTCTATCTAAATCCAAGATTTTTTTTTTTTTAAAGTCAATATCACTGGATTGTGATCCGAAAAGGTTTTTGGTAATATATCCATTTTGGAAATGTCTTTCACTAGGTTTTTAGACATCCAAATCATATCAATCCTCGAGAATGTTTTATGTCTTTCTGAAAAATAAGTAAATTCCTTTGCATTGTCATTTATATATCTCCAAGCATCCACCAATTCTAGATTTTCCATCAATTCAAAACAAATCTTCGGTAATTTACCCTGTGTTTCTTTAATATTTTTCTCAGAAAGTCTGTCCATTTTTGGTAAAATTACTCCATTCCAATCACCCATAACACACCAATGATCATATGAAAACTCTGACAATTTTTCCATAAGTCTTGTGTAAAACCTTGTTTTATCTTCATTGGGGGCATAAATGCCCACTATCAAAATTTTTGTACCCTGTAAAGTAATTTCAACCCCCACAAATCTACCACTATCGTCCAATAATATCAATTTAGGAAACAATTGTGGATTAATATAAAGAACAACACCATTTTTTTTTTGATCCAGCCAAAATAAATTCTTCACCCAAATTTTTACAAATCAAATATTTGGAATCTTTCTTCTTGATATGAGCTTCTTGTAAACAAATTATATCCAATTTTAATTTTTTCAAATAATGAAACACTTTCTTTCTCTTCTGCGATGTATTGGCTCCATTTATATTCCAAGTTAGATATTTGTAATCCATCTTTAAGCATATATTTTAAAAAGTACCTGATGCTCCCTTTAATCCATCATCTTCCTTTCCCTCCTCTTCATGTTCCTGTTGACTTTGTTTCTCAGGAATTATATCCATGTCTTTGAATTTATCTTCTTCCATGTCTTTTGATGCTTTTCTCAGAAAGTCCCTTGCTTTTTGAACAGTATTCAATCAATATTTTTGTTGTCTGAATGTAAAAATCACTCCTTCTGGAACATCCCACCTAAATTGAATTTTACATTGTTTAAGTTTTTCTGTAAAGAAAGCATATTCTTTTCTCTTGCGTAAAAGTCTAATAGGGATTTCTTTCATCACCAGTATTTCCTTGCCATCAATTTTAAAGATATTATTGAAGTGTTGTTGTAATACCATATCTCTGGTTCTCTTTTTTACAAAATGCACAAGCACATCTTGTGGGATTTTTTTCATTGTTGCATATCTTGAATTAATTCTATAAACTTTATCTATTTCAAATTCCATCAGATCTTCATTCCAATCCAAAAATTTTACCAGAGCATTAACCATTTTATCTCTGATATCTTCACTTGTTTCTTCAGGAATTGCACGAAATCTCAAACAATATTCTTTATCTCTCAATTCCATCACAGCGATATGGTCCAAATTTTTTTCCAATTCCAGATTTAATATATCTGTTCTCCAAGATTTGCACCTTTCCTTTAACATTTTTTACCTCCTGTGTTACTTGCCCAATTGTGCCTTTAATCTCATCCAATTCTGTTTTGATATAATCTTTTGTATCTTTCAATTCCATCTTCATTTTATCAAATTCATCTTTAATTTCTTGTCTATCCTGTTTCATCTCTTGTTTGAGATCTTGTTTAAGATCATTAATCCCATCCATTATTTTCTGGAACATGTCTGGGGAGACAGCCCCTTCCTGTGCATCAGTTGAACCTCTTCACTCCAGGGCCTTAGCTGCTTTCCTAGTTGTCATTCTTGAAAAAAAAACCTTTAGTTTCTGCTATTAACCAATGTTCCCAAACCTAGAGGCAGTCTGTTTCTTTTTTCTCCCCAACAACAAAAGAGTTAATATTCCAGGCCTGTTAATATGATCTAGCCAGCAACAGTTCTTATCTCCTGCACGTCCAGGAATGCAAAACAAGTTTGGTTCACAGCATCCAGCCGTCAGTAACATACACGAACAGCAGATTCGTCCAAAGAGAATAGTCCAAAAAAAAGAAAAAAAATAGTCCCAGATATATTTCCTTCAAATAATCAAATCATCTTATCAGATAAGTTGCCTCTCATCCGTTGTAATCTTTATAATTCCAAATTCAAGCCAGCTTTTTGTCATTAAGCTAAAAATTAAGTTCTTTAAATTTTCTTTCTTCTTTACTTTTATATAAAAGGAAAAAAGTGTGACTCACCCAGGTTTCTCAATTGCTGATTCGTAGACAAGTCTCTTTTACTGTAGTAATTTAAACCAAATGATAAGATTTAGACAGAAGGAGGCTTGCTCATTATAGAACGTTTTTAAGAAAAAAAAAGTATCGCTTTTTTTCAGCACAGCTTGCTGGAAGTCCTGACTTCGTCTTCCGCTGCTAGATAAGCCTTCTTATCTCAGGGGATTCCTGATCAATTCCAGCTATCTACAGCTCAACGAAGTTTCGTGGATAATCTCTTCGGTTCACCTTTGTCTTGGAGAACATTTACGCCAGTCAAAAATTCCTCTTGACTGGTTTTTAACTGAAAAAAGCTTCCTCTGAGACAGAGCTCACTCAGAGGCAACACCAGCAGAGCACTCACTTCCAGGAAGTTCCGGCAGTCCACGGATGCTTCCACGGATTGCAGAAGGAGAGCAGAGGGCCCCCTGTAGCTCCAGGGGCCCTCGGGCCAGTGACCCACCTGGCCGCCCTTTAGAACCGGCCCTGTATATTAGGGTTGCCAGGCTCAGGGCATGAGAATGATTCTGTATCTTTAAGAGAAGAGAAAATTCAGCCAAGTGCAGGCCTTCTTGCAGCACTGTGATGGGAAAAGCCACAAGGTGGAATTCTCCCTTCCCCCTGAACAACTTTTAAAGATACAGAAGACCTCTTGGAGGCTGGGCCTGGCAACCATATATAGACCCCCCCCTCCATAGGACCACGGAAATGGCACTGGAAAATGAGTGTTTTACTGTTTCTCCTGTGCCATTTTCCTGATCTAAATCCCTTTCCCCTTTAAGCTGCCATTTGTTGGGGGGACGAAGGAACATAACAAGATTGAAAATAGCAATAACATGCATAAAATTATTAAAACTAATGTAAGAGCAGGGATCTCTGCGAAGTGGCAGGATCAAGGACTAAAAATCAAATGCAGGTTCATTGACTTTATCTGTGTTTGGGTTTTGAATGAGGAATAGATGTGGCTTACTGGGTGAAGCCAAGTCTTTATTCTACCTTCCCAGCAGGTGGTCACAGCTGTTTACTAGGAGAGGCAGGGTTGCAAGGAAGTTGGCATGATGCAAATACACTAGCAGAGCCAATCTACTGCTTCTGCCTGTGCATTTGTAAACAACAACTTCCTCACTGCCCCACCCCTCATGGTAAACAGCGGTGGCCCATCTGCCAGGAAGGTGTAGTGAGAGCCAGTATGGTGTAGCAGTTAGAGTGTTGGGACTGGGGGACAAGGGTTCAAATTTCTGCTCGGTCAGGAAGCTCACTGGGTGATCTTGGGCCAGTTGCTGTCTCCCAGCCTAGCCTACTTCACGGGATTGTTGTGAGGATAAAATTCGGAGGGGGAGAACGTTTGTTCACTAGTTTGAGCTCCTTGGAGGATATAAATGTAATGATAAATAAAATAATATAAATGGTTAATAAATATGATTTTCAACTGCAAATATAATTAATTAATTAATTAATTAACAGATGAAAGGCAAGGCTTACCATGCCATGCACACAGGTCTATCTGAGTCTATTGGGTAGTAGTACTAATAGTAACAGTAATAGTAATAATAAGAATAATCCTGGTGAGCCACTTCTGATGAGGAATTAGGGGTTTGTTCAAGGAACAGAAATTTCTTTTTAATAAATACACAAAGCAGCTTTAAGACTTCATTTTCTGTTTCATCAACCAATCAAGTTTAAAATTAAGAGGCAGTACACTTGTCAAAACTACACATATTAACTAATAGGCAAAAAAACCTTGCAGTTTAAGAATGTACTTATAGCCAATAGATATTTCCATCAAACTCCATCCACCAGGGAAATTGCAAAGCTATAGTGAATGTACCAGGGGAGCAGGAGACCTGACCTCCTCTCTAAGATATTGTACTGCCCTACAAATTTGTCAAAATGGAAACACAATTTGGGTTAGTCTTTCACAGACCAATCCACTTGCCATGTAGCTTGGAAGAATTTGGTAACATGTGCCTCTGAGCATATGGTGAGTGGTGGCAACACTTGCCATCTCCAAAGATGGAGAATTACATTTTTGTATGTTTGTTGGTGTTCTTCTTACTTTGCTTGTTTCCTGTGTTATTAATGTTTCTACAGAGAATCTAACTGAGAAAATAGTATTTCTCTCATTATTCATCCTAGAAATCTGTGTCAAATTTATTTTTATTAATTTCAAAGCCTTTCTATTGGTCAATGTCATATGATGGTGGAGATAGCCTTTTGTGTTTCAAACTGGAGGTTATGCTCTATTTCTATTTTGGGCGCATTAACAGTTGAATCTGAAACTGCAGTTTGATGTAAAATCAGACGGATTACAATATGTTGCTACTTAAGCAGTAACTCTAGCTGTTGGAAAAACAAACTTGGCCTGCCCAAGATACATGCTTTCAGCCTGCTATGCTTAAACCACTCCACTTAAGGCAAGGTAGGCATGGTCAATTAAAAACATAGAGCACATTTAGAATTTTGCTAGAATATATTTCACCTCCCACTGTTTTATCTTGTGCAAACTGAGACACTCCTCATGTCCACTGGAAACTATTCTGCAAAACAGTCAGTGCCATTATTCCACAACTGGTTTTGGAGCTTTTTTTTAGTGTTGCAAAGTGCTGCTGTACTTCACATATTCACAGAAACAGAAGCAAAAGACAATGCTCTACTATAGGAAACTTCACTAAAATTGCAAAGTAAATCAAACATATTTAAAGTGACTATCTGAACGAAATCAACTATCTTAATATTGTTGCTTCCTCCCTGCTATAACAAGATCAGTATAGCACATGTCTTGTTTGTTATCTGAACTGATTGCAGGTGTTGCTATCACTCACCATATGCTCAGAGGCACATTGTCGGGACGCAGGGTTGGGGTCCCGGGGATTTAGATCAATGGGATTCACAAGAACTGGAGAGAAGGGAGAGGGTCACCTCGCCCAAGTGGAGCGAAGACGAAGCAGAGGACATTCCAGAGATAGAGTTACCTAGCAACGGGAACCTTGAGGATTTTACAGTTGTAAAATCTCCCTTGGAAGTTCCCACGCCTCCCCTGCTCCGAAGCTCAGAGCAAGTTTATGTTTGGATATTACCTTAATTAAAACTGAATTGCTTTCAACCACAAGTCTGGTTCCTGAGTCCCATCCTGGGCCTGACAGCTTGACAGAGCCACCTAAATCACCCTCTACGCTCTCTTCACTTGACCGTGACAAGATGTCAAAGGGAGCGGCAGGGGGAACAAATCCCACTTCTGAGACGGAAGAAGTGAGACTTTTGAGGGCTAATGTGGCTGATCTGCAGACGGACGTTCAAACCTTGCTGGCAGCAGTCAAGGCGCTGAAAACGGATAATCAGGCCTTGCAAGCCACGGTCGATCGGATGCGGGCAGCCCCTCCAGCCGCGGCGGTGAAAGTTCCCATTGGATTACCCCCAAAGTATGCGGGGCAAAGTGATCAGTTGGCAACTTTTGTGGCTCAATGTGAGTTATACTTGGATGTCAGGAATGCAGAATTTCCGAGTGATGGGGCTAAAGTGGCATTCGTGATCAGCCTCCTGGAGGGAGAAGCTGCAAAATGGGTGACCCCGTACCTGGTGAGAAAGGATACCCTCCTAGGAAGATACAGAGGATTTATACAAGAAATGACCGAGATGTTTCAAGACCCACAACGAACTGAAACAGTAGCGCGGCAGCTAGGCGCACTGAAACAAGCCAAAGGAACTGTTTCCGAGTACACTAATGCTTTCAAAATTTTGTCCCAGGAAACTGGTTATAATGAGGCAGCCTTGATGTTTATGTACCGAAATGGACTGAATGCTGAAATCCTGGATGAGCTGGCCAGGACCTCCCCCCCCACACTGACCTGCCAGGGCTAATCCGGCTATGTTTACAGATCGATCACAGGCTGGAAGGAAGGCGCCTGGAAAAGAAACAGGAGGTCCCAAGATATTCAGCCTCGGCATCCCACAGCAAGGTCCTTTCCACTTCAGGAACGGCAGGTAATGCACCCGAGGGACGGGGGGGGCTAGGCCGAGACTGTCAGAAGAAGAAAAAGAGAGACGCCGCCGAGAGCGTCTATGTTTTTTTTGTTTGAAACCGGGCCATATGGCCAGAGATTGTGGACTGAAAGGGGGGAAGGCAGAGCCGTCGGGAAACTAGAACACCCAGTCCAAGTGCAGGCCGGTGGACTGGGGGCAGCATTGTATAAAGGCCCTCCAATGACCCAACCCCCCTCCAAAGGAGTGTTGGTTCTACCTATTCGGATTACAACTTCCCAAAGAGTAATGTTTAACTCTACTGCATTAATTGACAGTGGGGCCTCCACGAATTTTATGGATGCAAAGTTAGCCAAGCGTTATGGAATTTCTAGGTGGAAACTGGACGTTCCCCTATCTGTGGAGACCATCGATGGGAGACCCCTGAAGTCAGGAGGGGTGACACACGCCACGGAGGAAGTGAAACTTCAAATTCCTGGGCACGAGGAGCTCATTTCGCTGTACGTGTCAGATCTCTCGAACTTTGAGGTGATTCTGGGAATGCCCTGGCTAGCCAAGCACGAACCCAAAATAGGTTGGAAGGAGGCAGTGGTGTGGTTCACCTCTCAGTATTGTCAGGAGAACTGTCAACCCGAAGGAATCAAGAACACCTTAGCGGGGGCAGTACAAGAGAGCGAACAAGTGACCCTCCCTTCGAAGTAGGAGGAATTCAAACACGTATTTGATGAAAAAGAGGCAGAGACTCTACCCCCCCACCGCCCTTATGACTGTGCGATTGATCTCGTGCCAGGAGCCAGCATCCCATCGGGGAGAATTTACTCTCTCACAGAGATTGAGAGGGAGGCCCTGAAGGAATTTCTGGAAAAGAACCTGAAGCAAGGATTCATACGTCCCTCACAGTCCCCTGCTGGAGCGCCCCTGTTGTTTGTGAAGAAGAAGAAGGGGGGAGCTCAGACCTTGTAACGACTACCGTGCATTGAATCAGATCACCATCCCTAACAGTTACCCACTGCCCTTGATCTCAGAGCTACTAGACCGCCTGCGCTCAGCAAAAATCTCCACGAAGCTGGATTTAAGAGGAGCGTACAATCTGGTCAGAATGAAGGAGGGACATGAATGGAAAACAGGATTTCTGACTTCTTACGGTCAGTTTGAATATTTGGTCATGCCATTCGGGCTTTCGGGGAGTCCAGGCGTGTTTCAAAAGTTCATGAACGACGTGTTTAGAGACCTGTTGGACACGTATGTAATTTGTTACTTGGATGATATCCTAGTGTTCTCAAAGAATCAAGAAGACCATGACCAGCACGTAAAAACTGTGTTGAGGAGACTGAGAGAAAATCATCTGTATGCTAAGCTAGAGAAATGTGGATTTGACCTCAAGTCTCTGGACTTCCTTGGGTACATAATCTCAGCGGGGGGAGTGGAGATGGACCCAGGGAAAGTGAGTTGTATATTGGATTGGGGCCAATCTGTTACCAAAAAGGATGTACAATGTTTTCTAGGGTTTGCTAATTACTACAGAAAGTTCATCCCAGGGTTTTCCAAATTAACAGCTCCTCTGACTGACTGTTTAAGGGGAAAGAAGAAATTTCAATGGACAGAGAACGCTACCAACGCCTTTGAGGAGCTGAAAAGAAGATTCGCTACTGAGCCCATTCTGCGCTTCGCCGATCCAACCCGCCCTTTCGTCGTGGAAGCAGATGCTTCGGATTTTGCCATCGGGGGGGTCCTTCTCCAATTAGATCAAGAAGGGAAGGAGCTGCACCCCTGTGCGTACTTCTCTAGAAAGTTAAAGCCGGCAGAGAAAAACTATACAGTGTGGGAGAAGGAGCTACTAGCCATCAAGGATTCTTTTGAGAACTGGAGACAATATTTGGAGGGGGCCTCTCATCAGACCGAAGTGCGCTCCGACCACAAGAACCTAGAAAGCCTACAAACAGCCAGAAAGTTGAACCAGAGACAGATAAGATGGTCCCAGTTCTTCACTAGGTTCAACTTCAAGATTACTTATCATGCCCAAGCCAAAAACCAGAGAGCAGATGCCTTATCCAGACAGCCACAATTCAAAGGAAGCGAGTCAGAGGACCAGCCTCAGTACGTGATCCCACCAGAGAAATTAACATTGGGATCATGTCAGCCTTCATGGGAAGAAGAACTCAAAAGAGCCCAGCAGGAAGATGCAGGCATGCAACGATATATTCAGGAGGCGGGACAGGATCAAGACCCTGAAATAAGCTTCCACTGGTGAGATGGATTGTTATGGTTTAAAGCAGCCAGGTATGTGCCAGAAGGGGAATTAAGACTCAGAGTCCTACGTCAATGCCATGACTCCATCACCGCGGGGCACTTTGGTATTTACAAAACCATTCAAAACGTGGCCAAGGACTTTTGGTGGCCTAAAATGCGCTGGGATATTGAAGACTACGTAACATCCTGTTCTGCCTGTATGCGAGCAAAAACACAAACAGGAAAACCAGCAGGGCTGTTAAAACCGCTACCTGTCCCAAACGAACCCTGGAAGGACCTATCCATGGATTTTATAACTGATCTACCAAAGTCACAAGGAATGACGGCCATCCTAGTAGTGGTAGATTTACTCACCAAAATGGTGCATTTTCTCCCTTGTTCAGGGGCCTTAGAGGCAAAAGAGACAGCCAAGTTATTCATCAAAGAAATCTACCGGTTGCATGGATTGCCAAACAGTATAGTCTCAGATCGAGGAACTCAGTTCACAGCTAAATTTTGGAGAGCCATGTGGAAACAACTGCAGACGGAGCTAAAACTCTCTTCAGCACATCATCCCCAGACAGACGGTCAGACGGAACACCTGAACGCTGTTTTGGAAAGATATTTACGTTGTTACGTGTCCTACCAACAGACTGACTGGGTGTCATATTTGCATTTTGCAGAGTTTGCCTATAACAACTCCTTACACTCCAGCACTAAGCAAACCCCGTTTTTAGCTAATTATGGATTTCATCCTAAAGCCTTCCCAAGCAGCTCAGAAGGGGTGTTGGTGCCCGCTGCAGGAGACTTTCTGAAGGAATTACAGGCTGCGCAACAGATGTTGAAACAGCAGCTAAACGAAGCCAAGATGGAGTACAAGAGAGTTGCTGATCTGCACAGGAGAGAGCCCCCCCCCTCCAACCAGGAGACCAGGTATGGCCGTCCACCCATTTCCTTCAGATGCCAGGCAAATGTAGGAAATTACAAGACAAGAGGGTGGGACCTTTTGAAATAGAAGCTCAAATCAATCCCGTGGCATACCGGCTGAAGTTACCAGACATGTTTAAAATGCACCCTGTGTTTCATCGATCTCTGCTAACGAAAGCAGCCCCTCCCAGTGAGTTACGGCCAGAGGAGCCTCCAGGGGCTCCGCTCCTGATAAATGAGCAGACTGAGTTTGAAGTTGAGGAAATCCTGGACTCCAGAATAAGGCACAACAAATTGCAGTATTTGATTCACTGGAAGGGTTATGGACCAACAGATAGATCTTGGGAAGCTGAAACTGATGTGCATGCTCCAGAATTGGTAAAACTTTTTCACCAACGTTTTCCCCATCGCCCCAAGCCAGTCAGGGGGGGGAGCACAGCCTGGGAGAGAGGATGATGTCGGGACGCAGAGTTGGGGTCCCGAGGATTTAGATCAATGGGATTCACAAGAACTGGAGAGAAGGGAGGGGGTCACCTCGCCCGAGTGGAGCGAAGACGAAGCAGAGGACATTCCAGAGATAGAGTTACCTAGCAACGGGAACCTTGAGGATTTTACAGTTGTAAAATTTCCCTTGGAAGTTCCCACGCCTCCCCTGCTCCGAAGCTCAGAGCAAACGGGGGAAGAGGGAGGGCTGCCCAAGACAGAGAAGCCTGCAGAAAGGCCTGCCCCCTCCCTTTCCCCCATACCGGAGTCGGAGACTTCAGAAGAGGAGGGGCCCATGCTTCCCCCATCGCCGCGTACTCGAAGACAGTTGAAGAGACAAGAAAGGAAGAGGAGAGGGAGGGTGGCGACTGAGGGTCCGGTAAGGAGGAGCGAAAGACTCCGCGCCCGTTTGCCCCCTTCTTAAGAGACAGGCGGGAAAGCAGTTCCTTGCTCTGTCAACTTTCTTCCACGCTGCAGGATCTGTAACTCTGTGCTGCTTCATGAGAAGGCGCAGTTTATGTTTGGATATTACCTTAATTAAAACTGAATTGCTTTCAACCACAAGCCTGGTTCCTGAGTCCTATCCTGGGCCTGACACACATGTTACCAAATCCTTCCAAGGTGCACATCAAGTGGATTGGACTCTGAAAGACCAACCCAAATTGTGTTTGCATTTTGACAAATTTGTAGGGCAGTCCAATATCTCAGAGAGGAGGTCAGGTCTCCTGCTCCCCTGGTGCATTCACTATAGCTGCCCAATTTCCCTGCTTTTTAAAGTTTGATGGAAATATCTGTTGGGTTTTTTTTTTCCTATTAGTGAATTTCCCTGCTTTTTAGTCTGTGAGGTAAGAAATGGGATCCTGTGCAAGTTTGCTGAGAATGGCTTGATAATTTGCATGCTTATTGAGTTCAGAGGGATTTACTGCCCTGCAATCATGCTTAGGATAGGTGAAACTGACCACAGGGGATGGGGATGGGGATGGGAGCAGGCAGAAGGGGGAGGGGGAGGCTAGGTTTGATTATTTGCATGTTTATTGAGTTCAGTGGGATTTACTCCTGTGCAATCATGTTTAGGATAGGTAAAACTGAATGGGGAGAGAAGCCTGGAGTGGGTAGGGGTGGAGGAAGAAGGAAGAGGGGAGGGGAGGAAGAAGGGAGGAGGAAGAGAGAAGAGAGGGGAAGGACAGGAAAGGCAGGTCTGATCATTTGCATGCTTATTGAGTTCAATGGGATTTACTCCTGTGCAATCATGGCTAGGATAAGTAAAACTGACCATGGGGGAGGAGGAGGAGGAAGAGGGGGAGGGGAGAGTAGAGAGAAGGAAGAAGGGGAGAGGGGAGTAGAAGTAGTGGGAGGGCAAGGAGGGGATTGGAAGTGGAGGGGGAGGGGTGAAGCAAGGGGGAGGGAAGGGGCAAAAGGGAGGTGATGGGAGGGAGGAGGAGGGGAGGGCCCGTTTGATCATTTGCATACTTACTGAGTTCAAAGGGATTTACTCCCATGCAATCATGCTTGAAAATGAAATGGACTGCCTTGAAGTCGGTTCTGACTTATGGCGACCCTCTTGGAGGCCGGGCCTGGCAACCAAGAGGTCTTCTATATCTTTAAAAGTTGTGCAGTGGGAAGGGAGAATTCCACCTTGCGGTTTTTCCCATTACAGTGTTGCAAGAACACCTGCACTTGGCTGTCTTTCTCTTCTCCTAAAGACACAGGATCAGTCTCAGGCCCTGAGCCTGGCAACCTTAGAGAACTGATAGAAAAAAGTCCAAAAGGGCTCTGTTTTTTCTCTCTCTTTTTACTCTTTGAACTCTCGATTCTCTCTGTTTTGTGTATCACCATGAAAATTTAGAGAGTTGTTAAGCAAGTGTTTCTTAGTTCAGGACTATACGTTTTGTAAGGTTTTGTTTTCAAATGAGCTTATGGGATGGATCAGAATGGCATGGGAGGTATTTTCAATTTAATATTGCGGAATGCGAAAAATCCATGCTGGCTATAGTATACAACAGCCACTGTTGTGGCTGTATAATATAGGAACAGAGAGAGAGAGCTGGGGAGGGGGCTGCCATGAATAAAAGGTGCCACGGGGTAGCCTGCAGCTATATGCCATAAAGTTATTGTGCTTGTATGTGAATTTTTATCTGCCCATTCAGTAAGAAATGAGTCGTTACTATGGCAATGTTGATATTACGAGGTGGTTGTATTACAGTGCAGGACATCCATCAAAGACAGCTATGGTCCACATCTTGCCCTGCACTCCTCTACAGCTAAAATGCTATGGGTGTAATATGTAGCCTTAGAAAAAAGGCCATATAATGTGTTGGCAGGGAAATCTGTGTGGTCATAAAGGCACGGCAGTGGTGCCGTGGCTTTCAGAGGACATGATTTAATCCAGGAGTTATTTCGAAGTCATATTGCTAATACTGTACATTAACTTGTGATATTTGAAAGCATCTTTAGTTTTTTTTCCAGTTGCACTAGACAGGCTCCTGTATCTATTGCAGATTCCTCAGTGTTATGGGATACTGCCACAAAATTAGTCCCACTACACATTTTCCCAGAGGAATTGGATAGTTCCCTATCTAGTCCAGCAAGAGTAGGTGGGTTCAAGTCTATTTAATCTGAAATTTCTCTGAAGAGGAGAAGCAAATTCAAAGAGTTCTTGGCAGTGGGCCCTTGCTGAGGTAATAGCCCTCAGCATATGTCCAACCAGGCTGATCCTTGATGCTGGCCCTGGATCTCACTACAATATGTGGGTGACTACAGTGGTATCTGCACTGCACATATTAACTGGTTCAATGACATTTCTTCTTTATTGGGAACTCTGGGAAATGTAGTTCTGTGAGGAAGGGCTAGGGATCCTTATAGAGAATTCTCTGCCATCTTTGCCAGACTATGAGTCTTTCAGGGGAGGCCTACAGTGATATGAGCTTTCATATAAAATCAAACAATTTTATCAAGTAGATAAACCAGGGATGGGGAATATGTGGCTTAGTAAACATAACTGAACTACAGATCCCATCATCTCTGACCATTGGCCATGCTGGCTGGGACTGATGGGAGTTGGAATTCAGCAACATCTGGAGAACCACAGGTTCACCATCTCTGACATAAACTCTTACAGTAACTCAAATAAGTTTGGATAGCAGAGTTTATTCCTTTCTTTGTTAAATTTTGGTCTCTGTGTTACCTGTAGTAGGCTTGCCAACTTTCAACCAGTTGCTATAGCAGTAGTATTTTAATTTGCAGGTGATAATTTTTGTCCCCGTGCTGTGAAAAGCTTGACCCACTGATTTTTGTAGATCAAGCTGCAGTTAAAAGCACAACAGCAGGCTCAAATGTTTTTTTTCCTGGTCAGTTGGCAGCATTAGTTATCTATGAAATATTCTCCCTAAAACCATGGTGCAAAGAAAACATTCTTTCCCTCCCCCCTGGAGAGGAAGGCTCTGTGAGGCAGCAAGCCTGGCAGTAATAAAATTTTATTTCCAAAAACTCAGGGGGAGGGTGGATCCTTTGAAATGATAACAAAGAAAATAACTACATGCAAGCTCAAAAGAATTCTTTGAAATTGGCCCAATGGCTTTGAAATGCACATAGAACTAGAGGTTAAAAGAGGTAAAAAATGGTATCAAAGAGAAAATGTCATAAAATATTTTGGTAGACTGGGAAATAAAACAGTAATTGTGCAGCATGGTTAAAAAGAAGATACAGACAATAACTAAACATGTAAAATCTAAAGCTGTTGCAAAGAAAGGATTCAAAAATCATGGAGTTACATTGACAAAGGTTACTGACATTCTGTACTAAACTAAAAAAAAAGCTACAAAATATGACCAAAGAGTTTTAAGAATGTGTACCTGAGATATGATATATATATATACAAACCATCCAGGAAGCTAGACATTATTGACACTCTTAAATGAAACTTCCTGACTCCACCCAGATACAACTAAGATGCAGCTAGGTTTACTGCCATCGAGAGGCTAACTCATATAATGACACTATCCACAAGAGGGAGGACAGGGAACATGTGGCTCTCTAGATATCATGGGCTACAAATCCTGTAATCCCTGACCACTTGCCATGCTGGCTGGGGCTGATGAGAGTTGAAGTCCAACAACAACTGGAGGACCACGGGCTCCCCATTACTCTCTTTGACCCAAAAGTAAATGTTTTACATTACTTTACTTTTATTTTATTTTTATTTATTAGACTTGTTAGTCACTTGTTACCCAAAGGTCTCCAAGTGACGTAACACATTTAAAAACATGAAAATAAATACAGTGCAACTAAAGTGCAACAACTTCAGTGTTGTGATATACAGCTGCTGTGAAATTTAGTTGAAGCATCCAGTGATGACTTCCTAGGAACATAAAGAGATGCTTTCTTTATATGCCATTC
The DNA here is from genome assembly GCF_030035675.1 of Rhineura floridana. Classification (NCBI taxonomy): domain Eukaryota; kingdom Metazoa; phylum Chordata; class Lepidosauria; order Squamata; family Rhineuridae; genus Rhineura; species Rhineura floridana. The sequence continues at coordinate 29,169,796 of NC_084486.1, read as the reverse complement.
ATAAGAAGCTGCCTTATCCTGAGTCAGACCATTCATCCATCTAGCTCAGTATTATTTACAGCGATTGGCAGCAACTCTCTAGGCTTTCGGACAGAGGTCTCTCCCAGCCCAACCTGGAGATGCCAGAGATTGAACTTGGGACTTTTGCCTGCAAAGCAGGTGCTCTGTCACTGAGCTACAGGTCTTCTCCTCATTTGCTGAGTTTTATTTATTCATTTAATTTAAAATATATGTGCCACTTTATCTTTTGATAGAACTCAAAGGAGCTACCCACAAAATAATTAAGGACAGTAAACTAAAATGACAAGACATTGATTAAACTGAAATAGACTGCAGCAGAACAGAAAGCCCCAGCAAGAATGACAAAACCAATAACCAATTTTATTGTTTTGTTATTATTATTGGAAATTGCTGCATCAGGAAGGAATCAAATGTCAATCAGCACTGGGTGAAATGAACAGATAGTCTGACCTGATATAAACCACTTTTCTATGTTCTAATGGACCTTTTTTGGGAAACAAAAACAGATGCAATGGTGATTTAGATTCCTTTATCTCTTTTTTAAATAATGAATGCATCCCTCTGTAAAGACCAATCCCTCTTCTTTCGAGAGATCCCTAGTCCTTCCCTTTACAGAACTACAATTCCCAAGGTTCTTTGACTGGGATGCATGATGGTTAAACGTGTGTCATGTGGATCTGTACAATGCTGATTTGCCTCCAAATCAGCTCATGACAGCTTCATGTGAAACCACTCCCAACAGTGTCCCAATTGCTTGGAAATCAAAATAAGGAAGGAAGCTGCTGCATGCTGGGATGAATCCTGGAGTGTGAAGAAGTATGTGTGCTCTCACATGGGGTATGCTGAAGTGGGGAGTCGGAGGCAGCGAACATGTGCAATCCATCCAGCATGCCACTTAACTGACAACCATTGCATGACTGTGGGCAGAGTTGCTCCAGAATCAGATGTGCTTGACTGGTGATATCAACTGCTTTGCTTTGGGAGAGAGAAGCAAAAGGAATAGGAAGGGCCAGACAGGCCTACCTGTCCAAATCTTGTCCTCTTCTGCTGGAGGCACAGGAGGGAGTCCCCAGCAGCAGTGACACAGAATCTGGCACACCCAGACAATGAAGGGCCTGTGGTATGAAGGGCACCCATCAAGCTGCAGAGAGGGGCAGGATTGGGGAATGCAGAATGCCTTCCCAAGCCATTCACCTTTCACTTTCCTCTGAGTGGAAGGACAGAGAGGGCTGTCAACAGCAGAAAGGAGTCAGGGAACCACTGGGAGGAGCTTCTGGACTAATGACTGTGAGTGGCTTGCCTTAAAGGGATAGTGACTCTTTCATTAATCTAAGCAACATTTTGTCATGGGTCTCCTACTTGTCTAGTTAAAGCATTCAGGTTTCTAGACTTATCACTTTCTGAGCTATGTATGTGTTTCTCAAGCCCTCCCCCTCCCCTTTGTTTTTTACTGTAACTTGCATGGGCAGGTAAAGAATGGCTATTTCTATGGTTGGGAACTTCATTTATCTTTGATGAGACAAAGACCTAAAAAATGTGGCACAGAATTCTTGTCTTTTCCAGTGTATGTATTGACTGTATGTATTGTGTCCCCTTGTAATTTAAGGAGATTGAGGGCACTTCCAGACTGTCACTATTTTGGGGTGAAATTCAATCATATACTAGCAAATTCCAATTGCACACTTAAAGGTGATTGGGAGTCTTCCACTACAAGCCCCTCTTTCCCCAACATTTGGACTTTCTGCATCATAGAAAGTGATGTGAAAATACAGTGATAAGTGTGGGATATCACCCCCTCAACTGCAACCTTTCTTATGCTTGCTTGATGTAATGTCATCTGACATCCCCATAAACAAATCAGGATGAATGCTCAATAAACAGGTTGTCTGGAAGTGACTTTAGGCTACAGTCCTATAAACACTGACCTGGAAGTAAGTGCTATGGAACTCAACAGGACTTACTTTTGAGTGGACCAGAGTAGGATCACATTATTATAGTTCAATCCTATGCATTTTTACTCAGAGGTAGGTCCTGCTTTGTCAATAGTGCTCATTCCCAAGTCATTGTGCGTTGGACAGCAGCCTTACTATGAACACGAATTCATAGTGCTATGAATACTACTTCAGTTTAATTGGAGAGCCAGTGTGATGTAGAGATTAGAGAGTCAGACTGGGACCTGGGAGACCACGGTTCAAATTCTCCGCTCAGCCATGAAACTCATTGGGCGACCTTAGGCTAGTCTCTGAGCCTAACCTGCATCACTGGTTGTACATCACCTTGAGCTCCTTTGAGGAAAGGTGGGATATAAATGTAATAATAAACAAAATAAATAGAAAGGTTAATACATGTGATTTTCAACTGAAAATACAATAAGTAAATAAAAAAACAGACAAAACGCAATAATCCATTGGCAAGGCAGCACACTTGCCAAGCCACGCACACAGGACTACCTGAGCCTACTGGGTCCAAAGAATTACTTTTGAAATGAAAAAAGATAGTTTGTTGAACCAAAAATTGCTTTACTCTACACAGGGGGTGGTGGGGATACACAGCAGGATGTCAATGATTCCTTTATCTGCTCCATCCGTATTGCCTCCTCTATTTACATGCAATAGCCTACAAATGATTTCTGTGAGTTATATAAGCCCCTTTTATTAAGCTACACTTTCTGATATCAAGTTCTCATTGTGGCGTTTGAAGGAATTGTCCATCTATATATACACAATCCAGGCTCCTTGCCAAGCATTGTCATCAGCAGTAATAACTTGGAATACATTTTGTTTTGCTTTGGATTTCTAACATCATCTTCACAGTGGGCAGAAGAATCAAGGAAAACAGCTATTGAAAGTAGCTTTTCTGATCTGTTTGGCTCTAGGGAAACAGTAGCTGGGGACTGACTATTACAGTGTGGACTTTAATGGAGGGGCTGTCCATTTCATAACAGATCCCTTCAAGTTGCAGCCAGGTTTGGGGTCATACTTCCCTCCTTCTCTACAGTCCTCCTCCAGTTCTCACCATGGGTTCTTCCTTCTTCAAGGTAAAAAAAACAGCAAGGCTAGTCTAAATGATGTGAATCATGGAGTGATGTTAATCAACTTTGGACTAGCTGTTATTTACAAAGCTTATATAATCTTTATTGATTATGAAAGTCACTGGCCTGGTTTGCATATAATGGTAACCCAAACTATGGTTTAATGTGAATGAGCAAACATGCTTATACAGTGAGCAAATTGTGGCCAATTCACTCTGGCTGCATGACTGGGAGCTAAGCCATCCTTGGTTTAGAGTTATATCTGGACCCAGGTTCATGGTTTGTCTCCCCCAAACAAACCATGAGCCTGGTTCAGACATAGCACTAAGCCAAACCATGACTTAGCTCTTGGTACCACATCAGCAGTAGGAGTGGGGGTGCAGCAAAGTGGCTATGATTTTCTCACCGCTCACCAGAATGCTTGCTTGTTCAAGCTAAGCAATAGTTTGGCCTAGCATTGTTTGTGAATGAGGCCACTACATCCGAACCAAAATATGTTATTTATCAATTAACAGTGTAGTATGTTAATTTATTTATTGCCAATTGGCTATACCCATAGTAAATGAACTACTGGTGATAGTCAAACTCAACTGATCTTCAGTCATTATCACCCAGTCCTAGTCTAAGGGTACTCCCAGCTTGCACATAGTAGCTACAAGCCCAGAAGTACCTCATAGGAAAGTGTGGCAGGGATGTCTACTCTACCTTAGTAATAATAGCTAATATGTTAAGCTGAGGAGGGGGGATATTGAAGAAGAGTGTGATTTGAAGGCCCAGGAGAGACAGGTAAGGACTGATGCTGGGGAAAAGGTTAATAGGAAAGGCAAAGGTCAGCAGGTAAGGACTGAGAAAGTATTGTGATGAGGCTGAGTCAGGGAGGAGAGGTAATGAGAGGAATGGGTATCCTTCAGTCAACTGCATGAGGATGTGAAATGAGGCAATGGCCATCTACCAACTTCTCCCAAACAGGGACTGGGTGTGGATGAGGGCATTCCCATCACTCTGTACTATTAAGCATTTCCTGTGTCACTTCCATCACATTGCTCCCATTTTCTCCCCATGTTCAAGGGCCTTCGTTTTTGTTCCTTTTGACTCCACCCCCTTTCACTGTTGCAAAGAAATACACAGTGGGTTGGAACAACAGCTGTGGGTGGCTTTCCACAATGGCTGTTGTCCCCAGCCAACCCCATCACACACAGATGCCAATCCTGCCATTGGGTTTCGCCTAACATGCAGACTGACCCAGCTGCCATCTGGCTTGTGAATGTCCGGCATGCCAGAGAGTTACCCACCAAAGTAAGAGCAGTTGTTCCAGAAAGCCAAATCCTGGTGCAATTCCATCTAATGTCTCACACAGCAATTCCATCTAATGCCTCAGCTTGAGTTGTTAAGAGTTTCCAATCCCTGATGTGTATGATTATCCTAAGTACTATATCTTTCAGAACTATGGAATTGCTGCATGAGGGAGATGTGCATGTTTGACTGATCCATCCAGTCCCCATTAGTAGCATTGTGGCCCGATTTAAGTAATTCATGTATCCAAGTTTTCTTTAGAGAATAATTCAGAATTATTACTTTAAAATGGCAATTTTATTCTCCCCTCCCCAATATAACCTTTCAGAGACATTTCCACAGAGAAAACAGAACAAAGAAAGATGCAGGAAAACTTTTTAAAAAACCCACAAAGTCCAGAATTTCATGTGATACTTTATGACCAGCTGCTGTACCATCAAGAACACTATTTAACAGCATGGTATTCTACTCACCTGAAAATGATACCCATTGCTAGGCGTTGGGAAGATGAATTAACAGCTGGTGACACTCCATTTATTTCATGGCTAGAATTCATTTGCAATACAGTAAGAAGGGGGGAAATCCTACATAATGGTTTAGTATTCTTGTTTTGAGATTACATTGTGTTTTATTTTAGATTACATTGTATTAGATGATGAAACAGCCCCACAGGTACAAATGCCCATTAACTAATCCAGACAGGGCCAGATGAACTATTATGCTAAATTTGCTACAGAACAAGGGTCCAGTCCAGTTCGGATTCTGATGTTTTTATATTTATGTCGAGAGTGGGCCCACCTTGCTCTCTGCACTCTACAGCTCAGAACCTGTGGAAGTTGCCATAGCTACCTGATAGTGTAGCAGTGGCCAGTGCTAGCCTTGGGTATTTTTGTACCTGAAATGAAAAGTCATGCACATGGCACACACATGCATATTAGTCTATACTGCAGCTGATTTAGACAGTGAAATGTAAAGAAGGAGGTAGGAAAATGGCAACCTTTCTGTAATGGATGTGTTAACCAAAGTGAATTGCTTCAATTTCTCTCATTTTGATGTGCCTCTTGTCAAAATACAATTTTTATATAGGCTGAAAAAGAATTTTCTTTTTTTTTTTTCAATAATTTTTATTCAAATTTTCATAAAACATACAAGACAAAATCATAAAACATTCAAAGACAAAAAACAAAATCAAAAATAGTTAAACAAAACAAAACAAAAAAAATAAAAATAAAAATAAAAATAAAAAATAAAGAGTAAAATATTGACTTCCCATTTGTCAAAGATCAGATCAGTTATAAGTCTATAATATATAACAATCCTGTCTCTTAAGTCATATTATAAAATCACTTTCCTCCAATAGTTATCTTACTTAATCATCAAATCTCATAAACATTACTTTATTCTTTCCACAAAAAGTCAAATAGAGGTTTCAATTCTTTAAGAAATATATCTATCAATTTTTTTTTTCCAGATAAGCATATCGATTAACCCATCTCATTACTAATTATGATAATCTTATTGTCATAACCATAGTCAAAATAAACATTTCAATTAATCCATCACATCAGAATCTGTTAGGTTCAGTAATTTCAGTAGCCATTGTTCTATTATCCCTATTAGTTCCATTTTCCATCTTCCATCTTCAGTAGTCTTGTTAAGTCCAGTAATTTCAGTATCCAATCTTCCATTATCAGTATTCCATAATAATCTTGCTGTCAAAGCCATAGTCATATAGTAAGAGTCTGATGGGAATTACCTCTATCCCAAATATTTTCTTGCCATCCATTCTGAATAGGTTGCTGAAATACTGCTGTAAAATCATATCTCTGTTCTTTTTTTCAAAATACACTGGGTCATCTCTTGAAAGTTTTTCCATTGTCACATGGCTGCAGTTAATTCCATAGATTTCCTCTATATTGGGCTCCATCACATCATTCCAGTCCAGAAGATTATCCATGCCATTGATAACTTTATCTCTAGAATCTTCATTAATTTCTTCAGAGATAACATTGAGTTCCAAACAATAGATTTTATTTCTAAAGTCCATAGACTCCAAATCTTTTTCCTGTTCCACGTTTGTTCCAATCTCCGGGGTCTCCTCTCTCACAGGGACCCCTGTTCCAGTCTCCAGGGTCTCCTCTCTCACAGGGACCCCTGTTCCAGTCTCCAGGGTCTCCTCTCTCACAAGGACCCCTATGTCTTTAATCTCCTGTGTCTCCAAACAATAGATTTTATTTCTAAAGTCCATAGACTCCAAATCTTTTTCCTGTTCCACGTTTGTTCCAATCTCCGGGGTCTCCTCTCTCACAGGGACCCCTTCCAGGGTCACCTCTCTCACAGGGACCCCTATATCTTTAATCTCCTGCGTCATTTTACTCAATTCAATTTTCAGCTCCTTACAACCCTGTCGCAGGTTTTGTTTCGTTATCTCAATCTCATCCATTATTTTCTGAAACATAGTTATTTCCAGATTCTCAGCCACTTTCTTAATTGCCATTTTAAAAGAAAAATATAGGAAAACCACTTCTTATTTCAGCAACAATTGGGTTAATACTCCAAACTTGGTGACATCACAGTATAAACAGAGCAGACAGCCTTATCTCTCCATAGTTAAGTAAACAAAATGCAGTTCCCAGGATCGAAACAATTAATGGCAGTCGTCAGAAAACAGATTCGTCAAAATAAAATAGACCAAAAAGAGAGTAGTCTCAGACAATATAATATTCTTCAAAATAAAAATCTGGAATAGAAATCCCTCTTCTGTGTATATCTTTAGAATGCAAATCCAGGACAGCTTTTTGCAACAAAAACAGAGATAAGCTATTAATTAGTGCGTAGCAGAGAGAAGTTATGGCTCCCCAGTGAGATGTCAAAAACCGATCAATCTGGCAAATCTCTTTTAAACAGCAACAATTTAAGTCAAGTAAAAGAAAAATATAGAAAGAAGGGTGCTTGCCTGTTAGTGCGTTCTCTCTTAGAAGATAAGGTGAACGTTCGCTTTATCAGATAGAGCTTGCTGTTGAAAATCCGTCCCACCTTCGTCGGCTGGACCTCGTCCCATAAATTAATGAGATCTGGTCGTCCCAACAAAAATAGGCTTTGAGGTTAATCTCTTCGTTTCTCCCTACCCGGGAGAAGTTTAATCAGTCAAAAAAAAAAGAAAAAACTGACTGATATATCTGAATAAGCTTCTTTTGAGGCAGGAGCCCGTCTCAAAAGCAGGCACAGGCTAAGTCACCCTTCCCGGAAGTCTCCTAAAAAGAATTTTCTGAAATTGTTTAATAAAAGTTAATGTAAAACAAGAGACTGACATCACACCTGAATGGGCATCCGTATGGGATTTTGTAACCAACAGCACTATTGGGTGCCACAGAGGTATTTCTGTGTCTGGATTGGATTTTGCAACTCCTATTTTTAGTCCATGATTTGCACCTAATTTAGGCTTGCAGAACTGTGACCCAGTAAACTGAACACACAGCCATGTACAGGAGCCTGCCAGGTGCTGACAAACCTTTGGAATTTTTGCTGCACAAACAGATGGGTCATCTACAGGCCCATGGGCTGCACTTGCCATAACCTGGCCTAATCCAGGTCTGGCCTAACACAGTAATGAGCTAAAATATTTTGCAACCTTCTAACAGTAGCCTTCCTGTCTTCAGAGGGTTCAGATGGAGCATGTCTCCTTCAGGTTTCTAACATGAGTTGTAGACAGGTGTCCAGATGTGTAGGTGAAATCTAATGCTGCTGTTCCATTTGTGGAACAGCTTTTAAACTAGTAGAAGGAGGGGGGTCCATTAATATAAGAGAAGGGGAGGTGATTTTTGTGGATTCACTCATCCAACTGCAGCCTCCTGCACACACACACCCCAATCAAAGTTGTGGGGGGAACTGTCCAGAATGGCATGGAAAGTTGCAGGGAGGGGGGGTTGCAGGGGAGAGAAGGAATCTGATAAAATCATCTCCCTGTCTCTTATGTTACCAGACACCTTCACTGGATCAAAAGCCATTCTGCAAGTGGGGCAGCAGCATTAAATATGGAAGTTGTATCATATGCATATTTTTCATTGTTGTTGCTGTTGTCATCATTATTATAAAGTTTGGATAGGAAACATTACAAAGCAATATGAACTTCAGCAATTCTTTTATATTTTAGAAAATGTGTTAGTCAAGTAGACACTAAATATTCTAGATCTGAATATTATTCTCAGCTGAGTTGTTTAATTTTTTTTCTTAAATCGCACAGCCTGTTGAGTGGGCCCTTCTGCTCACGGAGCTATCACACATTGTCAGCAATAAGGAAGTAATAATCACATATTATTGTCACAATTTGATCATCAAGATGTCTCTTTGAAGTTAACTATTATGCTTTTTCTAAATTAAACTACACATTACTGCAAACAGCTTAAATATGTGCATTTTTTAAATTCCATTTTGCATAGCGCAACTGTGCTCTAAACTACATTATTTAGCACAAGAGACAGGTTAAACGACTAGGGTTTCAATCCTATACTTACATACATGGGAGTAGACATATGTCTTCTTCTGAATAGATATGTATAGGATAAAGGATAAAGCTGCATGAATATTTGAGATGCAAATTCTACCATTTTGCCTGCCTACACTGAATTCTGCATCCTTTCAACCAGGGAATGCTACAGATGAAAATCTGAAAGTTCTGCACTTCATCACACTTTGCTTCCTCTGTACCATGGGGTGAGATGGGAAGTGAAAGCAAAAAATTGCATAGTCAAGGACATTTTCCCCATCAGATCTCACAACCCCTGGACCAGATTTTGCAATCCTTGGACCCCAGACCCTAATTACCAGTTGTTGGGTATCACAAGTGTGGGGGGAGTGGGGTTGCGCTCAGGTTCTGTTTGCTGTCCATGGACATCTGGTTGGCCACTGTGAGAACAAGATAATGGACAAGATGGGCCTTTGGACTGATCCAGCAAGGGAGAATAATGTTGCATGTTCTGGCAGGACACCTGTCCCCATCTGATTTCTATCCCTTTCATAGGGTAAAAAGAGTACAGTTCAAATGATGCAAACTCATAAGAACAGAAGATCAGGCCAGTGATGCATCTAATCCAGCATCCTGTTCTCACAGTGACCAAATAAATGCCTATGGGAAGCCTGCAAGCAAAGCCTGTCCGCAACTGTAGTTTCCCCCCTCTCAAAGGATATTCATTCATTCATAGGATTTCTTACCTGCACTCCACAATAAGTTTCCAGGGTGAGTTACAACAACAATAAAATATACAATTTAAAAAACAAAACCATTATAGTTATAAAACACCTAAAACTCTAAATAGAACACAGCAGTATAAATCTCCCTTGTACTAGGGGAAGGTTGCAAATTGAATAACATATTTCACCTAACAACATTTTGAGGTGAATTTTGAAGGAAGCAAAAATATTTATTTGATTATTAAATTTATATCTGGCCTTCCTACCAAATGATTCTCAAAAAGTCTGTGAAAGTAATACTAAAATTTCTGGGGGGGGGTGTCATTCTATATTTATTATTTATTTATTTGATTTATATCCCAACCTTTCTCCAAGTAGGAGTCCAGGAATCCAAGGAATGGTATCCAAGGAAAATATTTAATACTAGGGGCTCTGCCACTGCTCACGTCACTCACCAATCCCCCTACTGTCACCCTTTCCCCCTGGTAAAAGAAGCCCCTCTCCCCCTTCCTGCTCCCTGTCATGAGCCATGCTAGCCAGCGGTGGACTGATGTACCGGAGGGGGGGAGGAAGACTTGGACTGGGATGTCCCAGCTGGAAAAGGACCCAGCGAGGAGTGGGACGTCGAAGCAGCCCCCGCTCTGGCCATTGACAGGCCATCTCCAGCCATCCCAGACACCCTCCAAGAGGGACCCCCTTGGACTGGCCTCATACTACTACTATTCCGCTGCCACTGCAGCTGCTGCCACTGCCGCTGCCAGACAACTCTCCCCCCGTAGAGAGAGAGAGGAAGCCCCGCCTTCGCCCCGGTCCATGTGCTGGGAATTTCAACAATCTCAACTCAGGAGGAGCCTGCACTAATGCACACGCACACAACAGTGACTTCAGCTACATGCAAGCAGGGAGCCCGCCCAGCCCTATTTAAGCTGGGCACAGGGGGAGGCGTTAGTTGCTGAGTCTACGTTTTTATGCCACCAAGTTGTGCCTAGTTAGTTAGAGAGGGATTCTGGGTTCCAAGTAAGCCGTAGGTAGATTCATGAAGTGCACTGAACTGAAACTTTCTCTTAGTTCAATAAAAGAAAAAACTACAGCCGTATCTGAGTCTGACTTCCGTGAGCAGGACACTCCACAAGCTTCACCAAAGCTCTTCCCCATTCCCCTCAAATTCCCCCATTCGTCACCAGACCTCCCTTCTCCCCCCACGGATCATTAAAGCTAGCCTCCCACCCACCTGTTCAGGCCCAGAGCTAGGCCCTGGCTGCCAAGCTCAAGGTCTCTCCCACTCCCAGCACTGCCGCTATGCACCGGGCCTCTCCCACTCTTGGCACCGCTGCCAAGCACTGGGCCTCTCCTTATCCCACCACTGCTGAGTACCAGACCTCTCCCAATCCTGGCATTGTTGCTGAGTGCCGGGCTGCTGCCGCCACCTAGCCTATCCCACTCCTGGTGCCACAGCCTAGCACTGTGCTTCCATAGTGCCAGGCCTCTCCCGCTCCCAATGCTGCAGCCTAGCACCAGGCCTCTCCTGCTCCTGGTGCCACCGCAACCTAGCACCAGGCCTCTTCCGCTTCCACTGCCTAGTGCCAGCCCTCTCCTGCTTCTGCCGCAGCCTGACCTCTTCCACTGCTGCTGCGGTCTTGTGCCAGGCCTCTCCCACTGCTGCCACTACCGCAGAATGCCAGGTCTTGCGCTACCACCTCATCCCCTTCACCATTTCTTTTGTTAGACCCTTTGCTGCTGTGCCCATGCCCATACATCAGTGTGTAATGTCATGACGGTGTGACGGTGTAACGTCTTGCAAAAATATAATATAGAGAAATATAATATAGAGAGACAAGTCTGCCTTTCCTCATGTTGTGATAACTCCTGGGTCAAGAAACACCACTGAACAACATCAACAACAAAACTTTGAGGGGAATTTGAAATCCCTGAGTGGGAGAAACACCTGAGGAACTGCAAGCTTCAATAAAATCAACAAAATTTCCTGGAGGGGTTCAAAATATCCCTCAATGCAGAGAAAAGGTTGTATCCAACGTCGGGGTGGATGGGAAATTCAATTCAGTTCACATTTCAAACCGAATCTATCAAATTTGTATTCTCCAAAATAATATGAGAACCGAAACACAGCCAAAAATGCATATTTTAGGGGAAAGTGTGCATAAAAATGAATATATGAGTGAAAATAACTTACAAAAATGCATTATATATAGTCAAAACCGCCTACAAAAATGTGTTTATTAGGATAAATTTGTTCTAAAATAAAATTTTCTTAAGCATTTCTTTTTTAAAAATTGCAAATTGCTGCAGAAATCTGGAGAAATGAATTTAAGATTGGAAAAACGAGAAACTGAGAGAACCAAAATGTACAGATATTTCCAGCCCTACCTAACCCAAGTACATCATTGCATGAACAGAATTCGAACAGAATTTCTTGCCTTACTTTTCCTCCCCCTGTGCACCCCCAAGATCACCCAAAAATGAGCCCTGGAGGTTTGCCCAGTCCTACAGCGTAGATTTGGGAAAGGGGCATGGAGCATGTGGAGAGAGAGGCAGTTCACTGCATGACTGGAAGTTGTTGTGGGGCATACTCCTTTGTGCTGTCCCTCAAGGCAAGGTTCGGGAATTAACAGTCACTTAAGACAGTTGTGGGGTAAAACAGGCCACAACTTTATTGATTACAGCAGGTATTTGGACTTGGCATGGCACTGGAGGCTGGATTGACATCCCCTCAACTGACACGTCTGTTGTTGGACAATGACCTCAGAACGACTACTGAGGAGCACCTGGGAGCGTAATTATGTGGCTTCATATCCGCCTCCTGAGTTTGGGCTATACTGTGAGAGCCATCCCTAGGCCCCTTATGGGGGTCACCTTGTGTTAATCATCCTGCCCAATGCTATTTCCGTCATTACAAAAATTGTGACAAAGCATAAAGAATGCCTAACAATTCTTGCCTTTCACTAAGAGAAAGGCAAACCAACCCCCTGTTGGAACTATGGGGGTGGTGGATCCTTTTTGGCCATGTCAGCCAGCAACTGCTTTACACCTCAGCGGGAGCTATACCCGAGGGTGGGTGGCTTGGGTGAATCCTGCGAGGGAGGGAGCCAAAGAGGCCAGGCTGGCACCATGCAAACTTTTTATAGGCCTAAGCGCTGCCCACTTGTGAGATCCTGCGGGATCCCATGAAAGCCCGATGCTTTCACAAGATTCCCCGGAATCTTCACCCTCCCTCACCAGGGCCAGCTGAGTAGCCCCACAACTGGGTCCTGGTGTGCAGCTGCACCCGGAACATTGTTTCTGCTCACACAGTAATTCAGTTGGATTCAGTCCACAATTCTGCTAATGCTGTTAGCATCTTTCGGTATCAACTCCATCTGTTTGGCCATTCTCACCACTTTTGTTTCAGAGGCAGACAAATGTAGATATAGTCATATTGATCTCAATATTTGTCCCTTTTTTGTCTTACAATAGCTTGGGAGCTATTGAACAAAGCTGGGTAAAAATATATATTTATAATGCCTCCAGTTTCAAACTCTGACAGGGGACAATGGCCTGCATCAACTGCAGCTTACCTGGGGGCTGGTTCTCATGGTATTTCCTGCAGAAAAAAAGAAGGTTCATTTATTTATATATTTAAACAATTTATACCCTGCTTTTCACAAATGTCTCAAGGGCTTGCAAAAGGGGGCATGTGTAGCTTGAGCAGGGTAGCGGGATGCTTCCCACAGTTCAGTGAATGCCTGGGAAGGGATCAGGCCTGCAGAGGATAGGGTGGCCACTGAGAACAAAATGCTTCTGGGGCATAGAAAATCCCATGGATGGATCCGGCACTTAAAAAAAAAAATTCCTCATTGCAGTTGTGCTTCCATAGGGCTATTCACAGCTAGGGGAAGCCCACCATCTGGAAAAGAATGTGAGCAATGCATATATAATTTATAGTAAAAACAAAGCCTTGCTCAGCTGTAGAATTTTTGGTTGATATTTGTTACACTTTATTACTTGATAAAGGGGGGGGGGTCGAAGAGGAGATGGCAGCCTGCCAGTGTTATAGGATATCATTGCAGAAAAGCACCCAATTGTATATCATAAACATATGGTACTGACAGCATTTTTGTCTCTGTGTTATATTCCTCTGGAACTCTGTTCCCATTTTTAATAGACCCCTGCTGGATCAGACTAATATGTTTTCATACCATTCTGTCACATGAGCTGTTGCACATATCTGTTAGTAGGCTTAACAACAGCAAAACTTTGCTTAAGCAATAAATATTTGGGTTCTGGTGAGCCTCACAAGGCTGCCTCTGGAATGCCATTTCTACAGATTATCCTGGGTTTTAATCTCTACAGGCTCTACCTATCTTTTATGTGGAGGAGCATGACATTCAGGGTTGATGTGAACAGAAAGCCAGAAATTATTGCTTCAAATTATTGCTTAATTTAATAAATATGAGTCAGTTCAGAATGTTCAACACTTCTTGATTTCATCATCAGGCAGTGACTTGCAGGTCATCAGAAATCAAATATCACCTTGAGACGGAATACACACCATACATCTAAAGCACATTTAATATACATTTAAAGTGTTTGGCTTCCCCCAAAGAATCCTGGGAACTATAGGTTGTTAAGGGTGCTGGAATTGTGGCTATGTGAGGGGTAAGCGATAGTTCCCAGGTTTCTTTGGGGGAAGCCATGTGCTTTAAATGTATGGTGTGTACACAGCCATAGAATGTTCATGGAATGTCCCTTCCATCACAATGGAGTCAAGTCAAACATTCAGCAGTGAGCCATCAAACAGGTGTTCACTCAAGCCCCTAACCCATGTGTTGCCTTTATGTACAGAGAAGACAGTGGGGCTGCACTTTCCACATGAACCCCCAATATTTCACTCTGCAGTAGACTTGCCCCCAAGACTAAGGCTCATGTCAGAACTTCCCACTCATTTGGAGGAGCTGCTAATACATGCATCTGTAGGCCCCTTCACACTGATGCTGAATTTGAAGAACCTAAGGGGTGTGGCTGACATGCATGTGGAGTGGCTAGCAGGCCTGACCCCACTGACCCTCACGTATTCAGGAATGCATAGGAGTATTTGTGAAGACAACTCTCAAGGGTGAATTTATTAAATGCTGGGAAATCAAATGATATGCATGCTGATGTAAACCGGCCCTAAGAAGAGAACAGCAGAGAAGCAGGGAAAGCGGCCAGTGTTCTTCAGAACTCTGTGCTGGAAGTTAACTCTTTCCACAGATGGAATCCCTCAGTCAACCCAACCTGCCTCCCTGTAGAATACACCCTTTAAAGGTCACCTTTTATTAGCACTACTTCTGTAGTGTCCAGATCACAGGAAACAATTGTTCCGCTCCAGTCTGCGCTGGTCAGGCCACATCTGGAGTACTGTGTCCAATTCTGGGCACCATGTTTTAAGAACGGCACCAGCAAACCAGAGCATGCCCTGAGGTATGCTTAGTCTGGAGAAGAGGAGATTAAGGAGAGACACAATAGCAGACTTCTAATATCTGAAAGGCTCTCATGCAGGAGATGGAGCAAACTAGTCTCAGTTCTGCAAGACAGGGTTAGAATTAATGGGTAGAAATGGCAAAGAAGGAGATTTCAGCTAAACTGTAGGGGAAAACATCCTAATGGTGAGAGCTGTTCAACTGTGCCACAGACCGTCTTGGGAGGTGGTGGGCTCTCCTTTGCTGCACAGGTTGAATGGCCTGCTGTTGGGGGTGCTGTAGTTACATCCAGCATTGCAGATCCTGCATTGAGCAGCGGGTTGGACCAAGTGACTTCTGAAATCCCTTCCAAATAGATGATCCTGTGATCTAGATCAGGGGTGGACACGCTTCAGGGTTAAGGCATTCACCAACCAGAACCTGGTGCAATAACACGTAACAAAGAATTCTGAGCTCTGGAATTTGTTTTGAATAGCAGAACTGAATTCCTTCCAGATTCCTGGACGATTCCTTTCACACAAAAATCCACTCCTGATTATCCCCAGCTTTCTTCATTTCAGCAACATAACTTATGGGGGTGAGAGGGGCTTTGTTCATTGTTAAACAACCGAGTTAGAATTCCATGCTAGGCTTCTTCAAATCACCCAAAGATCTGCTAGTAGATCCCCAATCTACCTTCTTCCCAGCCCAATCTATTATTGGTGGGGTTACTATCCATACATTTTATTGGGAGAAATTCAACAGTGTCCATTCATCAGTGGAATGAACGCTATAGGCAGAGAGAATTATGGGACCTTCTGAGCACATTTGAGCAGGGTATAAGGGGGTGAAGTGGAGAGAAGATGAAGGGAAGTCTTATTTCAGGAAGAAACCATATTATGGAAAGAGTTGGTCAATGTTTACCATGAAAGCAGAGTAGTGTGATGTGTCTGAGCAAATGCCAACCAGTCCTGCTTTTAGCTTCAGAAGTATATGTTTGTGGGAACGGCATTGAAATATGTTTGTAGCGAAGGGGCAAACAGACTTCAGGGTCACAGAATCTACTTTGTTTTCTGCCAGAACCCCAAGATCTACTACCAACTGGAGCTTGGTGCAAAAGACATGCCCTTAAAATTAAATAATTCTGAGCCCAAGAATTACTGAGCGCCAGAACTGAAGCCCTTTCATACAAAAATCAACTCTTGGTTACCCCCGAGCTTTCTTCATTGCAGCAATGTAATTTGGAGGGGGGAGTCACATTGTTGCTGGTATTATTTAGCAACAGAGAATCATAAATCCTTGCTGATCCACTTCAGATCACCAAGAAATCTATCACTAGATCACAATCTACCTTCTGCCCACCCTTGGTGCACAGTACTAAATAATTACATTACACATTATTTCATTAGGCTATAAATAATTATATTAGGCTATAAATAATAGTTTGGATCTAGAATAACTCATTAAAGTCAATAGGATAAGTTAATAATGACTTAAGTCCCATTGATTTCAATGGAAAGTAAATGCAACTAACTTGATCCAGCCTACTGGTTTAATGCATTAGTGACCTCTTTTACTATTAGTAATTAAAATATCAATAAAACAGGGTCACTAATTACCCATGATTACACTTCATTGCAATAAAATCCTTAATATCTTACTTGGTTGGCCCCGCTAAAGCAGTGAATGGCTCTCCATAATGTGCCAGAATTAAAGGTTACAACTAGATTTGGTCTGTCAAGACAGGGCCAAAACAACACAATTTCTCAATCAGTCTTGCCCATGAATATTTTACATTCTTCCTACAGCTGGTGTTTGTTTTTTGTTCAAACTGAATTTCACCTCATGAATGCTAGAGCACAATACAAATATTATTGATGGATGTGGCTTTCTTAGGTCATGTACTCTTTTGAATGCATGAAATAGTTATGTACCTTTTATCTCAAACACTGAAATGTAATCAGTGGCACTGGTGTAACTGTGATCTTACATTACAAGGGAAGGAGTGGTTGAGACAACTGGGGTAATATAATTTAACAGTATAATCCACACATATATATACACACACACTTTTTCTGAGGAAGCCAATAATCTGAGGTTTGACTATGGAAGGGCCGAACAGAGAACACCACACTTGCTCAAGACTTTTGGTTACAATGCTGAATTAAATCCCAATGGATCTCTTTAAAGCTATGGAATTGTCAGCCTATGTAAGCATAGCAAGATGCGGTGATGTTTTGTAGCAAACCTTATATGGATCATGTCCACACTTATTAGAATAGAATTAATACTGAATTATATAGATCAGCCTTTCCCAACTGTTGGGTCCCCAGATGCTGTTGGACTACAACTCCCATCAGCACAAGCCAATGGTCAGGAATGATGGGAATTGTAGTTCAGCAACATCTGGGGACCCAATGGTTGGGAAAAGTTGGATCTGGTTTCCTGACACCAGACAGTTTACCAATCACCTTCCTTGGCTTGTTTTTAACATCAGCTAAATATCTTTTGGTTCTACTGTGCTTTGGGGAATTGATTTGGAATGACCCTTTTGTTGTTGTCTCTCTCTCTCTCTCTGTCTTTCCATATATATTAGTATGTTAGTATGCAGCTTTATCTTGTAACTTAACCTGTTTTAATTATGAAAGGCATCGATGTGAAATTTTGAAATATCAATGTGATTTTTTTTAAAAAACACAGCTGTTTGAGCATTTTGTCAAAAAGCAATATCACTGCACTTTGACTGAGTAATTAATTTGCAGGGAGAAGCAAAGCTAATATGAATAGAAGAAAGCACATTCCCAAATATTCTTAGTTAGATGTGGTATGGAAGTGGTACAGAAATGGTGAGGTTGATTTAATATCGACATGAAATCAAGCCTTCAGTGTCATTGGCCCAGTTCTCTGGAATGCTCTGCCAAAAGAGATTCAGCAGGCACCTTCTGTTTTAACTTTCAAAAGCCTGCTGAAAACCCTTCTGTTCTCCCAAGTTTATGCAGGCTATTAAGATGTCTTTTTGCAATAGACCTTTGTTTTTACTGTGTTTTTACTGGTTTTTACTGTACAGATGTTGTTGTTTTACTTGTTTTAAACTGCTTTGATGTTTTCAAATGAAATAGCGGTATACAAATATATCTATAAATAAAATAATTAAATAATATATATAGACACAACAGCACCATTATCACTGCAAACACCTTTGTATTTCAGATCATCAGTCATTATTCCTGTGGAATATCTCTGACCGGGTCACTGGTTCTGTGCAGTCAGTCAGCTGGGTGTTTATAATTGTCAATCAGGCAATATGACAAAATACAAAGTATAAAATACAAAATCACAGCTTTAATAAAATCATTTTTTTTAAATGGCCATAGACTAGAACTGGGGTTGTCAACCCTTATAGCCCTGGGGGACATTCGGATTTTTGAGTGAGTGTCATGGACGCCCACCCGACCTGGTCACTTCTATCTCTCCCCTCCCCAGATCAGTCCCCCTCCCAACTTCCCAAAGAGACAGAAAGAGAATGCATGAACACACACATCTTTCCAAGGGAACTGGGTAAAAGCTGAATCCAATAGAATTAATCTAAGCCTTGAAAAGCACATAGAACTGAAAAGAGGAAATTGTCAATAGAGTCATTCTTCCAACTTCCAAGTATTTCGGGATCTGGTTTTATGAGTCTACCAACTAGAAAGTGCAGGGGAAATTAGCAAAGGTCAAAGCAGAGGATTTATTAAGAGCATTACTTTGATTTTTTGACAGAAAAGGAGGCAAGTTTGTCCAGCAGCCATTCAGGTGTACACTGCAAAAGTTGTGACTCAGATTTTGTTGCTGCTTCAGTATGGTTTCTAGGGCTCAACTTTTCTTTGGAAGGAATTCACTTCTACTTTCTTAGAGCTGTATTGAGCGCACCAAAATGTGCTGCCTCTAATTTGGAAGCTGGTCTTAGCTCATTAAGTGGCTTGGCATGGATACATTCTATTCATTATTGGCTCCAAATTTGTTCCTTACCCTCTTCAAAGTCCCTGGAGTATCAGGTGTAAGCTGACCCTTTTCTGTCTTTGTGGTTCTACTTAGTAAGGGCCCAAGACGCTAGAGATCTGTGATTATAGCATTTCTTCTAAAGGTGGCTGTGGTAGAAGAGAACTGGATCAGGACTATGGCCTGGAGAAGGGTTTATTTCACCTTTTCCCCATAACATTTTCCTGATCTAAATCCTACTTCCTAGGGGAAACATGTGAACATCTATATTTTTCTTAATGGGCAGCTTGAGGGGAGGCTGATTTAGGTCAGGAAAATGGCATCAGGAAAAATGGTTAACCCTCTTCCCCCAGCACTGTGGTCCATCACTTCCCCTTGCCTGCTTTTGAAATAGATGAGATGCCTGATCAGAGATCACCAACCTCTCAGATAGTTTGGCCTTCAAGCTAAAATGTCAGATATGTACATGGGCCTATTTACTATATATGCATGACAAAGGAACAGACCCTTTTGCTTAGGAAAGGGACCAATGTTGATGATGTTGCTGTAGTTCAGGGGTAGGGAACCTTTTTCAGCTGGAGGGTGGCATTTCCTTGTGGGCAACCTTCTGGGTCATCAAGCCAGTGGTGGTTGGGGCCAGGGGCAAAAGGTGGGTGGGATGATGGTTGTGGCTTTTGTGCAGTAAAAAAAGAGGCATTATCACAGTTGAAGGACACATTTCTGCCTGGCAAAAGCACTTGAAGGTGTGGAGCACAACCAGCAAGAGGTGTAGCCTGGGGAGAGTCCCAAGGGCCAGAGAGAGAGAGAGGCTAGACTGGCCATATTAGTCCCCTGGGCCTAAGTTTCACCACCCCTGCTATAGCAATATGAAATACAGCATAAAAATAACACAGGTCCCTATGTCCTGGAAAATAATATAGAAATAGACTATGATTTGCTCGCTGGCAACATCCTGAATGCAAGCTAATTTCTCTCCTGCATGTTTTACATTTAGAGTCCCATTTGTCCAAAGAGAACCTTGTTTGGACTTTCAGAGAATTTTCCGTTAGAGTCGTCCGCGTGTCACAGCATTTAAATCTTTTCAACGCTTCTTAAAAAGCAAGGAATAAAAATGGTTCCCAAAGGACCTATTGAAATTCTTCAACTCTCTAGGTATGCATTATGCATTCACCAAATTTGCTGCCGGTGTTGTAAGTTCGAAACTCTCCCGCTGGTTTTCATTACAGCTGCACCGCCTCCAATTTGAACAGCAGTAGACAATTGCTCTGCAGAGCCTCTGTGTGTGTGAATGTGTGTGTGCGCGTGTGGTGTGTATGTGTATCCTTGTGCCTTATCACATCAACTTTCAACTGGGGTTACTTCAAAGTAAATTCCTGTTACCTTCAGATTTCCTCCACTTATCATTTTCACAATTAGCCAAATGCATTTCCTTCCACAAAGCGGAGCTATTTGCATATTAAAAGGTTGGTGCGCAGGTTAAAGTTATTTAAGTATAAAAGAGATGATAATTTTGCAATCTTCTTAACATCCTGATAAAGCACAAAATTTACCTCTGGGTTTTTAATTTACACATTTGCCAGCACACGATGAAAAGCATTCTAGGAGAATGGATTAAGCATTATAATGAAGTTTCAATTAGAATGAGGCATGTATTTACAGAAAATCATGGTGTTTATCACATCCACTTATGACAAATTGGGAGGTTTCACTGAGTTTCCAGCAATCTCAAAACAACTAAGGCCAGAGTTCGCCCTTTTCTGTGGTGGTGCATGTGGCAGAGTGGAGCTATGGAGGCACCCTCCTGACACTGCAGCCATTCTTGCTTACCCGGATGGGGTAGACCCCAGCTGTGGGGTCAGGTCTGCATAAGGAGGCCAGTGGGACTGCCAGCAACAATTTGGCACTCTTGCTGGTATACCTACACGGCCTCGACCTCACTGCTGCTCTGCTTACAAGCAGGATCAAACTGCAACAGTACTCTCCCCACTCGGGACCCCCAAGAATTGATATTCAGAGGCATGCTGCCATTGCCTCCATGGATTTGTCTAATCTTCTTTTAAAACCATCCAAATTGGTGCTATCCCTACCTCTTGTGGGAGAGAATTCCACAGTTGAACTATGCACTATGTGAAGAGGTATTCTTTTATCTGTCCTGAATGTTCCAACATTCAGTTTCATTGGACATCTCTGAGTTCTAGTATTATCAAAGAGGGAGAAAAACCCTCCATCCACTTTCTCCACACCATGCATAATTTTATTTGCTACTAGCATGTCTTCTCTTACTCACCTTGTCTCTAAAACAAAGGCCCCAAATATTTTAAACTTTCCTAACAGGGGAGTTGCTCCATCCCCTTGATCACTTTGATTGCTCTTTTCTGTACCTTTTCCAGCTCTACAATATTCTTTTTGACATAGGGTGACAAGAACTATGCACAGTATTCCAAGTGTAGGTGCACCATATATTTGCAAAACGGCATTATGGTATTGGCAATTTGATTGTCAGTCCTTTTCTGAGTGATCCCTACCTAACATGGAATTCACCTTTTTCACAGCTGCCACACACGGGATCAACATCTTTATTGGGCTATCCATTATTTATTTATTTATTTATTTAAAATATTTATACCCCGCCCTTTTTCCAAGGAACTCAGGGCAGCTTACATTAAAACATTAAAACAGCAATAATTAATAAACATGATATTCAGTTTAAACAATTTAAAATGGAATTAAATAAACATAGGTTAAAACTAACTACATTGGTTAAAAGCCCGTCTAAATAGAACAGTCTTCACCTGTGCACGAAAATTTGATAATGAGGAAGCCAACCGGACCTCAATAGGGAGAGAGTTCCACAGTCTAGGGGCGGCCACCGAAAAAGCCCTATTCTGTGTCTCTGCAAGATGAACTTGCAGGAAGGAAGGGGTAATAAGTAGAGTCTCGCTGGAGGATCTTAAAGTCCGAGCAGGTTCATAGAGGGAGAGGCGCTCTGACAGATAGCCTGGACCTAAGCCGTATAAGGCTTCATAGGTCAAAACCAGCACCTTGAATTGTGCCCGGAAACAAATGGGCAACCAGTGGAGCTGATACAACAGCGGGGTTGTATGTTCTCTATATCCCGCCCCAGTTAACATCCTGGCTGCAGCTCTTTGTACCAATTTCAGTTTCCGAGCAGTCTTCAGGGGCAGCCCCACGTAGAGCGCGTTACAGTAGTCTAATCGGGATGTAACTAAGGCATGTGTCACCGTGGTCAAGTCTGACTGGTCAAGGAACGGGCGCAGTTGGCGCACCAATCTTAATTGAGCGAAAGCACTCCTAGCCACAGCCGAGACCTGTGCCTCCAGAGTCAGAGCCGAGTCCAGGAGCACTCCCAAACTGCGAACCTGTGATTTCAGGGGGAGTGTAACCCCATCCAGCACAAGTTGAATCCCTATTCCCTGCTCCGCCTTCCGACTGACGAGGAGCACCTCTGTCTTGTCAGGATTTAATTTCAGCTTGTTCGCTCCCATCCAGTCCATCACTGATACCAGGCATCGGTTGAGAACCTGGACGGCTTCCTTGGTTTCATCAGGTGGAAAGGAGAGATAGAGTTGGGTGTCATCTGCATATTGGTGGCACCGAACCCCAAAACTCCGGATAACCTCTCCCAGCGGTTTCATGTAGATATTAAATAACATGGGGGACAAAACTGAACCCTGTGGGACCCCATAGGTCAATGGCCAGGTGGTCGAACAGGAGTCCCCCACAACCACCTTCTGGGTTCGTTCCTCCAGGAAGGACTGGAGCCACCGTATTACCATGCCTCCAAGTCCCATCCCAGCAAGGCAGCCCAGAAGGATACCATGGTCGATGGTGTCGAAAGCAGCTGAGAGATCCAGTAAAACCAACAGGGACACACTCCCCCTGTCCAGCTCTCTGCGAAGGTCATCCACCAAGGCGACCAAGGCCGTCTCAGTTCCACAACCTGGCCTGAAACCAGACTGAGCTGGATCTAGATAGTCCGTCTCATCCAAAAATCCCTGGAGCTGAGCAGTCACCACCCGCTCTATTATCTTGCCAAGAAAAGGAATATTAGATACTGGGCGGTAATTACCTAATAATAGGGGGTCCAAGGAAGGTTTTTTCAGTAAAGGTCTTATTACTGCCTCCTTTAGACAGGACAGTATGCTGCCCTGTCCCAAAGAGGCATTAATCAACCCCAAGGTCTCATTCCTGGTCAGGAATGGGCCCCACTTGAACCACAATGGAACCAGACTACTGACATTTAAAATCAAAAAGGTGGCAGAGGGGGGAAAGCTGACAGGAACTGAGGAGGGTGTCATTTGGAATAAATCTCCTTCCTGAGATAAAGACAAAACAAATGATGAAAATGTAAATGGGGTAGGCCTAGAACTAGGCATTATGAATGCAAGGGCACAGGATGGCAACTCAGAAAGGCCAAATTACCACAGGGTAAACCAAAAGTGCCAAAGACACTTGAAGAGAGACACTGTATACAAGTGTCTATACCAGCCTTTCCCAACCTTTGGGTCCCCAGATGTTGCTGGACTACAATTCCCATAATTCCTGACCATTGGCCATACAGGCTAGGGCTTATGGGAGATGTAGTCCAGCAACATCTGGGGACCCAAAGGTTGGGAAAGGCTGGTCTATACGTTAATGCTAGAAGCCTCCGAACCAAGATGGGAGAACTAGTGTGTTTGGTCTTAGAGGGCAGCATTGATATAGTGAGCATAACGGAAACCTGATAGAATGGAGAAAACCAGTGGGATACGGTTATCCCTGGATATAAACTATATAAGAAGGACAGGGAAGGACATATTGGAGGTGGTGTCACTCTGAAGGTAAAAGAGGGCATTGACCCTAGCAAGCTAGAAACCCCACAAGAGGCAGGCTCCTCCACAGAATCCTTGTGAGTGGTGA
Organism: Rhineura floridana; assembly: GCF_030035675.1. NCBI lineage: Eukaryota > Metazoa > Chordata > Lepidosauria > Squamata > Rhineuridae > Rhineura > Rhineura floridana. The sequence goes on along the minus strand of NC_084486.1, from coordinate 29,145,925 downwards.
TACCACAACCCAAGAGTAACTTAGTTCTGGGGATGTTCTATCATCCCCCCTCCCCGATCAAAATGCTCAGGGAGATCTTGAGATGAGAAATGAAATTGCGGAAGCATCAAGCTAGGAAATGTTGTAGTAATGGGTGACTTCACTATCCTGGCATAGACTGGCTACGTATGTGTTCCAGTCATTACAAGAAGCAAAATTTCTAGATACCCTAAATGACCGTGCCTAGAGGTGTTCTAGGTGATCCTGGACTTAACCTTAAGTGGCACCCAGGACCTGGTATGAGATGTATGTGTTGTTGAACCGATCGGGAACAGTGACCATAGTGCTGTTACACTAAACAGACATATAAATGGTCAATTGCCAAGAAAATCCAACATGTCACATTTGACGTCAAAAGAGGGAACTTAGCAAAAATGAGGGGATTGGTAAAAAGAAAGTTGAAAGGCAAAGACCAGAGGGTCAAATCACTCCAAAATGCTTGGGAGTTGTTTAAAATCACAATAATAGAAGCTCAACTGGAGTGTAGACTGCAGATCAGGAAAGCTACTACCAGGGTCAGAAGGATACCAGTATGGTTAACAAACAGAGTCAAATAAGCTATTAGAGGCAAGAAGCCTTCCTTAAAAAAATGGAAGTCTTGCACAAATGAGGAAAATAAAATGGAACACAAACTCTGGCAAAACAAGTGCAAGAAGACAATGAGGAATGCTAAAAAAGAATTTGAGGAGCAGATTGCTAAGAACATGAAAACCAATAACAAATTTTAGAAAAAACACATTCAACCAGGAGACTGTCCAGGGAGGCAATTGAACCCTTGGATGACAAGGGAGTCAACAGTATGCAAAAGCAAGGTAAGGAGATTGCTGAGAAGCTAAATGAATTTTTTGCATCTGTCTTCACAGTAGAGGATATAGGGCAGATCCCTGAACCCAAACTAACATTTGTAGGAAGGGAGTCTGAGAAACTGAGGCAAATAGTGGTGACGAGGGATGAAGGTCTAGGTTTAACAGACAACATAAAAACTAACAAATCGCCCAATCGAGATGGCATCCACCTGAGAGTTCTCAAAGGACTCAAATGTGAAATTGCTGATATTCTAACAAAATATGTAACTTGTCCCTCAGATCTGCTTCCATACCTGAGGACTGGAAAGTGGCCAGTGTAATGCCAATCTTTAAAGAGGGACCCAGGGGGATCCTGGAAAGTACAGGCCGGTTAGCTTAACATCCGTCCTGGGAACGCTTGTAGAAAGTATTATTAAAGACAAATTAACCAAGCATACAGAAGAACAAGTCATGCTGAAGCAGGCTTCTGCAAAGGAAAGTCCTGTCTCACTAATCTACTAGAATTCTTTGAGTGTCAACAAGCATATAGATAGAGTTGATCCAGTGGACATAATGTACTTAGACTTTCTAAAAGCTTTTGACAAGATATCTCACTGAAGACTCCTGAAGAAGCTTGGCAGTCATGGAACAAGAGGAGAGGTCCTCTTGTGGGTCAGGAATTGGTCAAGTAGTAGGAAGCAGAGAGTAGGAATAAATGGACAGTTCTCCCAATGGAGGGCTGTAAAAAGTAGAATCTCCCAAGGACTGGTATTGAGACCTGTGCTTTTCAACTTGTTCATAAATGATCAAGCATTAGGGGTGAGCAATGAGATGACTGTTTGCTGATGATACTAAATAATTCAGGGTTTAATTAAAAATAGATTGTGAAGAGCTCCAAAAGGATCTCTCCAAATTGAGTGAATGGGCAGTAAAATGAAAAATGAAATTCAATATAAAGTGTAAAGTTATGCATATTGGAGGGAAACAATTCTTAATTTCACATATATGTTCATGTGGTCTGAACTGGCGGTGACTGACCAGGAACGAGACATTGGGGTTGGAGTGGATAGCTCGATGAAGATGTTGACCCAGTGTGCAGCAGCTGTGAAAAAGACAAATTCCATGCTAGGTATCATTAGGAAAGGTATTGAAAATAAAACTGCTGATATCATAATGCCATTGTATCAATCTATGGTGCGGCTGCATTTGGAATATTATGTACAGTTCTGGTTGCCTCACCTCAAAAAGGATACCGTAGAGCTGGAAAAAGTTCAGAAAAGGGCAACCAGAATGATCAAGGGGATGGAGCAACTCCACTATGAAGAAAAGTTGCAGCATTTGGGGCTTTTTAGTTTAGAGAAAAGGCGACTCAGAGGCAACATGATAGAAGTGTATAAAATTATGCATGGCATGGGAAAAGTGGATAGAGAAGGTTTTTTTCTCTTTCTCTCATAATGCGAGAACTCGTGGACATAAGATGTATATTGAAAGAGTCAGGACAGACAAAATACTTCTTCACACAGCACATAGTTAAACTATGGAATTTGCTCCCATGCCAACTTGGATGGCTTTAAAAGAAGAGGATAAAGCTATCAGTGGCTACTAGCCATGATGGCTGTGCTCTGCCAGCATAGTCAGAAGCAGTATGCTTCTGAAAACCAGCTGCCAGTACCCGCAGGAGGGGAGAGTGCTCTTGCACTCAGGTCCTGCTTGTGGGCATCCCATAGGCACCTGGTTGGCCACTGTGAGAACAGGATGCTGCACTAGATGGGCCACTGGCCTGATCCAGCAAGCTGTTCTTATGTTCTTAAGTTAAAAGCACAGATCCCAGATTGATCCTTGTGGGACTCCATCTTACCATTGGGAGAAGAACTGCCCATTTACTCCTACTGATTCCTGTTTCTTAACCAATTGCTGATTTATAAGAGGATCTCTCTTATCCCATGACTGCTCATCCCATGAACCTGGGTCTTTCCCATCTAAGTCCATACACTACAGCAGGGGCAGGCAAAAGGTAAATATGAGTCTACTGGTAGGTCTCTGGATAATATGCAGTCAGGAGTGGCTGGTGGGGAGGGTGGTGGTATGCACCTGGGTCTCATCACTGATATTCCCGTGGGTTACTAAGAGGGGAAAGCCAGGGGTGAGATGGCACAACACTGATCTCCCCACCACCGCATTTGTCCCCCTCTGACTTCCAGGAAGCTGTAGCAACGCCAGTACCAGGAGGTCAGATGTGTGCCGCCACCCCTCTCCACTGGCCATTCCTGTTTGCAGTAAATCAGCAAGCATTTCTGACTCCAGATTGTTTAACAATAGCAGCAACAACATGAATTCTCCTCCCCACCCTAAATTGTACTGCTGAAATTAAGAAAGCTTGTGATAGTCAGAAGTGAATGTTTGCATGGAGGACTGTGAGCTCCATTCCATTCTGGTACTCAAAACAAATTCCTGGGCTCAGAATGTATTAATTCTAAGTATATATCTATTCTACCAAGTTCCAGTTGGTGGGTCTTGGGGTTCTGATGATAAAGAAAGCAGATCCTGCAAGCCTGAAGTCTGCCTACCCCTGCATTACACCACTCTGGTGGTCTTCACTTTACCTAGACCCTCCATACAAGCTCCTAATACTTCTGCATTGCAGGATCTTCTCCATTGCAGAATCTGATGGGCAGTACCAATTCTGAAATGATAGAGATCCTTTGCCATAAGTTTGTTTTCATTTTTTTGCAACCCCTGCTGCCATTCCCATTATTCGCTTGTAGAGCTCTGTATTAATGTGATTGAAAAATCACGGCTGCATTGAGAAGCTTTGCTTGTTATTTTCCATCCCATTTCAGTCCCTCCATGTACAAGCAATTTTATAACCTGGCTGTGAGTTAATTCCTGCCGAGGTTTTATATAGTTCCAGGATGGGGGGGAAAGGAAGCTGGCAATCTTACTTTGCAGACTCTTTCATTATTTATATTCATAGACAGCAATTGCTATGATGAGGGATGCACTCAGTGAGACCTTCGGTGTTCGAGCTACCTTTCTGCTTTTGCAAAGGGGAGACGTTTCTTGGAAACCACGGGGAATATGCTATTTTATGTGCTTACACTTTGTCCCCACGCCCCCCCATGGGGCATCCATGCACAAACCTATTTTGCTTTCAGGTGAGCACAGCACAAGATAAATACCCTCAGGCCATATTAAATTGCCTTACTTTGTCTTCCCAGGCATGGGACAACCATCTTTGGGCTGTAGTCAGGAGAGCTTTAAAGACATTTGTTGCCGAGATTCATCCTGCCTGTGCAATCCCCCACCCCCACTACCAGAAAATGTGAAGTTCCCAGAAAGACAGGAATGGTTTTAACTCGACAGAATGACAGATGAAAGGCATGATACATATTTGTGAATCCAGGAGTTGAAGGAAAGGCAGGTTTTCTGTAGAGGTAGAGCAACTCGTTCCATTTTTTTCCCAGCTCTGGAAAAATTCCTAAGAGACCCTGAAAATTAAAACTCATGGAACTGCCTCTCTCTGTCTTGTAAAATCAGAATTTTGTGATCTGTGTAATTTGAGTTCTGTGCCCTCAACTCTTGGGTGCCTCCTTAAAATGGCAACATCTTGAACTTTTTACTCCTTTTTGATTCCCATGCCCTGCTGAAGCTTTCTTTATAGCCATGAGGCAGGATGTCTTGCACGTCAAATTCTGGAAGGCAGGAGAAAATTCTAAAAACAAAAACAAAAAAAATTGCTTTTGTTCACAGTGAGGGATGTTTCAGAATTCCCTCCCAGTAAAGTAACAGTTGGAGTTTGGGAACAATAAAGTTTAAACAAATATTCATAACTATTTGCAATTCACTTCCGGTTTTACCCCTCCAGTTTTGCACAGGAAGTTCTGAATTCAAAACACTGAATTCTCATTTTGAATGTAAAACTTTCCCTCAAAACTCCAAGTACTGAAGTCTTGTTGGCAGCCCTTGGCCATATGCGAAATCATATTTGAAACCTCATATGTGGTCAAAGAGTAAATGCTATTGCAGGCTAATCAACCCAGTTCTGTCAGATATTAAATGCCATTGCATACAAACTACCTGGAGAATATTTGACAGCAAAATTTTCGAAGAATTTTTGGGAGCATATTCATTTAAATTGTAGAAAACAAGATGTACAATGATGCCAGTGACAGAGCCAGTGATAAGAATGATCTACTCTGTCTAATTAGATAGCAACATACAATGGTCTAATAGTGCATTATGTAAAAATGTTCTGAAGAGAGATAGACGTACATATGTGCATCTAAGCTGAAGATATGCCATGCAAATAGGTTCTGATTCAGAAATATGTGCAAATAGCATTGAACTGCCTGTATCTTCAGCAGCTCAGATCTTTGGCACTATTCTGCTTTAAGAGCACTAATCACTTGTGTGGAGGGGTGGGAAGCTTGAACTCTGACCAGCTATCTTCCCACCCCCCGGCTAAAAAAAATGAATGACAGGCACTATCAAAATCAATGCCATTCACCATCTCTTCATCACAGTTCCATGATTCCCAATCTGATGTCAGGTTCTGTCCATACAACCCTGAATGTTGGTGTCCGAGAGATCCAACTCTGAAACTCACACATACAGTATGCCACTCTGATCCAACAGGATATGCACATGTGGAAATGTTCATGTGTATCACTCTTCCTCTTGAGTGATGTGCATCACTCTTCCTTGTTCAGGGCCACAGTCAGTCAAACCAAACATGAAATAAAGAATCAGCACCATAAGCATTAAAGCAGGCAACTATATTTTAAAAAATACAACACAAGAGCAAAGATCTCCCAATCTCCAATAGATGCCATAAAAGGAAAAACACCAGGAAAACCCACCCTCTGAAATACATGCAAATATATGCAGGGTGTTGGCATCCTGGTGGCTCTAACCATGTGGGGCTAGAGGGCAGCGTTCTCTTTTGACCAGTTCTTTGAAGGCTGCATGCCACCCCACACACTCTCTCTCTCTCATGCACTCACAGACCACACACATACTCAGCTGACTGGGAAACAAGCAGCTGCGCAGTACGGAAGGAGAGGCTGCAGAGGACACACACACATGTACATACATGCACACTAGAGATGGGCAAGAATTTCAATTCAGTTCTGAATCGATCACCTTCTCACTTTCCAAAACAATATGAGAACAGGGACACAGCCGTCCTTCAAAATGGGCACTTATTTGAATGTTGGAATGTTGTTTGCCAACCAAACAACGTTTACAAAAATGCATATGTTAGGGGAAAGGGTGCACAAAAATGAATATATGAGTGAAAATAACAAAGATGCATTATATGATGAGAAACGGCTTGCACAAAATGTGCACATTAGTCAAAACTGCCTAATTTGTTAGGAGAAATTCATACTAAAGTGATGGAGAATTTTCATGAGGATTTTTTTTTTAATTGCCAGTTGCTGCAGAGATGTGGACGACTGAATTTACAATTGGAAGAATGAGAAAGTGAGGGAAATTAAATTGACAGATCTTTCCATCCTTCATGCACTCACATGCACACAGATACAGGGGACGTAGGAAAGTGCCTTATACAGTTGACCCATCTAGCTCAAGTACTGTTTGCAATGGCTGACAATGTCTCAGGGGCCAGAGACTTTCCCAGCCTACCTCAAAGCTACACCCTTTCTCAAACGGTCACTTATGCATTCATGACAAAACAAAATATGGACAGAGAAGTGCTGACATGTTAAAAGTCCTGATTTATTTTAAACCATCTGAATAACCAGAATGGGCCTATTTTCACTCTCAGTCTAGGGATGAAGACCTCAGTCTGTGGGAAGGAATGGATAGGCTGAAATTGAAATTTATCACTTAACACATTCCTGCTTCATTTTACATTACCTACCTACATATAGGGCAGCGTTTTACTATTTTATTAGCTGTGTAGCAGCCTCCACATTTTAGGACAACTATTTTGTATTATATATGTGAAAAAAATCTCTTGTGCACATTGTGGGTCCATCCATATCCAGTCCAATAGTAACAACCACAAGATGGCACTGAAGTCTGTTGACTAGTCATTGTAGCTCTCGCACTTAAGACGTTTGTCTCTAATCATGCTATTGCACAAGGAAAACAAATCTGTTACTTCATTAATCTGTTCCATTGGTTTAAACTTTTTTTTTTGCTTGGATCTTTTACTATGTGGCAATGATATCTCCAATTATTATTTTAAAAATAAGGGAACAATGGCAGTGAATTGATTCTCTTGTTTTTTGCTTCTACATGTAAATTGCTGGGTGTGCAAAGATGAAAGAATCTATCCAGAGTAAAGCAAGAAATTATTTAGAAATGCTAGGGCTTTTAAGTTAATTAATAACATAATGATGGACTTATGGAAGGCTGTCAAAACCTGAAGAGTAGCAATGCCAGCAACTCATAATAACTATGTTTTTTTAAAAGGGCGCCCCCTCAAATCTTCCAAAAAAGACAAAATAGGGGCATTGTTTTACCAGGACTTGGTATCAGAAAATTGGGTCTGTCCTGGTCACTAGGGACAGTTGGTAGCAGAGCTTCGGCTATGGGGCGGTATACAAATGCAATAAATAAATAAATAAATAAATATTATTCAGCTACACTGATTGCCACGTTGTGTCTGTCTTGGCACAATTCAAAGTGTTAGTGATTACTTTTGAAACCATAAATGGCTCGGACCCAGGATATCTTAGAGTACGGGTAGGGAACCTTTTCATCCTCAGAGCCAGATTCCCTTTGGGGCAACCTTCTGGGGGCCACATGCTAGTGCTGGGTGGGACCAAAGGCAAAAGAGCATGAATGTACATTTTACTGTGGTATGGTAGCCGGGGTTGCAGTCGTCCAGGGTCTCAGGGGCTTTCAGACCCCTTACTTTTTTAGGAGTCAGGTCCCAGCAGTGTCCCTATGTCTTGTGTCCTATAAGCCAATTAACACGAAAGAGGAGTATGTTAGCCACTGAGAAGAGTCTTCTAACTTGTTCGCTTGACATTTCCTGCTGATTGGAGCCAGTCAGAGCGAAAGGAATTCCCGTAAGTCCCTACAGGACAATCAAATGGTGACAGTAATAGAGAATCAGAATGCAGTATTCAAGCCTGGCCAAATTATTCTATAACCCTAGAAGGTTGTATAATTTTAGAAGATGACATGGCTGCAACTATCATGAAGGGACCCTGCATTTCTGCATTTGCCTCAACACTACTGACAGCAGTCTAGTTTCTACATGCATCATGCACACCTCTCTGTCCTCCATCTCAGGAAGCAAGACACATGATCAGAATTCAAGAACAAATCCCAGCCAGTCAAAAACATGCAAGAAGAGTGCAAAGCAGGGCCAGTCAAGGGTGTGGCTGGCGAAGGGGTGTGGTCTGGGGAAAGTCCCAGACATCAGACAGAGAGGCCTGGAGGGTCGCATTCAGCCCATAGGCCTGAGCTTCCTCATCCCTGTCTTAGGGACTGCCTCCTCTCATACCAGCCAGTGGAGACGCCCTTCTCTGTATCCTGTCCATGTCAGAAGTTTGATTAGGTGGGACCAGAGAAATGGTGATTTTAGTGTCTGTCATGTTCTGTTGTGGGTGCTGTGGAGAAAGGCGCAGACACACACTCTGGGATGGCTGAGTAACAAAGAGCACTTTCCTTGGTTTGGTACATCTTATATAGCTCTACTATCGGTAGCACCCAACTATCTATCTATATCTTTCTATCTGAAAGAGCGCCTCCAGCATCATCAGTGTTGCTACCCAACAAGATCAGCCTCAAACGACCTTCTCTCCGTCCCACCAGTTAAAACAGCTAGACTGATGAGAACTAGGGAGAGGGCTTTTTCAGTCGTGGCACCCACTCTAAGGAATTCCCTCCCAAATGACATCTGCCATGCCCCCTCCATGATGAGCTTCTGCCGGACCCTGAAAACCTGGTCCTTCAGGCAGTCCTTTGGGGTGGGTTAGATTTTAGTGTTATTGTTGACATTTTAAGGCTCTAATGTGAACTATATGTTTTTATGTTGTGCATCGCCCAGAGTGGCTGGACAACCAGCCAGATGGGCGACTAATAAATTTAATAAATAAATAAATACTAGTGGCATTACCCATTAACTACACTTACTATACAGCTACCAGATCCCATATATTACATCCTCCTCCTTTACTTTGGGCTAACAAACTCTGATGTTTTAACCCTGTTTAAGCCCCTGCCAGAAAAAAAAGAAAAAGATGGCCATACTGGTTACACATGGAAGGAATGGGACTCACACAAGGTCTAATGGCCTCAGTTTTGATCCTGTGGAGGGCATGAAAATGTCTCCCAAACTATTTTGTGAGAAAATATTTTTTTTCCCTTGGACTGATGATGTGAGAACATAGTTTGGTCAAGCAGATAGTGAGTGATCCTGGGGATAGGCAAGATTTCTGTCATCTTCCAGCTTCCAAGAGTGAACGTAATCAGTAGTATAGCAGCCAAATGCATTATTAAGAGACTGTTTGAAATCTCCTTTGGAACATTACACAGAGTGTTATGTTTTCTTTACACAAAGAAAAGAACTGAAAGAAGCCCCCCACCCCTGTAATGCAACCTCCCTTGCTTTGTAGCATTAATCCTTTGAAAACTATTCTCTTTTTACATGCACTTCAGCAGCTGGGGCAATACAAAAGGAAAAGGAAAAGACCCATGTTCAGTCCACATAAGCAAGCAAAAATTTGTTGCAATGGCTATTCTATCCTCATACTGGCACTGAAGATTTGTACAGCTACAAATCTACCTTTATTCACTTGAGAAATAGCACGTTTTATATTGGTTAATGGATTATGAATTCTTTCCACTGCATTCTCCATATGATTATTCAGTGACTCATAGGAAATGAGTTGTGAAATAAATACCATTCCTTTTGTTACATGTATGGGGAACTTATCCATTTTGTGAATAGACTGGGATAAACTGTTATTCGTGTATAAATACATAAATAATGTGGAAGGGACCACAGCGGAGTGGCAGAGCACTTGCCTTCCATTAGGGTTGGAAGAGAAATTCAATTCAGCATGCATTTAAAGCCGAATCAAATTTGCACTTTCCGAACCAACATTAGTAGCAAAACACAGCCATCTTTTCAAATCCACACTTATTCAAATTTTGTGATGCAGTTCTCCAACCAAGCAATATTTACAAAAAAACATGTATTAGGGGAAAGAGTGCATAAAAATGAATATATTGTTGAAAGTAACATACAAAAATGCACTGTATTAGGAGACATTGCTTGCAAAAAAATGTGTGCATTAGTCAAAACTGCATACAAAAATTTATTAGGAGAAATTTAGCACTAAAATGGAGAAGAATTTTCATGAGGATTTCCCCCCCCCAAAATTGCAGATTGCTGCAGAAATGTGGAGAACTGAATTTAAGATTAGAAAAATGAGAAAGTGAGGGAACCAAAAGTGACAGATCCTTCCATCCCTACTTTCCATTTAGAAAGTCCCAGGTTCAATTCCTGACACCTCTAGTTAAAGCAATCAAGTAACATGTGATGTGAAAGAGACCTCGACCCAAACCCTGGAGATCTGCTGCTAGTCAGAGTAGGCAATATTGGGCTAAATGGACAAAGAGCTGGACCTGCTATAAAGCACCTTTCCATATTCTTAAAATAGCCGCCATTCCAGCTATAAAGTGCTTAGTGCAAAGAACAACAAAATCTAAACGCCAGCGCAATAAAAGCCAATAAGGAATGTTTTCAGAGAGGGGCTTAATATTGCAAACCGGTTGTTAAGACATTACAGTGAAATGGTGCATTAGCAACAGGTGGGTTTTTTTAAACATTGAATTTCCATGGAAAGGGTAAATCCCAATTGAATTAGGAAAAAAATATGGGCTGGCATTCTGATGCCAGTGATGTCTTATGGACACTACAAAAAACTTGCATGCATGAGGTGAATCAGTCCCCCGATAAACACCCATCTGCATAAAAATAAATCTGGGAATTGTCTGCACATTCTGAGCCTACATGCATTGAATTTTACATGTTTGCTGCATTTGAACATTACCTCCCAGTGTGGACATCCAGGGATGTTGGAGCTGGTGCAGGTGCCCCAGATGGGCAAAGAGGGCAACTGTACTCTCGCTCCCTGCCCTCCGTATGGGTCAGATCAGGGGCAGCTATCATCCAAATCGGACCTTTGTATGGAGCTTGGTAAAGGTGGCGTCAGGCATCCCCGCTGACCTGGCCCAGCAGTGCCAGAAATGTCACGGACTACACAGAATTCTGATAAGCTGAAATTTTATCCACCGCCTACAAACTGACAAGGCCTTGAAATGAGAACCAATACATTGTGGGGAGCCCTTTAATCCTATCAGGGCTCTGGCAAATGCCTGCTGTCTCCTGCTGCTGACTATGATCCATTACAATTCTAGCTCATGACCCTCCCACTGTATATGTCATTGTTAATATAAGTTCACTTTCTTGGTAGGTAAAAACAAACATGTGGACAAAAGCACATTTCCTCTCTTCCACTGGCAGGAAAGAAGCTGAGAAAGGAAACAGTGATAGTCCACTGGAAATCTCTGAACACTAAAAGATCTGGCTAAAGGATTCTTGAAACTCTCAGTGAAAATACAGTTAAACTACTTTACTTTTCACCAACGAGCTGGAAAGCAGCGCAAAGACACATCTGTACAACCCGCTGATAGAACAAGCAAATTTAAGTAAGATTTTGTTCTTCTTTAAAAAAGAGCAGGGAACAGTCAGCTTTTCCATAGATTACCAAAACATTGTGGCCAAGTTATTCTACTAATGCAGTTTTTCCCACAGTTTACATACAAATGGTTTTAATATCAAGGCATTAACACTCTGCCTCTCTAATTGAAATGACATAGACTCTTACATCATGCAGAAAATGTCATAAACCCCAGGCAGTAAATTTCAGCTCAAGCATTTAATTCACAATGGGTGGAAATACTACTTTGGACGTTACTTTTTCAAAATCTGTAGGTGTTAGCAGGGCTTATAACTTCCAAGAAGGACTGCTGATTTTGGATGTGTTGCTTTCAGAAACTATTAAATGACAAAGGAGAACAGTGTACCCCTCTGCAAACTCTCAACACTCTGCAAGTATTTAGTTTAATAACATTCAGAGTGTGCATGGGTGGGAAGGGGCAATGTAATTGTTGCTTTAACACAGTAAACGAGGGTAGTTATCATTTAGGAAAGCCAATGGAGGCAGAGTTCCCAGCCCAAGATTCCTGCACTGAGCAGGGTGCTGGACTCTTGAAGAAAGCACTGAGATGGACACAGCCCCCCGCCTCAGCACAATCCCTATCACACCACCATCCCTGCTCTCTTTCAACTCAGGAGGCCAGCAGGGACAATAGATTGAAGATGCCACTCCCATGATCTTTAAATGATCAGAGATAGTAGATTAAAGATCATGGGAGAAGCATAATCAGTGCATTCATAAGATAACTGGAACATGAGATGAGCCCTGCTAGATCAGAATCAGAACCTATCCCAGTATCAATTTTCAACACTGGCTGGCCAAGATGCCTCTGGGAAGCTCCCAAGTGGGGCACTGGGGCAACATTGCTCCCAGCAACTTCAGAACTTTTGAGTTCAAAAAAGAAAACTTCTCCCAAACGAGGGGATTGGTAAAGTAAGAGGAAATTAAAAGGGAAAGTCAAGAAAGTCAACTCTCTGCAGAATGTTTGGGAGTTATTGAAAAGCACAACAGTAGAAGGTCAGCTAGAATGTATACTGCAGAACTGGAAAGGGACCACCAAAGACAAGAGGATGCCAGTGTGGCTAATGAACAGACTCAAGGAAGTTATTAAAGGCAAGAAGGCATCCTCCAGAAAATGTACATCTTGTCCAAATGAAGAGAACAAAAAGTAACACAGAAGAAATGCAAGGAGATAAGAGATACAACAAAAGGAATTGAGGAGCATACCTCATTAAGGCTAATTATTAAAAATTATTTAAATACATCATCACATCCACACCATACATTTAAAGGACGTATAAAGCAGATGGCTTTCTCCAATGAATCCTGGGAACTGTAATTTGTTAAGGGTGCTGGGAACTGTAGCTCTGTGAGGGGTAAACTATAGTTCCCAGGATTCTTTGGGGGAAGCCATGACAAAGTATTATAAATGTGCTTTAACTGTATGGTGTGGATGTGAGCTAGGGAGGTAGTTAGGCCATTGGATGAGAAGAGAGTGAAGTGTGTGAATTCTTTGCATTTGTCTTTACTGCAGAAGATGCCTGACTGGCAAGGCCACATTTGCAGATGATATAAAATTATTTAGGGTGGTACATGCAAAAAAAGGATTGTGAGGAGCTCCAAAAGGATCTCTCTAAACTGGGTGAATGGGACAAATAAATGCCAAATGCAGTTCAGTGTAAGAAAGTGTAAAGTGATGCACATTGGGGCATAAAATTAACCACATATATGCTGATAGGGGTTAAGCTGGCAGGTGCTGACCAGGTAAGGGATCTTGGAGTCATGGTGAAAACATCAACCCATTGTGCAGCTGCTGTGAAAAAGGCAAAGTCCATGTTGGAGACTATTAGGAAAGGGGGCAAAAATAAAATTGCAAATATTATAGATTAAATGAATCTACAATGTCACTGTGCTTGGAATACCGTATATGGTTCTGGTCACTGGACCTCAAAAAGGCTATTTTAGAGCTGGAAAAAGTGCAGAAAAAGACAAGCAAAATGTTTAAGGAACTGGATCAACTCCCCTATGAGGAATTGCTAAAACTTTGGGGGGGGTCTGGTAATCTCTAGGTTAGACTGCTGCAATGTGTGGGGCTGCCTTTGAAATCAGTTCAGAAACTGCACCTGGTGCAGAATTCGGTGGCCAGATTGCTGGCCAAGGTAAGCCGGTCTAGGCATATAACTACAATTCTGGCATGGCTACACTGGCTACCAATTCATTTCCAGAATCAATTTAAAGTGCTGGTTTTGAGCTATAAAGCCTTGTGCAGCTCAGGACCTCGGTGCCTCAAGGACTTCCTTTCCCTGTGTGAACTGACCCAGACCCTGTGTTCATTAACTGAGGCCCTTGTTTGTGTGCTCCCTTCACAGGAGGCTCAGAGGGTGGCAACATGAGAATCAGCCTTTTCAGTGCTGGCCCCCCTGGCTGTGGGATGCTCTCCCAGAGACCAGAGCTTGGAAGATTACTTTTAAAAAGGAATAAATTACAGTTACATGGCCCCCCAAAAGTAGTAATTACCGTTACAATTGCAATTGCTCTGAAAGTAACTGATTACTTTACTTTTACTCAAAAGTAATTGCTACAATTACATTTTAGTTTCTTTTTTTAAAAAAAAATTGCCTACAAGGTGCTGGCCTTGGCTGCTGCACATTTAAGTAGCCTAAACCAACATTAAAAATAAGCACACACACACAGAGGGTAGTATAATTTTTTTTTATCCATAAGATTAACAGAATGGCATAACAGAATCTCACATCCCCTGACACCACCCCCAGCAATGATGATACCCCAACACATGTATTTTTTGTATATATATATTGCCTCCAGCTCTTTTCTCCTTCCACTCCTGTCAATTTTTAAACAATTGTTTTCTCCACCCCGTCTCACTCTCCGCCTCCTCCCTCGGCGCCTCCTAAGCACGCATAGAGCATGAAGGAAGAACAATGGTGCACAGAAACCCAATTTGAAGCACATGATTTTTATTCACAAATCAGTGGAGCTGAAGACTTCCCCTGCTCCCCCCCAAGTAATGTGCAAAAGTAATGCTGGAAACATTACAGTTACTCTTCAAAAGTAATGAAGTTACTATTTGTTCTATTACCAACAAAATGTAATGAAGTTACCCATTCGTTACTCAAAAAAGTAATAAATTACAAGTAATTTGTTACTTGTAACTAGTTATTTCCAAGCTCTGCCAGAGACACATGCCTTGCACCATCTCTATCCATCTTTATGCACTAGGCAAAAACCTTTCTCTTCACTCACACCTTTGGCCCTTGATGTGTTCTGTCCCAATTATCCTTTTTGTTATTTGGTGAGTTTCCACATTTTTATTGGCTACTAGGCATGTCTGTGATTGAGTTTTACTGTATTGAAGAGTTTTAGATTTTATGGATTGTATATGTTTTTAATTTATGATTCTTGTTTTAAATTTCTGTATTTTTAAAAATCTGTTGTAAGTCACCTAAGTCGTGGGGGACAAGAGAAGGTTGGGAGATATAGACCTGGTGTTTAATGGGGTAAAATTGCCCCTGAAAGACCAGGTCCGCAGCCTTGGGGTCATTCTTGACTCCCAGCTGTCCATGGAGGCTCAGGTTTCGGCAGTGAGCCAGGCGGCTTGGTATCAACTTCATCTGATACGAAGGCTGCAACCCTACCTTCCTGCCCATCTGCTCCCATGGGTGATACATGCTCTGGTCTCCTCCCGCTTAGACTACTGTAATGCGCTCTATGTGGGGTTACCCTTGAAAATGGTCCGGAAATTACAGCTGATACAGAATGTGGCAGCACGTTTGATTAAGAACAGCCGTCGCCGTGATCATATCACTCCAGTGTTAGTAGATCTAACTTAGTTTGTAAACTCTTTGGGACATAAACAGGGCTGATGCCAGGCTTGATAGACCTACACTGGCTACCAGTTGTTTACCGGGCCCAATTCAAGGTGTTGGTATTGACCTTTAAAGCCCTATACGGTTTCGGCCCAGTTTATCTAAAGGAGCGCCTCCAGCATCACCAATTATGCCCCCAACAAGATCAGCCGCACAAGACCTTCTCTCGGTCCCACCAGTTAAAACAGCTAGGCTGGTGCGGACCAGAGAGAGGGCATTTTCGATTGTGGCCCCCACCCTCTGGAATTCCCTTCCTTTCGATCTTCGTCATGCCCCCTCCCTGATAGGTTTATGCTGGTCCTTGAAGACCTGGCTGTTCAGGCAGGCCTATGGGATTTCTGGGATGGGTTAGCTTTTACTGCTGTTTAGTTTAATTATTGAATGTGTTTTTTGGTTTTATATTGTATTTTATTGTGCCAGTGTACGTCGCCTAGAGTGACCGTTAATTCGGCCAGATAGGCGACTCATAAATAAAATTTTATTATTATTATTATTATTATTATTACCTAGAGACCACTTGGTATTAGGTGACTAACAAGTGAAATAAATAAATAATAGTGTAAACTGTTACTCCCATTCTCCAGCTTCAAAAATCACACTCTTTAGATCAGGAATGAATGAGGAACCTGTAGCTTTCCAGATGTTGTTGGACTTCGTTCCTGCCTTAGATCTTGGTGTTCCTTAATGCACAGTAATGGCAGCTTGGCAGCCCACTTCCAGGGGCCCATCATTTGCCAGCTTCTATGATTTGTCTTCTTTGATTATTCCAAGACATTTTGAAACCATCCAGGATATCCATCAAGTTGATCAGGAGGGAGGAAATATCATCTTGTTGGAGGATGGTAGCTGTCCACCCAACATCTGCTAACATTTTGTGACCCCCCTCCCATTTTAAAGCAATTTTGTTTTTAAAAAATCCTTCCCATTTGAAAGCAATTTTGTTAACATCCATGTCTTCAGATCAAACTGTACAGAAATCTGTTCAACTCATTTTGACATCTATTAGCATGTAAATGACCTCTTGGGGATGATCAGTGGATGCAGCCAGGGGCGGCATCAAAGAGGCAAGGGGGGCAAGAGCTCACCCTCCCAGTGTATTCTGCCTACCTAAATATATACTTTGCCGGGCCAGAGCTTGGAAAAGTTACTTTTTTGAACTACAGCTCCCATCAGCCCAGTCGAGTGGCCATGCTGGCTGGGGCTGATGGGAGTTGGAGTTCAAAAAAGTAACTTTTCCAAGCTCTGCGGTTTGCCCCTTCTGTCCCCCCCCCAATTTTTTTTCCTGGTGCCGTTGCTGGATGCAGCCTGTCAACAATGTATCAAGTCTGTTGGGAATCAGCCTTCCTCAGCACTGCTTTGCCTTCAAGATCAGACTCGCCTTCAAGAACAGACTCATCCACTTGTGTTTCTCTGGTTTTACCCTCCTGCAGCCCTTGTAACAACAAGCAGGAAGAGACAGCTTATAGCTCAAACAGAAGCTTATCTCCAGCCTACCTGGTTGTGCTTCACATTCACACATAAAAAAATGCTGCTGCTTGTCTTGCTGTGCTTTGATGCTCCCTGAACTTGTAGCACTTCTGTTCTTTGTTTTGACTCTTGCCCAGTTGTACCACCTACATCTGGGCTTGCTCTTAATACCCTTTGGCACTATTTTAGATTTCCCAAATGGGGTTCCCATTCTCTCCGATTCAGGGTTCTCTCTGTCACTATTTGGTTTGTGGGACCACCTGAGCAATGAAGTAAGCCAATTCTTGAAAAGATAAATGACTCAAGTCTCTGTAATCCTTCCCCACGTTCCCCCACCCCCGGTGCCGTCTTTCATAAAACCGTGCTTATCACTGTCACATTGGCATGTTGTAGTTTTATATTTGGCATGTGACAAATGATTTTCTCAGGAAAATAACAACCTGTCAGATCCTCTAAGATATCAGCTGTAAATCATTGTGTGGACACCTGCAGATTGAAAGGCTATCATTTAGCTGTTCATTCTTCCACCTTTGCACCATGTTTATGGATTCTTTCAAGACAATGCCGGAAATTTATATTGAAGTTGACTGAGTAGCAAACTTGATGAGACCTAAGAGGTCATTTCCCAGCTGATTTGTTCCCCAGAAGGTTTGACATAAGTCAGTTTTTGATCACTGAAAATGACTAAATGCTAATTATTGATTGGCTGGGGGCAGAGAGGAAACGGAAAGAGGCGGGGAACAGTTCTGTCTTTTTCGTGGCTTGAGGAGGAATCTGATTTTTGCCGCAAAATGAATGTAAAGTTCCACTAGTTCTCAGTATCAGCTCTAGATATTAGGGGGGCCCTTCAGCAATTTCACCTAGGAGGGGCCCATATTTGTCCAGGAGGGAGATGGTGTTTGTGAACCGAGAGGATGCCCTCAGGATGGACTGATGAGTCTGTTTCTAGTTGTGTCCATTTTGCATGTGTTCATTCATACATTGCTTCCATTTCCACATCAAGCAATTTAAAAAAGAACACACACACAGGAAAATCCACATTGTATTTAACAAGTTTTTCACAAAATACATGTTACATTTTTGTATGCATTTTACAATAAAAAAAGCATATCTGTATGTTTGTTTATTTATTTATTTAATCCTAAAATTCAGTCCCTAAGTACACATTTGTGTTTTTATTGTAACCTGAAATATGTGTTTTCTATGTATTTTGGTATGTCTTTTTCTCCAGTCAAGAACTGTATCACAAATCTGGAGAAGTACAAATAGCAGATGATCACTGCCTTTCAATCTGCATATTAGGCTGGGTTGGCTCATTTAAAAATATGGACTGAACTAAATCCTGAAGTAGCCTTAACCCAGAGGTCCCTGAATCATAACACTAAGACACACTTTCACCTCATGAGACGCTCAGCAAGATCACAGACCATGCATACTATCTCTGACCTGGCCTGGTTGGGCCATACCAAAATTGAGATTGCACCCCATAGTCTCTTTTGTGATCGCAAGAGTTTCTTGGGCAGGATCTTGGGCCTATCTAGGTCTGACCTGGCTAGGTCCTATGCCAAATGAGAACCAGGATGGCAGTGTTGGTACTTTGCCTTCATATTATTTGGGCCTTGGCAGATGCCTGACTCTGCTGACCTCTGGCATTAGTCATGATGTTATGGTGAAATCTGGAGCCAAGATAATGGCCCAAATGGCACAGAGGCTTTTTCTTTAAATAACTTTTTCCACTTGCAGAAGTGCTGAGTGGAAAATGGCTGCTCTGGAGTCATTTCCTGGAAAGTAAGTTAAAATTCACTTTCGAAAGAATAAGGTATACTCTGAGTCGTCTTCATTGTGTAGTTACATGTACCTCTGGCTATAGTGGGGTGTGTGTGTCTGTATTGTTTTACATACCTCTCAGCTATACTGAAGTTGCAAATGCAAATTTCAGCACTCTGAGACATTATGTGGATTTGTCACACTCCCTGGAGGGCTGAAGGCCTATAAAGCAATGACTGCAAAAGGAATGTGAAATTAGAGACCCTCTTTATGACATTTTACATGTAGCCACATAAAATAAACTTCCATTCTGCCTTATGATAGTCACTCTCATGGGGCCTGACTACAGAAGCATTTTATACGTGTGCCCTGGAAAATGCTTTCTCTGTACTATCTTAATAGATATTCATCTCTCCATGATAGGCTTTAAAATTTAATTTTATGCCCCTGCGTATCCCTAAAGCTCTGTTGATAATACTTCCTTCTTCATGCCATTCATACTCACAAGAAACCTCTGAAAAGAATCTGTGAGTCGCATTTTTCAGATGGCTATTCAATGAGGCCAAAACAGGATTTTTTTTAAAAAAAATCCAGACTGTATTCATCCTGTGGTCCAGTCTAATTTTTGACAGAAAATTTGAATATACTGATATGCCAGATACAGTTTCCAAACAGTTTAATTCCATACATATGTATATGGCCCCATCTACACTATAGATTTAGAGGCATCATACCAGCATCCTGGCAGTTTGCAAAGGGTGCTGAGAGGAGACCCCTATTATCCTCACAGAGCTACAATTCTCAGAGTGGTTTATCAATCCCTCCCTCTTCCCAGGCAATTCTGACAACTGTAGCTCTGTGAGAGGAATTGGGGCCTCCTAACCAGTAGCATAGTGGCAAATTCAGAAATGCAGGGTCCTTTCATTTTAGTCATAGCCATGCCCTCTCCACCCTTTTTTTGCTGATGGGTTGAGAATGAGATCCTTGTTAATGCCCTCTCCTACAACAGGAGCCAATAAGCATGAAAGAGGAGAGTATTAGCTACTGGGAAGAGTGGCTGATTCACCTCCTTTCGCTCTGTATGGCTCTAATCAGCAGGAAAGGACAAGAAAGCATGTTAGAAGGCTCTTCTCAGTGGCTTACTCACTCCCCTTTCATGATTATTGTCTTGTAGGATGCTGGAGACATAGGGACCCTGCTGAGACCCTGCTCCCAAAAAAGTAAAGGGTCTAAGACCCCCTGAGACCCCAGACGATTACACCGCTGCTCCTAACAACTCTTAAATTTAACAAATCTGAGTTCCCAGGATGCTTTGAGGAATGTCATGACTGTTTAGAATGGTATGATACTGCTTTAAATGTATAAGCCCTATATGTTGGGCTTATTTCAACACTAGGGAGAAATATGGTGGTCAGGTTCCTTTTTCATGCTGGACACTTTGGGATTTACAGCATTGCCTGAGCCAGTGTCCCCTTTCCCTATACATCTCCTAAACTTCTGGCAAACTGGACAGTCAGTAAAGGGGGTTCCAAGCAGATGGTGGCTCGTTTAGTTGTTGTTTTTAAAACTAAGGATGCAATCCCACTTCCTTGGGAATAAGCCCCATTGAAGTCAATGGGATTTACTTCTGATTAGATTAGGGTTGCAAGGTCTCTGGGTTTTGTCCAGAGACTCCGGATTTTTGGAGTACTCTCCGGGTCTCTGGGTGAATCTCCTCAATCTCCAGACTCTGAGCTTTCATTTAAAGAAAAAAATAAGTTTCTAGGTAGTCTGGTTCAAGACATATAAACCAAATCATTAGCCACTGCCCACAACTTTTATTAAATGAGCTCATAGCAGGCTGCTCTAACCTCACCCTTTCAGGTCTGTAGCCAATAAGTGAAGTCAGGGTTGTGATTGACAAAGGATTTTTTGATCTCCAGGCAATAGTTAGAACCCGCTGCAAGTCCAGAAAACTGTTGTCCTTTCCTGTTTGTCTGAAAATCTCATAAACTGAGTGAGGTTATAGCTTTCAAGAGCAGCAAAAGTCCCTTTCTCTGTGTGTGCAGGTTAGGAGATGTAGAACAAAAAATCACAGCAGGATCTTGGTAGCCAATTGTTTACTGTTAACAATGCTGCCCTGGGCTCCTAGTTGGAGGAAGGGTGGGATATAAATCTAACAAATAAATAATAATAACAAATAATAATAATTTCAGTTATGATTATAATAAAAGTGTGCATTCAGAGTTTTTAAAACTACTTGCAAAAATCACACCTTGAACTTGGCCTAGTAGTAAATTAGCAACCAGTACAGGTTTCAGAGCAGAGGTATTATGTGTTGATAGGATCTCACTCATGTCAGTAATCGTGCCACAGCATTCTTCACTAACTGCAGCCCCCAGGTCAGATTGTGCTGCATGGGGATTTCTGTGACCTTGGTTAACTGGCTGCCAGGATTTTTTTAGATTTGGTTAGGAACCCTGGTTGTGGGATGCAGAGTTTTCTGCCTTACTCATATGAATCTTGTTGTGGTTGGTATGGTTGCATTTACTGTAGGCAATCATCACTGTCTTTTCTTTTTCTTTTTCTATTTGCATTTCTTTACATCTGACCTTACTCCTTTACATCCATAGAAGCAACAACAGTGGCTTCATGTGGTCAGCTCAACCCCCTTAAACCCAGTGATGATGCACCTTGTTGTTTGCATTATTGTTTGTTTCTTGCCCAATAGTAGTAAAAGAGAATTAACATACTGGGAAGTTGGAGCAGCCACGTTAAAAGGCAGGCAGGGCATTCCAGGCAGGGGGTTGCCAACCCTGCTTTGATATTGATATCTTTGCAGAGTATTCGTAGTCAAGCCTTACCAACAGCATAATCCTAACCATATCTACTCAGAAGGAAGTCTTTTTGAGTTCTATGGGGTTTAGTCCCTTAGTAAGTATGTTTAGAATTGCAGCCTTCAGGGGCATCCATCGCCTGAGTGTTCCCATCTAACATCTCCACAACACTAGGGTTCCTTTTTCCTACAATGGCCTTCTAGTGACTGGCCTGGCCTGAGGGCACTTAAACCCTTCTTGCCAGAAGCAAGACTAGATTAAATGTTTCCTACCCAAGCTCTCTAACCAGTTGGGAAGGAATGATCCTGTCACCTCAGCTGGACCTGGGAACACCCTCATTTAGCTAAGATTTCTATCTTAATTTCCAAACTTTTTTTTTTAGTGGTATGCTCCAAGCAACTATGGTTGATGCTTAATGGCATCGCTAGAGCCCACCCCATGACATCACTAGGGCCCTGATCCATAGATAAAGACATGAAGTAGCTGGCTGTTTCTGCACATTCACATGTCTAGTCACCCAATAGATAGCTGGCACCATCAGGGTTGTTTTTTGTTTGGTTGTTTGTTTGGTAATTATATTTTATTACATTTTCAAAGAGCACAATGCAAGCAACTAAACAATAAAACTAATAAGGAGTGGCACCCTCGTTTTGACAGCACTGATCACTGGGGGGGACATAAAGAAAAGGAGACTAGAATTATTTATCCTGGAAAAAGACTGACGCCATCAAAGAGGGAAGCAATTCCTAAGCCAGCATTGAGTGTTGCGCATACAGTTCAAAATGCTGGTTTCAGGGCGGCATTGTAGTAAAGTGAGTGCACAGCACACTTTTTAATGTGTGTTTCACAATTCAATAGGGAATGTGTGCTTACATGCCTGCCTCTGCATGCACGTAATCCCTGCTGGGCTGAGGTGGCTGTCTTCACTAGGACTCCTCTGAGTAAGTCACCTGAGGATTGCATCAGCAAAAGGTGGGCAAACTGGTTAGCCAGATAGATAGAAATCAACACTGTGTGCCAAGCATTTAGATAATATTAACCAATGTTGAATGGATCATTAATTTCTCTGGCATGTCCGACACACACATCACATAATGAAAACCTTCTTTATTTTGACGTTTTAAATCAGGAGACTATTCTGAGTTGGCTGCATTTTGATAGTGTCAAACTAATCTCATGCTAGGAAATTTTTTCAGAACTTGCTATCAGCCTACTGAAAGGCAGGAAAGGACATTCTTAAAAAGAAATCTTAGTATTTCTGGTTAATTCTTAATTTACAAAAACATTTTTAAAGTATAAAAATTGCATAATGTTACAAAATGTGCTTAAGTAACTGGTGGCATCTTGCTCCAGGTGTTCCTGGATGAGGCTGATTATCTAGATTCATTATGTACATCCATTTCAATCCATCTTCAGACCTGGTTATGGGACATAGCGTAGAGACACACTTACTGTTGTGCCGGTTGCAGTGCATCTCTACCTCTCTTTTCTCAAAACAGGGACACACAATGCTAGTCATACTCTGCCCCTTTTTACTCTTAAAACCTCATCGGATCAGCTCTAGTGCTTTTTTTAAAATTCAGTTTCCGGGAGGTTTTTCAACTGATTGGTAGATTGACCCCTTTGTTTTCCAGGTGCGGTAAATGGAAACACTTTGCTTTAGGCTCAGGCAGAGACAGTGATTGACCCAGTGCTTTGCAGTGGGCAGTCCTGAAACCAGTTATTGGCAAATAACTGGTTTAAAGGCACTTGATGCAGTTCTGTCTCTGAATTTAAACCTGGAACTATTTCCTCACAAAATATGCATTTCTAAGTGTATTTTGCCCTAAAATATGCATCTTGACACTTTTTAAAGTTGAGCTCTCTATCCACTGCAAAATGCAGAGAAGTGCAGAATCTGGATGATCAATGCATTCTGATCGACACATTAGCCTGGGGGTGCAGATCTGGTTAGTTTGCACTGGAATTTGCAAAGAAGGAACTTTGAAAATATGCTTAATCACTGTCACGTCAGAGAATTGAGTATATGCCCTAAATACACCCCTCTGCAGTTGTGCCTAGTAAGGGGAAATCAATAGCAGACAGAGAAGCTTTTTTTCAATGACATTTGTCCTGCATTTTTGGACTTCTCATTGAGGAAAGTGTGACAAGCTTCCAAGGAACCTCAACTTTCCCTGGAACATTTTATCTGCTTCCGAATGTTGTCTGAGCACTGTTGTAGTTATGTACGCAGGATTGCAAATGTTCACAGTTAACATCCTTTTCTTTTTTGCTCTTTAATCTTTTCCTTTCAATCTGCACTGGAACTTTTCTCAGATAAGTAGCAAGCACAACAGTGCCCCCAGACTGTGGAAAGACATTTCAGCAAGTGCACATAAGAATGTTGATTTTTTTTTAAAAAAAACTGTCTAAGGGGTGAGTAATATTGTGTAAAACAGTGCCTTGTGCCAATTCAAAGAAAATCCATTCAAAATGCCGCTCCTGTAGCCGTGTCCTTTTCAGCCATCTAAATTTATCATAAATATAATTTGCTTCTCTTGACAATAATGATCCCAGTTAGAAAGTTGTCGTGAGGTGGAACACAGAAACATTTCTGGGAGTTAAACAGTTTAACATGCCTCTTAAAAATTGTTATTATTATTATTAGATTTGTTACCCACCCTTCATGAGAAGGCGACCAGTAAAGACTGTTTTATTTCAGCGGGCATTTGGGACAGAGAACGACCAGGATTAATGTCTTATAGGCTTGGTGATCATATTATATGATTTTATTATTTTAAATTGTTCGCTGTTTTAACTTTTATCTTATAGTTTTTAATTTTCCCTTATAGTTTAATTCTTTTTTAATAATATACTCTGTATGTTTTAATGATGTTGTTTTTAGTTGTAAGCCGCTCTGAGTCCTATTGGAAAAGGGCGGGGTAAAAATAAAGTTTTATTATTATTATTATAATATAAAATACAATATTAAAAAAAGTTTAAAACAAATTATGATTACAACTATATAATTATTATCTCCTCCAAACTAGAAAGTTAAAACTTTGCACAGGGATAGAGGCACTCAGCTGTTGCTCCATAGGCAGGTAATTCTGTTTTCTAAAGATATACTAAGGGAGAAGATAGACTGTTGTATTATTGTTATTTTTATTATTACTATTTGATTATTTATTTATTTATTTATTTATTTATTTATTTCATTTTTAAACCGCCCATAGCAAATAGCTCTCTGGGCGGTGTACAAAAAGATTAAAATACAGAATATCACAATAAATAAACAGCAAACAAAAAAGATTTAAAATTATAACATTAAACGCTTAAAATGCCTGGGAGCATAGCCAGGTCTTAACCTGGCGCTAAAAAGATAGAAGCGTCGGCGCCAGGCGTACTTCTTCGGGGAGGCTGTTCCACAGTTCGGGGGTCACTACAGAAAAGGCCCTAGATCGAGTAACTGTCCTCCGGGCTTCCTGATGGGTTGGTACCCGGAGGAGGGCCTTAGATGCTGAGCGAAGTGACCGGGTCGGTTCATAGCGGGAGAGGCGTTCCACAAGATACTGCGGTCCCACGCCGTGTAAGGCTTTATAGGTCAAAACCAGCACCTTGAATCTGGCTCAGAAGCGAATGGGTAGCCAGTGCAAACGGGCCAGAACAGGTGTTATATGCGCTGACTGGCTGGTCCCTGTCAGCATTCTGGCTGCTGCGTTTTGCACTAGCTGAAGCTTCCAAACTGTCTTCAAGGGCAGCCCTACGTAGAGCGCATTACAGTAATCCAACCTAGAAGTTACCAGAGCATGAACAACTGAGGCGAGGTCATCCCTGTCCAGATAGGGGCGTAGCTGGGCTACCAACCGAAGGTGGTAGAACGCATTCCTTGCCACCGTGGCCACTTGCGCCTCAAGAGACAAGGAAGGATCGAAAAGAACCCCAAGACTACGAACCTGTTCCTTCAAGGGGAGTGTAACCCCATCTAGAACAGGGTAAACATCCACCATCTGGGCAGGGAAGGCATTCACCAACAGTGTCTCGGTCTTGTCTGGATTGAGTCTCAGTTTATTGGCTCTCATCCAGTCCATTATCGCGGTCAGGCAGTGATTCAGCACATCCACAGACTCACCTGCAGAAGATGAAAAGGAGAAATAGAGCTGCGTGTCATCAGCGTACTGGTGGCAACGCACTCCAAAACTCCTGATGACGGCACCCAGAGGCTGCATGTAGATGTTAAAAAGCATGGGGGACAAAACCGACCCCTGAGGGACTCCACAATGGAGAGTCCAAGGTGTCGAGCAATGTTCCCCAAGTACTACCTTCTGGCGACAATTCGCCAAGTAGGAGCGGAACCACTGCCAAGCAGTGCCTCCAACTCCCAACTCCGCGAGTCTCCCCAGAAGGATACCATGGTCGATGGTATCAAACGCCGCTGAGAGATCAAGGAGAATCAACAGAGTCACACTCCCTCTGTCCCTCTCCCGACAAAGGTCATCATACAGGGCGACCAAGGCTGTTTCAGTGCCAAAACCAGGCCTAAAACCGGATTGAAACGGATCCAGATAATCGGTCTCATCCAAGAGCACCTGGAGTTGACCGGCGACCACCCGCTCCAGAACCTTGCCCAAAAAGGGGACATTCGCCACCGGTCTATAATTGTTCAAGTTATCTGGGTCTAAGGAAGGTTTCTTTAAAAGAGGTCTCACTACTGCCTCCTTGAGACTACTAGGGACTACTCCCTCACTCAAGGAGGCATTTATCACTTCCTTGGCCCAGTCGGTGGTAGTAGTCCTGCTAGCCTTCACTAGCCAAGATAGACAAGAGACAAGATAGACAGATAATCTAGAGCAGACGTGGTCGCTCACACCAATCCAAGCACCTTGTCCACTTCCTCAAGCTGCACCAACTGAAACTCATCCAATAATGAAAGACAAGACCGTGTTCTGGACACTTCAGTGGATTCGTCTGTCATAACATCGGAGTCTAGGTCCCTACGGATGCATGCGATTTTATTTTGGAAGTGCCCTGCGATGTTGTTACAGCGAGCTTCAGATGTTTCAATGGTATCTAGAGGACCAGTATGTAAGAGTCCTCGTACAACCCTAAAAAGCTCTGCAGGGCGGCAGAGAGATGTCCTGATAGAGGCAGCGAAGTGGGACTTCTTCGCCGCCCTTACTGCTTTTATATACGACTTAGTAGAGGCACTTACCAAAGCATAACTGCATCCGTCTGGAGTTCGCCTCCATCTGCACTCCAGCCTCCTTCTCTCTTGCTTCATCACTCTCAGCTCCGGGGTATACCATGGGGCTGTATGAGCTCTGCATCGAAGAGGGCGCGCGGGAGCAATCGTGTCGATAGCCCGGGCCATCTCCGTATTCCACAGTTCGACCAAGGCCTCGACAGGAGCGCCAGTACTATCAGCTGGAAAAACTCCCAGAGCCCTCTGAAAACCAATAGGATCCATAAGCCTCCGAGAGCGGACCAACTTAATAGGTCCCCCACCCTTGCAGAGGGAAAGAGTTCACAAAGGTGAACTCAAAGCAACTTACAGAAGCAAACATTAAAAACAACTATAAAAACAACCTAAAATGTTCACCGATAATATATATAAAAAAGCAGATCCAACTCAATCCACCCCATTCTAAATTATAGAATGAGCCACTTGACGAGGTGCACCTGGTGCCAACTCTGTTATCTTTTCAGTGCCAGGTCAAGACTTTCCTCTTCTCCCGGACATTTTAACAGCATTTGAATGGCATGCGTTGTTAACTTGCTTATCGTTTTTTATGAGTTTTAATGGTTTAAATTTGTATACTTGTTTTTAATGTTCTGTTTGTTGTAAACCACCCAAAGAGCTTCGGCTATGGGGCAGTATATCAATCAATCAATCAATCAATCAATCAATCAATCAAATTTAAAAATCAGCAGAAAATTAAGGTCCCAAAGCCTGGTTGAATAAAACTGCTTTTGCCTAGTGTCTAAAAACAGATAGTGATGACACCAGGCATGCCTCCCTGGAGGGAACATTCCATAATCAGGGAGCCACCAGTGACAAAGCCCATTCTCATGTTGCCAGCCCCTGCACCCCCCTCAGAGGGGGAACAGAGAGCGCATACATGAGTGTATTATTTGTAGAGTAGTGACGTTGGTTTGGAAACACCATCACCATAGTCCTGCC
The DNA here is from genome assembly GCF_030035675.1 of Rhineura floridana. Lineage (NCBI taxonomy): Eukaryota > Metazoa > Chordata > Lepidosauria > Squamata > Rhineuridae > Rhineura > Rhineura floridana. The sequence continues at coordinate 29,118,295 of NC_084486.1, read as the reverse complement.
GCCCAGGGCTCCTGCTGGAAGGGTGAGATATATATAAAAAATAAAATAAAATATAGTCCTTCTTTATAGAGGTAGAGGATCCCTGATTGCATGGAGAGCTGCATACAGACACATGTTTCTACATATAATTGTACATTCCTTCACATGGTAAAATGAATGAATGCAAGTCAGGGCGAAGCCTGTCGCTACAATGCTGTCACCTCCTACTTGCATGTTTGAGCCTACATAAATAAATTATTTGCAAGGATTGCATGTTCAATATATATGTCCGTTTCTGAGATGAAGCTCAGGGTAGAGTGGAGTGTTGGAATTATTCTGCAACTTGACAGTAAAAGATAGCTGTGAACAGCACTAATTGGCTAGCCTGCTCATGACACCACCAATACTATGTCACTCCACCCTAAGTGTCATCTGGAACTGATGCAGAGTTACTCTTTGGGTGAGTATTTAATGGCCTGAATGAGGCATATATGGGTGTGTGAAGGGCTGCTAGGGACCACCCTCCTGAACCCTATGCTTCCTATCCACTTGGATGCAGAATCAGGGCCCCATTCCACTGGGGAGAGTGCCTGGGGGGTGCTGGTAGGGATTCAGATAGAAAACTGGCAGCATTAGATGCAGCTCTTGGGCATGCTCTTGAAAATGCCTCAGATCCTACTATGAAAGGAGTTCTCAAGGAAGGGATGGGGTAGCACCAGAGGAGCTGGCTAGAGTCCTTATCAAGCCAGAGAGAAAGCTTCTGGAGGAGGAACCTGGGTGCTCAATGAGCTGCAGTCCCTGTTTGAAGAAAGGAGCCATCCTGAGTCCCTGAAAGACACAAGGGCAGACAGGGAAACAGATCTCATTCCATGTGCCCTTTTACCTGAAAGTTTGTTTCTCTTGAAATGTGGGAAGGTCCTGGAAGGGAACTGGAAGAGCATTTTCCCCTTCTTCATGCCTGCCCCAGAAATAGACTGATTCAGAGTTGTAGGAAAGGAACTGCTTGGTTTGACAAGTAAAGTGAGGGCTGCACTTACTGTTTGCTGAAGAGCTCTTGAGCAGGATCACTGGCATTGATTGGGGCGTTCAGAGTGTGCTGTCATACCTAATGCCTAATAAAAGCTAGTGAGCTGAGCATTCCCTGTGACTGTGTCTATTTGTATAAAGGAAGAGGAAGGCAGTGGGAATAGAAGTGCCCCTTTTATGTGCTCCTGCTACTAGGGAGGAAGGGGCTGTCAATTTCCATTCTCTCAGATTCTCATTTTTCCAATCTTAAAATCAGTTCTCCACATCTCTGCCGCAATTTTTAAAAGAATCCTCATGAAAATTCATCAGCATTTTAGTGCTAATTTCTCCTGATAAACACATTTTTGCATGCAGTTTATGTACCCATTTTGCAAGCAATTTACCCTAATATAGTGAATTTTTGTAAACATCGGTTGCCTTGAGAACTGCATCACAAAAATAGAATAAGTGCAAATTTCGAAGGATGCCTATTTCCATTCTCATATTGTTTTGGAAAGTGTGAGTTTGAAAGATTTGCCTTTAAAGGCAAACTCAGTTGAATATCTCATCTATCCCTAGTCCCTAGGCATGGATGCCCAACGGGGTATTTTAAGACAGTTCCATTTTTAGTATTGCAAGCATGTTTTTTGGCTGTGCAACATGTCCCTTTCTTGCACTAGGCATTCGTACAGACTGACACAATGGCAGAAATAGTGTCCTGATAGCCAGTGGCTACTGCAAGAGAGTGGAATACATCATGTCACACCTTGCCTATGTGGCTGAAAAGAACGGTCTCTGCAGCCTTAAAATTGGGGAGAAAAGAAAACAGTTTGGAGCCAACTACAGATGGTTGCAAAAAAGAGGTTGCTGGCTGGCAGAACAGCTTCTGGGGGTGCTGGGTTGATGTTGCTTTTGGAGTCGCACTGCCTGTGCACATGTGTCTCACCTGCTCAATCTATACAAGCAGCAGGGGTCAAAAGGTTGTAGTACGCTCTCATCAAAAAGATAACAATCCTGCCAGACTGTTCCTGGAATGTCCTACCACTCAGGAAAATGGGGAGAGTGAAACAGGATATTTTGTCATTTATATCCCTGATCCGGACCTTCTTTACAAGCCCCTCCCTATGTATCTTTACTCAAATGTAAGTGACATGGTGTTCAACTGAGTTCACAGTACAGAAAGGATTGTAGCCCTCATGGTATAACACAACGCTATCCACATGCGCATGGGTCTCGTATTTCAGGTTGGAGGATGCTTCCAGATTTATGTCATATATCTGACACCATTCATTACATTTTTGGAATGTGGGTGGTGGAAGGGAAGGCAAGTATTCTTATAAGCCCATGTGCAAAGTGATCCAACCTTTTGGATCACAACCTATGCAGTGATTTTTTTAAATTATCTTTTCAGAACCTTGAGTATCAAACCCAAATTAGCTATGGATAGATCTACATTACAGACTTAAACTTGTTTAATAATCACTGCCTTTATCCAGGGAACTGTAGTTCAGGAGGCGAGAGGCTACTCAACACCCTCCTCAAACTACAATTCTCAGGATTCTTTGGGAGCTGTTTTAAGTGATTTGGTTTATTAAACAGTAACATCTATTTGAGATAACAGAGTTCTAGACCATTTTGAAGCCCACTGTGAATTGTTTGCAAGGCACTTCAAGGGTAAAGTTGTTTGCCTTGGTTGCCATCTTGATACTCCATCCGTATTTACTGTAGCCCCCACCCCCAAGTGAGGTGTCCAGTGCAATGTCTCTGCAACTTCTTGGAATCAGTTTCAGTTGATGTGGCCTGATGACATGGACAAGATGCTAGCGACAATGTGACCAGCAATATGTCTTCTCAACCCTTGCCCTGCTTAGCTTATTAAAGCTTGCTGAGGTGGTATGACCAAGTGGATCCAGGGTATGGTCAACGTGTTTTGGAAGGAGGGAGTGGTCCCAGTCGCCCTGTAAAAGACAGTGATCCAACTGCTTCTGAAAAAGCCCACCCTGGGCTCATTGGTTTGTAACAACTGCCGCCCGGTCGCTAATACCCCTTTTTAGGGAAGGTGATTGAGACGGTTGTGGCGTAGCAATTGCAAGTACTCTTGGATGAAACAGATTATCTTGACCCATTCCAGTCTGGGTTAAGGGCTGGTTATGGGACTGAATCAGTCGCCCTGATGGATGACCTTTACCAGGAGAAGGACAGGGGGAGTTTGACACTGTTATTCTCACTTGATTTCTCAGTGGTTTTTGATACCATTGACCATGGCATCCTCCTGAGCTGACTTGGGTATCAGAGGCACTGTTTTATGGTGGCTCCAATCCTATCTCCAGGGTCAGTTTCAGATAATAGCATTGGTGTTTCAGTCCCCTGGCAGTTATGCTGTGGGTGCCACCCTGTGCCATCTCATCAGGAGGTCCATTCTGCACAACACAGGAAATGGACCTTTAGTGTGGTAGCACTTGCCCTTTGGAATTCACTCCCCTTAAATATTAGACAGGCCCCATCTCTGTTGTCTTTTCGACACCTACAGAAGACCTTCCTCTTTCAACAAGCCTTTTAAGTAGAGACCTTGTCACAGTCTGCATCTGTGTTGGAATTTTTAAATTGTTTGAAAGATGTTTTAAAGATGATTTGTTTTTAAGATGTTTTAAAGATGCTTTTAGTGTTTTTGTTTGCCCCCTAGGCTCCTTCTGGGAGGACAGGTGAGATGATGATGATGATGATGATATGGGTGAGGAGTACAGAACCTCCCCACAATCTGTCTTTCCCCGGTCCATTTCTCCTCCACTAATCTCTAGTATGTATGTATGTGTATTTATAGAATCATAGAATAGTAGAGTTGGAAGGGACCTATAAGGCCATCAAGTCCAACCCCCTGCTCAATGCAGGAATCCAAATCAAAGCATTCCTGACAGATAGCTGGCCAGCTGCCTCTTGAAGGCCTCTAGTGTCAGAGAGCCCACTACCTCTCTCGGTAATTGGTTCCATTGTCGTATGGCTCTAACAGTTAGGAAGTTTTTCCTGATGTCCAGTCGAAATCTGGCTTCCTGCAACTTGAGCCCATTATTCCATGTCCTGCACTCTGGGACGATCAAGAATAGATCCCGGCCCTCCTCTGTGTGGCAACCTTTCATGTACTTGAAGAGTGCTATCATATCTTCCCTCATTGTTCTCTTCTCCAGGCTAAACATGCCCAGTTCTTTCAGTCTCTCCTCATAGGGCTTTGTTTCGAGTCCCCTGATCATTCTTGTTGCCCTCCTCTGAACCTGTTCCAGTTTGTCTGCATCCTTCTTGAAGTGCGGAGACCAGAACTGGATGCAGTACTCAAGATGAGGCCTAACCAATGCTGAATAGAGGGGAACTAATACTTCACATGATTTGGAAACTATACTTCTGTTAATGGAGCCTAATATAACATTTCTTTTTTGCAGCCACATCGCACTGTTGGCTCGTATTCAGTTTGTGATCAACGACAATTCCAAGATCCTTCTCACATGTCGTATTCCTAAACCAAGTATCCACCATCTTATAACTGTGCATTTGGTTTCTTTTTCCTAAGTGTAGAACTTTGCATTTATCCCTGTTGAATTTCATTCTGTTGTTTTCAGCCCAATGCTCCAGCCTATCAAGGTCCCTTTGAATTTTCTTTCTGTCTTCCACGGTATTAGCTGTGCCCCCCAATTTTGTATCATCTACAAATTTGATAAGCATGCTCGGTACCTCCTCATCCAAGTCGTTAATAAAAATGTTGAAGAGCACTGGGCCCAGGACCGAGCCCTGTGGTACCCCACTCGTTACTTCCCGACAGTTTGAGAAGGAACTATTGGTAAGCACTCTTTGAGTACAATTCTGTAGCCAACTGTGGATCCATTTAAAACATTTCTATCCAACCTTTCTTCAGCAAGCTCAAAATGGTTAGCAACAATAATTTGAATCAATTGTAATATAAAGAATAAAACCTAAGAACAGAATGATAAACAAAAACAGCCACTAAAATTCAATTCAATTAGCTTCCAGCAGGATTAAAACAATTCTTTCAGCAGGGCATAAAACACTTACAGCTCAAAAATCTTGAAGAGAAAACTGCCTGGCAGAATGCCATTGAGGCGGTAGCAAATGAGCTCCCTCAGAAGGGAGTTCCAGAGCCAGGGTGGAGTTACTCAGAAGGCCCTCTCCAACTAGGCACACTTCTGGGGAGGTTCGGTCACAAAACAAGAGGCCATCCTTGGAAGATCTCAGTCGCAGGCTGGGATGTATGGGAGAAAGCAGCTCTTCAAATATTCTGCTCCCTAGTTTTAAAGGGATTTAAAAGTTAACAACATCAACAGCACTTTGACTTGGTCCTGGAAATGAACTGGAAACCAAAGGAGTTACTTCAGCATGTTTGTCACATACTTCCAGTTACAACCTGGCCACCATGTGTTCTATGTTGCAGCAATCCAGATATTTATTTATTTAAAAGCATTTATATAATGCTTAATGTTTCAAAAATCTCTAAGTAGTGTACAGTCCAAAAACACACAAATAAGATATCATTAAAACAAAAACTCAACTCAAAACCAGTAAAACAGCAATATATAAGCAAATAAAACAGAACTTCAGAAGATTCAAGCATGTAAAAAAGAGTCCACTCTTACAGGTCAGGGAAAACATGGGCAAAAAGATAAGATGTCACAAGAGATCTGAAGCAACTGGTGGTTGCTGCTTTATGTATGGCAGAGGGAAGGGCATTCCACAATACAGGGTCACAATGACCCTGTCTAAGGCATGTAGTGGAAATATCTGAAGATGTTTGGCAATGGTGTGCACTCTGCACCTTCATTCTATGTGACTGGGCCACACTGCAATTCATGGATCTGCCACCATCACATCTAGTTTGGTGCTTGATTTTAGAACAAATTAAACCCTTCTGTTTGGAGGAGGCAAGAGGCTAAAAAGTTTTTCCTTGCTGGGATCATAAAATGCAGCATGTCAGTGGTTCACCTCTTCTTTTCTTGTGGACCCAAATCTGCCCTTTAGATCAGAAGAGTAGCCCAAATGGGAAATGTTGCCGTTTTAATTTGACTGGTTGAAAGTGGCTTTGTTCTTTCTGAACGATTCCATTCAGCTATTTTGCTGGTGACATTCTCATACTGTTAGTGCAGCTGACACTTTGAATTGTGTTGCAATCAGTCTTTGCGGTGGGGTTGAAATAATACTTTAAAGTTGTCTGAGAGGAATGAATCTCACACTAAAACATAATGATATTCTTCATCTCTTTTCTTTGTACACAAGAGATATAAGGATTTCTGAGCTTAGAAAGGAGATAACTCATTGGCTATGGCAGGAACCTGTTTCAAGCCAAATCACATGTCTCCTGTTCAAGGATGAATGCCCATTTAATGCTGCTGACACACAGAAATTGACAAATGTTTCGTGGGGTCATGTGCCCAATTCCAAAAGCACCATTATTACTGAGTCACAAGACATATACACTTCACTATGACCATATAAACAGCCAAGAAATTCTTGCAACACATCCATCTCAGGGCAAACTTTCTTTTCTTGTGACTGTCACATTTTTTGATCTCCTTTCTTATCATACTCTGTACACTACACACCCTTCTTGCTCCTAAAATATAGTCAGTTAAGGTCTTACCACAGGAGTAAATGATAAACTGTGTAATACCATTTAGGAAGGGGGCACTGCATATCAGGGTATCACTTCCCCATTCATATGTCTTATGAAATATTGAAATATTGCATCTGTTTCTGTTTAAGAGTTGACAAAATAGTACAAAAGCCTTTTTATACAGTAGGGCCCCACTCACACGGCGGGTTACGTTTCGGACCCGCGCTGAAAAGCGAAAAACGCTGAAAAGCGGAACTAATTGAATAGAATGGCACGCGGCGCCTGGGGAGTTTTCCGGCTGATAAAACTGACGCTCCTGTCGAAACCCTGGTCAATCTGTTGAATACGGAAATGACCCAGGCAGTTGACACGATCGCCCCGGTGCGCCCTCTCCTCTGCAGAGCTCAATTGGCTCCGTGGTTTACCCCGGAGCTAAGAGTGATGAAGCAAGAAAGGAGACGGCTTGAGTGCAAATGGAGATGAACTCCCGACGGCTGTGGTCTTGCACTTGTGAAGGTCTCTACCAAACTCTATGTGAAGTCAGTGAGGGCAGCGAAGAAGCAGTACTTTGCTGCCTCCATTCAGTCATCTTCTAACCGCCCAGCAGAACTTTATAAGGTTGTTCGGGGACTTTTACACTCTGGTCCTCAGAACGCAGTAATACCATCAACAGCCCGCTGTAATGAGTTTGCGAGACACTTCCAAGATAAGATCACGAACATCCGCCAGGACCTTGACTCCAATATTGTAGCAGTTGAGCCTAATGAGGTGTCCGGAGCACAGTCCTGTCCTGTTTTATTGGATGAATTTCAGTTGGTACAGCTCGAGGATGTGGACAAGGTGCTTGGACAGGTGCGGGCGACCACTTCTGTTTTGGATCCTTGCCCCTCATGGCTAATAAAAGCTAGCAGGAACGAAACAGCCGGATGGGCCAAGGAGGTGATCAATGCCTCTTTACGAGAGGGAGTGGTACCACCCTGCCTGAAACAGGCGGTGGTGAGACCGCTCCTAAAGAAACCCTCCTTGGACCCTGAAAATCTTGACAACTATAGACCGGTAGCAAATGTTCCGTTCCTGGGCAAGGTCTTAGAGCGTGTGGTCGCTCGCCAGCTCCAGGCTCTCTTGGATGAAACTGATTATCTGGATCCATGTCAATCGGGCTTTCGGCCGGGGTTTGGTACAGAAACAGCCTTGGTCGCCCTGTATGATGACCTCTGTCGGGAGAAAGACAGAGGGAGTGTAACTCTGTTAGTTCTCCTTGATCTCTCAGCGGCTTTTGATACCATTGACCATGGTATCCTTCTGGGAGTCTTGCGGACTTAGGAGTTGGAGGCACTGCTTGGCAGTGGCTGTGCTCCTACCTCGAGAATCGTCTCCAGAAGCTGGTGCTTGGGGAGCATTACTCGAGTCCCTGGATACTCCAATATGGGGTCCCACAGGGTTCAGTTCTGTCCCCCATTCTCTTTAATATCTATATGAAGCCGCTGGGTGAGGTCATTAGGGGATTTGGAGTGCATTTCCAGCAATATGCTGATGATACGCAGCTCTACTTCTCCTTTTCATCTTCTTCAGGTGAGGCTGTTGGTGTACTAAACCGCTGCCTGGCCGCGATAATGGACTGGATGAGAGCTAATAAACTGAGACTCAATCCTGATAAGACTGAGATGCTGTTGGTGGGGGGGCTCTCTGCCCAGATGGATGATGTCCGACCTGCCCTAGATGGGGGTACACTCCCCCTAAAGGAGCAAGTCCGTAGTTTGGGGGTCTTATTAGATCCGCTCCTGTCACTGGAGGCTCAAGTAGCCTCGGTGGCACGGAATGCATTCTACCAGCTTCGGCTGGTAGCCCAACTACGACCCTATCTGGATAGGGAGAACCTCGCCACAGTTATCCATGCTTTGGTAACCTCTAGATTGGACTACTGTAATGCACTCTACGTAGGGTTACCTCTGAAGATGGTTCGGAAACTTCTGCTGGTGCAGAATGCTGCGGCCAGAGTTCTTACTGGGACTAAAAAATCTGATCATTTAACACCTGTCCTGGCCCAGCTGCACTGGCTACCAATATGTTTCCGGGCCAGATTCAAAGTGTTGGTTCTTACCTATAAAGCCCTTAATGGCATCGGACGGCAATACCTGGCGGAACGCCTCTCCCGCTATGTACCTACCCGGTCGCTGCGCTCGACGTTGAAGGCCCTTCTCCGTGTCCCAATGCATAAGGAGGCACGGAGAACGATAACTAGAGCTAGGGCCTTCTCAGTGGTGGCCCCCGAACTATGGAACGCCCTTCCTGACGAGATACGCCTGGCGCCTTCTTTGTTATCCTTTCGGCGCCAGGTAAAGACCTACCTCTTTGCCCAGGCATTTTAAAAAATTTTAAAATCTGACTTTAAATTTGAAAATTTTTAATTATGTTTTACTGTGTATTGTATTCACATCCACTTGTATTTTAACTTGTTTTACTATGCTGTACACCGCCCTGGGAGCTTATTGCTATAGGGCGGTCTAAAAATGTAATAATAAATAAATAAATAAATAAATAAACCGTCGTAAAAGCAGAACAAGCGCCATATGAGTGGGGCTTTAGTCTAATTGCGTCTAATTGAGACCGCTGCATTAGCGAAGCGCCGTAAAGTGAAGTGCTGTAAAGCGGGGCCCTACTGTATTTGTAAGAATTAAGTTGTGACCATACACACAACTTAATTCCCAACCACCTCTGCATTAGAAGTTTGATTGTTTCAGGGCTAAGAAACAATTTCAATAAATTATTTCCAGCATGCGAATTATCTGCTTTAAAAAGATTACTTGTTTGACTTTCAGCTGAATTACAGCTCTTAAAACAAACCCCCCTGGGGAATCACAGACAGCTGATTTAATTTTTAATCAGCATTTAAAAGCCTTTTTATTCTTGTAAGTTGAGCCCATTTTCATTAATTTGAATAACGAGCACCTCCAAAAAGCAAAAGGTCTTTAAACTTTTGAAAGCACACAGAAGTCCCAGGACTGGAGAGGCACAGAAGTCCTTTTTACTGTTTGCCACGGGATTTATTAAACATAACATGATGTGCTCACGTCTGTGGCCAACTATGTTTCACAGAAAGATCGGCTGTGCCTGTTTTATCAGTGCACTTCTTAGTAATTTACACACAGAGTTTCAAACAATAGTATTTTAAAAACTTTTTACTGAAAGCTCAATAAAGAATACAAACAAACAAATATAGCACCACCAACATAAATAGATGCAATGACCTGAGGATACCCAGTGCTTTCTGGTAAAAAAAAGAAGAGGTGCTGGTACACATATCTTCATAAAAGTGCCATGGACAAAATGGCTGCTCTGGGCAGCAAAACAAAAATGAGGTGCTGGTACTCCATACTGGTGAGTACTGTCACAAAAAAGGCTTGAGGTTACTGAACATAGAAGAAAGGCAGGCTTATATACAAATAAAATGGTAAGATCTCAAAGTGGAATTTTAACAGAGTCATGCAAATTTCAAGAGCTGAAGGTAACCCAGGGGTGTAGTGGTTCAGGATCTCAGGGGGGGCTTAGACCCCTTACATTTTAGGGAGCAGGATCCCAGCCAGGTATCTATGTCTCCAGCATCCTACGAGCCAATCAGCATGAAAGGGGAAATGTGTTAGTCACTGAGAATTTTCTAATATGCTTCCTTGTCCTTTCCTGCTGATTGGAGCCAATCAGAGTGAAAGGAGGTAAGTCAGCCACTGAGAAGACTCTTCTTAATAGCTAACACACTCCCCTTTCATGCTCCTAGGGACATCTGCTGTTATGGGAAAAGGTGAATGTGGGAAGGACTGAGGAGTGTGGAGATGACAACAAAGAGCAAGTGAGTGAGGGGCGTGGCTATGAGTTGTGGCATCAGGGCCGGCACCAAAGGGCAGCCAGGTCAGGCCCTGGCTGAGGGCCCATGGCCCACAGGGCCCCCTGAAGCACCCCTCGTTAGAGTGGGGGAGTAGCACTCCCCTTCCGTGATCCATGGCAGGCTCCATGCTGCAGATTGGAGGGAGGGAGCTTTCAGGCTGCCCACCCGTTTGCTTGCTCCACCTACCTCTCTCTCCTGTTTTCTGAGGCTGTGTGCGCTGCGCATGCAGGGTTGCCATCAACCAACATGGCAGCAGAGGCTTTTTTTAAGGGGCTGATGCTCCTACTGCCATCTTGGTTGATGTCAGGTATGTGCAGGCACATAGCATACCGCACATGCATGCCATCAACCAAGATGGCGGTGGGGACATCAGCCCCCTAGAGACGCCTCTGCTGCCATCTTGGTTGATGACAGCCTTGTGCGCACAGCGCACGCAACAACAGGAGACAAGAGAGAGGTAGGTGAAACAGGCAGGAGAAGCATGCCTGGGACAAGCTTGGGCCCAAGGGCCTAATCATGCCTGCCGCTGGCCCTGTGTGGCATGACTATAATGAAGGGACCCTGCACTTCTGAATTTGTTACTACACTACTAAAGGTAATAAGATTGTGGACGGTGTCCCCATTCTACAGTGTCTTTAACTATATCAAAGATGGACTGCCTGGGAATAGCGGGTGCCGTAGGCTTAGAGAAAGGCAATGGTAAACCACCTCTGAATACCTCTTACCATGAAAACCTATGAATATATCCAAAAAAGATTCATAGGGTCACCATAAATTGTAATCAACTTGAAGGCATATAACAACAACATGTCATTTTGCAAAGACAAATTCAGGAGCTTCCACACCTTTTAAAAGCTATTTTGGGGTGTTTTTGCAGAAACACCTATGTTCCCCAGATTTCTGCACAATGTCTAGGTTTTAAGTCTTTTAGTATTTTCAGTTGCTGAGCAATCGATTACCTAGCAGCTGTAATCATAAACATGAATAATTCTTTAGATTTTACATCTTTATTTGACCCTTTAAAAATGACTAATAGTAATAATTGTGGTGTCAAGTCAGTATCTTTAATTTTTCAAATTGTTTCTTCCGTGACTATTTTCTAAAACCCAAAGACAACTGGACACTCCCAACAGAAATGCATATGGGACCTTCAATGACAACATGTTCTCAAATGTCCTGGACTTCCTCTGTAATGTGGGGGGTTATGATAAAATGATGAACATGAGGGAATTGCAACCAAATCATCTTGATTCCCAACTAAACTGTACGTACTTGCATTTCAGTAACTGGCTTATTGTTCTGGAAAAAATATCTTAACCCATAAAAACCTTTGGATTCCCAACTTGCAAATTCCTTCGCTAGACTTTTGTTAGAGAAGAATGATATGCAAAGTGAAGGTGAATACAAAGGAGACCATAATCTTTGCCAGCCCTTCCAGACTTAAAGAATACTCAGTGTACAGGGGTTGTATATGGGTGTTAAGACTTCCAGAGTGATTTTGTGGAATGGCATAGCTTTTAGGAATGTATCTTCCATCACATTTAATTCAGCATGAACCATGAACCATGACTTGTTTAAGTTTAGAATCATATAGATTGTCTTCTTTGGAATGCATAATAAAGATTTGGAAGACCTCATCCATTCATTCTGTGTGTGTGTGTGTGTGTGTGTGTCTGTGTGTGCACACGCATCCGCACGTGCATGCATGTGCATGAGAGAGAGAGACAAAGGTTAAGCACTAGTCTGGGATTTATTTTTTGAAAAATGAAATTATTGACATAGTTCTGCCATACTTCAGAATGTTATTGGGAATTGTTAATGGAAGAACCAAAAATAAAAAATTTAGAATCAATCTTATTCTTACTGCTGCCATTTTTCCTAGAATTGATAACTTTTTAGAGGACCAGTAGGATATTCTTGCTTAATTTTTTTCTTTTGGGTGTAGTTAAATTGATATAGTTTATGTTTTTAGAGACTCGTATGGCTAAATATCAGAACAATTTGAGACAAACTGCTATGTGTGAGATGGCATGCACTTTATTTTGCACATCTGGTCCTATATTAATATAACTAGATTCTGATTACTCATTGTTAATGTGGAGACCCGCTACTGCTCCATAATTATCTAATTTTTTAAAGCTCTCAATGAAATCCTACATTATAAGTGTGTTATTGTCCACATATAGTCTTAAAAGGTGGTCTTTCCTCTCCACCAGATAACCCTTGATTTTCAGGTTGTTGCTTAGCACCATTGGTAAGGGCTGTAGTGAGGGGGCAAAGAGTAACAGGGAAAGAGGACAACTCTGGTTTGTCCCATGATATCAAGTCCAAGGAACTTGTTTGGACCATTGAAATCTGCTATAGGTAAGATATTGCCCTAGGCAACCTATTTCCCATTTGACATTTGCCCAATACTTTATGCAAGAATTACCACTCCAAACAATCATATGCTTTAGATGCATCTAATGTGATCAGTGTCAGACTTTGTTCATTTTTTTTCTACTACAGTAAATAACAAGAATTCTTTGAAAGGGGTCCAAAATCTGGCACTCTGGGATGAAACCTACCTGGTCTGTGTCTACAAAGGATGGGGCAATCTGATTTAGCCTAATAGTGTCATTGACTAAGAAGAACTGAAGAAGAGCCTGCTGGATCAGGCCAATGGCCCATCTAGTCCAGCATCTTGTTCTCTCAGTGGCCAACCAGATGCCTATGGGACGCCCACAAGTAGGACCTGAGTGCAAGAGCACTCTCCCCTCCTGTGGTTTCCAGCAATGGGTATTCAGAACCATACTGCCTCTAACGGTGGAGGGAAAGTATTGTTATCCTTATTGATAGCCTTATCCTCCATGAATTTGTCTAACTGGGTGATATGATCCCAGTTCCTCTGGCTCCCAACCAGGCTTCAGAGGGTTATATCTAACTCATACTGAGAACAGACCCATTGAAATAAATGGTTTCAAGTCATGATTAACTTAAGTATTTTGATTTCAGTGAATCTACTCTGAATATGACTTGATTGGCTACAACCCAGAAGTACTGTGATGTGAAACTAGAGCTGCATTTCAAGGATTTTCCCAACTTCCCAGTAAATAACAATTCTTTAAACTGTTTATAAAAATCACTGGAGAAGCTGTCTGGGCCTGGTGTTTTACTGCCATTCAGTTTAGTGATTGCCTGTTTGATTTCATTTCCAGTGATTCATGATTAAGAAACTCTTTGTTCATAAGTTGTTATAGAAAATGGCAAGGTACTGAGATATTTCTGTATTTATTTTATTTTATTTATTAAATTTATATACCACCCTTCATCACGAGACCCCAGGGTGGTTTACAGCATAGAAAATAACAAAAAATGCCAATAATTAATATATCTGTACCATACAGAAATTAAAGCAATATAATAAGAAGAAATATATAATAAAATACAAAATCTTAGATTCAACTGTAAAACATAGTACAAATATAACAGCAACAACCTAAGAAATAAGGGAGGGGGAAATCAGGAGAAGGGTACATAAAATACTAAACCAGTGTAATCATCTGTTGTCTATACAATATTGTCTATTGTCCATTTCTCCCTCTGTTGGATGTTTAGCTTGATAGAGCTTGAAATAATCAACATGCATTTTATTAATTATTTTCAAGTTGTTTGTTATAGAACCATTCATCCTATGCATCCTTTGTAGATTTTGTTTGTATAATTTAACTTTCAAAGCATTTGCTAGTAATTTGGATTTTTAAATATTGTATAAATAGTACATCTTGAACATATATTAGTTGAGCAGCTTCATTTTTATGTAAAATAAAATCCCACATCTGTATAAATGCTACAAATGCAGTCCATTGGTGATATCCATCATTGTCATACTCAGAGGAGACCCTCTGAAAACAATGGACTTTTCAATGGATCTAGTCTGAGTATGACCACGGCCTCATCTGCACTATACATTTAAAGCAGCATCATACCACTTTAAACAGTAGTGGCTTCTCCTAAAGAATCCTGGGAACTGTAGTTTGTTATGGGTGCCGATTCCCCTCACAGAGCTATAATTCCCAGAGATCCCTGGGAAGAGGGATTGACTGTTAAACCATTTTAGGAATTGTAGCTCTGTGAGAGGACTAGGGGACTCCTAACATCTCTCAGCATCCTTAATAAATTATAGTTCCTACAATTCTTTGGGATAAATCATGACTGTTTAAAGTGGTACGACACTGCTTTAAATAGATAGTGCAGACAGGCCTACATTTTTTTCTAGCTATGTTATAGTGAATGTCCAAAATTTGGCGCATGCTGGTATTCATATGTGAATGCTGACAATCCCAGGGAAATGAAATAGAAAAGCCTATTTCAACAATTCTACCCAGGTATGTACATGAACTCCACCCAATTCAGTGGATGTGTGAGAGGGGAAGGGATTGCAGCCAGTGGCTATGGATCATCCCAGCAACAGTGCATTCAACATTTATGAGAAAGAGGCCTGTGTACATAGAAATAGGAAGCCTGGGAAGCTGCCTTATACTGACTCACTCAGTGCAGCTCAGTTTTGTCTACACCAGAGATTCCCAAACTGTGGTCCACAAGCTTTATTAAGGTGGTCCACGGCATGGCCGCATTAAATATCCATATCGATTTTTCATGCCATTTTTATTGCTTCTTTTATTTCTTATATCGTATTGCATGGCATTACAATTTGAATTCTATAGAATGTAATTTGTAATACATTAAAATACAATACAAGAAAGAAAAGAAGCAATGGAAATAGCATGAAAAATCATACAGTACCTAGCACCGCACATTGCACTTGTTACAACAGGCAGAAAGATCATTCAGTGGTCCACCAAGGCCATCAGCAATTTCCACGTGGTCCGTGGGGGAAAACGTTTGGGAACCACTGGTCTAGTGTGACTGGCAGCAGGTTTTCAGGGTCTCAGACAAGGCTTTCTTCCAGCTCCACTTGGAGATGCTGGGAGTTGAATCTGGGACCTTCTGCATGCAGAGGCCCTTCCCCTACACTACATGCATTTAAGTAAGGCTGGAAACACCTTAGTCGGCAGAACAAAGCGTTTCCATTTGCCACACCTGGAGCGGGAACAGGTTGATCTGCTGATCAGTTGCAAAATCTCTTTGAAGATGAATTGGGGAAAAACTGCGCTCAAGCTGCTCCCATCAGGTTTTATAGTAAAAAGGGGCAGGGTTTGACTAGTGTCATGTGCCCCCCTTTTCAGAAGAGAGTGGTGGAGACGCACTGGAACCGACACAACAGTAAGTGTGTTTCTACCCTAAATCATCTCCATATCATTGGGAACCTTGAGCTGTAAAGCTGTAGGGACCCTCTCTCACTAATGCAGAACGTGCAGCCACCAGGGAGGAATGAACAGGTTTCGTTGCGGGGGAGCAGTCAGCACTTAGACTGTGAGCACCAACCATGAATCACTGCCCCTCACACATCCCTTAAGGGTGGGTGCATGAATGGTAGGTGTCATGGATAAAGGGCTATGGAAGTAGTCTAACTATAATTCTCACCATTCACTGCCATATGTCCCCCATATGGGAACGTTTGTATTTGGGGACATTTATGTACTTCACCAAGGAGTGTCCATATTCACCATATTTTTTATTTTCACTGTAATATATATCAGAATATTATGACACTTCTATGTTAATTCATATATAAGAACTTATGATTAAGGCTAATATTGTTATAATTTTTGTCAGCAACTTCGGTTTAGAATTTGCAAGGCTTTATGCTTTTCAGTCCAGGATATGGACACAGTTGAATCAAAATTACACATTTTAAAATCCTGTTAAAGGCAATGCAAGAGATCTAAGCACAATTCCCTTTGAAATCAAGAAGACTTATAGTGCCATCCTATATCTGTCTACCTGGAATGGAAAGTACCATTCAGCTCACGCTCAGGTAAGTGTGTATCGGACTGTACCCTCAACTGCTTAATTTTGGTAATTCTTCCCTAGCTGTGTTACACAGTAGCATGTTTGAAAGAGTCTTCTGAATTATACACTTATTCAGTAAATTGCAATGAAACTATTAAATACATTATACATATCAATACATATCTTAGATCTTTTCTAAAATATTTGGGAACTGGACTGCTGTTCCATAATGACAATGCACTGTGTGGTGTTTTGAAATGAAGAGTAAATTCTTAAAGAAAAAGAAGAAGTCCCATTTTAAATTAAAACAAGCTTTCCCAGGATATGTGATCTTTAATTTATAAAGGTCCTGACTTTCTTATCAGGTGACATTAATGGAATCACTGACCTGTATCAAAAGAGGTAGGAAAAAATCCCACACATGTTTGTACTTGTTCGAGCCAATGGAATTCTACCATGTCTTACTCCAGAGACGACACTAGCTTGGTTTAGCCTTCTTAATATCTGTAGGCAGCCTGATAAAAGGAAGCGTTTGATGTTGCTCCCAGAATGGAATGATGTTTCAATTACTGTAATAATGGCCTTAAGCAATTGAAGCCAGTTTTGAAGCTTATAATCTTTTTAAAACTCTTCTTATAAGCTCTGGCCAAGAGGCTCTGACCATGCCAAGTGATGAGACTGTTTTCCCAGGCTCTTCAGAAATTGTTCTGATGACTTAGCATTTTCTGGTGTATCTATAGCTGTATTTCTGTTTACATGATAATTGTTTTATTCTTTTTGTAGACCATCTTGGGAACATGACTGCAGCTCAGTATAAAAATACAGGGCTTTTCGTGTGGGGTGGAACTAGGTGGAATTGAGTTCTGGCACCACTTTTTTTGCTGGTGCGCTGCCAATTATTCAGGGGAGTGGAAGAAACAGTATGGACACAAATTATATAAGGGTAGAATTGTTATGAAGCTACAAAGATGAACTTGAACTCTTAATAGAGGAAGGTAAATACAACTTGATAGGTATAACTGAAACTTGGTGGGATGACTCCTATGACTGGAATACAGCAATTGAAGAATATAAATTGTTTGAAAAGAACAAGGGAGAACAAGGGAAGCAGAGTCACACTATATGTTAAAAATATATATCACTATATAGAAATATGGCTAAATGATAACAAAGAAAAGGCAAAAGTGCTCAATTCCTATTTTGGCTTAGTCTTCTCCCAAAAGAGAGTCTATGACCCTCCTGGCAAATGTGAAGTACAAGTTGAAGGGGCAGGATTACAGTTTAAGATTGATAGACAAATGATCAAGGTATACCTAATTGCTTTGAACAAGTTCAAATCTCTAGGGCCCAAAGAACTGCATCCTAGAGTAATGAAGATTATAAAGTGGTCAGTCTGTAAAGCACCTTGAAAACAATGCAGTGGTTACTAGAAGCCAACATGGATTTGTCAAGAGCAAATCCTACCAGACTAATTTTAACCCATTTTTTGATTGGGTAACCTTCCTTGTAGACCGTGGGAATCCTGTGGACATTAAATATCTTGACTTCTTGAGACAGCTGAAGTCCCTGGTAAGTGCTGCAATGACTGGGACCCCCTGCCTGAACCTGACTCCAGAGAGAGGATGCAGTCAATCTGGCAGCCTCTTGCATCACCTGCTGGCTGGGTCATGGGGCATAAAAGCCCACCTGCCCTTGGGTGGCAGGTGTGCTGCTGGTGGGGTCACCACCAAAGGGGTTTCCCCTTGGGGACTCCCAAGGGTGCTACCCCTTCTATTTTTTTAACCAATCTAGAGGAGATTGGTAGTAGGGAAGGTGTATGGCACATGTGTAGTTCCTGCACAGGGTGAGAGCCTGTGCAGTGAACTGAATGAGAGGAGAAAGTCGCCAGATGCCTTCAGAGTGGTAGTCTGTAACTGGCAGAAGGCTGGCCCTCCCTGAGTGTGAGGGGACTAGATGTGCCTTGTGTGAAAGATATTGAGTGGGTCTGACTGTTCCCAATTATCTCAGAGGCCTACTGGGATAACTGGCTCAGGTAGGTTTTGTTGGTGGGCTCTTGTTGGGTCCATATCAGGTGTTTAGGAGGAGTCTTAGCACGGAGGGATTTGGGCAATGCCACCCCAATTTCAGCGATCATGGGTAGATGGGGAGGTGGTTAATTACCATAGAAGATGAGGGCAAGGCTATCCACGCCTTGTTTCTCACACCCACTCCTCACACGGATGGGTTCTTTGTTGCTCATCTGCTGTGCCCACTGGCCTGTGTGTGTTGTTGTTTAATGCCAGATTGGTACACAATAAGACCACACTCATCCATGATTTGATTGTGAAGGTGCCGGTTTGGTGTGCATTACTGAGATCTGGATGGGTGAACTCGGAGGAGTTGATCTAACCCAGCTTTGCCCACGTGGATACTGCAGGGATGGGGTGGGTGGGAGGAGTTGCTGTGGTTTACAGAACTTCCATCTCTGTCACCAGGAAACCACTCTGTCTTGGAGCTGGCTGTGAGGGCCTGTACCTGGTGTCCGGCCAAAGAGACAGTAAGCTACGGTTGCTGCTAGTGTACCATCCACCCTGCTGCCCAGCAGCTTCTCTGATCTCTGTTGGAGGAGCCCAGAATGATAGACCTGGATGATTTCAATGTCTATACTAAGGCTGCGTCTAGTGTTCTGGCTCAGGATTTTATGGCCTCCATGATGACCATGGGACTGTCTCAAGTTGTCACCAGCCCGATGCATAGGGCAGGGCACACCCTCGACTTGTTTTTTGCTCCAGATGGAGGAAGGGGTGGTCTGGAGATGGGGGGGTGGATGTCACCCCATTGTCATGGTCAGACCACTTCGTGGTGAAGTTTAGATTTATGACTCTGATCCTCCCCTGCAGGGGTGATGGACAGATTAAGATGGTCCACCCCCAGAGACTAATGGAATCCACTGGATTCCTGAATGCCCTGGGGAAGTTCCCAGTAGATAAGCAGGTGACCCTGTTGAAGCCTTTGTCATGCTGTGGAACAGTGAGGTGCATCACACTCTTGACATGGTTGCCCCCAAGTGCCCTCTCTGGCATTGTGGAGCTTGGTTTGCACCTTGGTACACCAATGAGCTAAGGGCAACGAAACAGGCTGGATGATGGCTAGAGCGCATGTGGCAAAAGATGTGCTGTGAGGCTGATTTGGCATCATAACCATGCCTACTGTGCTGCGCTGAGGGTGGCAGCCTACTTCTCTGCCACCATTGCATCCTCATGTAGCTGTCCAGTGAAGCTTTTCCATATTGTTAGGGATCTGTTGATATCAACTGCAGGAAATTGAGTTTTAGACCCTTAGGAGGCCCACTGTGAATTGTCTGCAAGGGAATTTGAGGGTAAAGTTGCTCTCCTCTATAGCAATCTTGATGCCCCATCCACATCTACCTCCCCACTGAGGTGTCCAGTGCAACATCTGCTGCAACATCTTGGGAATGGCTTCAGTTGATGCGGCCCGATGACGTGGACAAGGTGCTTGTGATGATGTGGCAGCAACATGTCCTCTCGACCCTTGCCCTTCTTGGCTTATTAAAGCTTGCCGAGGGGGGTTGACTGAGTGGATCCAGGGTGTGGTTGATGCATCATTGTAGGAGGGAGTGGTTCCAGCCACCCTGAAAGAGGCAGTGATCCAACTGCTCCTGAAAAAGCCCACCCTGGACCCATTAATTTGTGACACCTACCTCCCAGTCACAAATACCTTCTTTTAAGGGAAAGTGATTGAGAGGGTTGTGGCACAGCAATTGCAAATACTCTTGGATGAAACAGATTATCTTGACCCATTCCAGTCTGGGTTCAGGCCTGGTTATGTGACTGAATCAGCTTTGGTCATCCTGATGGGCAGGGGGAATACAACCCTGCTATTCTTACTTGATCTCTCAGCGGCTTTTGATACCATTGACCATGTATCCTTCTGGGCCAAATTGGTAAGATGGGTATTCGAGGCACTGTTGTACAGTGGTTCCGATCCTATTTCCAGGGTCGTTTTCAGAGAATAGCATTGGGTGATTGTCTTTTGGCCCCCTGGCAGTTGTGCTGTCGGTGCTGCAGGGTGCCATCTCATCTTGTCCCTGATGCTGTTCAACATCTATATGAAGCCCTTGGGAGCTGTCATCAGAAGATTTGGGGCAAAGTGTCAGCAGTACCCTGATGATACCCAGCTCTATTTCTCTTTAACATCTGAATCAGGAGAGGCCGTGCAAGCCCTGGACTTCTGCCTGCACTCAGTGGTAGGCTGGATGAGTCTGAATCCTAGCAAGATGGAGATGCTGTGGGTTGCTGGTTCCTGAGTTCTGATAATTGGTCAGTTGCCTGCTTTGGATGGGGTCGTACTCCCTCTGTAAGAGCAGGTTCATAGTCTGGGGGTGCTCCTGGATCCATCTTTGTCACTAGAGGCCCAGGTGACCTCAGTGGCTAGGAGTGCCTTTGAAGCTGGAAGACAGCTGTAGCCATTTTTGGACTGGGATAGCCTGACCACTGTTGTCCACACACTGGTAACCTCCAGGTTGGATTACTGCAATGTGCTGTATGGGGGCTGTATGGGGGCTGCCCTTGAAGTTGGTCCAGAACCTGCAGCTGATGCAAAATGTGGTGGCAAGACTGCTCTCTGGGGCAGGGTATTGCCAACATGTCATCCCGTTGCTGAAAGAATTGCACTGGCTACCTATTAGCTACCTTGTTACGTTCAAGGTTCTAGTTTTGGTGTACAAAGCCCTATACAGCTTGGGACCAGGATTTCTGAAAGACCAACTTACCCTTTATATATCCAGTTGATCACTGCAATGTGCAGGTGAGGGCCTCCTGCAGATACCATCTTATCAGGAGGTTCATTCCGCACAACATAGGAAGCAGACTTTTAGTGTAGTGGCACCTACCCTTTGGAATTCCCTCCCCTTAAATATTAGACAGGCACCATCTCTGCTATCTTTTTGGCACCTATTGAAGACCTTCCTCTTTCAACAAGCCTTTTAAATAGAGACCTTATTCCAGTCTGCATCTGTGTTGGAACTGCTTTTTAATACATTTTTAAACCTTTTTGTAAAGATGTTTTTAAAGCTTTTTGTTTTAATATTTTTAAGGATATTTTGTTTTAATATATTTTAAAGTCTGTTTTTATGATGTTTTAAAGTGTTTTTAGTACTTTTGTTTGCCGCCCTGGGCTCCTATTGGGAGGAAGGGCGAGATATAAATCTAATAAATAAAATAATAAATAAAATAAGGTGGTCTGATGTCCATGAGGTCATTCGAAGAGTCTTTGCCCCTGGCTTTATCCTGCTACCCCAAAGAATCATTAAGTAGGCCAAACTGGATGTGTATCTAATTGCTCCAGGTTTACTGCTGGGACTACATAAGCCCTAAAATATCCTAATGAATTAATAGCTGCTGCCACCTACTGGATTAAAGAGTAGTAGGACTCTTAAGGGGGGGATGAGAGAAAGATCAAACTGGAGTACTGGTTTATAACTTGTAATAGTTTCTAATCTCTGACCACCCCTAGAGAGTTAAGCATACACTTTTGTCATAGTTTGGATTCAAAGGCAAAGACATACATGTGAGGAGATAAACTTAGAATCTAACCAGACTGGAAAAACACCAGCTTAATTAACCAAAAGTTAGGGGGGTTTTCAGCATAGATTCTGTTGGATCACACCAAAGGTCTCTCAGATCCAGCATCCTGTTTTCCATAGTTGTCTATCAGAAGCCTTGAGAAGCCCAGAAATAGGACATGAAGGAAATAGCTTTTTCCTATTGTTGTTCCCCAGCAACTGGCTAGCAGTCAGGGGCATACTCTGAACATGGAGGTAGTGTATACCCATTGTGACTTGTAGCCACTGATAGATTTATCCTCCATGACTGCCTAACCTCCTAATCTACTTTCTCCACACTATGCATAATATTATAAACCTTGATCACGTCCCTCCGTTAACTCACTTTTTTCTTCTAAATTAAAACTCCCCAAATGTTCTGTGCTTCCCTTGTGAGGGAGATGTTATCAAGAAATGGAAACAGGGAAATAAAACAAGGTAAAACTTTGTTTCTGACCTGTAACGCTTGCCCTAGATGAGAGGAAGGCAGGGTATAGTACCAGATTAACTAGGTATGAGTCAGAGCATAAAAGTCCTTCTCGTTGCCCTCTTGGCAGAAAAAGCAAAATGGAATCCCAGAACTGTAGTATTGCCTGCTTTACAATATCAGACTGGAGTAGCAAAACATATTTTTGTCCCTAAGAAGGCAGGCAGGTTGGGGGCTGGGTGAAACAAAGGGTAGCTGCAGACTTAGAAATTATATGCAATTTTTATGTTTCATCTTATTGCATCCCTAATTCTCTATGACAAATGGATGGCAAGGATTTCATAAGGAGCAGGACTCACTGAGAGGCACAGAGGGGGAAATGGGTTCACAATGAGGAATGGAGTGTGTGCCTAGCTTGGTTGTAAACAACAGGAACAAGGAACACATTGAATCTTAACAGGCCACAAGGACAGGCTTGTAGTATGGATTGGCAAGAAGTTAGATTAAGTTTGCATTGCAAGCCAAATCTATCAAATTCTCACTTTCTGAAACAATATGAGAACTGAAACACAACCTTTGAAATTTGCACTTAATCAAACTTGGCAATGCAGTTCGCCAACCAAACAATGTTTACAAAAACGCATGTATTTGGGGAAAGTGTGCACAAAATGAATATATGTGTAAAAATAACATACAAATATGCATTATACGATGAGACATTGCTTGCAAAAATGTGTACATTTAGTAGAAACTGCCTACAAAAATGTGTTTATTAGGAGAAATTCGCACCAAAATGCTGGAGAATTTTCATGAGGGTTTAAAAAAAATCACAAATTGCTGCAGAAATATGGAGAGCTGAATTTAAGATTGGAAAAAATGAGAAGCTGAGAGAACCGAAATTGGTAGATCTTTCCATCCGTAGCTTGTGGGCACAATCAAACTCAGAGCAACAGACAAATAATAGCATCTTGTTTTACCCAGGACAGTAACTGAGCTTAACTCTGCTTAATGGTTGAATATGGTTGAATGTGTATTATGTGTGAATGATTGAGTTGGTGGTGTATGTGAGTTTTTATTTGGAAGTTTTGTAGTTATTTTAATATTGTTTGGTTGTATTATATGTATGTTTATTGTAGTGTGTGATTGATTAAGTGCATGTGTGTGTGTGTGTGAATTTTAGTGTGTATTGGTGTGAATGTGCATTGTGTGGGTGAATGTGACTTGGTGTGTGTGTATATGTGAGTTTTATTTGTTTTAATATGTGCCTGGGAGAGAGTACTATACATCGACCGGGGAGACTTTCAGGGGCTCCAATTAGCGTAGTGACGGGTAATGGGAGGTATGGTGTTGTGAGGAGAACGTGCCAGGTAAGGGGAACTTGTCCCAGACAAGTAGTGTCTGTGACTTGTTCCGGTTCTCCTCACATCCCCAGGACTGCTGGTTGTTCCATCAGTCAGCCTTCGGATCTCCATGCGCTGTTGTTAAACGCCAGGTCGGTTCACCATAAAATCTCCCTTGTTCATGATTTAATTGTGGAGGAGGCTGCCGACCTGGCGTGTATAACTGAGACCTGGGTGGGCGATCAGGGAGGAGTTGCTCTTTCCCAGCTCTGCCCACCTGGGTATACGGTTCAGCATCATGGTAGAACCGAAGGACGGGGAGGTGGGGTTGCTGTGGTCTATAGGATTTCTTTCTCACTCACCAAGCACCCTGTCCAGGTGACGACTGGTTTGGAGTGTCTCCACCTTGTGCTGGACCAGACAGACAGACTGGGAATTTTGTGGGTGTACCGCCCACCCTGCTGCCCAACAAATTCCCTAACTGAGCTGACAGAGGTAGTCTCGGAGGTATTGTTGCCGTCCCCTAGACTATTGGTACTGGGGGACTTCAACGTCCATGCTGAGACTGCTTTATCTGGGGCGGATCAGGACTTCATGGCCTCCATGACAACCATGGGGCTGTCTCAGGTTGTTACTGGCCCAACGCATGTGTCGGGACATACTCTTGATTTGATCTTCGCCACTGGGCATGGAGATGGTGATCTGGTGGTTGGGGTTTTTTCATCTACCCCATTGTCATGGACAGATCACCGCTTGCTGAAGTTTAGGCTCACAGCGACCCTTTCCCTCTGCAAGGGTGGGGGACCTATTAAATTAGTCCGCCCATGGAGACTAATGGATCCTGAGGGTTTCCAAAGGGCTCTGGGGGATTTTCAGACTGAGAAGACTGGCGCTCCTGTCGAAGCCCTGGTTGAATTGTGGAATACGGAGATGACCCGGGCGGTTGACACGATTGCTCCCATGCGTCCCCTCCTATGTAGAGCTCATACAGCTCCATGGTATACCTCGGAGCTGAGAGTGATGAAGCAAGAGAGGAGGAGGCTTGAGTGCAGATGGAGGCGAACTCCCGACGAATGCAATTATGCCTTGGTAAGTGCCTGTTCTAAGCGGTATATAGTAGCGGTGAGGGCAGCAAAAAAGAGATATTTTGCTGCCACAATTAAGGCATCTCTCTCCTGCCCAGCGGAGCTCTTTAAAATTGTACGAGGGCTTTTACATTCTGGCCCTTGGGATATCTGCAGCCCGCTGTGATGAGTTCGCGAGGCACTTCCAGGATAAGATCGCATGCATTCGCCGGGACTTAGACTCCAATATTATGGCAGTGGGATCTAATGAAGCATCCAGAACACAGTCTTGTCCTTATTTATTGGATGAGTTCCAGTCTGTGCAGCTTGAGGATGTTGACAAGATCCTTGGACTGGTGCGGGCGACCACATCTGTGCTGGACCCTTGCCCCTCTTGGCTGGTGAAAGCTGGCAGGACCGGAACCGCCGGCTGGGCCAAGGAGATAATAAATGCCTCTTTGAGAGAGGGAGTGGTCCCTGACTGCCTAAAAGAGGCGGTAGTGAGACCGCTCCTGAAGAAACCCTCTTTGGACCCAGATAACCTGAACAACTATAGACCTGTGGTGAATGTTCCGTTCTTGGGCAAGGTGCTGGAACGGGTGGTTGCCGGCCAGCTCCAGGGGCTCTTGGATGACACTGATTATCTTGATCCATTTCAATCCGGTTTTAGGCCCGGTTTTAGGCCCGGTTTTGGCACTGAAACAGCCTTGGTCGCCCTGTATGATGACCTTCGTCGGGAGAGGGACAGGGGGAGTGTGACTCTGTTGATTCTCCTTGATCTCTCAGCTGCTTTTGATACCATCGACCATGGTATCCTTCTGGGAAGACTCACGGAGTTGGGAGTTGGGGGTACTGCTTGGCAGTGGCTCCACTCCTACTTGGTGGGTCGCCACCAGAAGGTAGTGCTTGGGGAACATTGCTCGATACCCTGGACCCTCCATTGTGGAGTCCCGCAGGGATCGGTACTGTCCCCCATGCTTTTTAACATCTACATGAAGTTGCTGGGTGCGGTCATCAGGAGTTTTGGGGTGCGTTGTCATCAGTACACTGATGACACGCAGCTCTATTTCTCCTTTTCATCTTCTTCAGGTGAGGCTGTTAACGTGCTAAACCATTGCCTGGCCGCGATAATGGACTGGATGGGAGCTAACAGACTGAAGTTCAATCCAGACAAGACTGAGACGCTGTTGGTGAGTGCCTTCTCTGCCCAGATGGTGGATGTTCATCCTGTTCTTGATGGGGTTACACTCCCCTTGAAGGAACAGGTTCGTAGCTTGGGAGTTCTTTTCGATCCTTCCTTGTCTCTTGAGGCCCAGGTGGCCTCGGTGGCACGGAATGCTTTTTACCATCTTCGATTGGTAGCCCAGCTACGTCCCTATCTGGACAGTGACGACCTCGCCTCAGTTGTTCATGCTCTGGTAACTTCTAGATTGGACTACCGCAATGTGCTCTACGTTGGGCTGCCCTTGAAGACTGTTCAGAAACTACAGCTAGTCCAGAATGCAGCGGCCAGATTGCTGACGCGGACCAGAAGGTCCGCTCATATAACATCTGTTCTGGCCTGCCTGCACTGGCTTCCTATTTGTTTCCGGGCTAGATTCAAAGTGCTGGTTTTGACCTATAAAGCCCTACACGGCATGGGACCGCAATACCTGGTGGAACGCCTCTCCCAATATGAACCTACCCGTACACTGCGCTCAACATCTAAGGCCCTCCTCCGAGTGCCATCCCATCGAGAAGCTCGGAGGGTGGTGACTAGAACTAGGGCCTTTTCAGTGGTGGCCCCCGAACTGTGGAACAGTCTCCTTGATGAGGTGCACCTGGCGCTGACGCTACTATCTTTTCGGCGCCAGGTGAAAACCTTTTTATACTCCCAGGCATTTTAAAGTGTATTTTAACAGTATTTCACTATTATCTTGTATTTTGGACATTGTTTGGTTCTTTTATTGTTTGTTTGTTTTTGGTTCTTGATTTATTGTATTTATTGTACTTATACACTGTGCTTGTTTTATCTTTTATGTACACCGCCCAGAGAGCCTTCGGGCTTAGGGCGGTATATAAATAAAATAAAATAAAATAAAATAAATAAATAAATAAATAAATAATGCAGCTTTGCAGTCTCTATAAACAGAACTGAAAATACATTGTAATACAGACAGGAAAGGCCGGTTGCTGAGTTACTGTTATATACGATTTAGAAGGTGGGTGTGACCCTACTTCTTCCATGAAGGGAGTAGCTTATGAGAGGGGCCTCTGCCTTGTTAAAGGGATTAGTCCTACAGAAGGAAGCGAGATGAAGACAAATTGGGGGTGAACAGACCTGGTTGGGGAGGACACTGGTGGATTATTGCAATGTCTTAGGCTGCCTTTGACAATGGTTTGATGCTTCAGTTAGTGCAGAATGTAGCTGCCAGAATACTGTAGTACATTTGGATCACTGTTTGCCAGTTTTAAAAGAACTGTACTGGCTGCCTGTTTATTTCTGAGCCCAGTTTAAAGGGGCCTTTTTCTTCAAATCCTTAAATGGCTTGGGATCCAGGTACCTGGCACAGTGCTCTCTCCCATATTTCCCAAGCCTACCTATGCTTTAAGATTGTCTGCTGATATCCCCAAGGCTGGCTGGCTCCAGGTTTGAGGGGGTTGTGGACAAAATGCTTTTCTTGTGAGCTCCTCTCTCATATTGATGGACCCCCTCAAGGTTATCTGGTGGCTACAGTTGCACTCTAAGGGTGGCTGGAAGCTGCTATTTGAATTTCCTTCAGCACCCTTCATCACCTGATGTAGTGTCACTCCGGCACACTGTAGGAAACTAAAATGAAGACTCTGGACCCAACTGTCCAATGTGGAGGGTCTAGGGCTGGTGTGGGTGTTGTTATGACTTTATTTGAATTACATTTTTTTTAAAAAAAAAGCTTTATTATGGAGTACCCTGGAATCCATTTCTGATGAAGAGCAGTATACAAATGTTGTAAATAAACATATAAGAAGGATTTTAAACTCACCATGATTTTAGACTATTCCCCCCGAGTATCCAGCTTCAGGTGGGTTCTTTATAAGTTAAAAAACTTACCATATGCTTTTTAACATAACACTGGATCTTATTTTCCCGGTACATGTTACTCAATGTTTTGAACTCATCACATCATCTAAGAACATATGATATCATAAAACACAGAAAAGGCACATGTCCACAGTGATAGGATTTGGGTGGGGCTGTGGGTCACCATACCTGAATATAGGCCTACAGCAACCTAATGTCCTCTAGATGTTGTTGGATTACAATCCCCATCAGCTGCAGCCAATGTAGCCAATGGTCAGGGATGATGGGAGCTGTAGTCCAGTAACATCTGGAGGGCCCCAGGTGGCAGAAGGCTGGCTTAGAAGATGTGGAGAAGCTGCATGATGGGGGAAATTAGGGATGGCTCCAGTGGATGGCAAGGTTGGGCATTTGCCAGGTCTTCAAAATCAAGAAAGGGTCCACTGGTCTAACACAGCTACCATTTCCACTTTGTGCAGTCTCCAGGGAGGGCAGATGCAGGTCTACAAGTATTGTATGCCCTTCCTCTTCCAGGTTATGGTGCCCTATTGATCTTGGAACCAGAACTGTTGGAAACTGTTGTAAAGAGCTGAGAAATGGAGCCTGAAGTACAGAAGATAAATGCTCTGTTGACCAGGGAAAGAGAGAAGGTCAGAACTTATTCCAGGCCCGTCCAGTCCAGAAGCCTTGTCCTGCTGCACTTGTAGGAGCTGATGTTGCACATGTCAGTTCTCTGCTGTGCCTGTGGAGGGTTCTGATACTTGAGCACCCTGCCTCCCATGCCAGCCATAATGGCCTTTGATCATAATGTTTCAGTTTTAAGTTGCTGCATCCTCCACACTGGGCTGATCCATACTGCTGTTTAATATGAATAGCAAGCTTCCTGTACGCCCATTAATTCTCCATTATCCATATGACATTCTCCAATCACTGCCTCCTCACACTTTCCCTTCCCTTAATCTGGATTTACTCATACCAGGGATGCTCAAAAAAGGCAAGGGCCTCTGTGGCTGAGAGGGGCCCCTGCAGCTGGGTCTGGGAGGGTGGAGTTCCCACTCCATGATCTGCCTCAGCATTGAGTCACAGCCCCATGACTTGACGTTGGCCCAGATCATGACACGGGATCTCTGCCTCTCAGGCTACCTCTCCCCTAGGCAGCTGGTGCCGGCTTAAATAGACCTGGCTGCACGACCTCCCACATAATCATGCCCACCATCAGCCAAGATTGCAGCGGGAACATTAAAATGCCCCCCACAGTCATCAAGGCTGATGGCAGGCATGTGCACACACTCAGCGCTGACTCAGCAAGCTGGGAGGAGATGCAGGCTTAAATAGGCCTGGCTGCGCAAGCACCCATGTTGCTGTGTCAGCACACTAGTACGCTGAGTGTATGTGCATGCCTGCCATCACCAAGAGCCCGCTGCAGGCTAATGCCGACTTTGGTTGCTAAGGAGATATTCCTGGTTGCTTTGGCCTGCTTTTCCAATGTGAGTGGTTCTAACTCCACCTCCTTCCACACCAGAGCTTGGAAAAGTTACTTTTTTGAACTACAACTCCCATCAGCCCCAGCCAGCATGGCCACTGGCTTGGGCTGATGGGAGTTGGAGTTTAAAACAGTAACTATTCCAAGCTCTGTTCCACACCTTCTGCTTCTGTTGGGTTCCCATTGGCTCAGCTTAGCTCGGCTCGCCCCACCCCACCCCTTTCTCCATCTGTTAACTGTACTAAGCCAAAACACAATGAGATGAGAAGAAAGCAGTTTCTCAGAGGCTGAAAAATAATAAAAAGGATATGGGGGGGGCAACATCAGATGAGGCACATTCTCAGAAAGTGAATGGCATCAACCAAACTAAAAGTGAAAGGTTTCCAGAAGCTTTAAATGCATGCTTTGGACCTGTCATTGTGGAGCTCTCACAGGCTAAAAGGGGAGGGGAATGGGACACTTTTCCTCTTGACTTCTCTCATCCCCACCCTCTCCCACTTTTGCCAATGTGTGTGATGGTCAGCTGTCTGCTGGGAGGGGAGGAGGGAGGGGCAGTTTGTAAACAAACCAAACACATTTGTGGACTGTATGGCTCACTTGATTATGGAAGGAGGGGTGGTGGGTGCTGCAGAGGCGGGCAAACAGCAAAAGAGCAAAGTCAACAAAAAAGGACATACCTACAAGTATGGATGTGGGGAAAGTTTAATCCAGGTATGAAGGAAATGCAAAGTGATCAGGCTTGGACTACAGTAGGGCCCCGCTTACCAGCGTTCTGTTTTGCAGCGTTCCGCTGATGCGGCGGCTTTCAATTCGGGGAAATTCCCCATTTTAAAGCCAATTTTGCGATTTTATGGCATTTTGCGACATTTTCGCGTCATTTTCGTGCGATGCGGCCCATTATAGTCAATGGGTTCTGCTTTACGGCGATTTCCGCTTTACAGTGGGGGCCTGGTCCCTAACCCGCCATATAAGTGGGGCCCTACTGTACTTGGGGGCAATTCAAGTAAGGAAAATATGGATTTTAAACAATTTCACGCAACAATATGGATGAGTCCACTTTCACATAGCACCAGAAAAGGAGCAAATGTGTGTATTATGCTGAAACATGCTCTCACACTTGAAATGACAGCCTCTGCATGATGCACGGGTGGCTGGCTGCACACCTGGAAAATCTCCCCCATAAAGAAATATTCAGACTATCAGAGCTCATCAAAATTATGTTGACTGAGTCTGTGGTTTCCTCCTACATATTTCCCGTCCTTCGCTGAAAGTTCTTCAAATAACAAATTATGCATAGGCATTGTGCTCTTCAAAATGTTTTAAAGTAAAACACAAAGAAGTGTACAATTTATAATTTGCAGTGCATTAGTTTACTTCTGTAGTGAAATCTAAAACTCCCAAGAGCGTTTTGTTGTTGAGAAAAACAAATGTGTTGTTTCATAATTCAAACGGGGGTTGGTTGAGAGACATCATATTCCTCCCACCCACCCAAGCAAAGTACAGATGGCCCCTGTTCTGTTATCTTTGTCACAGCAGGAAGGCCTTGGTGTTCTTAGAGTGTATGCAGTTATTTTTGGCGCCGTGGTGTTGTGAAAATGAGTGAATGACATCATTTTTTCACCTGAATTCTGTAGCCAGTTTCATCTGTCACTACAAATATAGACAACTGGCAAAAATAACCTAATTTCCAATAAACTTCTTTTGCCTTTGTATGTTTTTTGGACTAAGAGACTCTGGATTTTTGGGGTCCTCTCCAGGTCTCCTGGTGAGTCACCTTAATCGCCAGACTCTGAGCTTTCATTTTAAAAAAGTAAGTTTCTAGGTGGTCTGGTTCATGAGATATACACCAAAATGTCAGCTGCCTCCCTGCAACTTCTGTGAAATGATTTCTTAGCTGGCTGCTCTAACCCCGCCCTTTCAGGTTTATAGCCAATAAGTGAAGTCAAGGTTGTGATTGACAAGGGATTTCTGGGCCTCCAGGCAGTACCTAGACCCCATTGCAAAGGAAGAAACTGTTTCCCCCCGTTTATCTGAAAATCTCATAAATTGTGAAAGAATATAGCTTTCAGCAGTACCAAAAGTCATTTTTCCTCTTGTGTTCAGGAGTCAAACAAGTTTAAATTTTGAAGAGGGCAGTGTTTTGAAAACCTTCCCAATGTGAAGCTTTAATCCATTCCTTGCTTTTCTGAGAGTAAAGCTGCAATGCTAATCCCACATACCCGGAGTAAACCCCTTGAATTCAACAGGACTTATTTTTTAGTAGACATGGTTAAATTGTGCTGTAAATTAATGGGACTTTTGAATGAACATAGCAAAGAATTGTGTTTGTGCTATAAATCTTTCTCTCCTTCTCCAATCATATTTTTAAAGCAATTAGGTGGGGCTTACATAGGTATCACTGCTTTTATTATATAGGAAATTAATACTGATTTTTTTTAAATGACCAACTGGTTTTGACAATACACCATTATATGGGTATATATTTTACATCTCCAGTGTGTGTGTATGGAGTCTTCCCAATAGCCCTGTGAGGTAGGATTGCTGATTGGAAACCAAGGCAGCTCACAACAAGCAATAAATCCCTTTAAATACTTGTCTGGATTACAGATGAAGATCAGGTGATGCTTGTGACATTCCCTTGTCTCAGAAGACCCACCAAGTGCCAACTACTTGCCTCCAGTATGGGATTAACAAGGTCTGGTTGCCCAGCTCCACTCCTTCAGAGGTTATCAGAGGGCTCTACTGCCTAATAGCTGGGGGCCAAAAGGCAACAGCAAGGAAGGCCAAGGATGAGCACAGGAAGTGCCACCCCAATAATCCTAGGGATGCGCTGTAATTTCTATTCCTGATAGCAACCATGAATGTGATCTTCATTGTGAGAATCTCCTGTAAACTGCCGAGAGCCTCTCATCTGTTGAAAGGGGAGGGAGCAATAATTCCCTCTTCAGCTGAACCTGGCAACCCTAATTTGATACCATCTAGCTCAATACTGCTGACATGGGCTAGCATTGGCTCTCCAGGATTCCAGGCAATAGTCTCTTCCAGAGATTGAATTTTGGACCTTTACATGCAAAGCATGTGCCTTACCACTGAGGTACAGCTCTGTTAAAAAGAGTACCTTTTAAAATTTTCAGTTCACTAATGAATGCACAGCATACTAGGGCAGATCCACATCATAAATTTAAAGCACATTCAACATACATTTGAAGCACATGAATCCCACCACAGAATCCAGGGAACTGGTTTGTTAAGGGTTGTAGGAACTATACTGTGAGGGGGAAACTACACTTCCCAGGATTCTTTGGGGGCACTTTAAATGCAAGTTGGATGTGCTTTAAATGTATTATGTGGTTCTGCATTACTTCATAAGCATTGCCTACATATAAATCATTATAATTAAATTTTAAAATAGAAATAAGCTATAAAGTGTACTGGGTGACCATGGCTATACACCATCTGTCAGCCTCATCTGCCCCTCAGGATAAAAGCAACAGAGGGGGACCATGACCATCCCAAGGAAGAAAGGCACACTTAAAATGTAGAGGAAATAGTAATTTGTACATAATAATTTACAACCATAGTGTGAAATCAGATACATATCATGAGATAGTATGAAGAAATATTTATATAACCATGAATGTCAAAGATGTTTATTATTTACACAACCTGTAATGATATTTATAGTGCAATCCTATGCATTTTTCCTCAGAATCAAGTCCCAATGTATTCAGTGGGACTTACTCAGACAGGGAAGCATGCACAGGACTGCAATTCAGCGATAAGGAACTTCACTCACCCAATCCAAAATTCATAATCATGTCACTTTAAGCTGTTTTGCAACTGTTTTATAGATGTTTTATGGTTACTGAATACTAAATGGCTTTATTTCTTGTTGTGAGCTGCCTAGGTTTCCAACCTTATCTCACAAGGTTGTTGGAACTATTCCATACACACACACACTGGAGATGTAAAAATACATACACCCCATATTGTCAAACCAGTTGGCCATTGCAGAACATTTTCTTTAAAGTATTAGTTTCCTGTCAAATAAAAGCAGTGACACCCAAGTAAGTCCTGCCTAACTGCTTTGGAGGAAAAAAAAGGATCAGAGAGGGAGAGAAAAATTTACAACACAATCCTTTTCTATGTTCACTCAAAAGTCTCATTGATTTACAGCACAATCCTAACCAGTTCAGTAAAATTTAAACTTGCTTGATTCCTTAATTAGAAAAGTATAAAACTGCAGCATATGCTCTTTTAAAAACTTCTGTTCAAAAATTATTTGAAAGATAAAATGTATAATATGACATTTTTATAGTAATTGAAAAACTGTATGTATACTTTTTATTATAATTATAACTAAAATTGTTTACTGTGTATGCCCACAAAGATCATGCTGTGATCTTCTGTTGTAGTGCAATCCTATGCATATTTATATATCATATAAAGTCCCTTTTGGTGAGTTATAAACTCTACAGATCTCTGGATCTTTCGACATTACCTCCAGAATACTTAGTGCTGAAAAGAAGCTATAAAAACCTGATAGCAGAAAAAAAGGAAAGGGCACAAAGCGAGGCCTGGCAAAATCTAATTAAAGCCTCCAGGCTGAAGGACTCGGCCATGCTTTGGAGACTGGTAGCCAAGGGTTGGCAACCCAAACTAAGGGCTATGAACTCCCACATCCCGGTCAATGTCTGGGAAACTTACTTCTGTGGCATATATGCCAAGACACACTCCAACGTGGAAATGAGAGGGGAGGAACGGTACTCCTTATCTGACTGGCCTCCAGTTACCATTTCTGAGACCCACTCCCTTATTCAATCTCTCAGAACAGGCAAAGCCCAGGGAGCGATAATATTATGTCAGAAGTACTGAAGGAAAATATGGATTGGTGGGTGCCAGTTTTGGCAACCCTATTTACTGCAATTGACCAGTCCGTACAAATTCCGGTTCACTAGAAATTAGCAATTGTTATACCAATCTTTAAAAAAGGAAATAGAGGGGATCCAGCCAGCTATAGGCCCATTAGCCTACTCAGTGTCATCAGCAAGTTATATGCTAAGCATTTACTTGAAAAATTAATTTCCTGGCTGGAAGAGGAGAAAATCATAGCTGATGAACAAGCGGGGTTTAGGACGGGAAGATCGACTGTGGACCAAGGTCTTGTCCTCCAACACCTTGTTGAAAAATATTCTGCAATACCAAATGGGACTCTATTTGCTGCTTTCATAGATTTTAAACCGGCATTTGATTCGATCTCCAGGGACAGACTCTGGTATAAACTGGAGAGCCTAAATATTGATAAAAGGCTGCTTCTTCTAATTCGCAGTCTACACGAGAACACTAGCTCAAGGGTTAGAGTTGATCGAGCAGGGCATTTGTCAGCACACATTCCCAACTTGAATGGAGTCAAACAGGGCTGCATTCTTGCCCCTACTCTTTTCAATCTGTACATAAACTCAATAGCTAGTTACCTAAGGTCAGTAAATTCTCATCCCCCTAAATTGGGGAATAGGCCTCTGTCCATATTATTATATGCGGACGATGCGGTCCTCTTAGCTCAAACAAGTGTTGGCCTTTGGCGCCTCTTGAGGGCGCTCGCAGCCTACTGTAATGAGATGCTTAAAATAAACTATGATAAAACCAAGGTGTTGATCTTCACCAAGAAAAAGATCAAGCACAAATGGCAAATAAATGACCATCCGATTCAGCAGGTCACAATCTATAGGTATCTGGGCATTATTTTCCATTCCTCTGGCTCCTGGAAACCACAAGTTTTTCGCCTGAGGCTCTCATAGAGCTCGGGTTCGCTAGGGCCAAAACAGCCATCCAGCAACGGATCAAGGATATAGAATTACAGAATAATTTAAGTTTGGCTGCGGCATATTCTAATCTGAGTCTAAATCAAAGAGTATTTTCTTCTATGTCTTATTTGACAAACCTAACTGTGGCCAAATATAGAAAAGCTTTTACTCTGGCCAGATTCAATGCTTTGCCATCTGCCCTGCTCGATGGTAGGTATAATAGAGTGCCCTATCAAGATCGAGTTTGTCCATGCGAAGCACGGGAGGTGGAGACTATTGGACATGTTCTTTTGAACTGTCCTTTTTACCGAGACCTCCGGCACGTTCTTATTACTCCTATCTTACACGAGCTTTCTGTAAAGTCTGAAGCTGACTACCTCCATCTTTTGTTAGCGGACACTAGCCCAATGGTGACACTCAGGGTAGCTAAATTTTGTGCGACGGCCATCACCTGCAGACAGAAGATTTTAGATATGAATCAGTTATTTTAATTATTGGTTCCTTTTATATATTTTAGTATTGCTAATTTTATACATTTTATGCCTTCTAATGGTTTTATTGTAAGATGTAAATCGTATATAGTGTAATTTGTGTATTGTGTTCATACTATGTTGGCTGGTCCATGACCGAAATAAATAAATCAATTTATTTATTTTATATATCATATGCATATTTGCTGCCTTGGGCTCCTGCTGGGAGGAAGGGTGGGATATAAATCAAATAATAAATAAATAAATAAAAATAATTACTCAGAAGCAAGTCCCAATCTTGTACAGAGAAAGTACTCTTTATGCTGCTGAAAGCTATGTATTTACTGGATTGCCTGGAAGGCGCAGCCCCTTGCTGAGATTAAAAGCAGCCAAAAGCTTAAACAGCCCCGCCCCTCGCTCAGGAAGGAAGCCTGAGAGAATACTAAAGAGTTAAGCCCCAGCTGATAGCCATCAGCCTCAAGTAACACATCATTGGCTGGCAGCAGTAGCTGGGAGGAACCAGCCACACATATAAAGTCAGAGCACCCTAGCGAGGGAGCCTGCTCCACGAGCTAGAGGGAGCCCCAGCTGACGAAGCATCAAGGCGAGTTAAGCAGCAGAGCGAAAAGAGGGTAAGTAGCTCTCATTTATTCCATTATTTAAATTGAAGTAAAACAGCTCAGAGAAATAACTAATAAGGGCAGCCCAAGGTCACCCTGAGCTAGGAGCCAAAATCCTGAAAGAACCTATATCTTAGGAGACAGATCCTAGGAGAAGGAAGCGTATAGAAAGCTAGTTTTCAACACCACCCTAGCAGGAAAGCTTCAGGGGACACTGTAAACAAGGCTAAATTCCAGTCGGAGAGAAGGGGGAAAAGGAAACTCCACCGATACATACAGGGAGAGAGTCAGCTCAGTCCTTACTAAAAAGGGCAGCTTCAGCCTTCCTGAAACACAACCACAAGCTCTGTTTCCCTAGGTTAAAGAAAGGTCAGGCTGTTCTAGGTGGGAAAACAACAAACACAAAAGACTTGCCTGGAAGGCGCAGCCCCTTGCTGAGATTAAAAGCAGCCAAAAACTTAAACAGCCCCGCCCCTCGCTCAGGAAGGAAGCCTGAGAGAATACTAAAGAGTTAAGCCCCAGCTGATAGCCATCAGCCTCAAGTAACACATCACTGGCTGGCAGCAGTAGCTGGGAGGAACCAGCCACACATATAAAGTCAGAGCACCCTAGCGAGGGAGCCTGCTCCACGAGCTAGAGGGAGCCCCAGCTGACAAAGCGTCAAGGTGAGTTAAGCAGCAGAGCGAGTTCAGCAGCAGGGCGAGGAGGCCAGGGCCCCCCACTCTGCCCGTCTGTTCCCTGACCTCAACTAAACCGCAGTCTCCAACCTATTGACGTAATAAACCTTAAACAAAACTATGCAGGTAAGAAGCCAGCAGGGGTGTGGGGGCTTTCCAGTGTTTTGCACCGCCTGCAGCATGTACGACTATCTGCCTGTTGGACAGAAGTCGTGGGTATGCTCTCGGTGCAATGAGCTCCTGGCTCTCCAGGAACGACTTCATTTCCTTGAGGCCAAGGTGGCGGACCTGGAAAAGCTGAGAGAGGCAGAGAGGTGTGTGGAGGAGGCCTTCAGGGACGTTATAGCTGTGTCCCACTCCAACGATGATAGCTCTCCTGCTATCATGGAGAACGATGGTCTTGGGGAAGGAGAGCATCCAGCTGAGGAAGAGGGAAACGATCCCTTAGAAGGGACGCATTCCTTGGGGGATGAGCAGCTATCCTCTCGTGCTGAGGATATATCTCCAGGGGCTGGAGGGATCCTTGTAGTGGGTGATTCAATCATTAGGAACATAGACAGTGGGGTGTGTGATGGGCGTGTAGACCGCAAGGTGTTTTGCCTGCCTGGTGCGAAGGTTGCGGATATCGCCCATCGTTTAGATAGTTTGGTAGACAGTGCTGGGAAGGAGTCAGTGGTCGTGGTGCACGTTGGCACCAACGACATGGGGAAATGCAGCCGTGAGGTCCTGGAAGCAAAATTTAGGTTGCTAGGTAGGATGCTGAAAGCCAGGACCTCCAAGGTGGCTTTCTCTGAAATGCTACCGGTTCCACGTGCAGAACCAGCCAGACAGGCCCAGCTTCGCAGTCTGAATGCGTGGATGAGACGATGGTGTCGGGTGGAAGGGTTTGGATTTGTTAGGCACTGGGGAACATTTTGGGACAAGCCGGGCCTGTACAAAAGGGATGGGCTCCACTTGAACCAGAACGGAACCAGACTGCTGGCACTTAAAATTAAAAAGGTGGCAGAGCAGCTTTTAAACTGACTGAGGGGGGAAACCCGACAGGAGCTGAGAAAGGTCTGGTTCGGAATAAACCTCCCCCCTGGGATAAAAACCAAAGAAATGATGAAATTTTAAAAGGGGTAAGCCTAGAAGTAGGCATTGTGAGAGCAGGGGCACAGGATATAAATTCAGAAGAGCAAAATTACCACAGGCCTAACCACAAGTGCCAAAGACACTTGAAGAGAGACACTGCTTACAAGTGCCTGTACGCTAACGCTAGGAGCCTGTGAACCAAGATGGGAGAACTGGAGTGCTTGGTCTTAGAGGAGAGCATTGATATAGTGAGCATAACGGAGACCTGGTGGAATGGAGAAAACCAGTGGGATACAGTTATCCCTGGTTATAAACTATATCGGAAGGACAGGGAAGGACGTATTGGTGGCGGAGTCGCTCTATACGTGAAAGAAGGCATTGAATCCAGCAAGCTCGAAACCCTAAAAGAGGCAGACTCCTCCACAGAATCGTTGTGGGTGGTGATACCATGCCCCAGGAGGGACTTAATACTGGGAACGATCTATCGTCCCCCTGATCAAAATGCTCAGGGAGACCTTGAGATGAGATATGAAATTGAGGAAGCA
Organism: Rhineura floridana; assembly: GCF_030035675.1. Taxonomy (NCBI): domain Eukaryota; kingdom Metazoa; phylum Chordata; class Lepidosauria; order Squamata; family Rhineuridae; genus Rhineura; species Rhineura floridana. The sequence goes on along the minus strand of NC_084486.1, from coordinate 29,079,782 downwards.
TCCAAACTAGGAAATGTGGTAGTAATGGGTGACTTCAACTACCCGGACATAGACTGGCTGCATATGTGTTCCAGTCATGACAAAGAAGCAAAGTTTCTAGATATTCTAAATGACTATTCCCTAGACCAGTTGGTCATGGAACCGACCAGAGGGACGGCAACCCTGGACTTAATCCTCAGTGGGGACCGGGACCTGGTGCGAGATGTAAGTGTTGTTGAACCGATTGGGAGCAGTGACCACAGTGCTATTAAATTAAACATACATGTAACTGGCCAATTGCCAAGAAAATCCAACACGGTCACTTTTGACTTCAAAAGAGGAAACTTCACAAAAATCAGGGGAGTGGTAAAAAGAAAGCTGAAAAACAAAGTCCAGAGGGTCACATCACTCGAAAATGCTTGGAAGTTGTTTAAAAACACTATATTAGAAGCTCAACTGGAGTGCATACCGCAGATCAGAAAAGGTACCGCCAGGACCAAGAAGATGCCAGCATGGTTAACGAGCAAAGTCAAGGAAGCTCTTAGAGGCAAAAAGTCTTCCTTCAGAAAATGGAAGTCTTGTCCGAATGAAGAAAATAAAAAAGAACACAAACTCTGGCAAAAGAAATGCAAGAAGACAATAAGGGATGCTAAAAAAGAATTTGAGGAGCACATTGCTAAGAACATAAAAACCAACAACAAAAAATTCTATAAATACATTCAAAGCAGGAGACCATCTAGGGAGACAATTGGACCCTTGGATGATAAGGGAGTCAAAGGTGTACTAAAGAACAATAAGGAGATTGCAGAGAAGCTAAATGAATTCTTTGCATCTGTCTTCACAGTGGAAGATATAGGGCAGATCCCTGAACCTGAACTAACATTTGCAGGAAGGGATTCTGAGGAACTGAGACAAATAGTGGTAACGAGAGAGGAAGTTCTAAGCTTAATGGACAATATAAAAACTGACAAATCACCGGGCCCGGATGGCATCCACCCGAGAGTTCTCAAAGAACTCAAAGGTGAAATTGCTGATCTGCTAACTAAAATATGTAACTTGTCCCTCGGGTCCTCCTCCGTGCCTGAGGACTGGAAAGTGGCAAATGTAACGCCAATCTTCAAAAAGGGATCCAGAGGGGATCCCGGAAATTACAGGCCAGTTAGCTTAACTTCTGTCCCTGGAAAACTGGTAGAAAGTATGATTAAAGCTAGATTAACTAAGCACATAGAAGAACAAGTCTTGCTGAAGCAGAGCCAGCATGGCTTCTGCAAGGGAAAGTCCTGTCTCAGTAACCTATCAGAATTCTTTGAGAGTGTCAACAAGCATATAGATAGAGGTGATCCAGTGGACATAGTGTACTTAGACTTTCAAAAAGCGTTTGACAAGGTACCTCACCAAAGGCTTCTGAGGAAGCTTAGCAGTCATGGAATAAGAGGAGAGGTCCTCTTGTGGATAAGAAATTGGTTAAGAAGCAGAAAGCAGAGAGTAGGAATAAACGGACAGTTCTCCCAATGGAGGGCTGTAGAAAGTGGAGTCCCTCAAGGATCGGTATTGGGACCTGTACTTTTCAACTTGTTCATTAATGACCTAGAATTAGGAGTGAGCAGTCAAGTGGCCAAGTTTGCTGATGACACTAAATTGTTCAGGGTTGTTAAAACAAAAAGGGATTGCGAAGAGCTCCAAAAAGACCTCTCCAAACTGAGTGAATGGGCAGAAAAATGGCAAATGCAATTCAATATAAACAAGTGTAAAATTATGCATATTGGAGCAAAAAATCTTAATTTCACATATACGCTCATGGGGTCTGAACTGGCGGTGACCGACCAGGAGAGAGACCTCGAGGTTGTAGTGGACAGCACGATGAAAATGTCGACCCAGTGTGCGGCAGCTGTGAAAAAGGCAAATTCCATGCTAGCGATAATTAGGAAAGGTATTGAAAATAAAACAGCCGATATCATAATGCCATTGTATAAATCTATGGTGCGGCCGCATTTGGAATACTGTGTACAGTTCTGGTCGCCTCATCTCAAAAAGGATATTATAGAGTTGAGAAAGGTTCAGAAGAGGGCAACCAGAATGATCAAGGGGATGGAGCGACTCCCTTACGAGGAAAGGTTGCAGCATTTGGGGCTTTTTAGTTTAGAGAAAAGGCGGGTCAGAGGAGACATGATAGAAGTGTATACAATTATGCATGGCATTGAGAAAGTGGATAGAGAAAAGTTCTTCTCCCTCTCTCATAATACTAGAACTCGTGGACATTCAAAGAAGCTGAATGTTGGAAGATTCAGGACAGACAAAAGGAAGTACTTCTTTACTCAGCGCATAGTTAAACTATGGAATTTGCTCCCACAAGATGCAGTAATGGCCACCAGCTTGGACGGCTTTAAAAGAAGATTAGACAAATTCATGGAGGACAGGGCTATCAATGGCTACTAGCCATGATGGCTGTGCTCTGCCACCCTAGTGAGAGGCAGCATGCTTCTGAAAACCAGTTGCCGGAAGCCTCAGGAGGGGAGAGTGTTCTTGCACTCGGGTCCTGCTTGCGGGCTTCCCCCAGGCACCTGGTTGGCCACTGTGAGAACAGGATGCTGGACTAGATGGGCCACTGGCCTGATCCAGCAGGCTCTTCTTATGTTCTTATGTTCTTATGATTCCTTATGTGACACAAGCAGGAAAAGGAAAGTGTTCTCAGAGCTTGAAATGGGGTTTAGATATTGCCTGGGGGTTAAAAGAATCTTGTCAATCACAACCCTGACTTCACTTATTGCCTAAAAACCTGAAAGGGCAGGGATTAGAGCAGCTGGTAAGAACAGAAGTTGGGGGGGTCTGACATTTTGGTTTATATCTTTTGAACCATTCTACCTAGAAACTTAATTTTTCACAAAATGAAAACTACGAGTCCAGAGATTATGGTGATTCACCGGTAGACCTGCAGAGAACCCAAAAAAACTGGAGTCTCCGGGCAAAAACCAGAGAGCTGGCAATCCTAGACGTAATCCATGTGGAAGTAAAGGTAGGGAAAGTCATTCATAGGAACAGTGTGATGCAAAAGAAGCTTACGTGTTGCTCTGTATGCTTCATGACTTGTTTTGGATCGGTGGCTGCCTTAGTTGATAGTGCAGATGGGCAAAGATCCAGTGTGGGCTCAAGACAGGTGCAGTTCAGACTGTAGAATCTAGAACCCACGTGAGAACATGTTTGATGGAGAGAACTCCTGAAAAAAGACTGGGAGACACTGGGCCTTCTCGGTGATGGCCCAATTTTTTTATTTATTAAATTTATATCCTTTTTACCATCTAGGTCTCCATTCCCATATCCATAGAACTCCCTCCCAAAGGTCATATGCTTGGCCCCTTCCACATTAACATTTAAATAGGCCTTGAAAACTCATTCTGAACTGATTTTAATCAAGATGCTGAACTTTTTTGTTTCTGCTGTTTTAAATTGCTCTTGTTAGCTGTTTAACTGGCTATGAGTGTGGTTTAGACGTTTGAAATGATTTAACTGCTGCTTAGCATTTATTGTATTTTATTGGAGCAGTGTGTTATCCTTTTTATGTTAGCTGCCTTGAGAGGGCTGTGCCCTAAAAGGTGACCTAGAAATCTTAAAAATAAATGAATGAACAAACAACTTTCCTTTAAGTGTACCCATAGCTGCCCTGTAAATAATTCCCAAACAGTCACACAGAACTGTACTCTATATAGTAATGCTTCCTGCCAAATATGGGCTAAAGACTCAAGAATGAATCCAAAATGCCTCATTGCCAAACTTGTACTTCAGGAGTCATTACTATACACATATGTACCATTGCTATCCACTATAACCATTTAATCTATATTAGAAATACTATGCCTTGCCCCCATTTTGTAATTGTGGTTCTTGTGTCTATGTTTGTCCTTGTCAGATTTCATTTTCTTTTTACTAGCCCAGCTCTTCAGTTCTGAGATAATGTTGAAGGTATTCACAGGGCCCATGAGAGGGGGGTGCAGGGGGTACATTGTACCTGGGCCCGGGGTCAAAAAGGGGGCCCAGGCGCCAAAGGAGGGGACCTCCCTTTTCCTCCCTTTGTTATGTCATTTCCTGCTGGCTCCCGTTCTGCAAGCCTGCTACAAATGGTGCTTTTTTTTCTTTCCCCCCTAACTTGTGCAAAAAAGCATAACATTGTTCAAACTAATATTTGTATTTCTGTTGGATTCTGAAAATACAAATAATCAAACTTGAGGATTTATTTATTTATTATGAGATTTGTTAGTCGCCCATCTGGCTGGTTGGCCAGCCACTCTGGGCGACGTACACGTTAAAACAGTATATAAAACAGTTAAAAGTTTAAGAACACAGCAAAACTAGCCCATTCCAAAAGCCTGCTTAAAAAACCAAGTCTTCAGGGTCTTCTTTTCATTTTTTATGAAACTTACTCTGGAAGAAACTGAGCATGCTTGGTGGCCAAGGTAACAAGAGGAAGAGATACTTTGACCTTAAGAGGGCATGGTCATTAGGAAGCTAGATTAACCCTTCCCCTTTAGTATGAAAGGAAAAATGCGGTTTGAGGGCTCATATAAGGTAAGCAGTGTGAACCTTTAAACCCTATCATGATGAGAAAATCATCTCTCCAAAATGTATTCTCACAAATCAGGAGCCCAGAAAAGAAAAGAAAAGAAAGAACAAGAGGAAAATGAACAAAGGGGTCAACAAACGCTCTTTCAATTTGGATTAAGTGCGGCTTCAAAAAAAATTTCATTGAACTCACCTACAGAATTGGAGCAAGAAGAAACTGTTGGAAACCTCATCCCCAAACAAGGAGCAGTTGATTTGGGTAATCATGCACAGTATTTTGATGAAGGGGCAGATGCAGAAAATGAAAATGGAAAACAGAAACAGACATACAGACACATGTGGAAGTGAATTTGGAAGATGAGAGGAGTAATCATAATGTAGGCCTTGACATTGGATGTATCACAACCGAGTTTCCATATCAAAAGGAAATAGAAAAGTATGTTACGAATGGTCACATCCCTCTGCCTAAAACATTCCCAAAAGACACCTGCAAATCAAGTGTTCCCAGAAAGCATACTGAAATTTCAAAGCACTAATGGAGAACTACATGTAAGAGACTGGCTTGTCTGGAGTCAACAGAAACAAGCTTTATATTGCTTTCCATGTCGATTATTTTGGCACAAGACAGTCAAGACTAGCACTTCTGCGTCTAAGTCTGCACTGGTATCTGCTGAAGGCTGGGATTCTAATGGGAAGTGGCGGAAACTTTCCTACAGGATCCCAAAACATGAAAAAGGCAATAGTCACAGAGAATGTTACCTAGCTTGGTGAGAACTAGAAAGACGTCTGCTGTCTGGGACAGGAGTTGACATCATCTTAGAAGCGTCAATCAAAACTGAAGCTGTGAAATGGTACAACCTTTTAAAGCGCATCATCGATGTTGTACTCTTCTTGGGAGAATGTGGTCTAGCATTTACTGGTTCATCCCATTGAATTGGTGATTCAAACAATGGAAACTTTTTAGGACTCATTGAACTGCTCTCCAGGTGGGACCCCATCCTTCAGGAACATGTGCTAAGTGTAGAGGAGTCACAGAAAAGGAGTGAGCAGCTTCAAGTTCATTATCTGTCCCCTGACTCACAAAATGAATTTATTGCAGAATGCTCGAATCTTGTGAAACAACACATTTTGCTTGAGAGGCAATCTGAACCACCTGTTCAGTTCCAGTGCTAAGCGGTGGGAATTACTACAAAACCGTATTGGTTGTTCTCTTCATGGTATGTCTGAAACAAGATGGTCAGATCATGTTGAATGTGTAAAGCCTTTTGCAGCTCACTTGCCTGGCATTAAATTAGCACTGGAAGACCTCCTAGAACTAAATTTGACGGCCAAAACAAGAAATGAAGTCCATGGAGTTTTATTATATATGACATCTTTTGCCTGTGTGTTAATGTCAGCCGTGTGGTACAAAATATTATCTGGCATAGATATTTGAAACAAGGTCATCCAAGCTAGAGATGCCACACTGGATGTTGAAGTAGCAAACATAGAAACTCTCCTCACAGAGCTGACAAAACTTTGAAAGAACTGGAAATGCATGTGGAATGAAGCCAAATTGGTTGCGTCAAACCTAAATATAGAAATAAAACTCTCCCGTAGATGTGGTGGAGTTAGGCGCAAGAGGGCAAGGCCGCATGACGGCAGCACACCTGATGCTAACTTGGAAGAAATGAATGACACAGATGATACTCCAGAAGAGGCCTACTTCAAAAAGTGTGTGTTTTACGTTTTGGTAGACAATGTTATAGCAGGATTAACTGTCCGCTTCGATTCTGTTAAGCAGTTGGCAGAAAAATTTGATTTCTTGTGGAAATATCTCACCATGTCCAAAAGTGATGTGGAGAGAAAAGCTTTATCTTTATCAGAGCAATATCCTGCTGACCTTAATGGTGATGATTTTGGAAAAGAAATGCAACATTTACCCTCAGTACATAAAGCAAATTTTGTAAATGCACAGTTAAAGCCATTAGATCTGTTGAACTTGTTAACAGAATACAGACTTGGTGACCTGTTTCCAAATGTTTGTGTTAGCTTAAGAATACTATTAACAATTCCAGCAACAGTAGCTTCTGGAGGGAGGTCATTTAGCAAACTTAAGCTAATTAAGAATTATTTAAGGTCTACAATGTCTCAGGAATGTCTTGTGGATTTGGCCAGGCTAAGTATTGAATCAAACATTGCCAGAACAATTAATTTTCATGCCGTGATTCGAAATTTTTCACAAAAAAAGTCCAGGAAAGCTCTTTTTTTAAAGTAAATAGTACGTTTATCTACCTTGTTTCAATGTGAATTCTTTCTCCTTATCTGTATTGTAGCATAAACAAAGATGTTCAAATCAAATGTGCTTTCTTATCTCTGATCCTCTTTTATTTTATTTATATTTATCGTGGAGGGAGTATAAGAGCAAAAGGCCTTAAATGCAGAAAATTAACAGAGCACTCCACTCCACCCCTCTCTCGTCTTCCATACCCTTTTTGACCTTACAGGCTACAGCTCATGGCATAAAACCGTAGTGGATAAAAACAGAATGACTAATGGAGAAGTGAAGGGGCCCAAAAGAAACTTTGTACCCCCTGATAAAATTCCTCTCAGAGGCCCTGGGTATTCTTACGTTCGGGGAAACAATGAACCCTTTTCGTAATATCCCCTAATAGCCTGTATATGAGATGCTCTTAAAAGTTAAAGTTAAAGCAACAGCAGATGTTTACAGAAATTGTCTGAGTACAATCCAAAGAAAACAAAGACCCATATCATTAAAGGATTGGCTGAGAGGGGAGAGGAAAATCAAGTCAAATAAGCAATCGCTGCCAGGATTAAACAAGGTGCAGCTGGAAGGAAAGCACAACACTTGGAGATTCTCATCACTTTTAGTTTTGGATTCTTTCTATATGGACTGTGATGTCTGTTTGAGTATTAAAATGCAGAATACAGATACATCCACTGCAGCCCAGCAGCAGTGGCTTGGCATGTTGTTGGGGTCCTTGGGGCTTGAATGAGCAATCTTTGGGGCGAGCTTTGGATTTAGCCTAGTGAGTTATTTGGGGCTGTGGGTCGGGCTTTAGGTGCTCATTAGGCCTGTGTATTGCCATAAATCTTTCTATTGTCTGCCAATGGTTCTTTTAAGCATATCCAGGTAAGCAATGAAGATTGACACCAGCTGTGCCTCTTAACTTGGTTTATTCAGCTAACAGATATACTTCAGCCCTACATAGACTTAACACTACAAAGCAGATAATACTTCACCATTCAGCTACTGGGAGATGCCTATCTTAGATTTAACAGGAGCAACTACTGGGTCACACAAAGGGCCAGTGCCAGGTCAGGGTGGGCCTATGGGCACCAACCCCCACACACCTGTGGCCACCTTGCATCCTGTGTTATGACATCAGCAGACTGCACGCATGCTGACGTGATGACACAGAAGCCCACAGCAGCTGTATGTGGGGTGTTGTCTGGGAGGGTGGCAGAGCACCCGCTCCATGATCATCATCAGGTTGTGGGGCATGATTTGCAACTGCAAATCATGCTCCATGACCCAATGCCATCATGAATTGCAGAGCTCCACCCTCCCAGTCCCAGCTTGTAGATCTGGGCAGGGGCCCCTCAGGAGCAATCTGTGATCAATGTTGGGTTGCGGGAAATCACTTGAAGTCACAAACCATGCTATGCAACCTGACACCATCATGGATCACAGAGCTCTACCTTCCCAGCCTGTAGATCTAGACAGAGGCTCCTCAGGAGCAGCTGGAGCCCTCGGGAGCAGACAGTGCCCCACATGGCCCTCCGCTTGCGCCAGACCTGATGACACAGTTCTCCTCCCCCTGGTTCTTAATGATGGTACATGGAATCTCAATTAAACAATGGACTGTCAGCCCCTTTTATATCCAGTGGGCGGTCCCAACTTTCCAGGGGCTGCCTTCCTGTGCAGCCAACCAGAATGATGCACAAGTCATCCTTGAATGACTTGCACAGGAAGCTCCTTACATGGACCTTCCTGTTTGGCACTGCCCAGTAGCATGAATCACTGCCTAACAGGCAGCCCATCCAGATAAACACATTCTATTTCCATGGATCTATATTTGGGCTTCCTGTGAACACTCCTTATATGGACTTCCTGCCAGCACTACCAAGCAAGCCCCCACTCCTCTTGACAGTCTTTCTGACTTGGAGTTTGCTGCTCCTCCCAGTCTATTCTAATTACACTGCCTTTAGCCACCCCCTCTTATAACATCTGGTGACATCATCCATTCTTATATAGAATTAACTCTGTATTTACAGAATACATGTTTAGGGTTTCTACCTATTACCATGGCATATGTCTACAGTATATAAACACATTTTATTAAGCAGTTTCAGACCCTTATTTAGGCTCCAGATAGGGCATTAAAGGGACAATTGCTTGATTCCACACATCTCAATGAGACCCAATCAATTTGGTATTATAACCTGGAAGGGAATAGGCATAGTACCTGTGATTGGCAAACAGCATAAAGGTTCTGGATTGGCCAACCATGGAATACCAGGAACATGACTGAACTTCTGCTCTTGCCTAGTCAACAAAGCAATAACTTCTGCCTCCTGTACTTCAGCATCTTCTCAAGTCTTGTGTTCCACAATCAGGCAAGGACTCTCTGGATACACCTCACTCCAGATTCAAATATGGCTACCCATATCCCTGTCCTGGTCCTGCCACATGTAAATTCTATGCACAGTAGGGTATGAGGGCAAATCTAGATTTCATAGAATTTCCACACACACACCCTCCATGTAGATCATGGGGTGCCATGTGACTGGTCATTTATGCATATACATTCCTTCCCACATGATCTGTTGAACTTTAAAAGGGATGGGGAGATGGTATAGGTGCAATGTACATGTGTAAAAACTAATATCAGAGCACATTTTGCACACAAGGGAGATGAGCCAGAAACCCATCCTTTTGACCCACTACATGTAGAGTCTACATGCCAGTCCAGAGTATCTGAGCCATGACAAAACTTCATTTTTTTATGGCACTCATCCAGGTCAAGGCAAAGCCTCTTCAATGTTCTGATTCTAGTAAAGTTCATCAGTTTGTATACTTTATTCTATTGCTAGGATCTCTGAGAGGGAAGATGGGTTTTGCACACACCCCTAATGGGACCTGGGACAGTGTCAAGTGTTCCTATCACCTTGGCATTGCTCCAAAGGACAGCTCTTTACCTTTCACCATGGGAAAAAGTTGATAGTTGCACTCGGTGACCTCACCACTTCCTGCTCCTGGTGGACCCTATCTCCATAGCCTCATCACTTCAGATGCACTTCGTACTAAATTGTAATTCTTGTTCGGGGGTGAGGGTTGAAGACTCTGCCCCACAAATGGAAAGAATGTGTGTGGAGGATACTAGGGTCACACATGCTACTTTCCACACATTCAGAGTGTTGGAAGAGGCTCTGTGTACCTACTGATGTGTACAGAGGTCCTCCACAAGGTTCCCCTTTGTGTGGAGAAGCTTTACACCCATAAAAATAAAAATAAAAGTATTCATGTAGAGCCCCTTTCCAATATATGGGGGGTTTGTCTGAACCTGTCTTATTTGATGGAATGCTGGGAACTGGCTTAAATAAGACAGAAGAGTATCGTCATTCATCAGCTATTTCACCTGGCTGCAGAACTGGATTTAAGGGCAGGCAACCCAGGTGATCAACTGAGATAGACGGTTTGGAGGTTGCTGGGCTTTTGGATGCCTAAACTATCCACTCAGTCACTGAAACAAACAGTTCATCTTCACTCCTAACATGAGTATCACAACTGTGCATGGAGTCAGCGTTGTGCTAATGTTTCTTTGGTTTTTCATTTTCTTTTTTCAGGAGATTTATGGTTTTGATGGAATTCCAGAGAGGACACAGGAATGGGTTTTGTCACTGAGTGACGTATCTAATGGTGGCTCCCCACCAGATGTTTTTTCAAAGGGGGGGCAGTGCAGGCATCAGCCATGGGTGCTGCCAGGGCCCTGGCACCTCAGCAACTGCCCATGGACACTGCATGGTGGCATCACGCCCGACTACAGTCAGTGTGATATTGGATAAAATTGCAGTAGAATACACAACAGCAATGTATATTTCCTTTCTGTGACAAAAGGGGGAAATAACATCTATATTGGGGCTTGCATTATTATCAGTGCCTTGCTGCAAGATTACAATTTTTCTGTCAATTATCTGCCAAGAAGAGGTCATTTGGAAACAGTGGCTGCAAATGTAGAACTCATAAGTGGAAACACATCTTCATACAGTGCTGTGCATCTTAGTTACTTATAGAGTTCATAAGCAGACGTGAGAGAGCACTGTAAGAGAAATCAAATTCACTGCTTTCCTCTGTGTTATTTCAGCAGAGATCACAGCAATCCATTTCATGCTGTATGGGTGCTTAGAAGGTGATGAGGGAGGAGGCGGGGAGCGAGATGGGGTGGGGGAAACAATTGTTTAAAAATGGACAGGAAAAGAGGGAGAAAAGAGCCAGAGGGCAAGGAGGCAGCAGAAAAATGGACATAAGGAACTGGCTGCGGAGGTGAGAGACAATGCGCATGTGTGAGGGGGCATGCAAAGCTTGAGGTGGCTTCTGGTTGAAGCTGTACCAGTTTGTGGGGGGAGGGGAGAGAGAAAAAATATGACTCTTTATAGTACAAAGATGCATCAATCTGGTTAAGGCAAATAAAATTTGATGCATGTAATACAAGGACTAACCTGCAATCCAATACTTGTCTACTCAGAAGTAAGTCCCATTGGGTTTAATGAGACTTACTCCCAGGCAAGTGTGTATTGTGTGTACACACTTACCTGGGAGTTTCATTCATTCATTCATTCATTCATTGGTGATCACTCGTGGCTGAGTAAGATTGTCTTCCAAGGTAAAGTCTTTAACAGTGGGTCCGTAAGTGACTGTGGAGGCCAATTCTGGATCCACGCAGCCTCCCACAATAAGGATTATAGGTTTCCAGATGGAAGATGGTCATGATGAGGATTTGTTTGACGTTCCTTCTGCTTAGCTCGTTTGTTCCGTTCGCCCTGTATTCATGCTTGTTCGAAGTCCACAGCACCTTTGATAATACAGTAGGCCCCCGCTTCTTGGTGCCCCACTTTTCGGCATTCTGTTAATATGGTGCCAGCGGGGCGATCAGCTGGAGGGGGGCTGGAGCTACTGAAAAGAGTCTTTGCAGTGGGTGACTCACCTCCTTTCACTCTGATTGCCTCCAATCAGCAGGAAAGGACAAGAAAGCATATTAGAAGAGTCTTCTCAGTGGCTAACACACTCCTCTTTCATGTCAATCAGCTCATATGATGCTGGAGGCATAGAGACCCTGCTCCCAAAAAAGTAAGGGGTCTAGGACTCCCTGAGTCCCTGGACAACTATACCCCTGCTGCCAGGACAAATCATACATCCCAGGAAGGGGGAGGGTGGCCTCTACAAGATGCCAGTTTTTCCCACCTGGCCTATAGTTTCTGCTGGGCACAGGGTACTCATAAGGTCATCTGTGCAGAACTAAAATAATGAAGAGTAAATAGAGAAATACATGTAAGTTGGGGTGACCACTCCAAAATCTGCTGTGGGCCATGAAACATCATTCACCTGAGCAAAGGGGAGAGTGTCCTCAACAAGATGCCACTGCATCCTGCCTGGAATGGATTTTCTTGTGGGCTCATGAAGCGGATATGTGCAATTATGCACAACAAGCAATGTACAATGTATATAAGGAACTGCGGGTTCCCACCCCAAAACATGCTTTGGGCACTACAAGTCACACATCCATGCATGCAGGAGAGGGTTCCCACCCAGTTCAGAGTTTCTTTTGTATGTATGGTACAGACAAGGGCATATATGTATTAGTAAAATAGCGAATATGTAGAGGAAAGAAAATAAGAAACTGGAGTGCCCATCCCAAAAGATGATTTGGGACACCACATATCATACTTCCATGCATGTGGGAGAGTGTGTTCTATGAGATGCCATCCATGCATACTTTAGAGTGTCATCTATGAAACTACATCTTCTTCAAGAAATCATTTTTGCTGACCCTGCCACAAGTCCTTCTGTCAACAGCATCAATGGCTTTTAAAAATAATAATTGAGCTACAACAAATAAGTAACAGGAAAGACCAATACAAAAATTTTAAAAATCCACATAGATCATAAGCACTGGCCGTAAACACTGACATAGCATAGAGGACACCCTATCATTTTCTGGGGTGTCTGATTTGTCTTGGCCTAGAGAAAATTTTGTGATGAACGCCCCCGGATATTTATTCTTTGCTTTGCTTTTTGTCTCTTTGGTTGTGCATAGATGCCCTTATACATGCCTTGAATCCAACAGAAACTCTGGGCCAGGTGGGAAGCATTGGCATCTTGTAGAAGATATCCTTCCCTTTCCTTGGGTGTATGATTTGTCCTGGCCCAGAGCAGATTGTGGGGTGGGCACCCTCAGTTTCTTATTTTTTTTCTGCCTATTTTTGTCCATTTTGGTTGTGCATAGATGCCCTTAACCCTGCCCTGCACCCAGCAAAAGTTGTGGGCCAGGCGCGACATGCTGGCATCTCGTAGAGGACACCCTCCTCTTTCCTGGGATGCATGATTTGTCCCAGCCTAGAGCAGATTTTGGGGTGAGCACCCTCAGTTACTTATTTTTTATGATTTTATGACACCATTATGCATTTATGAGCATTTCAGAAGCCTGATAATTTTGATTGAATAAATTTGTTATTCTTGATGGGGGCAGTCTCCAGATCACAGCAATATATGATATAGGGTACCCCAACATATAATTTGGGGTTCAGAGACATGTTAACTTTGCTATGGAGTTGCTGTAGCTGTGAACTTTTCTTGATTTTTAGTGTTTTGAACTTTCAAGCAAATAAGGAACTGGGAACTAGGAACCAACTTCAGCGCCGTGACAACATAACCAATTATCAGGGATGATGGAAACTGTAGTCCTACAACATCTGGAGGGCACCATGTTGGCTATCTCTGATCTGTAAGGCCCCACAAGTATCTTCATTGTTTGTTGCAATACATACAAGAACATAAGCAGAACCTGCTGGATCCAGCCAGTGCCCCATCTAGCCTAGCATCCTGTTCTCACAGTGGCCAATCAGATGCCCTAAAGGGAAACCCATAAGCAGGACCTGAGTGCACAAGCAGCACTCTCCTCACTTGTATTCCCAGCAACTGATATTCAGAAGCATATTGTCTCTGACAGTGGAAGTAGTACTTAGCCATCATTGCTAGGTGCCACTGATAGTTTCATCCTCCATAAATTTGTCTAACCCTCTTTTAAAGTCATCCAAGTTGGTGCCCATCACTGCTTCATGTGATAGTAAATTCCATAGTTTCACTATATGTTGGGCAAGACCACATTTTTAATTGCAGGATATGTGCATTTTCTGTTTACCTACGTTATGTCTCTTAAGTTCTACTTCTGACAGTTCAATTGTGCATACATGTCTACCCAATGAGTTCAATGGGACTTACTTCCTGGTAAGTATGTACAGGATTAAGTTACCTCTATGTTATACTGTTGACAAAAAAAATAACAACTAGTAAAGTACTAAAGTTTGCATTTTTCTTTGATGATAGGGGATTGCCATATTGATCAAAATGTGTTTTAGTTGAAAGGGATGCTGCGTTGCTTTTTGCTGCACAACAAAGGCATGCCTTCAAGCGCCGCAGTAGAAGCCAATTCAGTACTGGTGGCAACATAATCTGTAAAAAGACATTCCTTGTCTGATGTGCTCTTTGAGCATCCTGTTCTTTTGAGACATAACAGAAATTATTGTAAAAGCAACATTTCAAGTGTAAATTTTGATTTCAAGTGAATTATATGTGTGTTGGGGTATCATAATTGCTGGGGGTAGGGGGGATGTGAGATTCTGTTATGCCATTCTGTTAATCTTACAGATAAAAAAAAATTCTACTACCCTCTATGTGTGTGTGCTTATTTTTAATGTAGTTTTAGGCTATTTAGATGTGCAGCAGCCAAGGCCAGCACCTTGTAGGCATTTTTTAAAGTAACTAAAATGTAATTGTAGTGATTGCTTTTGAATAAAAGTAATGTTACTTTCAGAGCAATTGTAATTGTAAAGGTAATTATGACTTTTTGGGCCACGTAACTGCAACTGTAATTTATTACTTTTTAAAAGTAATATTCTAAGCTCTGGAGTAATACCAATTCAGCATCATGGAAGTTATTTTTGAGTAGACATCTACAGGATTACCCTGTCAGTTGTCATAAGAACAGAAGAAGAGCCATTGGGATCTGTTTCCAATAATAGGTAATTGCATGCCTCTGGGAGAAGCTTCCATTAGGATTCCCTCTATTTCCAGTCCTAATATCCTCACATTTCTCCCTTTCCTCTTATGCATCAGAGAGATGGGCTGTTGAGTGGGATGATCGTTGTGGCAGCAAAACCTGTGTTTTTAAGAATCGTATTGGTGGTCTGGGTACTGCAGTAATATGAAGACGCTTGGCCCACTGCACATTACATTAAATGTGTCGTTTATATTTGCATTTTAAAAAAAAGAGCTGGGGGAGTGATCTGGACTGAGATATGGTTGGGGTGGAAGGGAGGTTAATCCTTTCAAAAAAGATAAGGGTGTTAACATGTTTCAGGAAACTTTTTCAAGGGGAACATTTAGTGTTCCTTTAAAAAAAACACAGGGACAAGTTTTCTATTACAGCTCACCTAAGCAGAAGCATTAAAAAAATTCAATTTCCCTTGTCAGAGTTTCCTTGCATTGGGAAATATATCTAGTTGTGCAACTGCCTTTTTAGTTCTTGTGTTTTTTCTACAGCTGTTATTGATCCTCTCTATTTGTGCTTAATCTTCTCCCCACCAGGCCACAGTCATGATGGAAACCCTCTGGCAACATCCTCCTGCTTTGACTATGTGCAGCTGCCTAGCTGGTATGGGATTTAGCACCATCCTCCCACCCATCAGCTGACATCACAAGTGGTTTGGGGGAAATGGCCTTGTGAGCCAAATTGGACCCCTGGCAGGCCAAGATTGTCCTGTGGGCCTGAAGTTGCCCACCCCGTCTTCTGTCCTCAAGCTGCTGTTTGCACAGCAGCTAGTGACACCAATAACAGCTTCCCTCCTGGGCAAATAGCAGCTTTCGGGGGGTGGGGCGGGATTTTGCCTGGACTGTGGTACAGGGGAAAGGGTTGATCCCCTTTCCTCTCCCAGCACAGTCCTGATCTAGATTTTCCCCTCTTATTCCATTTTTTAAATTAAAAGATAAAAGTGCAAACCATGCATGTTTAGTTTTGCCTCATTCATATCCAGCATCTGAGTCCTCCCAGACTGAATCTAGAGGAAGGTCAGCCACTAATACACCTGGACCTTTCTTCATTGCATGAAACAGTGGGAAGATATATGGACTATCCACTACTACCCGATTAGGCCCCACTCTATTTGGGGGTGGGGAAAATGAATTCCCTTGACTTTAAATTCTCCTAAAGTTGACCCACAAGGCAGAGAGCAGCATCAGTGTTGTTTAGAAGATATTCCAATATAAATTGTTGTTGTTATGTGCCTTCAAGTCAATTATGACTTATGGCGACCCTATGAATCAGTTACCTCCAAGAGCATCTGTCATGAACCACCCTGTTCAGATCTTGTAAGTTTAGGTCTGTGGCTTCCTTTATGGAATCAATCCATCTCTTGTTTGGCCTTCCTCTTTTCCTACTTCCTTCTGTTTTTCCCAGCATTATCATCTTTTCTAGTGAATCATGTCTTCTCATTATGTGTCCAAAGTATGATAACCTCAGTTTCATCATTTTAGCTTCTAGTGACAGTTTTGGTTTAATTTGTTCTAACACCCAATTATTTGTCTTTTTTGCAGTCCATGGTATCTGCAAAGCTCTCCTTTAACACTATATTTAAAATGAGTTTATTTTTCTCTTATCCACTTTTTTCACTGTCCAACTTTCAAATCCATACATAGAGATCGGGAATACCATGGTCTGAATGATCCTGATTTTAGTGTTCAGTGATACATCTTTGCATTTGAGGACCTTTTCTAGTTCTCTCATAGCTACCCTCCCCAGTCCTAGCCTTCTTCTGATTTCCTGACTATTGTCTCCATTTTGGTGAATGACTGTGCCAAGGTACTGATAATCTTTGACAAGTTCAATGTCCTCATTGTCAACTTTAAAGTTACATAAATCTTTGTTGTCATTACTTTAGTCTTTTTGACATTGAGCTGTAGTCCTGCTTTTGTGCTTTCCTCTTTAACTTTCATCAGCATTCGTTTCAAATCATTACTGGTTTCTGCTAATAGTATGGTATCGTCTGTATATCTTTGCAATGAAGTTGTGTAGCTAGTCACAACAGTGTCCTGGATTAGGGGCACATAGCCAAATACAGACTAGTTTCCATATATTATCCTGTGTGATTAGTAGAAAGAGTCAGCACCTGATATAAGCATTTGTCTGCTAATTTCATAGGTCTGCTTCTGCTCATCTAAATCAATGTATACTCTTCTTAAACTGGGGGAGTTAGAATGGGTGTTGAGCATGTGTAGAACTGAGTAGGGTTGTCAGATCTCTGTTTTTCAGCCTGAGACTCTGGTTTCTGGGGGTCCCCTCTGGCTCTCCAGCTGACTCTCCTTAATCTCTGGACTTTCAGCTTTCATTTTAAAAAAAAAGTTTCTAGGTGGTCTGGTTCCAGAGATACACATCAAAATGACCCCACCCCACTTCTTGGTTGCTCTAAGTTCTGCTGTAATCCGTGCCCTTTCAGGTTTTTAGCCAATAAGAAATCAGGGTTGTGATTGACAAGGAATGATAAAGACTAAAATGTAGAGTCAAATTGAATTGTCTGCCTTCAAGTAGATTCTGACTTTTGGCGACTCTATGAACAGCGTTTTCATGGTAAGAGGTATTCAGAGCGGGTTTACCATTGCCTCCCTCTGAGGCTGAGAGGAAGTGACTGGCCCAAGGCTCAGAAACATGCTTTTTCCTGCTTTTCTGAACATCTCACAAGTAAGCAAGCTTTCAGTCTTTTTCTCTCCTGTGTGTAGGAGTCAGACAGATTTAAATTTTAAAGAGGGCAGTGTTTTGCAAACTTCCCAAATTGAAGCTTTAACCCTTTTTTCTCTTCTCCCAGGCATTTTAACAGCATTTGAATAACGTGTTTAACTTGCTTATCTGTTTTTATGGGTTTTAATGGTTTAAATTTATATGCTTGTTTCTGATGTT
Source organism: Rhineura floridana (assembly GCF_030035675.1). Lineage (NCBI taxonomy): Eukaryota > Metazoa > Chordata > Lepidosauria > Squamata > Rhineuridae > Rhineura > Rhineura floridana. The sequence goes on along the minus strand of NC_084486.1, from coordinate 29,062,020 downwards.
TTTTATTATTGTAAACCGCCCAGAGAGCTTCGGCTATGGGCTGGTATATAAATGCAATCATCATCATCATCATCATCATCTAGTACTTGATTTTCCAGAGTAAACATACCCAGAGTAAATCCCATTGAATTCAATAGGACTTCCTTTTGAGTAGACAAGGTTACGATTGTGCTGCAAACTGATGGGATTTTTGAGTGAACATAGGAAAGAATTGTGTTTGTGTTGTATATCTTTCTCTCCCCTCCAATCCTATTTTTAAAGCAATTAGGCAGGGCTTACTTAGGTATCACTGTTTTTATTATGTTGGAAACTAATACTGGTTTTATTTTTTTAATGTTCTGCAATGATCAACTGGTTTTGACAATAAACTATTATATGGGGTGTATGTATTTTTACATCTCCTGTGTGTGTGTATATGGGAATCTTTCCAACAACCCTGTGAGGTGGGGTTGCAGTCTGAAAACCAAGGCAGCTCACAATAAGAAATAAATCCCGTTAACATCCAATAACCATAAAAACAATTATAAAAAGTTGCAAAACAGCGTAAAGTGGCATGATTCAGAATTTTGGGTTGCATGAATGAAGTTGCTTATCACCTGAGGTTGCAGTTCTGTCCCTGTTTGAGTAAGCCCCACTGAATACATTGGGACTTGCTTCTGAATAAATAAACATAGGATTGCACTATAAATATCTTTACAGGTTGTGTAAATAATAAATATATTTGATAGTCATGCTTATACTAATATTTCTTCATTTATCATATTTTTGGTTTTTGGTTAGGAATCCTGACTGGTTGTGAGATGCTTAGTTTTCTGCCTTACTCATAGGAATCTTGTTGTGGTTGGTATGGTATTGCATTTAAGAAATCATCACTGTCTTTTGTTCTCCTTTTTCTATTTGCATTTCATTTACCTTTATCCTCACTCCCTTTCATCCATAGAAGCAACAATAGTGGTTCCATGCATTCCGCTGAACCTTCTTAAACCCACAGATGATTCACCTTGTTGTTTGTTTCTTGTCCAATAGTGGTAAAAGAGAATTCACATACTGGGCAGCATGGCTGCAATTGTTGTTGTTCCCAAGCTGCTGCCTATGAAGGTAGACCAAATCATGTGTGCTTTCTCTCTGTCAATTATATTCACTGGAATTGGATTGGCTGATAAAGTAAGTTTATAGCAGCCCACAGGGGAGACAGAAAAGGGTAGAGCTCATTACTCAGACCTCTTTCTGAAGTGAAGGGTCAAGAAGAAATTTGGATGTTAAAAGGTAGGGGCAGGGCATTCCAGGCAGGGGGTTGCCAATCCTACTTGGATATGGATATCTTTGCAGAGGATCCCTTGTCAAGCTTTACCAACAACACAATCTAAACCATATCTACTGAGAAGTAAGTCCTATTGAGTTCTATGGGGCTTAGTCCCTTAGTAAGTGTGTTTAGAATTGCAGCTCTTCTGGGGCATCCATCTTTATTCCTGAGTGCTCCCATCTAATCTCAACAACACTAGGCTCCTTTCTTCCTACAATGGCCTTCTGGTGACTGACCTGGCCTGGCCTGGCCTGAGGGCACTTGAACCCTTTTTGCCAGAAGCTAATTTGCTAGATTAAATGTTCCTCACCCAGGTGCCATCTTTTAGCTAAGATTTCTATCTTAATTTCCAATCAGATAATTTTTTTTGTATGAACTGTATGTGCCAAGTAACTGTGGTTGATGCTTAATGTATCATGCTCCCCATGATGTATCATCCTCCCCATGATGTCACTTGGACCCACCCTGTGACATCACTTGGACCTGCCCCATGATGTCACTTGGACCTGTCCCATGACATCACTTGGACCCACCCCATGACATCACTCGGGCCCGCCCCCAAAATCTCAGCGTTTGGGATGCTTCTGACATGGCAACCGTAGAACTGAGCCCAGCTTGTATTCTCACAGAGGGCTTTTGTGGATGTTTAGGAAATCAGCCGTCCACCAAAATAAATGGGGCCATCAGATTTAATAGCTGTTGTTTATCTACCCATGATCCATTAGAAAGCAGAGCAACTTTCAAACTTGAGGCACTCTATATGGATTCTAGTTTTTCTAAAACCTATTCCCAGAGTTTACACTGAGTGCTTTTGCTTATTGTGTTGCTCTTTCATGTCCACTGCCAAGCAACTGTAAGGAACAAATTAGTCCTTGGAAGACAGTTTATGGAGAAGTTGCAAATGGCCGTGAGTTCCCTGGGGGTGAAATATAAAATCAGTGTAAACACTGGTCTAAACTCCCCAGGGGAAGTTAACAATTGTGATGTATTCCTCCCACTTTCCCCCATTCTCTTTCTCCAAAAATAATAGGAAAATTTCCCATTAAAATGCTGTTCTGTATGAATATGCCTTACCCATGGGACTAGAGGCAATTACAGCTTTTTATACTCAGGAGAATCTGACACCTATATGGAGGCGTGAATTGGCAGTACCCATAAGACTACAGCAATTTGTTGAAAAAAGCAGATACACGTGCATACACACAATTTGGAGCAGCAGTTGGCCTGAGCACCCAAGCGGCAATTTATATGCGTTTCACAAACACAGATCTAAAATATCAGGAGGGGGGCAGGAGTTTTAGGGCAAAATAACAAGCCGAGGAAAGGTTACGTACACTCTCCCCTCCTCCACTGCACCTCCATTGCTTATTGCCCCTCGCGAAGATTCTTTGCAGCAGGGTAGTGTTAGGTAAAATGCACTGTGATGCATAGCTGCCGTGCCATTTTATATTTCATACACACAAAAGAACCAACTGGTAAAACATTTCCTGGCGCATACCTATTCATGCTGCAGGTGAGGTGTTGGATATTAGAAGGTACCCCCCACAATAAAAATGCTCCATACTTAGAAAAACAACGTGTCACGGAGAAGGCAAGGCTGAACCCATGTCACTGAAGACTACTACATGCAAGGAATATTTTTAAGGGGGGCGGAGCTCTGATGTTTTTGGGAAGTATAAATTGTATTTGGAACTTGCTATGGTTAAACTCTATCACTAAGATAGCATTGATAAATCTCTAATTTTAATTGCCTTGATGAGGGTTAAGATTTCATATGTGTCATTTTATAGAAAGTGTTTCACAGTGATTCCAGAAAGAACGTTGTCTAGCTATGTAATGCATTACGTGCTTTTCTGAGTGTAATATATTCTCAGCATCTCTCCAATTTTTATTTATATATTTTTAAATTTTAAGTTTAATATTATTTTGTAATACTTTTTTCTTTTTATAATTTTATGCTTAATTTGCTTGTATACTTTATATTAGTATATTGTAGAAGGCAACTACATTGCTTAATTCTGATTGACTTGTAAATCTGTGATATAGATTTGAAATTGTAGTTATTGATCATTTGTGGAACATTTCAATAAATGTTATTTTAAAAAGGTGGGGGAGCTCTGATTCTGCTGAATGTATAAGCTGCCTATGATTATGATGATTATAATTTTGTGTTAATGGTGGCAGCCATTTAATTCCAGATTACATCTACTTGTTCTGGAAAGAGGGCTGATGGTCTGATGCTAATGCTAATTACCTAATGCTAATGCTAATACTGTCTCCCTTGTTTTCCCCTAGCAGGGCTACTGTGAATTTAACACCATTAAGGAGGCAGAAGTTCATCAAGTGAAGCTTTTCATATTACAGTTTATTCATTCATTCATTCAATTTGCATGATCACCATCAATAAATAATTCCTGGGCAGCTTGCAACAACAAAGATTGAATATATAATAATTAAAACCAACAGTAGACAGCAAAAAACTTGCAACAGAGACAGCATAAAACAATTTACAACCATCTGAGATGAATAAAATTTGGGATGAACAAAAACGGCTTCACCTGGCAGGAAAAAAGACCATCGCAAAAGTGCCAGGCAAGCCTCTATGGGGAGGCTATTCTTTAGCTGAGGTTCCACTACCAAAAAGGCATTTCTGTTGGCCTCACATCTGATAACAGGAACCCTAGCAGAACAAGGTGGTTACTCGAGTCTAGCTAGAGGATGGGTTGGCAGAGGACTGGTCCAAATAGCCTTTTGCATTCCCAACTCTGTGTACCCTCCCTTAGCATCCCTCTCTTCTGTGACTAATGCTTTTGGAATGGTGAGATGTTTTTACAAGAAGGATGTGATGTTTAATTTTCTGTGTGGTGCTTAGCACATTTTACATACTTTACATGGGGAGGGGGGTAATGATGAATGGCATTCAGTGCTAGTCCTACTGTAGACATGACTAACTTAGGTTCATTAATTTTAATTAGTCTACTCTACGTAGAAGTTAGCAGAATACAACCCAATGATTTTAAACATAGCCCAAACCAACCTAAATAAGGATGAAAAGGAGTGATATTGCAGAAAAAGTGATCAAGGGTAGGGATGAAAGGATCTGTCCGTTTTAGTTCTCTCACTGAATTTTTCCTTAAATTCGGTTCTACACATTTCTGCAGGACTTTGTGATTTTTTTTATCTCATGAAAATTCATTGGCATTTTAGTATGAATATCTCCTAATAAATACATTTTTGTATGCAGTTTGGGCTAACAGAAGCATTTTCACAAGCAATTTTCCCTAGAATTCATATCGGTATGCCATTTTCATTTTTATGCATACTTTTCCTTAATATATGCATTTTTGTAAACCATGTTTGGTTGGAGAAGTGCATTGCAAAATTCAGTGTGAATACCTAAGGACAGCTGCATTTCAGTCACAGATACTGTTATGGAAAATGTGAATTTTGTGGATTCACCTTTAAATGCAAACTGAATTGAAATTCTCCCCCACCTCTAGTCAAGAGCCTCATAGACCAGTGACAAGTATTTGGGGGCATTATTTTCTTGTGTGGTTAACTCTCTGGAACGAAAGTAGAAATACAAGCATTGCCCCTACATAGCCCCTCCTGCCAGCCTTGCTCCTACATTGCTTGTGTATTGGGGGCATGTCTGTTGAATGTGCATAGGCTTCCCTGAGAGCAGGAAACAGGAACAACCTACATCTGTTTGGCAGGCTCCACTCCCCACAGTATAGATGGACAGCTTGGGGGTGGGGCTGGCAGGGAATTATATGGCAGAGGTGGAGTCACCATATGTGGACCCTCCCCCCTCTACGTAATGTTAATCACATTTTTGTTGGGTGACTTTTGCCTTTGCCTCTTCCACCCACATAAATATTGTTGGTTGTGTGAGGTATAGTCTGTATTTTGGGGTCGCACTACATGTGACGGTGGTGCCAGCAGATCTGTGTGCAAGAGCCAGTGTGGGTGTAGCGGTTAGAGTATAGGACTTGGACCTGGGAGACCAAGATTCAAATCCCCACCCAGCCATGAAGCTCACTGCATGGCCTTGGGGCAGTCACAGTCTCTCAACCTAACTTACCTCACAAGGTTGTTGTGAGGGTAACACAGGGAGGGGGAGAACAACGTACACTGCCTGGAGCTTCTTGGAGGAAAGGTGGGGTGTATATGCAAGAAATGACTAACTGTATTGCTCTCATTATTGAGAACTAGCTATGGCACATGGGTATTTGGAGGGCAAGCAGGCAATCTGATTACTGGCCTGGATGCCACTAGAAATTGGTACAAGGAATTTTTTTATTTGAGGAATGTGTGTCCTCATGTTTCAAAGTGGCTTAAAGAAAAATAAAATAAAACATATGAGGTACAAAATTAAAAACAAAAATGAAAACAGCAGAAAATAGGAACATTGGAGCAATGCTTAGTTTTAAAATCTTCTACCATCACTACCACCCCCGTCGCGTAGTAAGGACTACAGATGTCAATAGCTTTCATCCTGGCTTATAGCAGCCATGCTCGTTATCAGCATCTCATTCCAAACAATGATGAAAAGCAGGGAAATAAAGATTCCTCCCCCCATGCTTTCTCTCAATTGGTTTGTGGAAGTGTTTTGTCTATTTTTAATCTGGCCTTTCTTTTTATCTTGAAAGGGTCTTCAGTCTCCTTTTGAACATTTCTCCCAATAAGAGAGATCTCATCAGGCATTCTACCTCCCCGCCCTCCCGCCCCCCACCTCCTTTGGTGTGTATTTGCACTGAAATGTCTACTGTGTTTCAGAAGCAGAGTGTGTGTCACAGAGGAAATATTGGGTTTTGATGAGCTTAAGCATGGCGGGCTGCCAACTGTCCAAAAAAGAAAAGGAAAAACTGGTTTAGGTCTAAGGTGTAAAGAGCTCTGCATATTAACAGGGGTTTGTACACACAGCTTTCCATGGTCACCTGAGCAGGTTGAGTGTTACCTGCTAATTGCTGCAGATCACGCTGTGTAGTCAAAAGAGCAGGGCTTGTTCTAGGTTTGAGTGGACCCCGGGCAAAGTGTCTTCTGGTTGACCCCCAACACTTCATCTGTCTGAGAGCCTTGGCAGGATTACTTGGCTATGTGGACAGGGTTCCAAGTAGTGCTGGGCAGCTAGGCTGAACCACTCTTTTCATTTCCCATTTCTAAAGCAGGGATAGCCAGTGTGATGCCTTCCAAATGTTACTAGACTACAATTCCCATCATCCAAGCATCCCATTGGCTATACTGGCTGGGGTTGATGAGCATTGGAGTCAAACAACATTCTAGAAAGCCCCTCATTAGATGCTCTTGCCCAAGACCAACACTAGGTCAGGGGCATTGTGGGAAATTAAAATTGCAGCTACACCTAATTGCCTGGCACTGCTTGAAGTGCTGAGCCAGATTTCCTTTTAAGGGAGGCCCAGCGTAAGCATCAGCAGTAGGCCCTGCCAGGACGCTGGGGCCTTGGCGGCTGCCCAATGACAACAGTTGATGTTGGCACTGTAAATGATGGGAGTTATGGGGTAGGCCTGTTCTACCAACAACAACCCTAGTCTGTGTTGGGCTAGGGTCAAAAACCAAGGCCAGGATTCCTTGGGCTGACTAGAGCGCCCTGCTCTCGTCATTTACTTGCCCACCTCCTTACATGGATGAACAGCAGTGGTAGTGAGGAAAACGAGCAAGTACCACTCGCTCATCCTCTGGCAACAGTGAGGATTAGGCCTCATGGGCCCACTGTCACTCAAAAGGAAGCTTCCTTATACCAGGTGAAAGTATTTTCCATCCAGGTCAATACTGTCTGCTCTGACTGGCAGCGGCTCCCCTGTCATCCTTCATATCATCCTACTGTTTTAACCTTTTGACTAGAGGCACCAGGGATCGAACCGGGGACTTTGTGTATGCAAAGCAGGTGCAAAGCCACTGAGCTACAGACCCTTCCCGAGAGAGAGGGCAGGAAAGCAAGCAGACAGTGGCTACTGGTGTTTCACCTGCTTGCCTGCAGAGGCAAGGAAGGCGGCAACAGCAGGGAAGAGGAGGAGCCATGGAAGGCATCTTGCCCAGGTCTTCCCCCTCCCCCCCCAAAAAAAATCCCCCCAGGCAGCCAGAGTATGGTGCATTGTGGCAAAAAGTTTCCTGGCATAACAATACAAATTCTCTTCAGGTGTTTGCTACAAAGACATGAAGAGGGCCACCGGGCCACCCACACAATCCCCACCCCAAACATCCCAACCAGAGAACTAAGGGTGCTTGGCTGAGCGTATTTACAAGCCTCTCCATGATCAGGGATTGCAATTGCGACCTGGGAAAGATTATGCACACATTCAGCCTAACACGCATACAACCCTCCTTCATACGTCCCTGCTCAGCCTGGGAAGCTTGGGACACTGGGAGCGGGGCTGGCCCCACACTCTGTGCATGATTTGGGATGTATCCTGTTCAGGAAGCACACCTCAACAGGGCTATTGTGAAAGGGAAAGACTTCACCTGCTGATTTCTGTGTGTAATGCAGCTGTTCACAGAGCCTCTATCCATGAACGTGGTGGTAACCTTGATTTATAACTCATCATCTCAATGTGTTCTTTCAAAAAAACAATGCATACAGTCCCCCCCCCAAGCAAAATCCTTGAAATTTATTAATTGCTGTTTAGAACTCTAATGCAAATGGTTCTCGCCGGATGCAAAGATGTCATATTTACATTTAACATCTTGAATAAACAACTTGAATAAAACTGCTGATCATTTCAAATTAAAACTGCTGTGAACACACACCAAAATGGATAAATAATTCATTAGGCTGCTGTAGTGAAAGATATTTTCAAAGAGCTTAACAAAGGCAAGGGTGGCTATTTTCTTTTTCTCCTACATAAATATTTGTTGATGGTGTGGGATATAGTCAGTATCCTCAAATCAGCTGATTTGCCATCTGCCTTTGGGGTAACACTCAATGTAACAGCAGTGCCAGCAGATCTGTGTGTAACAGCCAGTGTGGTGTTGTGGTTGAAGTGTCAGTCTAGGACCTGGGACACCAGGGTTCAAATCCCTGCCCAGCCATGAAGGTCACTGGGTGTGAGTGACCTTGGGCTAGTCACAGTTTCTCAGCCTAACCTACCTCACAGGGTTGTTGTGAGGAGAGCCATGTACACCATGTACACTTCTTGGAGGAAAGGAGGGATGAGTAGTTAATTAATTAACTAACTAAAACTCAGATCTGGTACAATCACACAGAATGCGCTGGGATGGAATATCCAGGTTTACGAGTCAAAAAGAGCAAATGAGTGAGAAGTCCAGATCTCTCCCCCAGCCCACTCCCCACTACCATGGCTTCAGTCTATCCCACAACACAACGTTGCCTTCAGCCACAGTCTGATAGTGAAAATTTACCCAGCTGGGAGGAAAAGACTTTGGAAGAGGGGCTTCAGGAGTTAAGTGGCAGGGATTAGGAAGTGCACTGGACTCTTCACCCATGTGCTCATTTTGTTCTTTAAACTTCACCCCCCCATCCACTGCTTTCTACATGACTGCAACAGATCCAATGTTTAAGCATATGGATCTGTTACCATCACATCTAATGTGGCCTTTACTAAGATGCAGAGAACTGATGTTATGTTAATTCCTTAAAAATTGAAATAGATCCAAGCTCCATCTAATGCAAGGAAGCAATAAATCTGCACATCTTATAACTTAACAATGGAAGCACAGTTTGTTACAAAGGCCTAACATTATAGTTCTTAAACTGTGGCTCAGAAACCATGGACATATGAGCACATGCAGAACACCTTTCCTTTCTGACAGGAGTCCAAATTTTAAGAAAGGACAAAGTGCCTTTAAGCAATGTACTCTTACAGAAAGCAGATAATGAAGATGCCAAATATTTTTTTCCTGATTTTTATATCCTCCTAGTAACTGACAAGGACAATGAAATTCTCTCCTAGCCAGTAACATTCCTGCCTTACTGGTAAAGGGTGACATAGGCTAGACAAAGTAATGCAATGAGCTTGGTACTCCCTACAGACCATTCTCAGAACTTTACCATCTTGTTTGAATTTGTGGGAGATTGGCATTCAGGGAATGGTCATATTAATGCCTTTCTACTTGTGCCATTTGCAGCTGAACCAACATTCACTCTGTTGCTGCCATTTTTGAAAGTAAGCTGAACTGTAAAAGTTGGCTGAATAGCAAGTTGGAAGTACAAGGCTAACATCTTGCTGAAGCTAAGCAAGTCTGATCAGTGCATGGATGGGAGACCACTTGAGAATCACATGTATGCTGCTTTGGGTTCCATGCTGGAAGAAAGGTGGTATATAATAAGGAGATAAAAATAAACATATATAGTGAAGCAATCATATGATGACCATACCATATTTCAGTCTTTGACTGTTCCACTCATCTCATATTCTCTACATACTAATTTAAGCCCTCTCACTAGGCAGAATGGGGCAGGTGACTCAGGCAGCTGATTTCAGACATAATGAAAGGGCAGGCAATGGTTAGTTATTAACTGCATTATTGTTGTGTTTTTGCGTTAAGGGAGAGACAGTTGGGGAATTTTCTGCTTAAAATAACTTGGTCAGCCTTGGGAACTATGCATCTTGACTTATGTGGATGGGGGTTGCACAGTCTGCTATTCTGCCTCCTCAGTCAGCAAAATGTCTTGGACCAAACCTGCTGCTCCTAAATCTATATGTCTGTGTATGGTGACACAGCACTGAAACATTCTCCACGTACTCAAAGGCAGGCCTTCCTTTATTAGTTCAGTGGTTTTCAGCCACTAAAAACATGCTAAACCCCAGTGAATCCTTAATACAAAGAGGAAATAAACTTCTGAGTACTAATAGACTCAGATTGAGTCTTATTGATATGGAAGACTGGGCTTCAGCTCTGCAGGGAATCCGTTCAAGAAACAGGATATAAATAGTGCAGTTTATGATTGTTTGCTGCCTTGACTGCTCCTTAGTCAGCACCTTACAAAACGACCCACATGCACATGTGCACATGCACACAAACGCACACAAATCTGCAGTGTTTTTTGTAGTAACTTGTATGACAGAATCTGAAAGGACAGCATTTTGCTGGCTCTATTTGATGTTCAAGTCACTGGAGGTAAATTAACACTTACATCAATTACAGTGGAAATTGACCTTAGTAGCAAAAGAAAACATGAAAGAAACTTCAAGCTACATTGAAAGCAATAAGGGGAGCTTGGGTTGCAGAAGACACAGAGTGGCAGTCAAAAATATATTAATATTTACAAAGATTAAATGATACTAGCTGGTGCCAGGAATTTTTAATTGGCAACCTAGAAACCCTTTTACTCTTGTGTAGTCACTTACATTTTTATGTATGCACTTCAGGGGAACTGCTTGGGATTAAGCCATTTGAAGGCTGCAGCCTAGGTCCCCATCAAGATATAACTGCATGCAACAACCAAGCCTGGCATTGGTTTGCAGCATCCTTAGGCAGCTGTTGGTGCTACAGTACTTCAGCAGGGCCCATTGGTCTGTCTTAATCCCCCTTTGAAAAAAAGTGGCTGGAGTCCAGGAACCTCAATTTGAATTTCCCACAATGCCCTGGAACAATCCTACATCAAGAGCATTGTGGACAGTGGCGGCTAGCGTCGACATGTCAGTGGGGCAGTGGAATCCGCTTGGGTTTTAGTCTGAACTCTGAAGCAGCTGTCCAAGGTGCTTCAAACTTTTAGCCAGGCCTGGCAACAACACGCATGCAACCCAAGGCAGGAACTGGAGATGTAGTTGGAAATGAGTTCACTGATCTGTAGTGTAAAAGGGGACCACATTGGATGTGATGCTTCACTTCTGACCATGCATTACATGGAGATGTGCATACACATCCAGTCTGCATTCATGTTTCCTGATCCAGCAAGGGAAACTGCGCACATGAACGAGAAAGACACTCTTGGATGAAACCGATTATCTGGATCCATTTCAGTCGGGTTTTAGGCCCGGTTTTGGCACGGAGACAGCCTTGGTCGCCCTGTATGATGACCTTTGTCGGGAAAAAGACAGGGGGAGTGTGACTCTGTTGATTCTCCTTGATCTCTCAGCGGCTTTTGATACCATCGACCACGGTATCCTTCTGGGAAGACTCGCTGATTTGGGAGTTGGCGGTACTGCTTGGCAGTGGTTCCGCTCCTACTTGGCGGGTCGTCTCCAGAAGGTAGCACTTGGGGAACACTGCTCGGCACCCTGGGTCCTCCAGTATGGAGTCCTGCAGGGGTCAGTTCTGTCCCCCATGCTTTTTAACACCTATATGAAGCCCCTGGGTGCGGTCATCAGGAGTTTTGGAGTGCGTTGCCATCAGTATGCTGATGACACGCAGCTCTACTTCTCCTTTACATCTTTTTCAGGTGAGGCTGTCAATGTGCTGAACCGTTGCCTAGCTGAGACAATGGACTGGATGAGAGCTAATAAACTGAGGCTCAATCCAGACAAGACTGAGATGCTGTTAGTGGGTGGTTCTCCCGACCGGATGGTGGATGTTCAACCTGTTCTGGATGGGGTTACACTCCCCCTGAAGGAGCAGGTTCGTAGCTTGGGAGTTCTTTTAGAACCATCTCTGTCACTTGAGGCTCAGGTAGCCTCGGTGGCACGGAGTGCCTTTTACCAACTTTGTTTGGTGGCCCAACTATGCCCCTATCTGGATGGGGAGAACCTCGCTTCAGTTGTCCATGCTCTGGTAACCTCTAAATTAGATTACTGCAATGCACTCTATGTGGGGCTGCCTTTGAAGACGGTTCGGAAACTGCAGCTCGTGCTAAATGCAGCGGCCAGACTGATAACGGGGACCAGGCGGTCCAAACATATAACACCGATTCTGGCCCGCTTGCATTGGCTGCCTATATGTTTCCGGGCCCGGTTCAAGGTGCTGGTTTTAACCTATAAAGCCTTACATGGCGCAGGACCACAATATCTGGTGGAACTCATCTCCCGAACCTACCCGTACACTACGCTCAACATCGAAGACCATCCTCCGGGTGCCTACTCAAAGGGAAGCTTGAAGGGTGGCAACAAGAAAAAAGGCCTTCCCAGTGGTGGCCCCCGAATTGTGGAATAGTCTTCCTGATGAGGTACGCCTGGCGCCAACATTACTATCTTTTCAGGGCCAGGTTAAAACCTTCCTCTTCTCCCAGGCATTTTAATAAGTGTTTTAATATGTGTTTAATATGTGTTATAAACGTTTTAAATTTAAAAAATTTTAAGGAAGCCCATTTTTAATGTTGTTTGAATTGTTTTAAATATGTGTTTTATTGTATTTTGATATTGTCTGTTGTGAACCGCCAAGGGAGCTTCGGCTATGGGGTGGTATATAAATTTAATAAAGAAAGAAAGAAAGAAAGAAAGAAAGAAAGAAAGAAAGAAAGAAAGAAAGAAAGAAAGAAAGAAAGAAAGAAAGAAAGAAAGAAAGAAAGAAAGAAAGAAAGAAAGAAAGAAAGAAAGAAAGAAAGAAAGAAAGAAAGAAAGAAAGAAAAAGCCAGCTCTCACAAATACCCCTACCGGTGAGTAAGTACTTCCCATTGACTTCCATTATAATTATTTTCTTAGACCAACCTTTTCTTCATTGTAACTTTGGCCCAGATCAGGACCCACAGGAGTGCTCTGAACAATAGTTGGATGTGGCATAAGAGCCCCCCCCCAGCCCGTCCTCCAACACATCCTTGGAACACCCATTTTTCAGGCCTTATGCCAGATTCTGCCAGCACCCCTTTGCCAGGCTGGGTGTCCCCAATGGACCCCCAGCTGAGCCAGCAGGGTCCCAGCTCCTCCGTGGCGGAGGGGCTTCTGCCAGCAGAGCTCGGTGGAGCCAGGACCCTCCCAGCTCAGCAGGGGTTGTGCCATATCCAACTCCCCTCAGCCCGGTATAAATACGAGTTGGATTGTGCCCTTAGGTTGTAGTCCTATATGCACACATATATGGTAGTCAATCTTATTGAACGCGGTAGGACTTACCTTTGAGCAAGCAAGGCAGAAGACTGTGCTGTAAATAACATACATAGTGCATTGTTTGGCCATGCTTATCGGTGCCTGCGGTAAAAACTAAATTGTATATTTCTTGTACTCCATAATTATTTAGCTGATTCTGTTGCCTTTTTCTTTCTGACACGACTACACAGTCTTAAATGCCTGACAGATGGAAACTCAATACGTGATTTTTTTTTTCCTGACATGGGGATAATTGGTTTGAAAAGTTTTGCTTGGGGAAGTCAGCTGTTAAAGAATATAGAAAGGTATTTTGTTTTGATGTTATCCATGCTATGTGCCAGTTGCTGGGAAACAAAATGGAAGAGAGCTACTGCACTCAAGTCCATCTTATGGGCTTCCCAGATGCCTCTGGGAAAATGAAAATAAAGTTTCATTCATTCATCTGATTGGCCACTATGAGAACAGGATGCTGAATTAGATGAGCCTTTGGTCTGATCCAGCCAGGCTCTTCTTATGTTTCTCTGTCTCATTGCTTTCTCGAAACCCTTGAATAAAAGTAAGAAAAAGAATCTATACAGAATAGTCAACTTCATTAACACTCCCTGTTGTTTCTTATTATTTTCACAGCCTTGGCAGTGTCCATGATACTTAACCTAGTTTCACAGGCAAAAAAGAGCCCGTTTCACCCAAGTACATGTAGCCTTGGACAAGAAAGCTGCAGTGCCTCCCTGGAAACAACCTCAGGCTGATAAACTATGGCCTTGTTTTAATAAATGGATAAATCCTGTCTAGTTTAAACTGGGACCAGATCCTGGTTTCATATCCTTGTTAGTTTTCAGAAATTAACCCAAAATTTCCTAGGTTGGGTGTAAAGTAATTTGTGGCTTAAACAGCGCACAACAGGGAGGGTTGGATATCAATCACCCCATGCACTGAACGAACAAGTGTGTGTGTGGGGGGGTGTCACATAGCCATGTAAATTAACTTTACCACCCGCACTGGTGATGCATACATCAGCAACACCCCCATTTTTCCCATAGTGATGCATGCGAATAGAGATCCTCCATGTGAGGAGGGACCCTGATTCGGTCAGGGTCCCCTTCCTATGGGGGAGCTGTGCATAACATTGGTGGCAAGGCAGGGCTGGACCACATGGCCTCATGACCCTCCTCACATATCTTTCAATGTAAGTGTGTGGGGTGGAGGGGTTGAATGTGCCGTGGTATCAGTGCCAAAGGTGGGCATGTGAGGAGGAGAACAATAAGGACACACAGAGACACAGCACTTGTTCTCTAGCTGTTAACTCATGGTTTAGTAGCATTATGTCTAAACCACTAAATTCTCTCATCTAGCATTCCACAAATCCCACCTGAAGAAACCACAGAAACCTTGTGTGCTCCTTTGTGTGATGAAGTGGCGTTAGAGCCCTGGGTGGAGTGGGAGAGTTGTGAGCCACAGCCCATATGAGAATGCCAGCTCGATACCCAGCCCACCCAGAAATTAACCAGCTTGGTTGCTATGGTTAAAGTTTCAGGCCTGTGCCTTTGCTTTGCTAGGGTGAAACTGACAGGCCTGTGCTCTGCATTAAAGAGATCTCTTGCTTTCTCCCAGAGCTGGGGAGGAAAGGATCCAATATGATACAGAGGAGGAGAAGGAGGGGAGGGGAAAAGGGGGGGAGGCGGGGTACCAGATTAGCACCCTTTAAAGCAGCTGTTGAAGCTGCCCCCACCATCTATAAGTGGGTTTAAAAACCTACCCTATTGTTTCCCTGTTATTCCTACATCTGGTACTAAAGTTTCCGATAAAGAAGTAATGTCCAGTTAACACATCTACTTTGTTAACTGAGGTATTACTGTATTAAGCAAAACTGCATAGAGAAATGTATACATTAGGAGAAATTTGCACTAAAATGTTGGTGAATGTTCATGTTTGTTTGTTTTAATCTCAAACTGATGTGGAAATGTGGAGAACTGAAGACTGGAAAAAATGACAAACTGAAAGACAGCAAAACTGTCAAGTTCACCCTACCTGCTGAAACTAAACCCCTTCTCCTCCCATGAACTTCCAGCAATGCACACATACATGTGCACACACAAATGTATTTCTTTTAAAGGTGATTTATGAGGCACCAGCTCCCAGGAGCCCAGGGCAGCAAACAAAAACACTAAAAACACTCTAAAACACATTAAAACAAAACATCTTAAAAACCATTTTTAAAAAAGCTTTAAAAACATCATGAAAAGCCATTCCAACACAGATGCAGACTGGGATAAGGCCTTATTTAAAAGACTTGTTGAAAGAGGAAGGTCTTTCGTAGGCACCGAAAACAAAACAGAGATGGTGCCTGTCTAATATTTAAGGAGAGGCAATACCCTGGCCCAGTGAGCAATTACATCGCCACATTTAGTACCAGCTGCAGCTTCCAGGCAGGGCAGCTCCACAAAGACTGCAATACAGTAATCCAGCCTGGACTTTACCAGTGCATGGACAACAGTGGCCAGACTATCCCAGTCCGGAAATGGCCTCAGCTGTCTTACCAGCTGAAGCTGATAAAAGGCACTTCTAGCCACTGAGTTTGCCTGGGCCTCTAGCCGCCCTGGGCTCCTGCTGGTAGGAAGGGCAGGATATAAATCAAATAATAAATAAATAAATAACAACAAAGATGGATCCAGGAGCACCCCCAGACTATGAACCTGCTCTTTCAGAGGGAATAGACCCCATCCAAAACAGGAAATTAACCAATTATCTAAACTCAGGAACCACCAACCCACAGCGCCTCCGTCTTGCTAGGAGTCAGTTTATTGGCCCTCATCCAGCCCACCACTGAGTCCAGGCACTGGTCCAGGGCTTGCATGGCCTCTCCCCATTCAAATGTTACAAAGAAAGAGAGCTGGTATCCAGCATACTGCTGACAGCTAACCCCAAATCTCCTGATGTCCATTCCCAAGGGTTTCATATAGATGTTAAATAGCATTGGGGAAAAGATGGTACAGTGCAGCTCCCCACAACTGCCAAGGGGCTGAAAGATAATCAATCAATGCTAATCTCTGAAAATGATCCTGGAGATTGGAACCACTGTAAAACAGTGCCTCCGATACCCATCTCACCAAGCTGGCTCAGAAGGCTACCATGGTCAATGGTATCAAAAGCCATTGAGAGATCAAGTAAGAATAGCAGGATCGCACTCCCCATGTTTTACTCTTGATAAAGGTCATCCATCAGGGTAGTGCACCTTATCCACGTCGTCAGGCTGTATCTACTGAAACTGATCCCAAGAAGTTGCAGCAGACATTACACTGGACATCTCACTGGGGACAACAGTAGATTTATTATTATTGTTGTTGTTGTTGTTGTTGTTATCCCATCCTTCCTCCCAGTAGGAGCCCTGGACAGCAAACCAAAACACTAAAAACACTATAAAACATCATAGAAACAGACATTAAAATATATTAAAACAAAACAACTTTAAAAATGTATTAAACCAAAACATCTTTAAAACCATATTCTTTTTAAAAAGCTTTAAAAACATCTTAAAAAGCAACTCCAACACAGATGCAGACTGGGATCAGGTCTCTACTTAAAAAGCTTGTTGAAAGAGGAAGGTGTTTGGTAGGCACTGAAAAGAAAACAGAGATAGTGCCTGTCTAATATTTAAGGGGAGGGAATTCCAAAGGGTAGATGAAGGTCTGCTTCCTATCTTGTGTGGAACAGACCTTCTGATAAGATGATATCTGCAGGAGGCCTTCACCTGCACAACGTAGTGATCAACTGGGCATATAAGGGGTAAAATGATCTTTCAGGTATCCTAATCCCAAGCTGTAGAGGGCTTTGGACCTTGAACTTAGCCTGGTAGCTAATGGGCAGCCAGTGCAATTTTTTCAGCAGTGGGGTGTCATGGCGATACCTTCCCCAGTGAGCCACCATGCCATTGCAATTTGCACCAACTGCAACTTCCGAACCAACCTCAAGGGCAGCTCCACATAGAGTTCATTACAGTAATTCAATCTGGAGGTTACCAGTGCATGGGCAACAGTGGTCAGGCTGTCCTAGTCCAGAAATGGCTGCAGCTATCTTACCAGCCAAAGCTGGAAAAAGGCACTCCTAGCCACTGAGGTCACCTGGGCTTCTAGCGACAAAGATGAATCCAGGAGCACCCCCAGACGATGAACCTGCTCTTTCAGAGGGAGTACGACCCCATCCAAAGCAGGCAACTGACCAATCATCCAAACTCGGGAACCACCAAGCCACAGCGGCTCCATCTTGCTAGGATTCAGACTCAGTTTATTGGCCCTCATCCGGCTCACCACCAAGTCCAGGCACCAGTCACGGGCTTGCATGGCCTCTCTCAATTCAGATGTTACCAAGAAATAGAGCTGGGTATCATCAGCGTACTTTTGACATCTTGCCCCAGATCTTCTGATGACCGCTACCAAAGGCTTCATATAGAAGTTAAACAGCATTGGGGACAAGATGGTACCCTGCGGCATCCCATCGCACAACTGCCAGGGGGTTGAAAGACAATCACCCAATGCTGCTGTCTGAAAATAACCCTGGAGGTAGGATCAAAACTACTGTAAAGCAGTGCCTCTGATACCCATTTCACCAGAAGGATACCATGATCAATAGTATCAAAAGCCACTGAGAGATCAAGTAAGAGTAACAGGGTCACACTCTCCCTGTCCTTTTCCCAATAAAGGTTATCCATCAGGGCGACCAAGGCCGATTCAGACCCATAATCAGGCCTGAACATAGATTGAAATGGGTCAAGATAATCTGTTTTATCCAAGAGTACTTGCAATTGATGGGCCACAACCCTCTCAATCACTTTCCCTAAAAAGGAGGTATTTGTGACTGGGCAGTAATTGTCACAAACCAATGGATCCAGGGTAGGCTTTTTCAGGAGAAGTCAGATCACCATGTCTTTCAGGACGACTGGAACCACTCCCTCCCACAATGATGCATCAACCACACCCTGGATCCACTCAGTCAAACCCCCTCAGCAAGCTTTAATAAGCCAAGAAAGGCAAGGGTCAAGAGGACATATTGCTGGCCGCATCATCACAAGTACCTTGTTCATATCATCAGATTGCATCAACTGAAACCAATCCCAATAAATTGCAGCAGATATTGCCCTGGACACCTCACTGGGGACTACACTAGATGTCGATGAGGCATCAATATTGCTACAGAGGCAAGCAACTTTACCCTCAAAGTGCCTTGCAAACAATTCACAGTGGGCCTCCGAAGGGTCTAAAACTCCATTTCCTGCAGTCGATGTCAACAGACCCCTGACAATATAGAAAAGCTCCACTGGACGGCTACTTGAGGATGCATTGGTGGCAGAGAAGTGGGCTTTCTTCACAGCACTCACCACCACACAGTAGGCACAGTTATGATGTTTTAATCATGCCCAATCAACCTCACAGCACATCTTTCATCACTTGCGCTTTAGCTGTCATCCAGTCTGTTTCATTGCCCTTAGTTCACTGGTGTACCAAGAGGCAAAGTGGCTTCACAATGCCAGAGAGGGCACTCAGGGGCAACTGTGTTAAGAGCCCAACACAACTCATTGTTCCACAGCGTGACAAGGGCTTCAGCAGGCTCACCTGCTCTAGCTACTGGAAACTACCCCAGGACATTTAGGAATCCAGTGGATTCCATTCATCTCCGAGGGGGCATAATCTTACGCTGTCCACTATCCCTGCAGAGGAGGATTGCAGCCATAAGTCTAAACTTCACCAGGAAGTGGTCTGACCATGACAATGGAGTGACATCCAGCATCAACCATCTCCAGACTACCCTTTCCTCTATCTGGAGCAAAAACCAAATCAAGGATGTGCCCTACCCTATTTGTTGAACCAGTGACAGCTTGACCAGTTATCATGGAGGCCATGAGGTCCTGAGCTGGAACACTAGAGGCAGCCTCCGCATGGACATTGAAATCACCCAGCACTGTTGTTCTGGGCTCCTCCAACACCACAGCCGAGACAGCCTCCGCCAGCTCAGTCAGAGAAGCTGCCAGGCAGCAGGGTGGACGATACACCAGCAGCAACCCTAGTTTACTGTCTCCTGCCGACATCAGGTGCAGGCCCTCACAGCCAGCTCTGAGACAGAGTGGTTTCCTGGCAACAGAGATGGAAGTTCTGTGGACCACAGCAACCCCTCCCTCCATGTCCCTGCAGCCTGTGCTGGTATTGTACTGAGTATCCATGTGGGAAAGCTGGGTCAGATCAACTCCTCCTAACTCACCCACCCAGGTCTCAGTAATGATCAAATCATGGATAAGTGCAGTCTTATTGTGTACTGATCTGGCATTAAACAACAGCATGCACGGGCCAGTGGGCACAGCAAATGAGCAATCAGGAACCTATCCATGGGAGGAGTGGAAGTGAGGAACAGTTGCAAGCGCACTTGGAGGAAGGGGATTATCTGGATCCATTTCAATCGGGCTTCAGGCCTGGACATGGGACTGAAACAGCCTTGGTCGCCTTGGTAGATGATATGAGGAGGGCGTGGGATAGGGGCGAATGTACCTTCCTTGTCCTCCTTGATCTCTCAGCGGCTTTTGATACCGTTGACCACGTTATCCTCCTGGACCGCCTGAAGAGGTTAGGCGTGGGGGGCACTGTATTGCAGTGGTTCCATTCCTTCCTCTCTGGTAGGTACCAAAGAGTGGCATTGGAGGATGAGGTCTTGGATCCTTGGCCTCTCACTTGTGGGGTGCCACAGGGTTCCATCCTCTCCCCGATGCTGTTCAACATCTATATAAAGCCGCTGGGGGCAATCATCAGGAGATTTGGGCTGCAATGTCATCAGTATGCGGATGACACGCAACTCTATCTCTCATTTAAATCTTCACTGAGGTTGGCTGTAGAAACCCTGTCCAAGTGCCTGGAGTCGGTGAGTGGCTGGATGGGAAGGAATAAGCTGAAGCTGAACCCTGACAAAACCGAGGTACTGTTTGTGGGAGACAAGGGAAGGCTGGGGGATGTAGACCTGGTGCTCAATGGGGTACGATTGCCCCTGAAAGACCAGGTCCGCAGCCTGGGGGTCATTCTTGACTCCCAGCTGTCCATGGAGGCTCAAGTCTCGGCTGTGAGCCGGGCGGCGCTGTATCAACTCCATCTGATACGGAGGCTGCACCCCTACCTTCCCAACCATCTGCTCCCACCGGTGGTACATGCCCTGATCACCTCTCGCCTAGACTACTGTAATGCGCTCTACGTGGGGTTACCCTTGAAAACGGTCCGGAAGTTGCAACTGGTACAGAATGCGGCGGCTCATCTGATTAAAGGCAGCCGCCGGCAAGATCACACCACTCCAGTGCTGAAGGAGTTGCACTGGCTACCAGTTGTTTACTGGGCCCAATTCAAGGTGTTGGTTTTGACCTTTAAAACCCTACACAGTTTTAGCCCAGTCTATCTGAAGGAGCGCCTCCAGCATCGTCAGGGATGCCGCTCAACAAGATCAGCCTCAGAAGACCTTCTCTCGATCCCACCGGTTAAAACAGCTAGACTGGTGAGGACTAGAGAGAGGGCTTTTTCAATAGTGGCCCCCACCCTGTGGAACTCTCTCCCAAATGATCTCCGCCATGCCCCTTCTATGATGAGGTTCCACCAGGCCTTGAAGACCTGGCTCTTCAGGAAGGCTTTTGGGGTGGGTTAGGTTTTTACTGTTATGGTTTTAAATTTTAACGTTTTAATGTATTGTTTTTTATCTTGTACATCGCCCAGAGTGGCTGGACAACCAGCCAGATGGGCGACTAATAAATTCAATAAATAAATAAATAAATAAAACAAGGCATAGACAGCCTTGCTCTCATCTTCTATGGTAGTTCACCACCTCCCCATGGCTATACCTCTCTCTATCCATGATCACTGAAACTGGGGTGGCTTTGCCTCTCCTTCCCAAGATTCCTCCTAAACACATTATATAAACAACAACAACCCACCAACAAAACTTTCCAGAACCAGTTATCCCATTTCACCTCTGAGAGAATTGCTAACAGTATTACTAGGAGTACACCAGACTCACCGAATACCTTTCACACAGGGCACATTTACTTCCATTCATCTTACCCCCAGGGAGGGCCAGCCTTCTGCCAGTTGCAGACTCTCACTCTGAAGGCATCTGGTGTCAGTGGTGAACCCTTACCACGACTGCGCCCTGGCAGATGCCCAATTTAATTGACCTCTGATGTCAAACCTGGATCCCTTCCTTTGAGGACCTGAAAATCTAAATGTTGATGGAAGGGAAGGCAACAGAGGAATGGAAAGGGAGAGACACAATGAGCATAGCAAGAGGACCTAATAAATGGTGTGAGAACAGACACTGCAGTGTTACTGCAGCTAAGTAGGTGTAGCTCTGATCAGTAATCTGGATGAAAGAGCACGATATGCCCCATGTATGTGTAATGAATGAATGAATGAATGAATTTATTTCGGTCATAGACCAGCCAATATGTGTAATAAATAAACACACAATAAGACTAATATGAGAATATGCAGTTACATGTATCTGGGCTTCTTTGCAATTGATGATGAGGAGAGATGCAGAAATACAAAGCTAACCCGAGCTGCAGCAAATTTTAGTGTCGTGCTTGTCTTTCCCAATCTGAAAATGCTATCTGATTATTATTTTTTAAAATCCTATCCAAAAATAAATCCTGGGCTATATACACACTAGTCATTTTTATAGCAACTAGTTACTGCTTCCAAAGTCAGCAATTCATTTGTGCACATATGCCCCACATATTACTTTCTAGGAATGGAAAAAGAAAAGCCATGCTGCTTGATATAATCTTTAAAATCTTCATATTATTCGTATTAAACTGGGAGGGGGTGTGCGGACATATCACATCATTTGGGTGTAAAATGCAAACAATGCCAAGATTTTCTCTAACTGCACTAGCACAAGATAAGAAGCATTTAATCTGGAGGGTGAAAAACATTTGCTTAAGGGCCTGCTACATGTCCAGAAACATGTTCCCTTCCACATTGGTAAATATCAAAGCTAAAGCATGCTCCTACACTATCCTTTAAGTTAGAAAGCAGCTTTGCCATTTATAACACCGCATGGCAATCCCCTACGGCTCCTGGCTGGGTGATATTTTAAGCTCTGAAGGAAAGATTCTAGGTTAATAACTGCAGTGCTGCTGTATTATGCTGGCTGGCAGAAAGACACTGACAACGTAAACTGTACTGAACTCTGTTCGAGTTAGCTGGTGCTTTATCGTCCTTTCTTTTGGGAACTATTACCAGCTGAGATAGAGTTCATTAACACCCAAAGCCTCCAGACTGATAGAATGCGCCCGCTGAAAGGGTAAAGGGGGACAGAGCAAAGAGTCCAACAATGGGATTGATCAGGATCAGTAATAATAATAATGCCTAGGTGTGTACATCAGGGCAGTCACAGATGGGCATTTTTCAGCTGTGCAGTTTGTTCTGCATAAACCAGAGGTGGGGTTTTCATAAGAAGGGCCGCTGAACCATGGGAAAAATTAATGGGGGGGCACAGTTGATGGTGGGTGGAGCAACAGTTGACAGTGGGCGGATCTAGAGCCAAAAGTGGGTGGAGTTCCCAGCACTGCAGGATTAAATAACTTTTTCTCTTCGAAGAATATACAGATCAAATAAGGAACAGGTTTGAGGCTTTAAACTTAGTTGACAGAGAACCAGAAGAACTATGGAGTGAAGTCAGAGACATTATTAGGGCAGAATGCAAAAAGACAATACCTCTAGTTAAAAAGAGAGAAAGACCTCAATGGATGACTGAAGAAACTCTTAAAATTGTTAAAGAGAGAAGAAAAGCAAAAGCAAAAGGAGATAGAAACACAGTCAGAACCCTAAATGCAACAATACAGCGACTAGTACGTAGGGACAAAGAGAACTATTACAATAGTTATTGTGTAGAAATAGAAGAGGACAACAAAAAGGGTAGAACAAGACTACAAGAGCCCTATTCTAAATGATTAGAAAAATGAAAGGGAAATTTAAGCCAAGAGTAGGGATGTTGAATAATCAACAAGGGAATACACTGACTGGCAGAGATGAAATCATAGGAAGATTGAAGCAACACACTGAAGAACTCTATAAAAGAGATGACAGGATGACAGATTCATTGTCAGAGGAACTGTATGATGAAGAACCAGAAATTTTACAATGTGAGGTGAAAGCTTCTCTTAAAATACTTGCAAGAAACAAATCACCAGGAACAGATGGCATACTAAAAGAGCTGCTACAAGCTACTGAGACTGAGTCTGTCCAAATTTTGACAAAAATCTGTCAAGAAATATGGAAAACAATGGCCCACAGACTGGAAGTGTTCAATATACATCCCAATTCCAAAGAAAGGAAATCCCAGGGAATGCAGTAATCATCGAACTAGCCTTAATATCCCCTGCAAATAAACTAATGTTCAAGATTCTACAACAAAGACTCTTACCATATATGGAGCGAGAAATGCCAGATGTCCAAGCTGGATTTAGAAAGGGAAGAGGCACCAGAGATCATATTGCAAAGATATGTTGGATAATGGAATGGACCAAGGAATTACAGAAGAAATTGTGCTTTATAGATGCTTTATAGATTAC
The DNA here is from genome assembly GCF_030035675.1 of Rhineura floridana. NCBI lineage: Eukaryota > Metazoa > Chordata > Lepidosauria > Squamata > Rhineuridae > Rhineura > Rhineura floridana. The sequence continues at coordinate 29,038,190 of NC_084486.1, read as the reverse complement.
AACAAAGCCTTTGATGGTGTAGATCACGAAAAACTATGGAATGCTTTAAAAGAAATGGGGGTGCCACAGCATCTGATTGTCCTGATGCACAACCTATACTCTGGACAAGATGCTACTGTAAGGACAGAATACGGAGAAACCAATTGGTTCCCCATCGGAAAGGGCATGAGACAGGGGTGTATTTTATCACCCTATTTATTTAATCTATACGCAGAACATATCATACGGAAAGCGGGATTGGACCAAGATGAAGGAGGTGTGAAAATTGGAGGGAGAAATATCAATAATTTAAGATATGCAGATGATACCATACTGCTAGCAGAAACCAGTAATGATTTGAAACCAATGCTGATGAATGTGAAAAAGGAAAGCACAAAAGCAGGACTACAGCTGAACGTCAAAAAGACTAAAGTAATGTCAACAGAAGATTTATGCAACTTTAAAGTTGACAATGAGGACATTGAACTTGTCAAGGATTATCAGCTACAGCTGATCGCACGCTACAGCTGACAGGAATCAGCTGGAGCACGCAAGCTCCCTGCGCTACAGCTGAACATGCGATCAGCTGTAGGGTGGGGAGCTCGAGTGCTACAGCTCTCTTGGGGAGAAAAAATGTGCTTTAAATGTATGGTGTGTACACAGGCCAAGAGAATCTGGAGAACCGGTTGGCAGTGAAGGAATAAAGCATGCTAAGGAATGCCAGTCAGGAGCAGTGGAGCTGCAGCAAGTTTGCAAGCTGAAGAGGCCAGCATTTCCCAAAATTCTGATAGCTGAATTAAATCTGGAGGCTAATCAAAACACCTTATATAAATAAATGTATACTGACATTTAAAAACCCACTAAATTCATAATAATGTCTAATGACAGAAATACAAAAGGGATAAGGCTTAAGACCTTTTTTTTTAACCCAAGAATATTCTGACTGATATTTTAAACTATTTTCTGCTGACCATAACACAAGACAAGCCTGCTGAATCAGGCCAATGGGCCATGTAGCCCAGCATCCTGTTCTCACATTGGCCAGCCTATGAAAAGCACCCAAGAAGGTCCTGAGCACAGGAGCACTCTGTTGATCAACTTTCAGTATTGTACTGCTATTTTAACTTTCTTATTCTTGGTCTATGTTTTATTCTGGTTTTCGGTTTTTTGTACACCACTCTGATAATGTGAGCAGTTTAAACATCTTTGAAAATGAATTCATTCATTCATAATTAATAAAATAAATACAATCAGGGCCGGTTCTAAAGGGCAGCCAGGTTGGGCACTGGCCCAACGGCCCCTGGAGCTACAGGGGGGCCCTCAGCTGCCCCTGTGCTCCCCTTCTGCGATCCGTGGGCTACCCATGCCCCCCCACATACCCTCACCTACCTTTCTGCTGTCTTTTACCATTGCCCTTAATGAAGATGGCGGCCGCGGTTTCCCTAATGTACTGAAGCCCCTTAGTTGATGGCAGAGATGCGCACGCATAGCACGCACGTGTGCCATCAACAAAGATGGCAGCGGAGGCGTCGTCCTGTTAGGGAAACCGCAGCCGCCACCTTAAGAGCAATGGTAAAAGACAGCAGAAAGGTAGGGGGCATGGGGGCGTGCATGCGCGATATGCACACACACACACGTCGGGGGCCAGGGCAAGCTGATGCCCAAGGGCCCCGGCATTCCTGGAGCCGGCCCTGAATACAATAACTTTGCTCCTACTATAGTACCTGATTTCAGTACCAGTTACATTGTGTCTTTTGGAACAATATTTACTTCTGCAATTACTTTGCAATATTAAAGGGTTGAGATTTAGAAAATAAGAACAAAACACGTCACCAAACAGCAGCCTCACAATCTTGCTTTGCAGCTCAAGCATGGCTGGCTTCTATTTTCCATACAATTCTCCAAGTGCTGTGTTGCACATCATGCCTTTTTCCTTTGATTGTCAACATGAATGTTAAAATGTGTCATTTAAGTGGTTTATTTTTCCTTGGGGAAATTCATTGGATAAAGAGAGGCATTTCGTCCCTGCAGCCCAGCCCACCCCACCAGCAAAGATATATCTCTTTCACAAAATAAAACATGAGAATGCATGCAACCAAGACCTGCATACATTGAATTATTGATGTGTACATGGTAGCTAAGCAGGTAATGGTAAAATTCCTTGAAGGAGAAAATAAAATTATACCAGGCCGTAAGAAGATGATGAAAAGAATGTTTCTTTGATCAAAAAACCCTGAGTTATCAATGAGATGTTTAAGATAATGTGTCACATTTTTTTTTTCTCTTCCAAGGCTGTGTCTATTTCATAGGGCTGTAAGCTTATTGGTGCAGACTTTGGCTTCTAGCACATAGCTTGCTTGACAATCTGAGAATGGTCAGCTTTTCATTTTTAAAAGAAACCTTAAAACACTAGCAATTCATACTAACAAACCTTTTAAGAGCAGGGGCGTCACTACCGGGGTACGGAGGGTGCGACCTGCACCCAGGTGTCACCATGAGGGGGGTGACACCCAGAGCCGCCCCGCCCCGTGCCGTTGCACGGCAAGGCTGCTCCAACTCCTCGGAGGCGGGCGGGCGGGCGAGACTGGGAGCAGCGTCAGCAGGGCAAGGGAGGCGCACCGGCGTTCCCAGGCCTTCTCCGGCTGGGTGCCCCTCCGGCGCACGCCCTCCCAGGGGCATGGATGGGGTGGCTGGCCTTGAGTGGGCGCGCACACATGCGTGCACACGCAAGCCCATCCACCTCATCCATGCCCCTGGGAGGGCGAGCATCAGAGGTCTGCACCCCCCTGCACTCCCGCTAGTGACGCCGCTGTTTAAGAGTATCCCCGAAAGGCAAAAGAGGGGCAATGATTTAGCAGGGTAGGCACCAGAAAATGGAGACAGACTTGGGTAACTAGAGACAGCTCAAGAGTGTGCAGTATCCTGGTAGCCACTCCCTCATCACCCAAATATCAGATTCCCACACATCTATTTGCTACATAATTCTGTGACACTGAAAATAAATCAGAGTAGAGCATTTGTATCCACATTAATTCACAGACTAGCTTATCAACATCACAAAAATGGTTTTTACAGTCATTCTTTTGTCTAAGGCAAGTGTGAGAAACCCTTTTCCCCCTGGTGGGCTAGATATGTATCAGCCATACATACGTATGGGCCAAATTTGACAGGAGGGTGGGCCCGCCTATCTGTCAACCACTTTGATGTCACAATGGCATCAGAATATCAGCCTCTTTGAAGGCCATTCCCAACATGCCTTCACAGAAGATTGTCCAGGACCACCACGGGGCCTGCATTGAAAGAGCTGCTAAATTAGAGGTTTTATCTTCCATTGTAGCAGAGTTTTAATGCAAGCCCCTTCCTGAGCAAGGCATGCTCCCACTGCCCATCAGCTGATCAGGATTAGTTGATGGGCAGTGGGCGCATGCCTGATGTTACATATGACATCAGGTGTGGGGTGGGTGGACGTGGTTTGCCAGGTGGGCAAAATTGCTACGTGGGGTATGTCAAAGTTGGCCCATGGGGACAGAGATTCCCTATCCCTATTCTAAGGGAACTCTGGGAATGGTAGTGTGGAGGAGGGGTAGAGATCACTAACAGAACATTCTCAGGCACTTTTCACCAAACTACAACTCCCTGGATTCGCTGGAGGAAAATATGACAGTTAAAATGACTTAAAACTGATATGTTTGTAATGCAGATATGTCAAATGAAAATATATCTATGTAGGATAGTAAGCTGGCTTGCATTCTCTCACTTCCTCTATGCCAGAAAGTCATAAGCAATAACAAGGCTTGAAAGCAGGGTTGCCAGATGTCTGGTTTTTGGCTGGAGACTCTGGATTTTGGGGGTTCTCTCCTGGTCTCTGGGTGAGCCAGCTTAATCTCCAGAGACTCAGCTTTCATTTAAAAAAAAATTAAGTTTCTATGTGGTCTGCTTCACGAGATATACACCAAAACATCAGCCGCTGCCCCCCTGCAACTTCAGTGAAATTATCTCTTAGCTGGATATTCTAATCCCGCCCTTTCAGGTTTGCAGCCAAAAAGTGAAGTCAGGGTTGTGATTGACAAGGGATTTCTGGGCCTCCAGGCAGTACCTAGACCCCATTGCAAATGTAGAATGTTTTTTCCTGTTTGTCTGAAAATCTCATAAATTGAGTAAGTATACCTACCTTTCAGCAATACCAAAAGTCTTTTTTTCTGTTGTGTGTAGGAGTCAATCAAATTTAAATTTTCCTGGGCTATTGAAGATGGCACTGTTTCAAAAATCTTCCCAATATGAAGCTTTAATCCAATACTTGCTTTTCTGGGAGTAAAGCTGCAATGCTAATCCCACATACCCAGAGTAAACCTCACTGAATTAAATAGGACTTATTTTTAAGTAGACATGGTTAGGATTGTGCTGTTAATCAATGAGAGTTTTTTGAGTGAACATAGCAAAGGATTGTGCTTATGTTGTAAATCTTTCTCTTCCCCTCCAATCCTATTTTTAAAGCAATTAGGCAGGGCTTACATAGGCATCACTGTTTTTATTATGAAGGAAACTAATACTGATGTTTTGTTTTTTTTATATTTATTTTATTTATTAAATTTATATACCGCCCCATAGCCGAAGCTCCCTGGGCGGTTCACAACAGTCAATATCAAAATACAATAAAACACATATTTAAAACAATTCAAACAACATTAAAAATGGGCTTCCTTAAAAAAATTTAAATTTAAAACGTTTATAACACATATTAAACACATATTAAAACACATATTAAAATGCCTGGGAGAAGATGGACATGGAACATTTTTTAAATGTTCTGCAATGACCAACTGGTTTTGACAATAAGGTCAATGTATTTTTTTACATCTGCTGTGTGTGTGTGTATGGAATCTTCCCAACAACCCTGTGTGGTAGGGTTAGTGATTGGAAACCAAGGCAGCTCACAACAAAAAATAAATCCCTTTAAAATCCAATAACCATAAAAAGTATAAACAGTTGCAAAACAGCTTAATGTAGCATGATTCTGAATTTTGGGTTGGGTGAGTGTTCCTTATCACTTGAGGCTGCAGTTTTGTGCATGCTTCCCTGTTTGAGTAAGCCCCATTGAATACATTGGGACTTGCTTCTGAGTAAACAATCATAGGATTGCACTACCAATATCCTTACAGGTTGTGTAAATAATAAACATCTTTGACAGTCATGCTTATATAAACATTTCTTCATACGATGTCCCAATAAGTACAGTAGGGCTCCGCTTTACAGTGCTCCGCTTCTTGGTGTTTCGCTAATGTGGCAGTTTTCAATTGTATCCATGTTCCTTATGTTCGGCGCTTGTTCTGCTTTTTTGGCATTTTTAAGGTAAGCAATGTGTGTGCACCGAGTGAGTGAGCAAGCGGGGGCTGGGCGAGTGAGTGGGGGGAGAGGGCAAGCAAGCAGGCAGAGGGAGGACAAGCGGGCGAGGGGGAGGACAAGTGAGGGAGCTGGCAGAGGGTGAGCGAGCGAGCAGGCAGGGGGGAGGGCAGGCAGGCGAGGCGGAGGACGAGTGAGTCTGTATGTGAGCTCACTGTGTGTGAGTTTGAGGGAGGAAACTACGTTTTAAGGGTAAAGGGGGAATTATTTTCAGTGCCTCGTCGGGGCCATTCAGAGCTGGTGAGGGGCAGCACTGCTTGGCCGCCTGAGGGAAGAACAGCCTTTCTCCCGGAGGAGGAGCACCAGCCGCCTCTGAAAGTGCCCTTTTAACCTCAGCGGCTTCCTCATCAATACTTTCCACCAGAAAGATGCTGTGGCGGCACCACCATTCGCCCACCCCTTTCCTCACAGACCCCCTCAGAGCGTCCAGTTGTGTGTGGTCTCTTGCCAAGTATTCCCTGTTGTAGCACGCCATCCTGTCTTACCACCTGCGCCTTCTCCTCTGGGCTGCTCCATCCTGCTTTGCCAGCCTCGGGAAGCAAGGCTTGTGAAAGCAGGCCTGTGCCAAAGCTAGGCACGGATTGCTTGCTTAGCAGGAGTCACCCACCCACCTACTTACCTACCTGTTGCTTCGCCCACCCTCCTGCAGCCCGGTGCCCTGAAGGGGAAGTGCCATCATGTTTAATTCCCCTCCCCCAACCCCTTCGACTGTTCCTGGAGTGCAACATTTCAATTAAGAAGTTTGAGGTACAGTGCACCAAGTAAGCGAGCGAGTGGGGGGCGGGGAGGGCGAGTGAGTGGAGGAGAGGGTGAGCAAGCAAGCAGGCAGGGGGGAGAGTGAGTGGGCAAGGGGGAGGACGAGTCAGGGGGCCAGCGGAGGGTGAGCAAACAGGCAAGGGAGGGCGGGCAGCCCCCTTCCTGCAATCCGCAGCAGGGAGCTTGGCAGGGAAGGGGAGCACTACTCCCCCACCATAACAAGGGCAAGTGAGCGGGAGGCGGGGGGAGAGGGCGATGCTATGTTCCACTTTTCGGTGGTTTTCACTTTTCGGCTGGGGTCTGGTCCCTAACCTGCCGTATGAGTGGGGCCCTACTGTATTTGATTTCACACTATGGTTGTAAATTATTACTTCCTATACTTTTTAAGTGTGCCCTTCTTCCTTGGGGTGGTCATGGTTCCCCTCTGCTGTTTTCATCCTGAGGGGCAGATTAGGCTGAGAGATGGTGAGTAGCTCATGGTCACCCAGTAAACCTTATAGCTCATTTCCATTAAAAAAAATAATTAAAATGATTTACATGCAGGCAACGTTTATTAAGTAGATCCACACAATATATTTAAAGCACATCCAACTTGCATTTAAAGTGCATAACTTTCCTTAAAGAATCCTGGGAAGTGTAGTTTCCCCCTCACAGTTATTGTTCCCACTACCCTTAACAAACTACAGTTCTCATGATTCTGTAGTGGGATTTATGTGCTTCAAATGTGTGTTTAATGTGCTTTAAATGAATGATGTGGATCTGCTCTAGGTATGCTGTGTGTTCATTAGTGAATTGAAAACAATAATTTTAAAATATACTTTTTTAAACAGGAGAAGGGCTGTAGTGCAATGTTAGGGCATATGTTTTGCATGCAAAGGGCCAAAATTCAATTTCAGGAAAAGACTATTGCCTGGAATCCTGCAGAGCCAATGCTAGTCCATGTCATCAGTACTGAGCTAGATGATATCAAATGGCCTCAGTCGGTATAAGGTATCCTTTGTTCCTAAAAGTGGACAGAGACCCAAGAGCCACAGGGACTCAAAACTTTATTTATGTATTTTATTTACAAGATTTATATACCACTTTATTGTAAAAAATCTCTAAGCAGTTTACAGAAGGAATTAAAACAATAAAATTATTTGCAAAAACAGTTAAAGACAGGTATTTAAAAACATTAGGCTTGCCTAAACAAAAATGTTTTTAGCAGGTGCTGAAAAGAGTATAATGAAGGTGTCTGCCTAATGTCAATAGGTAGGGAGTTCCAAAGTATAGCTGCCAGACGAAAAGACATTTCTTACAAGAGCAGTACTATGTGGCATCTGTAACACGGAAAGCACATGAAACCTCTGTTCCGAAATCTGCACTGATTGCCAATTTGCTTCCAGGTCAAGTTCAAACCGCCCAGGTTTCAGTAATATACACAATGTCAGCGCACTCATCCAGGAGTAAGTCCTGGATTAAAGTGATTTTATTAGTCACTGACCTTGCATTCATCAGCAGAACAGTAAAATCCAGGGAGTTCCCAGCATGACTGCCAGTGTCCCATGGGTTGGGAGGGAGATTGGGAGAGAAACAAGCACGAAGATGTCTTATATCCCTTCCCCTATGATGGCCAATCAACCTCCCACCGCCGTAATGTCCCCTACCCAGAATTACCTCAGTGCCAGACTCCCGACTACTCTGCCCCAATGCATGTTAAAAAAAAGCCTGACACTGAAAAACTAAATCAGCAAAGGCGATCTGATTATTAATATAATCCCAAAAATGGGAGTCTGGAGCTTAATTTAACCATCCAGCGATATTCCATGAAAGAGATAACTTATTTGGTTGGATGCATTTTTGTCATCCTGAATTAGTTGGTATCTTTCCCTGGATAGAGTTCCGAGAGATAGTCAAGTCCTTCGTAAGGGAGGATGACTGCCCTATATTCACTGTGCATGCCTACCAAGATCCTGCTGTGATTTTTTGTTCTAGATCTCCTTGCACACAGAAAGAAAGGAACTTCAGAGTTTGGAAACGTTACTTTTTTGAACTACAACTCCCATCAGCCCAATCCAGTGGCCATGCTGGCTGGGGCTGATGGGAGTTATAGTTCAAAAAAGTAACTTTTCCAAGCTCTGCTTCTGCTACTGCTGAAAGCTATAGACTTATTCAGTTTATGAGATTTCCAGACAAGCAGGAAAAGGCAAGTTTTCTGGACTTGCAATGGGTTCTAGCTATTGCCTGGAGGTCAACAAATCCCTTGTCAGTCACAATCCTGACTTCACTTATTGGCTACAAACCTGAAACAGCCCCCAACTCATTCAGTTGAGGAGGGGCTGATGTTTTGGTGTATATATCTTAAACCAGACTACCTTGGAACTTAATTTTTTTTAAATGAATGCTGAGAGTCCACCGATTGAGGTGACTCACCCAGAGCCCCAGAGAGGACCCCCAAAAACCAGAGTCTTTGTGTGAAACCCAGAGACCTGGCAAGCCTAAAGGAACAGGAGGTAATGCCAGCTCTGGCTGCACTCTCTTCTGCATTTATTTATTTATTTATTTATTTATTTATTTATTTATTTAATTAATTAATTAATTAATTAATTAATTAATTAATTAAATTTCTATACCGCCCCATAGCCGAAGCTCTCTGGGCGGTTTACAACAAATAAAACATCTAACATAAACTTAAAACCGCATATCAAGCAATGTAAACAAATTAGTTATATCAAAAATTAAAACATATTTAAACACAGACTGAGATACATATTGTATGATAAAATACTAAAAATACTAAAATGCTAAAAATGCCTGGGAGAAGAGGAAGGTTTTTACCTGGCGCCGAAAAGATAATAATGTTGGCGCCAGGCATATCTCATCAGGAAGAGTATTCAATAGTTCGGGGGCCACCACTGAGAAGGCCCTTTTTCTTGTTGTCACCTTCCGGGCTTCTCTCTGAGTAGGCACCCGGAGGAGGGCCTTCGATGTTGAGCGCAGTGTACGGGTAGGTTCATATCGGGAGAGGCGTTCCATCAGGTATTGTGGCCCCATGTCGTGCAAGGCTTTATAGGTTAAAACCAGCACCTTGAATCGAGCCCGGAAACATATAGGCAACCAGTGCAAGCGGGTCAGAATCGGTGTTATATGTTCGGACCACCTGGTCCCGGTTATCAGTCTGGCTGCTGCATTTTGCACGAGCTGCAGTTTCCGAACCGTCTTCAAGGGCAGCCCCACGTAGAGTGCATTGCAGTAATCTAATTTAGAGGTTACCAGAGCATGGACAACTGAAGTAAGGTTTTCCCTGTCCAGATAGGGGCGTAGCTGGACCACCAGCCAAAGTTGGTAGAAAGCATTCCGTGCCACCGAGGCTACCTGAGCCTCCAGTGACAGGGATGGTTCTAAAAGAACTCCCAAGCTACGAACCTGCTCCTTCAGGGGGAGTGCAACCCCATCCAGGATAGGATGAACATCCACCATCTGGTCAGGGAAACCACCTACTAACAGCATCTCAGTCTTATCTGGATTGAGCTTCAATTTGTTCGCTCTCATCCAGTCCATTATCGCAGCCAGGCATCGGTTCAGCACCTTGACAGCCTCACCTGAAGAAGATGAAAAGGAGAAGTAGAGCTGCGTGTCATCAGCATACTGATGGCAACGCACTCCAAAACTCCTGATGACAGCACCCAGCGGCTTCATGTAGATGTTAAAGAGCATGGGGGACAGAACTGACCCCTGCAAAACTCCATATTGGAGAGCCCAGGGTGCCGAGCAGTGCTCCCCAAGCACTACCTTCTGGAGACGACCCGCCAAGTAGGAGCAGAACCACTGCCAAGCAGTACCTCCAACTTCCAAATCTGCAAGTCTCCCCAGAAGAATACCATGGTCGATGGTATCAAAAGCCGCTGAGAGATCAAGGAGAATCAACAGAGTTACACTCCCCCTGTCTTTCTCCCAACAAAGGTCATCATACAGGGCAACCAAGGCTGTCACCGTGCCAAAACCGGGCCTAAAGCCCGATTGAAATGGATCCAGATAATCGGTCTCATCCAAGAGTGTCTGGAGCTGGTCCGCAACCACTCTTTCTAGGACCTTGCCCAGGAATGGGACATTTGCTACCGGCCTGTAATTGTTAAGATTTTCTGGGTCCAGGGAAGATTTCTTCAAAAGTGGTCTCACTGCCGCTGCCTTCAAGCAGCCAGGGACCTCTCCCTCACGCAGTGAGGCATTAATAACTTCCCTGGCCCAGCCGGCTGTTCCATCCCTGCTAGCTTTTATTAGCCAAGAGGGGCAAGGATCCAACACAGAAGTGGTTGCACGTACCTGTCCAAGCACCTTGTCAACGTCCTCAAGCTGCACCAATTGAAACTCATCCAAAAAATCATGACCCGGCTGTGCTCCAGATACCTCATTTGATTCAACTGCTATAACATTGGAGTCCAAGTCCTGACGGATGCAAGAGATTTTATCCTGAAAGTGCCTAGCAAATTCATCACAGCGTGCTTTGGATGGTTCTACCATGTCCCTAGGGCCAGAATGTAATAGCCCTCTAACAACTTTAAAAAGCTCCGTCGGACGGCAGATAGAAGAGTTAATAGTGGCAACAAAATATTGTTTTTTTGCTGCCCGCACTGCTCCTAAATACAACTTGGTATAGGCACTTACTAATGCATAGTTGCATCCATCAGGAGTTCGTCTCCATCTGCACTCAAGCCGTCTCCTATACTCTTTCATTGCTCTCAGCTCTCAGCTCTCAGCATAAATTCCTCCTCCTTTTTGTGATTTGCTAAACCATGGTGCACTGCATTCCAAGATGAATGCTTACCAGCGTTAACTTTAACCATGGTTTACAAAGCAGTTCCAAAATACACATAATAATCCCACAGCATGGTTGAAGCAAAGCATAGAAGGAAGGAGGTAACTTGCATAGGATATGATGATGATGATGATGATGATTTGATTTACATCCCGCCCTTCCTCCCTGCAGCAGATGTAGGAGGGATGCAGAAGAAGGAAAAAGGACTGCATACGGTTTTTGTTAGGAGATGGAAAACGTTATGACCAGAAATTCTTGTGATAGGAGGAATCCACCATCAGACTATGGGAAGTTCTTCTGATGCAGGATTCAATCCTATGTGAGATCAGGCAACCCCTGTTCCTCAATATTTTTAAACAGGCCCTGAAGACCCAGCTTTTCGTTAGGGCCGGCACCAAAGGGCAGCCAGGTCAGGCCCTGGCCGAAAGGCCCCTGATGTGCCCCTCCTTAGGGTGTGGGGGTAGCACTCTCCTTCCACAATCCTTGGCAGGGTCAACTCCCGACCCTGCCGCAGATCGCAGAGATGGAGCTCCCAGCCTTCCCCTACAGACCATGCAGGCCTGCGGCGCCCGTCCACTCCACCTACCTCTCTTCCCTTTCTGTGACTGCCCTGCATGCTGCATGCGCAGCTGCCATCAACCAAGATGGCAGCAGAGGCTTCTCTAAGGGGCTGATGCCTCTACTGCCATCTTGATTGATGGCAGGCATGCATGTGCACACAGCGTAGCGTGCATGCATGCCATCAACAAAGATAGCAGTGGGGGTATCAACCCCTTAGAGAAGCCTCCACCGCCATCTTGGTTGATGACAGCGACCTGAGTGGCCAGCATGCAGGTCATTCACAGAAAGAGAGAAGTAGGTGGAGCGGTCCCACACAGTCTGTGGGGGGGCTGGGAGCAGGGGGCCTGGGGCAGGCTGGCACTGGCACTGTTTTTTGTCATAGCCTTTAGTGTATGTATGAGGAGACTTTGCCCCCCCCATGTTGCTGAACTACAACTCCCATCATCCCTGGCCACACTCGCTAGGGCTGTTGGGAGTTGTAGTTCAGCGGTATCAGGAGGGCCAAAGGTTTTCCACACCTCCTTTAGCAGCCAATTATGAATTCCTATCAAAGGAAATTAACATGCAGAAATGCACTATATTAGGAGTACATAAAATGCATACAAAATGTTTTTATTTAGAGAAATTCACACTAAAATGCTAAAGCATTTTCATGAAGATTTTTTGTTTAAAGAAATGAAATTTTCTGCAGAGATGTGGAGAACTGAATGGGAAAAATGAGAAACTGAGGGAACCAAAACTGACAGATCCTTCCATCTGTACTCTTTGATCACCCTCTCTAAGTGAGCAATGAAAGGAGGAAGGGGCTGACAGATGGTGCCAGTTGGTCCCAGAGGCAAATGAATGGGCAGCAGCAATAGCATCAAGGAAGAGGGGAGCCACTGAGAGCATTTTACCCAAGCTCCCCGTCCCCCAATCTGGAACAAGCACAGCAGGCAAGTGGGCCAGTGAAAGAGCTGGATGAAAAGCTCAAGTAACAACAGTCAACAGTAAACAAACCAACAAACCACATATCAGTTTGAAAGCTTTCTCACCATTTCTCTCATGGCTATTTATCCAATTCTGCTGTGCAATGTGGTGCTGGGATGGGCAGGGGGGCAGGGGTGGCCAGGCATCGGCCTTGGGGGATCTACTTTGCCTGTGTACACACCATATATTTAAAGCACATGTAAAGTATGTGGCTTCCCCCAAAGAATCCTGGGTTCTCTAATTTGTTAAGGGTGCTGGGAAATGTAGCTTTGTATAGGTTAAACTACAGTTCCCGGAATTCTTGAGGGGGATGGGCTTTTAATGTGTGGTAAATGTATGGTGTGTATGCCACCAAATGTTGGCTACTACCCCAGCATTCACCAAATGGAACCAGATGCAAAAGCTTTGGGCACAGAATAACAGGATGCCTTTGAGCATATTATCATCCAGGATTTTGTTTTCAGTATGAGAACTGGTCTGGTCCTTATGGTCTTTCCACACATAAATGATACCTTTCCCCACCCCTTTAGGTTTTTCTCATTTTAGCAGCCTTTTCTTTTTTTAAATAATTGGAAATCCCATTCTTTAAACCAATGGACTATGAATCAACCAGAGATCTCCCTGTAGATCCTGGTCTATCTTCTGCTCACTGCTGATGTAGTGAATAGAGTGTCCACAAATCAGCTCCACTAAAATCCATTGGACTCGCCCCAAGGAAGTTATCTGAGCTCTTCTGATTAACTGACTTTAGTATTATAGCCCTAAACCCATGAATGTTTTGCCCATATTTTTAGACCATTCTCTCATTCAGATTGAAATAATGTATTGTTTCATAAAGAAAACCTTCTTGTGTTGTCCATACCATAGAAATTAAATTAAGGGCATATAACCACCTACAAAGGCACACTGTAGAATTTAGCAACAAAGAGAGTTTAAAGTCTCTGCTGGGTACGGTTTTTTTCCTCACTGTGGGCTTCCTCCTAGCCTTCCGTTGTGTTAGATGGTGTTTCAGAAGCAAATGGTCCTCTGAAGTTTTATTTTCACTTTACAAAGCTAAATTGGGACTTGTTCCCAGTTTGGTGGTTTCAAGTGAAAAATAAAACATGAAAGCAGGCTTTCTACTTCTGAAGTAGGGTAGCAGGCAGTTAACTGGGTTGGAGCGGCATCACAGCTTTTTTTCTTTGAGCTTTATTCTTCAACTAAATGATGCTCTTTGTGGTGGCTGAATCCAACAGAAAAATGCCACCCTGACAAGTCTCTCCTACCCACATGTTGCACTCTACAAGGTGATAGAGGTTCCAATACTCCTATCGCTGTGGTGATGCTGCCAGTCCTATTCTTGGGACTTTGAGACTCCCGTGAGCTTAATTTATTGACATCCATCACATTGATGTGAATCTTGCCTTTACTTAGGGCAGTGTGCATGATATTGTCCCATCCTATGATAGATTACTCCTGTTGAAGGTCAGTATGGAGTGGACTCATGGCCTGGCAGAAACAGGACTGAGGCCTACTCTCAACAAGGCATTTAGCATAATGGATAATCCAGCCCTCATGTCACTCATGCTTCCGGAATCCCGAGAGAGGTAATAAATTATATCAGCAACGTGAAGTTTTATTTGAAATGGTAACCCCGTGTTTCTAGAGCTGGGAGGAGGGTGAGGGGCACAGCATGATAACTCTTTGCAGTTTTATTTTTTATCACATCAGTCCCCTTTTGAAACACGTGTTTAATCTACAAATAATAGAAATTAGTATACGGGACTATCCTAAACTTTGTACTATTCTCGTATCCCCACTAAGTAAATGGATTCATCTTAAAAAATAAGGACAGAAGGAGTTATTGTTTGTACAGCCATGGGTGCTATGGGGTTTCAGATAACATGTGGCTATTCTTCAGGAGCATCTATTTTTCTGATATGTATATTTGTTCTACATCTGGAAATTGCTATAAACAAATGGGCCTATTTACTAGGTATGCAATGTATGCAAAAGCACAAGTACCTTTGCTGGGGAGTGGGTGGGGGCAGGCTAACGTTTCATATCTCGGGGGGAGGGGGGCATATCGAGAATCTTGCCTTCCAACAAAATCAATTATATTTATTTTATATGGAAACTTCCATGTTGGAACAGGGATGGAGCAACATCTCTGTACAGCTGCTGATGCCAGCAAATCTACAGAAGTAATTAAAAAAAAGGATGGATGAAGCTCTAGGGGCACTAAAGCACTATTTATTTCAAACATTGTGGTTTATGTCATTTTAACTGCTGTGGCTACCCTCAAAGAATCCCAGGAACAGTAGTCTGGTGAGGCACTGAGAATTACTTGTAGCGATCCCTTTCTTCTCCTCACAATTACCAGATCTCCCTGGGAAGAGGGAGCAGCTGTTTTATAAGTTTAAATGTACCATATGATTATGCTGATGAGATAAAGCTGAAAATGGATGGAGTGATTTTTTTTAAAAAAATTATGAGATAGCACAATCCCTTTGAAAAACAATTGGAGCTATATCAGGGGGGAGGTATTTTTCTTTTTTCTTTTTGCAAATGTAGAAAATTGCATTAAGAAACTAAGTAACAAAAATTAATTGGAGAAACTTTATTTTATAAAAGTATTTATATACCGTTGTTTCGCAAAACAACAGAAAACAATTATTAAAATGAATGGCTACTCAAAAATTTTTTTTCAAACAGCTGCATAGGACTGTCGGCACACACAAAAAAACTCTTCAAGAGATGCCTGAAAGTCAAAAGCGAGGTTTTCACATCTCCATTAGATTATGACATAAAGCAACATAGATAGTTCTATTGATTGTCAAAATATTTCCTTCTCTGGTTGAACATGTTTCTACAATCCTCCATGCATTTGAGGATCCTAGTGAGCTTCAGCTCCCTCTTCCTTGTCCTGAACCACAGCAAGGAGATGAAGGTATGCATTCTCTTCAGGAGAGTCCAGAAATAGCCCTATTCTCCAAAACTCACCCAACTCTCCCTGCTAGTCATCACCTACTTGGTTGTCATAATGACCATGTTGCTATGACCAAAAGTGTTCATATATGACAGAGAGAGAAACAGATGATTATCAGTGGGTTGTACCACATCATTAATTCATGAACCCAATGAATGCCTTCAATGATCACTGCTGGTGTGCCAATAGCGGTACTTGCTTATCACTGTGCATCAGTTGGATTTAGTACTCCTCTGATAACACAGGGTACCATACTGCTAGGCTTATGAAGATGAGGGGTGGACAATGTGGTCCCTTGCAGATGTTGTTGGACTTCCATACAACCACAACAGAGGTCACACACTACTCTGTGGGCAGAACACCACAGGAAAGGGAGGTTCCTGCAGCTTTTAGCAGACCTCCAACAAAACCAACACAGGGAAAATGGTTTAAGTCTTGGCACAGAAATCCTGAGAGGTGGAGGCAATGCTATTTTTATGTCCTGAGATGTGCTGATCTTGTTGCCCTCAAATTGCATTAAGGCATACATGCTTTCACGTACATTAGCAGCAAATCCCGGTTCAGTTTTTTACTTTAAAAAAACAAACAAACCCAGTGCCTTCTGTCCAAACAGTACTGTTTGTGTTGCATGCGATATATGTATATGCCCTTTATCTTGCCTTCCTTATCACCTGGTAAAAGCCTGTTATCGCAAGAGGCCTACATATGTGGGTTTTGCATACTTAAGTGCTGAGGTCCTACCAAAATATATTTACACACATAAAAGGAGATTTGTTCTCACACTGGGTTTAAGGGCAAAACTAAACATTACCCAAAGCAACGAGTTGTCTTTGAAAACAGCATCCTGTGATCTAGTTCCCTCTCTTGTTCCCCATAAATTGTAGCAATGAAATGTGTGGCATGACACTGCCATGTGTTTCCCCACCCACTTGTGCAACAGCCAATGATGTGGGATGAGGGTGGGGACGGAAACATACAATGGGATGACATCATGTCAGATGGTTCATTGCTACATGGTATGGGAGAGAAAAGGGAGAATAAGAGAGGGGACAGCGGCTGCTTTCAGCAGCAACTTCATTTTTGTGGTTGAGGTTGGGTAACATCTAGTTCTCGGTAGGAAATTTATGGGATTTATAAATGTACATAAGTTGTTCTTAAATTACCCAACAGTAACTCAGCAAGGTGCTTTGTTACAAAGAGATTCACTACATATATAGACTGAATGATTAATTGATTGTGGAGTGGATCGATCAGGACCCATGTTGGGCTAAGCAACAACAATGGAGATTAAAACACTGTATCAGCGAAAAATGAAAAAGATGACTTACTAAGGATGTACCAGCAAGATGCTCAGCATTGTCAGGGATGGGAGTGATTGTTTGTGATGTATTTTCCCAAAGACTCACAGGGAGGATGCAGTGCACATCTCCCCACCCTCACCCATTGCTTACTTCTGTGGGATCCTGGTCATTGCAAGCCAGATCATTCAATGTCAGCGGCGGATGGGCAGGTTTTGCCTTTACTTCATGGGGGAAAGTAAAGTGGTGCATTTGGGGAAACCATTGAAGTGCAGACCTACCCTGTCCCTGGTGGCCCTGGTCACTGAAAATCAAGCTGCCTCCTGTCTGAATCCCCATCTTGGGTTCTCATTTTTTGGCACAGCATGTGATGGAATGTTGGGAAGCAACATTTAAATAGGTTTGCAATTGCTCATTTTCATGGAACTTGTTCTGTTACATGCTGGGATAGCTTGTGCAGTCTGCATTTAATTACTGGTTACTGCTAAATTATTTCCTCATTATCTAAGCTACTGTTCTTTGTATCAAGAGGTGATAAGGCCTCTTTTGCTTCTTCTTAGGAGTAAACAGTATTTGCATCAAATCAGGCCTTATTTTTGTCTGCTCTCCTTCTGCTATAGGAGTGTGACTTTTCTTGTTTGCTGTAGTTATTTTCATTTGTTTGCATTGTGTAATTATAATTATTTCACTACGTTGGTTAGTTTTTAGGCTAAAATGTTAGCACTATTATTTTAAAGTGAAAAGATGATGAGTCCCTAAAAGACACAAATATTAAACTTAATGGAGGGTGAAAACAACAAGAATTCTCTTGGAGTTTGCCAGTTATACTGTTGTCATGACAAAACTTAGAATAATATCTCTTGGGTTTAATGGGCAATTTTAGCGGGTTGATCTTACCTTTTAAAAAAAACTTGGCATCACTGTTGTCTGTTACTCAATTTGATATTGAGAAGATATTGTTAGATTTGTATATAACCCTTTTCTCTTGTACATTGGATACTTCTATGTGAATTCCTGTTATATTTCTCATTGTTGCAATATGGTTTATTGCAACATCAGTCAACCTATGAACTAATGGGTATTTTAGCAGAAAAATTAAAAAAACCCTTAGATATTAGATACCAAGCTTACAATATCCCTTCAAATTAGCTAAGTTCAGTCTGGTGAACAATTCACTGCACCATTCATCCGGACCACCTCTTTTACACCACCTTTTAGTATGATCTTAACTTTTTTTTAAAAAAAGTGAATGCCATTGCATGCATGTCCACATATTCATCCATTTCAAAAAACCTCATTTGACTATGCTCAAACCCCACTGAGACTGCAAAGGCTTCCTGTCTTCTGGGGTGAGAAAACAATTGTTGAATAGTAATAAAGGCTTAGGCATCAACATTCTTTCCAGTGTAAACTAAATAAAATGCTGTAGGGCTATGCTTTATTCATCTTCAGAAAAAGCCATGAATTGTTCCCATACCTCTGTTGATAAAAGCTTCAAGAGTGACCTAGCAGGTGAGCCAATGATGTAAAGACAAGTATAGCTAAGACCAGAAAGTGATTCCAACTGCTGTTGTCACTGTGACAAGATTCCCCTACGTCAACGGTAGCCATTGGGACACCTCCAAATATAGCCAACTTCTATCAGCCCCAGCTAGCATGACCAATGGTAGGAGCTGTAGTCCAACAACATCTGGAAGGCATCATATTGGCTACCCCTGCAAATGATCTCCTGGATCTAAATGAGGTTGTATGCTGCCAATGTCACTGGATTACCAAATCTGTCAGGAGCCTCAGGACAACTATGTGCTGTGAAATCTTTCCTCTTGTTTTAGTCCATACTAGGGATAGGTGAGAAATTTTATTCAGTTTGCATTTTAAGCCAAATCTATCAACTTCACACTTTCCAGAACAATATAATAACCGAAACAGCCATCCTTCGAAATTCAGACTTATTCAAATTTTACAATACAGTTTGCCAACCAACCTATGTTTACAAAAAACATGAGGAAATGTGCATGAAAATGAATATATGAGTGAAAGCAACATACAAACATATTATATGATGCGAAATTGCTTACAAAAATGTGTACATTAGTCCAACTGCCTATAAAAATGTGTTAGGAGAAAGTCGCACTAAAATACTGGAGAATTTTCATGAGGATTTTTAAAAAATCACAAATTGCTGCAGAAATGTGGAAAACTGAATTTAAGATTGGAAAAATGAGAAACTGAGAGAAGTGAAATTGACAGATCTTTCCATCCAAGATCAATACCATAGGTGACTAGAACCTGTTACAACACCAGAAACCTGAATTATTTTAACGAGGAATCTGGACTTTTGGGTTGCTATTCTATGAAGCTTGTCTCAGGATCTTTTCATAAAATTATCATTCCATGCAATGCATCCATACTGTGGTAAAATGTTGTATTGGCTACTGCAACACACACCGCATGGGGATGCCCTCAAAGAAAGTCAGAAGTTTCAGCTACTGTAGAACTGAGACCCACCTTGCAACAGGTTGGGCCGGAATAGAAAAATACCACACTCTGGCACTGCTCCATTTTTCCTGGCTTCCATTTTGCTTTTGGGCCCAGGTGCTAATATTGTTTTTTAAACTCTGTAACAGTCCAGGTCATCCTTACTTTTGTGGTATACACCTTGCCTCTGGAACACCTTCCTCTTACAAGTGTGGGACACTTGGTGCCAACTGTTTTATTTTGGCACCAAGTAAGATCCTGTTTGTTTGCCCAGGCATTCATAACCTAGTATTGCTGAAAGGATGTCACTCACACTGAAGTTTTTGAGGACTTGTGGTTATAATTATGGTTGTTTTCACCACCTCCTGTGGTTAATAAATATCTGCCTTGTGATTGTTTTAATGTGATTGATGGATCTGGGGGGGTTGTAATAGTATCATTCTATGCCCTGAAATCAGCTCAGTTTAAGGGTGGTTTACATTTAGAAGTTAAATACATAACAAACATTTATGCAAGCATGTCTACCACCATATAAGTGAAGCCCACTTCTGGATCTGGTCATTTACACTGCTGAAATCTTGAAGGACTTTTTGTTTTCTTTTATTTGTTTACTTATTATATTTCTATTCTCTGGAAATTATCTGGCTTTAGAAGCTAAAACCATAAAAAAGAATATACAAATAAAGCAAGAGTGACATCTAAGACAGATTGAACGAGCCACAGAATAAAAGCAGTAACTGAGGACAAAAGCAGTACACAGACCTGTTTATTTACTAACATTTATATCCCACCTTTCTTTCACCACTGAACAACATGTAGCATACATTTGGTTCCCCAGCAGTCACCCACTGAAGCACTGACCAGTCCCAGATCTGATTAGCTTTGTTATTTATTTATAAGTGTGTTTACAAACCACCAACTCATAAGGAAAAAAATAGGATTGCAACCTTAAAGAGACATGGCTCAGCACCAGCTCTCCAGGGTTTCAGACAGGAGTCTTTCTAAGACCTATCTGGAGATGCCAAGGATTAAACTTCGGGCATCCTGCATGTCAAATGTGCTCTTCCACTGAGCCTCAGCCATTCTCTATGCGTCTTTAAAGCTGCAATCCTATACACACTTTACAGACCTGTAGCCAAAGTGAGGCAAATGGGGCCAACCCCCTAGAGCTGAGCTTCACACCCACCCACCAGATTTTTATTTTGAGAATTGTCTTTTTAATTTGTGATATGACAGTGACAGCCTCCATTTAAAGAATAAAAGCTTGTTTTAAGAACAGGAGCAATTTAAGAATAGGACCCGCTGAAAAAATTAAGTGAATAAGGCAGGGTGAGTACATAACAAAAGGCTCATCCGGAAGAGCCCCCCAAAATCTGATCACTCAAGGCTTTTCCTGACTAAGGGTGGATTTTTCATGATCACAGTCACCCTACAATTACTTAAATGATCCTGAATAATATTGTGACCCTTGAAGAGTTAAAAATTAGAACTTTGTATTGTGGACTGGAGTTAGACTCCACCCCTTGGACTTTCCTTTGCTCTGCTTTTCTATTTCAGTTTCACTTGGGTTTTCCACACAGCCCGCAATAAAGAGGCATGTTTGCCTGCCTGCAGGAAGGAGTTTATTTATTCTGTAGTTATTATGATGAGTAGAGCAAGATTGCGAGCTTATTGCTAAAGGGTGAACTAAAGAGATAAGTAAAAATGATCTGAAAAAATATCTACCCTAAGTTCCCCTTGATTCTTTTAAAGCACTCACTATACTCACAATCATAGTGGCAATTTTTTTCTTTTTTTTCTTGGCAAAGGATGGAATAGAAACACTACTGGTCACACTGCAGTTAGCTGGCTAAGTCGCTACTAAGGTTGTAACTCAGGCCTAATTTCTGATTTCCCCAATGTGTGTAGCTCAGCATGAGACTTTTCCAGGTTTTCTAGGCAGAAAAACCAACTCAGCAAGCAGTAAAAAAAAATCTTAGTTATAGCATAACCTATTTTGTTTGTTTGACACCTTTTGGTATCCCCTTGTTCACTGTATCCTTGACATCCTTTTTTCTCATGAAACAAAAAATATGCTAGTAATTTAATTCCTGATGTTCATACTATATTTTCAGTTTCAGACCTTTACCTAGCCCATTATATATGTTAACACACACTTCACATGGAAGAGAAGTGAGGGGAAAAGTTTCTGCCTTTCCCTTTCCTGGCCTGACCTTCACACCTTCACATCCTCTACAACAGTGAGTGGGGGGAGAGGAGAGATTGACTGGCACTGTGCACGTCCCCCCCCAAAATGCCCCACTTGAAATGTGGCTACCCCAACTAACAAGGAAGGCTGGCTACCCACTTACCTAGGAGTAACCCCCGTTGAACTCAGTGGGACTTACTTCTAATTAGACATGTATAGGATTGCACTGTAAGTCCTTATATGTTGAGTGATTATTATCCAGTAGGCAATTCATATATTTTAAAAATTCTAAACTTCCCAAATACAAGAAAGTGGGTATACACTGAAATCACATCTAATGAGTGTTCTCTAGTAAAACATCACTAAATAACTTGAAGACAAACGGTTAAATTGGAGTCGTCCCCCCCCCCCATAATGCAGCACTGGCAACAATAGCACATATTGTATTTTTTCTACTATCTAGGCTTGGTATTTTTTTCACTTCTGTTAGGATTTGGTGCCATTTCTATGTCAACAGGGCAGGGTCTATTACTTTTTTTCCACATCCAAAACAGAGAAGTAATATCTTTGTTTATAGCATGTATTATACTCAAAATCATTTACTGAAGTTAAGGATTCCTTTAGCATTTCAAGTGCCACTGTGGTTTATATTGTAATGCTCCATTTATCCATACAAAATACAAGGATGACTTCTGGATGATTAACAAAGAACATATACTTAATGGCATTACTGCTGCAAGGATGTCCAAGCGTTCAGGAATTGACCGAATTTACAAAGGTGGGTATCACAAGAAGGAATGCCACAGTAACCAGCAACAGAGTGGAATACATATTAAGAGACTGGCACGATTCTTTGCTAACCTTGTGGAAAGACATTTATGAAGACACTGAAGGAAAAAAACATTATTTCCAGCTGCTCGCTCTAAGAATAATGAAGCAGGGCAAAATTAATGTTATGATTCCTGAAAGTCAATTTCAAACTGTGGGTTAATATAACTCTCTCGAGTTACTCTCTCAAGTGTGCTCGGCAATGTTCTTAAGAAATCTTACATTTCCATAAACCAATAAAATTAACCTACCTTGCTCACCTACCATTCAGAGTGGGAACCCAAAGAAATATTATTAATGCGGGAGGAGATTTGCGTCAGGGGCTCCAATATTAATGCTCCCCCTTGACAGACTAGCACAGGATTTGTTTAGCCATAAACTCAGTCAATTACAGGTGACTTGGCTATAATTTAAGGAAAACTCTATCTTCTTTTAGTGTTCTTCAACTGCCACTTTAATTAACCCAATAATTCCTAAACTGTGTGCAAAACGCAGTATTGGGCCACAAGAAAACTGTAGTGTATCAGAAATCAAGTGCCCCCCCAGTTCTTCTGCAGTCCCACATGGTCATGGTGCTGTTGTGGAACTTCAATCTGTGCTCAGCAGGCCAGGTATGCAAAGGCAGCTACTTTGATAGGCACACACACTGTGTTTTGGCTAGCTGCATAATCCCCTTATTCTCATCAGAACGTATTAGGGCTATTTGAAATGAACAAGAAATTTACAACACAATACTGTATTTCACCCACATCATCTGACCAAACAAAGTAATCCATTCATTCACCGTTCTGTTTGAGAATTATGACTCCAAAATGTACATCAGCTTTCATATATCTTTGAAAGTCTAAAAAAACCCTGTAATTCTCAATACAGCCCTATATGGGTCTGTTCAATGGGACACATACCCAGGTGTGTATGGGTTTGAAATCTTACAAAGTAGTGCAAATTAAATAGAGTCTGTTCTGTTATCTGCTTCACTCAGGATCAGGAGTAGTGAGTTGTTTGCATTCAATGAACCCTCACTGGACCTTCTCATCAATAATTTCTGGTGAGTTTTCTCTCTTTCTAAACAAAATGTTTTACGTGGGTTTTCCATTACTCTCAATCATAAAAAGGCATCTCTTGTCTGGGGTGAGATTCTACAAAGTGGTTGCTCACTAAGACATGGCCACGCTGCACCCTTGTTTGGTTTTGCAAGTGTATTAGATGTATTCTAAAATCCCTGGAGTGGTGGTTTTTTTAACATTGTGTGTTTTTTGTCTCATTAACAAATGTAATGAAAAGAGGTAGGAATCCAGTTATATGATTGAAGGCCTTATGCAGACTTACTTGAGTCAGTTTATTTCCAAGTAAACAACAACTCTATGGTGTCAAAAGTTTGACTCTTAAGTATTGGACAAAAGAAAAAAGATCAAACAATGCAATTAAACAAGAACATGGCTCCACCGCACTTTTTGAGAGCTATAAGTAAATATTTTAAAAACAGCATGTTTGCAGAATATTTACATTGGCTGTAAGAATTCTAATCACTGCATTCAAAATGCATTAATTCAGATGAGTAAGTCATCTGCTGTTACAAAGTCAGTGCATGTGCAATCGTGACAGAACTGTGATTCAGGCATTATGTGACGAAGGAACATGAAGCCATCACCTTGCTGAATTTAAGCAGGTCTAGGCCTGGCCACTGCCTAAATGGGAAACATCTTACAAACCACCAGGAGCATGATATGCCACCTTGGAGGAGATATAAATGTAAGAAAATAAAGTGATATGACTGTGCAAGGTACTATTGGTGTGTGTGTACCAACAATACAATCCAGAATAGAACTATCATAATGAGCTTTCACCAAATAGCTGATCTACAAATCCCAAGAGGCACTGCAATAATGAACATGCACAGGCACCATGAGTGGGAATGTGCTATGCACCATCTGCATGCTTCCACCAATAGTATGAGTGAGAAGAATTCTCTCATAAATAGACAATTGAATGCAATGGCAGGCTAGCTTTGAAATAACAATCAAATTGTACTCTTGATAAAGATATATAGTCAACCATCAGAGAAGCCTAGGTTGGGCTTGTGCAATCCTGCCCCACACCTCCATGCATTCTTACAACTTCTGAAGGGATTGGTTCTCACCACATTTTCTCAGCATATATGGTGTGAACACATTAATTGTGGTGATCAAGCAGTTAACAATGCAATCCTCTTCAATGCATTCGGTGGGACTTTCTCCCAGGTACGTGGGTACAGGATTGCACATAGGAGTGCAATCCGAACCATGCCTATTTAGAAGTAAGTGCTACTGAATACAACAGGGCTTACTCCCAAGTAAATGGGGTTAGGACTGTAACCAAAACGTGTGGTTTTGTGCGCCTTCAACTATTATTCCCTAAGTGTACATATTCATGGCTTGTATTGAGAAAGATTCCGGATGGGAAGGTATTGCTGACTCACAGTCTCTACTAGCCATTTTGTGATTTTATTTGTCATGGCTGTGAGAAGATGGGGTGCTTCTTTGCTTTGATGCCGAGGATTTTGCTTTCTTCCCCGTCTCATTTGTATTGTGTGTAGCAGTGGCATCTGCGACAACAGAATGGAACACCCACAACTTCAGTGAATGAGGACAGTATGCTCTTTCAGACTGCTGACAACGTCTGCATTTCTATTTTGGATGCTGCTCTAAAAAGGCCTGTGTAAATCTGATGTCTTTTTCCCCCTTCCTCCCTAACCCCACCCCCAAAACTGACCTGCAATTACAACCATGGTGCTGGCGCTTCTGTGAACCAGAAAATGGATGGTATGCAATGTCATCATGTTCAGCACATTACAGCTTTGATGTTATGATGTCATAAAGGCACTACACACACTCACAAGCAGGAGAAGATGCAAGGAAGATGAAGAAAGGTGAAGTGTCCTGATTCAGGTAGCATCATGGGAGAGGGGTTAGAGACAGGAATCAGTGTCTGAGTGGTGCAGCAAGACTTTTTAAAGGGTTGGTCCTAGTGGGGTGGGGCATCATCTGGGCTCACTTCAGGCTCCAAAATGTCTTGGGCTGGTAACTGATAATATAGGTAAGTGATCCTACACATGACTGGGGGAAAATTTGATTCAGTTCACATTTAAAGCTGAATTTAGCACATTTGCACTCTCCGGAACAATATGAAAACCGACACAGAGCCATCCTTCCACATTCACATTCATCCAAATTTTGTGATGCCATCCTCTAACCAGTGATTACAAAAATGCTTATATTAGGGGAAAGTGTGCATAAATATAAATATATTATTGAAAATAACTTACAAATCCATTATATTTGGAGAAATTTATTAGGAGAAATATGCACTGAAGAATTTTCATGAGTTTTTTTTTAATTGCAAATTTCTGAATAACCATGGAGAAGTGAATTTAATATCTGAAACATGAGAAGCAGAGAGAACTGAAATCGACAGATCCTTCCAATCTTACTGGGGAGAGGAGAACTCAGTATATCGACAACAACCATCTTTTGACAGCTCTTTTGACACATCTGCAGATTATTTTAGAAAAGCATTGGGATAATATATCTCTGGAGCCCTCCATTCTTGTCAGACCACGAAAGAGATGACCTTTATAAACATACATGGCTCACAGAACCTGGGTCACGCTCTAAGTCTGAGGGCAGCAGCTTGATATTAAAAGTAGTTTAGGTTATAAGCAATGTTAGACTAGACTGTTGCAACACACTCTAGGTAATATTGGGATGGAGGCTGTAAAACTAAATAACAACAAAAATAAAAAGCTGAAGCTACTGGAACAAAGGAAACTAGGATATTATATTGAATTTGGAGAGGCATCTTGAATCAAGCATACTGAACTCTTGGCACATTATAACACCACGACTCTGCCAACAAGAACGTAGAGTATTTGGCATGCTTATGAATGGAGCCTGTGCCTTGAATGCAGTAAAATAAAAACTCCACATGATTGAAACAAAGCAGATAAAGAATGGCATACTAAACAGGCCTCGCAAAAGGAAACAGACAAACTTGTTCAATGCCCTTAAATACTGTAATTAAAAAGAGAACATAAAATCAGTGCTTAGCAACATGTTTTGTTCAATGAACCAGACGGCTGACGTCATGGTTTTAAAGCTCACTGATCCCATAGAGATGAGGATCAGGCACTACTCCCAGTGCAGAAAGAAGATACTCAATGGCTGTTTGAATAGGTAGAGCATAACTTGAGTGCCAGTCCCAGGAGAGAAATGTAAAACTAAAAAAAAATTAATAAAGGGGAAGAAAGGATTGGAAAAACATGAGAACAACAGCAACAAAAGTAACTGTGTCTGCAATCCCCTCCTCAGCATGCACATTAAAATAAAAAAAGGAAATGCCAGATACTCACCTTTCCTTTGATTTCTAGCACCTTCTACGTAGGGCTATCTATCAATTAAAAAAAATTGTAGCAATTCATTATCTGCCTTTAACCGACTACAGTTGCAATCATACACAAACATTTTTTTTATTTATATTTCCATTTATAGACCGCTTACTATCTGAAAGATCTCAAAGCGGTTTACAATAGAATACACAAGGTACAATTAAGAAACAAATTAATTTACAAAGCAAAATACATGAACAATATCTACATACATAACACAGTATAAAAACATATCTAAGAGTAAGTTCCATTCAACTCAATGAGGCTTATTTCTGATCAACATGTATAGGATTGCATCGTAACAGTGCAGTCCTGGGCATGTCTTCTTGGATATAATCCCCATTGAGTTCAATGGGAATCATTCCCAGGTAAATGTGCATAGGATTGCAGCCCCCAAACCCTATGTACTCACTTA
The DNA here is from genome assembly GCF_030035675.1 of Rhineura floridana. Lineage (NCBI taxonomy): Eukaryota > Metazoa > Chordata > Lepidosauria > Squamata > Rhineuridae > Rhineura > Rhineura floridana. The sequence continues at coordinate 29,011,132 of NC_084486.1, read as the reverse complement.
TCTGGGACGAAAAGCACAATCCTACCACCCACCCTCTCAGTAGCATTGGTGGCTTTGGATCTGCTGGATCCCAAGTCCCATGGGCTTGCCCAATCAGTGAGAGCAGCCTTCAATTCCACCATTGAATGAAACTCAAATTCGTAGACTGAATGTATTATTTCAGAAATTGAGATGCTTTAGAGCCTAACATTTAGAATCACATCTCTTGAATGTTTAGGAGTCATCAAATATTAAATCCCACAAGCTGTCAGATGCTATATTCCATTGCATGTCTGCTGTCAAATATAGAATACCATTGCATGTCAACTATAACCTGTCAAGACAGCAAATATTGAAAAATAAAGTGGATAAAAATAAAGTATAAGCTACATATATCATTTATTCAGTTAATATTTGACAAATAACTGAGAACATTATGAAACTATGCAGCATCAACATTTGCAGATGAGGATTTTGGAAACAAACTAATTTCAGCCATAACTTGGAACAGTTTTTCTTTTTGTTACTCTAAAACGTCCGTTTTAATAGCGTGATTTTTTTTAACTCCCAAAGATATCTGAACCTTTGTGGGAGGTTTCATTTAAATGCTTCTCTCTTGGCTCAGTATTCAATTTCACACTGAGAAGGTCTGTGTTCATGATTAACAATTTAATGTAAACTATATCTAAGGAGAAGTGCATTGTGCAATCTTCATACATAATTTACTGTACATGGCAACTGTGCCTCTGTGAGTCACCACCACTAGCTACTTATGAATGCAAAGGAACATGCAGTTGGCCAAACCACAAGCAGCAGAATAATCTGTATAGTTCTAAAAGCAGTGACCACTTTGCAAATGCTTTAACTCTGTGATGTCTGCTTCTCAAGATAATTCACATGCAGCCTAAATGAGTAACATTTTATTCATTCATTCTTTTTAGAGAGGTATACTGCCCTTCAATAAGTTCCCAAAATGAGTCCCCAAAGACTCAAAATTACAATAAAACCACATTAAAAACAATAACTTACAAGAGCAGCAGAAAAACAGTCAGCAGAAATAAAACAAATGCAAAGCACCCGAAAAATAAATGAGCAGAGATAAATATCAGATTAAAAAGACAAAAAAGGTCTTTACCTGGTGCGTAAAATGACACCAAAGTAGATACCAGGTGAGCCTCCTTGGAAAGAGCACTCCATAGCTGAGGCACCTGCAATGAGAAGGCTATGATAGCCACCCTATGCCTCAGATGTACTTTCTATGTAAATATATGAGATGATCATGTTCTCAATATATGTCTACCCTTATCTTTCATTCTCAGAAAATAGCATGTTCTCTATCCTGGATAGTCTTTACTGTACTCAGGCTTATTTGCCCATTACTCTTATTGACTATGGCAAGCACATGATTGTATTGCTGAAAGAATGATGCTCTGTGCCATGTGGTGCCATGACATGACAGATGCTCATTATTAAATCACATAAGTGGCCACAGCCAATAAGATTAAGGGTGCAATCCAAGTCCTATTTGTGATGGGATGGGAGGAGGTGGATGTGGTGGACCCCTGGGTGAGCTGGCAGGCCAGCAGAAGCCCCCTGTACCCAGCGGACCCTCAGCGGATGGAGAGCAGGTGGAAGCCGGTGGAAGCCCCAAAAACGGGGTGTTCCAGGGGCATGGCGGGGAGGGGCCATGGAGGAGATTTATGTGACATCCAAGTGCCCCTCAGAGCAGCCCCATAGGTCCCAATCCCCATGAGAATTTTATTGGCTAATAGGCCAGAGGCCAGCACAGTAAAAATATTCCCATGGCGGCCTACAGGGACTTCTTACTCCCTAGTAGGCCTGTTTGTGGGTGCTAGCTCTTCCCTGCTGGCTCCCTCGTGCAGCTTCCGATGGAGCTAACATTCAGTGGGCCGGCAGCTCCCAAACGGGGAGTAGATGCCGCAAAGCTTTCAGCTGACTCCTCTACTGGCCCTCCCTCCAGCCAGTTCCCTGTCATTTGGATTGCACTGTAAATGGCAGTATGGGAAAATGAGGCTGGGGGCAGGAAGGATAAAAAGGAAAATGGTACTTGAGAAATCTTCAGCCAGGGGAATAAAGGGTTCTGAACACCACAAATATTTGGTGGCCTAGTGAGCATTTCTTTTGAACACATTAAAAGCACAATTGTTAAAGCTACTGTCTAAATTTGAAAATATTCAGCACTGCCCTAGTGATGTCACAGATTCATAACCATGAAACAGAAAGATTATGAGCCTTGCTGCCAAAGAGGCATTTATTTCTCCAGCAGGCACACCTTCAATCTTCCATATTATCTTTGAATAAGTCACACCAGAATTGTCTGATATGGTGTTATTTGCTACTTGTGTGATGCAGAAGCTGATTGTGAACTCAACCACACAATCTCAAATTTCTTCCAAGATTCTGACTCACAGTTGTTAACATGGCATTTTAAGATACGCCTTTATTTCCACATCAGGACTGTGTTTCTGTGGTTTCTTGACAATGAAAGAAGGCCAGGGAGAGGGAAGCTGGCTAGTGGGTGTGAGGCACCGTTAATGTGTTTTTATGATAAGTTTTGTTTATATGAGACAGATTATCATTCATGTTATCTTCTTGGCACCAGCCTGTTCTACTAGTAACTTTGCAAAAGTCACAGGCACAGATTGATTGCAAGCCTTTTAGCTACAGCCGTTTATCACGTTGAACAACAATAAAGCTACACTATTTGACAGAGCTGTGTGGACATTCCTTTATTCCTCAAATGTTGTTGGAAGTCTATTCCTGGCTATAAGGAAATGTGTGCAGGGAATAAGTTTGCCATCTCCCACCCCACCCACCCCATACCTTCTCTTATCCCTTTAGAAGTTAAACAGATGGCGATTTTTCCATAATCGCATCTCTAGGCCAGGAAGAACTTTACCAGCTTAATGTCTTTGGTTCATTTCATTAAAAGGCACAGGAAAAAAGGCAGTGGGGAAAAGGGGGCTACTTTAGCAAGAGATCACAGAGCTAGCAAGGAAATCATCATCATCATCAATATGTGATTTTAAAAAAAAATTGCCCAGGCATAGTCAAACAGACTGAATGTAGTTCATTTTGTTTGTGACATGAGTGAACAAGGAAGGTTGTCAAAGGGCTAAAAAAAGTGGCTTGACCCAGTCTGCGATTATGCCTGTAATACCAATTTGATCAGGTGGTGAAGCTTTTCGCAGCAGGGAGATAAGCGTTTTGTGGCCTATTGCCGAAATAAAACACAAACACAATTCATTGGGTTAAATCATGGGCCACTTTATTAAACGGAATCAATTAGAATAATGAACCTGCAGAGGGGAAATCAAGTGCGGGAGCATTCTGATGATCCAGGCAAAGCCTGCTTGCAGCCATAGGGTGACCAAACCTTGCCTGAGCCCGGGGCTGCCCTGTGCCAGACCCCCAGCTCAGGCCACACCCAGAAGATGTGTAGGGGGTCCAACCCGCATCACCGCCCCCCGGAGCCGTGAAACTCTGAGCGGATGAGGCACGTTGGCCCCAAAGGCGGCCCGTGTTCTGCCCCCTGGGCCGTATAGCCCTGAGCTGCAGGCCCCCGGACCGCCAATCGCCCCCAAAGGTGCCTAAAGGTGTCACATAGCTGCCCTTTCCCTTTAAACCTTTTCCCGCACTTCTTTGCCACAAGTGACCGTTGACATATTGAAGCTCAAAACACACCAATCAGCCTATTAATCCCAAAGGCACCCGTGCTAACCCTTGACCCGTCCCCCCAACCACAGTGTGGAGTAGGCAAAACAAACCTGCCAGCAAAGCGAGGCAGGCAGGCCAAAAATTCCTAGTCGGCCCCGTAGCGACCAAATGAATCACACTGCAGTAGAGGGAGGGTCGGGCGGGCGCCGCCAAAATTCAAAGGAGGGCGGGAGGCTGGTGGAGTGGCCTTAAATGGCCTTCAGCCGCCCCGCCTCCTTACTGTGCGTCACGACGGCGTGCCGGCGCGCCACGTGCGCCCACACACCCTTGATGGCGGCCTGGCTTCGGCAGCAGCCGCAAACACGCCCCTTTGCCCGGCAGGTACCGGGCACAGAACGGGATTGCGGCCTATTGCCGAAATAAAACACAAACACAATTCATTGGGTTAAATGATGGGCCACTTTATTAAACGGAATCAATTAGAATAATGAACCTGCAGAGGGGAAATCAAGTGCTTTTAAAAGCACAAGAGCAGAGGCAAGAATATTTGTCCCTCTTGTAACTCAAATAACAACAACAAACTTATCACTGCATGAGCACTTCAGTTGTATGTTAGCATCAGGAGAAGGTATCCTGAGGTGACCATGATTTTTTTAAAAAAAAACTAATTAAAAATCAAATTTTATAGAATTATTCAAGAATAGTAGTTACATCACTCATCACTAATACTGTTATAGGTAATAATATCTGCAGAATTCATACCATGGCATGCAGTCACAATAGAAAATTATGTGGTATTTGGGAGAAGTAATTGTGTCAGGCATCATCTAATGACTCTTTCATGGTGTAACATTTTCCTAGGGACAAAGTGTCTTCGTAACCACAGCTGATATAAGGAGACATCATGCACAAACTGTAATTTGGTGTTTACATTGAACCCAGAAATTGCATATTGTCTGTCTTTGCAGAATAGTTTTCAAACTGCAATCCAGGGAACCCCAGGCTCTCTAAAGCAGGGTCTAACTAACTTGTGACCCTCCAGAAATTTCTGAATTACAACTCCCATTAGTCCCAGCCAGCACAGTTAGTGCTTGGGTTAGACTCTGGCAAAATGGCAAACATTATGGGTTATAGATAACAATGTCTGGAGGGTCACAGGTTCCCCACCCCTGCTCTATAGGATCCTCAGTGGAGGAACTAAAATATGAATGACAAATTCCCTTGAACAAGATTTTCTTATCCCAATATGCAGCCACAGAGGAACATTGAGCAAGCTCTGGGGTGAACTCTAGGGTTGCTGGCTTAGAAGCATCCCAAACCCTAAGATTTCAGGGACAGGCCCTAGTGATGTCATGGGGGTGGGCCCTAGTGATGTCATTGTAGGTGGCCCTAATGATGTCATGGGGCGGCCCTAGTGATGTCATTAAGCATGATACATTAAGCATCAACCACAGTTGCTTGGAGCATACCACTCAAATAAAAATTATCTGATATGAAATTAAGATAGAAATCTTAGCTAAATGAGGGTGTTTCTAGGTCCAGCTGAAGTGACGGGATCATTCCTTCTCACCTGCTTAGACAGTTTGGGTAAGGAACATTTAATCTAGCCTATTTGCTTCTGGCAAGAAGGTTTAAGTGCCCTCAGGCCAGGCCAGTCACCAGAAAGCCATTATAGGAAGAAGGGAGCCTAATGTTGTGGAGATGTGAGGAGCACTCAGGAGTAAAGATGAAGGCTGCAATTCTAAACACATTTACTGAGGGACTAAGCTGCATAGAACTCAACAGAACTTACTTCTGAGTAGATATGGTTAGGATTGTGCTGTTGGTAAGGCTTGACTAGGGAACCTCTGCAAAGATATCCATAACAAAGCAGGGTTGGCAACCTCCTGACCAGAATGCCCTGCCTGCATTTTAACATGGCTGCTCCAAACTTCTTAACAGACTTGACCCTTCATTGCAGAGACAGATTTGAGAAATGAGTAAGCGTTAAGAAGATTCTCTACTCTTTCCTGCCTACTCTGTGGGCTGCTATAAACTCACTTTGACAGCCAACCCAATTCCAGTGAATAATAATTGACAGAGAGAAAATACACATGGTTTGGTCTACCTTTACAGGCGATAGATTCAGAACAACAGCAATTGCAGCCACACTTACCAGTATGTGAATTCTCTTTTACCACTACTGGGCAAGAAACAAACCATCATGCAAATAACAAGGTGCATCATCAGTGGGTTTAAGGGTGTTGAGCTGACCAGATGGAACCACTGTTGTTGCTTCTATGGGTGTAAGGGAATAAGGTCAGAGGTAACTGAAATGCAAATAGAAACAGAAAAAGAAAAAGAGAGTGATGATTTCCTAAATGCAATACCATACCAACCACAACAAGATTCCTATGAGTAAGACAAAAAACTCAGCGTCCCACAACCAGTCAGGGTTCCTAACCAAAACTAAATAAATCCTGGCAGCCAGTTAGCCAAGGTCACAGAAATTCCCATGTAGCACAACCTGACCCAGGACCTGTAGTTAATGCAGAACGCTGTGGCACGATTGCTGACAAGAGTGAGACCCTATCGGCACATAATACCTCTGCCCTGAAATCTGCACTGGTTACCGATTTGCTACCAGGTCAAGTTCAAGGTGTGCTTTCCATGCTATGGGTGCCACATAGTACTTGTTCGCTTCTTGTAAGAAATCAGTCCTTTAGTGTGGCAGCACCTACTCTTTGGAACTCCCTGCCTATTGGCATTAGGCAGACACCTTCATTGTACTCTTTTCAACACCTGCTAAAAACATTCTTGTTTAGGCAAGCCTATCCCGGCATGTAGAAGCTATGGCGTTTTGTGTCTGTTTTTAACTCATTGTTGGTTTTATTATTTTGAATGTTTTTAAATACCTATCTTTAATTTTTTTTGCCAATAATGTTATTGTTTTAATTCCTTCTGTAAACCCTTTTGAGTTTTTTTTACAATAAAGCGGTATATAAATGCTGTAAATAAAATACATAAATAAATTTCAGAGTCACTGTGGCCCTTGGGTCTCTGTCCATTTTTAGGAACAAAGGAATCTACCTTATACCAACTGAGGCCATTTGATACCATCTAGCTCAGTACTGATGACATGGGCTAGCATTGGCTCTACAGGATTCCAGGCAATAGTCTTTTCCTGAAATTGAATTTTGGACCTTTGCATGCAAAGCATGTGACCTACCACTGAGCTATAGCCCTTCCCGTTTAAAAAAGTATCTTTTCAAATTGTTCTTTTCAATTTGCTAATGAATGCACATCATAGCTAGGGCAGATCCACACCATTCATTTAAAGCACATTCAACACACATTTGAAGCACATGAATCCCACCACAGAATCATGGGAACTGTAGTTTGTTAAGGGTGGTGGGAACTATAACTGTGAGGGGGGAAACTGCACTTCCTAGGATTCTTCAGGGAAAGTCATGTGCTTTAAATGAAGAAATATTTATATAAGCATGACTGTCAAAGATGTTTATTATTTACACAACCTGTAAAGATATTTATAGTGCAATCCTATGTTTGTTTACTCAGAAGCAAGTCCCAATGTATTCAATGGGGCTTACTCAGACAGGAAAGCATGCACGGGACTGCAATTCAATGATAAGGAACTTCACTCACCCAATCCAAAATCCAGAATCATGCCACTTTAAGCTGTTTTGCAACTGTTTTATATTTGTTTACAGTTACTGGATTTTAAATGGCTTTATTTCTTGTTGTGAGCTGCCTTGGTTTCCATCCCTGCCTCACAGGTTGTTGGAAATATTCCATACACACACACATTAGAGATGTAAAAATACATACACCTCATGTAGTAGTTTATTGTCAAAACCAGTTGGCCATTGCAGAACATTTTTAAAAAAGTATTAGTTACCTGCCAAATAAAAGCAGTGACACCTAAGTAAGCCCTGCCTAACTGCTTTTTTAAAAAAAGGATCAGAGGGGGACAAAAAGATTTACAACACAATCCTTTTCTATGTTCAAATCCAGAGCCTCCGGGCAAAAACTGGACACCTGGCAACCCTAGTGAACTCCCAGTTCATTTGGGATGATGAGGTTCGAAAGGCCTAGCCATGATCAGCCCAACTGTGCACCCTGAACAGTGTTCTCAAAATATGTTACCGCATTATTCGTAATAAGGATGGAGGACCTATAACCTCCCAGATATTTGTTTATTTATTTTAGTCCATTTATAGACAGCTTCTATCGACAGATCTCAATGCATTTACAAAAAGGAAAATACAAATATAAATATATATACAATAAATACAATTTAAATATTTCAAGAATAATCCCAATACATGAATACACAGTATCCATAATTGCAATAATTATATCCGTATAACTAAGATTGGAGAAAATTACTAGGCAGTATATATAATTCTCAGTCAACAGGATATGGTCTTACTCAATCTCTGGGTATGGTCTGAAGGACCATGAGGACATCACCTTGCTGAAGCTAAGCAGGCCTGGATCTGGTCAGTGCCTGGATGGAAGACCACCTGGGAACCACATGTATGCTGTGGGTTCCTTGATGAAAGAAAGGTGGGGTATTAATTAATTAAATAAATAAAAAATAAAAGCATATTATTCATAAACAATCTTTCCCTCCACCCATGCACACAACCACTACAACCATTCATCACTTCATACGATATCCTTATCAAGCCACCTGTCATACCCAAACCACTTTCACCCAACAATACTACAGGTCTTATATACTTATTATAGACTCATATCCTTCGGAGAAAGGACCACTGTCAAGCATACAAGACCAACAGATTGTCCACATCTCTGTGGCACTAATGGGCTCATATTCTACACCCACTGAGCCAGAGTTTGGAAGTAATTCATTACAAATAATGAATTACTTGTAATTCATTATTTTTTTGAGGAACTAGTGGGTAATTCCTTTAAGAACATAAGAACATAAGAAGAGCCTGCTGGATCAGGCCAGTGGCCCATCTAGTCCAGCATCCTGTTCTCACAGTGGCCAACCAGGTGCCTGGGGGAAGCCCGCAAGCAGGACCCGGGTGCAAGAACACTCTCCCCTCCTGAGGCTTCCGGCAACTGGTTTTCAGAAGCATGCTGCCTCTGACTAGGGTGGTAGAGTACAGCCACCAAGGCTAGTAGCCATTGATAGCCCTGTCCTCCATGAATTTGTCTAATCTTCTTTTAAAGCCATCCAAGCTGGTGGCCATTACTGCATCTTGTGGGAGCAAATTCCATAGTTTAACTATGCGCTGAGTAAAGAAGTACTTCCTTTTGTCTGTCCTGAATCTTCCAACATTCAGCTTCTTTGAATGTCCCCAAGTTCTTGTATTATGAGAGAGGGAGAAGAACTTTTCTCTATCCACTTTCTCAATGCCATGAATAATTGTATACACTTCTATCATGTCTCCTCTGACCCGCCTTTTCTCTAAACTAAAAAGCCCCAAATGCTGCAACCTTTCCTCGTAAGGGAGTCGCTCCATCCCCTTGATCATTCTGGTTGCCCTCCTCTGAACCTTTTCCAACTCTATAATATCCTTTTCGAGATGAGGCGACCAGAACTGTACACAATATTCCAAATGCGGCCGCACCATAAATTTATACAATGGCATTATGATATCAGCTGTTTTATTTTCAGTACCTTTCCTAATTATCGCTAGCATGGAATTTGCCTTTTTCACAGCTGCCGCACACTGGGTCAACATTTTCATCGTGCTGTCCACTACAACCCCGAGGTCTCTCTCCTGGTCGGTCACCGCCAGTTCAGACCCCATGAGCGTATATGTGAAATTAAGATTTTTTGCTCCAATATGCATAATTTTACACTTGTTTATATTGAATTGCATTTGCCATTTTTCCGCCCATTCACTCAGTTTGGAGAGGTCTTTTTGAAGCTCTTCGCAATCCCTTTTTGTTTTAACAACCCTGAACATTACATTTTGATTGTAATAGAACTAGGAGTAAATTTATTACTTTTGTGGAGTAATTGTAATGTTTCCAGCATTACTTTTGGGCATTACTTGGGGGGGGGAGGAAGCAGGGGAAGTCTTCTGCTCCTCTGATTTGTGGATGAAAATAATGTGCCTCAAACTGGGCTTCTGTGCAGCCTCATGCTCTGGGGGTGGGTAGGAGGCAACAAGGGAGGAGGTGGAGAATAAGACAGGAGTGGAGTAGAGAAAACTATTGTTTAAAAAATGGATGATGGTGGAGAAGAATGCAGTGGAGGGAAAAGGGAGCCAGAGGGCAAGAACATGGATAAAGGAGGAGGAGGCAGCAGCAGAATGGAGATAAAGAACTGTGGAGATGAAAGATAACGTGTGTGTGTGTGAGAGAGAGAGAGAGAGAGAGAGAAAAGAGTGAGTGAGTGAGTGAGTGAGAGAGAGAGAGAGAGAGAGAGAGAGAGAGAGAGAGAGAGAGAGAGAATACTGTGTTTGCACTTGGCACACAAAGTGGCCTTCACCACCCTCTCTGGCTACTGTGCTGCATTTGTAGTATTTTAACTTTTTTGCATCTCAGGGGAAAATGTTTGCTTGGGTGAGTGTCCCTTAGTTGGTGGCAGGGCAGGGTGCAGCAGGTGGTTAAGTGAGAGAGATTATGCTTGCTGCCTGTGGGGGAGGTTTGCACTTGGTTTGATGTGCAAAGATCTGAGTAGTGGCCTCTGCCTCCCTTACCAGTGGAGAGACCACCATCGCTATCTTATGGATAAAAAGAATTATTCTACTACGTCTGTATGTGTGTGTTTATTTTTAATGTTGTTTTAGCTACTTAGATGTGCGGCAGCCAAGGCCAGCACCTTGTAGGCATTTTTTTAAAAAAGTAACTGAATTGTAATTATAGTGATTACTTTTGAGAAAAAGTAATCAGTTACTTTCAGAGCAATTGTAATGGTAATTACTACTTTTGGGGCCATATAATTATAACTGTAATTTATAACTTTTTAAAAGTAATCTTCCAAGCTCTGCACTGAGCTATCAAATACTCCCCCTCCCATCTCTCAGCTGAAAGGGGCTTACTTCTATGTGAATGGAGGGTCTCATTTTTGAGGTATATAAAACTACTTCCCTCCAGTAACTCCCAGCAACAAAATTATATCACACATGATACTGAGCAACCCCAACCTATGGCAAATAACCAACATCAACATGGGTGGCAGACACAGAAAAAATGTCAACATTATGTTCTCGAAGGTCACTGTGAACTCAACCCTTTCAGCAAACCAGCAGCTCTGTCTACTACTTTAGCACTGCAGATGTAGCTGATCCTAACTGTCCATCTCCAATAGGCATCTGGTTTACCAATTTGAGATAAGGATGCTGAATAAATGGGCCTTTGGCCCAGTCCAGCAGGCCCCTTCTTATGCTTCTAATCCTACAGCCACTTTTTAAAACATTATTTGTTTGTATCCTGGCACTGATGTTGTAACACAAAATATTATGTATCAATTGTGAATGATGCATATGCATTTAAATGTCCACATTTTCCAGCAAACCATAGAGGAACAGCAAGGGTAGCCAGATACAAAAGAGGATGTGGCTCACCACCTTTAATAGTTGTGTCATGCAACCTACACCTGCTAAAATTCGCTTTTCTACTCAGTTTTGAGGAGCCGTCTCCTCTTTTTCACCTGGCCATCTAGGTGAAGCAGTAATCAGAAAAGGATCAGGATCCTGTTCTGTGTATTTGTCCAATTAATTATGATAGTGCTGTCTGCTTATTAATTCTTTTTTTTTGTGGATTCATCATCTGCCTTTTAAAATTATTGATAATTTACTTGTATCTCTTTTAGGGATGGCTGAGAAATTTGATTCAGTTTGCATTTCAAGCTGAATATATCAAATTCACACTTTTCAAAACAAAATGAGAACTGAAACACAGGCATCCTTCGAAATTCTCACTTGTTTGAATTTGTAATGCAGCTTACTAACCAAACAATGTTTACAAAAATGCATGTTAAGGGAAAGTGTGCATAAAAAGGAATATGTGTGATAATAACATACAAAATTCATTATATGATGAAAGATTACTTGCAAAAATGTGTACATTAGTCAAAATGCCTACAAAAATGTGTTTATTAGGAGAAATTTGCACTAAAATGCTGGAGAATTTTCATGAGGATTTTCAAAAAATCACAAATTGCTGCACAATGTGGAGAACTGAATATAAGTTTGGAAAAATGAGAAACGGAGAAAACCAAAATTGACAGATCTTTCCATCCTTAATCTATTTTAAATAATGTTTGTAGGATAAGAATTTAATTGTAGGTGTTTCTCTGAGATACTGAAGGGCTTGTGAGATATATTTCTATATATGCAGGAGGGGAATAGCCACCAAGCATATTTAGGTGAAATCTGAAAGATATTTTCTATTGCATTCCCTATTATAGTTAACAAGCCAAGCCCAAAGTGGTGCTCTTTCCTGATTCCTGAGCTCTGAGAACTCCTTCAATTGGCACCATATCAGAGGGAAAAGAGACACTTTTCCAAGGTAAGAATAGGGTTTCCCTCCCTGTTTTTGAATCTCTCCTCCTAGATAAGCATTTGTCTGCTGTTCCTGCCCTCCGCCCCCCGGCTGTTTGGCAGATAGGAGAGAATGTCTGAATGTATGCTGTCTGTGTGCATATTGTGCATGTGGAGTGTGTGTTGTTTGTGTAATTATATTATTATTATTATTTATTGCATTTATATACCACCCCATAGCATATGTGTGTCTGTTTGCCTAAGTGAGCATTCATCATTTGGGCCATACCCACTGCTAGCCCATAGCCCTCAGCGGGTTGACCAACCCTCAATGTGGCCCTTGGGCCATACAAAGGTAGCCATCCATTATGTAGGTATACAGACATAGGAACATCCGGGTGCTGTGTAAGATGCAGCCTACCATTTCCCATGTGAGAATAATCTTACTGTTGATAACCGATTGTAGGACATTCCCCCCCCTTGTATATTTTTTTAATATAAAGGACAGCTCAGGTCTTGTTAAAACCAAGCCAGAAGAGGCTATATGTCAGAGAGTAAATGCAGACAGCACACAGTAGATGGAAGAGAGGCATCAGCAACATATGTGGGGCTGCTGGGAGTAAGTAGTGATCCCTGGTATAAGAACAGGGATATTATTTAGCATGACCCTTTTTAAGTCTGTGAAAGGTTAGAGGATATTTCTTTGCTAACTGCACTTAACAGTGCTGGCTCCAGGATTAAGGATTACCCTCAGTGGATCCCTATAACCAGGAAAAGGCAGAGTATACAAATTAACATTATTTTACGTTGTCTCTGACTTTTGGTGCTTTGTGCAAAGTGAGCATGGTGAGAGTCATGGGGCAGGTCTTTTAATGGTCTTGGGGCTCTGACAAATGCTTGACCTCTCCAACCTCTGGAGCAACTCTAGCTGTGATCACTTTATTCTACTAGTCTGCCTTGTGGCCCAACAAGGATCAGTAGTGGATTTGGGACACTTCTTGTTTGTATGGAATACTTTCAAGCCATTATATCCCCAAGGAAGGCCATATCTCAGTGGAAAAGCATCTGCTTTTCTTATAGAAGGATCCAGGTTCAACACCCATCTCCATGTAGAACAGGGAATATTTCTTGCCTGAAACTCTGCAGAATCAATGCAGTGTAGACCGGACGTTTTCAAAGTTTCTACCCCCAAGGCCCACTTCAGACAACTGAAAGGTACTGAGGCCCACCAGTCACACATGGTAGCAGATGGAGGCAGAGTTTGGTTGAATCTGCTGGCAATTGTTGACATCACTTTCTGCTGAGATCTAATCCATCTTTGGAAATAGCTAAGTTCTTTGCCTGAGCATTTTCCTTGTGGCAAGGAGTTCCATAGCTCAGTTTCCCTCAAGTTCAGTACAGATATTTGCTCTGGACGTATTATGGCTCAGACTCCCCATTATAGGCAGAATTTGCTGATCCAGAGGCTCTAAGTAGAGAAGACTTTTTCTTTTAGATTTTCTCTTCCACCCCCACCTTTCTCTCAAAGTATTTTTACCCATCTCCTGTAGTTTCTGCTCCCATTCTCCAGTCACGTGTAACCCCTTCTTTCATCCCTCCTCCAATTCTTTTACATTCACTTCTTTCTCCTATAACAGCTTTCTTCTCGTATCCCTTTTTCTATTCCTATTTTGTTTACATTTTTATTTTTATTTGTTGTTGTTACATTAAACTTTCCTCTCACTTCCACATTCCCTTCAACACTTCCTCTGGCACTTCCCCTTTAGAGGAGGGAGACCTTCCTTCCCTCCACTTCCTGCCCCCATGAACACTGAGGTAGACAATATTGATGTAGATGGACCAATGGTCTGACTCAAAATGAAGCAGCTCCCTACGTTCCTATGATGAAACCCTTGTGTGAAAGTGCCCTAGCAGTCAGACCATGCCAAATGATCAAGCTTTGGAGTTGCACATATGGTGTGTCACACCCTCAGGGCATTTTCTCTTTTAGTCACTCATTTTTGAGGATTAAAAAATAGGTGTATATATGAAATGCTAATACACACTCTGCCCCCCCATCTATTTAATTCCCAGCTGAATCAATTAACTGAATAGCCTCAGCAGAGTGCTTGATAGTGCAGCCACATAATTTCAAAAAGAAAATGTGGGTATGTCAAATTCCTGTAATGGATGTCAGCAACGTTATTATATACTCTCTGCCTATAAACAACTTTCAGGTAATATCTCTCACAATGGCCTGATTTGGATACAGACTCGGAAAGGAAATAGTCCTCAGAATTGGCCCTAGATATCCCCACTGCTCTGAAAGCTCTAGTTCAAGAGGACCATTCTGACAGCACCTCTCTGCCTAAGCAGAACACAGTGCCCTCTTCTGACTCCAGCCCGGAAGGCTCAGTGGAACCATGGTCTCCCTTGTTCCACCCGAGTTGACAGCTATAGAAGCAGGCAAGGCTCATTTAACTGAAGACAGCCCTCTCACTGATGAAGCTGCAGTTCTGCTTAAGGTTCAGTCTGGGTTTGCCTGTTGCTGAAGCATTTGAACCTTGTTCCTCTAAGTCTTCAGCTTGAACTCCCTTCAGGTGCTATCTACATCCTGAATTCTTGCCTTGCTACACCAGCATCTGGACTTTGATTCTGCTCTGCCTTGCTGAACCTGGGATTTCTTCCTGCTTTCCTCACCGGACTCTGCTTTACTGGACCCTGAACTCTAGCCATAACCCCCCACACACACTTGGGCCAGAACCCGCACACTGTTGTGACCAATAGTGCAACAGAGCAGTGGGACGACTTACCTTGCCTAAGTAGCTGAAGACAGATATAAGAGCAGAATGGGCCTCTTAGTCATGATGTGAACACTCTTTCTTCCCAGCTTCAGAATGGCAGATATACATGTCAGTGACTTTAGTCTGGTTCAGCAGTCAGTCTTGCCCAATGGGTATGTTCATATATATCTTTCCTGTTACTTCATCGCACTGTAGTTCACAGTGCCATTCACTTACAGATGGTGCTGAGAACTACAACGTGACTATAGCCTTCTGAATGCTGTTGGGCCATCGCAGCAGCACTGGAGGGCAGCAGACGAGGGAGGCAGCAGCTGGCAGTCCAGGCAAGCCATGTGGGAACAGCCACAGCAGGCCAGGACAGCTCCTCTGCAGCTGCTGTGCTGCCACCACCGCTGCCCAGCTCACCAACGAAAGGGCAGAGAGCGAGGAGGAGGCAAGCAGCAGGAGATCAGGATGGTGGCTGAGGAGCTGCCCTGGCCTTTCCTTGGTGTTTCTCTGCTGCTCACCTGGTCTGCCCACCCATCTCCATCTCCCTCTTCCTTGTGCCAGAAAGTCTAAAACCCTGCCTTTCAAAGGGGGGTTCTGAGGATCAGAATCAATCTCCTCCTTAAAGGGATGTTTGTCCTTCATTTTAGCAGGGGATTTCATGCAATCCTGCATGGGATGCTCTGCTAAAACATAAAAGAAAATCCCCCTCCCTTTCAGGGGGGAGTTCTGAGACCCATCCCTCTCTGAAACAGGGAGAGGTGTCGTTCAGAATCTCCTGATTAAAGAGACATTTCCCCCATCATTCTAGTGGAGTTTTCCATGGAAACCTGCATGGGAACCCCTGCAAAAATGATGGGGAAACACCTCCCCTTTAGGAGTGTCTTGCAATGTTTGGGTTTTTTTTGAAGTCCTGATTTAGGGACTTCAAAGGTCCTTGCACATGACATTGTTGTGGACCTGTCAAATCTGGCCCCTGGAGCCAAAAAGGTTTCCTGCCCCTGGTCTAATGGGTTTAGTGGGGGGGATGGCAAGGAGTGAGGTGGGGTTATTGGGGGCAGGGTTGGTGAGCAATGTGAGCAGGGATGGAGCCCTGTGTGTGCGCATGCACACGCATGTGTGTATAGCACTGCATGCACATTTACCCTTTTGTATTCATTCTTCACCCTATTACTAAGACAAGGACACTTTTGTTAAAATTGCAACTGCTCTGAGGACAGGGAAAGATTTCTTGGTAACATTTCCAATGCCCATAGGGCTGACCCAAGACATTTTGCTGCTGAACATGAAGGACAAGATGGTGCCCCCTCCCCCAATTCCATTCAGAGAAACAAACCAGACTGGCAGTTGAATCATAGAAACGTAGAGTTGGAAGGGGCCTATAAGGCCATCAAATCCAGCCCCCTGCTAAATGCAGGAATCCAAATTAAAGCATACCTTTCAGGTGCCTGTCCAGCTGCCTCTTGAATGCCTTCAGAGTTAGAGAGCCCACCACCTCCCTACGCAATTGGTTCCACTGTCGTACAGCTCTAACAGTTATGAAGTTTTTTCCGGATGTTCAGTACCGAACTGAGGGAAACAAATACTTTATGCAATTTGAAAACTATACTTCTGTTAATGCAGCCTAAAATAGCATTTGGCTTTTTTGCAGTCACATCGCACTGTTGGCTTATATTAAGCTTGTGATCAACAACAATTTCAAGATCCAACTTGCATGTAGAATTGCTGAGCCAAGTATCCCCCATCTTATAACTGTGCATTTGGTGTTGTTTTCCTAGGTGTAGAACTTTGCACATTTCCCTGTTAAATTTCATTCTGTTGTTTTCAGCCCAGTTCTCCAGGTTATCAAGATCCCTTTGCATTTTGTTTCTGTCCTCCAGGGTATTGGCTATCTCTCCCAAATTTGTATCATTTGCAGATTTGATGAGCATTCCCTGCACCTCCTCATCCAAGTCATTACTAAAAATATTGAAGCGCACTGGGCCTAGGACCAAGCTCTGCAGTACTCTGCTCGTTACCTCCCCCAGTTCAACCTTAGTGACGGACAGTGTCCTCTACTGTACCTGAGAGCAGCAGGCTACCTTAGGGGATGCAGTGCAGGCACTCCCCCAACATTTGCTGCTTGAGGCAGCAGCCTCATTCTCCCTAATGGTAGGGCCAGCCTTGCAACAGTCAGCTTCTGCTACAAACTTGCACAACTTTTTTTCTTTCACAGCTCAACCCTCATGACAAAAGATACATTTGTATCAAATGCAGTGAATATGTCACTTCTCTAAATAAGTTAACATCTCTCTTCCCCCTAAGGCAGCCTTCTGAGGTCATGGATGAAATTACATTTGAACTTGGCCCTTACTGGCTCGTAGCTCATCCGCTTAGCCATTACAACTACTGTACTTCAAAATGGAAATGGACTGCCTTCAAGTCGATCCCGACTTATGACGACCCTATGAAAAGGGTTTTCATGGTAAGCGGTATTCAGAGGGGGTTTACCATTGCCTTCCTCTGAGGCTGAGAGGCAGTGACTGGCCCAAGGTCACCCAGTGAGCTTCATGGCTGGTCTCCCAGTCCAACAGCTTAACCACTACACCACACTGGCTCCAATTTGGGGGCATCTGCATTCTTCATGATCATCATTCCCAGACAGCACCAGGCTGCCAACAAATGTTTATTTCCTTGTTAGCTTGTTTCCTTGAAATTCTAATTTTACTCCACCCAGCGAACAAAGACGGAATGAATAAACAAGTGAAAACAGCCTGTAAGAAGATTATATAGCATCAAGGAATCCTATTTATAGTCAGTTTCCTTCAAGGAGACTTACCTATTATCAAGTCTCAGATGGTATTTTCACAGACTTGGCAGAAGACAGGAAAGCAGTCTCTATGAACTGAATATCATTTCCCATTTCTGAGCAGGGTGTTAAGAATGACAGATGCCTTAATAGTGTAAAGCATCATGTGTGAGGAGAAAAAGAAAAGAGATGGCAAAAGAGGTTGTTTCATCTATAATTAAACAGACTGGCTTTTTCTGGCCAGTTGCCTTCGGCATAGTGGGCTCAGCTTGCCAGGCTAAGAACAATGTCACATTCAATATCCTTGACTGTTTGTTCTAAGTCGTGAATGGGCTCAGTGCCTGGATATACAACAGGGCTGAAATAAAGAAGTTTGCAACAACAAGTCATGTGTGTTTGGAACAAGAGATATGCAGAACATAAAAGGGTTTGAGCATTTTTATTCATATTTGTAAATGAAACACACACATCTAAAAACCAACGTACAGTTTTATATAGTCCTCACTTTTCTAAAGTTCGGGGACAGTATTATATGGTTGTGGCTGGACACTTGCCTGGGTGGGAGTAACTCCCATTGAGGTTAGTGGGATTTACTTCTGAATAAGCATGCATAGGGTTCCACTGTAAACTTCCTGTTAGGTTATCACTGGAGATTTAACCATCCCAATTTATTTACAAATACACAATTCACAACCCTAACAGGAGAGACAGCACCCACACAGACAGCATTAGTCTGTCAGTTGCCCCACAGCTAGCTGCACATCTTCAATATCATCATGGCTGCCTGCATGCCGACTGCAAAAATCAGTCCTGTCTCCCTGGATACACAGGCAGGACACTCCTAGATAAGTCTTGGCTGAGAGTACCTGCTAGAACATCAGGGCCTGTTTAGAAACATCCTCAAGCATAACCAAAGTCTACTGAACAGGTTGCTTCCTCACTTGCCACTATACAGTAGGCATTCTTATAGCAATATATTAGCAGAGTAGCACTGAAGCCACTTCTCCATGGTTTCCTCCCACACAGCTTTAATCTGATATACTAATAACAAACTCAGTTCGCTGATCCTTATGTAGCTATAATGGCACCACCCATGCACAAGAGGCAGATATCAGCAAGCTTGGGGGGATCCTAAGGTTTGCAGAACACTTTTTAAAGGGGAAAACCCCTAAGGGGTAGGGTTGCCAGGTTCGTGGCCTGAAACTGATCCTGTATCTTTAGGAGAAGAGAAAGTCAGCCAAGTGCAGGTGTTCTTGCAACACTGTAATGAGAAAAACCACAAGGTGGAATTCTCCCTTCCCCCTACACGTATCTTTAAAATAATAATAATAATAATAATAACTTTAATTTCTGTGTCGCCTATCTGGCCAATGGCCACTCTAGGCGACGTACAAAACAGTTAAAATACAATAGATAAAATACAACATACAATATAAAAACACTATAAGAACAATACAGCAGCAACAATATTAAAACAGGGTAGGAGGCATTTCATTCATAGCAATTAACCCTCCCCTGAGATCCCAAAGGCCTGTTGAAAGAGCCAGGTCTTTAAGGCTTTATGGAATACATTTAGGGAAGAGGCATGCCGGAGATCTTGTGGGAGGGAGTTCCAAAGAGTGGGGGCCGCCACTGAGAATGCCCTCTTTCTCGTACCCGCCAATCTAGCTGTTTTTGTCGGCGGGATTGAGAGAAGGCCCTGCGTGGCTGATCTTGTCAGGCAGCATAATTGGTGGCGTTGAAGGTGCTCCCGTCAGATAAACTGGGCCGAAACTGTATAGGGATTTAAAGGTTAATACCAACACCTTGAATTGGGCCCGGAAAACAACTGGAAGCCAGTGTAGATCGAACAACACTGGGGTGATGTGATCCCGGCAGCGACTATTCGTAAGCAGTCGAGCCGCCGCATTTTGTATAAGTTGTAATTTCTGGACCGTTTTCAAGGGTAACCCCACGTAGAGCGCGTTACAGTAGTCCAGACGAAAGGTGACCAGGGCGTGTACTACCAGGGGGAGCTGATGAACAGGAAGGTAGGGTTGCAGCCTTCGTATGAGGTGTAGTTGATATCAGGCTGCCTGGCTCATAGCCGAAATCTGAGCCTCCATGGACAGCCTGGAGTCAAGCACAACCCCAAGGCTGCGGACCTGGTCCTTCAGGGGTAAACTCACCCCATTGAACTTCAGGTCAACATCTCCTAACCTTCCTTTATCCCCCACAAGCAGCACCTCGGTCTTATCGGGGTTCAGCTTCAGCTTGTTCCTTCCCATCCATCCACTCACGGATTCCAGGCACTTGTGCAGGGGGAAGGGAAAATTCCACCTTGTGGCTTTTCTTATTACAGTGTTGCAAGAACACCTGCACTTGGCTGACTTTCTCTTCTTCTAAAGATACAGGATCAGTCTCAGGCCAGGAACCTGGCAACCCTACTAAGGGGCGAACCCCCCAAAACAGCCAATAAGAACTGAGCATGTTCAGTGGGCATGGAATAATTACTAACTGTTGAGGAGAGAGAAGAGAAAACTATAGGGTGGAGGAATGGAATGCAGGGATAGGAGACTTGTGGCCCTCCAGATATTGTTGGACTACAACTCCTGTCATCCTTGACAATTGACTACGCTGGGTGGGAGCTAGAGTCCAACAACTTCTAGATAGCCAATACTTTTGGACAGTAATGGAGCTGGTGCAGTTATGCCCCATATGGTCTAACCTAGTAGTTTTTAACTTCTTCAGACCCAGGACCCATCTTCAACCCAAAAATACATTTAGGAACCAATTTTTTAAATTTTTACCACATATTTGTATGCTGGTAATGTTGTGATCCATCTTATATCAGGTTGTGACCCAGTAGTGGTAACTGGATTTGGGGCCAGGACTCCATCTTCTCCATTTTAAATATATATAAAAATAAATGAATGATGAAATACTTTAAATGTATTGGATTCTGCTTTCCCAACTGTGAGGAAGGGGGAAACCAACTGAGTGTTTAAAAATATCTGTTTCATCATACATTTTTCATATAGTTTTACTTAAGCTTTGACAGCATCATTCTAGGATGTAGAACTTACCTGTCTGCAGAGCTGTTTAGTTGCTTCTACAAGAGATAAAAATTCTGCACCCAGGTAATCAAGTTGCTGCAAAAATAGTGAATAACTTCTCATATTTTGCATAATTTATCCTGCAAAACCTTTCCTATTTTGCAAAGCACTACATTTTTTTCTAATTGTGGGGAAGGTTAAACTGTAATCCTATACACACTTACCTCTGAATAGAGATGGACTGGCTTACTTCTGAGTAGAGTTGGAGTGGAAGACTTATGCAGTGCATGAAAGATGGGAAACACTGAAAATATTATACAGCAATAACTTTGGCTTATGAGCTTTCAGTGGGCATTTCATTTCCTATACAGTTTCAAACATTTTTTATATCCATAAAGGCTAGAAACTTACTTTTTAAATAGATGATAGAAAGCTGAGTATCCTTAGGAAGGGGAGGGTCTTGGGTGGGGTTACCTGTCCCTGGAGGCATAAAGGCTTAATCACAATCAAATATCACATCCATACCATACATTTAAAGCACATGGCTTCCCCCAAAGAATCCTGGGGACTGTAGTTTACCCCTCACAGAACTATAATTCCCATCACGCTTAGTGAACTATAGTTCCCACGATTCTTTGAGGGAAGCCATGTGCTTTAAATGTATGGTGTGATGTTCCCTTTGACTTTGTTGAAGCAGGTGCTTTACTTGGAGCTTTCCTTGGTGCTGCTTTGCTCCATTGCTCCTCGTGGGTTTCTTGTCAAGGTCACAACTGAACAATTTGCTGATTTAGCAAGCCAGGCCAGCGCTCCATGTGAGCTGAGTGTACAGGCTAAAACACAATCCAGAATCCTTTGCTACACTAGATGAGATTCCTCAGCAAACATGTTCACGTAGAAAGCGTTTGCTGAACATTTGAAAGCTTCCATTCCATATATTTTGCTCATGCTATTTGGCTACCGTCTTGGAGGGGCTCCGGCCCAAACATTTGATGTTCATTATACTGAAGGGACATTCATTGCTATTATTTTAAAACAACAATACATTCTTATGGCTGCAACAAAATGTACATTTGGCTGTCTAGGGATCGAGATATATAGAAAGTATGAACTGAGATAGATCAAGGTATAAAATTAAGGGGGAGAGCTTCAGCTCTTTGCCAGTGAAGTAAATAAATTATTTCCAGCAGCAATCCTACTTTAAAGCCAACATTTACAGCTCCTTATAACATTATTTTCTGTTCTCAGTGGGTTGGAATATATGGTGGCATTGTTATAAAGAAGAACCTTGATGTAATGTTTCTGGGAAATGAAATTGCTCCTAATCAACAATCGGAAAAGGTGGCAGTGTTCAGTCTTCTTTGGCGCAATAGCCCCGTAGATAAGTATTTATTTAAAGAATGTTTTATCCTACCTTTCAGCAAAAAAAAGAGAGGCTCCTAGAGCAGTTTACAAATCAATACACAATACATCAATACACCCACAGGTTTACAATCTAAAAAGATATCACACAAGAGGAAATATGGTTTGGGAGGAAGGATGTAATAACAAGTTTTTCTAATGACCACCTGGGGTAGAAAAAATCAAGGAGTGGAGGAGCCAAACATTGCTGGTCTCTCAGCTGCCCCCAAGGAGTGATCTGCTTCTTTCCTCTTCTTCCTCTGGCTATAGCAGGGGTGGGAAACTTTTGGTCCTCCAGATGTTGCTGAAATACAACTCCATAAGCTGCCATAAGATGTTAGAAAGTAGTTGCACTACACAGCACTTGCTTGTGTCTACAGAGCTGCAGAAACATGCTACGTGGATTATAGGGGTCAACGGGCCTTGACATGTTGTTTTAGGGAAGAACAAACCATTTATTTATTTGGAAGACAACCAATGAAATGGCTACAACCATTTTGGTGCCTACAGCAGAAAATCCAAATGTGTTCCCCACAGAGATAAAAGGTAACAACTAATAATAACTAAATTGCTGGTCTTTAATGATACTATCAGATCTGCTACCTCAGGTGAGCTGTCTCACCCTGCCTCATGAGAAGGCTGGTCCCTGGAGCACAACATATTTTGTTTCCTATTAATTTCCATTCCACTGAAGTAACACTATCACAATGTTCCGGTATGTGAAGTACTTTGAATGTTCTCAAGGGCTTTTTTTTAAACTACTCATACTGCAAACACAGGTCTGAGTTTCTTTGAGAAAGGGCAAGATATAAATGCAACAAACTGAAATGTGATTTACACACACATATACAGTATGTATATGATCAGCATTGCTCATGTATCTCTTTTCTTAGCTAGACCTTTCAAATTCCTCAAATATTTGCTTAATGAAACTAAAACAGTAGAAACTATTAAACATAATGAACTGGACATATTGGGACAAACACTACACTTGCATACAGTTGTTTAAATAGAGATTAAAAGGTGAGAATCATATTTTAAAGGAAAACAAATCCAATTAAGATTGATTTGAGACCTTTCATTTTTAACTGGTAATTCTTTGGAATTCAAACATACAATAAGGGGTGCAAAGAAGAAGCATATCAGTAACAACATTAAGGCAAACAATATATACTTAAATGCCTCAGACGCTGGAAGCCAGATAGGGTGGCAGTTGGGCTGTTGTATGACGGGAGTTAAAGGAGTGCTAAAGGAGGATGGGAAGATTGCAGAGAAGTGGAATGAATTCTTTGTGTCTGTCTTCCCAGCAGATCTAGAGCACATACCTGTGCCTGAACTGACTTTCCAGGAAAGGAGTTTGTAGAACTGAGGTAAATAGCGATGACAAGAGATGATCGTACTGGGTCTAAATGACAAATTAAAAATTAAGTTATCATGTGCTCTAGATGGTATCCATTGAGAGTTTGTAAAGAACTCAAATGTGAAATTGCTAATTTTCTAACAAAAATACGTTGTAAGTTGTCCTCAAGATCAGCCTCTATACTAGGGGACTGGAAAGAAACCTATGCAATACAGTAGGGCCCCACTCATACAGCGGGTTACGTTCCGGACCCCTTCTGAAAAGCGAACACTGCTGAAAAGTGGAACTCAATTAATAGAACGGCGCGCTACGCCCAAAAACTGCCGTAAAAGCGGAACAAGCGCCATATGCTTGGGGCTTTAGTCTAATTGCATCTAATTGAGACCGCCACATTAGCGAAGCGCCATAAAGCGGGACCCTACTGTACCAATATTTTTAAAAGGATTCAGACGAGATACTAGAAATTACATGTCAGTGGGGGTTGTATTCAACGTAGCACTAAGTAGATTGCTTCATCAGATCTCTCCTTCTCCTCACTAAGTTTGTTCTGGGGGTTTCCTCTAGAGCAGATTTAGGGATGGAATGGAGGGAGGAATCCCACTGAGCTAGCACTAACAAGCACTAACACTGCAAGGGTGATTTACCACCCAGTGAATTTAATGTCTATTCCAGGTAAATTGATGGAAAGCATTATTAGAGATAAAATTATCCACACATAGAAGAACAAGCTTTACTGAAGAAGAATCACCATGGCTTCTGCAAAGGTAAGTCCTGTCTCACTAACCTTTTAGAGTTTTGTTTTGTTTTAGAGTGTCAAGCATGTGGATTGGAGTGATCTGATATTGTTTACTTGGACTTTCAAAAAGGTGTTGACCAAGTCTTCCACCAAAGAGTAAACTTAGGAGAGGTAGGATAAGAGAATTGGTCCTCTTATGGATTAGTAACTGGTTAAATAACAGAAAGCAGAGAGAAGGAATAAACAGTCAGTTTTCACAGTGGAGGGATATAAGAAGTAGAGTCCCCCAGGGATCTGTACTGTGACTGATACTTTTTAACTTGCTGATAAATGTTCTGGAGTTAAGGGTGAACAGTGAGGTGGCCATGTTTGCAGATGACACCAAATTATTCAGGGTGCAAAAAGGGATTGCAAGGATCTCTCCAAACTAGTGAATGGGGTAATATTATGGCAAGTGTGGTTCAGTGTAAAAAGTGATACACATTGGGGCACCAGTGGATAGCTCAATGAAAATGTTACTCCAGTGTGCAACAGCTGTGAAGAGAACAAATTTTGTGTTGGGGATCTTTCGGAAAGGCATCAAGAAATAAAACTGCCAATATTTATACAAATCTATAGTGTGACCATAGCTGGACTACTATGTTCAGTTCCGGATACCACATCTTAAAAAAATTATTGTAGAGACAGAAAACGGCAATCAAAATGAGCAGGGGACTGGGGCTAACTCCCTTATGAGGAAAGGTCACCGCACTTGGAGCTTTTTAGTTTTGAATAAAAGGGAGTAAGGTGGGACATGATGACTGACACAGTTAAACTATAGAATTTCACAAAATGTAGTGATGGCCACCAACTTGGATGGCTTTAAAAGGGGATTGGACAAATTCATGGAGGATAAGGCTATCAGTGGCTACTAGTTGTGATGGTTGTGCACTGTCTCCAGGATCAGAGGTACCATGCCTCTGAATACCAGTTGCTAAAAGAGTGTCATCGTCTGACATTAACCACTATACTGTGCTACCTCTACACAGTGCTCTCAGACCAAGGATCCCTAAATTTTGTCTGGCCTTGGGAATCAGCAATGATTTGTGGTCAACACCAAGGCCTTCCTTCCTGCAAGTCCTCTGGCACATGTAAGAATTTAGGGTCACTTTGTGCCAGACCATGGAGTCATGATACAGAAGACGTGAAAGGGATTCTTGTTGCTTCTCAGTGCCTCTAGTGCCTGGGGCAAAGTAAGACTCATCCCTTCCATCAGTTATCTTCCAGCTGTGGTCTGTCCTCCTCACGCAGTTATTAGGACAGGGATAGAGCATCTACAGTTCTTCAGATGTTGTTGGACTCTACATCCCATCAATCCTAGCCAGCATGGCCAATTGTCAAAGATGATGGTAGTCCAACAACATCCAGAGGGCTATAGATAGATAGCTACCCTGGGACAGCTTGTATTGTTATTGCATGTGGTGTTCTTGGAGGAAACATAACAATTGTGGTGGAGCAGACAGAATGCTGAACAGACATCTGAGCTCAATTCTCATGAAGCAAACAGGAAGACCTAACAAAAATCAGAGTCTTCCAATTGGCCATACAGGATTGTTGTGAACATAAAACGCGATACTTTTCCTGAGATCCTGCTGCCTTGAGAATCTTTACTGAGATAAAAGGAAATGAGAGTACAGTTTTTAATTGTGTCAATTGTGCATGTCACACAAAGTAGACCATTTTTTTAATTAAAACTAATAATGGATGGGGAGAGTCATTAAACATTAATACAGGCCTGTGCTTTAAAGTGCAGAGTGCAACCTAATTAGCTGGTTGTTATCTCTTGTTGTTTGCTTTACAATAAAATCCAGGAAACCTAAAAATATGAGACCAATGCAAGGTCTGATTTTTTCCATCTAAGTTGACACAAAGATAACCCAACATTGTTAGCTGTCTGCCTGGAATTGCCCAATTCAGTTTTGATGATCAGGGACCTGTTTTTAGCAAACATGTGAGACTTCCAACTTAGTGTCATCAGTTGTGCAAATATATTACTGTGATCACAATGAATAGGACTACTTAGGTAAATGTTTGCAGATTTCCTAGTTTGTAGTTGCCAAACTGCTCAGGTATGCCTTTTCATACAAACTTTGCCAAACTGAAACTCAGGCTGCAATTCTTTATTCAGTTATTTGGGAATAAATCCCACTAAACTCAATGGGACTTATCTCTGAGAAGACATATGTAGGACTGCACCATTAAACTACCCTTCCCATTGTCTGTGTTTATCTGCTTGTTGATAGAGGTATCCTGTGCAAGCAATAAATAAATAATCAGATATAAGAAGACACAACTAGTCGAGTACAGTGACAAAGAGTTGTGAGAAGCATATTCGGCTGTGAAGCCTATGGATTATCTTGAGCAAGTCACTATTTGTCAGCCTACCTGAGCTCACAGTGTTTGTACCAAGTTAAAAACACTACTCTAAACTCCTTTGAGAAAGGATGGAATATAAATGTTACAACTGAGTTCCTTGCAGAGCTTTAAAAAGTTACTTTTTTGAACTACAACTCCCATGAGCCCAATCCAGTGGCCATGCTGGCTGGGGCTGATGGGAGTTGTAGTTCAAAAAAGTAACTTTTCCAAGCTCTGGTTCCTTGTCATTCACTAACATGACCAAGAAACTGAACCCATGGGGTTACTGCAGTATAGGGATGGAGGATAAATTCCATGCAGTTCATATTTAAAACCAAATCTATCAAACCAGCACTTTCTGAAACAATATGAGAACTGAAACAGAGCCATCCTTCAAGATTCACACTTATCCGAATCTTGATATGCAGTTCTCCAACCAAAGGATGTTTATAAAAATACATACATTGGGGAGAAAATTGCATAAAATAAATATTAGTGAAAATTTCAAAGGCCCAATGAACTCCATGCTAGAGTATTGAAGGAACTGGCTGAAGAACTCTCAGAACCGCTGTTTATTATCTTTGCAAAATCGCGGAGGATGGGTGAAGCGCCGGATAACTGGAGGAGGGCTAATGTTGTCCCTATCTTCAAAAAGGGCAAAAGGGAGGAACCTGGGAACTACAGACTAGTCAGCCTGACATCAATCACTGGGAAAATTCTGGAGCAGATTATAAACTGGTCAGTCTGTCAGCACCTTATTTTATTTATTCTTTATTAGATTTATATCCCCCACTTTTTCCCAGTAGGAGCCCAGGGCGGCAAACAATGCAGTGGTTACTAGAAGCCAACATGGATTTGTCAAAAACAAATCCTGTGAGATGAATATCATTTTTAGATCGGGTAACCTCCCTGGTAGACTGTGGATGTAATATATTTCGATGTAATATATGGAAGTAATGTATCTTGACTTCAGCAAAGCTTTTGACAAAGTGCCCCATTACATCCAGATGATCAAGCTCACTAAATGTGGGCTGGATGGAACAACTATCAGGTGGATCCACAGTTGGCTACAGAATCTTACTCAAACAGTACTTATCAATGGTTCCTTCTCAAACTGAGGGAGATAATGAGTGGGGTACCGCAGGGCTCAGTCCCAGGCCTAGTGCTCTTCAACATTTTTATTGATGATTTGGATGAAGAGGTGCAGGGAATGTTTATCCAATGTGCAGATTATACAAAATTGGGATGGATGGCTAATACCCTGGAGGATAAAAACAAAATTCAAAGTATCTTGATAGGCTGGAGCATTGCACTGAAAACAACGGAATAAAATTTAACAGGGACAAGTGCAAAGTTCTACAACTAGGAAAAAGAAACCAAATGCACAGTTATAAGATGGAGGATACTGCAATATTACATGCGAGAAGGATCTTGGAATTGTTGTTGATCACAAACCGAATATGAGCCAACAGTGCGATTTGGCTGCCAAAAAGACAAATGCTGTTTTAGGCTGCATTAACAGAAGTATAGTTTCCAAATTGTGTGAAGTACTAGTTCCCCTCTATTTGGCATTCGTTAGGCCTCATCTTGAATACTGTGTCTAGTTTGACACCACACTTTAAGAAGGATGCAGACAAACTGGAACAGATCAGAGGAGGGCAACAAGGATGATCAGGGGACTGGAAATGAAGTGCTATGAGCAGAGACTGAAAGAACTGGGCATGTTTAGCCTTGAGAAGAGAAGACTGAGGGGAGGTATGATAGCACGCTTCTCACAGAAGGGTTAAAAGTTGTCACACAGAGGAGGGCCAGGATCTCTTCTCGATCATCCCAGAGTGCACGACATGGAATAATGGGCTCAAGGTAGAGCAAGCCAGATTTCGACAGAACATCAGGAAAAACTTCCAAAGCTATCAGAGTGGTATGACAGTGGAACCAATTACCCAGGGAGGTGGTGGGCTCTGCAACGCTGGAGAGATTCAAGAGGCAGCTAGACAGCCACCTGTATGCTTTAGGTTGAATTCCTGCACTGAGCAGGGAGTTGGACTCGATGGCCTTATAGGCCTCTTCAAACTCTTTGACTGTATGATTCTATGAAAATAACATACAAGAGTGCATTATATTAGGAGAAAGTGCTTGCAAAATGTACATTAGTCAAAACTGCATACAAAAATATTTTTATTAGGAGAAATTCACATGAAAATGCTGAAGAATTTTAATGAGGATTTTTTTAAAAATTGCAAACTGCTGCAGAAATGTGGAGAACTGAATTTAAAACTTGAAAAATGAGAAACAGAGAGAACCACAACAGACAGATTCTTCCATCCCTGCTTTAGTACCATGCGGATAAGGGTGGATTCTGTTCTCGGTAGACACTTTTCAGTTCTATGGGACAAAAGAAGCATGATGCAACCTAGGATACAGTGTGGTGGTGGTCGTGGGGAGAATATACACACTAGAACAAGATGTTGGTGACCCTGATAATGACAAGAAGTTCTGCTCCCTCTTCATCTGTGTTCCTAACTGCAGCCCACCTACTTCCTTTCCTAAGTGGCTTCTAGCAGTAGGTATACTGCAAGATAAAGAAGAAAATCTGAGTTCTAATCCTATTCCTTCGAAAATGGGGTCAGTTGAAAAATTACATTTATGGTTTCTGTCATCTCTAAATAATTATTGTAAATGAGAAATGATAGATAGATACCAATTAGCTTAGCAGACTGTTTTGCATATTTTAATTATGATTATTGTTAGCTGCTTTGGCTAGCCTCTGTGATAGAAAGTCAGGGTATAAACATTTTAACTAATAAATATCATTAAAACCCTAAACACATTGCACTCATAAGATCTTCCACATAAACTCTTAAAGGATCAGGCTGCAGGCTAAAACATCCACAAGCCGCAGTATCAAAATACCTTTTATGAGAACCAATTAAAATGTCACAAAGTAGTGAACAAGCTTTAGGCTAAAACATATTTACTAGGAGGTAATGTTCACTGTAATGCTGCATTGACATTTTTTATCTTTTGTAAAGATCATTCTCCATGAATTTCTGAGAAAAGAAATTGTATTCAAAAAATATGAAAGTAGAAAGAAAAAATTAAGTGACATTCTCATGGGTGGGGTGTGTGTGTGTGTGTGCGTGCGCTTACCTTACTCTCAGGGTGGCTAAGAAGTGTTTGTGAGTGTTCTTTCTTTCATTCTACAAACCATTCATTTTTTTCATTCATTCATTCATTGGTGATCAGTTGTGGCTGACTAAGATTGTCTTCCAGGGTAAGGTCTTTAACAGTCCGTAAGTGACTGTGGAGACCAATGCTGGATCCACACAGGATCCCACAGTGAGGACATAGGTTTCCAGATGGAAGATGGTCACAATGAGGATTTGCTTGACGTACCTTCCGCTTAGCTTGTTTGTCCCTATCGCCCTGTACTTGTGCTTCTTCAAAGTCCATAGCACCTTTGATAATGGCCGACCTCCAATTGGGACGCTCATGGGCCAAGGCTTCCAGTTCTCGATGCTCATGTTACATTGTTTTAGATTAGCTTTAAGAATATCTTTAAATCTCTTTTGCTGTCCACCGATGTTCCGTTTTCCATCCTTCAGTTAGGAGTAAAGTAGCTGCTTTGGAAGATGGTGATCAGGCATTCGAACAACATGGCTGGTCCAGCGAAGTTGATGTTGGAGGATCATTGTTTCAACACTGGTAGTTCTTGCTTCTTCCAATACGCTAACATTAGTCTGCCTATCTTCCCAAGTAATTTGCAGAATTTTCCAGAGGCAGTGTTGGTGGAATCTTTCAAGAAGTTGGGAGTGGCGTTTATAGATGGTCCATGTTTCACAGGCGTACAGTAAGGTTGGTAGTAAAATGGCTTTGTAAATAAGCATTTTGGTCTCCCTGCGAATATCCCGATCCTCGAACACTCTACATTTTATTTGGGAGAATGCGGCACTCGCAGAGCTCAGACGATGTTGAATTTCAGCATTGATGTCAGCTTTTACAGAGAGATGGCTACCAAGATAAGAAAAGTGATCGACATTCTCCAGCATCGCACCATTAAGCTGGATTGATGGTGCTACAGAGGGATTGGTTTGCACCTGCTGATGAAGCACTTTGGTGTTTTTGATGTTACGTGAGAGCCCAAGCTTTCCATATGCTTCTGCAAAGACATTTAGGATAGTTTGAAGATCATCCTCTGAATGTGCGGAGACTACATTATCATTGGCATATTGAAGTTCTACAACAGAGGTTGTAATTACCTTAGTTTTTGCTTTCAGCCTACTGAGCTTAAAAAGCTTTCCATCTGTTCGATATGTGATTTCCATACCAGTGGAAAATTTCCCCTCAACAAGGTGTAGAAACATGGCGATGAAAATAGCAAATAAGATCGGAGCAATGATGCATCCCTGTTTGACACCTGATCCCACTTTGACTGGATCACTTTGAGAGCCATTGTTATCCAAAATTGTCGCCGTCATGTTGTCATGAAGGAGTTGCAAAATATTCACAAATTTATCAGGGCATCCAATTTTCAGAAGGATGGTCCAGAGAGTAGTTCGGTTTACAGTATCAAAGGCCTTAGTCAGATCAATAAACGCCATATACAGAGGTCGGTTTTGTTCCCTGCATTTTTCTTGAAGCTGTCGTGCAGTGAAGATCATGTCCACTGTCCCTCTGGAAGGGTGGAAACCATTTTGGGATTCAGGGAGGATGTCTTCTGAGATAGGTAGGAGGCGATTTGCGAGGATCCTTGCAAGGATTTTACCTGCAATAGCTAGAAGAGAGGTGCCTTGATAGTTCCCACAATCTGTTCTTCTTGAAGAAGAAATGACACCCAACTCTTGCATTGAAGAAACCCTTCTTGAAAAGAGTGATAATAATGGCATCCCTAAAGTCTTCTGGGATCTCCTCCCTCATCCAGATTTTTTCGATGAACTTGTGAAGTTGTGTAAGTTCAGGCCCACCTTCTTTAAAGACTTCAGCAGGAATCCCATCAGCTCCACTAGCTTTGTTATTCTTTATTATTTGTTATTGGCTTTACTGACTTAAAATTAGGGGATACTCAAGCTCATCTCTAATTTATTGTTGTGAGATTTGCAAGAAGATCTCACCAGCCACAATAGAGTTACGATTAAGGAGGACATGGTAATGCTCTTTCCAATGCAGTGCAATAGATTCTTTATCCTTTAGAAGTTTGGCACCATCTATTGAACGTAAGGGATTTGTACCATAATATGTTGGTCTATAGATGGCCTTTTGGCATTAAAAAAGCCCCATGCATCATGAGCATCTGCAAAATGCTGGATTTCTTGAGCTTTCTTTATCCACCAGGCGTTCTTAAGTTCTCTAGTTCTTCTTTGGACCTCAGTCTCTGCACTTGCATAGATGTTGTTCTTAGCAGCACAGTTAATGTCTTTTTGCCATATCTGGAAGGCTTTCCTTTTCTTGTCAATGATATGTTCAATCTCACTATCGTTCTCATCAAACCAGTCCTGATGTTTCTTAGTTTGGTATCCAATAGTTTGTTCACATGCTGCAATAATGGAAGTCTTCAGTTTAATCCAGTGTTCCTTGACGTTTTCAGGGAGATCCATAGGTAGATGTTTCTTGAGAGTTGTTTGAAAGCAAGCTCACTTAATAGGATCTTGAAGGGTGTGGATGTTCATTTTACACCTTGGTTTTCTTCCTTGGAGCCTATGTTAAGGAACAATATTAATGACCATAGTGGATCGAATTAATTGGTGATCTGTCCAGCAGTCATCGGCACTCGTCATGGCCCTAGTGAGGAGTACATCACGACGATCTCTGGCACGGACAATTACATAATTCAGGAGATGCCAGTGCTTCAAAACCGAGGGTGCTTCCATGATGTTTTAAATTTATCTTTCTGGCAAAAGTGTGTGTTTGTAATAACAAGATTATGCTCTGCACATTTAGTCAGAAGTAGAATTCCATTCAGGTTGCTATTGCCAATTCTTTCCCAATGGTTTCTGGCTATAAATCAAAATCACACCCAACTCTTGCATTGAAATCGCCCAGGAGGATAATTTTATTCTCCTTAGGTATCTCTGCTAAGATGGTGTCCAGCTGGGCATAAAAATTTTCCTTGATGTCTTCATCAGCATCTAATGTTGGTGCATAAGCACTTAGAATAGCTGCCTGCTGGTTTTTGGTGAGTTTTAACTGGAGAGTTGAGAGTTGTTCATTAATGCCAGTAGGAACTTCTGACAAGAGCTTCACAAGATCATTTTTAATAGCAAAACCTACTCCATGTATTCGTCTTTCTTGTTCAGGCAGTACTTTCTTCCTTCAATTGTTCCTCTCCTGCTCTTTGAGTTTCTTGGAATGCTGCTATGTCAATATTAAAACGTCTCAACTCCCTCACGATGATGGCAGTCCTGCGATCAGGACGTTCACTATCTGTATTGTCGGTATATTCCATGTTCCAAATTCAATTGTCTTTTGTGACCGCTAAGTGGTGACCCCACTAGATGCAGTGATCCAGTCAGGGAGAGAGATGAGGCAGACTATGTTTAGGGCACCTTTTCTAGCCCCCTCCCCATATGGGTTGAGCAGAGTGGATCCTGAATAGGACTGCTCAGTCATGGATATAGCTGCCAAACTACTCAACTGCCTCGGTCCTTGAGACAGGACGACTGAGTCTGTATCCACCGCCCATGTGCCGGTCCATGACTAGTTGTTGTTGTTGTTATGTGCCTCCAAGTCGACTACGACTTATGGCGACCCTATGAATCAGTGACCTCCAAGAGCGTCTGTCATGAAACACCCTGTTCAGATCTTGCAAGTTCAGGTCAGTGGCTTCCTTTATGGAATCACTCCATCTCTTGTTTGGCCTTCCTCTTTTTCTACTCCCTTCTGTTTTTCCCAGCATTATTGTCTTTTCTAATGAATCATGTCTTCTTATTATGTGTCCAAAGTATGATAACCTCAGTTTCATCATTTTAGCTTCTAGTGACAGTTCTGGTTTAATTTGTTCTAACACCCAATTATTTGTCTTTTTTGCAGTCCATGGTAACTGCAAAGCTCTCCTCCAACACCACATTTCAAATGAGTTGATTTTTCTCTTATCTGCTTTTTTCACTGTCCAGCTTTCACATCTGTACATAGAGATTGGAAATACCATGGTCTGAATGATCCTGACTTTAGTGTTCAGTGATACATCTTTGCATTTGAGGACCTTTTCTACTTCTCTCACAGCTGCCCTCCCCAGTCCTAGCCTTTTTCTGATTTCTTGACTATTGTCTCCATTTTGGTTAATGACTGTGCCGAGGTATTGATAATCCTTGACAAGTTCAATGTCCTCATTGTCAACTGTAAAGTTACATAAATCTTTGTTGTCATTACTTTAGTCTTTTTGACATTGAGCTGTAGTCCTGCTTTTGTGCTTTCCTCTTTAACTTTCATCAGCATTCGTTTCAAATCATTACTGGTTTCTGCTAATAGTATGGTATCATCTGCATATCTTAAATTATTGATATTTCTCCCTCCAATTTTCACACCTCCTGCATCTTGGTCCAGTCCTGCTTTCCGTATATGTTCTGCGTATAGATTAAACAAATAGGGTGATAAAAAGTTATGCCACAATATATCATTCTTTAAGGTGCCACAAGACTCTTTGCTGAAATCAATAGATTGGGCTGCCTTCAAGTCGATCCCGACTTATGGTGACCCTACGAATAGGATTTTCATGGTAAGCAGCATTCAGAGGGGGTTTACCATTGCCTCCCTCTGAGGCTGAGAGGCAGTGACTGGCCCAAGGTCAGCCAGTGAGCTTCGTGGCTGGGTGGGGATTCGAACCCTGGTCTCCCAGGTTGTAGTTCAACAGTAAATTGGTTAGGAGGATTACACTATAAAGTGGCTTTTTCTCGTGGCCCTCACTGTACCCCTGTTTATGTCAGAAATCATTTTTTACATTTGAAAGATTACATTCTTTGATTTCATAACAAGTTTTGGCATTCTGAACTTAGACTGTGCCAAAACAATTACTTTTGTAATGAATATGTGAGCAGATAACCCTGTTGCATTCTCCCCTATAAAAATGCATTACCAACCCTTTTTAATTGTTTCAGAGCTTATCTTTAAGCTGCTTTTAAATGGACAAGATGGCATTTCTTGTGATAACCTTCTGGTGTAAGAGGTTCAGAAACCCGTGTAAAGGTGGCACACTGCATAGTCAATAACCTTGCATTCCATTTGGCTTTAATGGGTATTAGTCACAGCAATAAAACATGTTCCAATCTTTGCAGGAGCACCAGATCTACTACAGTCTGAGTGTCAAATATATTCACTTGGAAGTAAGTTGGAAATGCTTCCACTTACCAGTTTACTCCACATACACTCTCCTATAAAGTTGGCACCTGGATTTCTGCTCTTGCAGCAAGCAGAAATTCAGCTTTTCCGCTTTCAGGGTAAACCCAAGAGATTTGCTGCCTAAGGTAAAGGACAAGATGGTTCCTTTCTCCTCTAGTTCTATCTACAGAAGCTGACTGCGGTGGAATTAAGCTTCCACAAAGGTGATAGGATAGTGTCCTCTACTGCACCTAAAGGCAACAGGCTAGTATAGGGGGTGCATGATCAGTCATGTAGCACATACCCAACTGCTTGCCAAGAGGGTAATGGTCAGGGGGTGGCGGATGCCGGTCACCACCCCACAGAATCTGACACCTGAGGGCTGCCTCTACCTACTTGCCCATTACCACTCCATGGAGAGAATTTGTAAAATTTCTATTCCATAGTTGCTAAAGGGAGGACAACTTGCTTGAAAAAAGGTGATAACTATGCAGGCTGCAGTCATTGAACAGGGGTTGAACTGTATGGCCTACAAGACCCCTTCCAACTCTATGAGTGCCACTGAACTCATCCTCCTCAATTTATGAAAGGTAGAGTTGGCAGCTGTGTATGCGCGCACGCGTGTGTGAGCGCATGCGTATTGCTTCTGGTCTTGCTCTATTGCCTTTGAACACAGGCTGGCCTGCAGTAATTTAGCAGGTGATCTTTTCCCCATCACTTTAATCTCTATCTGAAAGTAGGGATGGGTGAGAATTTTGATTCAGTTCGCATTTCAAGCAGAATTTATCAAATAAGCAATTTCTGAAACAAGATGAAAACAGAAACATATCCTTTGAAATTTGCATATATTAGAATTTTGGGATGCAGTTCACCAACTAAAGAACATTTATAAAAATGCATGTATTAGGGGAAAGTGTGCATAAAAATGAATACGTGAGTGAAAATAACATGCAAAAAGGCTTGACATGGTGAGAAAAGGCTTGCAAAAATGTGTCCCTTTGTCATAACTGCCTACAAAAAGTGTTTATTTGGAGAAATTCACACTAAAATGATGGAGAATTTTCATGAGGATTAAAAAAAAATTCACAGATTGCTGCAAAAATGTTGAGAACTGAATTTAACATTGGAAAAATGAGAAACTGAGAGAACCGAAACAGGCAGATCTTTCCATCCCTATCCGAAAGGACAATATTCAGCTGCTAAACTGTTTGGTGCCATGCCGATATGGCAGGCACAGTTGCTGTGCCCAAAGAAAAAGCTGGCACCCTACTTGGAAAGAGGAAAAAGTGAAGAGAAATGCTTTTATATGTCTGCAGCCCAACCCAGTACTTATTTATTAGGAATGAAGTGTGGCTGAATTCTCTGGGGCTTGTGTCCAAGCCAGCAAGGGCTTAGACAAGTGGGACAAGAGGACAAGTGGGGCAGTGCCCCACCAGCCTCAGTCTGCCCTCAGCCAGTCCTCTTACAATCACTTGGGTGTGCTATGACTGCCCTTGATTTTCGCTCCACTCTGCCTTCCGCCCCACCAGTCCCAATGGGCCCAGCCACCACTGCAGGGTGCAAGGAATTGTGCTTAGGACCTAGGATTTGATAAATAAATAAATAAAATGTTATAAATAAATAAATAGGACTTGCACGACCTTAGTTTCAGCAGTTGGCTGTCTTTCTGGGCGCACGAATAATGTCAGTCTGTATCTTATGCATATTTTGTTTACTGTAGTGTACTGGCAAATTCAAAAGTGCCAGGGCCCTTCAGGTCAGTCACAACAGCCCCCCCTTTTACTGCTGAGTTGACAATGAGATTTATGTTAATGTCTTCTCTCACAGCAGCAGATGTCCCTAGGAGCCAATAAACATGAAAGGGGAGAGAGTTAGCTACTTTAAAGAGTCTTCTCAGTAGGAAAGACAAGGAAGCATGTCAGAAGCCTCTTCTGAAGGCTAACACACTCCCCTTTCATGCTGATTGGCTAATAGGAAGCTGGAGAAATAGGGACCGTGCAGAGACCCTGCTCCCCAAAAAGAAGTCTTAGACATCCCCCCCACGACTACACCCCTATTTGTATATATAAAGTTGTAAAGGGGGTAGGGAAAAAAGCGAGGAAGGTAGCTTCGCAAGCCCATTAAATCCAAGAGTAAGAAAAGAATGGGGGAAAGGTGTGAGAGAGGAAAAGTGTTCATTCATTTCGGGCCCCGAGCAACACACAGCCCATAACCCTCTCTCCCCCCCTTCTCTTTCTCCCCCCCCTTTTCTTTCTCCCTCCCCTCTTTGGCCTCCGCGGCTGCAGGCGGTCACGTGACTTGGCAGCTTCTGCTCCGCTTGTCCCAGCTAAGGGAAGGAAGGCTGGGCGGAGTGTGACGCCGTGGAGCAGCCGGCAGGGCGCGCGCCACGGAGAAAGAGGGAGAAAAAGACGCTCCGGCGCTGACAGGCGAGTTCCAAAGGCGGCGGCGACAAGAAGTTCTGGTGCCTCCTCTTGACTCGAGCGCGTTGCGAGCCTCTCCGAGGAGTCTCCTTCTGCCAGGTGAACGCGCGGGGCCGCTGGCGAAGGCTGTTAGCAGGGCGAGCGGCACTTGGGGGCAGACCGAGGGCGAAGGCAAGCTAGGGGAAAGGGGGCACCCGAGAGGGAGGGGCAAAGCGGCTCCAGGCGAAGAGCGAAAAGGGGTTGAGTGGAAAACTTGTGGTTTTTTGTCTTAAAGCCTCCATTCTCCTTTCTTGATTTGGAGTGGCAATTTTTACATGTTCTCCAGGCGAAAGCTTAACTAAGATGATGATAACAATGAAATTTACCATGCCTAAGTTACATATTACATACTAAGCTGAAGCATGTGCATAGTATTAAATATAGCATTTCCACATTATATACAGTGTATAATATTTGTACTGTTAGCCTGTATTAAAGTACTAAGAGTTTCGTGATATATACTAAAGAAGACCATGGAGCTTATCACAAATAGGACTTTCTCACTCTTGCATTAACTTTTACTTATTTGTACACTACTTCTAATGTGAGAAGGCCATGGGTAGTGCTACACATCTGCTGTGCAATCCTGCAGATGTCTGTTCTGAGGTGCTTACTCCCAAGTAAGTGTGTAGGGTTACAGCTTTAGTATCCTTTGAGAATGACAGCACGCTAGAGGGTTATGTCTTTGTATTGCATCTGTTTTATTTAGGACATCATGTTGTTGTTATATGCCTTCAAGTCGATTACAACTTATGGCAACCCTATGAATCAGCAACCTCCAGTAGCATAAACCACCCTGTTCAGATCTTGTAAGTTCAGATCTGTGGCTTATGGAATCAATCCATCTTTTATTTGGTTATCCTCTTTTCCTACTCCCTTCTGTATTTCCCAGCATTATTGTATTTTCTAATGAATCATGTTTTCTCATTATGTGTCCAAAGTATGATAACCTCAGTTTCATCATTTTAGCTTCTAATGATACTTCTGGTTTAGTTTGTTCTAACAACCAATTTGTCTTTTTCGCAGTCCATGGTAACCGCAAAGCTCTCCTCCAGCACCACATTTCAAATGAGTTGATTTTTCTCTTATCCACTTTTTTCACTGTTCAACTTTCACTTTCATACATAGAGATCGGAAATACCATGGTCTGAATGATCCTGACTTTAGTGTTCAGTGATACATCTTTGCATTTGAGGACCTTTTCTAGTTCTCTCATAGCTGCCCTCCCCAGTCCTAGGCTTCTTCTGATTTCTTGACTATTGTCTCCATTTTGGTTAATGACTGTGGCAAGGTATTAATTATCTTTGACAAGTTCAATGTTCTCATTGTCAACTTTAAAGTTACATAAATCTTCTATTGTCATCACTTTAGTCTTTTTGACGTTCAGCTGTAGTCCTGCTTTTGTGCTTTCCTCTTTAACTTTCATCACCATTCGTTTCAAATCATTACTGGTTTCTGCTAGTAGTATGGTATCATCTGCATATCTTAAATTACTGAAATTTCTTCCTCCAATTTTCACACCTCCTTCATCTTGGTCCAATCCTGCTTTCCATATGATATGTTCTGTGTATAGTTTAAACAACTAGGATGATAAAATACACCCCTAACACCCTTTCTGATGGGGAACCAATCGGTTTCTCCATATTCTGTCCTTACAGTAGCCTTTTGTCCAGAGTATTGGTTGCTCATCAGGGCAATCAGATGCTGTGGCACCCCCATTTCTTTTAAAGCATTCCATAGTTATAGTTGTAGCTCCCTCTATGATGCACGTCTTAATTTGGTGAGGCAGTTTGAGAGTGTTGAAGAGGCTGAGAGCAATGCCGTCAGGAGTCTAGACCAAGAGGCTAGACTCCTAGCAGGGTCACCCAAGGCGGAAGGGTCAGAGCTGAGACACCAGACTAAGATTCATCCAGATTCAGAGGAAGGCAATGGTAAACCACCTCTGAATACCTCTTACCATAAAAACCCTATGAATAGCACATCATACTGGATTCTAAAGTGTGCAACAAAACTACTGCTCTCTAGAAAGTCACAGTGTGGATCCCTACAACCCGCTTCTGCTTCTAGTTCAGTTAAACTTGCAACTCTCTTTGTTCTTCTCTCAATTCGAAACTGTCAGCTGCTGGTAAATTGCCCATTTAGGAAAGCAAACAAACATCTACTGTCCTAAATATTAGCTGCTACTGAAGAAAATACCCTCTCCTGATCCATGGTTGTTAATAAGCAATCAGTTTAAGGAAGGATGAATGGGTCATCAAGTAGTCATAAAAATGTTCTTGCACAGTACAAAATAGTACTAACAATCCTCTTTAATTTTTTGTCTTCTCACAGCAACTCTTATATTGTTAGCTAGTGTATGTGTTAAAGCTGCTTCCTATAAAAGAGTTTAATTTCTAAAGAAAAAGAGTTGATGATGCTCCGGTTTGCTTGGAAGGTATTGTTGCTCGCCTCCCCCAGTCTCCGAGTGGTGAGATTTTGGGGGTCTCTGCGCTCCTCCAGGGTTTGGTTTCCTTTGGGGAGAAGGTCAGCAGAGACTGCTGTGTCTTTATGAAATATGGTTTGTTTATTTACACACATTCCAACCTGAGCTTCAGAATAGAGGGGTTCAAGGCATCAGCAGTCCAATATCCAGTCTTTCCATCTGGGTTGCAGGAGGCACCCCAAAGGCCATGGGGCAGAGAGCCAGTCTCTCTCTGCCTGCCTTCCAGTTCCCAGCAATTCTCTAGACACACTAAAACTACAAGCACAACTTCTGCTAGCTGCCAGGAGTGGGGGAGAGGCTCTCCTGCAGAGTTTCAATGACAAAAGGGTCTCCCTGGCCCATTCACCATTGCTAGGCAACTGACCGGCCCATTATCTTACCTGGCCAATCTATTTGGTTAACAAAAGACTCCTTTGACCAGCAGAGAGTTTCTCATTCCAAGGCACAGGATTCCAGATCAGAGGCTGGAAAGGGGACCCACAGGAATCATCCATCCCAACCCCCATGCTCATAACAGTATATTTACCCTTGAGAGTCTTGCTCTTTAGTATAAATAAGGTATGTCAGTTGTAAGAAACAGATATGCTGCACATATATTTCAGGATTGAGCCCTGATGTTGTAAATGAGTCCCAGAACTAAGGTCTTGTGAGCTTTACACAAATCAAGCATTTCGCTCCTGTTTTTTATTATTATTTTCCTCCTCAAATCTAACTTTTATTCTACAAAGCCAACTCCAGCACTCCCACACCACCAGGGATTTGTCCCTATCTCTTTAGTATCTATAAAGTACAATGGGCACAAATAATCTAGCCAAAGTAAAGCACACTTAAGCTCCATTGAGTTGCTTAGGCTCAATTTTGTATCAGTATATTAACTTTGGCTGGATTGTGCTCAGTTTTTCCAAAGTGTAATGGAAGTTGCTTAGGCAAAACAAATTAAAGCATAATGAATAGCTTTTTCCATGTCACCTCTTCAGTAGCTTACTCAAGGGATGCTTACAATACAGAATAAAACCTCAACTTAAAAGTGAATACACCCTGATAGGAATCTCATCCTGGTTTTATCCATATAAACTTGCAAGTAAGGTAGATTGTGTTCATTGAGTATTACTCCCAAGTAAGACTGCAATCTAAAATCATACTTAAAGGAATTAAAACTCATTATACTCAGAGGGCATTACTTTTCAGTCAATGTACATAAGAAGATCTTGTTGCAAGTGTGTATAGGCAGCCTAAAAACGTGCTATATAATCCTGTACTTGTCCACTCAGAAGGAAGTCCCACCAAGTTCAGTGAGACTTGCTGCTACCAGCCAGGTAAATGTGTATAGGACTGCAGACTGGTTGGCTCAAAATGGACATGGAAGGACTAAACAATGAATATGCTAGAAATAACAACTGCACAAGTAAATGGATAGTGTAAGTAGGGCAACATTGATTTTGAGACCAGCTTTAACTAAACAACCCCAAACACCTCTGCTTAAGTGGTGTATGACTCAGAAGACCCTATGAAATACTTTATTGAAATAATGAGAGAGAGAGAGAGAGAGAGAGAGAGAGAGAGAGAGGAGACTGGCACATTGTGTGGTACATATTACAGGCAGTCCCAAACACGCCTACCTAGATGTGCATTGAGTCAATGGAATATACTCTTATATAAAGGCAGTTAAGCACTTTCCAAAATTCTATTTATTGGCATGGACGTATGCTTAAATTTTGATTGGAATATGCCCTAAATTTCTTTGCTATTACATGCTAACACTCTGATCTCAAGCATCTCTTTTGGAAGTATTACTAGTAAGTGTAGTTAGAAATGGAGTTTTAAGCTGTGATTCTTCCTAAAAAGTTGTTGAAGAAAACCAAATTCAGTCATTTGTAGTTTGCAATGTTAGGCTGTCTGTAGATCCTTAACAAACACTGCATAGTTAAAGCACTATATATGGTGTATACACAGTGTTGAATGATACACAATATGTAAAATTATCTTTACTATGAGATAGTTGATTACTCTAAATTTATTTCCCATAAATCCATTTCATCCAGAACTACTACCTACATCTAGAACTGCTTTCTATAGCATTACACATGACATTAAACTTTTGTTGTTAATATTGTTAATTATTTATATATCTTAATTTAGATCAAAGTTCTTTTTTCCATTTTATGGCATAGCTGCAGTGAAAGAATAGTATGTAACCTTAATACTGCACATGGCCTTTTTTATCTGATAAAATTGAAATGGAAGAAGCAAGACACAACCTTGCACTTTTTTCCACTTTCATTAATCATTTAGAGCTCTCATAAAGGAAATTTGATACACCACTTCGTTGGAACACCAGGCACTTATCAAATGCCTATATTACAGAAGAGAATGAATCCATAGAAACTGGAAAGGGCCTTCGTTTTTCCAACCTACCAGACTAAGACAAGGCTAGAGCCTATTGGAGAGAGCTGGCCATTTTAAATATACCTAAATGAAGGCAATTCCCACAGTTTACTCAGGCACTTGGTTTCCATGTTTAAACCTTCCTGCCAAAGACTTACTGCCTTCACTACATTTTGAATGTAGCATAATACATGGGCAAAATTTTGAGTACAGTAATATGAACTTCAGTAAAGGGCAAATCTTGAATTTGTCTCAGGCTAATTTTACAAACTTATGAAAAGATTGGCATGATGTCTCTGAAAATGTAATTTTGAATAAATTGGGGTGTTTTTAAAAGGTTATTTTTATCAAGCCATTGGGCATTGTTCCCTAATAAAATGAGCTTTGAATCCCATTGTACAGTAGCATACATACTTTGAGGATTTTGGAGAGTGGCTCCATCTCATGCCTTTTCTAGTGAGGGTTGCCAGTTGAAGGCCATGCATGTTGTACCTTGTAAAAGGTACAAAGCAACAAAATTTAGAGAACAGTTGCTTTCTCTCCAACCTGCTATTCCACTAGTCCAATCCCCCCCCCATCTGTTTTAACAAGCAGGATGATTTTTAAAGTATTGGTGGGAAAGTTAGGAAGGAAGAGCAGAGGCAGCATCTTCTCTTCCTTCTTTAGATCTCTCCTCCCCCAAGTGCTACCTGCTGTTCTCGTGGCAGTCTCCACCATGTAGTTGCTGCTGTTCTTGCATTGGCTTCCTCCACTTTCTCAAGCAGAGCTGCTCCATGTTGCAGTGGATGCTACATTCTATGTGGTTTGAAGTTATGAATCTTCTGTGACCTTTACTTGTTTAAGGTTATTTTCTTGCTAATAGGAAAGATTGGCTGTGACTTGTTCAATAGAAGCTAAGGTTAGGAGTAGAGATTTTAATTGTAGATAACATACCTGCAGGTTGTGGTTTCAAGCTCAGAGCTCAGGGTGTAAGAAAAGAGAGCAGTTGGCTGTTTGAATCTGGAGATATAAAAAGATGGCTGAGAGCTTTAACATGGGAGTTAGCAGGTCTGGAAGCAACCTGTGGGGTACCCTTAACAACTGTTGCTTTGGGGAAATTGAAGCAGGATTACTGGTTATGCTGTTTGCTTCCAGTGGTCTGTTTACTTACTTGCAGAAGAATTTTCTTGTATGTTTTGTAACCAATTTGCTCTCTTACCAAAAATGAAAGCTAATGCTTGTAGGCCTTGGAAAGGTGAGGAGCTCTTAACTGTGGTGTAAAAAGTGGTATACTGTTTCTTTGGAGAGGATCAGTGAGCTAG
This sequence comes from Rhineura floridana, assembly GCF_030035675.1. Classification (NCBI taxonomy): domain Eukaryota; kingdom Metazoa; phylum Chordata; class Lepidosauria; order Squamata; family Rhineuridae; genus Rhineura; species Rhineura floridana. The sequence continues at coordinate 28,967,588 of NC_084486.1, read as the reverse complement.
TAAGTAAGCCATACTACTTGTCCTTCACCTCAGGCAGCAAAATGTCTTGGGCTGTCCCTGCCTGTAACAATTTCAGTTTTTCTTTTAATTTTCAAAAAGCGGATTTGCAGAAATACATCACTTTAGTTGATCACCAATACAAATACATTGTGTTTTATAGTTGCACAAATATAAAAACAAGAAGCTGCAAGGTATCTTGCAGGTCATCTGGTGATGGATTGAAACATGTTTACAAAGTAACCCACATGATCCTGGAGAAGGACCTACAGGTAAGAAGCAGTTCTGAAAGTAGAAAATATATCTTGCTGGAGTGATTGGCTTTCAAGCTTCACCCCTCTTCTTTATATCCTTTTACCATTACCCATCCTCTCTGTAGTCATGCCCCTTCTTAAAAAGGAGCAGATAAGTAATGTTGTGGAATTTACGACTAGGTTCTTTTTGGAGGAGACTCAATAATGAAGCCAAAGCCTGTTTTAAGGTTATTTAATCAGCAGAGCGCTTTACTGGAACAAAGTACATAACTTGACTAAAAAATGGCAGTTGGGTACCAATATATATACCCCTACATTCGTCATAGCCATAGCAACGGTCTCATCCTATTATTCTATGCTACTGTGATGCTCTGCCCCCATATTAGGTACCCTCCTCTAAGCATTCCTGTGATATCAGTATCCTTGGCACACGTTCAGTCTTCTACAGCAGTTCTATTTACTATTGTCTACATGACTCCCCTGCTCAGAAGGAATGGCGGCCAGAATCCTCCTCAGTAATAAACATTTAAAAACCCCTTATGGTTGAATCTAGTACTATGCAAGCAACTTTCTCCTGATGCAGCAGGACTTTCCTTTCCTCTCCATGCATGCCCCCAAAATCTGCTCCAGAGGGTCCCTCAGCTTTCTGGAGCAGCTGTGAAGGTATACAGTGAGCTATTGGTGAGGGGGGAGTTCTGTTGCACAAGTGGAAATCTGTTGTGCAATCAGAATGGCAGCATTGGATACAGCCCTTGGTTCGTTGGTATAGTCATAAGTGCTTTTTTCTGTAATGTTGAACAGCTGCAATATGTCCCCATACCCTCCGGCTAAAGCAGGATGCATTATACATTGGTAGCCACCAAGAATAGCAGTGGTATGTCTAGTTCCCCATCTGCCTCTGTAAGGCCTAGTACAACTTACCCATATTCTGATATCACAACATTGTGCATTTCCTGCCAGTGACAGACAGTGATATAGAGCATGGGCAGGGAAGCCTGTAACATAAGGACATCAGTCCAGGCACCTATTATTATTATTATTATTCCCTACCCCCCTTACTTGACAACACTGTGACAACAGTGTAAAAGTTTTGAAATATTTCAGAAGTGGATAGCCTACAGTAGCTCACCAGACAAACTGATGCTGGTATTCTGTTCCTGACTGTGTCCATTCACTGTTTCCATTTTGCAGAAGTCCTGTACCGGCGTTCCACTAATGCGGCAGCTTTCATTCCCCATTTTAAAGCCGATTTTGCGGCATTTTTGCGCGACGTGCCCCATTATACTCAATGGGGTTCCGCTTTACGGCGATTTCCGCTTTACGGTGGGGGTCCAGAACGGAACCTGCCATATAAGCGGGGCCCGCCTGTACAGTGTGAAATACTTATGAAGAGAGCCATTACTGTACAGATGAAAGAAAAAGGAAACATGAAGAAACAGCACACTAATGGGGCTAAATAAAGGGAAATGGTCTGGACACAGCCTTAGGAAAACAAGTCATTTAGTTAATGACTGATTACTGGAGAACAGCTGAGTGGTTGTGGGTGTGGGTGGGCTTGTGTAATACTTCCTGAAAACAAGGTATCGTAAAGCATGTGATTTGATCTCTTGAAAACAAATGGAAAGAAGCTGAGAGTAGTACTGCTCATATATAGATTAAAAACAAGGGCAAAGCATGGTTTATGGGGCATGATGGCCACATTGTGCATTGAATCGGTATTAGGAGTCAGATCTGGATCAGTGATAACAATTTGTGTGGAAATCCTTTGCACAGTGGAGAAAGCTAGGTATGATTATTGGAGCTCTGCAACTACAGTTCTGAAAACTTTGAAAATTGTAAGTGAAGGTATCCTGCCAGGGCATTTGTAGGATGAGATTCCCATACTGTGTGCTCTTATGGATGGTGCAGATAAGGGAGGTGTGCTATCAATAATACTTGGCATTTATGTAGTGGTTTTAGAGTGTTCAAAAGAAGTAAGATTCATAGCTGAGGAGGGATCAGATTCCAGATCTCCCCAATTTTTATAGAATCAAAATTTGAAATATATTTTATTACATCATATAGACATTTCTATATGAATTTCTCTGAAGGCACATAAGGCCTGCACCCTGCTGAAGCTAAGCAGGGTCAGGTGTGGTCAGTGCCTGGATGGGAGACCACCTGGGAACCATGTGTAAGCCTCCCCAAATGGGTTTCTATCATGGAGAGAAAGGTGGGGTATAAATGTAATAAATAAAATAATAAATAATAATTTCTGCCACAATCTCGTTGGATGGCCAAGCTATTCTCTCTCAGATATCTGAGGTCAATAATACATTATTACTGGGGCAGTGACACTGACACCTTTACAAAGTTCATGTGAAAATTACTAGGAATGTATGAACTTTGAATAAAATGAACTGACTATATCAATACAAAATGTTGCTTGTTGGTTGGAATTTTCACCCCACTGTTCAGCTGAAAAAAGGCTCCTAGAGCAGCTTAGAGTTATCAATGAGAAGACAGTCAAAGCTAAGAGACTATGGGGTGGAAGCTCCAGGCTGATTATTTTCTGGAAAACTCAAATCCATTTACAAGCAGTATTCCAAGGTTTTGGGTATTTGCCTCTCAGTACTAGTTTTACCAACTCTCTTCCAAATTATATTGCTTAAAAGCAAGAAATATCAATATCAGTGAGCTGTGACATTTGTATTGCATTCAGTGATAAAGTATAGACATAACAGGGAGGTAAATTTGCTAAAGTGTATGGGAAGCACAAGAAGGCAATGGAATGAGTGTATGAAGTCCATTCACCTGTGTGGTTAACTTGCCACACATTATGAAAGTCTCTTATTTCTACCAGGAATACCCAGGCTTCAAATAAAAGAAACCCCAGAGGTACAAGCTGATCAGTTAAGAAAATGTGAAATTGGGAGAGGGCAAATATTGAGCCCTGCCAAGGATGGTATTTGAGGTTAGTCAATGATTCATAATAGTAGATAATTGAAGGAAGCAAGTGGTCAGACCTTTCAGAATTGCTTCTACTGCAAATAGTTGATTCCAAAATGGTGGATTGGGTCTCTAGGCTACCATTTAGGTGGTTTAGAATGGTGTAGCATAGTCCTAAATAGAAACCAATTCACTCACATTGTGGTAAAATGCTGTATTTTTCTTCTCCAGGGAAGAACAGTAAGGATTCTTGTGAAAGGTTGTCTGTAACAAAGGATTCCTTTCAGACAAGCTCTTAATGATGGCTATGAACATCCTTTTTCTCTGTATGGTAAGTAGAAACTTATTGCCCAAAAATGTTTGTCACAGAAGAAGTGATAGATGAAATCTCTGCCACCTGTAATATAAAGGAACCTCTTTGTTAAAAAAAAAAGGCATGTTTGCTTTTGGCCAGAATGTGGGACTAGACACAACACTTGTTTTCCTCTTATGGAAGATCACAAAGACAGACGCATAGATATTATGACTAAAGGTGGCTTTATTCATCCTGGAGAATAAGGTAACGCTGTTTCTTACTGGCATACATCTTGCAGAATCATGTCTGTTTCAAGTTGCACAATGATTTGCTTCATGGTTGTAAAATGTCTGTAACAACTGTCTTTTGATCCGTAGGTCATAAAATATATAAAGCACCTGTTTACCTGGGGCAACCTTGCAACAGGACATGCAGATCCAGTGACTTGGACTGCAAATTCCTAAATTTAGGATTCCTATATTCCTAGCAAATAGCTGATTTTTCACTGATATAGTCAGCTGTAAGTTATGTTGAACTTAGGTCATGTTAGAGCAGAATGACAATGGAACTAATTACCTGGGGAGGTGGTGGGCTCTCCAACGCTGGAGGCGTTCAAGAGGCTGCTGGACAGCCACCTATTGGGTATGCATTACATTGAAGTCCTGCATTGAGCTGAGGGTTGCACTCGATGGCCTTGTAGGCCCCTTCCAACTATAGTATTCTATGATTCTAATCATTATATTTTTGTCATGATATGCCAGAATCACCACCATCAAACAAGGTTTTAAATTGTACCAGTAAGATTGTTCTTCTGGTTAGTTTTCTTCAACAACAAACAACATTAACAAAACGTGCAGATGGATTTTTGAATGGTTAACTATTTGTAGATAAATGTAAAGTTCTTTAAAAAATAAAATTTAGGCAATATTAACAAGTCAACATAAGAAACTTAAAATATTGGGTGCTACAGTTATCTCCATCTTCTTCACCTTTGTCTTCCTTGTTCATTGTCTGGAAAAGAAATAAATGCTTTCCTGATTCTTCAGTTCCCAACTTATTTCTCAATTTAGAATTAATTAGTCCAAAAAGTGGAAATGGACTGCCTTCAAGTCGATCCCGACTTATGGGCGACCCTATGAATAGGGTTTTCATGGTAAGCTGTATTCAGAGGGGTGAGCTTGGAAAAGTTACTTTTTTGAACTACAACTCCCATCAGCCCAATCCAGTGGCCAATGCTGGCTGGGGCTGATGGGAGTTGTAGTTCAAAAAAGTAACTTTTCCAAGCTCTGGTTTTTACCATTGCCTTCCTCTGAGGCTGAGAGGCAAGGTTACCCAGTGAGTTTCATGACTGTGTGGGGATTCGAACCCTGGCCTCCCAGGTCGTAGACCAACACTCTAACCACTACACCACACTGGCTCTCTGAATTAGTCCAAAGGAAGAAAAATTCTCTTTACACCTGCAGAAGAGGCTACTGCTGTTAAGAGTTGGATTACCATTTCTCCTCCTTGTTCAGACCTGTTCCATCTCCCCAAATTCTCTGTTCATTGACCTTCTCTATCTTTGCACTTAGAGAGAGGCAAGGCCTTGAGAGGGAGAGTGCATGCGTGCACTTCATGTATACCACCTGTAGAGTAGGGCTGATCAGGTTATCCCCCATTTCCATAAACTGCTGTTAACATATTCATAGACTATCATTAGAAGTTGTATAATTAGTATTCATGATGATATCTTTGACGTAGGCTCTTTTTTAATTATTGTTTTAAGAAAATTTTGAAATCTGATTTATATTTTAAAAAATCTGATTTTAATAAAAAAATCCAATTTAGATTTTAAAAATCTGACTTTTTTTTTTTAAACCACATTGATTTTTATTAACTGTGGTCTGGAAGGGTTTAAGGCAGAGCTCCTTGCCAGTTGGAATGCAGATATACTTTGATCAGAAGCCTGCATATATGTAGTGTGCTGGTGAACTGTTACTTAAAATTTGGTACATTGTTTGTTATGCATTTCTACATTCTAGAGTACAACAAAATCAAAGACTTTTATACAAAATCCTTGGGATGCATCCTAACCAGCTAGCCAGCCATGGCCTCTGCTGGGATGCTATAAGCTATATGGGTTGAAGGAGGTCAATTCACTCTTTTTTCTCCTCCAGTTTTCCATTTTTCTTTTCAAACTGACACTCATTCCATGGTTCCTGGTGATCACTGAGGATGCTCAGTCATCACTGGGCTGGTTTTTTTTTTTTTACAAAGGGGGGTTGCCCCCATTTTGTGTGCTAGTGAAGGTGTGGTATAGGTGTGTTTGCGTTGCGTTCCTCTTGGCACTGGGGCCATTGAGTTTGCTATTGGAAAGAGTGTTGAAGAAATCATATTCAGACCTTTTCAGACTTATTATTGAGCTCAGTGAAGGACTTGTGCTTAGTACCTTATCTAGTGGTAGCAGGGGCCACAGATTTAAGGCTGCAGGTTGTAGTTGGGACACTGGGAACTATAGTAACTCCTCTTGCAGCTGGCAATATTTCATGAGTATGTCAGTGATTCAGCATAAGTGTTTCAAAACTGCTTTTCCATTCTTTGTAACCTCTTATTCAATTAAACTGTATATTGTGTGTGTTTTGCCCACTTAAAGAAACAAAAATATGTATGGATCCCTAGAAATATATTTTAAGAATCAAATCAATAAGCGGAATTCTAATAATGAAACACTGAGCTGGGAAAACCCATTGAATCAGGGATTGCCAATTGTTAAATACATTCCAGTTGCTTCATGCAGTGTCAGTGAAGACAAGATCAATTTTTGTTTTGTTTTTAGTAAATAAATGTTCTAGTAACAGTTTCAAGCTTAAATATTATGCATGTAAAAGTTATAGAAGTCAGGACAGGTGTTAAATTGAATGGAGAATCTTTTACTTCGATGCCTCTATGGTAGTTGGGTTGCTTGCAGAGTAAATTGCATTTGTCAAGGCTCTTTCTCTTTTTTTTCCCCATTAATTTTATTCAAATTTTCAAACACAAAACAAAACAAAAAAAGAAACAGATTAAACAATAAAAATAAAATGTTGACTTCCGATTTGTCGCAGATCAGTTGTAGGTCTATGATATATAACAAACCTGTCTCTTAATATATTAGAAAATCACTTTCCTCCAGTAGTTATCTTAATTAATCATCAAATCTCATTAACATCACTTTATTCTTTCCACAAAAAGTCAAAGAGAGGTTTCCACTCCTTGAGAAATATATCCATCGATTTTTCTCCAAATAAACATATCAATTAATCCATCTCATCAAGTCTGCTAAGTCCAGTAATTTCAATAGCCATTTTTCCATTATCAGTGTTAATTCCATCTTCCAACTTCCATCCTTGCACCCATAATAATCTTGCTGTCATAGCCATAGTCATATAGTAAGAGTCTGATGGGAATTTCCTTCATCACAAATATTTCCTTGCCGTCAATTCTGAATGTGTTGCTGAAATATTGTTGTAAAGTCATATCTCTGTTCCTCTTTTTTACGAAATGCACTAGCACATCTCTTGAGAGTTTTTCCATTGTCACATATCTGGAATTAATTCTATAAATTTTCTCTTTTTCAAGTTCCATCAAATCATTCCAGTCCAGAAATTCCATCGAAGCATTGATAACTTTATCTCTGATATCTTCATCAATTTCTCCAGGGACAACGCCGAATTCCAAACAGTAATCTTTATCTCCAGGATCCACAAACTCCAAATATTTTTCCAGTTCCACACTTGATATATCTGTTCCAATCTCCAGGACTTGCATCCTCCCTTTAATTTTTGCCATAAAGTCCAAATCTTTTTCCAATTCCACATTTGATATATCTGATCCAATCTCCAGAATTTGCTCCTTCCCTTTAATTTCTTTTTCATCTTCTATTGCTTGTCCATCTGCTCCTTTTCTCATATAATCCTTTATTTCTTTCAGCTCCTGTTTCACTTTACCAAATTCAGTTGCCATCTCTTGTCTACTCTGTCCCAGTTCTTGTTTCGTTATCTTAATCTCATCCATTATCTTCTGAAACATATCCAGAGGGGAAAACCCTTCCAGGGATACATCCAGGGTCTCTGCCACTTCTTTGATTGTCATTCTTAAAGCCGAAGAAAAAACCCTTCAAATTTCCAATATAGCCACAATTCCCAAGCAAAGAGTAATTTGCTTCTTTTTCCAGCAATAAGGGAGTTAATATTCCAGGCCTGTTGACAGCATCTGGCCAGCACAGTTCTTATCTCCCGCACGTCCAAGAATGCAAAACAAATTTGGTTCACAGCGCCGAACAATTAGTAACATACACGAACAGCAGATTCGTCTAAAGAAAGTAGTCCAAGAAAAAGTAGTCCCAGACATATATCAATCAAATAATCATCTAGATCAGATTTTCTCTTCGGGTAAGTTGCCCCTCATCCGTTTTAATCTTTATAGTTTCCAAATTCAGGCCAGCTTTTTGCCATAAAAAATAAGATAAGCTTTTTAAATTTTCTTTCCTCCTCCTTAATTCCTTGTATAAAAGAGAGAAGTGTAACTCACCCAGGTATCTTGATTTCTGATTCTTAAACAAATCTCTTTTACTGTAATAATTTAAGCCAAATGATAAGATTAGACAGAAGAAAGCTCGCCCGTTGTGGATCATTTAAAAGAAAAAAAGTCTTGCTTTTTTTCAGCCCAGCTTGCTGGAAGTCCTAACTCCGTCCTCGGCTGCTAGGTATGCCTTCCTTTCCCAGGGAATTCCTGATCGATTCCAGCCACCGACAGCCCAAACGAAGTTTCTGTGGATAATCTCTTGGTTCACCCTTGCCTGGGAGAACATTTATACCAGTCAAAGTTCCCTTTTGACTGATTTTAAACTGAAAAAAGCTTCCTCTGAGACAGAGCTCTCTCAGAGGCAGCCACAGGCGGAGCAATCCTTCCGGGAAGTCGTCAAGGCTCTTTCTCAAAGATTAGCAGTGGTTAGATTAAGCTGTCCTTGATTTTACCATTTAATCCAGCGCTGCTGTTTTGGTATACTGAAGAGAACAAGACAATAGTCACAAGAGTCAGCTCTTTTTCCTGCTGTCTGAACCACGTTAAAAATCCTAAAGCCACATCAGCTACTCTGTCAGGATCCTGCAATGAGATTCCATGCATGTTACCTAAGGCTTTTGGATTAAAGTAGTGGCACTACAATCATGGATGCATTTTGGACACTGCTCCAGGCCCATGAGCTCTGCTGTTTTTTATGTCCTACTAAAAATATAAAATTCTGAGCCAAGAATGAGTTGAGTTCTGCCATTTATATAAATTATGCAGTTTGGGCAAATGCACATAATTGCTCTTATTTGCATAATTTTACAGTTACTGTTGTGTGTAATGTATTCTGGTTTTGCACGTCATAAGGAAGGGCAAGGAACTATGATGGGCCCACCCCAGCTATTGAAAGTCTTATTCAGGCAACCCTCCAGCTTCTTGAAAATTTCACAAGGAATTGCAATAGATGGCCTTTGTTTTTAATGGTTTTTACTATACAGGGTTTTTTTTACTTGTAAACCGCTTTGATGTTTTGAATGAAATAGCAGTATTCAGATATATCTATGAATAAATAAAAATACTTTCAAATATGTAATTGCAGCTGTAAGGACTAGAAATATATGGCATACCCACAAGCCTGCTCATGAGTGCCTTATCTTTATGTCTATCAGAGTCATAAAGGAGAAGCAGTAACTCAACACAGCATTGTCCTGTCTTTCTGGAATTATAACGCTTATGCACGTTTCACAGAAATTGACGTATTATATATAATCTTGAAAATATTCCAAGCAACATAAACACTGTACAGTACTCCAGACTCTTATTTAATCCTTTTAAAAATTTCTGGGTCCCCTTTTCTTGACATACAGGATTTCTGCTTATTGCTTAGATTAGTTGCTATTTACTCAAACTGATTTATGCGGTAACAGATTTGCAGCTCCTTTGCAACACATCTAGTACTTAAATGTTTGGTCTCTTGGGAAAAAATTCAAATAGAATTTAAGGGTACAATTCATGCTAGCTGTGCTGCAGTGTCAAGCATGAAGGGATCAGCATAGGGCTCAGTACATACCCATTTTTATCACCCCACATTTGGCAGGCAGGCATGGAGTTTACTAGGACAGGTATTGGGAGGTTTGACCATGCCCAAATCCATGTGGACTATGCCCACATCTCCATTCAGCCATCTCTTTCTTGGCACAGTGAAAGTTTCTCAAGTTAGGATGGTTGTAAAATTAGATACCTTTTTGTAGTTGGACTCCCATTAAATAAATTCACACAAGATAAAAAATATAGCTGCTATCGTATTGGAAAGTCTCATAACCAACTGTTTTGTTGGAAGACTTTGCCTCAAGGTCACTTAAACCAAATAAGATAAATATTTGTTACCTTGCTTCAAAAAATAATAGGTATCTATGTTTACCTCCAAGATACTCCAAACCTCATTGTGCAGACTGGTGATTGTTTCAGTAAGTGTGGCTGGCAGACTAGCAAATACTACGCGTTTGAGATACATCTCCAAGGAGTGAGGGCAGAATAGATCTTTTAACTTTACACACAGGAACCTTTGCATCTCCCATTATAGTGAGATGCATGATCCACACATGGTTTTGGAACTTGTGCATCTCCCAAGGGCGAGGGTGCGTCCTCTTCTATTTTTTTCCTTTCTTCCAGTCTAGGTTGCATAGCGATTAGGGTGTAAGGAGTATATGTGGTTCTTTCTGCACAGGGTGAGAGCCTGTGCAGTGAACTATATGACAACAGAAAGTTGTCAGATGCCTTCAGAGTGAGAGTCTGTAACTGGCAGAAGACCAGTCCTCCCTGGGTGAGAGATGGGGGGGTAGTGTACCCAGTGTGAAAAGCATTGGGTGGGTCTGGTGTAGTTCTAAAGTTCTAATAGTACTGGTTCCAATTCCCTCAGAAGCCTACTGGGATAACTGGTTGTGGTTGGTTCTGTAGGTAGGCTGTTGTTTATATCATGTGTTTAGGAGGAGTCTTGGGAAGGAGGGACATGGGGGATGCCACTCCAATTCCAGTGATCATAGGTATTAACACAGTTCAAACTACGTTGCACACACTTTGCTTTTAAATAAAGGGATTTCTGCATTTGGCATGCATGTCTGGTATACAGGTCAACAGTGAGCTAACATCACAAACGTAGTTGTGAAATCCATTCTCTGCTATGGAATGGCAGAGGTGGTTTTGCATGGGCAACTTACTATCTCTCAGCCAAACTATACATTTCAAGGGAGATGCAGCAGATATGGGTGCAAATTTCCTGTTTTGTTTAGAGAAATGGGAGGAGCTGCTAACCCATTTTCCCTCTAGCCATTTTCCTGCTCAAAATTGCCCCATAACCTGCTTTTCTGTCCATGGGGGGAAAGTTACAGGTACCCATATTTGTTTCCCTGTTGAAAGAAAAGTAACCGGTGGGTGGAGAGCTGAAAGAGTTAAGCAGCCTGTCTCTTGCCATAGCTCATTGGAAGAGTGTCAGCCTTGCATGCAGAAGGTCCAAGGTTCAATCCCCGGCATCTCCAGGCACAGCTGGGAGGGAACCCTACCTGAAACCCTAGCTAGACGTTACTGAGCTAGATAGACCAATGGTCTGACTTAGCAGAAGACAGCTTCCTACGTCCCATTTGGCAGCCTCCTGCTGCTACTCATCATTATGTGTTATTAGTAATTTAAAAAAACATTAAGAGCCTGTTACAGTTATGCTTAGCCCTCAAGACTTTACTCTATAGAAGCTTATATAGGGTTGGGCAAGCTGTAAGTAACTTCCAGTTTTCTCTCCCACCCTCCTTTTTGAGAGTCTATATTCCAATAATTTTACAACTGTTTCCAAGTGATCACCTTGATTCACTACAGGTTGAGGGTCTTTTCATCTAAAAAGGTGATATGTGACAAATGTGATTGCAAGCATGGGCATCATACAGGCATGCCCCTTAGGGAGCCAGGAGTGATTGCACCTTCCTGTTGAGGGTGCCGATTGTGAGAAATGCAGGTTTTTCCTGTGTGCTGTGTGAAATGGTTGACTCTGTAATGGTGAGTTTCCTCTTCAGGGCTGGGATGCTGGGGAGAGAGTTGAAGGCCTTTGAGGTGAGCCCCTTCCTACTAGATGTGCTTGCGTGGTGCAGTTCTTAAGCATACTTACGGCTCTCTTGCCATCTCTGCGGTTGGGGACGGTGTGTAGCGAGTAAACAGAGGGACCCGCACTGTGCACAGCGTTGACACACGCTAGCTGTGTCTGTATTGGACGTTACGAGCCGCCTCCGTCCCGGCCCCTTAAGCAGAGCCACCAGTCCCCGTTTTCATGAATGAAATCCAATCGGTGGAGTATAAATAGATCCGAAGGCTGCCGACGTCACAATGGGAGCGGCTCCTCCCTTTGCTTCGAAGCTTGGCTCTTTTGCATTTCACTGAAGATTCACCCTGAATCCCGAGGGAGGACGGGAGGAGCGGGTCTAGTTGGAGAGAGCTGCGGCTGCGGGAGCAGTGTGAAGGGCAGCTCTAGCGCCATGCTGCCTTTGTGCTAAGTTGGCGGGCGCCTCGCTTGCGTTGCACGCTCTGTGTAACGAGCGGTGGGGACTCGGCGGCGGCTACTGCTGCTGTTGCTGCCGGGGGCCGCCGCCGTTCAGCCGCGGAGGCTGCAAGGCATCAGTCCCTCCCGGGTAAGGTGCCGTGTTCCGCCGCCGCGCGGAATCCTGCTCAACTCTTGTGCCCGCTCCATCCCAGCCCCACGTCCCTTCCTTCCTAGCCCCTCTGCTTTGCTTGCTTGTGTATTCGGCGGCCACGTGTGCACGGCAGCCTCTCCCCAAGTAAATGGTAGAAAGTTAGTGCGGTAGGACCTTCAGCCTGATAGGGCAAAAACAGTGCGGTTGCCCCGATTGACAGGCCTTTTGCCCAGGGAGCTGGAGATACCAGCAGGTGGATTGCTCCAACTGAGGTCGTCTCCCGCGATGTCAGGTTTGCTGACAGGGCGTTATTTCCAGATTGGCACGGGGAGGGTGTGTGGAAGAGATGCTCATCCTCAGGTATGGGTTGCAGAACTTAAGCAATAATAAACATCCGATCTAGTAGCGTCTTCTTTGATTAGTGCGTGCAGTACTAGCACTCGCTGGTCTGCTTTTGCCTCTGTTGTGACTATGGAGCCTCTTGCAGCTTCAACAGAGGCTACCATGAGAGGGCTTGCAGTGGGCGTATTCGGGGGTGTTCAGGTTTAAATGAACAGGGAATGATTGTGTCATGGTATCCAAATAAGCATAAAGCAAGTCAGTGGCCTCCAATGAAAATAAAGTAAAAGATCTTTTTTAAAAAAAAGTTTATTATGCCCATCCTTTGTGTTTCAGACACTCCCTTGGAGAGTTTATTATCCTGTATCAAGAGCAAATCTGATGAGTGCTTTGAATGAATGAGAGAAGCATAGCTCGCAATAAAAGCCACAGTTCTAAGTGCCACTTATTTTGATGGCAGACAGCAGAATTGCCCTTAGAAGTCCTGAACTTTCGCTGCATTGCATCCATAATATTTACAACATCATAATTTTTGTAGTAGAACAGTTGGATTCCTTCTCTCTCTCTTTGCTTGAAGCTTGTGGCTTCCAACAGCCAGCATTCCTGTCAAAATAGAAAAGGCAAGGCAGGCAGTTTGATCCAGTCTTTTTGACCGACTTGGCTGCTGCTGGCCATAACGCAAACCATCCTGTTGAAAAGCTGGCTTTGCACATCTGTTTGCATGGAACTGTGAAGTCCTGCAGTGCCAGAATATTCTCAGTAACTGACAGTAGCTCACCCGTCGTTTGTTTTCTGTTCCTGGACGTTCTGTTGAACAGCAGCCAAACATGTAGCACCTAACAAACTGGTGGTGTTAAATAAATGTTAAGTAGTACTACAGCTATTTTTAAAAAATAAGAGAAGATAGAAATTATGTATCTATTTTTGGACTCCCGCCAATAGCCATTATGATGTTTTGCTTAATTAATCATTGCTAAGTCAGTAGTTTGCAGGGTACAATTCTGCATACCTATCTTGCTTCCTTTGCCCTCCTTAGAGAGAGATCTTTTGGTTAGACTTCAAATTACTTTTTTTTTGTTTTAATAAGCAAAACTTGTCCAAATGTATGTCTAGTTTTGTGAGCCAGAAGTAAGGAAATATACTCTAAAATCTTATTTCTTTTTGAGTGTTGTCTTGCATGCATCAGTGGTATACACTCATCTGCAGTAATCCAGTGGCCAGGGAAGTCTGTGCTTCTGAAACTTTTGGATAGTTGGTGGTTCATATAACTTGAAATACATTGTTGTGTAGCCTTGTATTGTCATAGGAGACTTTTTTTACCCAACAGCTTGGAAAACATCAATAGCTAATTCAATAAAAATTAGATACCCAGATCCATACTCTGGAGAACAGCGTTCATCATCTCCCAGGGAATTTTGAATGCACTGTTGCTACACATTGGTCTACATCTATATATGCATTTGGCTCAAGTTTACAAGTTTTGGACCAATGTCCCTACTTTCTGCTTTTAGGCATTTTACACATGAAAGCAATATTTGACAATTGCATGTTTGGTCCCCATTGAACTTTAGGCAATAATTAATAATTAAGGCAATAATTAAGTTTGATAGCCCTTTTTTCAAGTTCCATCAGGATGTAGAGGAAAGCAAGATATTAATATACTAGGAGCTTCACCCTGCTTGCTTCACTTGCCAACCCTGCCTGCTGTCACCAGCACACTCCCCATGGGTTACCAGCCCTCCCCTCCCCCCATGGGGCTCCTACCCACCATCCAACAAGGGCCAGGGCCAGCTGCCACTAGGTACCGTGCTTGCCTCTGCTGCCACCCCACTCACTCACTTGCCACCGGGCTACTTGTGCACCTCTGCCTCCAGGTGACTCGAGCAAGTGGCTGTGCCATCCCCACCACTGCCCCGCAGCATCACACTACATGTGAATGTCTCACAGAAGGATGTAGTGTGACACTTACAGAAATATTATATAGGAAGACAAATAGAGGGATCATGGGGTTTGGATCCATTCCACAAGACTTGTTTTCTGTTATTTGGTAATAAAGTCCTACAATCTCTCAGTCCTTTTGGACTAAAATATGGCAGCTACAGAAGTTGATTCACAGACCAATAAGCAATATTTTCTTGTTGTATAGGAGGGAGATGTTGCGAGTATAAGGGCTTGTACATGAGATCTGTTTGTCAGAGCAACAGAAATAACTTTCCTTTTAGTAATATGGTGACAGTAGCTCCAGACTTGCAATAGTAGTGTAAACGCTGTACAAATGTAACAGAGGGAAAGGCTTAGGAAAACAGGAGAATGCCATACTGTGTAAGATCATTGGCTCACCTAGCTTGGTATTGCCTACACTACCCTTTTCCAACCTGGTATCCTCCACATGATGGACTAGAACTTTCATCATTGTTATCACTGCAGGCTGGGGCTGATAGTAGTTGGAAGCCAATTACATCTGGTGGGCACTAGGGTAGGGAATGCTGGTCTATACTGACTAGCAGTGGCTCTCCAGGGTTTCAGGCTGGGAGCCCTTTCTAGCTCTTCCTGGAGAGGTCAGAGATCAAATTTAGGACCTTCTGCATGCAAAGCATATGCGCCACCACTGAGCTAAGGCCTTCCCTTTGCTGCAGTAGAGATAGAGTTGAAGAGGTGGAAAGGCCCATTGGTGCTGTTGTTAATTACATGTGTACTGTACTTTTAGCACAAGGACTCTCATGGTAGGAAACACTTTTTAAAAACAGAGGAGGAGGAGGAATGTGAATTCCAGTGCTACAGGACAGAAGCGCACTTCTTCAAAGAAAAGGGTATCGAAATTTTGAGCTGCTGTGTGGAAAGGAATAATCTTGCCGTATTTTTTCTTCTTAAACCAGTTTAAATGCCTGCTACTTACTTATATAAAGACCTTAAAACAGGCTCTTAATCTGTACAGACACTGGGAGATCATGTTTCATTATCAGTGATGTCACAGGCACTATCCAATAGGTGGCTGTTGTAGTCGTATACTTGGTAGCTGAGGAATGTATGTAAGATTTTAGGAGATAAATTTTGAAACACGAAAATGACCCCCCAAAACTGTTTTTATTTATTAAATACATTTGTATCCTGCCTTTTTCTCAGAACTGGGACTCAAAGCCACTTACAAAAATTAAAACAAATACAGTTAAAATATGTAAAACATACAGAAAATTATAATTAAAATGTAATTAAAATATGTATAGATATAAAACCATCTGAAATATAGTGATAAAAATGCAAAATAAAAATAAGTAAGACAGCACCCTATTAATAGCCCTTGCAGTCAGTTCCCAAAAGCCTGTGGAATAGAAAAGCTTTTATCTGCTGACAGAAGGACAGTTTTGCCAGTTATGAAAGTGCAACAGGGCGAAAAACCATAAATGTGAGAACAATAACATTTCCGGAGCTCTGAAAATACATCATCTGTACAAATCTAAGAGGAAGAATGTTGGTTTATGCTTGCATATCTTTAATTTATATTATATGCCAGAATATTTGTACAAGCAAGCTGTCATTGACCTCAATGGCAGCAAAGGCTGTTTAAGAATGTTTACATTGGACAGTTGAGTCGATTCATATGGGAAAAGAATTCTTTACAGCAGTGATCAAACGTGCACCCAGAAAAAAAAGAGAGGGGCCAACCTGCAGGGGAACTACGAAAGATATTGGGATGAGAGTCATAGTAATATAGAATCTAAACACAATCTCTAGGACTTTTCTCCCTCTATTGTGTTTTGTATTCTGCAGTGCAACTGCTTCAAATTTTATTGTTGTTGTTACTATAAATACATATAGCACCATCAATATATGTGGTGCTTTACAGAATAACAGAAGAAGAATATTCTTACCCCCAAGGAGGTTCCAATCTACATTTTATCAATATGGGAGGCAAGAGATGAAGAAATAAGAAAGAAACAAGGACAACGGGATGCAATTGCATTTAATTATGCTTTGCTTTGATTGGGGATGTAGACTAAGGAATTGGGTCCAAGACATCACAGAAAAAAAGTTTTTCTTTTCTAATCTGCTGGTATAATAACATCTGGCCATAGACATGGGCAACCCAGCTCTGTCCTATCCTATATCTGTTGCAGTGCGAGCAGAGGCAACGCCTTGAGAGAGTTACTGCAGCAACCAGTGCAAGGCAAGTAGAGCCGGACAGCTCCACCCTGCTTGCCTCCAAAAGCAAGGAGAAAACCATCTTGCTAAGAGTTAAGAAGAACCAGTGTGGTGTAGTGGTTAAGGTGTTGGACGACGACCTGAGAGATCAGGGTTCAAATCCCCACACAGCCATGAAGCTCACTGGGTGACCTTGGGCCAGTCACTGCCTCTCAGCCTCAGAGGAAGGCAATGGTAAACCCCCTCTGAATACCGCTTACCATGAAAACCCTATTCATAGGGTCGCCATAAGTCGGAATCAACTTGAAGGCAGTACATTTACATTAAAGTGCCCACCAACGCCAAGGCCTTAGCAGGCTATTGGCAGCCTCAGCCAGACAAAGCCGCTTGTGCCATACTCCAGCAGTGCTTAAGGGCTTCCTGCACCAGCACCAAGGAACACCATTCCTGCTTCAGCACAGGAAAAAGTAGTTCCCAACAAAAGAATAAGGGTCTTCTTTTACTGGTACTGGCAACCCAATTCTGTGCTCAGCACAGTATGCTGCAAATATTGCACAGTTGCATATATTAGGAAATTATAGTACAAAAGTACCACAAGACAGGTGGCAAAAAGTAACCTTGCCAGGGTATGTGCTGCATCTCTTGTGCCAAACCCAGAAAGGACACAGGCAGAAAGATAGGATGGCTCAGACCAGATATGGCATAATGTGGGTTTTGTGCACACAGTTCTCTACTGTGAAGTGTTTTCATTTGGAAATCTAGAAGCTCTGCAGTGTGAAATGTGATTTCCTACAACAGTTTTCAGATGTTTTCAGTGTAAACACTACACATCAGCTGCATGCTAAATAAACTTTAATTCAGCTTTGACTGTAGATTGTTGTGTCAACGTGCTTTAGTTCTAACCAGAATCCCACTGCAGAAAGTGATAATTTCAAGGCAAAATCCACATTTATATTACGGGAGGAATTCTTTTATTCTCATCTTGCTTTCTGTTACAATAAAAATGTAAGAATTACCTTGCTTAATCAGATCAAAGTCCGTCTAGTCTAGCATTCTATTTCCATCCGAAGACATCCAGGTGTCTTTGAAAGTTCATAAGCAGGCATGAAGGTGATAACCTTTCTGTGTTGCTGGACCCTAAGGACTGACATTCAGAAATATACGAGCTTTATATATAAAGGTTCCATTTTGCTGTCATGACAAATGTTGAAGGAAAGAAAATTCTTTATCTGGCTTTAATGGTCATTGATTGTAGCTACTGCCTTTGAAAGAGTGTCTGTGAACCATCTTCGTGCACCTTTTGACTGAGGCAGTATCCTAAAACTTTTCTTTGCCAGCAATAAATAACGTATATTTTTGTAGTTGAGACATACTACTAATCTGTACTGAAGCAGCAAAATATGTAATATTTCAGGTAAGCAGTCTGACTGCTTCTTCAGTGAAACAGCATTTGTTTATATATTATGTTCTGCTTCTAAACTTGCATTTAATTAAAGGGATAAGTATCTCATAGTGGGTCCAGGTTCTGCTAAGCAGAATTCTTAAGGGAAATGTGTATCAGCTATTTGTTTCCAGGCTAAATTCAAAGTGCTGGTTTTGACCTATAAAGCCCTACACGGCATGGGACCGCAATATCTGGTGGAACGCTTCTCCCAATACGAACCTACCCGTACACTGCGCTCAACATCTAAGGCCCTCCTCCGAGTACCATCCCATCGAGAAGCTCGGAGGGTAATGACTAGAACTAGGGCCTTTTCAGTGGTGGTCCCCGAACTGTGGAATAGTCTCCCTGATGAGGTGCGCCTGGCGCCGACGCTGCTATCTTTTCGGCGCCAGGTGAAAACTTTTTTATACTCCCAGGCATTTTAAACTGTATTTTATGTGTATTTTATAGTGTATTTTAACAGTATTGCATTATTGTTGTATTTTGGTGTAGTTTGGTTCCTTGCTTGTTTGTTTTTTGATTCTGTTATATCTATTGTATTTATATATTGTGCTTGTTTTATTTCTGATGTACCGCCCAGAGAGCCTTTTTGGCTTAGGGCGGTATATAAATTAAATTAAATAAATAAATAAAATAAATAAATGTATTGTCCTGGTTTAGACAATCATGAATGAGCCCCAGCAACTCTTACGCTCACTCACCACCACTACTCTGCATGCAGGAGTGTAAGGGTGAAAGCTTCCACTTTTTCTTAAATCACACTTTCCCATTACATACTAACTCAGGGAACTGTGGTTTAGTCAACTTAGAAAACTGGAATTTTAGAGTTAAAATAAACCAAAGTTCCCAGAGTTTGTACACAACTGTAGATTAGGAGGAAAGAAAGCATACATTTTCACTCCCCTCCCCTTCTCCTATTCTTCCAAGGTTTGAATCTTCCAAGATTTTGGAGAAGACCAAGGCCAGCACCATATCAGGGTAATCTGGGCAGATGTTGTGGGCTCCAGGTTGTGTCGATATAGAGCTTTAGCATGTTAGGGCCCGGGCCCTTCACCTTCATTGGGCCTCCGCAGGAATGACCACAGCATATGTTGCAGACCCAAAGAAAACTCAGCTATTACAAGAGTGAAGAGTGGATGAGCATGTAAATCTGAAGTGTGGCCTTTGGGAGTGGGTGAACCCCAGAGTTCCCCCCACCAACCCATTCTTGTCCCAGCACTAGAGTAGATGTAGTAGGATCTTTGGTGAAGTAGCTGAACTTGTCCTTCACTTACTGAAATCTGAGATAGCAGCAGGTACATTTCTCTGTCAAATAAATGATTTTGACATCATTGTGATTGTTTTCTTTTTTTACTTTACTTTTTAGTAGCTAGGAATGAAGTAGGAAGGAAAAAACAAAAAAGACAATATGGGCCCCTACTTGTAGCATAATATAGTCAGTTTTAGAAAATGAAGAGCTATGCATTGAAGCAAGTAAATAGCAATGTTATTCTTTTCTAGCCCTTGAATGGCCAGTGCTTTTGACTTCTGGTAATTTAACTGCACATCCTTGACCACTTCCATCCTTACTATTTTTCGCCTTTCTGTTTTGATATCCCTCTTTTGCTCTTGCCTGTTTCGCTGAAACTAACTAGCTGTGCTTTGTATTGCCCTGCTTCAGAAGAGTAACCTTATAGGTTCTGACTATGACACTGTATCTTTCGGTCTGGTAAATTTTTTAAAAGCCCAAGTCTGACCAATCTATGCTACTACTTTTTCAAGGATAGTCTTTGGCTATAGTTACTAATCCCAATTTCAGTGATTTACTTTCCTTATCTTTCCTCTCTCTGCTACAAACTATGCTATTGTGTGCTTCTAGGGTGGGTGGGAGCACAATCTTGAAATTCTTTTTCATACTTGGGATGAATCTAGATGGTCAATTTTTCACACCTGCTTTTATTCACATGAGTTGATGTCACAGTCTACATCTTATGAGCTGTTAATATCCCACCTACCTTGTTCCCATCATGGCAGACGTGTTGCACTGTCCTTCCTAGCCCCTTATCTCATCCCTCCTCCTTTGCTATCACACCCTGAAACAAAATAAAAGAAGGAAAAGAACATGTGCTGTCATTTATATGTGCTTGTTCACCATAAATATCCAGGTATCCATCCATTATTTCCTCCCTCCTTCTATCACTGTCCTATTTGTTTGTTTTTATTAAACTGATGTCAGATTTACAGATACAGGAGTGAAACTAAAAAGATTAAGTAATAAATACAAATGAGTAACAATGACACGAAATCAAGAGGGCAAAATTAAATAAAAGGAAGTATGCATGAGACTAAACTTCATCAAGCTCAACCCTATTATTATTATTATTATTATTATTATTATTGGTATAGCACTTTCACAGGAGCTCAGAGTGCTTCACATGCATCATCTAGGTGTAACCCCTTAACAACCCTGTATAGTAAGTCAGTATAATTCCCCCCCCAAAAAATATTGCAGATGGGGAAAGTGAGGCCAAGAGAGTGGCTTGCCTAAGACCACCTAGTGATTTCATGGCAGAGATTACAGTCAATCCAGAAACTTCCTGATTCATAGCTCAGTCTGATAGCTACTGTGCTGTACCAGCTCTGGCACCATTCTTTATTTAATAAAGGAACTTGGGTAAAGCAATCCAGCTCATGGGAAGCTGGTGGAAGGGGTGCCGGTGGAGGAGGAGTCAGCATCCAATTGCTGTTTAGGAGCCTCCAGGCTGGCTGAACATAGGCTCAGCTGGGAGCTGTGCACAGGAACCAGAAAGTAAAAGTTGGCTGTCACAAATACTCCTACTGGGGAGTAAGCGCTCGCCATAGACTTCCATTGTAATTATTTTCTTAGACCAACCTTTTTCTTAAAGTAACTTTGGCCCAAATCAGGTCCCACAGAAGCACTCCAAATGGGAGTTGGATGTTGCATAAATCTCCCACCGGCCCCTCCTCCAGCATGCCCTCAGAATCCCTCTTTTTCAGGCCTTACCCAGGACCCCTTCTGCTGGGCTGCGCTTCCCCAGCAGACCCCCGGGTGAGTCGGCAGGGTCTCGGCTCCACCATAGCGGAGCCAGGGTGAGGGGCTTCTGCTGATGAGTTTGCCATATCCAACTCCCCTTACCTCAGCTTAAATATGAGTTGGATTGCGCCCTAGCTTGAAATATATATTTTTTGACAAGCTGTTAACTTAAAATTGTTTCCTACAGTTTTTGTAATCACTGCTACTTTAAAGGGATATTTTGTGTTTTCCATTGCTTGGCATAAACCAGTTTGGCAGTGACCAGGATATTTAAAAATACTAAATGTAATTTTAACAGATATGTTAGTTTGCAAATAAGCAGACAAAACATTGGGTCTAATGATATATAACTAGAAGAGCTTGAGTGATCATTTTCCAAAAATTGTGAGCAGAACCACTCTACCTTCCCCTTTGATGCACTGCATCAAATGTATTATAGATGCAATTGTGCAAATTTAATGGTTGGTTGGTTTTTCATGGATGAGAGGAAAATAAAAACTAAATACATGAATTCGGTATTAAAGCTACATGAAGATTAGGAGTGAGACCAAACACTAGGCTTTTTTCTGTTTGGTACATACATTTTTATTATTATTTTATCTGATTATATAAGTTTTATCTAAAGCTTAAATTAGTATCAGTCATGACAGTTGATGTCTTTTAGATATCTGTGACAATGCAAGTCAAAGTTCTTGGACTTGTGTAGACTTCCCTTAGCACACCTCCCTTAGTCTGCTTCTAATGATTCTGTTGCTTGTGTTCTTATACTTCCTTTTATAAGCATATCTGCAGAATTTGTCAGCTGTTGATTGTATAATTTAGGACCAAGTCTCATAATTTTGGCGCTCTAAATGTTTAACCAGACATTTAAAAAAACCAGATGAAAGGTTTTGTTTTGCTTCCTTTAAAATTATGACTTTACAATGGAAAATAAGTCTGCAGCAATGGCAGTCACAGTGAAGTGAGTTTTCAGGGGGGAAATTAACAGAAAATATTTCTGTGCAAATTACTTTGCATAGAGTAACTTGCTTTAGAAAACTTTGGGTACCCTAAAGAGTGGCTTAATTCAGCATGTTTATTTTACTTGTATTTAATAAACAGCAAAAAGGTTTGAAACTGCCAGTTTGCCTAACATATTTGCAACTGTCAGCCATTCATTATTTGTAATGAACTTATGAAAACTAAGAAATAAAGCATTGGAAGATTTTCAACTCCACATCACTGAGTAGCTCGATTGATAAATGGAACCTCCATGTTCAGAAGCAGTATACAGCTGAAAAACATACAGGGAGAAAGCAACGCAACAGGGAAGAGCTGTTCCCTTCATATCCTGTTTAGCTTCTGGATAGAAACAGATTGCTGGACTAGATAGAATTTTGATCTAGTCCAGCACAGCTGCTCTTATATAAAACAATTGCCCATACTCTGTGATCACTTCACATCTTGTGGTGTTGTTATGTGCCTTCAAGTCGATTATGACTTATGGCGACCCTATGAATCAGCGACCTCCAAGAGCATCTGTTGTGAACCACCCTGGTCAGATCTTATAAGTTCAGGTCTGTGGCTTCCTTT
Source organism: Rhineura floridana (assembly GCF_030035675.1). NCBI lineage: Eukaryota > Metazoa > Chordata > Lepidosauria > Squamata > Rhineuridae > Rhineura > Rhineura floridana. The sequence goes on along the minus strand of NC_084486.1, from coordinate 28,944,886 downwards.
ATGGAATCAATCAATCTCTTGTTTGACCTTCCTCTTTTTCTACTCCCTTCTGTTTTCCCAGCATTATTGTCTTTTCTAGTGAATCATGTCTTCTCATGATGTGTCCAAAGTATGATAACCTCAGTTTCGTCATTTTAGCTTCTAGTGACAGTTCTGGTTTAATTTGTTCTAACACCCAATTATTGGTCTTTTTCGCAGTCCATGGTATGCACAAAGCTCTCCTCCAGCACCACATTTCAAATGAGTTGATTTTTCTCTTATCCGCCTTTTTCACTGTTCAACTTTCACATCCATACATAGAGATCGGAAATACCATGGTCTGAATGATCCTGACTTTGGTGTTCAGTGATACATCTTTGCATTTGAGGACCTTTTCTAGTTCTCTCACAGCTGCCCTCCCCAGTCCTAGCCTTCTTCTGATTTCTTGACTATTGTCTCCATTTTGGTTAATGACTGTGCTGAGGTATTGATAATCCTTGACAAGTTCAATGTCCTCGTTGTCAACTGTAAAGTTACACAAATCTTCTGTTGTCATTACTTTAGTCTTCTTGACGTTCAGCTGTAGTCCTGCTTTTGTGCTTTCCTCTTTAACTTTCGTCAGCATTGGTTTCAAATCATTACTGGTTTCTGCTAAGAGTATGGTATTGTCTGCATATCTTAAATTATTGATGTTTCTCCCTCCAATTTTCACACCTCCTTCATCTTGGTCCAATCCCGCTTTCCGTATGATATGTTCTGCGTACAGGTTAAACAAATATGGTGATAAAATAGAACCCTGTCTCACACCCTTTCCAATGGGGAACCAATCGGTTTCTCCATATTCACATGCTTCATACTTCACATCTAGATTGGCCTTATGCCTCCTCTGCATTTGCTTTGGAGGATCTCTGTTAAAATACATTGCTCTTCCACTGAGAAATAAACAGATGCATGAAGGGTCTCTAGCATAGCCTTTTCCCAGCAATCTAATTTTGTATATGCATGATATTTGATTTTGTGTGTGTGCATGCGGAGGAGCATTTAGCCATGAAAATCCATCCATCTACAGTCTGAAATGACACAGCCCAGATGCAAGGTTACCATGTCAGTGCAAACTAGGCTCATGTTGCCAGCCCTGACAATGGGATCTGGTTCCCCACCACCAAAGCAGCTACTTCTGGTAATGTATAAACTGGGCCTGAATCTTCTTCCTCATTTTCCTTTCTCCTCCCCAGCGTTATGTCACCTCTGAGCTCATCTTTGTTATCATCCTTGTCCTCTTACGGTAGGCTGTAATTCCTGTGGTCATAGGCCAAGTCCTCATTGAATTACTCCCAGTGTGGTTTTCCTTATGCACCAGCTATCTATATAGATCAGCATGATATGATAATGTAAAGATGTTGCTGCACTCTAGGCTGGCAATAAATATACTTTAAAATAAATTAAACACACACACACCCTTTAATTTCCCTTCATATTTCAGTGTTGGAGCTCTTGGTTAGTTATGTAATATTTAGTTTTTAGATTATGTCTCAACAGTCATGTCAATTGAAACAAAAGCAAAATTAAAATTAGTTATAATCCATCCAGTATTAAAACATCTTGTATTGCATCTTAGAAAATATAATTGATTGGACAAAGCAAATATTGAACAGAAGAACTGCACTTAAACTACTGGAAGAATGTTTTTAACATTCCTTCTGTAGTAATGAAAGGTGGAAAAATCTGTGATTATGCAGCACACATAAAGGTGAAATTGCTCACCGCTATAATTATACCTGTTCCTTAATTCTAAAATTGCTTTCTGTGTAGGAAAATAAAACGTAACAATAAAAGATTTAATTATGTTTTGACAGCTATTGAACATTTCCAGGAAGGCATCTATTTAAACAAATCTCAGAAAATCTGCAAAATGTGGTGGTTTGGATCCTCTGTCTTTCCTTACTCATACATGGCAAAATGGAAGAGGGATTCCTCACTTGTTACTCATGAGTCTGTCTTCTGTCTCCTCTGCACACTAGAGTTGGATCCCTTGAGTATTACATTTGCATACTGGTGTGCAAACTTATTCATGTAAGCCCAAGATTTAACCTTTTGCACCTCTGCACATTTTTACGTCAGCACATGTGGCCAGCAGGGAGGAGGAGCCAAAACGAGAGAACAGTCTGTCCAGTTCTGGTGAGGTGGATGGGTGAAGAAAGCTGCTTTAGAGGGAAAATCTCCTTTCTTTTGATACCACTCTTGTGTATTAAAACCTGATGTTATGTTAAAGGCATTCCCCTCCTGGGTTGTGGTGTGAATATTCAGTTTGCAATTAGAAGATGCTTGCTACCTGCACTGTCAAGGGCTACAGACTGCAGTTATTTGCTATGATGTGGATAGTTGTGCTACAAATCATTCCCCCAGGAATAACCTTAAGATTCTCTGAAGGGAAACTCTGGACTACTTCACAAGGTCATAGGCATCACACTGGGAGATTAATGTTTTCTGGAATTGCACTTCTCTGTCACTAAATGTATTTACACAAGTGTAGTGTTGTGTGAATGTTGCAGCCCCTCTGAATCTTGTTTAGAAGCCACATGGATGTCATGTTAAATTGATAATGTGGAACTTTGGATATTTCAGATCTGTTACTATAATGCAATGTATTTCATGATACTTCTAGATAATTTGAGAGTTCTGGGGTTTCTTGCATGTGATCTATGGAAATCCTAAAGAATCCTTGTTTGGCTGTTATTATTTGTTGTCAGCTTCTCAGAGCAAGATGTAAAAGGATGCTGGCAAAGTCAGATTTCTGTGCAAACTTACATAGGAGTAAGCTCCATCTAACACAGTGGGACCTACTTCTGAGTAAACATCCAAAAGGTTATATTGCATGACTGTTTCCTTGCTGGGGAACATTTCTCAATTGATGGGAACATGAGTGGGAGAGTGCTCATGTCCTGCTATTAGGCTTTGCATAGGCGTGTGGTAGGGAACAGAATGGACCTTTGGTTTGCTCCAGTAGTTCTTGTGCTCTTTGGCCCCACCCATGGGACTCCTGTGGTTCTGTTCAAGCAGCCCCACCAAGTTCAAAGGCCATCAGCCGCTACTGGTTCTATAGCAGAACACTTGCTTCTACTTGACCAAGAGATTGCAGAAGTAGAGGAACGTACTTAGACTTTCCAAGTTTCACTTTACTTGTGCAATTCTTTGTGCCATCTCAAGCCCTCTGCAGAAGAGAATGTTTGGACACAATACCTATGTGTTCTGCAAAACAAAGTTCTTCCCTTTTCTGTGGAACTTCATCACTAGCTGTCTCCCTCAACCTTGTTTTTATCCCCCCGGAAATACAAAACATAAACTTGTTGGGTTTTTTTTGCAGATTGTTAAACAAAATGGCTTCAATATTTTATCAACACCACTTGTAAACAGATTTACATATTGTTTGCAAGAGGAGACTTTTTGGTTTTAATTTAGACATTAATCTAGTTGAACTTGAACTTTTGCTTCTAAATTGTCAACATTGTTGTTAAGGTCAGCTATCTTTCAAAGTTAGAAAAACAGAACAGGGCAAAGATATATGGAATCCTCCGTGCACAGCATAATAAAATAATAACATGACATGAGTCATGAGTCAGAATAAAATATGTGTTCCTCTAATTCTGCTTGTAAAACTCCCTATTTTAGTTGTTAACAGATGTTATGTTTTCAGCAGGCTTTTATACTCCTGAAAGCAGAGGTGGATCTTTTGAGAACAAGTTTATGTTCTGTATCTAAATTTTGATGGGACAAGATTGTGTACTGACAAAATGCTTTATGCAGCAATTGTTTGTGTTATAGTTCATGCTGAAGCATAAAGGTGATAAACATTTTCTGAAACACATGGGTGTGCACACTGGTGAGCAATTATCAGCTACAGGTGCACTGTGAATGGCCAATGTGTGTTTAAGGGCAAGCATTTAAAATAAGAAGTAGTACTTAAATTAAATGATCCAATTTTAATCAGTAACAGAGACAATTTGTAGGGAGCTCAAGAAATCACTGTAGTATTAATTTGAGTATGACTCTTAAACAGGGGTTCCCAGACTGTGGTCCACAGACCACCAGTGGTCTATGAGCTTCATTCACTGTGGCTGCATTAAATGTTCATATTGATTTTAATTGTATTTTTTTGCTTCTTTTATTTCTTATATTGTATTTTATTTTATTACTTGGGGCTCTGCTCCTGTGCACTTCTTGTGCCAGCCCCTCCCCCAGGTTGCCGAGGCTTCTAGTTTTATAAAAAGCTTTTTAAAAAAGTTTTTTTAAGAACACTTCACCTTTTATGTTTGCTGTGGGAGAATACTGGTGAACACTGATTGCCACATAAAGTGTGAAGCAGCTCAAAGGCTATAGCTACTGCTGTCCAGTCTTGCCAGCAATCCTGACTGCACCATGCTTTATCTCCTTTAAGCAAGTTTGTGTTTACAGAAAACCAAGCAGAAAATAAGAAAGGAAGAAAAGCATTCAAGGTCAAAACAACTGCCTGGGTTTTATGAACTGAGTGGGGTTTATAAATCAGCCTTCGCTGTAGCATAGTTTAGTCTAAGCCTCAGTCTTTGCCTTTGAGCAAACCAAAGAAGCAGACCTCTATTTAAATAGTAGAGTTCCCTTCTATTAGAAACCAGCAGTGTTGTGTTTTTTTACAGTCTCTAGTAGATGGATGCTGACATGGACTACGAAAGACCTAACGTCGAAACCATCAAGTGTGTGGTTGTTGGTGATAATGCAGTGGGGAAGACTCGCTTAATCTGTGCAAGAGCATGTAACACCACCCTGACCCAATATCAGCTGCTAGCAACTCATGTACCTACAGTCTGGGCAATTGATCAGTATCGGGTCTGCCAAGAGGTATGTATTGTCCACTTTCAACTAGCTGCACAAGACTGATAGGTTTGCCTTGGCGTTGATCAGTTAGTGGCTTTAAGTGCTGTTACTTTGGAACCCTAATCTACCAAGAGTTGATGGAGTTGTGTGTTTTGGGTGTGTGGTGTTCAGGAAAGAGAAGCAATTCAAAATGGGACTACTGGTCTTTTATCAGTGTTTGTAGAACATATTTTGAAATCATCGGACTGTTCCATTCCAAAGTGACAGTTCTTAAAAAGCCAAAAATGGACATAGGTATTCAAATACAATATCTGTATTGTCTTTGAATACAAATGTCCCTTTTTTGCTTTTAAATTTTTATTTATCCAGTTTTCTTTGTTTTACAAGCATAAGATTTATAAACTTACAAATATCTCAGTCTCGCCTTACAGACAACTAAGCTTTCCTGTGATGCTCGAGCAGAGAAAAACATATGTATTGCATTTGTTGTTGTTATGTGCCTTCAAGTCGATTACTACTTATGGCGACGCTATGAATCAGTGTCCTCCAAGAGCATATGTCATGATCCACCCTGTTCAGATCTTATAAGTTCAGGTCTGTGGCTTCCTTCATGGAATCAATCCATCTCTTGTTTGGCCATCCTCTTTTTCTACTCCCTTCTGTTTTTCCCAGCATTATTGTCTTTTCTAGTGAATCATGTCTTCTCATTATGTATCCAAAGTATGATAACCTCAGTTTCGTCATTTTAGCTTCTAGTGACAGTTCTGGTTTAATTTGTTCTAACACCCAATTATTTGTCTTTTTCGCAGTCCATGGTATCCGTAATTGCTGTGGTTCATTTTTAAAAGGGCTGCTTCCTCAGTCAGTTCAAGGACCCTGTTGAGTTTATATCTCAGCATTCTCTTTTGATTCACCCCCCCCTTCTCTATCTTTCTAGCTCCTAGTCTTGATGACTAAAGCTGCACTGCCACCAAGTAGTTACATTGAAGAGGAAATTTCATCAGGACATGTCATAGGGCTTTTGGAATGAAAAAAACTGTTTCTGGGATTTCCTTTTCAGTGTAACTATAATAAAATATCCAGGAGCTTTGTTGTACCTTGTTGCCCTAATGTTCTTAATAAAACCTGTGCCAAAGCTGAAAGCTGCTCACCTTTGAGCCCAGCACCCACACATCACCCTCAAGTCAGATTTCAGTGTTGCAGAATCTTTTGTGTCCTCAGCTCATGTTATAAATATGCTCGCTGTAGCTTGGTTCACATGTCACATTAAACCATGGTTTGTTTTAAACTGTGGTTTGAGGTGAATGAACAATGTACTGGTATACACTGATTAAAATACTATGTTGACAATACCCTGCCCCAGTGAGTAGTCGCGCCACCACATTTTGCACCAGTTGCAGATTCCGGGCCAGTCTCAATGATAGCCTGGAGGTTACCAGGGCACAGACGATAGTGGTCAGGCTATCCTGGTCCAGGCATGGCTGCAGCTATCTTACTTGTCAAAGCTGGTAAAAGGCACTCCTAGCCACTGAGGTCACCTGAGCTCTAGCAAAAAAGATGGATCCAGGAGCACCCCCAGACTACGAACATGCTCTTTCAGAGGGAGTACAACCCTATCCAAAGCAGGCAACTGACCAATTATCCAAACTTGGGAGCCACCAATCCACAGCACCTTCATCTTGCTAGGATTCAGACTCAGTTTATTGGTCCTTATCCAGCCCACCACCAAGTCCAGGCACTGGTCTAGGGCTTGCATGGCCTCTCCCGATTCAGATAGAAATAGGGCTGGGTATCATCAGTGTACTGCTGACACCTCTCCCCAGATTTCCTGATGACCACTCTCCAGGGCTTCATATGGATATTAAACAGCATTGGGGACAAGACAGTACCCTGTGGCATCCCCACAGCACAACTGCCAGGGGGCTGAAAGACCATCACCCAATGCTCAAAAACAACCCTGGAGATAGAATCTGAACCACTGTAAAACAGTACAATATCCATCTCACCAAGTCTGCTCAGAAGGATACTATGGTCAATAGTATCAAAAGCCACTGAGAGATCAAATAAGAATAACAGGGTCGCACTCCCCCTGTCCTTCCCCTGATAAAGGACATCCATCAGGATGACCAAGGCCAATTCAGTCCCATAACCAGGCCTGAACCCAGACTGGAATGGGTCAAGATAATCTGTTCCATCTAAGAGTACTTGCAATTGCTACGCCACAACCCTCTCAATCACCTTCCCTAAAAAGGGAGTATTTGCGACTGGGCAGTAATAGTCACAAAACAATGGGTCCACGGTGTGCTTGTTCAGAATTGGTCTGATCACCGCCCCTTTCAGGTTGGCTGGGACCTCTCCCTCCCACAAAGAAATGTTGACCACACCCTATATAGTACTCTGCCCTGGGACCTTATGGTGAAGGGTATGTAAGAGATGTTATAAATACATAAATAAATAAAGTCATGGTTAACTTATGCCATTGATTTAAGTGGGATCCAAGTTCAACTTAGTCTGGATCCAACCCATTGTTGAGTAAATTTGATCACATCAAAGAATACAAATGGCTTAGTTTAGACATCCCTGCCAAACAACGGCTTGTATAAACCATAGTTTAGAACCCAGGCCATGATTTGAATTTCTGAACTATGGTTTAGCACTGCCTTCTTTCCATCCTCTCAGTATTCACTTTCATAAATTCAATCCCTATCTCCATTGCACAGCAGCCTCTAGAGGCAGAGTGGTGGCTGTAAATATGCTTGGTCATTTCAGATATTTCACCAAACTACAGTTAACACAAGCCATACTTTCAAAACTTACTTCAATCCATGGTTTCTGATTCTGGTTCAGCAATCAGAAATCATGCAAATTCAAGCATCATGCCAGAACATAATCAAGCCTCTGTAACTATGGTTTGGCATAATTTCTCAAGTGAGCCTTTGATCATGTCCTAGAATATACTTACCCCTTCAGACTTTTTTTTCAGAGAATTGTTTCTGTAACAGGCCTTTAATTAGGGGAAATGTACCTGTTTCAGGTTCTTGAACGCTCTCGGGATGTCGTTGATGAAGTGAGTGTTTCTCTCAGGCTCTGGGACACATTTGGAGATCACCACAAAGATAGACGCTTTGCTTATGGAAGGTAAGTGGGAATTAGCCCAAATTTTCATTTATAAATGTTGTAAAACCTAGCGGGGAAAAAATTGCAGCTTTGAAGTTTAAAATGTGAGGTGTTCAATTTATCAAGAGTGTTCATATTCTTGTTTGTTTCAAAGAACGACATCATATGGCTTAAAGGTTTGGAGCTAAAGTATTGAAACATTGTATGTTTCAAAGAGCCTTGGCAAAAATGTTGTTAAATGTAACTGGAGTGTTGTTAATTGCTTGACTGGCTATGATGAAGGGTAATCAATTCACTTATAGCTGCCAGGTGTGTTAAAGAATACAATTGCTTGTGATTCTGCAGAGAGAGAAATCTTTTCCAGCTACTTCTGCCACACAAGCATATGAAGTGAAATACGGCTAATCTGGATTATCCTTTATATCACAGTGTAGTGTAAACCATTGTTTACCACAGGCTGTTCATAGATGTCCAGTTCTGGTAGACATATTGGTGTGGATGGAGGAAATGCTCATTGTCCTGTAGTCTTAAATTCTTGCTTTTGACAAAGTGCCCCATTATATTCTGATTAGCAAGCTACCTAAATGTGGGCTGGATGAAACAATTATCAGGTGGAACCACAGTTGGCTACAGAACCATACCCAAAGAGTGCTTATCAATGGTACCTTCTCAAACTGGGGGGAGGAAACAAGTGGGGTACCAAAGGGGTCAGTCCTGGGCCCAGTACTCTTCAACATTTTTATTAATGACTTGGATGAGGAGATGCCAGAAATGCTTATCAAATGTGCAGATGATACAAAATTGGGAGGGGTAGCTAATACCCTGGAGGACAGAAACAAAATTCTAAGGATCTAGATAGGCTGGAGCATTGCACTGAAAACAACAGAATGAAGTTTAACAGGGATAAGTGTAGAGTTCTACACCTAAGAAAAGGAAACCAAGTGCACAGTTATAAGATGGGGATACTTGCCTCAGGAATACTACATGAGAGAAGGATCTTGGAATTGTTGTTGATCACAAGCTATGAGCCAACAGCGTGATGTGGCTGGAAAAAAGGCAAATGCTATTTTAGGCTGCATTAACAGAAGTATAGTTTCCAAGTTGTGTGAAGTACTATTTCCCCTCTATTCGACACTGGTTAGGCCTCATCTTGAATACTGCATCCAGTTCTGGACACGCAACTGTAAGAAGGATGCAGACAAACTGGATGGAGTTCAGAAGAGGGCAACAAGGATGATCAGGGGACTGGAAACAAAGCTCTGTGAGGAAAGGCCCAAAGAACTCGACATGTTTAGTCTTGAGAAGAGAAGACTAAGGGGAGATACGATAGCAGTCTTCAAGTACTTGAAAGGTTGTCACACAGAAGAGGGCCAGGATCTCTTATCGATCATCCCAGAGTGCAGGACATGGAATAATGGGCTCAAGTTGCAGGAAGCCAGATTTCGACTGAACATCAGGGAAACGTCCTAACTGATAGAGTGATATGACAATGGAACCAATTACATAGGGAGGTGGTGGGCTGTCCAACACTAGAGGCATTCAGGAGGCAACTGGACACCTGGCACCTGTCGGGTATGCTTTAATTTGGATTCCTGCATTGAGCAGGGGGTTGGACTCAATGGCCTTATAGGACCCTTCCAACTCTGTGATTCTGTGATTAAAATGCATGTCGAATTGCAACCTGATTTAAGTCCATTAAAGTCAATAGGAGACAGACTTCCTAATATCACTAAAGGGAACAAGTTGCATTACCTGAATACCAAATATCATTTCATTGACATTACAAATCGTTGGCTGGAATCCAAAGGAGCATGGCCCACAACTTTGGGTATCAAAAGTGGTTTGTTATGCCTATGGCATGGGGGTGGTTGATTGAGAATTACAAGCCCAAACCCCTTTGGCTATGCAGAGCCAGTTGTATGGTACTTTGGATTCTGGCCTTTGCATCTAAGCAGATGTTTCAGTTGCAGGTATTAAGCTTGTATTTGTTTTCTTGTTTAATATGGGTGGCCTAATACATTGTAGTTTGGGATGTGTCTGCATGAGCAGTAATCTGTAGTAGTTTAAAGCACTCCAGGGTGGTGGTAATGGTACTTTACTCTGTCAACCCAGTCATATGGGTGAAGACAGCTGTAACAGTACTTACAACAGGTTCTTTATCCACAGTATGATTCTAGCTTCACACCTTCTTTATATATGTACATTATATATATTTTAATGCATATATATCTATGTATTACATATAACCTTTTCCTTGTGGTTCAGGCTGGGTGTCCACCTTTTTAGATACAAAGTGTATACAACATTGTACACATTCATATTCATATTTGTTTATCCTTCAGCTACCTAACCTGTCAACATTTTCTAAACACTGCAAAACAGCGTAAAGGATTGGGAGAAGGGAAGGTATGCTGGTGACACCGTCAACACTAACCAGCAGTCATCTGGCTTTCCCGCAACATGCTTGCAGAACTACTATTATTTCAGAGTTCACTCCAAGTCAGAAAAATTCACATTAATTTTCAAGGCATGGAAAGTTCTTTCATGCTGCTTCTGCTACACTTAAAATGCAAGATCTTCATCTTCAGTCTCACTTAGCAATTATATCAGGGAAGGAGAGAAGAACCAGCAATGACAGGTGGCTTCATATGTTATGACTCCCACATTCCCGCTCTGTGCCTGGTACTTACCAGGCCAAAGGGGCGAGCTTTGTGGCCGCAGCCGATGCTGGAGCCGCCATGTTGGGGGGTGCGTGTATGTTGGGCACAGTTGTTCCTGATATAGTACAGCAAAGGATGTTGAGAGAAGGAGATGCTCACCATCAGAGGGTGGATTTTAAACTTGCTAGTTTTTCTAGTCTTCTGTTTCAGCATGTAGTCTCGGTAGTTGCACTGTATATAGGAAGCAAAAAGGTCTGAAAAAAAGAGTTGCATAACTACACATAACGTGTACTTTCACCCTTGAGATCACTTAGTCTACATTTGCAGTTACGAGTTTGTAATGCTGACCCCCTCCCCAAATTAAATAGCACATAGTACAAGTATTTGAACTTGTGAATATGGTACCTCTCCTCCAGTTTCATACAAAACACCCCCCTCTCTATATATGTACGCACGCACGCACACACTGCCTCTTAAAAGGGATCCAGAGCAAGCTTATGTGAAGTGCTATATATATACACACACCCCTCCCTTTTACTCTTTCCTTCTTTGTGCTTTCTTCTTCCTTGCTTAAACTTTGTGTCATGCAGAACTGATCTGGTGCTTGGTGCTATTTTTGGGCTTTCTAGACACCTTTATTTGTTCCATCCTGTTTCTAAGCAATGTCCTGGCTTAATCTTCATAATAACCCATTCATGTTTGATTTATTACAATGCTGCTTGGTTAGGGCTTTGTTACAGTAGACATGTATGAGGTCAAAGGAAGATTCTGGCCCCACCAATTAGACATGATAAATCAGGTTAGTAACGTGTTCAAACAATAGATCATAGTACTGATAGAAGATTTAATGCTTATCCTTTTAGTAGATACTAATCTTCCACTACAGTAAGTCTGTTATGTCAGTAAAAGCATGGTATTTTTTTTCACTACAAAATAGTTTGGAATAAATTGGTAAATTCCATTGTATATTAGTAATTTATACATCATCATCACATTTAATGGTAAGGGGGAGCAGGGGAAATTCAGGTAGTCATCTGGGTATAAGAGCAGAGATACACACGAATGCCTGTATTTTCATCTGTAAATGTTGGAGGGTATGTTTCATAGGTAACTGTCTTTCCAAGTATTATGTATTATTTGCATAAACAAGCTGAACATAAGGGTTTGACCTTTTCGTCCCTCTTTCTTTTTTGCTTCTTTCATTTAACTCTTTTTGGCTTAAAATAATAAAGGATTATATCAAATAATCAAAAGTAACTGTCTAGTAAGATTTTATTGGCAAATGTCATAATTGGATAAGCTACATTCTGTGTTTTAAGATTGATTTGCTTACTGATTGTTTTTAATATTTTAAGCACTTAAATGTTTACAGACTAGGCTTAGAACAATTTATATTTATAATTATTATAAACAAATGCATATTTAGTTTAGCTAAACTGTTTTTACTTGATCAGCGGGTTAAAATGTGTTACTTTTGAAATGAATGTTTCAGTGACCTTTATATCTTGCTGTATATCTGCACCATTTTGTTAATGGAGCATAAAGAGTAATCTTTAATGGGACATTCTCTTTGTAGTGAAGTAAAACTTGTGACATATTGAGAGACATAGTGTGCTGTCCTCTAGAATCCTGCCCATTCTGAAGAATCATAATGAGATTTTTTTTTTGGTCAGCATTTTTTGTATGGAAGGGTAGGATGTACAGTGGTACATTGTAAATGGGCTGTGCAGAAGTGGGCAGATCTGCTATGCAATTTTCCCAGCAGGTGGTTCACTGTTGCTTACTGGCAGAGAGAGAGGTGAGGCAGTGGGAAGGTTGGCACTGTGCAGTGCACCAGTGTGTTCGCATGGCACCAACTTTCCCATCGTTTCCTCCGCCACTGCCCCCAGTAAGCAACAGCAACACATCTGCTGGAAAGCTAGTATAGTGGCTGTGACCCATCTGGCAAACAATTCTGGGGCTACGCAAGGTGTAGCTCATTACTGATCTTCCCTACGTATGTAGAACTATTCAAAGAACTGACAAAAGTGTCACAATGACCTTTAAAAATCAATACACTGACACTGAGCGGCCAAAGAAATGCTTTTAGTGGACAGTTTATCAGGTGGTTCAAACTATTTCATCTGATAGTTATGTTGTTTCATTATTTAACACACCTAGAAAGTAAGAAATGGCAAAAAGTGATTTTTTATTTACAAAACCAAACCCCAAGTTGCTTACCTGTAACTGTTGATTTTTTCAAGAGTCATCCACACACAGTCTTGTCCATGAATGGCTTTCTAGATGGACAGCTTGATGGGAAACAGTAATAAGTTACGTCAGGTGCTGCAGATGCACTCCCACACCTGTGAGGAGCTATAAACAGGTGAGGCTGCGCAAGGGAGGATGAGGTCTCTGCCACCCATAGTATTGCCATGTCCAACTTCTGGGCTATAAAGAAGGAAAGAGTATGAACATAAGAACAGAAGAACATAAGAAGAGCCTGCTGGATCAGGCCAGTGGCCCATCTAGTCCAGCATCCTGTTCTCACAGTGGCCAACCAGGTGCCTGGGGGAAGCCCGCAAGCAGGACCCGAGTGCAAGAACACTCTCCCCTCCTGAGGCTTCCGGCAACTGGTTTTCAGAAGCATGCTGCCTCTGACTAGGGTGGCAGAGCACAGCCATCATGGCTAGTAGCCATTGATAGCCCTGTCCTCCATGAATTTGTCTAATCTTCTTTTAAAGCCATCCAAGCTGGTGGCCATTACTGCATCTTGTGGGAGCAAATTCCATAGTTTTTAACTATGCGCTGAGTAAAGAAGTACTTCCTTTTGTCTGTCCTGAATCTTCCAACATTCAGCTTCTTTGAATGTCCACGAGTTCTAGTATTATGAGAGAGGGAGAAGAACTTTTCTCTATCCACTTTCTCAATGCCATGCATAATTTTATACACTTCTATCATGTCTCCTCTGACCCGCCTTTTCTCTAAACTAAAAAGCCCCAAATGCTGCAACCTTTCCTCGTAAGGGAGTCGCTCCATCCCCTTGATCATTCTGGTTGCCCTCTTCTGAACCTTTTCCAACTCTATAATATCCTTTTTGAGATGAGGCGACCAGAACTGTACACAGTATTCCAAATGTGGCCGCACCATAGATTTATACAACGGCATTATGATATCGGCTGTTTTATTTTCAATACCTTTCCTAATTATCGCTAGCATGGAATTTGCCTTTTTCACAGCTGCCGCACACTGGGTCGACATTTTCATCGTGCTGTCCACTACAACCCCGAGGTCTCTCTCCTGGTCGGTCACCGCCAGTTCAGACCCCATGAGCGTATATGTGAAATTCAGATTTTTTGCTCCAATATGCATAATTTTACACTTGTTTATATTGAATTGCATTTGCCATTTTTCTGCCCATTCACTCAGTTTGGAGAGGTCTTTTTGGAGCTCTTCGCAATCCCTTTTTGTTTTAACAACCCTGAACAATTTAGTGTCATCAGCAAACTTGGCCACTTCACTGCTCACTCCTAATTCTAGGTCATTAATGAACAAGTTGAAAAGTACAGGTCCCAATACCGATCCTTGAGGGACTCCACTTTCTACAGCCCTCCATTGGGAGAACTGTCCGTTTATTCCTACTCTCTGCTTTCTGCTTCTTAACCAATTCCTTATCCACAAGAGGACCTCTCCTCTTATTCCATGACTGCTAAGCTTCCTCAGAAGCCTTTGGTGAGGTACCTTGTCAAACGCTTTTTGAAAGTCTAAGTACACTATGTCCACTGGATCACCTCTATCTATATGCTTGTTGACACTCTCAAAGAATTCTAATAGGTTACTGAGACAGGACTTTCCCTTGCAGAAGCCATGCTGGCTCTGCTTCAGCAAGGCTTGTTCTTCTATGTGCTTAGTTAATCTAGCTTTAATCATACTTTCTACCAGTTTTCCAGGGACAGAAGTTAAGCTAACTGGCCTGTAATTTCCGGGATCCCCTCTGGATCCCTTTTTGAAGATTGGCGTTACATTTGCCACTTTCCAGTCCTCAGGCACGGAGGAGGACCCAAGGGACAAGTTACATATTTTAGTTAGCAGATCAGCAATTTCACCTTTGAGTTCTTTGAGAACTCTCGGGTGGATGCCATCCGGGCCCGGTGATTTGTCAGTTTTTATATTGTCCATTAAGCTTAGAACTTCCTCTCTCGTTACCACTATTTGTCTCAGTTCCTCAGAATCCCTTCCTGCAAATGTTAGTTCAGGTTCAGGGATCTGCCCTATATCTTCCACTGTGAAGACAGATGCAAAGAATTCATTTAGCTTCTCTGCAATCTCCTTATCGTTCTTTAGTACACCTTTGACTCCCTTATCATCCAAGGGTCCAATCGTCTCCCTAGATGGTCTCCTGCTTTGAATGTATTTATAGAATTTTTTGTTGTTGGTTTTTATGTTCTTAGCAATGTGCTCCTCAAATTCTTTTTTAGCATCCCTTATTGTCTTCTTGCATTTCTATGCAGGCTCTGTGATTCAAAGAATAACAATTACAGTATGTATCTTATTTGTTTTGTCTTTGTGAGGTGTCGTGCAGTCACAGGTATGTAAGGAAGGAGTTGTAAACAAGACAGAGATCTCAAGCTGAAAGTTTGCCCCCTCACCTCACTTCTATAGAAAAGGCAGATCCCTTGGGTTTTATTTGGAACCAGGCGTACAAAGGATAGTCTTCATCTCTACATGGTAAGGTCATTCACCAGGACTCCAAGGACCCAGCTCAGTGGGTATGGGCCTCTTATTCATCTTCAGGGTGGCAAGAGTCTACCACCATCATTCCCTGGTGCACTGCCAGGTGTAAGGAGACTCCTTTCTTGGAACTGCAAGCAAGGGTTTCTCACCAACTGAACAGTCGAGGCAGCTACCCATTTACAGGACTGCGCAGCAAAACTCAGAGTGCCCCAGTTTTAATTTGTATGTTTCTAAGAAAGTTTATATTGATTAAAACCCCGTTGTTTCCAAGCATCATATTTGTTTTTATGGAAAGTCTACTTTATGGAAAGTCTAGAAGGCTGCCTAGGTCTCATAAAGCTAGACCTAATGCTTGTGAGAGGAAATGGAAAGGGTTTTTTTTCTTTTAAGAACTACAATAAAAAAAGTATAATTGACCATGGTTCAGTTAATTCACCCTAGGTATGAAGTGCATTTGCTACACAGTAATTGAATTTCAGCCTTGCATTTACTTTTGCAGATATGGGTATATGGTCTCTAAATGTTTCAGGAATGATTATTTAACAAATTAAATATGTGCTACAGACTGAGTACTGGCTGTTCAACCCAAACTGAGCAGCCGGCTTTGTCCACTCACAGGAATATTTGAAGGAACCCCATCATAATGCAATAGAGACGGCTGTAGTCAAAAGCTTGTTGTTAAAGGAACACTCCTCTTCTGTAAGTAAGTTCATTTCCTTTGCTCTTTGTGTACAATATTCCCCTAGCCATGGATGAACATTAATTCAAATCTTCAGTGGCAATTCAGAGACCCATTGAATCAGCTCCATGTTGTTGATTGTATCATCATATTACTATTATTATTATTTATTATTATTCCAACTAATCATGAACGTGTCAAGCAGACAGTAACAAAAATATGTTAAAATAAATTAAAAAGAGTAAACATTGTAAACACTATTTCATCCTCCTTTACCAGCTCATCACCAAAAGCCAGCAAATTTCTTAAAAGACTTACAAGGCTTCAGGAAGATGGTGATCTTCCAAGGGAGGAGATTTCCACAATTTTGGTTTACCTTGGTACATTTCTTCTCTGTGTAAATGTCGTGTCCTAAAAATGAGATTGTTTAACATAGGGTGGAACTAGGGTAGGGTTATCTTAGGGTAGAACTCTGCATTATGAGGAAAACATGAAATTCCCAACACGGGGTTCCCAGTAAGTGATTGTATTAGCCAGACTGCATCTGAGGGAATATTTAAGGGTATATGGGAGGCTGAAGGAAGGATTCTAATACCTATGAATTTTCCAGGGAAATTGCTGTTGGGTGGCTCCTTGGTGGGGGTTTCAAATTCTTTTTTATAAAGTCTGGAAGATACTGGAAATAGCTTGTAATACCTGCAATGCAACTCTTCCTATTGTCTTCTGAGTAGCACGGGCGTCAACAAGAAGTAGAAAAGCTCTAAAACAGAGTAAATAGCATCTGGTAAATCACCATTGGGTATCGGTCTGTTTGAAAATATTTTAGAATTATTTCTACCTTATTCCTAGAATTATAGAATACCTTCCTGTGTAGCAAATCCAGTGAGATCCCCGAGTCCCCAGTGAGCATGGTTGCTACATGAGGACTTGAAGTTGGGTTTCTCCCATCTGAACAAGCATACTATCCAGAGTGTTCAAATGCTACCTTCTTTCTTATAATCCATATGAACTGTCAGACATGGTCTTAAATTGTGTTTGCCTTAAACCTGGTATTGGAATGGAACCTACTTCAGCATGGGATTTTAAATGAGGAAGCTGTTAGTGACCATCTGTAGATTTTATTATACATATATATTTGTATATGTAAATTAGTTAAACTAATCCACAGGTGAGGTTGGACACATATCCTAAGTGCAGTCAAAGTGGGAATTTGTCCCAAGAACAAATGCCTTAGAATGCAGTGTATGCATGACCAAGCCACTTCCACTACTCTTCAGAATGTCTCTCGTCTTTACCCTGAAGTAGGTATGGGAACCTGTCACTTTTCAGGTGTTCTCCCATCATTCCTGGCCATTGGCTAAGCCCACTGGTGCTGATGGGAGGTGGAGTCCAACAATGTATGGAGGGCCACAGGCTCCCCATCCCTGCCCTAAGACATCAAGATTGATAGATCTAGGTTCTTTAGGTGGTGAGTTCCAATATGATGGAGTAGCTACCATGTTTTGGCAAATGTTCCATTCAGCTATGAAGCTCATTTAGGTGATCCTGAGCCTATTACCTTCATTCCAACCTTCCTATGAGGCTTATTTCAAGGACAAAAATGGTTGAGACCAGATGTGCTGCTCTGAGCTTTTTGGAGGAAATGCAGGATAAAATTGTAATAAATAAAATAAATGTGTGCACTGGGTTCACTTTAGAAGCAGAGATATCTGTAAAACATTAATTTCCAGTTTCTGTGCATAGCTGGTCAACAAAAAGTACTGTTCTCATTTTGCAGTTTTAGTTGTTGTTGTTAGGCATCAAAACTATCAGATTATTTTCCCCAGGTCTGCATGGAAACTATATCTTAGTCATTGTTCTATGTATGTTTGCCTTACTGTTTGATTCTTTATCTGGTATTCTCGATAAGACCATTCTGAAATGTGCAGTGTTATTTTTTTTATATCATTGAAGCTCTTTTAAATCTCCAAGAAACCAGGAAGTAATATAGGAAACCCTTGGACAGCTCAACTTTAAAAAATATGCATTGGGTCGCATACTGTATCTCTGAGTCATTCATCTTGTGTTCAGTGGGACCCTCTTGAACAGTAGACTGACAAGCAACCATAGAATGTTGCTCATAGGAGAAAGGTGGAAACACATTGCAGACAGAACAACAACTTCAGGGAATTAAAGGGAACAACTATCAATCTTATTTAATTTTTTAATTCAAAATTAGGGATAGGGGAGGGAAATTGTAAGTTTTACTTCCATGATAACTCTCCAGATGTTTTCTGGGGATGTGAACTTGGTGGTGCATGTTTTTCCTTAATTTCATTTAAAAATGAATGGAAGAGGTTTAAAGTTGTACGTATTTTCGGATGAATATTTCTAGTTAGGGTTGCTTCACACATTACCTTTTCCTATATGGAGCTACATTTCATACGACTTGAGAGTTCCTCTTGCAGCAAGTGCACTGATTGAGCAGCCAATATGAGTCACAGCTTGCCAAATGGTGTAGTTTTGGTGAAAATAGCAGTACTTCACAGTTCAGCACTGGTGGATATGCTCTTCAATATGCAGAGCTCACTTCTATGTCAGAAAATAATGTAAGTTGTGTCTGTGGTTAGTTAGAAAGGAAGCAAAGTATTCTCTTTAAACCTAGCATTGAACAATGTAAGCTGAAATGGATGTGCTTCTCCCAGGAGCTAGCTGCTGCTGCTTTTCATATTGGCTCCAACTACAAATCTCATGTTACTCAAGCTCTTAAAAAAAACCCTATGCATGCTTCTCACTATCAACATCTGAATATATATTTCAGGGTGTTTTGACAGTTTTGCACATAATATCTCTACTTAAGAAGCTTCACTGTTCTCGGTAAAGTATAGAATTGATTTTTTTTCCTGCTCCCACCCAGGCCGGTGCATGGTCTTGCCCTGCCTTTGTTGGATATCTTTTTTTGGCCCTTCATATGCTAGACCACTCCTTGCATCGCAGTCCCATTTGCTGTGAGCTTGCATTCATAGGCTGTGTTCATGGATGCCATGATAAACCATTGTTTAAAGGGAACAAGCTGCAGTGAGCCTCAGGATTTGAATGCCCCCCTTCCTCTCTCCTCCTTTGGGTGCAGACATGAGGAGCAGTTTGAAAGCTTCCACTTCTCTTTTGGAGTAACCACAGTTTAGCATTGCATCTAAGCCCTAAACTGTAGTAAATCTTAACTATGCTTGTTTGAAACAAGCCATCTTCATAACTCATGGTTTGACATCTACTTGTTTCAAAGAAGCCAGAGTTAAGATTAATCACAGTTTGTCAGGTTCAGATGAGACAACAAGTTGCCATTAATAAAACAAAAGGAAGCAAAGACTTCCAAACCACTCCTTGTGGCCACACCAGAGAGTGACAGGCAGCACGTGATTCCAAGGCTAGCAGTGGCTCATCCCTGTCACAATAAACAATGGTTTATTGTGATGTCTGAACGCAGCTGTTGTCATTCATTTTCAGATCATCTGGTTATGCCTTCTAGTCACTTAGGAACGTCTTCATATGGTGCCTGCTATTATTTTACTGTAACTTTAATATTGTGAAGACAGTGCCTTGCTTATAAGCTATCTGTGCAAGCCTTTTTGGTTTTGTCTTCCCCAAACACTGAAATGCATGCATGAATGTTGTTTGCATTTAATAATGGGGAAGGTTGTGCCTCAACTCGTTTGTAGAAGCAGACTTTCTCTGCCATAAACAATGTAACGAAGTTTTCAGATCTCTGCTGATCAAATACTTAAGCGTCATTAGACATATCCATCCTGTGGCTTCTTCCAAAGCATACTGGCAATTGTAGCCTGGCAAGGGTGCTGAAAATTCTCTGCTAGAGATCCTTAGTCATTCCCTCACCCCACAGAATTATATTTCCCTGGTGAGAGGGAATGACTGTTAAAGAAAGTGGATAGATATTGTAATAGGCAGTGTTTTGGTCCAAGCTAAGTGATGTGGGGGAGTAGCCGTAGATCAGTGGTATAAGAACATCTTTTGCATGTGAAAACTCCTTGATTCAAGCCCTGGCAATGCATCTAAAAGGATCTCAGGCAGCAGACCTACACTGTACATTTGTGCTGTTTTTAATGATGTTTTATGTTTTATTGTATCCCACCCTGATATTTTATGATATGATGGTATATCTTTATAAATAAATATAGGAACATAGGAAGCTGCCTTAAACTGAGTCAGACCATTGGTCCATCTAGCTCAATATTATTGACAATGACTCGCAGAAGGGCTTCAGACATAAGAAAAGCCTGCTGGATCAGGCTCATGGCCCATGGCCCATTTGGTCCAGCATCCTGTTCTCACAGTGGCCAACCAGATGCCCATAGGAAGCCTACAAGCAGGACCTGAGTGCAAGAGCACTCTCTTACCATTTCCAGCAACTGGTATTTGGAAGCAAACTGCCTCCACCTATGGAGGCAAAGCATAGCCATAATGGCTAGAAGCTGTTGATAGCCTTATCCTCCATGAATCTGTCTGATCCTCTTTTAAAGCCATCCAAGTTGATGGCTATCACTGCCTCTTGTGGAAGCAAATTCTATAGTAAAACTATGTACTGTGTGAAGAAGCATTTTCTTTTTTCTGTCCTAAATCTTCCAACATTCAGCTTCCTTGGATGTCCAATGACACCAGGGATCGAACCTACCTTTAGCATGCAAAGCATGTGCTCTGTCGCTAAATTATAGCCCTTCTCTGGGACCAGCAGTATAGTGGCAAATTCAGAAGTGCAGGATCCCTTCCTGTTAGTCACAGCCACCACTACCCTTTTTGCTGCTGGGTTGAGAATAAAATCCTTCTCCCACAACAACAGACACACCTAGAAGCCAATAAGCATGAAAGACGAGAGTGTTAGCTACTGAGAAGAGTCTTCTCAGTGGCTGATTCTTCTCCTTTCACTCTGATTGGCTCCAATCAGCAGGAAAGAGCAAGGGAGCATGTTAGAAGACTCTTCTCAGTGGAGAACACACTCCCCTTTCATGCTGATTGGCTGATAGGATGCTGGAGACATAGGGAATCTGCTGTTAAAAAAGTAAGGTGTCTAAGACCCCCTGAGACCTGGACAACTACACCCCTGCCTGGGACAAATCCTTACTGTTGTCAATTATAGCAGACAACACTGGACATGATTAGCCAACAATCTGACCCAGTACATTTATTTATTATTATTTTATTTATTACATTTATACCCCGCCTTTCTTTTCATGATTGAAACCCAAGGAGGCTTACATATGGTTCCCAGGCAGTCTTCCATCCAGAACACTGACCAGACCTGACCCTGCTTTAGCTTCAGTAGGGAGCTGGCTTTATGTGCCTTCAGACAATAGTGTGGGACTATGGCATAGCTTCATTACATGAATTAAAAGACAGCCTTCATTCTATTTAGTTTTGCAACAGTTTAGACAGTTAAGGGGGGAAGACATACAGACAATCCCAAACTAATTTTATCTCCGAGCTCCTGGGTCCTGTGAGATTTGACTGCCTGCCTGCTGAAACAAACATGTAAGAAGGGGAGATGTATACTTTCAGACATGCAGGGAACTGCAATTAATCAGGTTCTTCACATTCAAGGGATGCATATCTTCACATTTTGCATGTTATGTCACAGCAGCCACCATCCAAAAGCAGGTGTAGCCCACGTGCTATAAGATGTGCCTCTGAGTCAGAGAAGCTGCAGCTGTGATTTTTTTCCCTATAGTATTTTGTCATAATAATAGGTTCTGCATGAAAAAGGAGGAAATGCAACAGTGATTTGTAAAGTTGTGCTAAACCCTGTGGGTTTTTAAGTGGCTGCACAATGAGATAATGATTAACAGTGAGATCTACAACTAGCTTGTTCCAGAGTAGGTGTACACAAGTAATGGGACTACTCCAAAGGAGGTGATACAGCCTATATGACCTCACTTTCTTTCTCTAGTACGCTAGTCCCTATCAAAGAAAAAATCACATTCCATGATATAGTAAGAGAAGTTGTGCTATCAAAATTGTTTAAACGTAAGCAATCGAATGTGTGTTTGTGCAGTACAATCTGGTTGAATAGTTTTGAGGCTTCTAGTTACAGATTTGGTTGTTGTAAAAATTTGGATTTGAAATCCGTTGGGGTTGACAATAATTAATCTCCATCAGGTCTGAAAGCTATGTACCTTGCCTTACCAGAAGTGCAAATACTGAAGGTCAGGTGATACTATACACAGCATAAAATAACTTTAAAGTGCTATAGTCAGCTGAGTCTAGCATCGCTACATCTTAAGGTTATGCATTGAATAGTTTGCTGCATTAAAGTATCATTCTGCCTGATCCTATGCAGGTTTACTGTAAGTACCATTGAGGTCATTGAGGCTTACTTTCTAGTGAGTGTGCAAAGCGATGGAGCCTTAGTACCATTTTAACAGCGTGAAGTAACCTCTGAAATTTCAGTCTGGTGCTGTTTTGACCTGGTAAATCCAGTCTGGATTTCCCAAACTGGAATGTTTGGCCCTTTGAAAAGAATGGGTTTGTTCAGGGAAATGGAAGAGGAAAAAAAGAAGTTGGTAGATATTGGGCCTTCCTAACCCTCCTACAGCACCACATATCTATCTAGAAATACGTGGATAGAAGGATATTTGTAATGCGAATGTAGAGAAGGGAGACAGACCCTCGCTGAGTCTGCTGTGCATCTCCTAGAAGGGGTGTGGAGGGACCTGAATCTCAGGAGGGCCTGGACAAAAACAAAGGACCAAAGCAAAATGAACAGGTGAGAACTTGCAGGTTAAAGGATTTAAGTTACACGCATGTGAATTAAACTGTCTGGCAGGTACAAAAACTTGAAATGCAAACACTTGATAGCAAACATCCTGGGTAAGCACTGCACATGTGCCTTCTTCCTTCGTGCTGTCTTATTACAAAGTGTGGGATAGTTTAGTGAAGTATCCAGAGGGGATTAGAGAGAATAGATTAGACAGACCTTTTGCACTTGGAACAGGTCTGATTCTGAAGCAGTCTTCCAAAAGTATAAGGGAAATGAATATGTTTTCAGGAAACCCAGTATATTAAGGTTATCTGCTGTAGCTATTATGGGTGTGCAGTTATTTATATAACACACACGTGCAAGATAAGAGCACCTGCCTTCCATTTAATGTAAACTTACAGCAGTATCTGCATTGCATTATATTGCAGATTATTTTTAGATATTGTTAAGAAGTGCTAGCTAGAGCTGTGTCCTCAGTGAAATGAGGAGAGCAGCAGTATGGAACAAGTAGATCATTAATGATTTAGAAGGCAAATGTTAGGATTCATGCAGGTCTCAGTTAATTGCTCAAACGTGAGGCACAATAAATTGGTTCTAAATTAAAGTTTAATAGAAATTAATAGAAATGGATGTGTGTGTTTTTGTGCACCATTGCTGTTGTTACTCATGTTTGTGGGGCTCTTGCAAAAATATTTCCCTTTTCTAGTACTATCATACTTCATACTTTACCTGTGAAGGTTTTACAATAATTATCCATGATGTTTGCAGAACCTGTGATTGAGAATTATCAACTGACCCCTTAATACCAGTTATTTAGCATCCTGCTTTAGAAAAGCGCTTAAGCATATGTTGTGTGCGTGTGTGTGTTTTAAAAAAAAGTTTTATGTTGCCTGGAATGCAACCCTAATGATGACATACACACACTAATTACCATAGCAATTGTTTTCTAAAAATCTAGTCTTTTTTTCTCTTACACAGCACAGCTTTTTGCATTAGCTATTTGTATTTAATAGCTTCAGCTTGCAGAAATTTTAACAGGGTATCTACATAATTCCACTCCCCCCTTTTATCAGTGTGTTTATTTCCACACATCGAAGAAGTTATTGGTCTTGGTGGACTTAACATCAACTAAGTTTTTTAAAAAAAGAATTGTCGCCTGCAACATTTGGTGCATTGGGGTTAGCTATTGTGAGCTTAAAGAAACCTCATTCTTTTCCCAACTTGAGGAAGCTAAGGGCACATTTTGGTTACACCTATGCAGGGTTTTCATTTGAAAAGCACATACCTAAAGATGTAATGTACGAATGAGACAAACATGAGTTGGAAATGCATGTATATCATACAGGTACACTCAAGAGAGCCAGGACTGGTTATACTGCCCTGTTGCTTTTATACTTGGTGGCAAACCTGGGATACCTATCACATACAATGTGAAATGGTCCTTCTGGGAGGCAATGTTGGCAAATATCAGAGTAGAGTTAACTTGCATGTTCCTATTACTAAATGACTGGGCAGCCCCCTAGCTTTTCTCTGCAAATTAGAGTTGGGCATGTTGTGATGAGAGGAAAAGGCACCCAGTTCCCCAGCTGTAGTTGTTATTGTAGAATTTGGCCATGACACTATTACTCCTTGAACATAGCACTTGTCAGCTATGGAATAAAGAGGGTTCTTTGGTTTCAAGTGTTGTTGAGGAACATAGAATTTTAACAGGTGTACTTGAGCAACCTGGTTCTGGTGTACTTCTGGAAAATGTTGTGCTTGGAATACAGCTTTTCCTTCCCTTTTCTTTTGAGCACAGAGGTTGAGATTTAACTGTCATTTAATTCTAGGTCCGATGTTGTTGTCCTGTGTTTTTCCATTGCTAATCCTAACTCCCTGAATCATGTGAAAACCATGTGGTATCAAGAAATCAAGCACTTCTGTCCTCGCACACCTGTTATTCTGGTTGGGTGCCAATTGGATCTTCGATATGCTGATCTAGAAGCTGTAAACCGAGCCAGAAGGCCATTAGCAAGGTAAAGTTTGCTTCTATCAGGTTCCCACTTGACAATATTTGTATGCACTTCAGTTTCTGTAGAGTATGTGGTCTTCTGCCTCCTAAAACAGAGGTTGGGAGCCTGTTTCCTATGAAGGCCTGTTAATAATTGGGAAGGGTCATTCAGGAGCCATTCAATGGTAGATGGACCCACCATGGCAAAGCTCAGGGGTGGGCAACCTGTGGCCCTCCAGATGATATTGGATTATAACACCCTTCAGCATGGCCAGTGATGATGGGAGTTGTAGTTCAACAACATCTGGAGAGCCACAGGTTGCCAACTCGGCATAACTCTTTCTTGGTGCCATCACATCCCTTCTCTCTCTTGCTTGTGTGTGCACACAAACATAAAGAGGAAGCAATTCCCAGAGTGGTAGCCTGGAGGGCAAGAGTTGGGCCCACAGTAACTGTCCAGAGAGCCGAATGATACAGAAGGCCATGTGAAATTAGGACTGCAAGTTTTTCACCCAAGTTCTAACAGTATATATTGAGAGATGGGAACCTGTGTTGGACTCCAATTCTCATTAGCCCCAGCCAGCATGGCCAGCGGCCCAAGGGTAAGGAAGCTGTAGGCCAGCAACATCTGAAGGGCTGCTGGTTCCCCATCCAAGTTGCCTTATTATATTGTGTCAAATTATTAGTCCATCTGTTAGTCTATATACTCTCTATTCCACCTGTAAGTGGATCTTTAAGATCACAGGGAGAAGTCTTAACCGATCCTATGATCCGCTACTGAGCTCTAGGCTCCAGTTTTTAACACACCATAAAATTGGCCCATAGTTCAGGCCAATTGCATGATATGGTGCCAGCTATTTACTTCTAATTCTCAAGCACAACTGCTTTTTGTTTCTAAAAAATATGATGTTTATTTTGTGTCAAATTGACTCAGAAAGCCCATAGTGTAGAATAGTGTTTAAAACGGTAAGAGCCCTGTTGGATCAGAATAAGGATCAAGCAGCCTGTTTCAACAATGGCTAGCCAAATGCCAGGGCTTAAAAGCAATAGCCCTTTTCCTTTGAATGCCCCCCTCATGTGGTACTCAAAGATATGTTGTCTCTGAATGTTGAGGATATTCCTCATTGATAAAGCCTACCTTCATGACCTTATCTAACCCCTTTTAAACTAGCTAGTAGCCATTGTTGCATTATATCGCAATGAATTCCATAACTATACATTGTGTGAAATAGTACTTCCATAATACAGTAGGGCCCCGCTTTACGGCTCTTTGCTATTGCGGTGGTCTCAATTACACACAATTAGACTAAAGCCCCACTCTTACGGCGCGTGTTCCGCTTTTGTGGCGGTTTTTGGGCGTCGGGCACCATTCTATTCAATGAGTTCTGCTTTTTGGCGGTTTTTGCTTTTCGGCGGGGGTCTAGAACATAACCCACCATATGAGTGCGGCCCTACTGTACTTGCTGCAGGGGAATCTTGACCTTAACTTATCTGATCAGTTATTGTTAGCAGCATGTTAACTGTTACCTTAACAACACACACACACATTTCAAACCAGCGGAAAATGAAATACTAATCCACCAGATATTAAGACTGCAGCATTCTTTTTAAACTTAAATATTGTTCAATATTTTAAACAAAAAAGTAAAATCAAGTTTACCCTGGGGCTTTGTGGAGCAGTAATTCAAGAGCATCCTTAAGTATCACAATAATGGGCTCAAAATCCAGCTAAGGAGGGGCAGGCAATTATTGTAGTTAGGAGCAAATTAAATCTTCATCTGGTGAGCCATAGTAGAAGAACTGAAGAGAAAATAAGCACAGGCTGGGCTTATACCAGGAGATTCCTGAAACTGAGAGGGAGAGGGAGAGGGAGGGAGAGGGAGGGAGGGAGAGGGAGGGGGGAGGGAGGGAGAGGGGAGGGAGGGAGAGGGGAGGGAGGGGGAGGGAGGGAGAGGGGAGGGAGGGGGAGGGAGAGGGGAGGGAGGGGGAGGGAGAGGGGAGGGAGGGGGAGGGAGAGGGGAGGGAGAGGGAGGGAGGGAGAGGGAGGGAGAGGGAGGATGCCTGAACAGGCTGAAGCTGAATCCTGCTAAGACAGAGACTCTGGAAGAGTGGTTCCTAGGTCCAAGAATTGAGGCCTTTGCCTTTTCTGTGGGATTGTACTTTCTCTGAAGGAACAGGCATGCTGTTCAGGAGCACTCTTGAAACCATCACTGTCTCTGAAGGCCCAAGTGGCCTCCATGGCAAAGAGTGCCCTATCACTAACTTCAGCTGGAGCATCAGCTACGCCCTTCTCTGGACAAGGATAGCTTGACCACTGTGATTCATGCACTGATAATGTCAGATTTAGATTAATGTAGTGCACACTGTATCAGGTTTCCCTCATGGCTGGCCAAGGGCTGCAGCTGATGCAGAATGCTGCAGCGTCGGTGGTGAGTGATGCCCCTTACCAGGCACATACCGTGCCATTGCTTGAGGGATCTGCATTGGCTGGCAGTGAGTCACCAAGCCAGTTTTACTTGCGTATAAAGCCCGAAACCACTTTTATCTGAAAGACCAGCTTCCCCTCCATTGCTCAGTAAGGGCATTAAGGTCAGTAATTAGTCTTACTAGGGCCTCATGATTATCAGCTTATGGTGACATGGAGGCAGGCTTTTCAGTGGTGGCACTGGTGTTGTGAAATGCATACACTCCCTGCTTGAACATTAGAGGCCCTACCTGTACAAGCATTCTACCAGCTTTTGAAGACTCACCTCTTTCCACAGGCATTCCCTTTATTCTCTTGAACTGAGTCTCCCGTTTTGATTGCTGTGTTGTTTTAATGGGATTGTTTTATTGCATATTTTAATAATAGACATTTATATATTAATTTTTTGGTGGGATTGTTTTATTGTGTATTTTTAATCTGTATTTTAACAATGTTGTACAATTAGTTTGTATATTTTGCATACCACGTAGAAGCCATCTGGGCATTAAGTATCAATTAATCATGCCTTTGCGTCAGTGTGATTAGATGAGCCTGGAAACCATGTCCAGCTTCTTTATGTTACATTTTTGTTTAATTTACAGGCCTATTAAAAGGGGAGACATCTTGCCACCTGAAAGAGGCAGAGAGGTTGCCAAAGAGCTTGGGATACCATATTATGAAACTAGTGTGTTTGACCAGTTTGGCGTCAAGGATGTGTTTGACAATGCAATTAGAGCTGCCCTGATCTCTAGGAGACACCTACAGTTCTGGAAATCACATTTGAAGAAAGTCCAGAAACCTTTACTTCAAGCACCATTTCTACCTCCGAAAGCACCTCCTCCAGTTATCAAAATCCCAGAGTGTCCCATCACCAATATCAATGAAGCTGGATACTTACTGGACAATCCATTGTGTGCAGATGTCATGTTTATCCTTCAGGAATATACTCACATTTTTGCTCACAAGATCTACCTAGCTACCTCTTCTTCAAAGTTTTATGATCTTTTTTTAATGGAATGTGAAGGAACCCCAGACTTACCTGAAACTCATTGTAATAAAAAAAAGGCCAGTAGAAACTTTATGGCCCGAACGTGCAGCCTTGAAACAGATGAAAATTGTGAGGTGGCAACCTTAAAATCTTCCAGTGCCAAACTCATGTCATCAACAGATAGTGGTAACCCTTTAATAAGTTTAGAGCTTGAAGCAGGGGAAGTCAATTGCCTGAAGCAAGTGTCTGCATTTTGGGGCAAAGGTTTTGTTAGCATGCATAGAGAAATGCAAGTCAACCCTGTTTCAAAGAGGACTTGTGCTGTAACAGTAGTCAAGATAGATGCTTCCATTCAGCCCGGGCCTTTTAAAACTGTTTTGCAGTTTTTGTACACAGGGCAGCTGGATGAAAATGAAAAAGATCTCACCAGGGTAGCTCAGATTGCTGAGATACTAGAAGTATTTGACTTGCGGATGATGGTAGAAAACATCACAAATAAGGAAGCCTTCATGAACCAGGAAATTACAAAGGCTTTCCATGTCAGAAAAGCTAATAGGATAAAAGAATGCCTATCTAAAGGAACATTTTCTGGTGAGTATTCATGAATACCTCCTTATTATCCCTTGTGTTTTAATCCACAACAATAATTCAAATAATACTTCCATATATATAAAGCAACGTATAACACTACTATGGGAGTCAGTGGTCCAGTTCAGTCATGCTAAAGTTTACCAGGGACAGCAGCTCTGTGGCACAGCCCCATGGAGGATGCAACATAAGACCTGGTTTCCATATTGCCTGATAGTGCTTCCTAGTAGGGATTTGTGTGAGCATGGCAGCTTTAAGAAAAAAATGCTGCCACTACACTGGTGCAAATCATTGTCAGGAAGTGGCACCTGACAATAGGATTGTGCTGGTTCATATATTACTTTCTCCCTGTAGCTGGGGCCACACATCCATGTCATGTGGAGGATTATGTCTGAACCAGGCCATTATGATACAACAGGTAGTACTTTTAGAAGTGAATCTGGACTGTCCAGATTTAAATCCGTGTTCAGCCATGCACATATTAGATGGCCTTGGGCAAATCTCTCTCTCTCTCTGCCTCAGTTCTGTGTTTGTTAAATTGTAGTATTAGTGACTGTACTGCTGTAAATGGGTTGGCACTTTTCTTAACCTATATGTACACTTTAAACTAGGGCCAAACTTCATGTGGGAAAGGATACCCATTATCAGATATTTCAATGTCTTTTTTTCTAAAGCAGTAGTAGCTACAGTTGTCATGGCTTCTCCCCCAACCCAAACCCAAAAAATCTCCCAGCAGGCAGAGGGTGAATTTAATTGTGGAAACAGTACAGGATAAAAAGGTTAAAATCCCCTTTCCCCAGCACAGTGTTTACACTCAAATGAGCGGCCTCTTTGAAGTAAAAACAAAGATATCAGATCCCTTATCACAAGGAAAATTGCCTTTATATTGGTTTGATGCCATCATCATCATCATCATCATTATTATTATTATTATTATTGCTAGGGATTATTGTTTGGCAACGTATGTGGCATTCTCTGTTGCACCATCCCTGCACTCACCACCACCATACCTACAATTGCAAGGATTCTCTGGGAGGAGGGTACAACTGTTAAAATTAGTTTAATGTAATGCAAATAAAACTAATGTACAACAGAAATTATAAATAGAGGACTCTTATTTATGATATAAATTACTAAAGATCTGCAGCAAAAATTTATCAGGTTGGTCAATTAGGAATTAAAGTTGGATGCACACATCCTGTTTCACCCATATACAGAAAGGCTGATCCATAAATATTTTTTCTGTATACTGCAGGAGTTAAGAACATTAGACGCTGCTTATACTAAGTCCATTCAGCTTATTGTCTACACTGACTTGCAGCAGCTGTCTAGGTTTTCAGACAGAGATCTTTGTCAGGCCTTAGTGGAGATGTTGGGTGTTAAACCTGAGACCTTTTACATGCAAAATATGTGCTGTACCACTGAGATATAGTTCTGTTTCCTTAATTGTGAGGCATTCAGCCAATTTGATGACATGCATGAAGTGCAGGCTAGAACATTGTTAGGTTATGTATGCTGCTGCTTTTCACACAAACCAGTGAAAAATGGTTGGGTAGAACTTATGTAAATGAAGCCTTCACTGGCCAGATTTCAGTAAGTGAGGAGTAGTACAGAGCTGTTATTTTGTGGAGGCCCAAGTTTCCATTGTTACCTGTTCCTCACTTCAAAATTTATGTGCCCTTTTTGATGTCCTTCGTGAAGCAAATTTATTGCAGCAATTCCATGAGAGTGAGGTGTGTGCTTTCTACTATGTCTTACTTCAGTTATTGTATTTGACTGCAAGCACTTTCCATCATAGGTTATGGTTCTGTTTCTTTGATTCCATGGCAGATGTGACATTTAAGTTGGAAGATGGAAACATAAATGCTCATAAACCACGGCTGATCTGTAGCTGTGAATGGATGTCTGCAATGTTTGGAGGATCATTTGTTGAAAGTTCAAATAGTGAGGTACTTGTCCTCTTTGGTGTGTAACCTCAGTAATGTACCATATGCTTTATGTTTGGGGTTGATAATCTGCAGTGGTTTAAATAATGGGACATTTTGCAGGAATTTGTCATCACTAGCTCAGGCAACATTTTCAAAATGTTTTAGGTTCTAAACGACTCCTTTCAGAAGTAATCTCACTTGAATCAGTGTTTTTTAGGGTAATTTCCTCTCTTTTTCCCCCTATGGAGCTAACTTTGAATTTTAAATTAATGTGCTTGTACTGTTGCGACGTTCAAGGGGATCCCTTTAAATTAAATTGGGTGATGGAAGGAACCAGGCAAACGAGACACTCTTCAAGCCACTGTTCTGGGGGTCATAAATAGAAGCTTGCTGGACCAAATCTGGACTCCTAAACAGTATTTACCAGCTTCCTAATTCTTAACTCAAAGAATTAGTGTGGTGCGCGTTTGTGGCAATAGTATTTGCCAGCAGGCCTCTTTGGTAAGTCGGAGGTAGGACCTTGCCTCTCCATCTCTGACTCTGTTATCACAGTACTCCTTCAGAAAGTCTTAATTGAGAGACAGCACATTATGCCTTCAAATGGAATCATTAACTTCCTAATCTTCCTATAGACTTGGGTTCTAATATCTCACTGCAAAACATATGCATTTTGTATCAGTCATGAAAATAACACCAAAATGATAGCTTTTTTCTTGCCCAAGTACACATCTACAAGTGCCTGATTTTATCAGAAACAGAATACAATACCACGCGAACTGCCCCATTTGAGAGGAAGATGTATTTTCATTCATGTTTATCCCATCCCTTCTAAGTTAGTTAGTCATTTAGATATTTGTATGTTTTCTTTCAAGATGGTTCATATCATAAAACAAATTAAAATAAAATACAGTGTAAGCAACAATTCAATAAAATGACCAGTAGTGAATTTGTTTAAAAAGCAATAGTGATTAAATTATGCATAAAAGCCTGGACCAGTCACAGATTAATTAGTTAAAACTAGGTGTAAATAGCCAGATCTTTAGAGCCTGTTTAAAAGCAAGCAATAAGGGAACCAAGTTTATTTGCTGTCGAAGGAAGTTCTGTAATTATGGGGCCACCACTAAGAAGCCCCTCATAGCCAGTAGCCTGACAAGCTAGTAAGCAGGCCAATTTTAATAGCCAGACAGGCTGATATGAGTGCAGGTGGTCCTTCAGATAACCCAGTTGCAAGCTGTTGAAGGCTTTAAAAGAAACTACACTTTGAATGGAGCCCAAAGGAGCAATGTCAACCAGTGCGTTTCTGTGTTAAAATTCCCTTCAATATGACACTGAACAGTCGTTAACTCTTCAGAATTCTAAATAAAAAATGATACATTCTTGAATGTAAAAACTTTTAGGAAGATCTGTGAGATACCTTTCCTAAGGTGAAGAATATTCATTATCTACATTGCTGTGAAGGATCAGCTGGAGTACACTCTGTCGTGCTAGTAGCAATATAGAAAGGTGTGGGGTTTGTTTGTTTTTAGTAATATGCTTTTAAACAAAAAAGGCAGCTCAGCCCACCTTTTTTAATTTTTATCTAAACTCAAATACTTGGAATAATTTCCTAATTATTCATCACATTTAACTATAGCATCTTTGCTTTCGCCTTGATTATCGAGGGGATGCATTCACATCAAGAGAAAATGATACCGCTTAGCACTGCTGTGGCTCAGCTTTTTATTTATTTATTTATTTAATATTCTGGAAGTTGTTCTATTTTAAATTTTTTCTCATTACTTTTAAAACAGCAGTAAGCATACTTCCCTCCTGAGAGGCACTCTCAGCAGGTGGTTCATTAAAAATACATACCTTGATTTTTAGTAAGCAGCGCTCTGCAATAAGAACATATATTCATTTTCTGCAATCTGCTTCCTAGTTATAAATCCTAATAGCTTGCGTTCTTCTTGGTAACCTTAAAATATTAATTGCAAAGCCTTGGATTTCTGTAGCGCACAAAGCAGCACATCTGAGATCTTTAAGTTCAACAATATAAGTACAGCCATGGAAATGTACAGAGAAGTAGCTGGTTCCAAGATGTGTATAGCACTTAGTGACTGAGGCAATTTGACATAAATATAATGAGCTGCTTCTAATTTATTTATTGTTTTGAAATTCTGCAGGGAGAACAGGTTATTTGCAGCAATAACTCATGCATTCACGCTTATTCTGCGCAACAGAAACCAACAGAAAAAATTCCAGTGTTCCCATTTGATCTACCTTAGATTAAGCCACTGTAAGAGATGGTGGGTCTTTGCCGTGCCCTGGTGGCACCTGCACACGACTGTGTTTTTAGAACAGTGGATTCCAAATATTTTTGCAAAGGGGCTTGAATGGATTTCTGCATTTGTTTAAGTCCCGCCATAAGATTAGCTACATCTTCCTTGAGAAAAGCATGTAGAAGATTGTAGAGCTTTTTGCAATAGTTATTTTCACTGGTCGTCCCCTGTGGAAGAACAGCTGAAAATGCCTCTGGGACATCTGTGGGTTGGTTTGTTTTTTAAAAATGTATGATTTTGGATGTTTGCTCGCTTTAAGTTGTTTCCTGTATATCTTCAGTGCCCGAATCTTAGCGCCACCCCCTATAGAGAAATCCACATGCTTCACCTTAACAGCATTGCCTCCAGTGTTCATCTTAAGGTGGTTCAGGTTTTCCCTCTGGGGCACTGAAGATAGTGGTGCTTCTTAAAGTGAGGAGGGCCAAGGCACAGAGATTTAGACAGAAGGGGTAGGGGAGGGGAGCTCCTCCCTGACTTCTCATGTTCAAACGACTGGCTCCAGATTTGAGGGTGCTTTTGTCAAAGTACCCTTGGTGAGCCTCTTCCCATGTGGATTGGCCTCCTTGAGGTTCATGGGGAGCTTACCTTACAGTGTGGTGGAGGTGCAGGCTCCCCCACACCATTTTTGTTTTCTTTTTAGCTGTAGGCAGTGGCAGAGCTTCTGAGAGTAGGGATGAGATCTGTTGGCTGCTGCCAGTTTGAAAGCATTCCGTCGACCTAGCAGACTAGTATTGATTCAAGTTCTTTCTTTGTCCACATGTCACTGCTTTTACCGATCCATTTCTCTCCCCTTGGAAAAAAATACTGATATTAATGTCAATATTTGGAAAGGAAAATATTAATATTTGGGAAAGGAAATATTGATTAATTGAAGGAAATATCAATAAAATATTGATATTAATATCAACATTTTAGACACAGATTTAAAAAAAAAACATTTCTGAAAATAGCCGTGGATCTGCAACAATAGCAGATTAACGGAAAAGCAGTACCAAGTCTGAACTGGGTGGAATTCTAGTACAGTACATCCCTACCTGAGAACCATGTTTTTGTGGCAGCCATCATCTCCCCCCTGCATCCCCCAGTCCGATGTAATGCCACTGCATTGTGGGGAAAACAAAATGGTGGCCACTGAAATGAAATCTTTGAGGGTGTAGACCACAGAAAGGCAGGTATCAATGTGGAAGGTCCTGTTGGTGCCTTGGCAGTAACCCAAGAATGCTGCATGCTGACACTAGACTTACATGTGCCTGTCTAGAACATGAGGCAAAATGGCAACCCATCCCCTTGCGATTAGAATAATACTGCAGACTCTGTACCCTGTACCTTGCTTGAGAGTGAGGCAATATTATACAGCCAGTGTGGATTTTTTGCATTCCGCAATGTTAAATTGAAAATACCCCCCATGCCATTCTGATATTTCCTATAAGTTCATTTCAAAACAAAACCTTACAAAACTTACAGTCCTGAACTCAGAAATGCTTGCTTAACAACCCTCTAAATTGTCATGGTGATACACTAAACAGTCAGAGAGAATGTAGAGTTCAAAGTGTAAAAAGAGAGAGAAAAATTCAGACCCCTTTTTGACTTTTTTCTGTCACAAGTTCTCATAATCTGTTGAAATTCATTACAAATCATTCGAGTTCACTGAGTATCTGTAGTCCTATTACTGACCTTGCCCCATACTCTGACCTTCATCTTCTGCAGTTTAAAAGTTAAAAAAAATGCCTGGCTGATTTTTAATTAATTTAAGAAACTTTACATTGAAGCCAGTGATAACATTGGGAATGCTCAGTAAGAACCAACTGTCAGTGTTCTAAAAGCCAGACTCACAGCTGCTGGGCTTGCCTGATCAGGGGGCTACACTCATACCAGACCTTGATTTCACTTTAGACAGTCATGGCTTCCCCCAAAGAATCCTGGGAAGTGTTGTTTGTGAAGGGTGCTGAGAGGAGACTCTCATTCCCCTGATAGAGCTCCAGTGGGCAGAGTGGTTTAACAGTCAGCCACTCTGATTGATGGTCTGTGAGGGAAACAGGGCATCTCCCAGCCACTCTCAGCATCCTTCACTAACTACACTTCCCAGGATTGTTTGAGAGAAGCCATGACTGTCCAAAGTGAAATAATGGCCTGGTGTGGATGTGGCCAGGAACAGCTTTGGTTTAAATTTGAGTGGGAGGCTACATGTGCCTGCTGTAGAATAAAAAGGTGACGAAAAGGCTGAAAAGCAATGCTACTGTTCACAATGTTTTATTTTGGAAAGGAAAGGGCCCAGTGCCCGCCCACCCAATCTCCTCCCCTCCCTCCCCCTCCCCAGGTCAGCTTCACCTATCCTAAACATGATTGCACAGAAATCACATTGAACTCAAAAAGTATGCAAATGATCAAACCCACCCTCCCTTCTCCTCCTTTGCCTCTCCCTTCCTCTCCCCCTCCCCTCCCCATGGTCAGTTTTACCAATCTTAAGCATGATTGTACAGGAGTAAATTCCACTGAACTCAATAAGCATGCAAATGATCAAACCTCCCCTCCCCTCCTCCTTCCACCCATCACCTCCCTTTTGCCCCTTCCCTCCCCCTTCCTTTGCTCCTCCCCTTCCAATCTCCTCCTTCCTGCTCCCCTCTCCTCTCCTCCCCCATGGTCAGTTTTACCTATCCTAACCATGA
The DNA here is from genome assembly GCF_030035675.1 of Rhineura floridana. Taxonomy (NCBI): domain Eukaryota; kingdom Metazoa; phylum Chordata; class Lepidosauria; order Squamata; family Rhineuridae; genus Rhineura; species Rhineura floridana. The sequence continues at coordinate 28,909,203 of NC_084486.1, read as the reverse complement.
TTGCTTGGGAGTAAATCCCTTTGAACTCAGTAAGCATGCAAATGATCAAACCTGCCCTTCTCTCCTCCCCTTCCTGCCTGCTCCCCTCCTCCTCCTCCCCTCTGCCCTTCCTCCCCTCCCTCCTCCTCCTCCCCGCCCCATCACCTGTGGTCAGTTTCATATATCCTAAGCATGATTGCAGGGGAGTAAATCCCACTGAACTCAATAAGCATGCAAATGATCAAGCCATTCTCAGCAAACTTGCACAGGATCCCATTTCTTAGCTCACAGATTAAAAAGCAGAGAAATTCACCAATAGGCAAAACACCTTGCAGTTTGAGAACATACCTATAGCCAACAGATATTTCTACTGAACTTTAATAAGCAGGGAGATTGGGCACCTATAGTGAATGCGCCAGGGGAGCAGGAGACCTGACCTCCTTTCTGAGATATTGTACTGCCCTACAAATTTGTCAAACTGCAAACACCATTTAGGTTGGTCTTTCACAGGCCAATCCACTTTCTGTGTAGCTTGGAAGAATTTGGTGGCATGCGCCTCTGAGCATATGGTGAGTTGTGGCAACACCTGCAATCAGCCCAAATAATAGAAAGAAGACAGGTGCTGTGCTGATTTTGTTTTAGCAGGGGGAAAGCAACAATATTAAGACAGTTGATACCGTTCAGATGGTCACTTTAAATGTTTTTTTTTACTTTGCAATTTTAGTGACGTTTCCTATAGTAAATCATTTTCTTTTGTTTCTGTGAATGTGTGAAGCACAGCAACACTTTGCAAAATATACACTAAACAACTCCCCAAAATTGTGGAATAATAGCACTCGCTATTCTGCAGAATAGTCTCCAGTGGACATGAGGAGTGTCTCAGTTTGCACAAGATAAAACAGTGGGAGGTGAAATATATTCTAGCAAATTTCTAGGTGTGCTCTATGTTTTTAATTGACCATGCCCACCTTTCCTTAAATGAAGTGGTTTAAACATAGCAGGCTGAAAACACACATCTTGGGTAGGCCAAGTTTGTTTTTTCCAACAGCTAGAGTGATTGCTTAAGTAGCAACATATCAGTCTGATTGTAATCAGTCTGATTTTACATCAAACTGCAGTTTCAGATTCAACTGTTACTGCACCCAAAATAGAAATAGAACATTACCTGCAATTGGAAACACAAAAGGCTGTCTTCACCATCATATGACAATGACCAATAAAAAGGCTTTGAAATTAATAAAAAAATAGATTTGATACAGGTTTCTAGGATGAATAATGAGGGAAATAAAATTTTCTAGATTAACTTCTCTGTAGAAACAATAGTAACATAGGAAAGAAGCAAAGTAAGAACATCAACAAACATACAAAAATGTAATTCTCCATCTTTGGAGATGGCAGGTGTTGCCCCCACTCACCATATGCTCAGAGGCACATGTTACCAAATTCTTCCAAGCTACACAGGAAGTGGATTGGACTGTGAAAGACCAACCCAAGTTGTGTTTGCATTTTTACAAATTTGTAGGGCAGTACAATACCATACTACTAGCAGAAACCAGTAATGATTTGAAACGAATGCTGATGAAAGTTAAAGAGGAAAGCGCAAAAGCAGGACTACAGCTGAACATCAAAAAGACTAAAGTAATGACAACAGAAGATTTATGTGACTTTAAAGTTGACAATAAGGACATTGAACTTGTCAAGGATTATCAATACTGTACCTCGGCACAGTCATTAACCAAAATGGAGACAATAGTCAAGAATCAGAAGAAGGTTAGGACTGGGGAGGACAGCTGTGAGAGAACTAGAAAAGGTCCTCAAATGCAAAGATGTATCACTGAACACTAAAGTCAGGATCATTCAGACCATGGTATTCCCGATCTCTATGTATGGATGTGAAAGCTGGACAGTGAAAAAAGCGGATAAGAGAAAAATCAACTCATTTGAAATGTGGTGTTGGAGGAGAGCGTTGCAGATACCATGGACTGCGAAAAAGACCAATAATTGGGTGTTAGAACAAATTAAACCAGAACTGTCACAAGAAGCTAAAATGATGAAACTGAGGTTATCATACTTTGGATATATAATGGGAAGACATGATTCACTAGAAAATACCATAATGCTGGGAAAAACAGAAGGGAGTAGAAAAAGAGGAAGGCCAAACAAGAGATGGATCGATTCCATAAAGGAAGCCACAGACCTGAACTTACAAGATCTGAACAGGGTGGTCAATGACAGATGCTCTTGGAGGTCGCTGATTCATAGGGTCACCATAAGTCGTAATCGACTTGAAGGCACATAACAACAACAAACAAACAATATCTCAGAGAGGAGGTCAGGTCACCTGTTCCCCTGGTACATTCACTATAGCTGCCCAATTTCCCTGCTTTTTAAAGTTTGATAGAAATGTCTGTGGGTTATAGGTACGTTCTTAAACCGCAAAGTTTTTTGCCTATTAGTGAATTATATAATTTCTTGGGAGGGGTATACAGCCACTTCTCTTTTCTTTTGGGTGGAGAACAAGTCAGCACATGCCAAGACTTCAGTCTTGGAAGTATTTTCTTGCCATGTAATTCTGGATATCCCTCCCTTTCTTGTATCACTCCAGAATAGAAAGCAAAAATATATACTGCATTGACAAAACAGGCTGATTTATGAGGAAAGTACTTGAAGGTTTTAAATAGGGCCTTAGGAATTATATTTTAAATACATTTAGCTGTGTAGGTAAGTCAAATTACCAGAGTTAAAGCAGTTTTGTTAGGCCTCTTCGGTTGCAGTGAATCTTTTATCTACTTCTTGAGGATACAATTGGAAATTAATCCCATGATGAACATGGGGCCTTGATGTGCAGAGCCATTTAACACAGAAAAGATGGATCTCTTGATTGACCACATCTTATTGGTAATGTTTAAAGAGTATTTTCATATTGGAAAGTACACAGTAAATGTCTCTCAGTAGTGCAACATCTTTTCAAGGTACTGTTAGTCTTGGTTTTGTAGTTCAGTCCTTTAATTGCACCCCAGTAGAACAGCCCCCTCTCACATTTGGCCATGCCCCTTCTTTAAAGAAACAGCAATAAAGAAAAGTACCTCTGACCATATATAGACTGTCTTTCCCTCACCAGTCAACATCATGAGCCTCCTTTAAACGAAGGTACAGAGCTTTTATCTAGGGTTTGTAGCAGATCCTCCCATGTAGGCCTGAGGTCTTACACCTCTCTCCTCTCCCCTTTTTTAAAGCACTACACACACCTTCCTTGATGGAGTTCTTAAAATTGTAGTTTTAAAAAACAGACTATGGAGAAGCTATGCCTACAACTTTCTCCAACTATGGCTTCTCCATAGTTTCAAAATAGAAGCTTTTTTAAAAAATATTTCAAGTATATTTGTGCCACCATCTCTCTTTTCCTGCTGATTCTGGCCAGAGAGGAAGTCTAGAGCTCCAGACATCAAGAGCCCTCCCATCAGAGTAGGCAAGGGCAGCTTGCTTTCCTCTTCTCTTAGTAAAAGGTGTGTATCTTAGGGCTCATTCAGACCATACTAAAATCCACATTTTCTTTATTGGAATTGTCTACTGGTAGTCCAAACCTTATTGCTTTGCACTTTCTTTGTACTCCAATCAAACTATTTCCTCATCCATACTTGTAGGTGTGCCCTTTTTTATTTATAAATTCCCGCCTCCTTCCTCCCCTCCCATCACAGGGAGTGTTAGTGATTGGCTCAGATCAGACGGGAGAGGGATGAGGAAGCCAATTGAAACCCAACCAAACAGGAGGCATGGAACGAGGTAGAGTTAGAATCACCCACATAGGATAGATAGTTCAAGGCAAAGCAACTGTGACTGCCTTCTTAGATCGATTTTTCTCTCCTTTTCGCAGTGTAGCTGGTATGAGAAACTGCAGATTAAGGGTGGGGAAAGTGTGGGAAGGCAGTGATTAGAGGCCAGCATCATGTGGAAGCGGGAGAATTAATGGAGACACAAGGGTCTTACACATTGCAGATTAAATGACATTATGGATGAGCCCTTAGCTCCAAGTAGCTTAGCTGGTGGGGAGAGGAAGGGGAAATAATTCCTTGGTTTTTTCACTGACTCACTCCAAGCCACAGTTCTAAATAGAATAAAAGATTTTTTTAAAAAATAGAGCATGGTATAAGGGACAAAGGGAGAACAGGAAGGTACTTCCAAGGAAACAAGCACAATCCCAACTAACAAACAAGCACTTCTCACTGGTACCTCATTCCCACATTCACTGATGACTAGCTCTGTGGAAGGTGTCATCAGATGGTCAAAGGGGTGTCAAAGGAGTAGGGGGGCCCTGTTCCGTATTTATCAGGTTTAGTCATGTTGGCCATGAGTAGCAGGCAGCTGGGCAGGCTCAGCCATTTGGGGCAAACCCACATATTGAGGAAGGCACATGTTAAGGAAGTTATTAGTTATTGTTGTATGTTCGGTGGTAAGCTGCTTTGAGCAGGTCACAAACTAGAAATGGAAAATGGAAATGGACTGCCTTCAAGTCGATTCCAACTTATGGGCGACCCTTTGAATCGGGTTTTCATGGTAAGCTGTATTCAGAGGGGGTTTACCATTGCCTTCTTCTGAGGCTGAGAGGCAGTGAGTGGCCCAAGGTCACCCAGTCAGCTTCATGGCTGTGTGGGGATTCGAACCCTGGTCTCCCAGGTCGTAATCCAACACCTTAACCACTACACCACACTGGCTGTCACGAACTAGAAAAGGATATAAATATTTTAAATAAATAAACAACCTCCTTCTTGACGCTCGTTAAAGCCTCAGACATATATTTCAGTCATTTCCAAAGTTACTGTGCTGTACCACCCTACTGTGATTTAAAGAGAACTGCTGGGGTGCTGAAAGAAATAATTAGGGACTACTCTGAGGCTCTCGTTGTGCACCCTTCTTCCATTCTGGAAGAGCAAGTGATTCTGTTGTGCTGTGTTAGGGTATAGTAGGATTATTCCATTTCCTCTGATGCAGAGGGCCATTAGAATGATTTTTTAAGGGCTCCAGATGCATCCATGCATGACCAGTGGTCTGGGTATTCTTTCTTCCAGGACTGAAGTGAACTGTGCTTCCAAGTTTAATTTAGGAAAACAACGATGTGCCTTAACTATCAGAAGTTTAGAAAACACTGTTATATTTATACCATTGGGGGATTGTGGGATGGCCTCTTTCCCCACTGCGGACAAAGTGCCCGGTGGCTGCATCCTTAGCCATAATCACTTTTTATTTGGGAAAAATGTGTTTGGAAGAGTTAAGTGTTGTAGCAGCAAATACACAGTTACTGAAAGCAATTGTCCTAGGAAAGCTCATACTGCTAGGTGCTGAAAAATAATCAGCAGCTCAGAGAGCATCTCTGAATTATTTTTAGCTACATGGTGTTTATATTAAGGACAAGAATGAGCTAATATAGAAGCAAAGTCCAGAAATGGCAATGTGGTGCCCTTGACATTGTATATATTGTGTCTGCATATTATTTTTCTCCACCTGATAGTCTAGAATTCTCCTCCGCCCCTTAGGCATTTGGCTCATGATGAATGTACATTCATGCTTGCTCGAGTGTATGCATGGTCAAGCTGAGGTGAAGCTTTTTTAAGTTTTTTGATTTGTTGGAAAAGATTTCACCATGTGCTCATATCTCTGACTGTCCATGATTTAACCTAAAGCTGTCTGTGAATAGCCTTCATCCTAAGGGTTTGATCTATGCCAACTCTGTTCTTTATGAGACAATTAGCAAAAGGGCCTCCTGAAATGGAAATTAATGCATCTGTAGGTGCACAAGGAGTTCAGGATCTGTGGGTGCACAAGGAGTTCAGGCTACACTCATTTGAATTATGCCATGTAAAAGAAAATACCTACTGGATATATTGCTTTGGGCAACAGAGGGTGATGACTTGCTGAAAATAAAATGTGTGCTATGCAGTCAAGACAAACAAACAAAAATAGCCAAGTGGTCAGTTTTAGTATAGCAGCACAAAACTTTCGTAGTGTTTTTATAAAAGGAAGTTTGGTTAATTGTGATGGGGTTCATTTGTATTGATAAAAGACTGGGTCTTCTATTAAAAGAAATGTAATGTGTAATAAACTGCTGTTGACATCTCCCATTGAAAGCTGTGGGAGTTGAAGTACTGAACTTCGCGTAGATTATACCACAATTTTTCGTAATGGTCAACACTTCAGGCAAGAATTTAGTAAAGCAATCATCAGGCAGGCATACCCACCCAGTATATAAGGTGGAATCCAGAGAGCTGCTTCTGGCACACCAAAGGGTATGGACAGATTCCCCCCCCTTTTTTTTTTTTGCTTTGAATGGCAGATCCCAATGTCGTTTCATAAACTGCTTTCAGAAGTTAGCAGTTTCAAAAGTGGGGAGTGGGGCGAGACTACAGATGTTCAAGAAACACAGATTGTGCCATTTATTAGATCCTGAACGTAATACCTTGCAATTATACAGAACTTTTGAAATTCACTAGGAAATACTATTTTATTATTGGGGAGGGGGTTTCCTGCTCAGTTATTTCACTCTGCTTGTGCCCAAATGTCTGTTTTTTTATTTAAAAAGCCAGAGAAAAGCATATTGTTGAGGTGCATGAGAGGATACTCAGATATTTTGTTTTTAGATAGCTAGGAGTATAGTTTAGGGAGCCAATCCAACAATTAATCAAATAATGTGAAATCTTTCCCAATGTAAAGTGTTTCATTTACTCTTGAGTGCAGGGGTGGGGAACCTTTTGTTGAAATTGCGGCTTGCCTGTCAGGGCAATGCCACTGCGTATGACAGGAATGAATAGAGACAGTACACTAGAAGTGGTGAAGATGAATCTTTTACTGATTCAATAGTCTTTTGCAGATACACAGATACACGAGCTTCTCTCTCCTTCACATACATCAAATGCACCCCCCACACCCTGAGCTGTTTCCATGGTAGTTTTATAGCCTTGGCAGCTTTCCTGCCCAGCCACCTGCAGCCTTCGGTCTGCTCTCTGTCCTTGAGCCCCAGAGTGTGCTTTTTAACCCTGTCCATGCCTTTTTGGAATACGTGCACTTCACAGCACCCAACACCTTTAGCCCTCCAGATGTTGCTGAACTACAACGCCCGTCAGGCCTAGCAAGCATGGCCAATGGCCAAGGAAGATGGGAGTTGTAGTTTGGCAACTTCTGGAAGGCCAAAGGTTCCTCACATCTGCTCTAGTGTACATTAATTCGAAAACAATACTCCCATACCAGAGCAAGCATTTCAGTTACTGAAATTCCATTACTGGATGCAGTAATGAACTGGATAAGGTCCAATAAACTGAGACTTGGTCCAGACCAGATAGAGGTACTATTAGTTGATAGTTTGTCTACCCAGCTGATTGGTTTTTAACCTGTTTTGGGGAGGCTTGCACTCTCCTTAAAGGGTCAGGTTCATAGTTTGTGGTGCTCTTAGATCCAGCATTGTTGCTAGAGGCATGGTGGCCTTGGTGCCTTGGAGTGCCTTTTATTGGCTTAGGCTGATATATCAACAGTAACCCTATCTAGACAGAGAGAGCCTTGCTGGCCAATAGAGCCAAACTGTGCCAGTGCTTTGCCATCTGCACTGACCTCCAATCCAGTTCCAATTCCAGGCCCAGTTAAAAGTGCTGTGTGCTGGTGTTAATCTGTAAAGCCCTAAATGACCAGTGGTCAAGTTACTGGAAGGATCATTTCCTCCTATATATACCTACCTAGACCCTAAGGACATCTTCAGAGATGCTTCTCTGGGTGTCCCCATCAAATGAGGCGAGAAGTGTGGCCAAAGGAAGGAAATTTTTGACAGTGGCACCCCAGTTGTGGAATGCCCTCCCCAGAGAGGTTGCCGGACACTTACATTGTGGTCTTTTTAGTGCCAGGAGAAGAAGTTTTTCTTTCCCCAGACTTTCAGTTTTTTGAAAAACATGGTTGACTGCTTTTTAGACTCTGGGCATTTCTATTTTCTGTGTTGCTGATTTTATGCTGATGATGTTTTAACATATTTTTTAATTGTATGTTCAAAGGTTTTTGTAAAAGAAACTATTATCAGTTGCTAAACAAACTAACTTCAAGCTATAGGTTATGAAGCTAGCTTGTTCAACTAACCATTGTTTCAAACCAGAGTCTTTGTTCCTATATAATGCTAAGCTTAGTGCTTTTTAAAGCAAAACTAAACTCAGCAGGAGCCCTCCTCCTACCCATGCACGCACTTGACTCTTTGCTTGGGTTCATAGTGACTCCTCCACATATGCAAACCAGACCCCTCTCTTCTTTTTCCTTTCTCCTCTGAGACAAGCAGGGGTGAAGTCATCCGGGGACTCGGGTGGGTCTTACACCCTTCACTTTTTTGGGACAAGGGTCCCATCAGGGTTCCTCTGTCTCCAGCATCCTGTGAGCTAACCAGCATGAAAAGAGAGAATATTAGCCACAGAAAAGAGTCTTCTATCGTGCTTCCTTGTCCTTTTCTGCTGCTTGGAACTAATCACAGTTAAAGGAGGTGAATCAGCCACTAAGACTCTTCTCAGTAGCTAACACTCTCCCCTTTCATGTTGATTGGCTCCTAGGGATGTCTGTTGTGGGAGAAGGCATTAACAAGAATCTCATTCTCAACCCAGCAGGAGAAAAAAGGGTGGGAGGGGGCGTGGATGTGACTATCGTGAAGGGGCCCTGCACTTCTGAATTTGCCGCTACACTACTGGAGACAAGCCTTCGCTAATTTGCTTTGTAATCTGTCTTTCATTTTACTTGATCAGAAAAAACACCTTTTGCTATCAAAGCACTGACTTTGCCTCTGATACTCTTTCTTGGGTACCTTATGAGGGCATTCTGCTACTAAAGTTCTTAATATTAGCCATGCTATGCCACTCTCTATTTGATAAAAATGTGCAAGTTTCTGGGTCACCTCTACTGGACTTCATAGTAGCTTGTCCTCAGGCAGAATGGAGCCAGGGCTGCAGAAGGAAAAGGTTCCCCTAATACCAGAATAATACCTGTCCCAAAATCATTCATGTTCCAGAAGGACTTACTGCTTGAACACAAAAAAATAGGTTTCAGATATATAGATGTGTGTCCTGAGCAAGCCTGGTGACAGTGCAGTTAGCAGTCTAGTTCTGAAAAGCAGAACATAGTCAAGCCTATGTGGCCTCCTGTTTCTGCCACAAATTCCTGTGCCACTCATGCTATATATGTGTGTGTGTATTTATTGTTTATTTTAAAAAGCTATTGCTAAGTTCTGTAAGAGGCATTGCAAAATCATGGTTTACCATTGGCAGTATTTGAAGCATCCCTGGACACCTTTCAAATAGTGTGGCATTAGCATATGGAAGTATGGCGCACACAACAGCTGTTGTCAACAACTAAAACACTCCCAGCGAAGTATAGTGCAGGTCAGGACAGAAGAGGGCAGTAGCTGAATGATAGTAGTTTTGGATAGTTTTTTAAATGGATTCTTCCGTTGCATAAAGAACAGAACACAAAATCTAGCTTCCTAAGAATATTTGCTTTAAAAAGCAACTTTTAATCACTTGATATTGCAAAAAAAAAATGCTTAACAATATGTGGGAAATGCCTGCTGAGATCCACGAAGCATGGCTAAATAAGATCTCCAGTGGTCAGAGGCTGCTAAGCAGTCTTGCCTAACCTGTGTTTTGGACTACAACCTCCATCATCTCTGACCATTCGCCATGCTGGCTAAGGCTGATGGGAGTTGTAGATAAAAGATATCTGAAGAGCACCAGGTTGGGGAAGGTTGGGCTAAGGCTTCAGCATGGGTGCAGTCGTCTGGGGTCTCAGGGGGTCTTAGACCCTTTAATTTGTAAAAGAGCAGGGTCCCAGCAGGTTCCCTATGAGCATCCTATGAGCAAATCAGCATGAAAGGGGAGTGCGCCACTGAGAAGAGTCTTCTAACATGCTTCCTTGTCCTTTCCTGCTGATTGGAGCCAATCAGAGTGAAAGGAGGAGAATCAGCCACTAAGAAGACTCTTCTCAGTAGGGATGTCTGTTGTTGTGGGAGAAGGATCTTATTCTCAACCCAGCAGCAAAAAAAGATGGTGGTGGCTGTGACTAACAGGAAGGGATCCTGCACTTCTGAATTTGTCACTATACTACTGGGCTTCAGTGACCTGCATAGGTCCTGCTTGCACCATGACTAGCAGAAGTGGAAGAAATTGTGCTGATCAGTAAAAACAACAAAACCAGTATAGATTATGCAGAATAAGAAAGGTGGGCAGATTTCAGTTAATTGAATAACAAATACAGATTGCAGAATTTGGGTTTGTTCAAAATTCATATATATTTAACCACCTACATAGTTGGGTTTTGTGTCTTTCCTTGAAATAAATAGTCTCTTCTGTTTCCCATCCCTCTTTTTTTCCTCGTTTTATAAAAACATTGCAGAGTTGCATATGGAGGGAAAATAGCAACAGCCATATGTCCCTCGTGTTATAACATTGACTTAATCATCTCCCAGCTCTGAACATTTTAAAAATACCTTTCCCTCCCCCCACCCTTCAGGTTGTTCTTCCCAACATAAACAAGACTTCCATGCAAGCAGTTCTGGATTATCTGTACACCAAGCAACTATCATCCAATCAGGAGTTGGATACACTTGAATTAATTGCACTAGCAAATAGATTTTGCCTCCCACACTTGGTTGCGCTTGCAGGTAAGGTTTCTTGCTTTTCAAAGGTGTTGCCATCAGCTTCCTGTCAGTGATGTTGAAATCATCAGCTGTAATTTTGTCACGATCTTGAGGCAAAAGCAGATATGCAGTGTTACTTTCTAAAATCAAATTATAATACATATTTTCAGTTAGAAAAACATAATGCTTCCTCCATTCCTTTCTGTACTGAATTAATTTAGCCCACTGAAAAGGCTTGGGTGTGCTTAAGAGACAGAAAACAAATAAGAATCTGCAGTTCATAATGCCCAGTAGGCGACCTGATTACTCTTAATTGAAAGTGTATGAACATTAAAGTTTCCATTGCAAGTTCTTACTTTGAGGGTCCAATAATGGATCTTAAGCAATTTTAAATCAATCCAGTTCAAGCAAGTATTGCATAAAAGAGCAAGTATTGCAAAAAAGTTTCTTTTAGTGTTGTAATCTGACTTGGTTAATTATTTCGTTAGTAATATAAAGACAGTTAATTCCAAGTGTCGCTAATTTCCCCTCCCCCCACAATTGTTTCAAAGATTATTTGAAGCAAGATTATTCTTGCTGGAAGCTATTCTTGCTGGAAGGAAGATTATTCCATTTTATTCCATGGCTTTAAAAAAAAATAAATCTACATGAGCCCAAATGTTTTTCTCCATTTCCTTGGGCAGTCTTGTAATAGAGGAGAGGCAGACTTGAAATGGGGATTGATGTGAGCAATAGTTATTTTACAAAGTAAATTGGCTTGTGTTTCTCTTCAATCACAACAGAGCAACATGCTGTACAGGAGCTCACCAAAACATCAGTGAGTGGTGTTAGTATAGATGGAGAAGTGCTGTACTATTTGGAAATAGCCCAGGTTAGTGCCACTTCAATATGGGTAGCATATATTCTTTGTGGCAACATGGGGCAAGGAGGGCGGAATGGTCTTCCTTCTGATGATGAATGTATAATGCTTGGAAGGTCGTTGTTTCCCTAGGATGAAAATAATGTTTCAGTTTTTTAAATGTTTCTGTGATTGCAATCATGATTACTGAGATTTTATAAGAGATACCTTCAGAATTTATTACATTTGTCATCATTTAGATTAGAAGGGAAAGCAAGGAGGGAGGCACCCCAAATGTACCGCAGATGAAAAGAGGGTAAACCCTCAAAGTGCCTCGCCAACAAACAGCTAAAAACAAAAACAGAAGTAATTTGTTGCTGCCCAATAAGGCGCAGTAAATTACTTCTGTTTTCATTTTTGGCTGTTTGCTGACTAGGCACTTTTAGGGTTTACCTTCTTTTTGTCTGTGGTACATCCTTTAGATTAGAAACTGTGGAACTACACAATACCCTAGAAAAGGAATGTTCCCAAACATGTATTTGCTGAGATAATGCAGGGGTAGGGCATCCATGAGAGGAGAACTGGGATTAGTTGGTGCTTAACTCTTCCCATGCCTACTGATTCACCCCTCCAAATATCCCCCCTCTCCCAAAAGCTGGTCTTAATTCTGGACTCAGAACCTAGCAAACACAAAAAGCCATGGGGCTCCTGGTGGTCTGCCACCTCGATTTTTCATTTTAATTGATAAACTGGAATCATAGAAACATGGAACATTGCCTTATATTGAGTCAGACCACTGGTACATCTGATACATCCCTTCCCCAGCCGTGTTTCAATTATATTTTGAGCGTGAATCAATCTGTAACCCTGATACAGAATGCTTTACGAAATGCAAACCACCTTGACTCTTCTCTGGATCCCAGCTTGTTTTGGTGCTGTTGTACCTTTGGTCCCCAGCCCTGCTGCTTTCATTGTGCTGAACATAGTACTAGGCTTGTGGTGTTATCAGTTTTTGTCACATACAGCTAAAGTGGCTCAATCCCTGAATAATTTCTCTTGCCTTAACTTCAGAATTGTTCCACTGTTAACTCCACAGAATATAAATTCAGTTCTCTTCTTTTCCAGTTCCACAATGCTAACCAGCTGGCAGCGTGGTGCTTACACTATATCTGTACCAACTACAACAGTGTTTGTTCCAAATTCCGAAAGGAAATCAAAACTAAATCTCCTGGTAAGGCCCTCTGGCAAGCACTTTCCACCTTTTCTCCTAACATTTGTATATTTGCTTTCTCTTTATTCTTATGGGGAAAAAAGGCTGCAGATCAAGTAAATTTGCACACTCATATATGCATTTTTGCTTTATTTCATTTAGTGCCCAAGGTCCAGGTTTTCATTGACCTTTTGGAAATGATTGCGTTCGCAGAGAGTGAGGGAATAGAGAATTGAGTCAAAGTGATATTGCCATTCCACTATCCAGAGACAGGACACAATCTTTAAAACTTCTAGTGCAGTGGGAAACAGGCAACCTCAGCTTCTCATGCCCACTCCCAACCTCATCATCTGATCCCCCCACCCCCTGACATGAAGTCCTTCTCAAAAAAGTAGGTGAGAGTGGAAATGAGCACTAAACTCAGATTACAGGTAGGAGGAGCTGCAGCTATCTCATCTCACATCACATCAGGAGATGTGAAGATGTATGACAGGAGTCCAGTCTGTGAGTAGAAGGAAGAAGAGTACCAATAATAAAAGCCCCCAAGGGCATGGAATGGTGCAGAGCACAACAGTGTCATTCCTGACCATGGGGAGCCATGCCCAAAGTTCTGTTTTCTTTTGCAAGCCTTTGGCAGTTTAGGCAAACATGCTGGCAATTTTTTCCTTTCCTCCACTATTAGCACTAACAGTGCTGTTTACCTGTATTTGCCATGCGGCTGCAGTGTGTGCTCATTGCTTTTAAGATAAGGTAAACCTGGCTAAATTGACTAAAGACAATTCACGATAGAAGACTGCAATAAGTGAATGGCTGTAGGAATTGAATCAGTGGTGAAACTTGCTAGAGATGGTACATAGGTTTAAGGAAAGGCGGTCAAGCATGTATTAATTTGGGGGGTGCTTACAGTGGAATTGCAGCCTGAAATCCCAGACATTGTTACATGGTTGTCTTTGTGACTTCACAAAAGTCATTGATTTGGCTACAAAAGACTAACCTACTTGTACTAGAGACTGAGATACCTGTGGATTTCATATTATAGCTCTCCTCTCTCTGTAGAAGAATCCAAATAGTAGTAATGTGTGGGAATAATCTTGCATTCTCTTTAGCCTGGCCAGTGAATTTCAGTGGAGATCATTTTGCTCTATCAGCTGGAAAAATATCTTGATCTGTACTAGATTAGTCTTGAATATTCTCTTTTTAATTTGGTCCATTCATAATTTTTATTAAAATAATATATAGTATTGTTCAAACATCAGGCAACCTGCCAAGAATTTCATTGAGTATGACAGTGTGATTATACCTGGCCATCATTCTCTTGGGCATGGCTCCTTCTGGCCCCATCTTACTTCCACATCTTCTATCACATATTTGGGATTCCATATATTCCCAGTCATGTACCATAAGAACTGGAAACTTGACTTTTTTTTTTTAAGGGGGAAGGCTGAGATTTTCCAGGAATTCTGCACAAGATTTCAGATTCTGACATGCGAAAACAACACAGATATAATACTTTTCTTAACTGTTTAGATGCCATGAAAATAGCTACATTTCCAACTATTTGCAAAATCAAAATGTTGTCCTAGTCATAGAATTCATTCGTTTTCGGCTTTGTTTTTTAATACAGATAATCAGGAATATTTTGAGAGGCACCGCTGGCCTCCTGTGTGGTACCTTAAGGAAGAAGATCATTTTCAGCGTGTTAAAAAGGAAAGGGAAAAGGAAGACATTGCACTGAATAAACATCATTCAAAACGGAAGTGGTGCTTCTGGAATTCCTCCACAGTAGTTGTCTAAGAAAAGAAGAGGCAAGCCTATCAAGAGTGTGGCTTGGAAAACACTGCATTAAAAGAAGTCTTAGCATTAGTGAGAGCACCACGGTCCACCAGGAACTGTTCGTGTGTGAGGTGCCATTGAAGTTAAATGGGAGTTGCACAACTCTGCTCCTTATGTAGCTCCCATTCATTCCCATGGTGCTTCCACAGGGGAAGTTCCTAGTGGACTGTGCAGAGGAGGGTTTGAGGCACTCGTTTTTATTCCACCTGTGTGCATTCATCATCTCGAGGATCAACAAGCACAAGCTCACCTCAAGTGAGTGTGAAACTGCTCCTTAAAATTTCAATGTTTGTATTTTTTGGTTAATAAGCTAAAATACTGTATAAACCAGTATTGACTTTCCTTTTTTATACAAAACAACAACAAATCCCAGCATTACTGTTTCAATCTCCAAAGTGGAAAGTATTTTTATACTTTGTTGTGTGTGTATGTGAAGGTCTTTATTTCTGCATCTTTGTTTTTCACAGACCACAAAATAATTGTGTAAATCTTTAATTTAGATTATCTGTGTTTCTTTTCTTTTTTTAAATCCCTCTGCAAGTACAGTGAAATATGGTTAACATCACTAATGAAATTTCCTGGTTGAAATTGCCATCCTAGCAACAAACCGACTTTTGCTAGGCAACTGACTCCCCCCACCTCTTCCCAAGTACTATGTATTCATAACAATTAGATCCTTAATTCTTCTTACTGAGGTAATGGGATGTAACAAGATCCAGTAGCAAAGTTATACAGAATTTAAATCTATGATCAGCTGAAGAATATGAAATACAATTTACCTTGTCAGCTGCATGCTGGAATATGTATTCCAATATTTGCCATGTAAGGGCAGAATGCAACAGCTATGTGAAATTTGTAACTCCTTTTTATGTATTCCATGACTTTCGATGTCTTGTTTTCAGGAAGACCATTTTAAAATAACCAGAAGACCTCATTAAGCTTATATCTTTATTCACTGCAGATTTCTTAAAGACCTACATCTAATGGCAGCAGGCTCTTAGTTAATTTCTTGCTTTACCTCTTTAGGGTTGCCCATGCCTTTTTTGTTTTAAGAAATTTCTGCATATTTAAAACTGTTTGCTTCAGTGTAAATATCTGCATGTTAAGGTCTGTGGAGATAAGATCCCTTCTGTTTTACTAACACCGAGCTACCACCCACCTATATTGTAACAACACTACTGTGACCCATATAATATTTTGGCACTGAAAGAGGCATGATGGCAGCATGGGTAAGCTGCTTGCCTCTGCAGGATGTTCCATGTGTGCCTTGCCATGCATAAGTGATCCATTTGTGTGTAAAGTTAGCATGGCAGTGGTCTGTGGTGGGTACACCACCATGCCAACTGTGATGTATATGACATCAAGTTGGAGCATCTGAGCGAAAAATGGGTTTGTTGGTACTACCAGTCCAGCTTCTATGGATAGGCGCTTTACCCATTGCTTCTATTATGTCGGTTTGGCTCTTAGAGCTTCCTCAATAAGGTCTATGAGTATTTGTTGCCTTTTAAATATGCTGGAAAAGATATCCCAGGAGAAGCCGAAATTGTTTGTGGATTCCTGTTTTGTTTGAACAGTGCAAGCACAGCCCCATACCAAACTTCCAGTACTTTGAGGTTTCCTGCATTAAGTAACTTCTCTTAATATTTTAGCAGTAAAGTAGATAATTCCTGGCTGAGAGAGCCAGCATGGTATAATGGGTAGCATGCTGGACTTAGGCTCTGGAGGCTTGGGGTCAAATCCTTCTTCAGCCATGAAGCTCACTTTTGTGACCTTGCACCCGTCTTTCTCTCTGCCTAACCTGCTCACATGGTTGCTGTGAGCATAAAATGCAACATGCATCCCGTCTCTGTACTCTGGGCTCCTTGGAGGAAGGGTGGCATACAAATATAATAAGAGAACTTTTAAAGAGGATCATTCACCAGATCCTCATAATATTTGTTCATAGCCAGCAACCTATTCCCCACTCCCTTTGTTTAGGCACCAAATGGAGGACTCCTTAAATTATTTTGTTTGTTTCATTTGCACCATTTTGGTTTGCAGCCTGTCTCGTCCACAGTCAAGATGACACTTGTTAATGTGATAGCATTCAAGTTTTTGTGAAGTGGTCTAGATGTTACTTTATCCATGCCCCAGCAGCTCCCATCAAAGTAGCACAGCATCATGTTGGGAGTTTCCTGACCCCTGCAGTGGCCACTAATTAATATCAAGAATGGGAAGGTAAATACTCACTCATGAGGTGAGTATTACAGTATGGAGGGGAGTGGATAATCACCCAGAGAAAGTGGCAGGCAGAGGGGAGCTTATTGAGATGCCCTGAATTTTGCAACAGAAAATATATGCAGTTAGAGCTGTGAATATTGTGCTTAGGCCAGGGGGTGCAAGATTCAGGAAGAAGAGAGTTGCCCATCCATGTATATACAGTTCTCCAGTCAGGTGTCTCAACCATATTGTGCTGGTTTTATTTGTTCTCCTGCAGGCACCTCAGCGTACCTGTTAGAAGAACTGTCCCCTTTTCTGTTCTTACAAACACAACAGTGAATTCAAGCCTGGCTGCTGAAGTGAGGAAAGGGGGCACAGAGAAAGCCACCCAACTTTCCAAAATAATTCCGGTTCTGGGTGACCGATGTCACTCCAGTGAAGGCAGAATCTCTGTTAAGGACAGTTGGGAGAGAGATTCTGCCACTGAAAAGGTGTCTGTGTAGTAATTAATTGACCTGTTCCATCTCTTAAGAGAAATGTCATTGCACTGTGATAAAGGGCTGTGAAGAGAAGAATGGTTGCAAGCACGTTTGTATAGATTAAATTCATGGTCAACAGTTGTGTGTCTGTCCTGAAAAGACAGAATAAGGAAAACCACTGTTGTGGGGGCTCAAACTTCATGTGGGGGGAGCAGACTCGATAAGCTTCGGTCTATGGGGGCATGATTTTTAAAGTACATCTGGGGTAATGGCAAACCTTTCCTCTGCCTGCAGCGTCTATCCTGATGTCACATTTCCTGCAGTTAGGATCCAGTAGAGGAAGTGAGAAGAACAAAAGGCCCTATGGGGAGAGGCATGCAGCAGACATGGGGGGAGTGTTCAGCTCCCCTCACCTGTGCACCCATTTATAGTTGTTAAATGCAAGGTTGGGTGCAGAGCATGATTTAAACAATTGGACCTCTTCCATTCCATGTAGATTGAGCCACAGTTGAAAAATACTAGCAGATTATGTGTTTTAAGTATTATTATTAGGTTTTACTAAAACCAAAGTTTCTCTATGATTGTAATCTTGCCAAACTGACATGGACATGCATAAATAAACCAGGGATATATGCAATAATAACCAGCTGTGTTAGTTATCAGCTACTATAACCAAGTGGCTGGATCATTTGGTTTAATTCCGCCTATGGCCTTTAATCTTGGTAGGGTTTTTTTGGGAGAAAAAACCTCAATAAAATTGTTTAGCTCTAAACGTTTCCTAATTATTGACTTTCGTTTCTGATCATTGCATTGAGTCTTTTCCTGTTCAAATAAGCCATTGATGCTTTCTATGGAATATGTAGCCACAAAATAATGCATGCATATATTTTGGTGCAGTTTAT
Organism: Rhineura floridana; assembly: GCF_030035675.1. NCBI lineage: Eukaryota > Metazoa > Chordata > Lepidosauria > Squamata > Rhineuridae > Rhineura > Rhineura floridana. The sequence continues at coordinate 28,891,121 of NC_084486.1, read as the reverse complement.
TCTTACAGCCAGGGATGCCAAACACAAACAACCCAGTTCTGGGAGTTTGCACACGGTCCTTTTTATTCAAAACCAATTAAATGAAAAGTGTTCCATTGCTTTTCCTTATCTAATTTCTCTCCTCACCCACATCAGGCCTTTTGTGTTCATGGATGTTTCAGAGTACCTTGAGGCAGCACTGAGTCCTTGAAGCTTTCCAAAGATAAGCTTGATGTTTTGCCCTAAATGTCAAACTCCCAGCTGGCTCTCACAGCTGAGTGCTTTGCTAGAGCTAGGAATTCCTTGTCATCTTTCCAAGGCCTAGCCATCTCACCCTTACCATCATAGTATGGCCAGATAGAAGCCCTATTCTCCCCTATATATTGTACATTTGGTGAGCAGGCAGAGGAGCAGCAGGATCACACCTGCATGCTTTACCTTTGGCTGCTGAGGTGAGAATAGGCTCTATTTACTGATTTCACATTTGATCATATGCATTGGAAGCAGGTGGTAGAAGCAATCCTCATTTTCTTCCATGTGTTTGCTCTGTGTGCAATATGCAGAAAAGCACTCTACAATTCCCCTCACATTAAGACTGACCAGGACAAATCTGCTTGATTGTGAAGTAGCAGAACTGCATTGTGGCATCCTGCAGAAAGTGTCAAGATTATGTTTACGGATTAAGTATATGGAGAAAGGGAATAGATGGGTTCTCTTGGGTATAAAAATGCAAGCCTAAGGCTTTCCACACTTCCTCTGATTTTGAAATAGTTGTATGTGTTTATAGACTTTGCCTGCCTTATGCACTTCCATGCAGGCACACACGATGGAAGCAACGAGACATTCTGTACCTTGCATAAGAAGACAAATGTTGTTTTTAGCAGTAGACAGGCTTGTTGCTGCAGTTTTATGGTATACAATAAACTCACCTATAAAGTCTTGTTTGTACAGTAATGATTCTTCAAACATCATACAGAAGCTCTCATTAAAAAAGGCATGGCCTTATAGAAGCAGTTTTTTCTATTTTACAGTTAGGCTTGTAAATTGTCAAAGCTAACCTTCCCTACATTTCAGCCATAAAGGTAGTCTCTAGAAGCCGTGTTTTTAATGCTATTGTGAGGCGTCCTTCCCTGGCTGTCCCTGTCAGGTTCCTACCTGTGCGTGGCTACTGCCTGTCACTAGGCACCACCAGGGACTCCACCAGTCCGGACTGTCCTTTTTTATTGTTTCTCTCCCCGCTCTAGCACAGATCTCAGCAGATCCCCCTGCTAGGCAACTACCAGTCACGTCCTAATACTAGTATTCCCAGAGACTCTGAATACTGGTATTGTTATTCTCTTCACTGCTGCCACCATTTGTTACAGTTTCCCTTCAGCCTTGGTCATTACCTTACCCTCCCTTCTAGTCTGTGAAACCCCAGCCAAGGATCAGGCCTTTGGTAAACCAAATTAAGTATTTATTAAAGATAACAAAGCTAACAAGATTAACAAGATTTCTTCTTAAGGCACATAAGCATATGGTTTTACTCAATACTAATCCGAACTCCACCCCCCTCCTTCTCCACTCTCTCCTGGTAAACCACTCTCTCAAACCCCACCAAGCAACCTATCAACATCCACTCCAATGTTCACCACCTCACATCCACCCAGATTTACCTGTCATACTTCCTTTTATACTCTCAGCCATTTTAAAACACTCAGCCAATCATCCAGCATTCTACTGCCCATTCACTCCCCCTCCTCTTTCACTCCACTTACCATGTATCTTCTAAACAACAAAACTTACCATATATACATTAATATAGGAACATCACAGCTATCTTAAAATATTTAAAGAAAAAAGAATTGGTTTACTTCCTTCTAACAGCCATACTTTCATGAACACATTGAATTGGTATTGGATAAATGTCTACATGTTTTTAAATGTCACACAACGGAAAGGTTTGCAATTTCCTTGATATGGAGGACAAGCAGGTTCCCACTCTTCAAAAGTGTTGTCAAGCTCTCAATCACTTCAACAAGATGAATGAACATCTTTGGCAAATGCAGCTTGTTCATTAGCCTATTTTATCATGGTGACGGCTGTCAGGATCCCACCTGCTGCCACCTCCTGTCAGGTCCCTCCAGTCAGGATCCTGTTTTTTATTTGTTCTCTCACCCGCTCTAGCACAGATCTCACAAGATCCCATTGCTAGGCAGCACCACCAGCCACTCCGTATTTCACAAAATTGCTTTGAGACTTTTCCTTAGTCTCCTTCTGGCTTATTGTTACTTTGTGTCTGGGTGCACTTGCAGGCCACAACTCCCCTGTATCTTTGTCTATAAAGCATACAGCCCTGGGTTGCCCTGGATACTTGATGATACACTATCTCTTCACCACTGCCACCATTTGATACTGTTTCTCCAACTTGGTAAATACCCTGCCTACCCCTCTGGTCTGTGAAAGCCCCAGCCAAGGATCAGGCTTTTGGTAAACGAAGAAAATATTTATTTATAAACACCAGGAAATAACAAGATTACTTATGGTATATTTAACAAGCGTATGGTTTCATATATTGTGTTACTCTTTATATTTCTAGTCATATATAATCTGCCTCAATACCAGCCTAATACAATCCAACCCTCAACCAACTCCAACAGAACTCCCAAACTCCCCCTAACCAACAACCTCTCTCAACTGTCATCCTCTCATTTGTACCTTCAGCCACTCAAACGCTCAGCCAATCATCATACAGCATTCTCCAGCATTCTAGCCCATATACTCCCCCTCTCACTCACTCTACTTACCACATTTACCCTACAAAACCTGCACTTGCCATATTTACAGTAATATCTACATACAGGGACATCACAACGGCTTCCACTTGTTTTCCCCAGTGCTGATGGGCTTCTGCAAGTTCTTAATCATTCTTGCCACCATCCTCCGCTAGGGCACCAGACTGTTTGTGGAGGTCTGCTTGTGTCTCCATTGTCTTTGATTCAAGCGTTGTTCTGTTAATGAGCTAGATCAGTGAGAACACTTGGGGTTTTTTGCACAGTGAAGTATCCAAGTGTCAATTTTTGTGGTAATGTGTAGATTCTCCAGTATAATTAATACGGTCCAATGCGAAGAATAAGAAAGGAAAAAAGCTGCGCCAAAGCAAATAGATATATGGTGAGGAAAGTCTCTTGCAGTGAATGTATAACACTTGTATTCATGGTTCTGAAGCCATCACGGTTCCTTGTGAAACTGAGGGCAACGGTATCTTAGATCTTCCAACCATATATCAGCCCCCAAAAGGTAGGTAATTTTTTGCTTTTGACAGAGTCTAGTTGTCAGTGTTGTAGTCACCATGTCTACCATTAGACAGAATGGGGGACCTGCTGCAAGACAGCAGATAACCGGGTTTGGGGGAGGATAGGGATTAGTGACAAGGTGTTGGAGGACAGAAATGTGTGTGCCATATGACTTGCCCTGCCTCCCCTAGGCTAGCCTGCCACCCTCGTGTGGAGAATGTTCTCCTGTCAACTGCCAGTCTGGTTGACTTCTGTACATAGAAGGAGGAGGAGGGTGCACCTTGTCCTTTGTCTCAGGCAGCAAAACATCTTAGGACAGCCCTAACTGTAGTACTAGGCTGTTAGTGTGATTTAGTGTGGTTGTCTCATACACAATACATGTGCTACTTTCAGAAATTATAGTGCCTGCTGATGCTGTTCCTGCTTGGACTCAGCCACTTTCTCAAGGTCGTCAAAGCTGCTGAATGTCAAACTCCAAGCTGGCTGTCACAACTGAATGTCAAACTCCAAGCTGGTTACCACAAAGTAGTCACTTCAGACCTTTCCATTCAAGCTGTTTAACAACAGCATATAATGGTGGTTCAGTATTTGTCCCAGGGTCAGTCACTAAATAGCCCTTTTTGCTGTGTGTGGCGGTGTCAGATCATTGCTACAATAGGGCGTACAGCCACAAAGATATTCAGACTGTGGGGCTGGCAAAATGGGCCGTTGAATGGAGGCAATGAAATTATGTCCTTCCACCAGTGCCTGTTATTTGAATACAGAGTTTGTTCTCATATTCTATTGACTGGATAATTTCAATCACTTTTTCTAACCAATAGAAATGCCTAATTAAACATTGCTGCATATGCCTACAAAGATTTGCCCCCAATATCTGAAAATGATATCTTGCTCTTAGGTTTTGTTGGTGCAGAATATTGTCCTTTTATGACAAAATGTACACTTGTTATGAAACATTGGACTATACCAACACACTACTGTTGGTGGTGTTTTGTGTGCTTGTATGTGTACAGGGGACAAGATCATTATACAATAGAAATAATTCACTAATAGGCAAAAAACCTGGCGTTTTAAGAACATACCTATAGCCCACAGATATTTCTATTGAACTTTAAAAAGCAGGGAAACTGGGAAGCTATAATGAATGTGCCAGGGGCACAGGAGACCTGACCTCCTCTCTGAGATATTGTACTGCCCTACAAATTGGTCAAAATGCAAACACAATTTGGGTTGGTCTTTCATAGTCCAATCCACTTCCTGTGTAGCTTGGAAGAATTTGGTAACGTGCCTCTGAGCATATGGTGAGTGGGGGCAACACCTGCAATCAGCCCAAATAACAGAAACGACATGTGCTGTGCTGATCTTGTTTTAGGAGGGATGAAGCAACATAAGACAGTTGATATCATTCAGATAGTCACTTTAAATATGTCTGATTTACTTTGCAACTTTAATGAAGTTTCCTATAGGAAATCATTTTCTTTTGTTTCTATTTCTGTGAATATGTGAAGTACAGCAACACTTTGCATAATTTACACTAACAAAACCACCAAAAATAATTATGGACTAATGGCACTGACTATTCTGCAAAATAGTCTCCAGTGCACATCAGAAGTGTCTCAGTTTGCACAAGATAAAACAGTGGGAGGTGAAACATATTCTACCAAAATTCTAGGTGCGCTCTATGTTCTTAATTGACCATGCGCACCTTGCCTTAAATGAAGTGGTTTAAACATAGCAGGCTGCAAACATGCATCTTGGGCAGCTAACTTTGTTGTTTTCCAACAGCTAAAGTCATTCCTGAAGTAGCAACATATTGTAATCAGTCTGATTTTACATCAAACTGAAGTTTCAGATTCAGCTGTTAATGCACCCAAAATAGAAATAGAACATTACCTGCAACTGGAAACACAAAAGGCGGTCTTCACCATCATATGACATTGACCAACAGAAAGGCTTTTAAATTAATAAAAATAAATTTGACACAGGTTTCTCGGAAGAACAACACCAACAAACATACAAAAATGTAATTCTCCATCTTTGGAGATGGCAGGTATTGCCACCAGTCACCATATGCTCACAGGCACGTTACCAAATTCTTCCAAGCTACATACGAAGTGGATTGGACTGTGAAAGACCAACCCAAATTGTGTTTGCATTGTGACCAATCTGTAGGGCAGTCCAATATCTCAGAGAGGAGGTCAGGTCTCCTGCTCCCCTGGTGCATTCACTATAGCTGCCCAGTTTCCGTGCTTATTAAAGTTTGAGAGAAATTTCTGTGGGCTATAGGTACATTCTTAAACCACAAGGTTTTTGCCTATTAGTTAATTCCTCTGCTTTTTAATCCGGGAGGTAAGAAATGGGATCCTGTGCAGGTTTGCTGAGAATGCATTGATCATTTGCATGCTTATGGGATTTACTCCCCTGCAATCATGCTTAGGACAGGTGAAACTGACCACAGAGGATGGGGAGGGGGGAGGAAGAGAACGGAGATGAGGAAGGGCAGAGGGGAGGAGGGGGATGGGAGCAGGCAGGAAGGGGAGGGGAGGGGAACGACAGGTTTGATCATTTACATGTTTATTGAGTTCAGTGGGATTTACTTCTGTGCAATCATGCTTAGGAAAAGTAAAGCTGACCGGAGGGGAGGGCGGGAGTGGGCAGGAGAGGAGGAAGAAGGAAGAGGGGAGGGGAGAAGAAAGGGAGAGGAGAGGGGAAGGGGGAGAAAGGCAGGTCTGATCATTTGCATGCTTATTGAGTTCAATGGGATTTATTCCTATGGAATCATGGTTAGGATAGGTAAAACTGACCATGGGGAGGAGGAAGGGGAGGGTGAGGAGGTGATTGGAAGGAGATGGGGATGGGTAGGGAGGGGCAAGGGAAGGGGGATGGGAGAGGCAAGAGGGAGGGGCATACTTTTTGAGTTCAATGGGATTTATTTCTGTGCAATCATGTTTGAAAATGGAAATGGACTGCCTTCAAGTTGATCACTACTTATGGCGACCCTATGAATAGGGTTTTCATGGTAAATGGTATTCAGAAGTGGTTTTACCATTGCCTTCCTCTGAGGCTGAGAGGCAGTGACTGGCCCAAGGTCATCCAGTGAGCTTCATGGCTGTGTGGGGATTCGAACCCTGGTCTCCCAGGTCATAGTCCAACACTGACCTGGGGGAGGGGCAGGGAGGAGAGGAGGAGGGGAGGAGATTGGGTGGGTGGGCACAAGCCTCTTTCCTTTCCAAAAGGAAAACATTGTGAACAGTATCATTGCTTTTCAGCATTTTCCTCTCCTTTTTATTATACAGCAGGCACATGTAGCCTCCCACCCAAATTTAAACCAAAGCTGTCCCTGGCCACATCCACACCAGGCCTTTATTTCACTTTGGAGCGTCATGGCTTCTCTCAAAGAATTCTGGGAAGTGTAGTTAGTGAAGGGTTCTGAGAGTTGCTAGGAGATGCCCTGTTCCCCTCACAGACCTTCAGAGTGGCTGGCTGTTAAACCACTCTGACTACTGAAGCTCTGTCAGTGGAATAGGACTCTCCTCTCAGAACCCTTCACAAACTACATTTCCCAGGTTTCTTTGGGGGAAGCCATGACTGTCTCAAGTGAAATCAAAGTCTGGTGTGGGTGTGGCCCCCTGATTAGGCAAGCCCAGCAGCTGTGAGTCTGGCTTTTAGAACTCTGACAGTTGGTTCTTACTGAGCATGCCTGACTCATTCATTGGGTTCAAGCCAAAATTTCTTAAATTAGTTAAAAATCAGCCAGGCATTTTTCTAACTTTTAAATTGCAGAAGATGGTCAGAGTATGGGGCAAGGTCAGTAATAGGATTACAGATACTTTGTGAACATGGCTGATTTTTAATGAATTTCAACAGATTATGAGAACTCTGATAGGAAAAAGTCCAAAAGGGCTCTGGGTTTTTTTCCTCTCTTTAGACTTTGAACTTTCAATTCTTTCTGACTGTCCATAGATATTAGTGTCCTGTCCTCCTTAGCACCTCCTTAGCGCTTAGGACACCACATCAAAAGTAAAAACAGTGAGTTAGTCCTTTTGTTTTACCAGGTTGAGCATCAATGTCCAAGGATTACCTTTTGCATCTTTGTCCCTTTTTTTAAAAAGAGCTGTTACAAAGTCAAGTTACAACCCAGATTTTATTGCATTAGTAAGCAAACTTTCTCATTTTTTTCTTTAAAAAATAATTCTGAATCTCTAGGGATTTCCTTCTCAAAGCTTTTACAGCTAATGAGGATTATACAGAATCCTTATTAGTCCTGTACCTCTCTGCCTGGGCAGCCCCTCCAAGCTGGAGAAAAAGCTTATTGTCTCAAATGTGCTGATCTGGGATAAATGCAAATATTACATATGCCCTATGGGGAGGAAAATGCCACACAGTTTAAAAAGAGATGTTCATGACCAGTTACAAATCCTTTCAGGGCTAATAAAGGATTATCTGCCCAGCATTGTGGCCCTGCTCAAAATGCTCCCCTCTGCTCACACCACAAAGCTGGTAAACTATCTGATTCTTCCTCTACAACTGAATTTAATCCCTACTTTAACGACAGACATGGCCTGTCCAAGAAGGAGAGAGTATATTGCTCTGCCTGCATTTCTTCACCAAGATTGACTCTCCCCCCGACAAACAGGCAGATTTTAATTACCAAATCTCTCATTGACCCACACCAACAATGTTTTATGGATTTTGGTTGTTTTAATCATACTTGTTTTATTTTCTTATATCATTTGTTGTGACCCACCATGAGCTCATACCTGATGAGGAGCAGGATATCAACAGTACAAAAACTGCTTGCAAAAGGACTTCAAAGGCATGTCTTTCAGCAGCCATCAGATGATCAGCACCAGGAGACCGTGCCTTTGACGCCCAAGGTACTCCAACGCATAGCTGCCACCACTTTGAATCCCATTTGCACGCAGCTTGTACTGAAACTGTCTGTACAGGACTTCAAAGATGTCTTTCAGCACCAATCACCTGATTGATGCTGAGACATCACATGGCAGTTCCATTGCAAAAGGTTTCAATACAATCTGCTTGCAAATGGAATTCAAAGTGGTGGCAGCTATGCATCTACTTGCCTCACTTTTGAAGTCATATGTGATGTTGGGGTGGGACAGGTCTGTGGTTTGAGGGAAATGGCCTCATAGGCCAAATTAGGACCCGTCAGGCCTAAATAGGGCTGTGGGCCAGAGGTCCCCACCCATTATGTATGTATGAATGAATATATAAATGTTACCAGGGATTGGGACCTTCATTATTGCCATCTAGTTATGCATAAAATTTATTCCAAAAATAGTTTGGTAAGTATAATTTTAACCAGGACTAAAGTTTCAACTCTAGACAAAAGTCTTGTCTTTTTTGCTAGCCAAGAGAAGAACACAAGGAATTGCTGCTGCCAATCCCTCTGGGGTATAAACTCCCTTACACCATTCAACAGTCTTAGTCTACTCTGCCTTAGGCAACAAGCACCCTTAATGCAATTCCAAGAGAAAGGGCATGTTGAGCCAGTACCCCTATCAAACTACAATTTCCAGGAATTTACATAGAAAAAAGGCAACTAAATCTGGGACAAAGACAGAAGTTTGCCATTTAGACATAGCTATCAGCAAACTACTGAGACTACCTAGTTTTATATGGAAATAGATCATGGACTGCTTCCTGACCTTTAACAGAATCAGTGTTTAGATACTGCAGTGACATCTTGTGGTCAAGGCTCATAATGACATACCAACCTCCCAAAAACCCTAAATCTAACTCATTTGATTACAACAGTGACCCAGAAGATAATGATTTCTATTTATATTGTTTAAATGTACACCAGTTGCATTTATGGTGGCCTCCTTCCCTCTATTTAAGAGTAGCAGACATTCAAGATGTAGCTTTGTCTAACAGTAATGCAGAAAGCTAATCCACAAATGATCAAGAGGTAGAGAAGCATCCTTATATATCAGGGGTGTGGCACCACCAGCTTGTAGGTCAATTGTGGCCCACCAGGGGGGTCCAATTTGGGACCTGAGGCCATTTTCACTGGTGATGTCAGCTGATGGGCACGGGTTAAATCCCACTGAGTTCAAGGGCTTTCTAAAAGGTCCCTGCCTCCTCTGGGCTGCTGGTCTTCCACCTGCTCCTTCAGTTCTCTTGCACACTTCCTCATTCCAGGCTGAGGGGGCTAGTGCAGCCTAGCAGCAGAGCAGGGAAGAGAGCATGTAGGTTCTCCTCTCCTGATAGTCACCTACCCTTTGCAAACAGTGCACGCTCTTTGCCTTCTCCCCTTTACTTGGGAAAATGGTCCCATGGCCAGGGGCAGGGTGACTGTGAGAAACCATTCTTGGTATGTTACAAGCATCGCTGCGCTCGAGAGAAGTCCCTCTAGCAGATCTGCAAAAAAGCATTGGGAGAAACTTGCTTTTTGCAGGTCTGCAGGAACTTCTCTCCAGATGCTGATGAAATACCAGCATCTTTCTCCCCATCGACCCTGGAGAAGAACTGCTTTGCCAGCCGTATGGGAAGTGCCAGGCATAACGCTACAGCTACCATTGGCCCTTGTGCTGCAGTTCCCAAGCGCCAACAGCCAACTGGTTGTCAAGTGCTTTGGAATCCCACTAGGGATTTTGAGAGGTGGGTGGGACAACCCACATCAATCATGTGGCATCATGTGATTGACATGGGAAAGGCTCCACACACCCATCAAATTTGGCCCATGAAGCCAATCCTGATAAGGATCTGGGCCTTGGAGCCAAAAAGCTTCCCTACCCAGCTACATATTAACAGTGATCTTAATTCTGCAAGTACTTAGCCAAAACAGAACCCACACACGTGTACAAACATACCTGCAGGTGGTCATCAGTGGGCTTGTGGAGATGCCTGAAGGTTTGTAGAAGTACCAAACAATCTTTAGTGGGGAAAATACCCTTAGCAAGAGTGGGAAACCAGTAAGGACTGAGCATTCTCAGTGTCCACTGAATGCTGGCTGTTGGTAGGGTGGTTTGCTAGTTGGCACTCTGAATAGCACCTTTATACACTGCAGCATTTTTGTTCCAGGTACTTGTTTTCAGGTAGAGGGGGAAAAAGAGCTTTTCGCTTTAGAAAACAATGCTGCCAAGGAATAGTAGAGCTCAGGGTCACCCAGTGAACTTGATTGCTATTAGTTTAAGCAAAGACAAAAGTATGTTTTAGTGCTAAGAGCCAACTTTGTTGGCCTACTAGATCTGATCTGCTGAGGGCCACAGCCTTCACTTATGACATCCTTTGTTAAGCAATAATGCCATGCAATATTAATCCAGATCCACACAGGAAAAAATAGCCATAACCAGTGTGTGAGGTAAAGTTGTTCTGGAAGTAGTAAGACACCTTGGTTCACTCTTAAAAATGCACACAAGTGGGAAGTTGCCAGGGAAATCAAGAGTAGAAGACTGCTGTGACCAAGACAAACTGACTAATCCTAACCATGTCTACTCAGAAGTGCCATTAAATTTAATGGGAGTTACAGCTAAGTGGAGTTAGGTCCACAGCAACAACACTTGATCCCTAATTATACCTCCAGATATTGTGATACGCACAAGTTGAATTACATTCACTTGTAAAATACCCATGATTATGTGCTCTGCACACAGAAAGGCATTTGCCATGCCCATCAGCGAGGGGCAGGCGACATTGTGAAGAGATTTTGCCTCCACTGCCACAGTGTCCCCATATACATGTCATCCCATGCAAGTGTATGGCAGGAATTTACTCTTAAGGTTAAAAAAGTGACAGGGTGCACTTAAGGACATCATTAGGGCGTGGGGTGAGCCCATTTCAGTTGACTCTAGCCTCTGGGGAGAAAAACACAAGCCTGCCCCTATGTCTACTTAGGACATAGGATTAAACTATTTCTTTTATGTAGAGCTGTGTCTGATGGTGCCGTTCTCTTATGGAAGTCTCTTTACTCCAGTGGAAGCTTCCATCAGTGTAACAGGAGAAAGCAGTGATTTTCCCAATCACCCCTCCCCAGAGTCTTCAGAGGACTGGAGTACCCCTTGGAACAGGATGGGTTGGTATGGGTGAAAATAGCCTCCCTTCCCTTCTCTGAATCCAAGGGTTTTCCATCAGTGGAAGGGTCTCTGCTAGATGTAATGCAGAGATATGCATGCCTACTGGAATAACCCAAATGCCACATAAATTCTACCCCCCACGTCCTTCAGCTACGTAAAGAGAGTTCTTCAGCATCTTTGAAAGGAAGAAACAAAGACCTCCACTCCTATGCCAGATTTCAAGTTTTTATTATTTATATAATAGTGGGCTTCATTTAACAGTTTACAGCTTTATTGGGAAGTGATATTTACATTCAAGAAAGATTTAAACCAGAGCACTCTAGACAGGGCTACAGTTTTAGAATAGGACAAAACAGACACATATAAAAACAGGGAGACTGAAAAACTTTGATGGGAAAAAAAAGATCACAAGTTTCAGCATTTTTGCTCCAACCACGCTCAGGTTGTTTTAGGACAGCTAGCATTTCTTGATCCGATTAACTGGAAGTTTGGATTTGTCCAAGTCGTCAAAGTACGGATGATTCAGGGCCATGCGGCCAGAAAGTCTTTTTGCTGGATCATAGATCAGCATTTTCTGCAAATGGAAATAGCAGCCAGTTACACATTAGCCACTTGACATACAAGCGAGCTTAGACAGAGACTGCAGTCCTCAGAACTTGCACATTCCATGATAAACTGAACCTAATGGCCACTTAATCCAGTATTCCAAGTCTCTCCTTTCAGAGAGATTTCACACTAGGCCAAAACGTTTAGGGTATGAAAAGATGGTGTTCTCACCTGTCCTAGTTTAAGATTTTCAGTTACTTCCCAATATCAACATTGAGGAGGCGAACCAACACTTCTAGACCCCAGTTCACACATAGGATTCTATGGTGCACTCCTCACATGCACAGCAAATGCAGTATTCAACTAACTTTTTGCACTAGAGTTAGCACAACCAACTCCCAGAACAAATTTAGGGGTACATGGGGGGGAAGAAAAGGAGAAATAATTCCATTCCACAAGGAAAAATCCTTGCACTGATAGAATGACTGCCTTAGCACTATGTTAATACAACCTCAAGTGTACCCCCTTAACGTCCACTATTCAGGAGACCCAACCTATGAAGCAGACACTCCACAGAGACCTAATTGAACAAATGTCCAATCCATGTGGTACTTCTTCCTGCTTTTGGAGGGAGAGGAGATTGTGTGAACTGGGCACCCACACCAACTATTAATTTATTATTTATTTATTTAATATCCTGCCCTTCCTCCCAGAAGGAGCCCAGGGCGACAAACAAAAACACTCAAAGTACTCTAAAAGTACATCTTAAAAACAGAAGACTTTAACACATAACAAAACTCTTTTATAAAAGAAACAGCTTAAAAAAATATATCTTAAAAAGCAATTCTAGCACACAGGCAGACTGGGATAAGGTCTCTACTTAAAAGACTTTTTCAAATTGGAAGTTCTTCAGCGGGCTCCAAAAAGAAAACAGATAGTGCCTGTCTAATATTTATGGGGAGGGAATTCCAAAGTGTCAGTGCCACAACACTAAAAGTTCGCAGCAGCATAGTACTTCTGTTCCATGTAAAGGTGGGGGTGGCAGAGTGCCATAACATACCATTTAACACATAGCAGCCCATTAACTTTGCCCTCTAGAGCTCTAAGCTTCTCCATCAAGAACAGAACCAGCCCATAGTAATTTGGTAATTGTGCAAAGGAGTGAAGAGGGTGGGGTGGAGAAATTACGTCTATTAATTATGCCCAGTGGGGGAAAAATAGGTAAGGCAGCAAAAAACTTCTCTCATAGCTCTAGAACTCTGAGTCATCCAATGAAATGGATGTGGCTGCTGTTTAAGGACACACACATACACACAAAAGTGCTTCTTTACATGACACATAATTAAGATCAGAGCTTGGAAAAGTTACTTTTTTTGAACTACAATTCCCATCAGCCTCAGCCAGCATGGCCACTGGATTGGGTTGATGGGAGTTGTAGTTCAAAAAAAGTAACTTTTCCAAGCTCTGATTAAGATGGTGATGAAGGTCTCTGCTTTAGATGACTTTTTTTTTTAAATGGGGGAAATTAGAACCTCTCCTCCATGACCTTGTCTATCAATGGTGATCAGCCATGGTAGCCTAATAGGACCTCTACATTCAGAGGCAGCATGCTTATAAATACCAGTTGCTGGGAAGCAATAACATGGGAGGGCTTTTACGGTTGTGCTTTGCTGTGGGCTTCCAAAAACAAACAAAAAAAGGGTGGCTGGGCACTGTAGGAAATACAGTACTGGGCTTGATGGACCATTTGTCTCAGACAGCTGGTCTCTTCATCTTGCATTGCATAGATATTCACTGTTGTTCGATTACGACTTATGGCGACCCTATGAATCAGTGACCTCCAAGAGCATCTGTCATGAACCACCCTGTTCAGATCTTGTAAGTTCAGGTCTGTGGCTTCCTTTATGAAATCAAACTATCTCTTGTTTGGCCTTCCTCTTTTTCTACTCCCTTCTGTTTTTCCCAGCATTATTGTCTTTTCTAGTGAATCATGTCTTCTCATGATGTGTCCAAAGCATGATAACCTCAGTTTCAGGCAAAAAAAAACCTTGCAGTTTGAGAACATACCTATAGCCAACAGATATTTCTATTGAACTTTAATAAGCAGGGAAATTGGGCACCTATAGTGAATCCGCCAGGGGAGCAGGAAACTTGATCTCCTCTCTGAGATACTATACTGCCCTACAAATTTGTCAAAACGCAAACACAATTTGGGTTGGTCTTTCACAGTCCAATCCACTTCCTGTATAGCTTGGAGGAACTTGGTAAAATGCATCTCTGGGCATATTTGTGAGTAGTGGCAACACCTGCAATCACCCCAAATTTCAGAAACAAGGCCATGTCCAGCCTGCCTTAAATGGAGTAGTTTAAGTATAGCAGGCTGAACACATGCATCTTGGGCAGGCCTAGATTCATTGCTTAAGCAATGCAACTTATACAAACAGAGCAACTTATTGTAATCAATTTGATTAAAGCTGCAGTTTCAGATTCAACTGTTAATGCATTCAAAATAGAAATATAATACATTCTGCAGTATGAAACACAAAAGGTTGTCTTCACCACCATATGACACTGACCAATAAAAAAACTTTGAAATTAATAAAAATTAAAACGAGAGAAATAATTTCTAGGTTAGGTAGATTCTCTGTAGAAACAGTAGTGACACAACAAAGAAGCAAAGTAAGAAGAACACTAACAAACATACAAAAATGTAATTCTCCATCTTTGGATGCAGTCCTGACTGCACGTGTTGCCATCACTCACCATATGCTCAGAGGCACATGTCACCAAATTCTTCCAAGCAACACAGGACGTGGATTGGACTGTGAAAGACCAACTCAAATTGTTTGCATTTTGACCAATTTGTAGGGCAGTATAAATATCTCAGAGACGTCAGGTCTCCTGCTCCTGTGGTGCATTCATTATAGCTGCCCAATTTCCCTGCTTATTAAAGTTTGATCGAAATATTTGTTGCCTATAGGTACATTCTCAAGCTGCAAGGGTTTTTTTCCCCTATTAGTGAATTTCTCTTGCTTTTTAATCCAGGAGATAAGAAATGGGATTCTGTACAAGTATGCTTAGAATGGATTGGTCATTTGCATGCTTATTGAGTTCGGTGGGATTTATTCCCCGCAATCATGCTTAGGATAGATGAAACTGACCAAGGGGGGGGAGGGAAGGACAGGAAGAAGAGGGAGGAGGAGGAGAGGGAGGGCAGGTTTGATAATTTGCATGCTTATTGGGTTATTGGCTTATTGCAATCATGCTTAGGATAGGTGAAACTGATCACAGGGATAGAAAAGAAGGGGGACGAAGGGTTGGAGTGGGCAGGGGGAGAGGGGAGGAGAAAGGCAGGTTTGATCATCTGCATGCTTATTGAGTTCAGTGGGATTTACTCCTGTGCAGTCACGCTTAAAATAGCATGAAACTGAGCAAGGGGAGGAGAAGGAGGAGAGCTAGACAGGAGAGGAGAGAAGGAGGAAGAAGAGAGGGCAGGTTTGATCATTTGCATGCTTACTGAGATCAGTGGGATTTACTCCCATGCAATCATGCTTAGCATAGGTGAATCTGACCTGGGGGAGGGGCAGGAGATTGGATGCATGGGCACTGAGTAGAGAGAAATCCCCTTTCCAAAAGGAAAGCATTGTTAATAGTATCATTCTTTTTCAGGGTTTCCCCCACGTTATTAATGTACGGCAGAAGTGTAGTCTTCCACTCAAATTTAAACCAAAGCTGTCCCTGGACACATAGTTTTATTCCACTTTAAACAGTTATGGCTTCCCTCTCAGGATCCCGGGAAGTGTAGTTTGTGAAGGGTACTGAGAGTTGTTTAGAAGATGGTCATTCTCCTCACAGAGCTACAGTCCCCATAATTCTCTGGGAAGAGGGCTGACTGTTAAACCAATCTGGCCACTGGAGCTCTGTCAGGGGAATAGCAGCCTCCTAACAATTCTCAGCACCCTTCCCAAACTACACTTCTCAGGATTCTTTGAGAGAAGCCATGACCGTTTAAAGTGGAACAAATGTTTGCCATGGGTGTAGTCCCTTGATTAGCCAAGCCAAACAGCTGTGAGTCTGGCTTTTAGAACACTGACAGTTGGTTCTTAGTGAGCATGCCTGCGCTATTATAGACTTCAATGTTAAAATTTCTTAAATTAATTAAAAATCAGCCAGGCATTTTTAAAACTTTTAAACTGCAGAAGAATGTCAGAGTATGGGGCAAGGTCAGTAATAGGATTACAGGTACTCTGTGAACATGGCTGACTTTTAATTAATTTCAACAAATTATGAGACTGACAGAAAAAAGTCCAACAGGGGTTTTTCTCTTGTTTTACACTTTGAACTCTGGATTCTCTCTGAGTATAGCCATGAAAACTTAGAGGGTTGTTAAGCAAGTGTTTCTGTGTTCAGGACTATAAGTTTTGTAAGGTTTTGTTTTGAAATGAGCTTAGGGGAAGCAGCAGAATGGCATAGGGTGTTTTTTTTTCAATTTAACATTGCGGAATGCAAAAAATCCATATTGGCTATAGCATACAGACACTCTTGTGGTTGTATAATGTACAAATCCTGAAGATACCCAGTGTATCCCTGAGACACACTGAATTTTATGCAATCCCCTCTTCATTATTGCATAGTCTTATTTAAGCTTCACAGCCATGAGAAGAAAAGCTTTCAGCCAGGTGGAAGACTGTCTACCTTGCATCAGCACTTTTTAAAAAAGTTATATATAAATTTTATAGGAGTGAAATATTCATTTTACCGAAAGAAGGTCTAGTCCATCATCATCCAGGTTTTTCACATGAGAGGCTAGACTGCTTGGTTTCCACTTGGGAAAAGTGTTCTTGTAATCCTGCAAGGATTCTACTTCAGGCCACACTTCATTGTTGGGCGTCCCCAAAGCTCTACAAGGAAAATAACCAGAGTTGGTTAAGATGTATTAGCAAACTTGTTTAAATGGATTCTGTCAAATACTTTTTTGAAGATTCCCTATTTGAAGAGGACCATAGTAATGCTCAAGAATCTAACTGAACTGAGACACAATTATGCAGCTCTGGACTGAAATATTTTAAAGACATGAACATCAGTAAGGTTGTGTTGCCAAACTGAAATAAAATAGATCTATACTGTGTTTGGAAGTAAAAAAACATGAATTAAAATAATAAAAATGCTTCATAAGAAAAAAAATATTCTGTATAACCTACAGAAATAATGTAGTTTAGTGGGTAGTATGCTTGGTGCAGATAAGTAAGGAAGTAAAATGAATTCAACGTAATACATACATAATCCACCATGGCAGTTGTCGCCAAAGCTGTACTTTTTACACATCAGTTCACTGCATCCAAGCTGAACCACAGCAGCAGTTGCCAGAGAAGTAATTTTAAAAAAGATGTTTTTAAAGCTTTTTTTAATAATGTTTCTAAAGATGTTTTGTTTCAATATATTTTAAAGTCTGTTTTTATGATGTTTTAAAGTGTTTTTAGTGCTTTTGTTTGCTGCCCTGGGCTCCTACTGGGAGGAAAGGTGGGCTATAAATCTAATAAATAAATAGTGTTGCTGCTGCAACATCCTACTCTGATCACGATGCCATCTGAACACTTCTAAGTTTATACATGATAACCTATGCACATGGCTTATAGGATCGGGCCATCAAGGTTGCAATCCTAAGCATAGTTACCAATAAATCAGTCTCCTTGAACTAAGTGGGAGTAGTTCTCAATATATTGAGAATCACACTTGGTTTCAGATCAGAATAATTTGTTGAGCATTTTGCCATTACAACAGGGACAAACACAGGTCGCAGTTCACTGCACAAGGGAAAAAAGGGCTAAAGTATAATCTCAGAATGATGGGATATAACGTTTCTACAAAAGGAAATCTGAATTTATTGATCAAAGGAACAGACTTCAATTCTGTGTGTCACAAATAGCTCCATCCCATTTTAAATTAGATACCTGAAGATCCTGAACAACTGATCAATTTCTGAATCTCCATGAAAGAGTGGCTTCTTCGTTGCCATTTCAGCAAATATTGTCCCTATGCTCCATATATCAACGGGTGTAGAGTAACGTGCAGAACCTAGCAGCACTTCTGGAGATCTGTACCACAGAGTTACTACCTAGGAAAAGAAAGGGGTTATGAGAACATTTTTTAATGGTTAAAAAATATCTAACATGCTTTGGAACAGCGATGCATGACTTAATGCAATCTACTCTATACTATCCAACATGCTACATTTCTGGAATCAGTTCTTGAAGCAGCATTTGCTTTTTTAAAGAAGGCACAGTCTTCTAGCTCCCAAATTGTAAATTCTGTGATAAGTTAATATGCCCAAGGTAGTTAACATATTAATTGTTAATTTATATCACACCCTTCTTCCAAGGAGCTCATCCCATTTCATCTCCATAACTATCACGTAAGAATAGATTAGACTGAGTAATGGTGTTCATTCTAAAGCTTCTTACTGAGCTCCCTGGCCAAGTGGGACTGATCTCTCTGGTCAGAGTCCAGCATTGTCCACAAAGCCACATTATCTCCACGGTGTGGCCACCTTTGGAATTTGCATACAGTCCCCATTGCCTCAGACTCAGGTTCCTTATCGGGAGCTAAAATACTTGGGGCATTTCAGTCTAGAAAAGGTAACTTGGGGATGGGGAAGAGGGAAAGAGTTTTGTGAGATCATGGATGTGATATCAAAAGCAGTTACTTTTTTCTCCCTTTTGCATAATATTAGAACTAGAGGCAATCCAATGAAGTTACTGCTGGGCCAAAATATTCAACCCAGCCCACCTTTGTTAAGCATAGGCTGTACAGTGTAGCATCATTCCCAGGGGTGTTCTGTCCCACGAACATGGCCAAGCAGCTGCTTCAAGTACCAATGAGGCTTTGTTGTTGTTTTAAAAAAAAGGGGAGGAAGAAAAAAAAACCCTGTGGCCACCTCATATTTAAAGGTAAGACAACACTCATCTTAAAATTCTTTAAAAATTCATCCACACATAGACCCCCCCCACAGTCAAAGGCAGTATGCTTCCGAATACCAGTTGTTGGAAACCACAGCAGGGGAGTGTTCTTGCACTCACGTCCTGCTTGTGGGCTTCCCACAGGCATCTGGTTGGCCACTGAGAGAACAGGATGCTGGACTAGATGGGCCTCTGGCCTGATCCAGCAGGCTCTTCTTATGTATGTCACCAAGTATCCCCCTCCCTCAACTTTCCTAGTGGGATGAATTGTCCTGTGAAAGTGGGGGCAGGGGAGAGGATATTTGGTACATCTTTAAATGAAATGGATGGGCAGCAGATCCAGGACTGCTGCCTTCTCCAAACTGGGGCCCTCCAGATACTGCTGGACTCTCATCATCCCTGACCATTGGCCATGGTGAATGTGAGTTGTGACTCAACAATATGTGAAGGGAACCAGGTTGGCAGAGTGTCCAACAGGAAGTACATCTTCATATGTGCCGTAAACGTCATGGCCTTCGCTGTCACAAAAAGCAATTACAGCTGTTAGCTTAGGTGAAAGCTGTAGGCAGAGACAGCTAAATGAAGCCCCAGATTCAGAAGCAGTACACCTTTGCACGCTAGATGCTGGCGGGGAGGGGGCAGAAGAGCAGCCAGAGATGAGTGCTGCCTTCATGTTCTACTTGCGGGATTTCAAACAGGATGCTAACTAGATGGATCTTTATTCTGATCCTGCAGGGCTCTTCTTAACACTATGTAACAACCGCCTTAATGCACATTACATGGAAAACTTGTTAGCCTTTTAGTGTAGGATTTAGCACTGTCAGGATCAATATCCTGCTACAGAATAGCCATTGAAGGCCCCTTACCTCATGTGTGTAAACTCGCACAGGGATGCCAAAAGCTCGAGCCAACCCAAAGTCAGCTAGCTTAATTACTCCATTGTCATCGATTAACAAGTTCTGAGGCTTCAAGTCTCTGTGCAGGACTCTTCTTGAATGACAGAACACAATACCTTGCAAGATTTGGTACAAGTAACTCTGAAAAAATATAAACGAGGTTATTACCAAAGGCATGTAGACAAGTTAAGATGCACTTCACAGAAGACATGCAAGGACCTACTTCACCTCTAACCTTCCCAAATTATAAGGGCAAAATGGGACTGGTGTGCTGCAGGTAGACATTATGAAGCATTCCAGATTAGCTTCATTTCCCACACACACACACACATTTTTTTTCCTTTAAAAGAATGGGGCAGCTTACACTAGGCTCCTAGTGGTCTCCAATCAAGGCTACATGATGATTCTTTCCTCTTGTCCTTGCGCCTAGCCAGAGCAGCTCACCTTGTGGGGCAGAGCTGCAACAAGAGTCTTCTGACAGCACCATCGCTACCACTTACTGGGAGGAGCAAGGCAGCAGCAAGATTGGCACTGTGCGGATGCACCGGATGAGGCAACCTGGGCAAGCCACTCCTGGTGCCTAAGGCCTTTGGCTTAATTTCTTATTCTCAACCCCAACTGCAACCAAGCCCAATCATGAAGAACCTCATGTGAATATCCATTGCTCCCCTCATCCACTGTTAATTTTAGATTGCAAGTTCCTTTGGGACAGGGACCTAATCTTTCAGTTTGCTTGTAAAACTGAAGCATTATGCAGATGGATGGCACTATATAAAACAGACAAATAGATTGCATCAAGGAGGTCCATCCTCCTTTAGCTTCAATAATGCTACTCCAGTGGGCACTCCCCACATCATTTACTGGGACAATTTTATTGATAAAATTATTATAAAAGCTATTTCATACAAAGGGTCAGATTCAAAAAACCATCTAAAAGACCATTACTGCCTTCTTTTATTTGTATCATACAAAGGAAATAACCTTTAAGATAGGACACAGGAGAACACAAACATGTGCCACACAGAGCCTGTGGCCCAAGAATCTTCAATAGGCCTTTGAGCACGCTTTGTAGCTACCTGGCCACTGCCAAGGAGTGGCATTGCTGAAGCTTTCCACCAGTTCTTAGACTGAACTACTGCAGTACAGCGGCATGCAAGACATTTTGCTATGGAACCATTTGCAACAGTCATTTTTAAACTCTGTTCCTAGAAATCCTTGAGGTGCTTTGGGATCATCTTACGAAGGGATCCTAGATGACAAGATCTATAACAATGGACAACCATCTCCAAAACACAAATTGTCTACTCTTACTCGCTCTCTCATATTATCTGCAGCTACAATGGATGTTGGACACTTTTAGGACATGTCGGTTTCTGCAAGGCAACAGCAAAGCCCAGGCCCATCCAGTGTTTTGGATAACTGTGTGTGCACTGGAACCCCAGGAGTCTAACATGGAAGGGATGATGGAAATGCTGTGCAGTCTTCAGCAAACAAATCAACATAAAAAGGGTTCCAGGGGTAGGAAAGTTGCAAGCCACCAGTTTACAGTATTGCTTCTTTACCTTAACAAGCATATGGTCTAAATACTGTCCAGATGGGATAGAATCCAAGTATTTCTTGAGATCCATAGAAAGAAATTCAAAGATAAGGTAAAGTCTTGAATCTTGCATAAGCACATCCTGAAGACTGAAAATATATTTTTTAAAAAAATTGAAGACAGCTCAATCCCCTTCATTAAGCATACAATGTAAGTTTGTTATATACAACACTAATGTCTCTTTGTCTAACTTGTCAAGCATCTCATCACTAATTATCCTTAAAACTATCTAATCAGTCCTCACAACATGCCAACCTGAGGGTCTGACAGTTTCACTGCATCAAACATGCTTTCACGCTTATGTGAAAGATGGTAATTACATATCCTGCACAATCCATTAAGCCTATAGCCATAAACTTTATGATGGCAATAATGGATGAATAGGTGTTATAAGTTAATGCAAAACAGTGAAGTGTAACAAAACTAATCCAATACTTAATTATTAAAACATAAATTGATCAAATTGGATATAGATTTTTTAATGTATTTAACATTTAAAATCTACACTTTAATTGCTTAAATCTGCTATCATTTGATCCACTCTATAAAACAGAAAAGAAAACTAAGGGCAAAGGTGAGACTTGAGGTCAAGCATTAAAAACACAATTCAGCTGGACTAGTGTTACATTTAGTGTTCAAATTCTGAACATTTATGCAGTCAAACCAATGGGGTGGACATGTACTTTCTATTTCATTCAGAAACACTGTTCTGCTTAGTACTATCAGTCCTGGCTTCTGGAAAGTTTGGCAAGCAAGTCTTCAAGGAAGTGATCTTCCTTTGTATCCCACTATGTATATAAAGAGCCAAACAGAACGTTTTAATATAACAAATGCTTCCTTAAGCACATTTAAGAACTTCCAACTGGGCAATCAAGTGAAATACTGTGAGCATTCTTCCTTCTTTCTAAACAGGGAAAATGGAAAATAAGAGAGCAGCCTGGAATATCACAGGAGGCTACTATACCATCTCATGCTATGGCTTTGCCAGCTGAAGAAGCCTAGTCTCTCCCTTCCTTTTTAAAAGACATCATTCTATGCCAGGGATAGCTAACATGGTGTCTTCCTGATGTTGTTGGGACTCCAACTCCCATCAGCCTCAGCCAGCATAGCCAATGATAAGCAGCAGCTGGAGGGGAGCCCTGTTGTACTCCCTTTCCAGTTCCAATAAATCATATAGAACTCTATTGGATATGTAGGTGCTCTATAAAAAGGTAAAGGTGTCCCCGCACTTGTAGTGCGAGTCGTTTCCGACTCTTAGGGTGATGTCTTGCAACGTTTACTAGGCAGACCGTATATATGGGGTAGGATTGCCAGTTCCTTCCCCGGCCTTTCTTTACCCCCCAGCATATGCCGGGTACTCATTTTACCGACCACGGATGGATGGAAGGCTGAGTGGACCTCGACCTCTTTTACCAGAGATTCGACTTCCTCCTACCATTGGAATCGAACTCTGGCCGTGAGTAGAGCTTTCGGCTGCATTACCACCGCTTACCACTCTGCGCCACGGAGGATCTTAGGTGCTCTATAGTTTCTCTAATAATTGCTTGGTTCACATTCTAACTCTTACAAATGTAAATCAACTCAAACTTTCCCAATGAAACATCACCAATTCCTTCATTGCTCAGCAACAGTGAATTCAGAAGACAGTTTTGAATTTAAACCAAGGGTATGATTTTCTACACAGCAGCTTTGGTTATATTCAAGGCAGATATGTTAAATGCAACCAAAAATTAAGACATATATTTAGATTAGGCCTAAAGTGTGAAACAGTTCAATTTATCTGTCTCACCATTACACAAGTTTCCACTTTTGATTCTCATAGTTGCACCACTACCAGAAATTAAGATAGCTTAACAGAGCCCTACCTAGTACAGGTAAAAGACCTCTGAAGAAGCATGGAGCCTTCTATGAAAAAGTTTTAGCCATTTAAAAATTATGCAGAAATAAACAAGGATTTTTAAAAATGGGTATGATCCAGCCAGTTAAAGCTCTTATCAGCCCCACTGATTTTAAACAAAAGATATTTAAGCATGTTTAATTCTACCATCAAAAAACAGTGACTTGAAAGTGCTTAACATTATATAGATTGCATTCAATACCCATTTCATTAGTAATTTTAATACCAGTTGTATCTTGGTACTATACACCACCTTGCATGTTACTGAAAACCTATTTTCAAACAAAACCCAGGTTTATAGACGTAGACATACCAGACAATATTGGGGTGATGTAGCTCTTTTAACAAGGAAACCTCTCTGATTGCGGTACTGGGAACACCTTCTTCGTCACTTTCTAACCGAATTTTCTTCATGGCCACCACTTGGCCTGTAGCTTTGTGTTTGCCTTTGTAAACAACACCATATGTACCTAACAGGGAAAAAGAGTCAATTAAATGCTGCACAGTCTAAGCACACAAGGAATGAATTAGTAAGGTAGATGCAAAATCCAGGGAAAGCAAATCTTATGATTTGGAATACCCAAGCCAAGAAAGACAGGAAAACATAACTTGACTAACTCAACCATTTAAAGCAAGGATAGATTTTACAGACGTTACCGATTCCCACTGGCAGTGACACCAGCTATGAAGATCTCTCTCTTTTTCACACACACACTGAATGCCACTACCTGTTGCCTCAGAAATCCAGAATTATGACTGAAAAACAGCCCTTCACAGACTCACAAGGACTCAGCTCTTGAGACGTAGTTCTCACAGAAGCTGTAAATCTGCCTACCACTCCCCACCTGTAGCTTGAATGTTCTTCCATATTAAAAAAAATATCTGCACTTAGAAAACTGGATGTCAGGGAGAAGTGTAGGAACCCTGCTCTATGCACTTCATACCAAAGGTGCGGTAAACTTTACTGCTGTAGTACCAAGGAGGATTGTCGTAGGCAAAGCAAACATACTCCAGTTATAAACCTTTTAAGATTTTTATAGATGGAAGTCCAGTCTCTGGACACATGTGCCTGGTTCACATAGCACAATGAGCCAAACCATGGCTTACCAGGACAACACAAATATGTGCTCCTTTTTACTTCCATGCTGTGCTAAGCTAAGCCAAGGCTTGGCTTAGTACATCACCTGAACCTAGGTTCGTGGTTAAGCTCTCACCAACCATGAATTGTAGCCAAGATTTGTTATTGGCTATGGCTAGTGGTTGATGAGGATAGAGGTTAAAAACAAGCCCAACTTTGCACAGTATGCTAAGCCAATCTTGGCTTAGCTCAGCATGCTGTGAAAATAAAAAGGCCAGGGCAGAACAAAGCAGATGTGAGCTCCTCTCTGAAAGCCTGCATGTTTGCGCTGTCTGAATAAGCTTACTGTGTAAGCTTACTGTGTTGTGTGAACCAGGCCGTAGTCTTAACATGGAACAAAGCGTTTCAACTCAAGGGTGGAAGAACGTTACCTCAGCAAACCTCTGTTCCTGAGAGAAAGTAGTGGTGTGCTTGGTGATGCAGGGCAGAAAATATTCTAGTGCTTTATCTTTCTGTGGAAGATTGCCCCTTTCATAAATTCATTAGTAACAATGAATGGATGCCAGTTGCAAATACAATATGAGGAAGGCTTGGCAGTTTTAATTAACGTCTTTCAGGTAATTATTCCTAGCAAGTGTACAAGTCAGCATATCATTCAGTTCTTTGGGGTGGGGGGACTCCCATGTCACAAGGAGTTTGACATTAAGCTCCTTCTAAAATAAACAGAACAAATGACAATTGCTTCTAAGTATGTAGGCTCAGGCTGGAAATGCAAGACAAGACTATGTAACAAATCAAATATTACCTACCTTCACCAATTTTTTCTATTTTTGTGTAGTCGTCCATTGCTCCTCAGTATGGTAAGACCTGAAACAGAACAAGGACAGCATTTGTAGTGACAGTGCTTATGAAAAAGAGTTAGATTTCAAACAGCCAGTTGGGCATGTTTTCAAGTGGCATGTATGTCTTTTTCTTCTTGCATCAACAGTAATTTAGCCAGCTATAATTAAGTTAAAGGAAAGATATGTTGTTCTATTACTGCTGTGATGTAGAGGGAGTAATCAAGAAATGTTGTTGTTGTTGCAGTGAATTTCACCTGTAACAGTTTAAGACTGGGTTGAAAAGGCTAACAAAGGGCAAGTAAAGGTCTTGCCATTGCATATCCATGCATATATTGACAGTAGAGTTATGTCTCCATTGTTGAAATAATGTTAAGCCACTTCTTAGAGCTATGTCCTTACAAAGTGAAGTTCAAAGGTATGAGAGACTAGATATAGTGGGAAAAGAATCACAACAAAACAGATTTACAGATCTAAATGAAAAGCTGCTGTGGAGACTCAAGCTATTTATGGTATTAAAAGTAGCCACAAAGAGGAAGGTATTTAGCAGCCATCACAATGCCAGAATTGACAGGACAAGGCACAAGTCTATTGGAAGGAAGTTCCATCATTTTAGAGACACCACTGAGAAAGTCCTGTCTCTTGTTCATACTAATTTATCTCAACAGGAGGCACTCAAAAATACCCCCAGAGTAAATCTTAGAATAAAGGCAGGATCCTTCTTTAGTGTTTTATATATTAAGACCAGCACTTTAAATTGGGCCTGGAAGCCTACTGTCAGCCACTGCAACCAATGCAAAACTGGAGTTATGTGGTTTCTTGCCCTCACTAGCATCCAGGCTCCAGCAGCTTGCACCAGCTGTAGCTTCCAGATAATCTTCAGAAGCAAGCCCCACATACAATGCAACAATTTTATTTGGAGGTAACCAAGCAACCAAGTCCAGGTCCAATGGATGTAGATAGAGCTACACCTGCCATACAAAAGCACTCCTGTCTACTGACATTGCCTGTGCCTGTCTACAGAGACAAGTCCAAGAGCACCCCCAAGCTGCATACCTGGTCCTTCAGGAGGAGTATAACCCCAACCAGGGCTGGTTCCACACCACTGTCCAGATTAACTGGCTTCCCATCCCACAGAGCTTCCAAATTTTCCAGATTGTTTTCCCTCAGCCATCTCAGAACTGCATCCAGTCTTCTCTTCCAAGAATTCCACAGCCTTCCTGGGATTCTTGAATGGGAAAGAGATAGAGCCATGTGCCATCTGCATATGGATGACACTGAAGCCCAGACCTCCAGATGACTTTTCCCAGCAACTTCATATAGACACTAAAGAGCACTGGGTATTAGATGGAATCCTGTGGGCACCCCATAAACCAAAGGATATAGGATAGAACAGAAATCACTTAGCACTACCTTCTGATACTGACCATCCAAGGGCCAGAACCACTTAGTATTGTGCCCTACCACCACCCACGCCAGTCAAGAATGCCATAGTTAATGGTATCAAATGACACAGAGGTCCTAAAGGACCAAGAGGACTATCCAGTTTCTGACAGAAGTCATCCACCAGGGCAATCATAACACGTCCATACATGAACTGTGCAATCACAGTAAGCAATGTTTTGTCCCAATCAATACCTGTCCATACTGTTATAAGGAAGGCAGGTTACAGGTGGAACAAAATAATGTGCATATTTCATGTCCCATAATATTGCTTTTATTTGCTAGAAGTGTCTTTCCTGCTTGGAGCTTTGTAAGTTATTTTATTTGCACACCTATTTAAATATATTCCAGATAACTGTTGTCATACCTCTGACATTAGGAATAGTTTAGCCAAAAGAAGCTGCAGTCTGAAAATATCAAAATCCTGCTTACAAGCATTATTCCTTGCCTGATTGCTCATAAAATGTAGTTTCTTGTAAGGGCAGGAGAGTCAAGTGTAGATTTATAAAGGGCAAGGACAAAGAGATTTTGAGGATTAAGTACGCACGTGTGTGAGAGATAATAAATACCTTGCTACCCCTCCATCAATACACTGATTTTTACCCTCTAAATCTAGATCAGATAGGATAGCGCAGGGGGAGGCTTAAGTATTTAATCGCCTCCTTTCCATTTTGAGAAATACCATCTGACCAACAGCAGAAACAATCCCTTATGGATACGTTTGCAGCCTTAATTGTTAAATCTGCTTAAAAGGAAGGGGGAGTGAGTAAAGGCATACAGTACATAGAAACTGATGCACGTTTGAGAAATATAAAATCCCTATTGATTCTCAAAAGAGAAGCTCTCCTGCTCATCCACGTAATTCGACAAGACAATAACAATAGAATGAGTAGTCCAAAGATTATGTAGCCGTGCTATACGGGGCTTATTTATTTTTTAAAAGTGGAATTTAATGGACTCCTCCCTTAAACAATGAAACCCCCCCCCCTCTCCAGGTACATTCCCAAACTCTCCTCCTCGTCCCATCTGTTCACTTCTCTCCCAAACCACAGCATCCAAATATCACTTGCCTGGACCTAACCCCCCTCCACCTTCCCTCACTGTCCCCTTACCCTCTCAGCCAGGGCCAACCACACTGCTCTGGCCGTTCCTCTCGTTTCCCCAGCAAACCAAGAACCCACGCTAGGAAGAATAAGCAAGCAGACGCTGCTACGTACGCCTGCTGTGAGAGGCCGAGCGGAGACGAATTCAAATTAATTGCGCTAAGCTGCCTCCAACGAACCAATGGCACTGCGCCGCCGCTTTCAAAAAGACCAATCAGCGCGTGTCAGCGGGCAGGCGCCAAAATGGTGCGGAAGAGCGGTCTGGTTGTCTGGTGGTGGCCGGGCGCAGCAACCTGAAAAGAAAGTTATCTAAAGCGCGTCATGTTGGGTTTTTTTTACGACTCTCTGCCGGGTTTTTCCTTCTCCTATTCCTCCGTTGCCAAGGAATTCAAAGATGGGCGGGTTTAATGAATGTGTGCCGTTTTCGGTTTGCCTTATGAGTGCATACATTTTGTTTATTTTGGGCTGAAGGAGTTTTTCTTAAGCTGTCTCCTGGCATCCTTTCCAGAGAGCGTTTCCACGGCTGAGGAGATTACTCCTCCTTCTTACCTGGTCTTCTGTGTCTTTTAACAGCTACATCATGGCAGGTGTAACTTCCTCGGGGTTTTCCCGTCATGAAAACGCTGTGAGGAGAAACCTTTGCCTGTTGAATTTCTGCATGTCGTGCAAGTGTTAAAGGCACAGAAGTCCCAACAGAACAAAAAGCAGCAAGTCTATTAGGAAAAAGTACAATATGTATATATATTTCCTACGTGCTCTGGTGTGAAAGTGTATTTTGCACTCTGCGTGACAACTAAAGCCAGGTTACTTTTTAAAATGCATTTTGGACTAATTATTGTTTAAAATAGAATCTGCACATTTTTGAGTTATGCAGAAGTCTTCCTCACTCTGTATGAGGGAGATGGAAAAGGCTAAGGAAAGTACTGTAGCCAGCACTTACCCATTCTTCACAAACTTCTTTCAGTCTTGAAGGGAAGTTGGAAGGGAAACAAATAGGTCATGCAATGAGGAAACAAAGTCATGCTAGGACTGTGCAGGAAATCATGGGAAAATGTCTTCCTTTTGGATTAAAACATAATTACACTTCCGTAACTGCTTGGAATACACAGATTATACAGAAAAATTAAGGAAAGGGGAGAGGGATTGTAGTCATATATACAAAATCAAAAGTTAATTTTGAAGTTTATAGTCAGCTACACTCAGTGTTAGTCTATACATTCAGTTTTGAGTGGTAAAGCTTTCCCTGGGTTGTATAACTTCAAGGTAGATAGTATGTTAATGTACTTGAGTACATTCCAGTGGAAACTCAGAGTACAGCAGCCCTGGGGGACCCTCAAATGACCGGCCACAGAGTGGCAGATGATGGGGAAAGCTGGAGACAGGCCCTATGATGCAGCACCTGAGCAGGTATGAGCATGCCAGGGCCCACCAAGGCTGGTTGCTGCTGCAGCCTTTCTTTTTATTTTTAAAACCTTTTTATAAGGGGCAGGTGGTTAGCCATATGCAAGATTACAGATCCTCTTTTTTCTTTTTAAACTTTAAAATATAATTATCTTCTAAATTGTTCAGGGTCGTTAAAATAAAAAGGGATTGCGAAGAGCCCCAAAGGGACCTCTCCCAACTGAATGAATGGGTGGTAAAATGGCAAATGCTATTCAATGTAAAGTGATGCATATCAGTGCAAAAAAAATCTTAATTTCACATACACACTCATGGAATGTAAAAATAGTTGTAAGTTATGGAACGCTGGTACAAGACGGGATAGGGCAACAAGGATGATCAGGGGACTGGAAACAAAGTCCTATGAAGAGAGACTGAAAGAACTGGGCATGTTTAGCCTTGAGAAGACTGAAGGGAGATGCGGTAGCTCTCTTCAAATACTTGAAAGGTTCCCTGTGACGCCCTTCCCTGGCTCTCCCTGTCAGGTTCCTACCTGCTCGTGGTTACTGCCTGTCTCTAGGCACCACCAGGGACTCCACCAGTCCGGACTGTCCTTTTATATGGTTTCTCTCCCCGCTCTAGCACAGATCTCAACAGATCCCCCTGCTAGGCAGCACCACCAGTCACGTCCTATAACCAGTAGTCCCAGAGACTCTGCCTGAGTCTCTCTATCTGGTTACCTCTGTGACTGAGTGCTAAAGCTGTCCCAATCCCTTTGATTTACTCAGACTGCTTGTGGTGTTATTCTCTTCACCGCTGCCACCATTTGTTTCCCTTCAGCCTTGGTATTTACCTTACCCTCCCTTCTGGTCTGTGAAACCCCAGCCAAGGATCAGGCCTTTGGTAAACCAAATATATTTATTAAATAACAAAGATAACAAGATTTCCTTAAAAGGCACTTAAGCATATGGTTACATCTATTCCTGAGGTACTGGTCTTAGTATTAATCTGAACTCCACCCTCTCCTCTCAAAACCCACCAAAACAACCCACTAACATTCACCACATCACATCCACCCAGATTTACCTGACATTCTTCCTTTTATACTGTCAGCCATTTTAAACATTCAGCCAATCATCCAGCATTCTACTGCCCATTCACTCCCCCTTCCTCTTTCACTCCACTTACCATGTATCTTCTAAACAAACAGCACTTACCCTATTTACACTAATACAGGATCATCACATTTCCCCCCCCTTAAAACAACGGCAGAGTATTATTCCTGTTCCAGGATTTATACGTCGCGTTAACAATATAAACAAGTCTCTATGGGGAAAATGTCTTTCTTTGTTCCTCCGTCTGGTCACGTCACTGCAGTCCCAGCCACTTGCCTGGAAAGTCCATCGGCCAGTACATTGTCCTTGCCTTTTATGAACTGGAAGTCCACTTGATAGTCCTGTAGGGCCCAAGACCACCTCTGCAGCATAGTGTTATGGTTTTTCATAGTCTGCAACCATAACAAGGCCCAATGATCCGTTGTTACCGTGAATCTTCGTCCCCACACGTACGGCCGCAACTTGTTCAGTCCCCACATGACCGCTAGGCACTCCTTTTGGACCGACGAATAGTTTTTCTCCCTCGGCATCAGCTTGCGACTCAGATACGCCACTGGATGTCTGGTGCCTTCTCTCTCCTGCAGCAAGACGACTCCCAGCGCGAGGTCTGACGCATCTGTAGCCACGATGAATGGTTGCTCATAGTCTGGTGCTATTAATATGGGTCCTTTGCACAAGGCTTGCTTCAGCAGATCAAAAGCCTTCTGACATTCATCCGTCCATACCACACGCTCAGAACACTTTTTCTTGGTCAATTCATGCAAGGGGATAGGCCACAATTGCACTGCCTCTACCTTGCTCCATAAGGGGGTGACTTTCCCACTCCCCACCCCATGTCCTACACAGATTACTTCACTCACAACTTTCCCATTCATACAGCACGGTGCAGATCTGATTGGGGCATGATCTCCAGTATCAATGGAATGTATAACTATACTGGTTCGGCCAGGTTTATTACTAAAGAGATTCCTATAAGTTTTCAAAACTCTCAGAATCTCTTCTTTTACTTCCTCCTGCACCTCTTCTGACCATTCCACTTGATCTACCCCTCCTTTGTCTTTGCTTTCCTGTACCAAATCCGGAAGTTCAGGCCCACTTCCCTCAGGGAATAAGGTAACTTGCAACACCTGTGCATCCCTGGTATGGTAAGGCTTTAACATATTTACATGAACCACTTTGCTTTTGTTTAATTGGTCTGTGGTGATTACATATGTCACTGTGTCAAGCCTTTCTCTGATGGTATATGGTCCTTCCCAGTTAGCCTGTAATTTGTCATGTTTCCTGGGTATGAACGCCATAACCATATCTCCCACATCATACACACGTTCCCTGGCTGTTCTGTCATACCAGTAACTTTGCTTCTGCTGTGCTTGACTCAAATTCTTTTTCACCACCTCCATCATTGATGTTAATTTATTGCGGAATTCCAATACAAAATCTACTACAGATGTTTTGTACTCTCCCAGGGTTCCTTCCCATGATTTTTTTAATAGTTCCAAAGGTCCCCTCACTTTTCTAGTGAACATGAGTTCAAAGGGTGAGAAGCCTGTTGACTCCTGAGGGACTTCTCTGTATGCAAATAAGAAGCATCCCAACCGTTCATCCCAGTCTTGTGGGTGATCTTGAACATAGCTTCTGATCATGCCCTTCAAAACGCCATTGAATCTCTCAGTTAGCCCATTAGTGGCGGGATGGTAAGTAGTGGTCTTTAGATGTTTTAGACCACAACATTTCCACATATATTGCATCACTTCTCCCATGAATACACTGCCTTGATCCGTCAACACTTCATGAGGGAAACCCAGCCTCATAAAGATTTTTAATAAAGCCTCTGCCACTACAGGGGCTTCTACAGATCTTAGTGCTTCTGCGTCTGGGTACCTGGTGGCAAAATCCACCACCACCACTAGATATTTCTTGCCATGCCTTGTGGGTTTGGAAAAAGGGCCCACCAAATCTATTCCCACTCTATAAAAGGGTTGTCCAATTATAGGAAGGGGCTTTAAGGGTGCCTTAGTCTTTACTCCACTTTTTCCCACCTTTTGGCAGATACCACACGATAGACAATGTTGTTTTACATCTTTGGAGATGTTTGGCCAATAATAGTGTGCAGCCAATCTCCTCTTGGTCTTTTTTATTCCCAGATGTCCTGCACATGGGACATTGTGGGCTACCTCTAGCAATCTGGTTCTGTATTTGCTAGGTACTATCAATTGCTTCACTGGTTCACATTCATCCTTTCTCTCAGCAGGCATCCACAGTCTGTATAAAATCCCATTCTCACACACAACTTGATTCCTCAGTTTGTCAGTGAAAGGAATCTGTTGGGTCAGGGCTTGTTCCTTTATTTGACTCAAACTGGTATCTTTATTCAGCTCTTCTCTGAAATGCTCTGTCTCTTCCCCAGAGACCAGCTGATACAGTTTGTCTCCTTCAGCAGGCCTGCTAGTGGTTGCTATGGTGACCTGAGGCTGGCTAACAGTTTCCACCCTGTTTGCTTCAGCCCCCCTTAACATGGTTTATTTTTCTCTGCCAAGTTGCTGTCTGGTCACCACATATATTTTCCCTTGGGCTCCCATAACATCTCTTCCCAGTATTACTGGTTCTTGTTGCTGGGCATTAATGCCTACTTTATATCTGCCCTCTCGGCCTCTCCACGCCATTTTCACCAGGGCCACAGGCAAGCTTTCTGGTTGACCCCTCACTCCTTGGATATTCACCATTTCCTGAGGTAATATTTCTTCAGATTTTATTAAATCTGGCCTCAGTAACGTCTGAGCGGCACCAGTGTCAAGCAATGCCCAATAATTTGCCCCTTGTACACTCACTTCCTCTCTCAGACTTGAATCAAGGTCTGTTACTTCTGTCCAGTTTATCTGGCAAAACTGAACCTTTTTCGCTGTTTCTAAAGCCTTGGGCTCTGTTTTCACTGCCTTTGTCTGAGCAGGATTACTACTGGGGTTGGCAACCTCACATTGAAAACGTAGGTGCCCCGGTCTACCACATTTGTAGCATAATTTCTCCTCACTTTTAGGGTACACAGATCCACTCTGGGGTGTCCTGTGCCCTTCAGATTTTACTGGAGGACTCACTCGCTGTGGCACCACATCCCTTCTGCCAGCATTATATGGTCTGGGTTTAAAATATCTTGATGTTTTCCCCACCCAGCCAGTTCTGTTGGAGGCAAAGTGATCCCCCATCTCGGCGGCCTCCTGCACCGATGTAGGGGAACGGTCCTTGACAAGGAGCCTTATTTCTGGTGGTAACTGATGGTATAATTGATCCAGTATCATGAGGTTTTTCACCTCCTCCACAGACTGAGCTTTTGTACTTGTCAGCCATTTCCCAAATATGTCCATCAGTTTTGCTCCCAGTTCAACAAAAGACCTCCCTGCTTGGATCTGACAGTTTCGGAAAAGCTGTCTAAAATAATCAGGCCCTAGTCTGAATCTTTTGTAGACTGCCTCTTTAAACTCAGCATAGGTGACGGGCTTGTCTGAGGGGAAATATTGGTATACCTCTGCCAATTCCCCTTTGATCAGGTTTGATAAATACTGCATGTATTTATCTTCAGGTAGCCCCCACAACTGAGCTGCCTTTTCAAAGGTTGTGAGATAAATTTGAGGATCTTGACCAGGCTCATAGACAGCAAAGTCCTTTGGAGTAATTTTTATTTTTGCTCCATCTCTGTCTTTCCTTGTCTCATCAGAATGAAACTTCTCTCTTTCAAATTTTAACTTTTCTGCCTGTAATTCCGCATCCACTCTCATTCTCTCAAATTCCAACTCCCTCTGTTTTTCCTTCTCTGCACCTTCCATCCTCAATCTCTCAGCTTCTAACTCTCGCTGTTTATCTTTTTCCTCAGCCTCAAAGACCCGCTGCTTTTCTTTCTCATCAGCCTCCCTCCTCAGTCTCTCAGCTTCCATCCTCAATCTCTCAGCTTCCAACTCCCTCTGCTTGTCTTTTTCCTCAGCCTCCCATCTTAACTTCTCTCTCAAGTACTCTATATAAGCGGGATTGCTTAAATATCCTTCTGGGGTCTCTTCCCTGACAGGTTGTTTTTGCTGGGCAGTTGCAAATCCTATAAGTGCTACCCTCAATTCATCTACCCCTTTACCCTCGTGAGGTAAATTGAATGTTATGCACTTCTCCACCAGCTCCTCTCTTTTCATTTTTATATATTCAGCCATGGTCACTCACTCTTTGCCACACACTCTTTGCCAGTCACTCTCACAAATAATCTTGTTTTGTTATTTCTGTTTGCCACTCCACTGTTAGGGATTCTCTAGTATTCGTACCACCGCTACAGCCAACACCTGTGATGTAGTCTCCTTTGTCACCACTTGTCTTTGGGACTCTCTTTGGTTCGTATCCCACCGCTACTGCCACCACATGTGACGCCCTTCCCTGGCTCTCCCTGTCAGGTTCCTACCTGCTCGTGGTTACTGCCTGTCTCTAGGCACCACCAGGGACTCCACCAGTCCAGACTGTCCTTTTATATGGTTTCTCTCCCCGCTCTAGCACAGATCTCAACAGATCCCCCTGCTAGGCAGCACCACCAGTCACGTCCTATAACCAGTAGTCCCAGAGACTCTGCCTGAGTCTCTCTATCTGGTTACCTCTGTGACTGAGTGCTAAAGCTGTCCCAATCCCTTTGATTTACTCAGACTGCTTGTGGTGTTATTCTCTTCACCGCTGCCACCATTTGTTTCCCTTCAGCCTTGGTATTTACCTTACCCTCCCTTCTGGTCTGTGAAACCCCAGCCAAGGATCAGGCCTTTGGTAAACCAAATATATTTATTAAATAACAAAGATAACAAGATTTCTTTAAAAGGCACTTAAGCATATGGTTACATCTATTCCTGAGGTACTGGTCTTAGTATTAATCCGAACTCCACCCTCTCCTCTCAAAACCCACCAAAACAACCCACTAACATTCACCACATCACATTCACCCAGATTTACCTGACATTCTTCCTTTTATACTGTCAGCCATTTTAAACATTCAGCCAATCATCCAGCATTCTACTGCCCATTCACTCCCCCTTCCTCTTTCACTCCACTTACCATGTATCTTCTAAACAAACAGCACTTACCCTATTTACACTAATACAGGATCATCACATTGCCACACAGAGGAAGGGCAGGATCTCTTCTCGCTTGGGGATGCTTTAATTTGGATTCCTGCATTGAGCAGAGGATTGGACTTGATTGCCTTATAGGCCCCTTCCAACTCTACTACTCTATGATAGAGAAATGCTTATTGTGTGCTTCACACAACTGACAGGGAGTGCAACCCTGTTAATCTTATTTGACCTCTCAGTGTCTTTGGTACCTCTGATAATAGTATCTTCCTGAACCAGATCTGTGAGATAGGTACTGGGGGCACTGTTTTATAGTGGTTTTAGTCCCATCCCCAGGGTCAGTTTCAGATAATGGCACTGGGTAATTATTACCAGAGGGTCACATCACTTGAAAATGCTTGGAAGTTGTTTAAAAACACTATATTAGAAGCTCAACTGGAGTGCATACCGCAGATCAGAAAAGGTACCGCCAGGGCCAAGAAGATGCCAGCATGGTTAACGAGCAAAGTCAAGGAAGCTCTTAGAGGCAAAAAGTCTTCCTTCAGAAAATGGAAGTCTTGTCCGAATGAAGAAAATAAAAAACAACACAAACTCTGGCAAAAGAAATGCAAGAAGACAATAAGGGATGCTAAAAAAGAATTTGAGGAGCACATTGCTAAGAACATAAAAACCAACAACAAAAAATTCTATAAATACATTCAAAGCAGGAGACCATCTAGGGAGACAATTGGACCCTTGGATGATAAGGGAGTCAAAGGTGTACTAAAGAACGATAAGGAGATTGCAGAGAAGCTAAATAAATTCTTTGCATCTGTCTTCACAGTGGAAGATATAGGGCAGATCCCTGAACCTGAACTAACATTTGCAGGAAGGGATTCTGAGGAACTAAGACAAATAGTGGTAACGAGAGAGGAAGTTCTAAGCTTAATGGACAATATAAAAACTGACAAATCACCGGGCCCGGATGGCATCCACCCGAGAGTTCTCAAAGAACTCAAATGTGAAATTGCTGATCTGCCAACTAAAATATGTAACTTGTCCCTCGGGTCCTCCTCCGTGCCTGAGGACTGGAAAGTGGCAAATGTAACGCCAATCTTCAAAAAGGGATCCAGAGGGGATCCCGGAAATTACAGGCCAGTTAGCTTAACTTCTGTCCCTGGAAAACTGGTAGAAAGTATGATTAAAGCTAGATTAACTAAGCACATAGAAGAACAAGCCTTGCTGAAGCAGAGCCAGCATGGCTTCTGCAAGGGAAAGTCCTGTCTCAGTAACCTATTAGAATTCTTTGAGAGTGTCAACAAGCATATAGATAGAGGTGATCCAGTGGACATAGTGTACTTAGACTTTCAAAAAGCGTTTGACAAGGTACCTCACCAAAGGCTTCTGAGGAAGCTTAGCAGTCATGGAATAAGAGGAGAGGTCCTCTTGTGGATAAGGAATTGGTTAAGAAGCAGAAAGCAGAGAGTAGGAATAAACGGACAGTTCTCCCAATGGAGGGCTGTAGA
This sequence comes from Rhineura floridana, assembly GCF_030035675.1. Lineage (NCBI taxonomy): Eukaryota > Metazoa > Chordata > Lepidosauria > Squamata > Rhineuridae > Rhineura > Rhineura floridana. The sequence continues at coordinate 28,854,389 of NC_084486.1, read as the reverse complement.
AAGTGGAGTCCCTCAAGGATCGGTATTGGGACCTGTACTTTTCAACTTGTTCACTAATGACCTAGAATTAGGAGTGAGCAGTGAAGTGGCCAAGTTTGCTGACGACACTAAATTGTTCAGGGTTGTTAAAACAAAAAGGGATTGCGAAGAGCTCCAAAAAGACCTCTCCAAACTGAGTGAATGGGCAGAAAAATGGCAAATGCAATTCAATATAAACAAGTGTAAAATTATGCATATTGGAGCAAACAATCTTAATTTCACATATACGCTCATGGGGTCTGAACTGGCAGTGACCGACCAGGAGAGAGACCTCGGGGTTGTAGTGGACAGCACGATGAAAATGTCGACCCAGTGTGCGGCAGTGACTCCCTTACGAGGAAAGGTTGCAGCATTTGGGGGTTTTTAGTTTAGAGAAAAGGCGGGTCAGAGGAGACATGATAGAAGTGTATAAAATTATGCATGGCTTTGAGAAAGTGGATAGAGAAAAGTTCTTCTCTCTCTCTCATAATACTAGAACTCGTGGACATTCCAAGAAGCTGAATGTTGGAAGATTCAGGACAGACAAAAGGAAGTACTTCTTTACTCAGCGCATAGTTAAACTATGGAATTTGCTCCCACAAGATGCAGTAATGGCCACCAGCTTGGATGGCTTTAAAAGAAGATTAGACAAATTCATGGAGGACAGGGCTATCAATGGCTACTAGCCATGATGGCTGTGCTCTGCCACCCTAGTCAGAGGCAGCATGCTTCTGAAAACCAGTTGCCGGAAGCCTCAGGAGGGAGAGTGTTCTTGCACTCGGGTCCTGCTTGCGGGCTTCCCCCAGGCACCTGGTTGGCCACTGTGAGAACAGGATGCCGGACTAGATGGGCCACTGGCCTGATCCAGCAGGCTCTTCTTATGTTCTTATCTCTCAGCCCCCTGGAAATTATGCTGTGGAATGCCACAGAGTACCATCCTGCCCCAGATTTAACATCCATGTGAAACCGCTAGTAGCAGTTATTAGGAGATTTAGGGCAAGATGTCATCAGTAAGATGACGATTCCCATCTCTATTTCTCTGGAACCTCTGAATTGGGAATGGCTTTGCAAACCCTGGACAGGTGGATGCATTATGGGTCGGTGTCAGTCCCAAGTCCAAATAATTGGTTAATTGCCTGCTTTGGATGGGTTGTATTCCCCCTGAAGGAACAAGTTCACAGTTTAGAGGTTCTCTTGGATCCATCTCCATCACTAGAAGCCCAGATGAACTCAGTAACTAGGAATGACTTTTACCAGCTTCAGCCAAGAGAGCTATGGCTGTTTCTGGATCCAGATAGCCTGACCACAGTCATGCATGCACTGCTAACCTTCAGATTGGATTGCTACAATGTGCTCTATGTGAGGCTGCCCTTGAAGCTGACTTAGAAGCTGCAGCTAGTGCAAAATGTGGCAGGTTGGCTGCTCACTGGGATGGAATATCACCATCATATTATGCCTTTGTTGAAAGAATTGCACTGGCTGCCAATTAGCTACTGGAACAGGATCAACAGCACTTGGGTCCTGCTTGCGGGCTTCCCCCAGGCACCTGGTTGGCCACTGTGAGAACAGGATGCTGGACTAGATGGGCCACTGGCCTGATCCAGCAGGCTGTTCTTATGTTCTTATGTTCTTAAGGTGCTGAACCTGGTGTACAAAGCCCTAAATAGCTTGGGACTAGGAAAGATCATCTCATTCCCTACATATCCAACCCATCACTATGTCATGCAGGAAAGACCATCCTGCTGATACCATCCTATCATGAGGTCTGTTCCACACAATATTGAAATAGGGCCTTTAGTGTGGCAGCATCTACCCTTTCGAACTCCCTCCCATTGCATATCAGACAACTGCCTTCTTTATTGTCTTTTGGGTGCCTCCTAAAGATGTTCCTCTTTCAACAAGCCTTCTAAATGGAGTTCTTGATCCCAGTTGGTATATATTATATTAGAATTTATCTTATGTTTGTGCTGTTGTTGCTTCAAACATAAATTTGTTTTTTTAAAAAAATATTTATATACACATAACTTTTATATTGTAAAATCACTGTTTTAGATTGTAAATTTATTTATTTATTTATTGCCTCGTGATGCCTCATGGGAAGTAATTCATATAGGATATAAATAAATAATGTGTAAACTAGCCTTTTAGGAGATTAATCATGTGTTCCAAGGGATACTCAGTTAAAAAGCAACATTTCAGACTGCAGGTAAAGAGTTTCATGTTTAACACAGGCTCTGCCATGTTTGTTTTTAACTCTCTTCTGTAGAGGAATCTTGTATTTCAGGAAGAAAACTCAGCTAGAAAATTTGTCTTGATTGTAGCTTTCAGTCAGCAGGGAATTTGATGTGAGGGAACTTTCAGGCATGTAATTTCACCCCACCCTCCCAGTGAACTAAAACAATGTCAAGAACTGTTTCTCTCATATAATTGTAGAGTTGGAAGGGGCCTATAAGGCCATCAAGTCCAATCTCTTGCTTAATGCAGGAAACCAAATTAAAGTATATCTGACAGATGGATGTTCAGTTGCCTCTTGAAGGCTCCAGTGCTGGAGAGCCCAGCACATCCCTAGGTAATTGGTTCCATTGTTGTACTGCTCTAACAGTTAGATTTTCCTGATGCTCAGTTGAACTCTGGCTTCCTGTAACTTAAGCCCATTATTCCATGTCCTGCACTCTGGGATATTCGAGAAGAAATCCTGGCCCTCCTCTGTGCGACAACCTTTCTAGTTGCCCTCCTCTGAACCCATTCCAGTTTGTCTGCGTCCTCCTTAAAGTGTCTAGAACTGGATGCAGTACTCAAGATGAGGCCTAACCAGTGCCGAATAGAGGGGAATCAATACTTCACATGATTTAGAAACTATACTTCTGTTAATGCAGCTTAAAATAGCATTTGCCTTTTCTGCAGTCACATCACACTTTTGACTCATAGTCAGCTTGTAATCAACAACAATCCTGAGATCCTTCTTGCATGTAGTATTACTGTGCCAACTATCCCCCATCTTATTATACAGCCACGAGACTGACTGTATACTATAGCCAGCGTGGATTTTTCACATTCCGCAATATTAAATTGAAAATACCCCCATGCCATTCTGATGCTTCCCATAAGCTCATTTCAAAACAAAACCTTACAAAACTTATAGTCCTGAACTCAGAAACGCTTGCTTAACAATCCTTTCAATTTTCATGGTGATACACAAAACAGTCAGAGAGAATACACAGTTCGAAATCTAAAAAGAGAAGAATAAAAAACCCAGAACCCTTTTGGACTTTTTTCCTGTCAGAGTTCTCATAATCTGTTGAAATTCATTAAAAATCAGCCATGTTCACAGAGTACCTCTACTCCTAATACTGACCTTGCCCCATACTCTGACCTTCATCTTCTTCAGTTTAGAAGTTAAAAAAAATGCCTGGCTGATTTTTAATTAATTTAAGAAATTTTGGCTTGAACCCTATGATAACGTCGGGCATGCTCAGTAAGAACCAACTATCAGTGTTCCAAAAACCAGACTCACAGCTGCTGGGCTTGCCTAATCAGGGGACCACACCCACACCAGACTTTGATTTCACTTGAGGTAGTCATGGCTTCCCTCAGAGAATCCTGGAAAGTGTAGTTTGTGAAGTGTGCTGAGAAGAGACTCCTGTTCCACTGACAGAGCTCCAGTGGCCAGACTGGTTTAACAGTCAGCCACTCTGATTGAAGGTATATAAGGGGAACAGGCCGTCTCCTAGCAACTCTCAGCACCCTTCGCTAACTACACTTCTCAGGATTCTTTGAGAAAAGCCATGACTTTCCAAAGTGAAATAATGGCCTGGTGTGGATGAGGCCAGGGACAGCTTTGCTTTAAATTTGGGTGGGAGGCTACATGTGCCTGTTGTAGAATAAAAAGGTGATGAAAACGCTGAAAAGCAATGATACTGTTCACAATGTTTTCCTTTTGGAAAGGAAAGAGTTTACCCCTTTGCCCAGTGCCCACCCACCCAATCTCCTCCCCTTCCCCCTCCCCCTTCCCTCCCTGCCCATCCCCAGGGTCAGTGTTAGACTATGACCTGGGAGACCAGAGTTTGAATTCCCACACAGCCATGAAGCTCACTGGATGACCTTGGGCCAGTCACTGCCTCTCAGCCTCAGAGGAAGGCAATGGTAAAGCCACCTCTGAATACCATTTACTATGAAAACCCTATTCGAAGTGTCGCCAGAAGTCCGGTCGACTTGAAGGCAGTCCATTTCCACTTCCAAACATGGTTGTACAGAAATAAATCCCATTGAACTCAGCATGCAAATGATCAGACCTGCTTTCCCCCTCCTTCCCCTCTCCTCTCCTTCTCTTCTCCCCCCTCCCCCTCTCCCGGTCACTTTTACCTATTCTAAGCATGATTGCAGGGGAGTAAATTGCAATGAACTCAATAAACATGCAAATGATCAAACCTGTCCTTCTCCCCTCCCCCTTCTGCCTGCTCCCATCCCAGTCCTCCCCTCTGCCTTTCCTCCCCTCCCTCCTCCTGCCCTCCCCATCTCCTGTGGTCAGTTTCACCTATCCTAAGCATGATTGCAGGGGAGTAAATCCCACTGAACTCAATAACCATTCAAATGATCAATCAATTCTCAGCAAACTTGCACAGGATCCCATTTCTTACCTCCCTGATTAAAAAGCAGAGAAATTCACTAATAGGCAAAAAACCTTGTGGTTTAAGAATGTACCTACAGCCCACAGATATTTCTATCAAACTTTAAAGAGCAGGGAAATTGGGCAGCTACAGTAGGGCCCCGCTCATACAGCGGGTTATGTTCCAGACCCCCGCTGTAAAGCGAAAACCGCTGTAAAGCGGATCCCATTGACTTACATTGACCAAAATGGCGCCCGGCAGCAAAAAACCGCCGTAAAAGTGGAACAAGCGCTGTAAAGCAGGGCCTTTCTACAATTCATAACCGCTGTATTAGCGGAACGCTGTAAAGCGGGGCCCTACTGTATAGTGAATGCACCAGGGGAGTAGGACTCCTGACCTCCTCTCTGAGATATTGTACCATATGCTCAGAGGCACATGTTACCCAATTCTTCCAAGCTACATAGGAAGCAGATTGGACTGTGAAAAACCAACCCAAATTGTGTTTGCATTTTGACAAATTTGTAGGGCAGTACAATATCTCAGAGAGATATTGCTTTTTAAAGTTTGATAGAAATATCTGTTGGCTATAGGTACATTCTTAAACCACAAGGTTTTTTGCCTATTAGTGAATAACTGTGCATTTGGTTTATTTTTCCTAGGTGCAGAACTTTGCACTTATCCCCGTTAAATTTCATTCTGTTTTCAGCCTAATGCTCCAGCCTATCATGATCCCTTTGAATTTTGTTTCTTTTTCTTTTTTGTTTCTGTTTCAAGCTGTTTCCTATTCCTCTCAATTTTGGATTACCTGCAAATTTGATAAGCATTCTCTGCACCTCCTAATCCAAGTCATTAATAGAAATGTTGAAGAGCACTGGGCTCAGGACCAAGCCTGGCAGTAACCCACTCCTTAACTCCCCCCAGTTTGAGAAGGAGCCATTGATAAGCACTCTGAGTACAATTCTGTAGCCAACTGTGGATCCATCTCATAGCTGTTCCATCCAGCCCACATTTAGCTAGCTTGCTAATCAGAATATCATGGGGCACTTTGTCAAAAGCTTTGCTGAAGTCGAGATGTATGATGTCCACAGCATTCCCACAATTGGTGACATTGAAGCTCGATTATTGTAACACACTCTACGTGGGGCTGCCTTTGAAAACGATTAGGAAACTACAGTTGGTCCAAAATGCAGCAGCCAGAATGTTAAATGGAGCACGGTGCAGGGAGCATATCACCCCTGTGCTTTATGGACTCCACTGGCTCCCAATTTGTTTCCAAGCCCAATTCAAAGTGCTGGTTTTGACCTTTAAAGCCCTAAATGGCCTTGGACCAGTGTACTTAGCCTGGATTTAAGATCATCTACCTCTTGTCTCCTCTCCGTGCCTGGAATGAAAGTTAGATTGACAGGCACGCGGGAGAGAGCCTTTTCAATTGTGGCTCCCAGACTTTGGAATTCCCTGCCCCAAGAAGCTTGCTTTGCTCCCTCCCTGATGGTCTTTCAGAAACTTGTAAAAACTATTTTGTTCCGGAGAGCCTTTGGTTGGGACTGATGGGTCAGCCTGACACTGTTTTAAGTTTTTTATCTTTTATTTTTATCTTTTAAGTTCTTTTTCTCACCTTCTTATATGTGTATGCACATATATACATGTTTTATGTTTGTATGTGTATGCATAATGCATTTTATGTATTTTAATAGTGTTTTATACATTTCAATTTACTGTAATTTTTAATGTTCTGTGTATTTTATTGTATATGTGTGCGATTTTATTGTAGCCGCCCTGAGTGCCCTATTGTAGGGTAGAAGGGCGGGATAGAAATATTTTAAATAAATAAATGTACCAGGGAGGTTAACCGATGAAAAAATGAGGTAAGTGTAGTCTGGCAGGATTTGCTTTTGATAAATCCATGTTGGCTCCTAGTAATCACTGCATTTTTTAAAGGCGCTTTATAATCTGTTCCAGAATTTTCCCAGGGATCAATGTCAGGCTGACTGTCTGTAGTTCCCAGGTTGCTCCTTTTTGCCCTTTTTGATGATTGGGACAACTTTAGACCTCCTCCACTCATCCGTCACTTCACGCATCCTCCACAATTTCTAAAAGATAATAGACAGTAGTTCCGAGAGTTCTTCAGCCAGTTCCTTCAATACTCTACGATGAAGTTCACCGGGCCCTGGAGGTTTGAACTCATTCAAAGTGATTAGGTATCCCTTGACCATTTGTCTATCAATCTCAAGCTGCAATCCTGCCCCTTCAACTTCACGTTTCTCAGGAAGGTCATAGATCCTCTTTTGGGAGAAGACTGAGCCAAAGTAGCAACTGAGCACTTCTGCCTTTTGTCACCAGTTATTATTTTGCCATCCTCATTGAGTAGCTGTATCACTATTTCTTTTCTCCATCTTTTACTATGGATGTACCTGAAGAAAGGTTTTTTGTTGCTTGTGGCATCTCTCACTAACCTCAGCTCGTTCTCAGCTTTAGCCTTCCTGACACCATCCCCGCAATTCCGTGCTTCCTGTCTGTACTCTTCCTTTGTGGCCTGGCCTTCCTTCCACTTCCTGTATGTGTCCTTTTTTGTTTTCAGATCATCTCTAAGCTTTCTGTGAAGTCACAGTGGCTTCTTCTGCTGTCTTCTCCCTTTTTTTCCTTGACAGAATTGTTTGCCTTCATGCCTTTATCATTTCCTCTTAGAAACCCCCACCCATCTTGGACTCCTTTTCTCCTTAGGGTCGCTTGCCATGGAACCTTACTTACCATTGTTCTGAGTTTATTAAACTCAGCTTTCCTGAAATCCAGGGTACAAGTGTCGCTACTCTCAGCTTTTGCTTACTTTAAAATCAAGAACTCTAGTATATCATGGTCACTTTCCCCCAGAGTTCCCATACCTGCCACTTCTTCTACCAAATCATCTCTGTTGGTTAAAATTGTCAAGGTTAGCTGATCCTCTAGTTGCTTCTTCCACTTTCTGTAGGAGAAAGTTATCTCCAACATAGGTCCGGAATTTCTTGGAGGGGCAGTGTTTGGCAAAAGTTGTCTCCCAACAGATATCAGGGTAATTCAGCTGCATGTGTGGATCAGTCCTCACTTCAGAGATAATAGAAATTGGGCACTATTATCTTCAGAATGTAAATCCATCTTCCTAAACGGGAATGGTGGTGATCTGTCTTCTTTTGTGGGTCAGAGTCACCCTACTGTTTTACTAAGGAACCCTTTAGATAAGCACATACATGCCAAAGCAAAGATCACACATCTGCTTTTTTGACAGAGATGGTACTATAAGTGTGTTCCTATAAGTACTTTAAACATATGCTACTGGTATACATGGTATGAAGCATCATCCATATTAAAAACCAAAGCTGTTTAATATGGAATGTGTACACATCCATGGCAGTTTTGAACGTGTTTGCCTTTTAACCTGAATCTAATACATTTGGAAATATTTTCTGAATTGTGTAAATGTTGGTGATTTGAATATGTAGTTTTCACTCGCAAAAATATACAATTATGTTTTCTCCATGCTGAGTTGCAGAGATGGTGCAATACCACTCTCACAGCTGACAGTATGTGACTGACTTGGAGTCTGTGCTGTACGTTCTGCAAATATTGAGTTTTTATTTCTTTTTGTTTTGTAATTTTTCTGAAAATAACATTTAATTTTTTAAAAAAGAAAATCTATTATGTGTCTAACAAAACCACGTGCTGGGAACTATTATTAAATGTATTACAAGTTTGAAGGAGTTAATGGAATGCCTAGGAGTATGAGTGATGTAAGCTTAATTGACAAATGTAGACAACTAAATCATTCTCATGAAGGAAAATCAGCAGATGAGTTAAAGCTGATACTTTTAGATTACCTCAGAGGTAAAGGTGCTGGGAAGGCTTAGGGAATGCCAGGTAGACCCACACCTGTAGAAATGAATCCTCAGTATCTGGAGTTTCAGAGGAAGAAACTGAGGGCAGAAATGCAACAGAAAGAAGTAGAACTAAGACAAAGAGAGATGGATAGAAAATTGGAATTTGAAAGACTTCAAGCGGAAAAGGAAAAACTGCTAAGGGAAGAGAGGAGGGTTGAGGAGGGATCGAGACCTGTGAAGGTTTTTCCCAAGGATTTCAGTTCCTATGAAATCAGGGAGGATCACCACATATTTTTTAACATCTTTGAGAAAGCTGCTCAAATGTGGATCCAAGGAATATATGAAATATATCCTGAATTTATTAAAAGGAGAACTGAGTGAAATATATAATAGTTTCTCAGTTGATGAGGCAGTGGAATTTGATACTTTTAAGGTGGCTGTCTACTAAAGGTTTAGGTTTGAACCTGAATTCTTTAGAAAGAACTTCAGAAGTACCATAGTAACTTCATTCAAATCATATCTTGAAATTGGTTTGAAGCTCACTGACTATTTTAATAAATGGATTGGTTGTACTAATGTGAAAACAAAAGATATTAGAGATCTCATAATTTTGGATCAGTTTATTTTCTGGTTACCTCAGAAAATCAGATTGCTTGTGAAGGATAGAAATCCAAGAAATGGCAAAGAAGCTACTAATTTGGCTGACAATTTTTCTTTGAATAGAGGCCTTAACCTTGTTGGTAGAACAAGCAAACATTACCAAATAAAAATATTTTGAATAAAAGTGTGAGCTTTGAGAGATGGAATAAAGGCAAAACTCAGCAGCTAGCCGAAAGGAACAGCCGTCTGTTAAACCACTGTTTGGCATTATAGACAAAGCATGTTTCCGGTGTGGATTAATTGGACATCTTAAGTCTTCATGTCCCCGAATGGGAATTAATAAGGGAAAAACCACCTCAGTGAGGCAGGTCTAAGTTCAGAGTAACACTGTGTCAGACAAACATGAGGTGTTACAGTGCTATACGTTGAAATGGAATAGAGTGCCTGAGTTTGACAACACTCTCAGGGAAAAAAAGAACTGTGAATGAATGCATTTATTTGGCAGTTTTGGACACAGGGGAAGAAATACCAGTTATATGCACTCATCTGGTTAAACCCAAAAATGTTTTACCTCAGAAAACCATTACCATCAGGTTATAAGGGGAGAACCAGTTCAAATTCTGTTTGCAAGAGTTGCAGTGAACTGGAGAGGTTTTGAAGGAGAATATGAAGTAGGGGTTAGCAATGAGCGGAGCGAGTCTTTTATTCTGAGAAACGATATTATGTCTCATAATAAACAAGTATATATTGTCACTAGGTCCCAGAAGAGAGGAAGAGAGGAGAAAGTTTCAATGTTGATTGAGGAAAATGATACCTGTAAGAATGTATCAAAACCAAAAGTAACAAAGCTGTCTAGCCTAATCTATACTCACACAATATAGGTAAACCAGCAGAGTAACTTCAAGGTTACACATCTTCCCAGAGATGTATAGCCTGAATAGCAGATGGAAGATAGAACCCCAATATCAGGTAGCACCAAGGGACATTGGAGAACAAAGACCCAGAATCACAGTTCTATTTTTATGGGGAAAAGCCCAGCAACAGCCAAGAATTAATTAGCCATTCAGGAGGCTTTCTGATGATGAAATCTTCTGGAGTTTTCATGCCTAATGGTCACGCTCTCTTCTTCGGTCTTCCCAGGCCTGTGGCCTTGTGGTACCATTCTCAGGCTGATAAGCAGCTGTCCTTGCTCACTGCCTAATTAACTAAGTTCAGCTGTGAGAACCATCAGTCTCATGCCCTCCTAGAGGCCCTAATTCAGGCAAGATGTTTTCCCCACAATTCCTTGCCACAGAACCATTTTAGCTGACAACCTTACAAACCAGGCATTTGACATTTACAACCCTTTTTAGTTCAAAGCCTGGCAGAACCAACCTTATAAGTCATGTCATTAACAAAGGTGGCCGCTGGTATGCCCTGTTAGCACCATAGGATATAGGTACAGGGACTGAATAAGAACCCTGATATGGTAGGAAGACATGCAGGAATTTAAATGAACAAAATAACTATTAAAATGAAAAGGAAATGGACTGCCTTCAAGTCGATCCCAACTTATGGCTACCCTATGAATTGGGTTTTCATGGTAAGCAGTATTCAGAGGGGGTTTGCCATTGCCTCCCTCTGAGGCTAGTTCTCCCCAGCTGGCTAGGGCCTGCTCAGCTTGCCACAGCTGCACAAGCCAGCCCCTTCCTTGTCTGCAACTACCAGCTGGGGGGCAACTGGGCTCCTTGGGAGTATGCAGCTTTCCCACGGCTGCACAGGTGGCAGGGCACATAACCCCTGAGCAGAGCTTGGAAAAGTTACTTTTTTAAACTACAACTCCCATCAGCCCCAGCCAACATGGCCACTGGATTGGGCTGATGGGAGTTGTAGTTCATAAAAGTAACTTTTCCAAGCTCTGCCCCTGAGCTACTCACTGTGGGGGTGATCTTTAGCTGGCTCTTTACACCTAGGAGACATGAGCGGGGACTTTAATAAAGTTATTTTGTTCATTTAAATTCCTGCGTGTCTTCCTGGTCATGTGTGCTACCATATCAGGGTCCTTATTCAATTCCTGAACCTACATCCTATGGTGCTAACAGGGCACACTAGTGGTCACCTTTTGGGTGGGACAAAAGGGGGAAAGCTGATGCTTGTGGTGCATATCCAACCCAGGCAAGTGTGCTGCTGGGTGGGGATTTCCTGAACCCAGTGTGGGGTGTCAGGAGGGATCATCCCTGGTGAAGGGTGGGCTCACATCAGTCTCCCACAATGATAAAAATATAATAAATAATTGATAATTGGCTTCTCTTTAAATGTATGCCCAACATCTCAAGCCTGAGGTAGGTTGTCAGTTTGCATAAAGATGAGATCATGAACTATAAATATATATCACAATGTTAACATTTCACAAATGTATTCAGGTATATGTGTCACTGGTCCCTATGGCCACTGGTCTTTTAAGGTCTTACTGACAATGTGTATCTTGCAATTATTATTCACTCTCTAACTTCCAGTTAATTGCTCCATATGAAGCCACCCTTGAAAAGCAGTCAGAAACTTCAATTAACGCAAAATGCTGCAACCAGAATGATGATGAAAGGAGCTAGGCAATTTGATTCTATCATGCTGATACTAGATGATTTAAACTGGCTGCCAATTAGCTTCTGGGCTAAATTCAAGGTGCTGGCTTTAATCTTTAAAGCCCATAGCAGCTTGGGATCTGGGTACCATAGGAACAACCTCTTTCTATGTGTTCCCCTCCTCAAAAACTCTAATCATTATCTGGGGCCTTAATGTTTAAAGTTTGTTAGCTGCCTTGAGTCTTCTTGGAGAAATAGATGGAATTTTTAAAAAAGAAATAATTATGTCATCCAACATCCAAGTATACCTTTTAAATCTGACTATATTCTAACCCAGACAATGGTGTGTGTGCTGTAATGATGTCTGAGCTATTGATTAGGCATACATGTAGCCATGTACAATAGCCATGATCATTTATAACTTGTGGTGCCTAATCATGGGTTGGATCCAAAGTATCCTGTGTGCAAGTGGATGGCAACTGCCCTTCCCTTTGTAACAATGTGTTAGGGTATCTCTCATCCCCCCAAATGCAGCTACCCACACCATATCACACATTGTTCCTTGACTCTCAGGCAACATTTTTTTGGGGGGGGGTAGGGGTATTGCAGTGAAAATAATGGCAGGAAACCAGCGCATGCATGGAATTTTGTCCACAGTAATAGGAACATCAGACTTCTCTTTCTGGATCAGCCCAAGAACCATCTTGTCCAACTTTCTGTTTCCAACTTTGTGCAACTTCTGTAAGGTCATAAGCAGGTTATAAAGGTCATATGGCTCTCCCCGGTTGTGTCCACCAGCATCTAGGGTGGCAAAGTGTCCTACTTTACAGACAGTAATCCTTTGTTGAATAGCTGTCTGCTCCAAGTTAGGTTTAAAGTTAAAGAACCATAAGAAAAGAGAGCATGGGCTGTGAAGCTGCCCATGAATAGTTACCTGGACAACAGACTGAACAGCAATAAAGGTGACCTGGTTACATTTATTATTATCATCATCATCTTGCCCTTCTTGCCAAAGGAACCCAGGGCAGCAAACATAAAAAGGAAACAATTTAACAAGAAAAGAAAACATTTTAAAACATTCTAAAATCACAATTAAAACATTTCAAGTATAATTACAATTAAAAACATGCCAAACATTCTAAAACACAGTTAAAACATTCTAAAAACAATTAAAATATTCTAAAAACACTGTTAAAACATTCTTCCACCTTTGATCTTCACATTGCCAGGAGCAGTCTGCTTCAGCCATCAAACGCCTGGGTAAAATGGGATGTTTTCTAATTCCTCTGGAAAGTAAAAAATGATGGATACAGATGCACCTTGCTGAGAAGGGCATTCCACAAGCTGTACTGGTATACTGTGACCTGGCTTGCACAAAGACATGCTAATTTGCGAGACAGCATGAACGTGCAAGCTCCTGGAGAGGAGCTTGCAGTCGCTTTGCTCCTCCTAGTCCAACTAGTAAGCCAGCCAGGACTCATGGTTAAGCTCTCTCTTCACTAACGGTGAGCTGTAGCCAAAGTTTGTTAGTGAGCAATCTTGCTAAGCCAAGGTTTGGCTTAGCATGACATGTGAATTAGGCCTGTATTTCTATTAAAATTATAGTAATTATTTCTAACTTTGTATCTATTCATATCAACACAAGCAAATGTTTTGCAAATGTGTCTCCTCCTTTGTCCCCTTTTTGGCAATGTGCAAATAGCCACACTACTCAGAGATACTTGCCTCTGAATATGGAGGGGAAGGTCCAGTTTTAGCCGACAAAGTTCGCAGCCAATGGTAGATATATATTTTGGGTATCTGTCTATTGTTAGTGACTGTCATCTCATGCAAATACTGCTTGGCCACCACTCCTCCCAAAATACACCTACAGTGAAAGAAATGTCATTATTTGCAAGATAAATGAATGCCTTTGATGTCTGTGAGGGATAGGCAGGAAGGTATATATTAGCTCACTCCTCTGTTTGAGGACAGAACTTGCTTTAAGCACCATAAAACATACTGACAAAGGTGGCAGAGACTTACATACAGCTGGAGGGCTGTGATTCAGCACACTGATAAGCTCTGTTCTTTTTTTCATTTACTTTCTCTTGCATCTCCAATTCAAGTATTTGGTGTGCTATGATTAAAATTTAACATCTGCCAGTTTTACGTCACCATTCCCCTTTATGGATGGCACAGGATGAGGAGCATAGTAGATGCATGTAAAAATGTTCTGTTCTCTGAAATCGAGGTCAAGTCCCTAGCCTTATAAGCTTTCAAGCCAAACTCTTAAACTACTCTCTTAAATATGGATGTATTATGTGGCACACCACACAAACTGTTACAACAATGAAATGCAAATGGGTAAAATGATGAGGGACTTGACATGAGGCTGAACATACTTCAGTTTGGATTTTGAGCCTATGAGAAAGTGTTTGGGAGAAAATATTAGCTGCCTTCTGATATGAAAATCAATATGGCTATATAGTGGAGCAATCAGAAGACCCCTTGACCAAGTGTAATGTGCATCTAACTGTACAGGAAGGGCTGGGTTTGGGTTGTATGAATTTTTCCCCATTCACTACTCTAGCAAGTCTTAAATTGCTGGACAGATGGGCACCACTCCTTCTCAGGGCCCATGATCTGTCCCTATTTGCACATCATAGTTCCTCTAGAAAGCTTATGGCAGCATAAATGAGGGTGACCACATTTGTCCTTGCAGGAAAGCATGTCTAACCTCACCCACTAAACGTCATGGCTAAGCAAGTACTTGTACCCAATCTCCTGAGTCCAAGTCCACTATACCACACCTGTTGTCCAAAATCTGCCTCTCCAGTGGTCACCTGCTGCTCAGTCCCAGCTGCCGTATTTGTTTAGATTACCACACATGCACGGCAGCCAAGCCAGAAAGAAAGGTGTCAGCTCGACACACCACTGAGAACTAGTGCTGATATCTGCCCTCGTCATTCCTCGTTTTCTTCCCCTGTGAAAGAAGCTCCATTTTTCTACCTCATTCTCAAGGCACTTTCGAATATCTGTGGGAGTTTAGCTTACCTTATTGTTGCAAGGTAGCTGAGGTGTGTGTGCGTTTGTCTTTCCAGTGAGCAGTTATCCAGCACTCTGCAGCCCAGTGGAGGCTGGTGGTTCCAATGTTAGTGGGCAGTGAATCTGCTCTGGGTTTAGTCCGAACAAGCTGAAAGCACCTAGGACAGCTCCTTGAAACTAAAACCTGGAGTGGATTCACTGCCCCACTGACATCAGAGTCACCAGCCTCCACTGCTGTAGCCTGCACAGGCTTCCTACACTTCCTGGTCTAACAAAAAAACCCATGGGAAGAGTTTCCTTGGTATGTCCCCCTGGGACTTAATTGAAGCCTAGAGGCACCCAGGAAGGCTGCAATGTAGAGCGAAAGAAAGGGTACTCACAAAGCCTGGTCACCTCAAAATAAGGGAAATACAATAAAAATTCTGCATCCCACCCATGAGAATTTCACCAATATTTTCTTGCCAGTTTTTGAATGCAATTTCTTTTCCCATTAATTGATGGAGAATAGTTGGAGGAGAGGGAACACAATTTTTGGCACAGCACCACTGAGAATTGAAATATTAATTTGATTTAATATTCATTTGATTCAAAATATGTGTTGATACTCTCCTGCAAATTACATTAATTTATTTTTTATTTGTTTTGCATTTTTCAATTGAAATTAAAGCTTACACATGTTAAACACGTTAACACTTAAATCAGATACATGTCTATTCAGAAGTATGTCCAACAGGGCTTATTCCAGAGAAGTGGTTATAAGATTGCAACCTAAAAGATTTAAACCTATTTTAATAATGCAGAAGTTACAGAAATGCTCTTTTAAGGCAGTAAATAGTCACCTAAATCACAGCTTAGTTGGATTTCATTTTTATAGACTAGAGAAAAATGGGGGAAGATGTTATCAGTGGCTATTCTGACAGTTGCCCATTAGAGGGCAGAGCTAACAAATTGATGGATATGGAGATATATAGCTTACATTCATTACAGAAAGTATTACTAAACGGATGCATTAACTACAAACATAGTTTGTTTTAGAAAGGCACTGTCAGCATGAAAGCCTTGATAAATTTGTTTGTCTGTGGCAGGGATGCCTTCCAGATGTTGTTGGGCTACAGCTCCCATCTTTCATAACCATTGACCATGCTGGCTGCAGCTGATGGAAGTTAAAAGTCCAACAATATCTGGAGAGCCCCAGGTTCCCCACTCTCAATCCTAGAGGCATAGCTCTTACTTTGGGTACAAATACCACTCAAGCCTAAGCAATAGAAGAAAAAAGGGCAGTTTTTTTTAATGGACAGCCTATAGCATAGTGGCCCCCTCTAGGATGCACACCTTAATGTGGTGAGGGGGTTTGAGAGTGCTGAGAAAGCTGAGAGCAATGCCGTCAGGAGTCTAGACCAAGAGGCTAGACTCCTAGCAGGGGCAACCAAGGCGGAATAGTCAAAGCTGAGACACCAGACTAAGATGCATCCAAACTCAGAGGAAGACAGTGGTAAACCACCTCTGAATATCTCTTACCACAAAAACCGTATGAACAAAGTGTCCAAAATGCAACACAAGATTGTGCTGGAAGATGAGACCCCCCCAGGTCAGAAGGCACTCACCGAGCTACTGGGGAAGAACAAAGGACAAGGACAAGTAGTGCTGTGACTAATGACACAGCTGGGTCAAAGCCGAAAAGAAGCCCAGAGGCTGATGCGCACAGATGCGAAAGGAGACTCTGGAGTTGTACGACGCACACAATAGGAACATGGAATATGAGAAGCATGAACCAGGGAAAGTTAGAAATTGTCAAGAAAGAAATGGAACGTATCAACATTACAATACTTGGGGTGAGTGAATTAAAATGGACGGGAATGAGACATTTTCATTCAGGCAACTACAAAATATTTTATGCAGGAAATGAGAAATTAAGAAGAAACGAGATTGCTTTAATAGTGAGAAGTGATGTAGTAAAAGCAATTAGGAGCTAAAACGCAAGCTCTGAGCAAGTGATATCAATGAGATTAAATGGGAAACCTATTAACATAACTATCATCTAAGTCTCTGCTCCAACAGCAAACGCAGAAGAAGAAGAATTGGAGAGATTTTACACAGAAGTACAGGAGGAAATTGATCACACACCAAAACAAGATGTGATGAAAATCATGGGGGACTGGAATGCAAAAGCAGGGAACAGAGAAGAACTAGGAATTGTGGGGAAATGGGGCTTAGGAGACAGAAATGAAGCAGGAGAAAGACTTATTGAATTCTGTGAAGCCAATAATTTGTTTCACATTTTTTGAGCAACCGAAAAGACGACTGTACACGTGGATATCATCAAATGGTCAATATAGGAATCAAATTGGTTATATAATTGGAAGCAGAAAATGGAGAACTTCCATATTTTCTGCAAAAGCAAGACCAGGAGCAGACTGCGGTACAGATCATGAACTGGTTGTATCGAAAATCAGAGTAAAGCTAAAGAAGAACAACAAAGCAATCAGAATTCCAAAATACAATTTAAATAACATCCCAGAAGAATATAAAAATCAAATAAGGAACAGATTTGAGGCTTAAAACTTAGTTGACAGAGAACCAGAAGAACTATGAAGTCAGAGACATTATCAGGGAATAATGCAAAAAGACAATACCTCTAGTTAAAAAGAGAGAAAGACCTCAATGGATGACTGAAGAAACTCTTCAAATGGTTAAAGAGAGAAGGAAAGCAAAAGCAAAAGGAGATAGAAACATGGTCGGAACACTAAGTGCAACAATACAGCAACTAGTCTCTAGGGACAAAGAGAACTATTACAATTGTTATTGTCTAGAAATAGATGAGGACAACAAAAAGGGAAGAACAAGAGCCCTATTCCAAAAGACTAGAGAAATTAAACGGCGTCACTAGCGGGAGTGCGGAGAGGGTGCGGACCTCCCGCGCTCGCACTCCCAGGTGCATGGACGGGGATGGCTGGTCTTGCGTGCGTGCACACGTGCACGCACTCACCATGCGCTCCAGGCTGGCGGTGGAAGGCCCGTCCCGGCTTCACCGCCAGCGAGTGGGCGCCTGCTGTCGGTCTCGCCCGCCCGCTTCCGAGGAAAAGTTGGCTGCGCCGACCCGGAGCGCTTCTCAGCTCCTTTGCCGGCCAACGGCGTGGGGCAGGGCGGCTCTGGGTGTCACCCCCCTCAGGGTGTCACCCAGGTGCGGTCCGCACCCTCCGCACCCTGGTAGTGATGCCCCTGGCAAGCTGCATACTCCCAAGGAGCCCAGTTGCCCCCCAGCTGGCAGTTGCAGACAAGGAAGGGGCTGGCTTGTGCAGCTGTGGCAAGCTGAGCAGGCCCTAGCCAGCTGGGGAGGACTAGCCTCAGAAGGAGGCAATGGTAAACCCCCTCTGAATACCGCTCAGAGCTTGGAAAAGTTACTTTTTTGAACTACAACTCCCATCAGACCAATTCAGTGGCCATGCTAGCTGGGGCTGATGGGAGTTGTAGTTCAAAAAAGTAACTTTTCCAAGCTCTGATTACCGCTTACCATGAAAACCCTATTTACAGGGTAGCCATATGTTGGGATCGACTTGAAGGCAGTCCATTTCCATTTTAGATAGACCAATGGCCTGATCCAATATAAGGCATGTTATGGATATTCCAAAGGTAATGGTTTCTTGTGTCCAATTTGTCATGAGTACATTTTATTGGGAAGCTAGTTGGTGCATTGTGCTATGTCATTTCTTCAAAAGATTTCTTAGGGGGTATCAACATGGCGGAGGGGCCACCACTCAGGAGTAGAGCATGTGCTTTGCATGCAGAGGGTCCCTGGTTCAATCCTTGGCATCAGCAGTTAGGGGGATCAGGTAATAGGTGACGGAAAAGACCTCTGCCTGAGACCCTGGAGAGAACTGCTGTCAATCAGAGTGGAGAAGAATAAGCTAGGTTTACTAATAGTTCGACTCTGGTAGAAGGCAGCTTCCTATGGTAGCTTCTCATATGATTGTGTAATACTGTAGCACTAAAGTGGACAGGCAGGAAAAAGCACCAAGAAAGAGGTACAAGGTTAACAGTTAAACTAGGTTCAGAACTGATTTAAATTCCAACAGCCTGCAGCAGTAAGAGAGATGGGAAGCACGGCCACTTTACCAGTTCGCCTGAGAGCAGCTCCATTTGGCTCCTCTTCTCATCAAAGCCGATCATTATAAGAAATGTGTAACTTTAAGAACAGTTGGCCTTTTCCCCTCTTCCCTCTCCATTCTTTTTTTCTTTTGTGTTGTGTCTTTTAGATTGCAAACCTGTGGGCAAGAACTGTCTTGTTTATTATCGATCTTATATAAATGATGTAAATTGACAAAGGGTTGTTATGGCTCCTCAACTCCACCGAATCCCAAGAAACCTGCGAATTGTAGATTTGAGAAAATGCTGATAAGTCTTTGCAGTTTCTAAGGACTTCACAGAATGATGGTACCTAGGATGCCTTGGGAGCCAAATGTGTTTAAATTTGTCATGTAGACATGCTCCTTGATCGTCTTTTCTCTGAGTCAAACATATCCAGGTCTGACTGCCTTTTGTTTTAGGATTTGTTTTCTGGTGCCTTGTTGCTGCACTCCTCTGAAGGACTATAGTGCTATAGCATGTAGGCTTATTCGTACCACCCCGCTGCGCCATTATAGTGTGGACTTTGTATCAATAGATAAGAATCCACCAGTGTAGCCATAACAAGTGTGTTTTATTTTCTGACCAGTAGGCAGCTGCAGGAGTCAATGTAGTCTTGTCTTTAAAATTAATATTATGTTCCCCTGCAGCAATAGTGTCTCTGTAGAGAACATAGTAAGTATATTATGTTCGTTACATAATGATGAAGCCAAACCAAAGTTGACTCATCTGTGAATATGAGTTAGGTGATTTAAAGGAGAACTGTGTCAATTTATACTTGACACAGCACAGGACACACAAATAATTTCTAGTAGGATTGCCAACTGATCAGGAGAGGCATGGCCACAGATATATTTGTTTAATTAATTTGCTTTCTGGATATTTGCCAGTAAAAGGCATGCTGGTTTTTCCACACATTTTTCTCCTAAAAAGCTGTACACTCTAGTTGAAGATAATAACTTTTGCACTGGGCTCTGCTCCAAATTGCTGAACTCTCTCTATCCAACCTACCCCAAACCAGCCAATCCCCTGCCCCCACATCTCTGTCTAGACCCAGAGGACTCCATCCAAGACCCCACTAACCTACCTTCTTTTTATTATTGGCAACTGTAATGGTTGAGACCTTTAAAATTAATGTTAAAAGTTAAAAAAATGCAAAAGTTACTGTGTCATAATGAAAAGATATATTAACAGAAATGGGGAAAACCTTAACTTTGTTGTCATTGCTATGTGGCCAGATAGATCAATTTCCTCTGCTCTGGTAGGAGCACTACAAAACGCTGAATACAAAATACTTTATGTAAGCAGAGTTCCAGTACAATATTTCTCATGACATTCCACACAGAACACACCTCAGTCAGAGCATCCATGCAAGTATAACTGACTATTATTTTGTTAACAGGGGCCACCATCCTTGAATTGAGTAAGTGTTGGATGGCCAGAGAGATTAGCTTCACACAATGACTTTGTCTGAACCAATGGCCAGCACCAGATTTAGGGGCAGGAGATTATTTATTTTATGCCCTTCCTTTCTTTCATCATAGAATGCAAGGTGACATGCATGTGGTTGCCAGGCAATCTCCCATCCAGGCACTGGTCAGATCTATACCTGCTTAGCTTCAGCAAGGGGGTGGCCTCATGTGCCTTCAGACTATAGCCTGAGACCAGATCCATATGACCACCTAGAGTGTCAGACTTGTGGGAGCACTAGGGCTGAGCACTTCTTACAGGCTACTGTGATGTCCCTATAGTTTGATAACTGTAAATATGGTAAGTACGGGTTTATTAAGAGATATATGGTAAGTGACTGAGTGAGAGGGGGAAGTACATGGGCTAGAATGCTGGAGAATGCTGTATGATGATTGGCTGAGCGTTTGAGTGGCTGAAGGTATAAATGAGAGCATGACAGTTGAGAGGAGGTTGGTTGGTGGAGGAGTTGTTGAGAAGGGCGGTTGGTTGATGAGAGGGATTTTGGAGGAGTTGGTTGGCAGAGTTCTGAGGGAGGCTTGGATTGTATTTGGCTGATATTTAGGCAATATATATATGACCAGAAACAAAGAGTGACACTATATGAAACCATACGCTTGTTAAACATACCTTACATAATCTTGTTATTTCCTGGTGTTTATAAATAAATATTTTATTGGTTTACCAAAAGCCTGATCCTTGGCTGGGGCTTTCACAGACCAGAAGGGTGGGCAGGGTATTTACCAACGCAGAGAAACAGTATCAGTGGTGGCAGCGGTGAAGAGATAGTGTATCATCAAGTATCCAGGGCAACCCAGGGCTCTATGCTTTATTGGCACAAAGATACAGGGGGGTTGTGGCCTGCAAGTGCACCCAGACACAAAGTAACAATAAGCCAGAAGGGAGACTAAGGCGAAGTCTCTAGCAGTATTGTTTACAGGGAGTGACTGGTGGTGCTGCCTAGCAGTGGGATCTTGTGAGATCTGTGCTAGGGTGAGCTAGAGAAAAATAAAAACTATGTTTCTCCCTGCTGGTAGCCACGGGTGGGAGTATCACAGGTGGTGCCAGGGGAGGAACGTTACAGCTACCTATTCTAGTATCTGCTCAACACCTGAAACAAACCAAGGAGGATAAAGGGTTGAAGACAGCCAGTGTGGTGTAATGGCGAGAGTGTTGGACTATGACCTGGGAGACCCGGATTCGAATATGAACTCAGCCATGAAGCTCACTGGATTACTTTGGGGGCACTCACTGTCTCTCAGCCTAACCTACCTCACAGGGTTGTTGTGAGGATGAAATGGAGAACCATGTACACTACTTTGAGCTCCTTTGAGGAAAGGTGGTATATAACTATAATTTATTATCATCATCATCATCAACAACACAAGCAATTTTCGATTGTGCTAGAGGTGCATAAAAAAACTCTGTTTGTGCAAGAGAAGGTGGCTAGAATGAATAACAAGGGGAGCCCATATGCTCAGAAGCTATGTGGGGGGCCATATGGGAAATCCTTTTGCATCTGGACCACCAGTTAAAGAGAAAGGTTCTTTATATAACTCCATTCACTAAACAGACATTATGGTGGAACAGTTCCAGTTCCAGTTCCGGGTGACACATAACTCTTCTTTTTATGTATTGTGTTGCATTTTGACACGTAGCCAAATAATACAGAGAGTGAGAGAAAAGGAACAATTTCCTGTAAATGGCTGAAAAGTAAATGGATAAAAAGAAAGAAAGAATGGAAGTTGGCCAAATGAAGCAACTTTATATTTGTTGGTTATAAAATTTGTAGACTATTATAATTACATTGGATATTTAGCAGTAATTCCTGAAACAGAACTGAATGATCTTTGCTATGTTTTATTTTATTTTTTACTCTCAACTGTCTACCTGTAACTCAGTCCTGCATAGTGTAGCTGGTAACCTGGAAACCTGAACCTGTTTAAACAGATACAATGTAGCACAGCATAATTGTATGCCTATATTGCCTGATAAGAGCAACACCATATTATATTTAATATGGACATGCCGTCAGGAGTATGATCGTCTTGGGTCTTGGAGCGGTCTTCAACCCCTTACTTTTTTGGAACAGGGTTTCTATGTCTCCAGTATCCTATGAACCAATCAGCATGAAGGAGAGTGTGTTAACCACTGAGAGGAATCTTCTCACATGCTTCCTTGTCTTTCCTGCTGATTGGAGCCAATCAGAGAGAGAGGTGTGTTAGCCACTGAGAAGACTCCTTTTAGTACTAACACTCTCCCCTTTCCTGCTTATTGCCTCCTGTGATGCCCCTGTATTTATAATACTGTAAATATGGTGTGTGTTTATTAGAGTATATATGGTAAGTAGACTGAGTGAGGAGGGGAGTACATGGGCTGGAACGCTGGAGAATGTTGTATTATGATTGGCTGAGTGTTTGAGTGTCTGAAGGTATAAATGAGAGGATGACAGTTGAGAGGGGGTTGGTTGATTTTAGTTGGAGAAGAGTTCTGTTGGTTGTTGAGTTCTGTGGGTTGATGAGGGAGGTTGGAGTTGGTTTTGTGGGTTGGATTGGATTTAGACGGGTAGTGAGGCAGGTTATTGACGGCTAGAAACATAAAGAGTAACGCATCTGATGAAACCATACGCTTGTTAAACTATACCTTTAAGTAATCTTATTATTCCTGTATATATAAACAAACATTTCTTGGTTTATCAGAACGTCTGATCCTTGGCTGGATTACACAGACCAGAAGGGTGGGCAGGGCATATACCAAGGTGGGGAAACAGTATCAATGGTGGCAGCGGTGAGGAGATAGTGTAACATCATCAAGTATCTAGAGCAACCCAGGGCTGTATTCTTTATAGGCACAAAGATACAGGGGGGTTGTGGCCTGCAAGTGCACCCAGACACAAAGTAGCAATAAGACAAGAGGAGACTAAGGCACAGTCTCAAGGCAATATTGTTTTACAGAAAGGTCTGGTGGTGCTGCCTAGCAGTGGGATCTTGAGAGATCTTTGCTAGAGCCGGTGAGAGAATCATTTTGAGAGCAGGACCCTGAGGTGGGAACCTAGCAGGTGGTGGCCTGAGGTGGGATCCTGATGGATAGGGGCCTGACAAAGTGGTGAAAGCAGGTGCGAGCCTGACACCTCCTAGGGATGTCTATTGTTGTGGGAGAAGGCATTAAGAAGGATCTCATTCTCAACCCAGCAGCAAAAAAGGGGTGTGGCTGTGACTATCATGAAGGACCCCTGCACTTCCGAATTTGTGACTTTATTACTGCATCCCACAGACCACCTAAATGAAGCTCATGGACCACTGGTGGTCCACGAACTACAGTTTGGGAACCCCTGGTCTGAACTCTTTCTAAAGGTATCCGAATTTGTGACTATAACTACATCTTGTGGGAGTGAATTCCATAGTTTAACTATGCTGTGTGTGAAGAAGTGTCTGCTTTTGTCTGTCCCAAATCTGCCAACATTCAGCTCCATTGCATGCCCAAGTTCTTATAGTATTATGAGAGAGGGATAAAAACATCCCTCTGCTTTCTCCACAGTTGCAGGCATAAGAGCTGGCAAGGGAGAAAGAGTGGAGTTGTTTAAGAGAGGAGGTGGACTTCAGACTTCTGAGGGGGAGGGGTGGAGCTGGGCAAGTAAAGCTTACAGGAAAGGATGTGATGGTTTGAAGGCACATGAGGCCAGAACCCTGCTGAAGCTAAGCAGGGTCAGGTCTGGTCGGTGCCTGGATGGGAGACAGCTTGCAAACCATATGTAAGCCATCTTGGGTTTCTATCATGAAAAGAAAGGCGGATTATAAATGTAATAAATAAAGAAAAACATAAGAACAATAAGATAAGGCGGAAAAACCTTGGGAAATGTTGGGGGTAAGGACAAGAAACTTATGTAGGATCTGGAAGTGGACAGGGAGCTAGATTTAAAGAGGGATGACAAGAGAGGTGAATAATTTTGACAGCAGAGTGCAGGATGATCTTCAGAAGACAAAGGTGGGACCATGGAAAATATTGTAGTAGTCAAGGCAAGAGATGGCCAGGACATGAGGGCGCAGGGATTTTCTGAGCAGAGAGGAAGGGCTGCATTTTCATAATGTTGTAAAATGAGAAGCATCATGATTCGGTGGGGGGCTGAATGGGGGAGGGGGAAGAGGGAGAAGGGTAAGAGAGAAAACAAAGGCATCATGCTGATCAACAGGCATGGTGCCTGGTGGATGTCATCCATGGATGAAGAGAGTAAACAAGGAGAGGAGGCTTGCGAAGGAAAGATTAGGTCAACATACTGACCTTGAGATGATGAAGCATTTAAGTGGAAATATCAGAGAGAGAATTATGGGGTGCAGTTTAGAGGTAGAGAGGCTGAGCTGGGTTTCATCACCACGTAGGTAGTACTGAAGTAGTACTGAGTCCACTTACACTGAATTCCACTTCTATTGAGCATAAGGAGTTATGCACTGAAAAGCACCATTCTTTATAACAGGCATTGCCTGTACACTTTCATCAATCCCTGCTGCCCCAGGGGATAGAAAGTTGCTTTTGAGACAGAGACAGAGAGAAGCAAAGGTTTGGGGGGGATGCAGAATTTGAAGCTTGCTACATGCTCACATGGAATACACACAGCCCTTCTTCCTGGTCCAGCAAGGAAGATATGTGCATGGAATTGGGCTTCGATGCTTAGCTGATGCAAACGCATTTGCACTGTGGTATAAGGCTCATTTAGGCTCCATTGAACTGCCTGTATGAAGATGAGAATACTATTACAGGATTCTTTGGAAGGGTGATCATCTTTGGGTTCCCTCCAAGCCTGTGATTTTATATCTGTAAGATAGGATTCTGTAGAAGAAGGAATAGCTGAAGTAATTACAGAAGTCTGTTAAGCATCTCTCCACATGACTAAAGAGGTGGCCAAGTACAGGTGTGTTGCCATAGAAACTACCACCTAGTGGTGCTTCCTTACACACACACCTACCTGGCTCGAAGTGATGTCATTCTGGGTGGAGGAAGAACAATGGACCTGAAGGCAGTCTTCTTGTCCTTGATCTGGGACAGCTTGACTTGCTGTCCATGCAGGAGAAAAAACTATGGCTTTTTTTTTGGGGGGGAAGCAAGAAACCTAATGGGGGAACAAGATATGTACAGTGTTAATGCTGTGAGTCAGGGATAGCAATGTGGGGCTCTCCAGATGTTTTGAACTACACCTCCCACAATCTCTTGACATTGGCCATGTTGACTATAGTCCAAAACATTGTAATCCAAACCTTGTTGGCTACCCCATCTGTGAGCCCTTAAATCTTAAATTCTGCCTGTATGTGTGTGTGTATTATGTCATATCCAGTATATAGAAGAAACTACAACTGATCTATGCACACGCTTCAGAAACCACAAATCAGCAATCTTGACCAAAAAAGTGGAGCAACCAATTGCAAAAGATTTCAACACTGAGGGCCACAGTCTGTTGGACTTTTCTATAACAGCTATAGAGATGCCAACAGATCCAGCAGCACTTTTGGATATATTCTCTGGACACATTGGCACCACATGCCCTAAACCTGGAGGACCAGCATTACTTAGCTTCTGCAAATGAAGTCCCTCTGAGCATTCCATCCTCAAAGCTCTGTAACGGCCACCTTGGTAACAGCATTTGTATGTTAGCAGCTGATGAAGGCAGAAGCCGAAACGTTTTGGTTGAACAATAAAAACCTCTGTTTTGTTAATCACAGTTACGTGCATATATTTTTAGGTGATTAACGGAATCCTTATAGGGATCCAGAGCAACCTTGGGTGAAGTTCTGTCTGTTGCTTTCAAAACTCTCTCTCTCTCTCTCTAAATATATATATATATGCACCGCTGTCTCCAATGGCTTTCATGGCAAGGAAACTAAACCTGAGTTATGTGCTGGCACCCCTGAAGTCTCTCACCATTTGGAGATTGGGGTGCATGTGACAATAATCCCCACCCAGAGCTACTAACTGTGGGAGGTAGAAAATTACACACTTCTAGGCTAGGGTCCTATGGACTAGACAGATCACAATAGCTGTGACAGTCTTCTGGTCCCATTCACAACATGGTCTCTTATCAAGGCCCATCTTAGTGGACCACCTAATGATTTTTCTGCCTATTGTACACTGTGCTAGATGCTTATAATTGTATTTTCATTGCTTGTTTTATTTCTTATTGGTATTTTATTATGGAATTCAAACTGTAAAAAATAAAATACAATATAAGAAACAAATGCAATACAGTTAAAAATCAATATGGATATTTAATGCAGACATGTTGCAGACCACCTGAACAAACCTCATGGACCACAGTTTGGGTACCCCTGGTATAGGCTTAAGTTTACAAAATCTCATGTTGCTGTTTTAAGGTTCAATGTGTGTCCATAGAATTCTTAACTATTAAAGTCTGGCCACACACCTGGCTGCTTTCATCTCCACCCAGTTATTCGCTCTCACACACAGAAGCAAACAACAGACATTTCGACCTGCAAGTCAAAACGGCATGTAAATTTTGCAGGGATAGGCTGAACCAACGCAATCTCTCAGGGTGTATTTCTTCATTGCGCAAGTAACAATGCAGCAAAAGGCACTGTGGCAGCTATGAAACATTCAAGTAACGCCATGTTTTCAGATGTTACATTTTGCAAACAGCAACAGTTGCTTTAATCTTCTTGCAGCTGTAGTTGCCTCTGATGTGTTGCTAACTTTTGAATTAGTTATCCTAAAAACACGCTTAACTTCGACAATGGACAAAGAGCTTGTTACCAGTGCAACACCATGTACAATTTCAGTGGACCACACCTGTCCTGCTGTGTTGAATGCATGGCATAAAAACACTGGAACAAGCTATTGCCACACATCAGACACATGAATGGTGGCCACAGCACCATCTAAGAAGAAGCTCATAAGTGAACAGAGTTGCCTGCTCTTTTACTGGTTTTGCTCCTGCGTCTATAACAGCAGCTCAACATGCAGAAAATTTGCAAATGAAGCTTTTCTTGTCTGGAGATAAATTGATGGGGAAATAATTGATTGCTACATTCCTGTGTGTCAGGCTACTGTTAAACGAACAAGAGCACAACCAATTAAAAAGTTGACAACCTTTTCCCCCAGCAACCCTTTGGTCAAGACATTCCAATTTCACCAGGCTTTGTGATCATTTATTTATTTATTTATTACATTTCTACCCCACCTTTCTTTTCATCTTGACACCTTACTACTCTTAGTGTTGCTCTGATTTCTAACTTAGTTCTTTTGTATTTATTGTGACATTACAACATTGTGATATTACAGTATTACATTTAGCCCTATAAACTGTTTTAACTGGTTTTAATATTGTATTTTATATTGTTGTAACCTGCCCTGGAACCTTATGATTAAGGTTCAAGAATAAAATAATAATATTTTACTTTATATATTTGTCTTTCTAAACTGCTTTGGGGGCTCTTATAGCCAAAACGTGGGGTATCAATCAGTACATAAACCCCTTCCTCCCAACTGGTTTTCTCTGGCAAATATCTTAAATCCTGTAAGTAGGAAATCGCAGAGATAAAGGCAGGTCTGCGGGGGAAGGGTTAAGTACCCACCAGTTCTCCATTGTAAACCCTGTACCACTTTGTAGTTGTTCAGTAAATCTGTGTTTGCTGGCAAATGTCCTGGATCTCTCTCTCTCTCTCTCTCTTTCCTTAACAGGGACTTTTCTGGATCATACTTTCAGATAAAGCTTCTACCTAGTTTATTTTGTTTTTTAGTCCTTAGAGAACAGCAAAGGGACAGTCTTAAGGAAGTTCAGAGAACACAATTGTTTCCTGGAACACCCTGCCAGGAACGAACAGAATCCCTGGGAACCATGCATACTTGCAAAGTTTTGCATTTCCATACCTGCCAACTCTATTGCTTTCTGAGTAAGCTATGCTACGGGGGTCCAACTTACCAGGAGCAGAAAACAAAATCCGCCAATCTAATTGATCTGGCACAAGTAGAACAGAGATTGGATCAATCAAATTATGGTGGTCGCATCTTTTGCTTCATTTTAAAGTGAACTCTGAGGCTTACTGATAAATGCTTGGAAAAAATGTCTCAGTATCATAATATCCCATCTCCACTCTAGATCTGAACATCTACATTATGCCAGCTGGTACATATCAAAACAAAGGCTTCTGTTGTTGTTTTTAAAAAAACCAGGGCCGCCTATAGTAGCTAGGCAGGTAATCTGACCTTTGTTAGTATTATAAACAAAAAGTGCATGCACTTGAAGAAATCATGGAGTAGTACTGTAGACTGCACAAAACTGAAATCCTATACACTTCCTTGGGAGGAAGTCTCATTGAACTCAGTGCTAAATGCTGTGATCCAGCAATCAAAGGTGCATGTTTGCAATTAAGACAAACTTGCATCCTCATTGCATCCAGAAGAAAGGCCCATTTTTTTTTAGCAAGAATCCTCTGTACACATGTGTTTCATGTTAATATATTCTAGGAGTCTTGTGAATTAGGATCTTTAGACATTGGCAACAGTGCATCTTGGCAGATTTACCCAGTAACTTATACTCACACTGATCTTAAACATGGAGATATTTATTGAGCATACACACATAGAATCAAAACATATACATTTAACACTTCAATGGGGAATAGCTCAGTACCAATACATATCTATTGACATCAGTGGGGATAGCTCAGTAACAACATGTGTGAAAGAATTAGCTAAATAAACCTAATCATAACTAAACTCACATACACACACGCACGAAGGAGCAAGCACAAATGGCATAAGAGGAGATGAGAGGGTTGAGTTCAGCACAATTGAGGAATGCACACTAGCCTGCCCCCTCTCTCTCTCTGGGCTCACTTTGCAGACTAGGCCTCAGTCATGCACCGCTGGGTGGCGAGGACCAGACTATGGCTTCTAAAACACAGCATCACACACAGGCAAAGATAGGCAGAGGGAACAGATGTAGAGGCTACAATTTGTAGGGAAAGGACCTCTAGAAGATAGAACAGAGAGCAAGATACAGTAGGGCCCTGCTTTTCGGCGTTCCGCTAATACGGCATGAGCCCCGTCCTCTGCCCCCTTGTTCTCCTCCTCTGGGAGCAGCGGCACAATCAGCTGTAGTGCGGGGGGCTTCAGGGTCCAAGCGCTGTCAGCTGGAGCGCGGTGGCTGGAGCTCCCTGTGCTACAGCTGATTGAAGCCTGCTGCTGTGCCGGCGTGATCAGCTGTAGCATGAGGAACTCCAGCCGCCATGCTCCAGCTGACAGCGATTGCCCCTGAAGCTCCCCGTGCTACAGCTGGATGGGCTATGTTCCACTTTTTGGCAATTTTCGCTTTTCGGTGTGGGTCTGGAACCTAACCCTCCGTATGAGTGGGGCCCTACTGTATAACTTTCCCAGCCCTCGTGGGCAATCTGGAAGTAGAACTGGAGCACACCGAAACTCCTGGGTCAGGCAGGGAAATAGCAAATGCAGCAGGCAGGCCCTGAAATGGCTTCTTGGATCTCTGCTTTGGCTAGCAAAGGTCCAGAGCAAAGCAGGAAAAGTACAGGAACCCTGAAAAGAGCTTTTTAAACCGGTTCAGTAAGCAGGGACCTCTGTTTCAGCAGGAAGGGGTCCAGAGATAGTGAAGGAAAAGCAGGGGAGAGTCAAACCCCTGGGTTCTGGCTGGCTAAATGATTCAGCAGGCAATTTCAGGCAGAGAGATGCTCAGTAGAGTGGAAGCCGGTGACCAGGATCCAGAACTGCAATTCAGCAGGTGATTTCATAATGGAACTGGGCAACCAGAACAGCTCTAGGAGTCCAGTTTTTATACCTTTCTGAACAAAAGCCTCAAAAGAGAGTGCAGGATTGATTTGATCAGGCAGCTGTCCTTCCTTAATTTCCATACCTATTATGAGTCCTATGGTCAGGTTAATGGTCTTTTCATTTGTGAAGTCAGGTGGTGGCATAGAGAGCTTGATAAGATTTGAATAATGGGCTCCTCCCCTATGGACCAAATTTTTACAATTACTTTTGGGATTGCATTGATTGGATTCCCAAAGGCCATGACCTGTGCATATGACTGGCAACATCCTCTCAGGTGAAATGACAGCCTTAACTCTTTCAGCTACTTTTCGATCAGGTCTCAAGCTGCCTCTTTGCAAATAAACCAAACTGAAGCCATTTCAAAAATCATAGGACATGTTGGGGTTGGGTGTCTCTCAGGTTTATAGGCTTGTAGCCAGCCTGCCAACACATTGACTTTAGCTGGGAATTTACTGTCCTCAGTTCATGCATCTGATGAAGTGAACTGTAATCTACAAACGCTTATGCCATATAACAAATTCATTAAGTCTTTAAGGTGCCTCAAGACTGTTGTTTTTGCTACTCCTCTGGAAATTGTCCCCAGTGAGTTTGCAGGGGTTTGCAGCTGTAAACTCCTTGATGTCAAGTCTAGAGACTACATTTTACCTAATACTAACATGAATGGTTGGGGAAAATGTGCTAATATGGGCTTGGTCAAACACCTAGCCTGATCAAAAACACCTCTACTTGGAACCAAATGCAATTTATTTCAATAGGACATTCTTCCAAGTCAGAAAAGTACACTTACAGCCTGATTTGGTACTATTTTCTCAGAAGCTAATAAGCCTCACATAAGATTGCAGCTGTGAATCTGAAAATAAGTTCAACTGTAAACACATTTAAGGATCATAGGAAGGGCCAGGAAGAGAGGGGAAGGCAAGCACACACATCCAAGTATATTCCCTCCCTTTCTCCATCACTGCTGGACCCCTACAGAAAATATGCTGTTCACTACTTTGGGGTCATCTGGGCCAAAAAAAAAGTATATAACTAAACACTATAATATAACAAAAGGGACAATGCATGCACATCTATTCATAAATAAGCCCCATTGAGTTCAGTGGAACTTGTTTCTAGCTAAGCTACTTAGCGATATGCATAGGATTATCAGCTTGAATCATAACCTGGAAGTTAAAAGAAAAGGGCAAGCTTAACCATACTTATTTGTAAGTTAACTCTATTCCTCCACCAAATCAATAGGATTGTCATCAGGGAAAATACTTTCAGACTACAAGCGTTAATGTAAAACATCCCGTTATTTCTTTGACGTAAGTTTAATATATGGAACAAAAGTTTCCCTTCTCAAGAAATTCACTTTGGCCCTTCTTTGTACCCCCGGTAACCCCCCCTTTTTTTCCCTGGTGCTTTGCGGACTTTTGGTAGAATGGGACCGTTCCAGAAATACCGTCTCGCGATTTCTTTAGCTGTCTGTAAGCTGTTTGACGCTAAACATCCTGAAGCCCACTAAACTTCTCTGGAGTAGCTGAAAAGTCCACAAAAAATGTATTCCATACGTGGGCAGCTTCCTCCAGGAATTGCAATAGATAAGGCCACCCCACTAACTCCGTGCTTTTTTGTACCTGCATGAACCCCTCCTCCTGTTTCTTCCGGAGAGACGTCTCACGGCATTCCATGGGATTTTAACCGCAAACTTAAAGCAAGCGGGCGCACGCGCCTACCTTTCCTCTCTAGGCGAATCCCACACCTTGGAGCCGCGTGTGGTGAGGCCGAGCCACGCCTCCTAGTTCCTCAGGAGTTGGGGGCGGGGCTAAAGAGCCGACAGCTTGCGGCGGGTGTTTCCCCGCCTTACAGGCTTCTGCGTTAACCTGTTGGTGGCTCTTCTGGAGAGCGGTGCACGCTGAGACAAACCGCGCGTTTAGAGAACTCTCACGCCGAGGCTTGAAGCTGCGACCAGCTTGTGAGGAAGAACCACAGGGGGAGTTTCGGCCAAACTTGAGTTCTCTTCGGTTCTCCTTTGCCAGACGAGAATAATATAAGGGGTGTGGTTGGGCGAGAGTGCCTTGCAACATGGCTTCTTCCTCCTCCTCCTTTTCTCCAGACGGGGATGCCCGAGAAGTGGAGCAGGTGAGTGAGCAAACGGTCCTCTTCCCCGTCCTCTCCTTCCACACCGCCTGTTACTACGCAAGCTCTTTTTCCTTCTCTCTCTCTCCCCCCCCCCCGTCTCTTGTCTTTTTGGAAGAAAAGCCGGAGCTCAGTGACCTTTTTCTCCTGTGTTTAGCAACAGTGGACAACCCGTTTGGAGTAACCAAGCACTGACTCGAGGTGTTCTGAATACCTGAGATGTGTGTGTTTAAGGCTACTAATCCTACATACGGCCACTTCTCTGGGAGTAAGCGGCATTGAACTCGGTGAGGCTTGCTTCTGAGTAAATATGCATAGGATTGCAATGTAAATCCGCAATCGCTTGCACACTCAGTTTGGGTGTAAGTTCTGTTGAACGCAGTGGGTCTTACTTCTGAGTAAGCCTTCATCAGATGGGGCTGCACACCGGCTGGTGAGGTAAACCGTCCTCACGTTTTTCTTACCTGGAAGTTCTTTTCACGTAGTAAAATTGTATGAGTTGAAGCAAACCGTGCTTATAGTCTAAACCAAGGACACTAGCTAGAACTGGGATAGTTTGGGATTATTATTATTCGTGTGCTCTGTTGATTAATAAGAGGGAAACCTTACTTATGCCGGAACTGTCAAGAGATCCAAATCCATGTTAAGCGATACCTGAATACACACTCTTATTCAAGAATATAAGGAGTGCCTTGCAAACTAAGTGCCTTTTTGGGTTAAACTAAATGCCACCCAATCCAGAGTTTTATTTTTTGGAACAGTTTTTCTCAGTGCTCAGCAGGTGCTAGGTTATCCACCAGAAACTGGCCAGTGGTCCACATGGGTGGTCTACATCCTGCTGATCTCTGTGTTAGAAGATGCATGTTCTCTCCTAACATAACAGTGGGTGTACTTTGTGCTCTTTGAATGAGTTAGCTCGGTTATCAAATGCAAGCCTGTAGCTTCAGGTAAGCCTTGTCAACAACACTGCTCCCTTGAATATGAGTCAACAGCGTGATGTGGCTGCAAAAAAGGCAAACGCTATATTAGGCTGCATTAACAGAAGTATAGTTTCCAAACCACGTGAAGTATTAGTTCCCCTCTATTCAGCACTGCTTAGGCCTCATCTTGAATACTGCGTCCAGTTCTGGTCTCCGCACTTCAAGAAGGATGCAGACAAACTGGAACAGGTTCAGAGGAGGGCAACAAGGATGATCAGGGAACTTGAAACCAATCCCTATGAGGAGAGACTGAAGGAACTGGGCATGTTTAGCCTGGAGAAGAGAAGACTGAGGGGAGATATGATAGCTCTCTTCAAGTACTTGAAAGGTTGTCACACAGAGGAGGGCCGGGATCTCTTCTCAATCATCCCAGAGTGCAGGACGCGGAATAATGGGCTCAAGTTGCAGGAAGCCAGATTTCAACTGGACATCAGGAAAAACTTCCTAATTGTTAGAGCCATATGACAATGGACCCAATTACCTAGAGAGGTAGTGGGTTCTCCGACACTGGAGGCCTTCAAGAGGCAGCTGGACAGCCATCTGTTGGGAATGCTTTGATTTGGATTCTTGCACTGAGCAGGGGGTTGGACCCAATGGCCTTATAGGTCCCTTCCAACTCTACTATTCTGTGATTCTATGAAAGATGGGGCAGGACCTTGGAATGCTGCTAACTGAAGGGAGCATGATGACAAATCAAGTAAACGCTTATTTGAAAGGAAGTCACTTTGATCTCAGTAGGACTTGCTTCCAGATAAGCTTGCATATGATGGGAAAAATTCTTACTGCTATCTTGCTAGTGTTTGCAATTTGAATGTGTGTGTAAAGAAATGCTGAATTATTGGATCAAAGCAAGGAACTGATTTTGATGTAATTATATATTTGTTGATGAAAGATTCCATGTGTTCTATTAGGATGCAAAATCAACATGGCTTATTTATGATGCATTTTTCGTGTGTGTGGGGGAGAAAGTTCCGTAGAACAGATGAAATGAAATATTTCATTGGACAATTGTTATTGTTATTATTATTAGTTATATTTATTAGTCTTTTTTTCCAAATTGAAAACTCAAAATGACTTGCAACATTAAAAACAGATATAAAATCAGGAATGGAAACATCTCAAAATACTCAGACTACATAAAAACAAAATCCCACTCCTCCCCACCTGACTAAAATCAGAAAATTAAACTCCAAAGGCCTGAGTGAATAAAACTAAAGACAGACAATGGTGGTGCCAGGCATGTCTCCCTGGGGAGAGCATTTCACAACTGAGGAACCACCACTGAGAAGTCCTGTTCTTGTGTTGCCATGTTCCGCACCTCCCTCAGAGGGGGCACACAGAGAAGGGCCTCAGATAATGAACACAGGGTCTGGGTTGGTTCATGGGGGGAGGAGGTGGTCCTTGAGGTATTGGGGTCCTGAACTAAATAGTCCAAGTCAGACTGGAATCATTGCAAAGTAGTGCCACCCAACACCAACCTGGACAGTTGTTCCAGAACAATACAATTGTCAATGATACTGAAATCAGCTGAGAGATAAAGGAGGATTAATAGATACACTCCCCCAGCCTCAACAGAGGTCATCATACAGGGTGACCAAAGCAGTTTCTGTGCCAAAACCAGGCCTAATGTGTTCTCTGTTAAACCAGTCTAGAGGAGACTGGGGAGGGTGTGTGGTGCATGTGTAGTTACTGCACAGGGTGGGAGCCTGTGCAGTGAACTGAATGAGATGAGAAAGTCGCCAGATGCCTTCAGAGTGAGAGTCTGTAACTGGCAGAAGGCTGGCCCTCCCTGGGTGTGAGACAGGAGGGGGAGTAGATGGGCCCTGTGTGAAAAAGTTTGAAGGGTGTGACTGTTCCCAATCCTCGCAGAGGCCTACTGGGATAATTCGTTCTGGCAGGCTTTGTTGGTGGGCTTGTGTTGGGCCCATATTAGGTGTTTAGGAGGAGTCTCAGTACGTCGGAACATGAGTGATGCCACCCCAATTTCAGTGATTATGGGCAGAGGGAAATATAGCCATGGGGATGTGGTGAATTACCATAGAAGGCGAAGGCAAGGCTATCTGTGCCTTGTTCCTTGCTGCCACTCCTCTCATGGATTGGTTCCTCGTTGCTCATCTGCTGTGCCCACTAGCCTGTGTGTGTTGTTGTTTAACACCAGATCGGTACATAATAAGACCACTCTCATCCATGATTTGATTGTGGATGAAGGTGCCGATTTGGTGTGCGTTACTGAGACCTGGGTGGGTGAGCTTGGAGCACCAGCACAGGCTGCAGGGACGGAGGGGGGGAGAAGTTGCTGTGGTCTACAGAACTTCCATCTCTGTCACCAGGAAACCACTCTGTCTTGGAGCTGGCTGTGAGGGCCTGCAGTAAAAGAGATAGTAAACTAGGGTTGCTGCTGGTGTACCGTCCACCCTGCTGCCCGGCAGCTTCTCTGACCGAGCTGGTGGAGATCATCTCTGCTGTGGCATTGGAGGAGCCCAGAATGATAGTAGTGGGTGATTTCAATGTCCATGCTGAGGCTGCCTCTAGTGTTCTGGCTCGGGACTTCATGGCCTCCATGATGACCATGGGGCTGTCTCAAGTTGTTATTGGCCCCACACATAGGGCAGGGCACACCCTTCAGATGGAGGAAGGGGTGGTCTGGAGATAGCAGGGGTGTATGTCACCCCATTGTCATGGTCAGACCACTTCCTGGTGAAGTTTAGACTTATGGTTCCAATCCTTCCCTGCAGGGGTGGTAGACAAATTAAGATGGTCCGCCCTCAGAGCCTAATGGAATCCCCTGGATTCCTGAATGCCCTGGGGGAGTTTCCAGTAGATAGAGCAGGTGACCCTGTTGAAGCCCTTGTCACGCTGTGGAACAGGAGGTGTGTCAGGCTGTTGACATGGTTGCCTCCGAGCGCCCTCTCCGGCACTGTGGAGCCCGGCTTGCACCTTGGTACACCAGTGAGCTAAGGGCAATGAAGCAGGCTGGATGACACAAGTTGCGAAAGACATGCTGTGAGGCTGATCGGGCACGAGTAAAACATCATAACCGTGCCTACTCTGTGGCAGTGAGGGCAGCGAAGAAGGCCCACTTCTCTGCCTCCATCACATCCTCAAGTAGCCGTCCAGTGGAGCTTTTACATATTGTCAGGGGTCTGTTGACATCAACTCCAGGAAATGGAGTCTTAGATCCTTTGGAGGCCCATTGTGAATTGTTTGCAAGGCACTTTGAGGGTAAAGTTGCTTGCCTCCGTAGCAGTCTTGATGCCCCATTCACATCTAGTGTGGTCCCAAATGAGGTGTACAGTGCAATGTCTGCTGCAACTTCTTGGGAACAGTTTCAGTTGATGCGGCCTGATGACGTGGACAAGGTGCTTGCAATGATGTGGCCAGCAACATGTCTTTTTGACCCTTGCCCTTCTTGGCTTCTTAAAGCTTGCCGAGGGGGTTTGACCGAGTGGATCCAGGGTGTGGTCAACGCATCATTGCGGGAAGGAGTGGTTCCAGCCACCTTGAAAGAGGCGGTGATCCGACCACTCCTGAAAAAGCCCACCCTGGACCCATTGGTTTGTGACAACTACTGACTGGTTCCAAATATCCCCTTCCTAGGGAAGGTGATTGAGAGGGTTGTGGTGCAGCAACTGCAAGCACTCTTGGAGACTGATGAATCCTGAAGGTTTTCAAAGGGCTCTGGGGGATTTTCCGGCTGATAAGACTGGCGCTCCTGTCGAAGCCCTGGTTGAACTGTGGAATGCGGAGATGACCCGGGCTGTTGACACGATTGCTCCTGCGCGTCCTCTCCTGTGTAGAGCTCATACAGCTCCATGGTACACTCCAGAGCTGAGAGCGATGAAGCAAGATAGGAGGCGGCTTGAGCGGAGGTGGAGGCGAACTCCCGACGGATGCAATTATGCACTGGTAAGTGCCTCTACTAAGTTGTACTTAGGAGCGGTGAGGGTGGCGAAAAAACAATATTTTGCTGCCACTATTAAGTCATCTCTTTGCCGACTGGCGGAGCTTTTTAGAGTTGTCCAAGGGCTACTTCATTCTGGCCCTAAGGACCTGATAGTGTCATCAGTAGCCCACTGTAATGAGTTTGCTGGGCACTTCCAGAATAAGATCTTATGCATCCGACGGGACTTAGACTCCCAGGTTACAGCAGTTGATCTGAATGAGGTGTCCGGAGCACAGTCTTGTCATGTTTTATTGGATGAGTTTCAGTTGGTTCAGCTCGAGGACGTGGACAAGGTGCTTGGACAGGTGCGTGCGACCACTTCTGCTCTAGATCCTTGCCCCTCTTGGCTTATAAAGACTAGCAGGGTTCGAACAGCCGACTGGGCCAGGGAAGTGATAAATGCCTCTTTACAAGAGGAAGTGGTCCCTGGCCATCTGAAAGAGGTGGTAGTGAGACCACTTCTGAAAAAATCCTCCTTGGACCCTGAAAATCTTAATAGCTATAGACCAGTCGCGAATGTTCCATTCCTGGGCAAGATCTTGGAGCGAGTGGTTGCTGGCCAGCTCCAGGTGCTATTGGATGAAACAGATTATCTAGATCCATTTCAATCGGGTTTTAGGCCCGGTTTCGGCACTGAGACAGCCTTGGTCGCCCTGTATGATGACCTATGTCGGGAGAGGGACGGAGGGAGTGTTACTCTGTTGATTCTCCTTGATCTCTCTGCGGCTTTTGATACCATCGACCATGGTATCCTGGAGAGGCTCGCGGAGTTGGGAGTTGGAGGTACAGCTTGGCAGTGGTTCTGCTCCTACTTGGCGGGTCGTCTCCAGAAGGTAGTGCTGGGGGAACATTACTCCACACCGTGGGCTCTGCAGTGTGGAGTCCCGCAGGGGTCGGTTTTGTCTCCCATGCTTTTTAACATCTACATGAAGCCGCTGGGTGCAGTCATCAGGAGTTTTGGAGTGCGTAGCCATCAGTACGCTGATAACACACAGCTCTACTTCTCCTTTTCATCTTCTTCAGGTGAGGCTGTCAATGTGCTGAACCGTTGCCTGGCTGCGATAATGGACTGGATGAGAGCTAACAAACTGAGGCGCAATCCAGACAAGACTGAGATGCTGTTGGTGGGAGGTTTCTCTGATCAGATGGTGGATGTCCACCCTGTTCTGGACGGGGTTACACTCCCCCTGAAGGAGCGGGTTCGTAGTTTGGGAGTATTTTTAGATCCTTCCCTGTCACTCGAGGCTCAAGTAGCCTCGGTGGCACGGAATGCGTTCTACCAACTTCGGTTGGTAGCCCAGCTACGTCCCTATCTGGACAGGGAGGACCTCACCTCAGTTGTCCATGCTCTGGTAACCTCTCGATTGGATTACTGCAATGCGCTCTACGTAGGGCTGCCTTTAAAGACGGTTCGGAAGCTGCAGCTTGTGCAGAATGCGGTGGCCAGACTGATAACGAGGACCAGGCGGTCTGAACATATAACACCTGTTCTGGCCTGCTTGCACTGGCTACCAATATGTTTCCGGGCCAGATTTAAAGTGCTGGTTTTAACCTATAAAGCCTTATACGGCGCAGGACCACAATACTTGCTGGAACGCCTCTCTCGATATGAACCTGCCCGTACACTACGTTCCACATCGAAGGCCCTCCTCCGAGTTCCGACTCATAGGGAAGCTCGGAGGATGATAACAAGAACTAGCGCCTTCTCAGTGGTGGCCCCCGAACTGTGGAATAGTATTCCTGATGAGGTGCGCTTGGCGCCAACGTTGCTATCTTTTCGGCGCCAAGTTAAAACCTTCCTCTTTTCTCAGGCATTTTAGTCTATTTTAGTCTTTTAAATATGTTTAACTGATTTTAGATTTGTGGATGCCTACATACATGTGCCTTGCACTGAATTATTGGATTTTATTGTGTATATTTATATTCCTCTGTTGTACACCGCGCAGAGAGCTATGCTAGTCGGGCGGTATAGAAATTCAACAAATAAAATAAAATAAATAAACTTGACCCATCCCAGTCTGGGTTCAGGCCTGGTTATGGGACTGAGTCGGCCTTGGTTGCCCTGATGGATGACCTTTATTGGGAGAAGGACAGGGGGAGTGTGACCCTGTTATTCTTACGTGATCTCTCAGCGGCTTTTGATACCATTGACCATGGTATCCTTCTGAGCCGATTTGGTGAGCTGGGTATTGGAGGCACTGTTTTACAGTGGTTCCGATCCTATCTCTCAAAGAATAGCATTGGGTGACTTTCTTTTGGCCCCCTGGCAGCTGTGCTGTGGGGTGCCACAGGGTACCATCTTGTTTCCCATGCTGTTTAACATGTATATGAAGCCCTTGGGAGCGGGCATCAGGAGATTTGGGGCGAGGTGTCAGCAGCATGCTGATGATACCCAGCT
This sequence comes from Rhineura floridana, assembly GCF_030035675.1. Taxonomy (NCBI): domain Eukaryota; kingdom Metazoa; phylum Chordata; class Lepidosauria; order Squamata; family Rhineuridae; genus Rhineura; species Rhineura floridana. The sequence goes on along the minus strand of NC_084486.1, from coordinate 28,814,908 downwards.
CTATTTCTCCATAACATCTGAATCGGGAGAGGCCGTGCAAGCCCTGGACCGCTGCCTGGACTTGGTAGTGGGCTGGATGAGGGCCAATAAACTGAGCCTGAATCCTAGCAAGATGGAGGCACTGTGGGTTGGTGGTTCCTGAGTTTGGATAACTGGTCAGTTGCCTGCTTTGGATGGGGTCGTACTCCCTCTGAAAGAGCAGGTCCATAGTCTGGGGGTGCTCCTGGATCCATCTTTGTCGCTAGAGGCCCAGGTGACCTCAGTGGCTAGGAGTGCTTTAACAGCTTCGGCTGGTGAGACAGCTGTGGCCGTTTCTGGAACAGGATAGCAAGGCCACTGTTGTCAATGCACTGGTAACCTCCAGGCTGGATTACTGTAATGCGCTCTATGTGGGGCTGCCTTGAGGTTGGTCCGGAAGCTGTAACCGCAAAATGCGGCAGCGAGACTGCTCCCTGAGGCAGGGTATCGCCAACATGTCACCCGCTGCTGAAAGAATTGCGCTGGCTGCCCATTTGCTACCGGGCCAAGTTCAAGGTTCTAGTTTTGGTGTACAAAGCCCTATACAGCTCGGGACCAGGATACCTGAACGACTGTCTTACCCCGTATATACCCAGTCGATCACTGCGCTCTGCAGGTGAGGACCTCCTGCAGATACCATCTTATCAGGAGGTTCGTTCTGTACAATATAGGAAATGGACCTTTAGTGTGGCAGCACTTACCCTGTGGAATTCCCTCCCTTTGAATATTAGGCAGGCGCCATCTCTGCTATCTTTTCGGCGCCTTTTGAAGACTTTCCTCTTTCAACAAGCCTTTTAGGTTGAGACCTATCCTAGTCTGCGTCTGTGTTAGAATTGCTTAATATGTTCTTTAATAATGTTTTTAACCCTTTTTTAAAGGTTTTTTTAAAAATGTTTTTAACGCTGTTTTGTTTTCATGTATTTTAAGATCTGTCTTTATGATGTTTTAAAGTGTTTTTAGCGCTTTGTTTGCCACCCTGGGCTCCTGCTGGGAGGAAGGGCGGGATACAAATTAATTAATTAAATAATAATAATAATAATAAATAGGGAGCAGCACCACTATGTGCCTGAACAGCCTTTTGGACAGGAGATCACTAGCAGCCTCATGTTAATGGCCAGTGATTCTCGTTCTTTATATTATATAATCCTTTGTGGTTTTGTGTAGCTTACCTTCTGCAGAGTTCCTGGGATATGTTGTATAATTCCTAGTGCTACTAAAGGGCTTTGCAAACAATCATTCTGTAAGTATAGCAAACATGCATTTGTTAGCCACTTGCTGCTTGGAATCTAGACATCTTTCCTCAAAGTACTTCTGTTTGTTAGGGATAGATGCACTTTCCTAGCATTCACACAGCAATGCATTGTTGCTGGGGAAAACGTTAATTTAGTTTTCCGGCTAATGAAGTCATTACAATCAGAAGAAGCGTTTATTGTAAATCACACAGGGAGTCTGTATGTGTAGAACAGGCTCCCCAGTTCAGAACTTCTTTCTCCAATACGTGGAAGGTGGGTGGGTCAGGCTACAGGGACATGACAAGGGGAGCAGGGTGAATGAGCACAGTCCCACTCTCCCCCCTTGCACTACTGGAATTGTGTGAGGGTGAATGACACACTTCCACACTGTAAAAACTCCTTTAGCATTGCCCATGCATGTCAGCCGCTATGGGCCTGAATGGCTCTTGCAGCTTCCAACTTCCCAGTTCATTTAAGCCCCTTCCCATACACCCTCCAAAATTCTCTCACATGTTGGAAAACTCCCTTCCACCAACCTAAATATTGGTAATCAAGCTCTCCTTTTCCCACTGCCTAGGCCATGTCCATCCATCCATTCCCTTCCTTGTGCTGGCAAATGTCAAATTATACTCTTTTATATGCCTCTTATATATGCCTTTTATATGCTTCTAATTTCAATGGAATGGGGATAAGACTGATGTTGAGACAATCCTTGGTTGGTATCACCTTTATATTGCAAAGGGATTTAATTTTTTTAGCTTGGAAGAAAGTTCAATGATTTGTATGGAGTGTGGCACATATCCTGTGGAATATGATTGGAATATTAAAGGGCCTAGTACAATCTTTGAGGTAAAATCGAAAGACTGGCTTAGCATGCCTGACAAGTGATTTTTCTGTCCATGCTGTGCCTTGCAACTAGGCAGTTACAGTTTTCAGGCAAGTCCCTTCTGTGTAAGCTGAGAACATCTCTTGTCCATTTTAGCCCCCACAATTTGAGCTGTTGGGACAAAGGGAAGAGCTATGTGGCCATCTTTTTTTGGGGGGTGTAAAATAACCCCTCCCCCATGATACTTTGTGTGGCCTGGATTTTCCCCCATTGCTTTTGACTTGGGATTTGAAGGACTGTCCTGCAAAAACACAGTGCAATAGAGGCATCCCTTGAATTACTTCAAGGGGAGTAATGATGAAGCTGGTTTTAAATGGGAAAACCTACTTCTTGCGCGTTGACAGTGCATAAATTTAAAACTAAATTAACTGGAGTACTAGTATTTCAAGCTCGCTGGTTTCATTGAATTTTGTATCAGTATTTCAAAGAAAATCAATCACCCAGTGTGTGAGCTGCTCCACTTTTTGCAGGTATTACTTGTGTATAAACATATACAATACTTGTTAAAAATATGATGATATTTTACAGTACCCAAGATGTATTTTCCTTTCTTTGCACTTCAGGCCTGTCTAGTTTTGTATCTTATAAAACATTGGAGTGTGATTTCTGAGTCTAATTGCACCCAATATAAACAATGCATTTTCAAATTAGTCGCAAGTTTGTCTGAATTATTATTAAAGCCTTCCACCCTACCACCACCTCTGGTATTAAAAGTACAAATAAACCATAGTGTGGAATGGTGGTGACGCATATGCCAGAAGTTGATATGACACTTCCTCGTACAACTTGACATGAAGGCGATACATAACCACAAAGTACTTCTATATGTCAAAGGCTGAAATACTGTAGGGCCATGGGCATGAGTTTTCTGTCCAGGCCAATCAGACTGGTGTTTGCTTTCCCATTGGTATGGCTTGTCTCCATTTGGAGCCATCAGTTTTTCATGTGCATATGGCTGTACCACAATAGTTTTTATTCCTTCACTCTCCACGGCAGATTTGTTCTTGATGATGTGAGTTAACTTGTGGGTGTCTGGGGCATAGAGGATATTGTCTGTCTTGCTCTCTTTGGTTGCTGATTATTTTTCCCTACTGTTCGATTGGCTTCTCCCTGCCTTTACAGTACATTTGATAGACATACGTCAGCAAATCAGATGCTGCTACAGTAGCAGCATGGGTTGTATCCAGTGTAGTGCTAAGTGAGGGTCCAATCAGAGCAAGTATTTCAGCTTGAGCAACAGGACTTCACCCTTTCCTCTCTCCACTAGTGACATCATCCACTTATAGCTTATCACTCCTGAGCTCAGTCTGAGGTAGAAGGTCATATGTATGGCCAAAACATAACGAGAGCACTTCCACAGTGGGCTCATTGTTATAACTAAGCACATCTGGATTCACCCTAATTGCTCTTTTCCTTCACTGATTTTATTTATTGATTTTTACTTATGATAGTTTATAGACTGCTAATACAAAACGTTTGCAAGTGGTGTTGTACAGCATATTAAAAACAAAACAAAGTATAAAAAAAGAACATTCGCAAATGTGAAGGACTTTCATAATCCGAATAAAAGACAGCATTGTTTAAACATGTTTAACATGTGGGGAAAAAACAGCCAAGAGCACATGCCACATATAAGAAAGGAGTGTATTCCATAAAATGGGTGTCACTACTCTGTTCCCAGTAGTTGTCAAATGAATGGGGTATGTGTGGCACCAACAGGAGGGCCTCTTCTGATGACCTCATTGACTGAATAGGGAAGTATGGGAGAAGGCAGTTTCTTAAATAATTAGGTCTCGCTTGTTCAGGACTTTACATACGAACAGTAAAACCTCATACTTCTGTAGGAAACTGGTAGACAGAGATGCCTTTGGTGAAACATACAAGTGTGGATGATACTTCAGAAGTTTAAACTAGCTCTACTCTTGGAGATGGTGAGCTGGCTTGGCCTCTGCCATCTACTTGGGGATGGCCCATCCAAAGGTGGCCTTCACACATAGAATCCTATGTGTTTAGGTCAAAATCATGTGGTTGATTCCTGGGTTTTACCTGAAGAATGGACTGCATGATTTTGGCCTGTGTGCATACAAATGGACATGCACAGGCTCCATTTGGATGAGCAATCCCAGTATGGATGGTAGAAGCAGGCCAACATGCTGATGTCACATATAGAACTTTTCACACACAGGGCTTTTCTTTGCATTTTTTTAAAGGTTGTAGCATCCCATGTATATTGAGGTGGCACAGGGGGAAAGTTGATGCCTCTTGCATAAATTAATGGTATCAGTCCTCTTGACTATTATTAGAATACAGTGGAACTCAACCAAAGGCAAAACCATAGCACTAGTATATAACTTGAGGTGGTCAAGGAAGATTTAATTAAATAATAGGTAAACTGACAGGTGTGAGAAGAACACAGGCTTGGAGCTGTAGTCCCTTGGGGATTAAATGCAAAGAAGACTAATTGCATATCTCAAGGACTGAACATACAAGTGAAGTTGTATTCTCTCACCAATTGTAATAGTTCTCTTTAAACATGTACAGCAGTAAACAATGGAGGCAATAGTGCTTACACATATGATGGGGACCTGAAAATTTAAATGTGAATATTGACAAAATAGACATCTTGGAAACGTGGCAAAATCCAAATGTCATTGGCAAATTGACAGTCACTGGAACCCTGCAATACCCCTAATACGGGAACAGCAGTATGATTATATTTGGGGAAGAACTTGATGTGTAGGACACAAAAAATATAACTTTTGAATAGGAACCAGCTGCCCTATAAAAATTAATGGGACAGCTTTTGTGTACTTGAGTCTTGTTTTATATTACTGGAGCCACTGAATCCAAGCCAAATAACATAGCCCTTTAATGACATACAAATTGGTAAAGTCCTTCCAAGGTTAACAACTTAACAAGGGATCAGGAGTTTAGTGGTCTCACTTCAAAATCCCAAGACTACAAGAACCTGGTCATAGCTGTTTAATTTGAAAAGTCCATTTAAGGTATTTTGAACTTATTGAGTGATTGCTAGCACTGGTCATACTCAGAGTAGATCCAGTGAAATCAGTGGGTCTACTGCATGTATAACTTAGGCAGACATCACCCATTTAGTAAAAGATACAACTGCAGTTTTCACAATAGTTTCCGTCCCCCCTTTATTTGAGCGAATTCTTTTATGTAGGCATTTTATTTTTTGAAATAATTGATTTTCACCTTGTTTTTTAAAAAGTACACAAAAATACAAGTCCAAATCTTCATGTTCACATGATACAAAGTACAGCTGTAGAAGTAGCAAGACAGAAGATGGAAAAATCCTTCAGTTTCCTAGCTTTTGAACATGTGAAAAATGGAGCCGTCTGATGATGGCTTCTTTAGCTGCTATGGAAGCGAATGAGAGAGAAATGTATCCAACAATTTACTGACACCTACAGGTAAATTGGTGTAATTGTAATGAGACTACAGGCAGAAGAAAATCCAAACATCAGCATTTTGTTCTGTAAGTAATTCTCTAAATCTATAAAATCAGTCTTGAACAGTTGACCTGCTACATATTTATTCTTATTATTTGCTTCTATAAGAGTCAAAATATGGCAAAAGCAATGAAGAGCTTAAACTTGGAAAAATCGAAAGTGTTCATGGTGATTCTGATGATGAACTGGTTAGTAAAATGCAAGTGTTTATTTGCAAAATACAAATTGTGTCTAGCTTATATGTGTAGATCACAGAACTTACTGTTATGCTTCTACAACCTGATAAACTTTTATGAGGCTATTAAGGAGAAAATAAAGTTCACAGTCCAGGTGCATTTGTGCTTGGCTTCCTTCCTTAATTTCTGTTAAACACTTTTGCGCATTGGTAACATTGTATACTTTTGCTGCATGTAGAAATTAGCTTACAGAATGAGAGATGAAGGATATGGCCCACACATGAAGTGGTTAAGTGGACTGTAACTAAGATTCTTTTTAAAAATGATTAAAAACATTTAAAAAACAGAACTATTTAACAAAAATCCTTCTGTGCAAATAATCACTAATACATCAGCTACCGATACTAGTTTTCTACTTCTAGCAAGTGTGTTCTAATGTAGAGAAAAATTCAAAAATATAATATTCCACCTGCAGTCCATTCTTACCACTTCAGGACTCTACCATCTCATTCTCCTATCTTCTAGACTGGGCTTACATTCACACAGAGTAGAGAAGGGACAGTGACTATCCTATCCAATAGGGAAGCTGTCATGTGCTAGTGTACTCTGACCAAACCCTGGCTTGGTTAGCCAGAACACTCCATTACCTAAGCACTTCCAACTGGATGAGCATGTTTGGCTCAAGATAATGAGATGATGGCATCTTTAGCTTTATGGCTGTAAATATCTCTTTGCAAGCTGTGGATAACAATGAAGATGCTTGAACAAATTTATTTATTTATTAAATTGATTGCTGTAAACCGCCCAGAGAGCTTTGGCTATGGGGTGGTATACAAGTGCAATAAAATAAATAAATAAATAAAATTTATATCCCACTCTTCCTCCCATTAGGAGCCCACGGCAGCAATTTAGAGGCTTTAGATCAGGGTGGGGCACCTGTGGCCCTCCAGATGTTCTTGGACTTCCAACTCCATCATTCTCGAGCACTGGCCATGCTGGCTGGGGCTGATGAGAGTTGGGAGTCCAACATCATCTGGAGAGCTACAGGTTCCCTGTCCCTTCTTTAGATGCTGAAACTTGATGTCCTTTCAGATAGATGGTGCAAAACTATCTTGCAACATTTTAAAATGCAACATGTTACTATGAGTAATAAAGAAATGTTACAATTTCTTAAGTAACCCCTGAAGAAGGGTATCCTGAACACAGAAAATCCACAAAGAGTGATCTCTGGTACAGCACTACCTCTTGTAGGTCCTTTCCTGTCCTTTCATTGCAGGATGTGATTCCTCTAGCTGGAGAAGTCTGGTGCATTCACTTGTAGTTTAGGTCTACAAACTAATTGGTAGTAACCACAATTAAAAAAACTGCATGTCAATGACCTCCTCCCTACTCTGGAGTTATTTCTTTGCTGCTGACTGGGTTGAATTGGGAGTTTGACCCTTGCAGGTGGTATTAGAGCAGCACTTCAAACACAGCAGATGCTACTTGACCTCTTTGCAACCAGGTGCAGATTGACCAAAGCCATATCCCAAAACACTCTTCCTCAAGTGATAAAAGTAATGGAAAGCTAACTATTTCAAAGGGATAGTGACATGAGTTTTATACACACAGAGAGCGCATCACCTTGGCAATCATATGCTGGAGAGAATACAATTAGAGAAGTCTATGTAAAACATTTACAATTCTCAATCACTTGTCAGAATTAGTTTTTGGAATTATTGCTACAGCATGGTATTATACAGCCATGGTAGTGGCTGTATACTATAGCCAGTATGGATTTTTCACATTCCACCATATTAAATTGAAAATACCCCCATGTCATTCCACTGGTTCCAATAACATTTCAAAACGCAATCCTACAAAATGTTTAGTCCTGAACTCAGAAACATGAACTTAACAACCCTCTTAGGTTTTCATGGAGATACACACAGCAACAGCAACAACAAAACCCAGAGAAAATCCACAGGTTACAGTGAAAAGCAGAAGTAAAAAAATTCAAAATCCTAGTGGACTCTTTTTCTGAGATGATGGATTTTTTTTGAAATTCATTAAAAATCAGCAATTTTCTTATAATACCTGTAATCCTATTACTGACATTGCCCCATACCCTGATCATCTTCCAGAGTTTAAAAGTTATAAAAAGTGTAGCTGATTTTTAATTAATTTAAGAAAATTAACATGGGAGACTATGATAACACACTACATGTGCACAAGGAACCAACTGACAGTGTTCTAAGAACCTGACTAACAGCAGTTTGGCTTGGAGCAAAGCTTAACATTAGCAAAGCAAACACAGACTGGTCAGTTTCACCTTAGCAAAGCAAAGGCTGAGCAAAGCAAACAAGCAGGCTGCCCCTATTGTACTGCCCTACAAATTTGTCAAAATGCAAACACCATTTGGGTTGGTCTTTCACAATTCAATCCACTTGCTGTGTAGCTTGGAAGAATTTGGTAACGTGCCTCTGAGCATATGGTGAGTGGTGGCAACACCTGCAATCAGCCCAAATAATAGAAACAAGACATGTGCTCTGCTGATCTTCTTTTAGCAGGGAGGAAGCAACATAAGACAGTTGATATCGTTCAGATAGTCACTTTAAATATGTCTGATTTACTTGGCAAGTTTAATGATGTTTCCTATAGGAAATCATTTTCTTTTGTTTCTATTTCTGTGAATATGTGAAGTACAGCAACACTTTGCATAATTTACACTAAAAAAACCCTCCAAAAATAATTGTGGAATAATGGCATTGACTATTCTGCAGAATAGTCTCCAGTGGACATCAGGTGTGTCTCAGTTTGCACAAGAGAAAACAGTGGGAGGTGAAATATATTCTAGCAAAATTCTAGGTGTGCTCTATGTTTTTAATTGACCACGCCCACCTTTCCTTAAATGAAATGGTTTAAACATAGCAGGCTGAAAATATGCATCTTGGGCAGCTAACTTTGTTTTTTCCCAACAGCTAGAGTCATAGCTTAAGTAGCAACATATTGTAATCAGTCTGATTTTACATCAAACTGAAGTTTCAGATTCAGCTGTTACTGCACCCAAAATAGAAATAGAGCATAACCTCCAATTTGAAACATAAAAGGCTGTCTTCACCATCATAGAACATTGACCAATAAAAAGGCTTTTAAATTAATAAAAATACATTTGACACAGGTTTCTCGGATGAATAATGAGGGAAATAAAATTTTCTAAGTTAGATTCTCTTTAGAAACAATAGTAAACAAAGGAAAGAAGCAAAGTAAGAACACCAAGAAACATACAAAAATGTAATTCTCCATCTTTGAATATGGTGGGGGTTGCCCTCACTCACCATATGCTCAGGGGCACATGTTACCAAATTCTTCCAAGCTACACTGCAAGTGGATTGGACTGTGAAAGACCAACCCAAATGGTGTTTGCATTTTGACCAATTTGTAGGGCAGTCCCATATCTCAGAGAGGAGGTCAGGTCTCCTGCTCCCCTGGTGCATTCACTATAGCTGCCCAGTTTCCCTGCTTTTTTAAAGTTCGATAGAAATTTCTGTGGGCTATAGGTACATTCTTAAACTGCAAGGTTTTTTGCCTATTAGTGAATTTATCTTGCAGTTCAACGTATCCGTTTGTTATATATTTCTAATCTCCCCCCGTAGCCAATTTATTGTTAATTCCCTCTTCTGTGTAATTTAGTCAATCGACTGTAATTGCCTGTAAATTTTCTTTGATGGGTCCCTGACCGCAGTAATAAAGATTTGATTTGATTTGAATTTCTCTGCTTTTTAATCCGGGAGGTAAGAAATGGGATCCTGTGCAAGTTTGCTGAGAATGGATTGATCATTTGCATGCTTATTGAGTTCAGTGGGATTTACTCCTGTGCAATCATGCTTAGGAAAAGTAAAATTGACCAGGGGGGAGGGCTGGAGTGGGCAGGGGAGGAGGAAGAAGGAAGAAGGGAGGGGAGGAGGAAGGGAGAGGAGAGGGGAAGGAGGGGAAAGGCAGGTCTGATCATTAACATGCTTATTGAGTTCAATGGGATTTACTCCTATGCAATCATGGTTAGGATAGGTAAAACTGACCATTGGGGAGGAGGAAGGGGAGGGTGAGGAGGTGATTGGAAGGAAATGGGGATGGGTAGGGAGGGGGAAAAGAAGGGGGAGGGAAAGGGCAAGAAGGAGGGGATAGGAGGGAGAAGGGAGGGTGGGTTTGATCATTTGCATACTTTTTGAGTTCACTGGGATTTATTTCTGTGCAATCTTATTTGAAAATGGAAATGGACTGCCTTCAAGTTGATCCCGACTTATGGCGACCCTATGAATAGGGTTTTTGTGGTAAATGGTATTCAGAGGTGGTTTTACCATTGCGTTTCTCTGAGGCTGAGAGGCAGTGACTTGCCCAAGGTCATCCAGTGAACTTCATGGCTGTGTGGGGATTCGAACCCTGGTCTCCCAGGTCATAGTCCAACACAGACCTGGAGGAGGGGTGGGGAGGGGGAGGGGGAGGAGATTGGGTGTTTGGGCACTGGGCAAAGGGGAAGCCCCTTTCCTTTCCAAAAGGAAAACATTGTGAACAGTATCATTGCTTTTCAGCATTTCCCCCTCCTTTTTATTATACAGCAGGCACAAATTTAAACCAAAGCTGTCCCTGGCCATATCCACACCAGGCCATTATTTCACTTTGGAGAGTCATGGCTTCTCTCAAAGAATTCTGGGAAGTGTAGTTAGTGAAGGGTTCTCAGAGTTGCTAGGAGACATCCTGTTCCCCTCACAGACCTTCAATCAGAGTGGCTGACTGTTAAACCGCTATGGCTACTGAAGATCTGTCAGTGGAATAGGAGTCTGTGATGTCCCTGTATGTAGATATTACTGTAAATATGGTAAGTGCACATTTTGTAGGGTAAATGTGGTAAGTAGAGTGAGTGAGAGGGGGAGTACATGGGCTAGAATGCTGGAGAATGCTGTATTGTGATTGGCTGAGCGTTTGAGTGGCTGAAAGTATAAATGAGAGGATGACAGTTGAGAAAGAGTTCTGTTGGTTGAGTTGGTTGGTCGGTTGTTGTGGGTTGGAGTTGGTTGTGGGTTGGATTATATTTGGCTGGCATTAAGGTAGATTATATATGACTGGAAACATAAAGAGGGACACTATATGAAACCATACGCTTGTTAAATATAGCTAAAGTAATCTTGTTATTTCCTGGTGTTTATAAATAAATATTTTCTTCGTTTACCAAAAGCCTGATCCTTGGCTGGGACTTTCACAGACCAGAGGGGTAGGCAGGGTATTTACCAAGGTGGAGAAACAGTATCAAATGGTGGCAGCGGTGAAGAGATAGTGTATCATCAAGTATCCAGGGCAACCCAGGGCTGTATGCTTTATAGCCGAAGATACAGGGGGGTTGTGACCTTCAAGTGCACCCAGACGCAAAGTAACAATAAGCCAGAAGGAGACTAAGGAAAAGTCTCAAAGCAATATTGTGAAATAGGGAGTGGCTGGTGGTGCTGCCAAGCAATGGGATCTTGCGAGATCTGTGCTAGAGCCGGTGAGAGAACAAATAAAACCAAGATCCGCAGCAGGAGGGAATCTGACAGAGTCTCCTCTCAGAACCCTTCACAAACTACATTTCCCAGGATTCTTTGGGGGAAGCCATGACTGTCTCAAGTGAAATCAAAGTCTGGTTTGGCCCCCTGATTAGGCAAGCCCAGCAGCTGTGAGTCTGGCTTTTAGAACACTGACAGTTGGTTCTTACTGAGCATGCCCAACACTATCATTGGATTCAAGCCAAAATTTCTTTAATTAATTAAAAATCAGCCAGGCATTTTTTAAACTTCAACAAATTATGACAACTCTGACAGAAAAAAGTCCAAAAGCGGTCTGGTTCCCCCCCCCCGTCTTTTTACACTTTGAACTCTCAAGAGAGGACTAGAGAGAGGGCTTTCTCAATAGTGGCCCCCACCCTATGGAACTCTCTCCCAAATGATCTCCGTCATGCCCCTTCTGAGATGACCTTCCGCCGGACTTTGAAGACCTGGCTCTTCAGGAAAGCTTTTAGGATGGATTAGGCTTTTATTGTTATGTTTTAAATTTTAATGCTTAATGTACTGTTTTTATCTTGTACGTCGCCCAGAGTGGCTGGTCAACCAGCCAGATGGGCGACTAAGAAATTGAATAATAAATAAATAAATAAAATTCTCTGACTGTTTTGTGTATCACCATGAAAATTTAAAGGGATGCTCAGCAAGCATTTCTGAGTTCAGGACTATAAGTTTTGTAAGGTTTTGTTTTGAAATAAGCTGATGGAAGCATCAGAATGGCCTGGGGGTATTTTCAATATAACAGTGCGAAATGCGAAAAATCCATGCTGGCTATATAATTTAGTGCAGCGACTCCAGAAAAAGGAGGCAGAAAGGGCTAGAGATCAAGATGTGAAGATCTGGACTGCACTTCCCCCCAAAAAAAACTTGTGTTGAAAAAAATTGAATAATTATGGTGTATGAATGATGAATAAAAGGTGTCATCATATGTTGCTTCAGTCTTTACTCTCCCAATACAATTTCTAAAATCTATGTAGAGTACGAGATCATTACAATTCCTGTACACTGAAGAGAAGAAGTACAATTCTCAAATGCATGAGAAAGTTGCATTTCTGCCTTCACAGGGGTCATATTGTCTTTTGTTGACATTTGATCTAGACTTGGTTGACAGATTCATTGCTCAAAGAACTGGGAGTGGAGGGTATTGGCAGCAGCATACATTTGTCCCCATTGAAAGATTATAAACAAGCAGCATGTTGCCCTGCAATAAAGACTGACAAGAGGAGAAAGGGCAAGTCATAAAGGTTTTGGAGTAGGAAAGAATGTAACTCCTCATGTCCTTATGACTTTGAGATCAGTAAAATATAGAGCTTCACAAAAGAGCTGAAAGAAAATGTACGAAAGGTAAGCTTAAATTTTTATGAATTCAGAATATTGAACTCTATTTTAGCTCCATTAGTTTATCTTCACAATCCCTATTTAAATCATAACTGAATTCCTATTAATTGATGCTTTGTGGCAAAACGCCCTCCGCCTACAACCATAGCAGTGAGATGCAGTCTGCAGGGGAAGAAAATTGTTTATAGTTAACTCTGCCAGAAGGAAGGCCTGTCCTCCATCCATTACTAAGTTTGTACATGATGTAGCTTAATGTTTAAATGAAAGCTCACCAGCTACTTGTAGTTTCATCATCATGGTCTTAAGTTACGTTTCTTTTCTTCTCAACAAAATTATGAGACCAACTTTGTGCATATTACCACAATGCAAAGTTGTTCTGGGGGAGGGTGTGTGTGACTTGCAAATAGTGTCAATTGAAATATGCATTTCCAAATGCTACTAAGATCTAATACATTCTTGTATGTAAGGCTTTTTTGTGATGGTACTCGCTACTACGGAGTACCAGCATGTCGTTTTCTGCTGTTCATGGTAACCATTGGGTCCACTCACCATATGCTCAGAGGCATATGTTACCACATTCTTCCAAGCTACACAGCAAGTGGATTGGATTGTGAAAGACCAAGCCAAATGGTGTTTGCATTTTGACCAATTTGTAGGGCAGTCCAATATCTCAGAGAGGAAGTCAGGTCTCCTGCTCCCCTGGTGCACTCACTGTAGCTGCCCTATTTCCCTGCTTCTTAAAGTTTGATAGACATATCTGTTAGCTATAGGTACATTCTTAAACTGCAAGGGTTTTTTGCCTATTAGTGAATTTGAACTAAGGCCATTCAAACCACTAGTCAGAAACTAAGGCAAGTCAGATGACTTCCAGGCAGAAAATGTAAACGTGGGACACCTGCAGCTGTTGTCATCTCCTTACTTGTTTGCCAGTTCAGCATACTGTACGTATAGATGAAGTTGGCAGCAGTAAAAAGCTTTCTCTTTGAAAGACATGGAGAAAGGATTGGAAAATGTTTAAATTTGAGGCTGCTATATTAGATGACTGTTTTTTTTTCCATTTGTTTTAGTATTAACGAAGATTATAACTTTTGTTATTTCTGTGGCACCTGCTGCTGATGCAAGCACAGCTGCACTGTTCGCTAGGTACTTTGATCACAGTATCTGCTATGGATTAAAAGATAATAAAAGTTTTTCGCTGTTGGAAAACACCTTTTTTGCTTTGCTGTTTTTGTTTAGAAACTTGTGAGAACACCTCAGGAACAATATGTCTTCAGTATTTTAACAATTTTAAAGCAAGTTATCCTATATTATTTTTTCCATGCAAGAATAAGTGTGTGTTTGAACATGCTTTTCTCTGTTGTTCAGAATGGTTTACTAGTGTATGAGACTGACCCAAGTTTTGTTGCTGCTGCCCTTCATCATCTGTTGGTCTCAGAGTGGCCATTTGGAGGGGGGGTCTCTAGAGCACTGGACTTTGGCCCCAAGGTTCATCCTTAGCTGCATCACTGCTTACCAAGCATGTTGCAATTACCTGCTTCCAAAGAGTAGGAAGTTTTTATTTTAAAGGCAACAAAGTTCCATATTGTGCTAATACTACTTTGCCAACATAGAGGCTTATTGTAAATCAGAGGTTCCCAGACTGTGGTCCATGGACCACCAGTGGTTTGCAAGTTTCATTCAGGTCGCCCATGCCATGTCCACATTAAATAAATATGCTAGGCGTTTATTAAAAAATTGTATTTTTATTGCTGCTTTTATTTCTTATATTGTATTTTATTATATTAAATTTGAAGTCTATGGAATGCAGATTGTAATACAATAAAATACAATATAAGAAATAAAAGAAGCAATTAAAATACAATTAAAAACCGTACAACACCTAGCACAGTGCATTACAATTGCTACAGCAGGTAGTGGTCCGCCAAGAGCATCAGTGGTTTTCAAGTGGTCGGGGGGGGAGTTTGGGACCCCTGTGCTACATCAAGATTATTGGGGAGAGGAGTTCTGTAGTAGCTAAATGATTAACAATATAATCATATACGTATCCACTGCATTTTAAATAGGGCTTACTCCTAGATAAGTTTATGTAGGATTGTATGCTGATAGTGCTTTATTTAGAAAAAAGAGGCTATTTTCTCTCTTCCCTTCTCTACCAGCCAAAGCTAACTTTAGACAGTGTCCCACAATTTTGCAGCCCTTCCTTTTTTTGCTTGTTATAAGTGTCAGTCTTGGCAAGAGCTGGCAATTGCATTTACAGCTTTCTCTGCAAGGAAAAAAAGAGACAGACATTTAATCTGTTTCAAGGAAGCTCTACTACTTTCCACCCACCATCAGTACAACTACATCTGCTACCATCACCATCTCCTTTCCCCAGAGTTCCCTCCTGTCCATCAGCCTAGTTCAGATTATAAATCATCCTTTTCTCCAGAGATGACTGTGAATTATCAGCAAATCCAGCGGAAGAGAGTTGTTCCCGATACCCAGAGGAGAGGTGGTGATGGGAACCTGAGGCACAGTCTATTAATCTTGCCCAGCTCTTCCCATCAGCCCAGCTAGAAGGAGAAATTGGGAGTCCTGTAGTTGTTCAACATCACTACAATACATAGTTTGCAAGGAATGAAGAAGAAGGGGATTGTAGAAAAGAAGGAACATGCCAATCATAGGCCTACAACTTGCTAAAGTATAAAATTAGTAGTAGTGAGAACACACATGCAACTGCTGAGACGAGCCTCTCAACCCTTATTATGCACTAGGGCTTTGTTTCTCAAATGGTGCACCCTCATACATGAAGAAATATGTCCACATGTATGTCACAGCCCAAGCATGAATTTCAGAGCTGCTGCTGCATCCCACCCCACCCCACCATGATCCATATTATTTCTCCTTCCAAGGAGGTAGGGTGGCATAATTGGTGCCCCTCCCCTTGTATTATAGCGATCCTGTGCACTAGACAAAAAAAGTGATTAGACAAAGGTCACCCAGTACACTTCATAGCTGGATAGGGATTTAAATCTGGGTCTCCCTAGTCCTAGACCAATACTAGCAACTACACTACACTGGCTCTTGCTAATAATGGCACAAAACCTATTTCTGTGCTTGGTTAGCCAAGTTGTTCTTGGTTATTACATGTTTGAAATCCAATGCGCTTATAGGGATAAAGATCTGATGCTCTTAATTTCTAGATTGTGTCTCTGATTTTGCTAGTTTTATAATTGTATCTTGGGACTCTGGTATTGGGCTGCAAGAGTGTCAAAAAGATATTGGGTTCGGGGGCAAGTGGCTTGAGAAAAAGATAATGCTTTGGAATGTGAACTTTGCACCCTATGGCATTATTTTAAAAGGCACAACAACCTGGGGGGATGCTGTATAGCAGGGTAGGTAACTTGTGGCCTTCCAGATGTTGGACTCCAACTTCCATCAGCCCCAGCAAGCATAGACAATGGTTGGAGATTATGGGAGGTGTAATCCAGCAACATCTGGAGAAGCCACAGGTTAGTCACCTCTGCAGTGTGAACTTGGAAAATCTTCACAAACCTTCAGGTCCTCTCCTCCCTCTGCATCAGAGTGAAGGACAAACTAAATACAGCTTCTGGAAGCTACAATAGAATTCTTAGAGCATACGTGGGGAACCTTTGCCCATCCAGAAGTTGCTGAACTACAGCTTCCATCATTCCTGGCCATGCTTGCTAGGGCCAATGGCAGTTGTACTTCAGCAACATATGGCGGGCTGATGGTTTTCCCTTTCCTGGCTTATAACTTCAGAATGAGTTACAGCTACAACTGGGGTGGTGATGGTAAAGTAGCTCATTAGCTGGGAAGCTCAAAAGTGAAGGCTTGTTGCTGCTGGGGGTGATGTTGCAGACAAGGAAAATAAGATGGGGAGATAAATGGAAGGTAGGAGTCGTGCAGAAGTCTACAAAACAAGTCCTGACATTGCAGAACAAACCCAGGAAGCAGCAAAGGAGGCTTCAGGAGCAGTAACTCACCTTGAGCAGCTAGGCAAGCCAAGTCCTGAGCAGCAGGATGGAGAAATAACAAAGTATAGCAGACGTGAAAGGAGTGAAGCGTAGTGTTGGACAAACTTTTTTTAATGATTTCCAGAGTGGTCTGGGTGAAATTGAAAGCCCTACAAAATTGGGAGAGGGGAGAATTTTCTCCAAAATATTTGGAGAATATGCAGGGCAGGGGCTGCCACTTACTTTAGTTCGACCATGTGAGGTGGCAGAGTCCCCCCCCCATGATTTCCTTTTAAAATAAGGGTCCCATACCACACATAGCAATGAAAAGCCCTCTCTGCCAGTTCCCTCCAGTTGCCACTTCCTAATGGTTTTGGAGTGATGCAATGTGTTTCTCCAAAGCCACTTCAGAAAATGTGGCTGATTGCTTCCCGTTGGCCCCATATCCTAAAGTGATAATGGAGCAACACATGTTTTAAAAGTAGAAGAAAGAGAGGAGAACCCTCTGCCACCTCATGTAGTTTGGTTAGGTGGCAGCCTCTGTCCCTGTCCAAATATTTTTGGATTCCTGCACTGCACAGGGCGTTGGGCTCGATGGCCTCATAGGCCCCTTCCAACTCTACTATGAGTCTAAGATTCTTTCCTTCTGCCCCCTCTGAGAAATAACAAGAATATTGCAGCCTATTTTTGCATGTGTGATATTTCTGTGAAGATAGAGGTGGATTTTAGTCTAGGGCTAAAGAGAGAACAAGCCAGAGAAGAGGAATTCCTTTTAAAACTGAGAGCCAGAATGAAAAGACAGGAGGAGGGAAGGGGGTGCTGGCTTGGTGACCTCAACTACAGGTGGAGAGGGCAACTGATTTCCTACAAATTTAGCTAACAAGCCATCCCTTACTAAATAAAACCTAGCAACACCCACTGGTTCCTGTCAACGACCACTGTAGACAAAGATGGTCCTTAAAGACACACTGTGAGGGCAACAGGCCAGTGAAGCTAACCACTATGCTGAATAAACTCTGCTTTTAATTTAACCCATTCTTGCTCTAGCATTTTCTTTGAAGATCAGATGTGGATATAGAATGTTTTGACATGCTCCTGTACCAGCAGAGGGCATCACAGAATTCTATTTTAAATTCTAGTTTTCCCTTCCTTGTATGCTTCTATAAACTTAATTACTGTCTGAACCCTTCAGACTGTAAGGGTAGGCCAGGGAGGAAGTACTAAAGCAGAGAGCTGTCATATAGTTCACTGCCAAAAATAATAATCAGTTCTACTTTTCCTTTCATATACTGAGCAACTCTTCTGATCTTAGTCTTCAACCCTCTTTGCCTTGCTCTTTTCAGCTTGGTGGTAGCTGTCATTCAATAAATCCATCTCTTGCCAAAAGCTGAAGAAAGCAGGGCTTTCTATTAATTGCTTCTCACACATTATTGAAGTGAGGAGGGCTCGACCATTCTCCACTGCCGAGACCAATTAGTTCATCCTCCAAGGGCAGAAATCTAAGACTACCCAATCTCCTCTGTTTCTGTATTCTCCCCTAATCCTTTGGGGGAGTCTGGGATAGCTTCCCAGTATTGTATGCATCAGGAGAAAAGAATGGGAAGTGCAAATGACTAATTCTGAAAGGAGCTCGCATCAAACAGAAGTAAACACAGTCAATTTGGCATTAGCCCTAGACAATTCTTAATGCAGCAGTGAAGAGCCAGGTATAAACAAATACATTTTAATGATAACATAAGAAGCGGAACGTTTACAGTGCTCATTGTTGACAATAGGTCTTTCTACATGACACATTAATGTTCAGTAAACACATAACAAGGATGGGTGGGATGGGAAAGCAGGATCAGGCCTGCTGCCCCAGTTTTCAGTCTCAGGAGGAGCCAAATGTTGCTGGACTCTAAACTAAGTTGGTGGAGTGGCCCTGCCTCCCATCTCTTCTGCTGATGCAGCTGGAGGGAATAGCTGCTGCCAGCTGCAGGAGGATAGGTGGGCCTCATGAAGCTTCTTTTTCAGCAGAACAATTTGCAATTATTACATGTAGGCTCTGTGTGTTCTGTTTGGACATTCAACCAAACTCAGAAATTGAGAGTAGGAGCTGCAGTTCCATATCTCCAGTTAATGCAGGGGTGGGGAACATGTGACCTTTCAGATGTTTTGGACTCTCTTGACTCCCATCAGCTCTAGCCAGCATGGCCCATGGTCAGGAATGATGGGAGTTGTAGTCCCGCAACATCTTAAGTTCTGTAAGTTCCTCACCCCTGAATTAATGAAGGAAAAGGACTTATGTGAGGAAGGCTGGGGCTGAGGTGTGATTTGCTGAAGTTCCCCTAGGGAGTTGCATGCTTCAGTGGGGGTTTGAACCAAGCCCAGCATTCTGTTCACACCACACCAGGGTGGACCTCCTCTCTTCAAGTGCTATTGAAAAGAACTAGAGAGCAGTTGTTTTTCTTGGGCAGCTACTGTTTATTTCAACATGGCTTGCACCAGAAAGTTCCAAGTACATTGTACTTGGTATATCAGGCACATGTTCACAAGAGGCTGACGGAGTGCGGGATCTCTGAAATACCTTCAGATAACTTTAGGAAAAATTGGACAGCTTGTTCTAAAACGCTCCTTTCCAGAAATTCTGTGCCTATATTGAAATGTAACACAAAGACTTCCTTAAGCTCTCTCCCCTCCTGCTCCACAACTAGCAACTGATATTACTTAGTAGTCACCCAGACCTTTTTTAAAAATATTATTCACATTAGTCACATCATTTTAAACAAGTCTTTCAGTTTGCCATCTCACTATTCTTTTGCTTAATAAATTATGTTGTCTTGGCCTTCTGCAGTTTGTGTGTCTGTGTGTATATTTAAGCTTTGTGTCTTTGGCATGCATTTTTTGGTTCATAATACTCTTTACTATATGTTTTGTTATTTATTATATTTATTTACTACTAATATTTCCAGGCAACCCTGACTCCCAGGGCAGCTTACAGGTAAAAACTAGGGATGTGTACCAGCTACAAAATTTGGTTCAGATTCCACTTCAGAAAAGAGCAAGATTTGGCCTAAAGTACTTCAAAGGCTCAGCTCAGCTCTGGGTCCAAATCTCAATTTAGAAAAAACCCAAAGCTTTGTGCCTCCTCTTATTCACTATTATGAGGAAATAAAAAATAGCTATACCTTTTTTCCTTTTAACAAAATTGGATGAAATTTGCAGACATATTAGCCCCTCTGGCTAATATGCCAAAATTATCTGCCAAATTATGGACAATTAGGACCAGAGATTTTGGGGTGGAACATGTTTAAAAGTTGATCTCCTGCTCCAAGGCAGAGTCTAATTTTTTTTAAGCAGAATTGGATAAAATTTACACCACCTTTTGAGAGGATGAACCTGCTAACCAGTGGGTTTCTTGCAAGGTTAACCATTCGTTTACCGTGTATTGTTTTATTGGAAATTTGTATGAAAATAGCATACACAAGAGAACTTCCCCAGGTAAAAAGAAAACTTCTCAAATTACAGACAAATAGGTCCAAGGGTTTTTGTACTAACACCTTTAAAGTTGATTTGGAGGAGGGAGAGCTAAGAGGGATTTGCTTTCCTCCCTGTGGTTTTGTGGGCAACAATTTTATTATGAAAATGGCATACATCGTAGAGATGCCTCTAGAGAAACAATCTGCAAAATTTTAGAAGGATGGGAGCAGGGGATGCAAGTTACAGTGAATGAAAACAACACAGTGTCCACCGTGTGTTCTGTTCAACTGGCACTAAAAGTAACAAACTAAGTGTACAGAGGCAGAAGGACTTGAATGCCCAGCATTTTCCAAGCAAACATTATAAGCAGAAATAGCAAAGAGCACATAACAGGCAAGAACAAGGTGATACATTACTTCAACATTCCTTGCTCACAGCAGTGTAACCGGAGAACCCTGGAAAAATCATCCGCTCTGATTAGAAGTTAGACTTGTTGGTCCCAAAAGAGCTCTCCCTTTCCTTTTCCTCACCCAAGCATTTTCTTAATATGGCATTTTCTTAATATGGCAAGCTTGGGGGAAAAGTGTTTCAATTTTTGCAGACACATTGTCTGCAGTATTTTTTTTTAAATGCTGGAATCCCTAAAGCACTATTTGGAGGTCTCAGTTTTAATTTGGGATGCTTCAGAGAGATCCCACAATGAGTCTATTTTGGTTCTTTTTTCAGGATTTGTCCAAAGAGTTTTCATAGCCTTAGTAAAAACATTTTATAAAAACATGCAACTACCATTCACAGCAGTTAGCCGGCAGCTAAAGTGCTGAAAGGCTAAAAAGCTTCAGCAAATTATAAATAGAGATGTTTTCACCTAGAAAATTAAAAGCAGCACCATGTGAACCTCATCTGGGAAGGGAGTTCCAAAGGCAGGGTGCCACAGTGTGAAAGGCCCTGTCCTTGTTTACCATCCATCTTACTTCAGATAGCAGCAGGACACAGAGCAGGACCTCTGAAGCTGTTGAGCCATTGGCAATCCCTCTTGGACACAGAGCCGAGGCAGATTTATCTATGGTCTGCATTTGTTCTTTTCCTGGAAACATATTTTGGTCAATTGACATATTTTTCATGAAACTTGAAGAACTGCCTTGCGGCTTACTTAGCACAAGCGTGTTTTTTCAAAAAAACTGACAGTTCTTTAATAGATGCTCTTACTTCCTTATTTCCATTATTTATTTATTTTAATTGTAACTGCGCTTTGGCCCTGGTATCCCTAGATAAAAGCCAAAAAACTATTCGGCGAAGCACTTATGCTGCTGCAAAACCTCCCCTAAACTAATGGAAACTAGCTGATGGGAGTAATTCTATTTGTTCATTGCCACAAAGTGATGATTGTGTAACAGAACATAAGAAGTCTCCCCAATATTGATGATTGGAACTGTAGTGGTAGTACAGATTTACGCAGCCGTGCATCTTCTCTTGGCATTTTGTATTCTTCTAACTTCTATCAGTCCTTGTTCCTTTCCTTCTCCACAGTCAAGTCACAACTCAGTTTACTGAAGGACCACTTTGAACAGGGATTGGGAGTGTGGTATGTCAGGGTTCCACTATCCTTTCCAAAGTGTACCATTGGCAAATCCCATTATCTCAGCTGCCACGACCTTAACACACTTCTCTTACCTTTGGATTGGTAAACACATGGCAGATGGTACACTTCAGAGGATCAGATTTGACCATTGGACAGCCAGTCGCTGATTCATTTTCTGCCTAAACATATATGTAGGTTCACACATTCACACCATTACTTGGCAGTTCTAGTAATCAGAATGCTGATTATTGGGAAATAATCTTACTGATAACTCTGGTAATGCAATATATGAAAAATATCAGTAGATGGTGCTGTAGTCTTTTATACATGAATACAAACACACAACAGGAAAAGATGTTCACATAAAAAAAAATTAGGGCCTTCTATTTTTCCACTCTTCTGTGTTCTTGAGCACTACTAAATCTTTGCCACCAGCTTCTTCAAATGTAATTGCGTCCTACTTTCTTTTTGTGGGTGCATGAACGTAGGTGAAACAAAATTAAGTGACGGAAGTTAGCAAGGACAAGTCCCCCTCAACTTTTTTCCAATGGCCTTTGTGTCCCTTATCCTCTTAAACTGCAAAAGATAACACAGGAATATGCACTGTTTAGATCAGAGGTTTTCAAGGCATATTGGTGGGTTTCCCCAAGACTAAATACAAATCGTTAAAGAATGTCTAAATGTGTACATACAAGCCAAGCCATGCCACTTAACGAAGGGCAACCAAACTTATCAAGGGAATGGGGCAACTTCTCTAGGAGGAAAGGTTGCAGCATTTGGGGCTTTTTAGTTTAGCAAAAAGGTGAGTAAGAGGTGACATGATAGAAGTGCATAAAATTATGCATGGCATGGAGCACATGGATAGAGAAAAGTTTTTCTCCCTTTCTCATAACACTAGAACTCATGGACTTCCAGTGAAGCTGAATGTTGGAAGACTCAGGAAAGACAAAGAGAGTACTTCTTCACGCAGCACATAGTTAAAGTATGGTACAGTAGGGCCCCGCTTTCCCAGCGCTTCGCTTCCCGGCGTTCCGCTAATGTGGCGCCTTTCATTCCCCGTTTTAAAGCCGATTTTGCCCTTTTGCGGCATTTTTGTGTCATTGTGTCAATCGCTTTACGGCGATTTCCACTTTACGGCGGGGGTCCGGAACGGAACCTGCCATATAAGCGGGGCCCGCCTGTATTCACTCCCACAGGAAGCAGTGATGACCATCAACACGGATGGCCTTAAAAGAGGATTAGACAAATACATGGATGATAAGGCTATCAGTGGCAACTAGCCATGATGGCTATGCTCTGCCTCCACAATCAGAGGCAGCATGTTTCTGAATACCAGTTGCTGGAAACTGCAGGAAGAGAGTGTGCTCTTGTGCTCAGGTCCTGCTTACAGGCTTCCTACAAGCATCTGGTTGGCTACTGTAAGAACAGGATGCTGGACTAGATGGGCCATTGGCCTGATCCAGCGGGCTCTTGTTCTGTTTTTATGTGGTCACTTTCAGTCTCTCATTGGGAAAGGGGTAGGGGTCCATGCTGGCAAAATCTTTGAAAGTTTAAAATGTCTGAGAAAAAGGGATTATGTCTTGGCCTAAAAACTGCACAATGCATCAATGACCAGCATATGCAGATTGGGTTAGGACAAGTCAGGGAAGATGTTGTGGCTACTTAAAAGAACTCCACCACCCACTCTTTGGATCCTTAGCTTTTAAATGTAAGTGAAAAGATAACTATCATTCATTTGGCATCAATAACAAAGTGCAAAGGTCCAACAGCAAAAGATCTCAGCTTAGGTAGGGTTTCAATGTTATTTATTTATTTATTATTTGATTTATATCCTGCCCTTCCTCCCAGCAGGAGCCCAGGGCAGCAATGTTGGGTACTCTCTGATCATTTTCACATGCAATACTCATGCACGTAATGGTTGTGAGGTAGGTACTCCACATGGAGGCCTAATTTGCATGATATGTACTACTCAGGAGGTGGGTGGGTGGAGCAGGTGGACCTATTTAAGTCCACGCCACCTACTGGGGGTGGTGTTCCCTGAGAGGGTGGAGCTCCCACTCTGCAATCCACGGTAGTGTGTTGAGCCCCAGCTCCCCAGGTAGACCAGGGAGAGGTGTCAGAGAAGGATGAGGTTTTCGAGGGCGTTGAGGGAGGGGGAGATGTTGACAGCCCACAAGTTCCCATGGACAGCCCTCCTGTCGACATGGATCCCGCTTCTTCTGCAAGCGCTCCAACAGAGCCGTTGGGAAGCAACTCTGCATGTGCGCCAACTCCACCCCCTGAGATTCCCCACCTGGCACTTCAAATGCTTCCCCGCCAACCTGCTCCCCGCCCCCTGAGGTTGAGGCAGCACCTAGCAAGCCTGCACTGTCAGATGTACAGCTAGAGGATCGTCCCTCCTCGCCCAACGCGAGACAATGTGAGAAACGGGACAGTCAGAAGGTGATACTTCGGAGGAGTCAGAGATTACGAGCGAAGAGCTTTCCTACTTAAGGCAGCGCCCCCCCCCCCGATTGAGGTGCTGAGTCAACTTACTCCACACGCTGCAGAGCATGCCTAGATAACTCAGGTAGAGCCAGTAGTGAGTTAGCATAGACAGGTCTATGAAGTGCATTGCTTTTGATGTAACCGTTACTCTAATAAAGCAAGGATTAATTCCAGCCTCGCCTCCGTCTCGTGTCTCGTGCTCTGGGCAGGATACAATGTCAGGTTGCTGGGTCCTGTGACCCAACACTAGCATGGATTGCGGAGTGGGAGCTTCACCCTCCTAGCCTAAGGAGGGACCCCTCAGGGCAGGCCCTCCCTTAGCATGTGCGGGGCCCGGGGCAAAAGCATAGTTGCCCCCCCATATTCTCTCTCTATCCTTTCCTCCAGGCAGCGGTGGAGGCTTTGTATTTCAGCTGCTAGGAGCTTGCGGCTGCAGCTCCCTTTTTTGCAGCCTTTGTTGGCGGTGGTGGCGGCTTTGTATTTTTCAGCTGTGGCTCCCTTTTTTGCAGCCTTTGTTGTAGACTCGCTTAGCGTTTCTCACTGCGAGGTTTTCTCCTTCCTGGCTCGCTACCGCGGCCATCAGGAGACCACCACTGCACCTCTTCCTCCCGGCTCGTTTCTATGCTCCCCTCAGCTCGGCTCTGCCTCAGGGGCCCTTCTGGGCTGCAGGTGCACTCAGCCAGTGTCCAACCTGACCACATGATGGTGCTGAGTCTGCACAGAGCTGATTTGCTGCCCAAGAAACCCCCCCACTCCATCTTGACAAGAGTTTAGTACTTTTTAAAAAAGTTTCCTTTTCAAAAACAAGGGATGAATGAATTGGTAAGTGTACATGTGGCACTTTGAAAAATAAGAGAGAGGGAGCTATCCTAAAGCATGAGAGAGAAGGACAACAACAATGGCTAGGCCAGCATTTGATACTATGCATGTCTGTCACGTCAGCTGCAAAATCAGGCTTGCTTTGCAGTTGAGTGATGTCTTGTGAGCTCTTTTCTTTATATTGTCTCAGTTCATATCATAGGTGGCCAGTGTAGTGTAGTGGTAATAAAGTGCTGAAGACTCAGATTGAAATCTTCAGTCAGCCATGACCTTGGGACAGTCACAGTCTCCACATAAGCTACTGCACAAGGCTATTATGAGGATAAAGTAGAGGTGAGTATGAGGGAAGCCATGTATACTGCTCTGAGCTCCTAGGAAGAAGGTTAGGATAAAAACAATACTAATGTAATTTGATTGCAAGCTTATGAACAATACCTTGTTCATCTCAAAGTAGTGTATGGCCCCTAGTATATGTTAGGTCCCATAAATGAATTATGATTATAAACTTGGAATGTCTGTTGAGGTGGTCTGTTCTAGGGAGACTAAGCAACAGGATCATGATTCCATCTCATGTGTCATAGACCCCCTTTAAACATGCACCCAGCACCATGGGCACTGTGAGGGAGCAAGTATAAATAATGTGACCATAGCCGTCTTCAGGTATTCATATTGAGGGCTAATATGTGAGGGGGAGCTGCAGGAACAAGCATGCTAGTTCTGCCATCATCACCATAGAACAATCAAGATCAGAGGGCAAACTAGAAAGCAGGATTAGTAGAACAAGCCAAGACAGAACCAAACAGCAAGACCAGAAACTCTAGAGATTGGGAAGACCATGCTGTTCATAAGTTCTACTGAAATAGGAAGCCTTCTTCTACCCCTCACTGCCCAGAAGGAGCCAATGACCAGCCTGAGCTAAGTCAGTCCAGAACATTCCTCTCTGAGAACCTGTAGTGACGCTACTCACCTCATGAGGCAGTGGTCAGGAGTTTTTGACAATGACACAACCAAGTATATACTTCTGTAGGCCACTCTGTTGATAAATGTTATAAATAAAATATTTTTGTCTCTGATCAGGATTGTGGATGATCCTTCAACACTGACCCCTCCATTCCCAAAAATTGCCTACCAGCAAGTTCTGTTGCCCTAAATGCCAATTTTCTTTGCACTTTTTTCCCCTCAGGGTTGGCCAAAGCACCACAGAGCTTCTGATGTGAGAAATAGAAAACATTTTGAATTTTGGAAATTTGGAAATTTGCCTGTGGTCTTTAGTATTAATCTTTAGCTTTCCTGCCATAAAGCTCAGAATGAGTTGTAACACTTCAGAGATCTTTTGGGATATACAGAATTCATTCTCCTGTTGCTGTTGCATCAAAAACTGAGAATTCTGGTTTACTATAGCAGTAAGATATTTTTCTGATTATTTTTATTTTACATAAAAGTGGTGCTTAGTATTTCAGTGTAATTGTTTATTTTATGTTGGTTTGCTTCAGAAATTGGGATTTGTATAAAGTAAACGTGTACATTCAGTTGTCATTTTTTATCTTTATAAATGATACATGAAATATTTTGATCTCCAGAAATCCTCCCTCTAACTTCCTGTTGCCATGGTCACTCATTAGTATTCCACGGAGGCCAGGTTGCCATGGAAAAATGTGTAGTTGTATAGTGTTTCCATGGCTACTCTCCATCATTATGTACCTTTGGTATATCAACTAGCAGATCTGTTTGGGTAAACCTGAAATATTACAGAAGTATTTAAAGCTACTGGCAATTAGGATGCCCTATCTGCAGCTTGAGTGTTTATCTATAGAAGTCTAATGGAGCCATTTTGGATTGAAAATACTGTCTTAAAATGAGTGCTTTTAAAAAATTGTTTCACAGCTAAAACTCACTTTTTGTGCAGGTTTAAATTCACGCTCTGAAGAATTTTCATGTTTTGCAGGACTGCCACAATTTGGACCCCTAACTATTGTCCATAAAGCCGACTGTCTTTTGTGTGACTTTTGGCTATTGTAATCTCCTTTGCCTATACCATATGTGAGAAGGTATTTGGTTTCTAGTACTATTCGTGATTTCATGAGAATTGGAGAAAGCACCTAGTGACTTTCTACAGGTTTCACAATTTAAAAAAACCCCTTTTTGTTTATTCGGTCATTCAGTCCTATAATCCTGAGGTGGTGGAGAACAGCTTTTATCTGACAGTGTATTCAGCGAGACGATGGTGGACAGCCCACCTTACCTCATATGATTATTCCTCAGGAGCATCAGCATTTCCCTAGCCAACTCTCTACTGGGTCTAAACACTGAACACTTATTTATATCTCAGAGAGGGATCTTTTTCAGACTGAGGACCACATTCCTTTATGGGCAACCTTCCAAGGACCACATGCAGTAGTGTAGTGGCAAATTCAGAAGTTCAGGGTCTCTTCATGATAGTCATAGCCACCCCCCACCTTTTTTACTGCTGGGTTGAGAATGAGATCCTTGTTAATTCCTTCTCTAGCAACAACAGATGTCCCTAGGAGCCAGTAAGCTTTTAAAGGGTGAGTGTTAGCAACTGAGAAGAGTCTTCTCAGTGGCTGAGTCACCTCCTTTCACTTTGATTGGCTCCAAATAGCAGGAAAGGGTAAGGAAGCATGTTAGAAGACTTCTCAGTCATCTTTTCATGCTGATTGGCTCACAAGATGTTGGAGACATAGGGACCTGCTGGGACCCTGGTCCCAAAAAAGTAAGGGGTCTAAGACCCCCCGAGACCCTGGACAACTACTTTGGGTTTCTGTGCTCCCCCCACCCTCTTGCATGCAGAGACTTCCATGTTCAGGCACACCAGAGCTGACTGTTGCATTTAAATTGGCAAACTATGATTTGCACTTGCCCTCCAAAGCAGAACTGGGGCATGTGAGGGAAAAAAGGGAGAGCACAAGCTTAAGGATGGTCAAAAATGTCAACCAGCCCTCTTACCACAGTTTGAGTCTCATTCCAGATAGGTATGGGGAGGGAAGCAAAGCGAATTTATGAGTACAGAATGTATCTAAAATGTCACCGATTCAACTTAAAAACATACTATAAAATTGAGTCTACTATCTTTGCTTTTGCAATGCAATTGCATCTGCACATTCTGTGTATTTTTGTCTTGTATAGCCTCTTAGATTGTAAACCGATTCAGCAGGGATTTTTACTCAACCTCTGTACACTGCTTAGTATAATTTTATTGTTCTAAGCATTTAATGGAATGTAGATATTATTAATTGTCACCTTAGCTTTCTGATTTAAAAATAGTCATTTTAGCTATAGGCAAAAACAAACACAACAAACATAAAAGCCCAGCATAAGGAGAATATCTGTTTTATATCATTTGGACTATAGTCCTTTTACGCATATTTGAAATATATAGCGGGTGAATGTATGGACAAGGGAGTAGGATTTCACCTGGTGCCCCCCCCCATGGGAGCCTAAACACACAAAAATTGAAGGATCCCCAGTCGTGCAGAGAACTACCAGATATGCTCCATTAACACACCTCTGTTACATGTGTGGAGGACAGTGGTCACAGTCCTATTCTCTCCTCCACACATTTAGGTGTGTAAAGGACTACTGTGTTCTTTATTTTTAAACTGAATTTCTGTATCCCAAATTAGATCCAAGTGACAGTTAAGCTCAAGGGAAACCAAGTCCATCTTAATTTTGGTAAAGCCAAGGCATATTTATATGAAAATATTATTACATGTAGCAGCATTCATGTGATGCTTCACATGCATTAATGTGGTAATCCATATATTAACACTGTAAGGTTGGTCATTACATCTCCATATTGCAGATGGAGTGGGGCTGTGCTATGATAGCAGCTTGTCTAAGTGAAATTGTGGGTGAGGTGAGATTTGTACTCTCTTGTGATTACATTATATCAGTCATGCGTTTGTCCTGCTGTAATGAAATGCTTTTGAATTAAAGCACAGAACACGCAGACCAGTCTTTCTGCTTGCCATTCAGCAGGGGTGAGTAGCAGCTGCCCCTAAGGTGATCACATAAGAGGGCTAGTGGAGCTTGTCAACATGGGATGTGTGTACAGTACATCAAACCACACTGTTTCAATAACAGTGGCTGCATCCTGGAAAAAGTATCCTTTTAATAACCTTTCATTGCCTTAAAGAACTAATAGCCATTTAAAGTTGGCAGAAAAAGTAGAGCCTCTCTGTACAACAGCATTGTGGCCCAGGCTGGAGAGAATAAAGGCACAGATGAACCAACCTCTAAATCATTTGCAAGTGTAATAGATTAAAGTGGAAAAATAATTGTGCAAATATTGTAGAGCCATGGCTTGCTCCTGTTGAAAAAAACTTCATAAAACTTCATAAGCAAGTCCCCTAGGTAACTAGTTTCACTGTGAATCTATGAAGTCACAAAGGGTTAGCCAATCAAAGCTGAGTTGGCCAGATCTCTTCTTGTCAGACCTGACCTGTAGCTGAGACAGAGGGGTTGAGGACTAGATATTTGTAACTCATTTCTCCTGTATGGGGCTACTGAGACATGCACAATTCACAGTACTGATACTTCACAAGGTGAATGACATTTTGAATATATAAAGCTGTCTTATATTGGGTCACATCATTGAACTGTCCGCCCTGCAGCAGCAATCCAGAGCTCTGATTGGGGGAGTTTCCTCTTCCTGTTATGTGAGATGCTTTTAACCAAAAATCCAGGGTGTTAGCAAGCCTCCTCTGTAGACATGTGTTTCACATACACACATTCTTGGAGTCATGTGAATTAAGATCTGTAGACATTGGCAATAATGCGTCTTGGCAGATTTGTCCAGTAACTTACACTCACACAGGTCTTAGAAAATGGGATATTTATTGAATACACAAAATATATACATTTAACAGCTTTGATTCTGTTGACCAATACAGTTGAATGAGTCATGAATCCATGCCTTTTTCTTAAAGTACTATACTACTGCTAGCAATTTTGCAGAGGGCTAGCTCTTAAAGGAAAAGTGGATTAGAAGTGTGCAGTAACTTGAGAGGGCAGGAGCCTGGGAAAGCAAAAGAGAAGATGGAAATTCCCATATTTTAGCAGGTGTGAAAAAGGGGGAAAACGCACCTCAGCCTTTCTTCTCCTGGCTCCAGCTTGGAACTTGCATCTACCATGTAACAAGAGAAAGATCAATATCAAAATAGTTACAGAGGAACGTTTAAGCTGACAGGAGCTGGGGAAGATCCAGTTCAAAATGACTCATTCTTAAATGATGAGTGTATAAACGTTCCATGTCATCTGGATGGCAATAAGGCAGAACTAAACAATGAGTATACAAAATGACATGATGCCTGTCTAAAGAGACTAAAGGGCTGTAAGGGAAAATGAACACACCAAAGAAATACAGAGAAAGATGCAATTGATACATGTTTATAAGTTAATATTAGATGTCTCCAAACCAAATTGGGGTAGTCTGACATATCTGGTGATAGATGAGAAGTAGTTACAGTGACTATATTGGAAACCTGTGAAACTGAGAGAATTAGTGGGATACAGTAAATGGTAATTAGCCATGATGGCTATGTGGAATCTCCAGATTCACAGAAAGTATTCACAGAAAGACAAAAAACAGAAGCACTGTTATCCCTATGTCCTGCTTATGGGCTTTCTTGAGTCATCTAATTGGCCACTGTAGGAAACAGGATTCTGGACTAGACAGAACTTTACTCAGATCCAGCAGGGCTCCTCTCATGTTCTTATAATGCTATTTGGCTAGTCTAACTGATTTTTGTGGGTGGTGATGACGATTTATTATTATCTGAAGTTGAGGTAGCAGTTAGCCAAGAGGCTTTGCCTTGTATGTGACTGGAAGATACAGCCTATCCTTCCCCTATTGGCCCTTCTCCAGTTTTTTATGCCTTGCACATGTGTTTGCTTAAGGCTTCTTAAGATACTTGTTCTTCTGCTCCATGCTGTTTTCTACTGTTAATCTGCATTTTTCTTCAAAAGCAAGATGCTTGATGACTTAAGTTTGTTATCATTGTCTTCACTTAAAGTTCTATTTATTTATTTTTAGGTTTATCACAGGTTCTATCCTCCTCGAAGCCCAAGAAAGGTAGGCATTTTTTTTAAAAAAAATAGTGCTCGCTGCTATCCTCTTTAAGTGTCAGTACATTTGTTTTCTCTCTGCTCTTACTTCTCAATATTAGACAAGACACCTGTCAGATAACCAGAGTAATGTGTGTGTAGAGTATGTTCCAAGGATGGAGTTTCAAAAATATTTAGAGTAACTTTTCTGTTCTTAAAACACTGGAATTTCCTTATTCTGGTTCTCTAGTTGATAACAGTGTAAGTATAGTGCAGTGTCCTTTTCCTTACATTGTTCATGATCCCCAGCATTTCCATTTTGCTGCTGTTGGTCTCCTGTGGAGGAGAGAAGAAGGAGTAAGTCATCTGGCCTGGTGAGCCGACTCCCTTCCCTCTGAAGTAGATTTAAGCCAGCTGCTGAGGCTCCTTGGATGCACATCTGAAGCTCTGTTGGCTTTCTTCTTTGTACTTATGTATTTAAGTCTAGATTATTTCTTTTGTAATATTGAATTTATTTTATGTTTGCTAAATTGTTTATTTTTGTCTTATTTGAATTTATGGCTATGTTTTGTGAATTGACCTCTCCCCTACCCCAGTGCTTTTATTTTGAGTGCTTGTTGTAAGCCACTTTGGGCACAGGTCACTGTGGAAAGGTGGCATATAAATAAACCCAGTCAATCAAAGTTAAGCACTATTTGGCACCACTGAGCTCAACAGGAGCAAGTCATGCTAAGTTCTCCCACTGAAATCACTGGGAGTAAAATGTGCTTCATTTTGGTTGGATCATGTCCATTGTATTGTACTTGTCATGACCCACAACCCCAAAGACATTGCAGCATATGGGGGAGGAATCTAAAGAGGACAAGGTTTATTTATTTTTATTTATTATTTATTATCATTATTTTTTACCCCGCCCTTTTTCCAAAACTGGAACTCACTGCGGCTTCCAGATAAAAGAACACATATAATTAAAAACATACAAAAGTCTAGATTAAAATAGAATTAAACTATTTACAGTATTAAAGCGATTCATACATACAGTTAAAATACTTCAAACTCAGTTTAAAATAATACAATTAGACAATACCAATGCAGCACCCGTCAAGCCCTGTCCTTAACAGCCTTCAGTTCCAAAGGCTTGTTGGAATAAAAAAGTCTTTGCTTGCTGCCGGAAGGACTGCAAGGAGGGGGCCATTCTTGCCTCCCTAGGAAGGGAATTTCAAAGCCTTGGGGCAGCCACCGAAAAGGCCCTATCTCACGTCCCCACTAGTCGTGCTTGTGAGGACGTGGGTATTGAGAGAAGGGCCTCTCCTGAGGATCTCAGGGCCCGGGCAGTCTTCTATAGGGAGATACGGTCTGACAGCCTGGACCTAAGCTGTATAGATGGCTTTATAGGTCATCACCAGCACTTTGAATTGTGTCCGGAAACAGAGTGGCAACCAGTGGAGCTTTTGTAACAGGGGAGTCGTATGGTTCCTGTAACCAGCCCCAGTTAACATTCTAGCTGCAGCACGTTGCACCAACTGAAGTTTCCGAACAGTCTTCAGAGGCAGCCCCACGTAGAGCGTGTTACAGTAATCTAAACAGGATGTAACTAAGGCATGTGTCACCGTGGCCAGATCGGACGGCTCAAGGAACGGGCGCAGTTGGTGCACTAATCTTAATTGTGCGAAAGCACTCCTGGCCACTGCAGAAACCTGGGTCTCCATATTTAAGGCTGAGTCCAGGAGCACACCCAAACTGCGAACCTGCATCTTCAAGGGGAGTGTAACCCCATCCAGCACAGGCTGAATCCCTATTCCCTGGTTTGCCTTTTGACTGACGAGGAGCACTTCAGGCTGCTTTGGGGGGGGGCACTTGTGTTTTATTTGGTGCCCACCTGGCTGCAGGACCAAACTCAGCCACCATCCTCTGACAGAGGATGAGTTCTCTGTAGTACTACTATCTCCCCAGCCACACAGAAACCAAAGACTGCAAAATAAGGTGCGGAACCGTTAACCAACCAGACAGCTACTCCAGGTGTGGTTGGTTTATACAAGGCTTCAACTGGTTTTAGCTCCCTGCAGAGACAACATCTTCTGCAGCTGGCTTGGCAGGGCCTTTTGGAGCTTTCTGCTCTCTGATTTGACAGGATGCTGCCTGCTTCTCCTGTGAGCCGTGAGGTCCCATGGACCTGGTCAGTACTTATATTGAATCACTTACTTAACATTGAATGTCTGTCTTTAAATATATATACATTTGCCACTCCTGCTGGGAGGAAGGGCGGGATATAAATCAAATAATAAATAAATAAATAAGTATAGAAACTGCTTCCTTGGCTTGGATTTAAGATAGGGCTGGGGAACTATGACCCTCCAAGTATTGTTGGCCAACAAAACCTATCATCCCCAATCATTAACAATACTCGCTAGGAGGGGATTTGGAACCCAACACCTGGGGGACCACAGGTTCCCGATACCCAATTTAAAAGAATAGGTCTTAAAATGTTGTTTCAAAACATGTGTTGCAGCTGATCTGAAAGAATTCAACTTGCTGACCTTTCATGAGTATGCTGTTAAAATGGCTAATGCCTGAGAATAATATCAGCAATGTTTTGCTGTGTTTCTGCATGAGATCCCACAAGTGCTGTTGATGCTCATTATGTTTCCAACAAAGGTAGAAATATTTTCATCTACCCTTTCAATCAATTTGGTCTTTAAACCTGTGGGAATATCCAGTGAATTGAGTTCTGATTTATTAACATATTGTTTGTATATGTGCGTATTTATTGATTGCTAACTACCATCAGTGATCGTTGTCATGGGGTTTTTTTTAATGATCTTTTGAAATCTTGGGAAGACAGACTTCCTTGTTTTGCATTCAGTGGATGCAAAGGAGCCTTCTATAGGGGGAAATCATTAGTTTACAGAGTTGGGTTTTTTTTAAGATTGGTATTGTTTTGCTGGTTTTCTTTTACTTAGTAGGTGGATAACTAAAATGACAATGGAAGATGTACACTGAGATGGAAAATGAATAATTTTAAGGTTGCCAGAATGCCTTTTCCCTTCCACTTTCTTTTTTGCAGCAGACAGATAAACTAATTACAACAATTTAAGAAAAAGTGACCAGCAGGTGGCCTTTGGGCCAGATCTGCCCCTGAAGCAAATCTACCTGGTCCTCAGAGGTTTCATCAAATTTTAATTGAGATGTAGCAAAACAAGATGTAGTTTACCCATAATTTCAATTGAAAGGGAATGAAAAATGTTTCTAAGCTACAAAAAAGGAAATATTGCATACTTTAATGTCATAGCTCTTTTGATTTTGTATTCAATATATATAAATGTATTTGTATAATAATGCTATGTTTGAATGCATATGTTTCATAAATGAAGAAGCCCTTGTTGCTAAATAGAGTCAAATGAACATTTGACCATTCATTTGGGGGGGGGTGTCAGTTTGTACAACAAGATACCTCTGGTTTCCTGGACTGCTGATTGGAGAATAATGTATTTGGCCATGCCTGATATAGGATTTTTGGGGAGTGTACTCTGAAACAATAAAAATATGTAATAGTTTAAAGCAAGGGTGGCTAACCTGTAACCCTCCAAATGTTGTTGGACTACAACTCCCATCATCCCTGATCACTTGGTCATGCTGACTGGAGTTGATGAGAGTTGAGGTCCAACAACATATGGAATGCCACAGGTTCCCCACCCCTGACTTAAAGTAACTTATTATTTAAGTTGGATAAAACCCTTTTCACACAGTTCAAGTACAGGGATGCTGGATACATGGTGGGGAAAGCCTAGATATGTCCACTGTCTCTACCTCCAGCCTCCACACATAGAGTGTCTCTGGATTTGGAGTGAATGCAAATAGGTAAAGATCCGAAAAGCCTCTACCATGTATCCTGAGCAGAGATGGGGGTGGGGGGAGCTGGATGGAAAATATACTCTCGCTGATTCCTTCTTTCTCTCCCAGTCCCCTAGCCCTGGTCTCAGAGAGTCTTCTGGGCATGTCCCCCATAGACTTGCTTTAGCCAGACTCTCAAGTGTGGTTGAACCTCAAGTAAGGTGCCTTGCTTGGTGGCTGCAGAAGGCCTCCTGGTGACATGCTAGGCCTGGATTGGTAGTAGAGCAGTGCAGACGGTACTTTTGTGCACACACATAAACAGATGCTAGTCCATTCCAAAAGATACATTACTGGGGAAATTGATGTAGCTGCAGAAATTATTTTGTGATACTTTTTGGTTTTTTCGTCCTCTGACCTGTACCCAGTAGTGTAGTAAGACAATTTTTGCTGGGTGGGCAGAGACAAGACTGGAAGGGGGACATAATGGTTGGGGCATCGGTCACTATAAAAGAGGTTTCTGGGGGGGGGAGTTTTCATAAGTAAAGACAAAAAGAAGCCCTAATTTATGCATTTTAATTAGAAACTATGACTTGTGACGTTTACAAAAAAGCAAATCAATTTAAAATGCAGTATTTCTCACATGCAAAATAGTTGTGTAAACTAAATAACAGTGACTAGGAAGTTAAAGTATGTTGTCTAAGTTATTCTACATAGTGATCTGCACTGTTAGTAAAGTCTAATGTGCCATGATTTCTCTGCGAACTTGCAGAGGAACTGTTTGCTTGAAATTCCTTCAAATATGTTACTTTCAATAACCAAGATTACTAAGTTTGCTATTCTCTGATAAAGCACTGAAAGCCTGTATGGTGTCAACACATGTCAAAGTTGAATATGAATTATCACACATAGCTGTAGATGCACCAAAGGTGAGTCCTACAGCATGTACATGGGTGGAAAGTCTTCCTTGTACAGGTACAATGTTTTGGTAAGTTTGTGAACTGTGAGTTAAGTTCTCTTGAGGCAGCTGCTTCCCAGAACTGACTACCCTGGTCTCCTTTGCCATGCCAGGAAAGCTATTAAGGGAAGTCTCACGTTAAAAAATTAAATTAAAACCTATAAACATCACTTTTTTATAAGGAAGTCGCGTAAGAACTGTATGTCTCTCTGAACTACAGGTGCTAGAATCAACTGTACAAGCACACAATCTCTGTTCTACAGAAAGTCCTTGGGCCAGCCAGCTAACACTGCTTCTGATGGCTCTACCAGCAAATCTCACACACCCTATTCTGGTAGTACATAAATTCGTATGCAAAAAGTTAAATAAGGTGAATTATTTATAATAATTGCACAGTTGGGTGGAGGTCTAAAACTGTTGCAACTAAGGCTTTAGCCACATTATACTCTTCAAAACCATTTTGAAATGGAACCAGCTTGAAAGGATATATTTTTCTACTTTTTTTTTAGCAAACTAGGGAAGTAAAGACCCCCAGACATGCCACACACACAATATTCCAGCTCCCATTGTCTGGGCTAAGTTTAGTAAAGTCTCATTAGGCTTCCTGGGTCTTGGAGAGCCAGCTCACTCATCTCAGGTCCTGCCCTGGACTAGGCTAGGCTGCTGCACAATCTAGGCCCCAAAGCCTAGGCACGCTCACCAGATGCACTAATAACACCCACCACCTACAGAGTGAGCAATACAGAGAAGGGGGAGATGCTCTGTAGTGCATAACAATACTGTCCTTCCCAATGTTATTCCTCCAATTGCCAAACGCTTAGGTTTGTGAACTCCCTCACCCATCCATCACAATTTGTCTTCACTTTGTTCACACTTTTAACTCATATTTGCTGTGTTTGCATTCCCTTGGTAACTTTGCCCCTGCCTTTGGATGCCTAAACAGTATTTCTAAAATCTCCTCTGAAGTTTTAAATTACTTTAATGCTAGAAATTTGGGGACTGAAGTAAATTTCATTGGGGGGGGAGAATTATCATTTGAAGGGTGCAATGCCCTCATTTGTTCCCCCCACCCTGTCGTTACACCCCTGCTGGTACCCTTTTTTGCGTTTACTCCCTTTCTCACATTTTGCCTTCCTCTTTGGCAATATGGCTATATGGACATTTAATCCTGTAGACATTTTTCAAAAATGAAGCAAAATGAAGAATTTGCAGTCCCTAATTAAAAATACCTCATAACATGCATATCTAAGGAATGTGGCAGGGGGCTCCTTTTTAATATATAGTCTCTTATAATTGACCTGGTTTTTGATCTAACACACAGTGGTTTGATGCTTTGGTCCAACAAGCTTGGACAAGTATCAGACTTTCATGCTCTCCCTTCCCTTCCCCTCTCCCTCTCCATAGGCGTCTACTTGCTGGTTTAAACTAGCTACAGTTTATGATAATGTCTGAACTGAAACATCCTGTGGATAGTTTAACTATGCTTTATTACAAAACAAGCCAAGTTCACAACTCACCAAACCCAAGCAATGTTATTCACATAATGCTAACTATGGTTTAGCATTGCATCCAAACTGGTCCATACTGTGATGCTTGCATACAGTTCAATGAAACCCATTCCACTGTGCATATTTAAGAGTGAGTGAATTATTAAAACTGAAATCCTGTTCACTTTTTTCTTTGGAATAAGTCCACATAAATTCTGTGGGATTTATTTTTCGGTAAACATGCAAAGGGTTTGTGTTTGACTTGGAGCAGAACTACTGATTCCAAAGAACACAAGGTTGCTGCTCAAATAGCAGCCCTGTGTAGAATTCCTTCCTGTGTTAATTCCAGTTCAAATTTTCTGTGCTGACAATATTGTAAACATATGAGTGGTATTCAATGCTTTTCCTTAGAGTAGACCCATTGAAATTAACAGACATGGCTAACTTAGGCTAATTTCAATGGGTCTACTCTGAACAGGACTTAGTTGACTACCACCCTCTCTCCCCAGCTACACCAGCAGTGTTCTGATATCACTGGCAAGCTGAACTGCCCATTTGTTGAGGAGGAGGAAGGAATTTGACACAGGACTATCATTTCAATCCCAGCTGCATGTATTTTCGTCACCTGCACTTCTCCCCACTGTTAAGAGACTTAGTAACATTGGAAATTACTTTGTCCTTTCCACACCATTCTTTTTCACGGTATCATGCTTTTATGCTCCTCTTGAACTGTTGGTTTTATTTGTGCTGTCATTTTGTCTTGGTTTTCGTATATGTTTCGTTTAAATACTTTTTACTGTAAGCCACTTTGTGGTTCTGTGAATGGAAGGTTGGAATAGGAATCCTCCAAATTATTGCAATCTTGATTTCCCTGTACACTATCCACTTCATTGTTCATCAAACAGCTGTTTCATAAACCAGCTCCTGAATTCTAAGTATTGTTTTCTCTTGCATGGCTTTAGTCATCAATGCAGCAGAAATTATTAATCCTGTTCTGGAAATGCCCATGCCAGCTGGGCTTTTCTCCAGACATCCATTATGTAATCACTTTCTTATAGCTGTACAGCACTCTGTCAGTTGCATGGGTGGGTGGGAAATAAATGGATCTCATCTCAGGCTCTGAGACTCTACTGAAACCATCAGCTGAGGAGAAGGAGAATTCCTGGTCCTAGATGACCCCCGTGCCATCAGCAAAGTCCAAAGGTTGTTCAGCAGCAGGTTTATTATTTATTTATTATTATTTAGACTATTTCTATACCACTTAATATATAAAAAGATCTCTAAGCGGTGTACAGAAAAATAAAAGTACAACAAGTGTTATAAAAATGCACAATAAAACCATAATACAAGTAATACATACATAATACAAATTACTAATAAATGAATACCGACACGAGTTCCTTCATACTTCCCCACTCAACATCTCTCAGCCTCCTGGCTCCCACAGGGGACTCCACCCATCTGCCCTGGCTCTCATCCAGAGTCCAAACACACAGAAGTCTCACGAGAAAGCGGGTTCCCACGGGATCCTAAAGATGGCATTTAGGACCCACGTTTTATAAGCCTGGGAACCATCTTGAATGCTGGATCTTTCCTGCCGCACATGAATTTGCGAAGTTCTTTGCCAAACAGTCAGAACCAGAGCCTGGTGTTGTTGCAGCCAACCAGGGGCTATGGTCTTCCTCTACATCAGCAAGTTGCCCTGCTCCATTGATATCCTGTCGGCCAGCATCTTGTGCTTGGGCTGCTCACTCATCTTGCGGCATGAGCCCTTTGCAATGGAGTCTAAGGACTGCTTGGAGGCCCAGAGGTTTTAGAGAGAGCTGTTAACACACTGTTCAGCTGAGCATGTACTAGTTGTGCCGTCTTAGCAATCCTTCCCCTGAGCTTGCATTACATGAATTCATGTATTACAAGAATAAATGAAGGTCTTGACTTTAAAAGATTTCTGAAAACATGTGGCATACAATCTAGAATTATGGTGGTAAGATATTTACTCTTTAATAAATTGTTTTAGGGCTGGTAACCTCAAAGAGGAGAGAGATCTGAGACCTTTAATTGTATAAATTCAAACTATTGAAGAGGTTGTTCAGCAGAGATTGGGAAATTCTGCTATGGTGGAGTCATCCATAGATTTGGTGTAGTAGACTGAGCTACAAATCAGGAAGTCTCTGGTTTCAGTCTCGCCTCTGCCAGGAGCTCAGTAGGTGGCTTAAATTAACTATTCTCTCTCAGATACAGCCCTTTATCTTGCATGCAATAACGGGGGTTGCAATATTGACAGTGGTCAAAATGGAGTGGCCATCCCACTTGTTTTCAAGTGGGCATAATTGAATCTAGTCAATCATCTCACTTCCTTTTTCTCTAACTTCTGAGACCCTCCTTTTTTTCCTGCCCGCTTCGGGTACTGAATATTGACCTACCATACAGGGTTCTTGTAGGAATGACAACCATATAATGTGTGTGAAGTGCTTTGGACTCTCTATAGAGTTATAGTGTTTGCTATTATTCTGACCCACAGCATATTATTTTAGGCCACTTTAATTATTGCTGCAGAATTAATCCTAATCAATCATGGGTGAGGTCAGTTGATTAGTTCAGGAGATGAATGAATGGCACAGGGTAGTTTGAGAAGTGGCAACAATTATTTGATTAACATGCATATGGGTAGATTAACTTTGGCTTTGTTCTAGTGTAACTGTTTTGAACATGGTCTCTGTCTTGTTTTGTATTGTGAATTGAATCATAGGAAATCTGTTGCTACGTCTTAATTCAAGGTTGATGCTAAATTTGCAATATTATGCATTTTATACATATATCTATCTCAATATTTATTTAGCTAGAAAATTTCTTAATCACTTTATATTTAGAGAATGCCAAAACGATTCACAAAAATTAAAAATCAAATACAACAGAACAATGGTCCCCAAACTTTCCCCCCCCGGGGATCACTTGAAAAGTACTGAGGGTCTTGGCAGACCATTTAATGATTTTTCTGCCTGTTGTAGCAATTGTAATGTGGTGTGCATGGTGCTATATGATTTTTAATTATATTTTTACAGACATGACATGGACCACCTGAATGAACCTCATGGACCTCTGGTGGTCCATTGACCACAGTTTGGGAACCCGTGCAGTAGAAAATAATTTAAAAACATTGTACAAAGTAAAGGTTCAGTAACATACAAAAGAATAACAAAACCATATACAAAAATGCAAATCAATACCAAAAAAGAAAATCTATATGCGATATAATATATTAAATCAGATACAATATAAACAAATATTGCTGTGTAACTTCATATATAACATTTCTGTAGATGAAGCATTTAGTGTTTGTGTGTGTAATGAACAAAATATGTTTTTAAAAATTAGCCTGCAAACCATCCCTTCAGTAGTCTTAATTTTCTGCCTTCAGTAGCTCACATGCAATATTGTTTATGACAAGAAATAACTAGGTGAGTTGACTGTAATGTATCTGTGCTAAAAGACTTTAACTAACAGGGCTTCCACAAAGAATCCTGAGCACTGTAGTTTAGTGAGGGTGCTGAGAATTCCCTGTTACAGAACCCTGTCCCATTTACAAGAGTTAAAATTCCCAAGGCTCTTGGGGTGAGGGTGGATTGGGAGGAAATGACTATTGAACCATTTCATTTGTACTGCCTGTATGCTTCAAGCATGTGAAGATGCTTTAGAAAGGAGGCAATTAGTCCTAGGTGTGGAGCACGGGAGATCTGCACCACATAGCAGTTCAAATTTGCTGTTGGTAGTGAGTTCACTTGAGAAGTCTGCAATCGTGGGCTTGGCTGTATCTCCACAAGTAGGGATTACTTCTGAGTTGACCATCATAGGATTGGGAATTCTAATCTGAGGGAGTCACAATGAAAATTGAAGGAGGGTTGTCTTTATTCTGGAATTTGTTAATCCAGAGCACTGTTGTCTCTGGTTGTGCCCATTACTGATTCTGGCTCTATCCACTGGCAGCATGTGGCCCTTCAGTAGAAAAAGGTTGCCCAGCTTTGCCCTAGAGGAGCAGCCCCTGTTGTATGAATGTGGTAGCTGGTTGTTTTCCCCTACCATTGATGTCCCATTAAAATTTAGAAGTGTGTCAGCGAGTGTGCCTGCCTTGGAAGAATCTTAGCATTTTGCATGAGAAAAGCTAAAGTCTCTTGATCAACCAAGGAGGGAAGCCCAATCCTGGAATTTTTGTTAATTCATAAATGCCCCATGGAATTAGGCTGGGAATTTATAGGCCTCAAGCACTGGAGAAGCATATGGAATGCTTTCATATATGAGAGATGTCAGTATATAACAGTTCATTTAGAACCATGGCTGTATGCTCTTATATCCACTTGGATTTGGGGGTTAAGCTGCTTAGTCATGCAGGATCATATCCCTTCCTGTTATGCGCTTCACAATGAATCAGCAGTGATAGAATTATCCTAATACAGTTGTATTGACTATATTTTTATAAAGAACTCATTAACAAATGTAAATATTATCTCTCCATACGGGCTCTTTACGCTCACTGGATAAAATTATTTGCTTTTAAACTTTTAAAGTTCTACATTACACAGTCTGGTTATTCTAAATTGGTCTGTTGACCATTTTCTCTTCCATTTCTGACCACCTATTGTAATTTATTACCATCTACTTAAGCTGTTTTCACAGTTCTGAAAGTTTTCTGCATGAGTTCTCCCTCAACCAGATGTGTAGTCATCCAGGGTCTGGGAGGGGGGTAGGCCCCTTCCTTTTTTAGGAACAGGGTCCCTATGTCTCCAGCATCCTATGAGCCAATCAGCATGAAAGGGAAGTGTGTTAGCCACTGGGAAGAGTCTTTTAGCATGCTTCCTTATCTTTTCCTGCTGATTGGAGCCAGAGTCAGCAACTGAGAAGACTCTCTTCAGTAGCTAACTCTCCCCTTTCATGTTTAAGGATGTCTGTTGTTGTGGAAGACATTAACAAAGATCTCATTCTCAACCCAGCATAAAAAAGGAGGGAGGGGTGTGGTTATGACAGTCATGAAGGGACCCTGCACTTCTCAATATGCCACTACACTACTGTCCTCAACCCTCAGCTGTCTACGATCTGTATATGTTGCATTTATTAAAAGTAGTAATGACTACACCTTATACAAAACCATATGGGTACATGTAGTTCAGTACCTTCTGTGTGGCCCAAAGCTTAAATGCTGACCCCAGGATTTTCCCTCCACTTATTTTCACCCGGATAGCTTCTGTGTTCAAGACAGTTGCTGAAGATAGGCAATTGTACACTTCACAAAAAAATGTGCCCTGCATCATGCAACTTAAAACCCTAGAAAGTACAGTGGAGAGACCTGCAACAGCTACCAATGTGGTTCAGAAGGCAAAATGCTGGATTTAGCCGCTGGAGGCTTGGATCCAGCACAGCTCAGGCATGCTTCTTGAGGGGAGGTTTCATTCAGCATAAATTTCCTGATTGGTAAAATTTAAAATAGTAATTTTACAAGTACAAAAGTTAGAAGTAATGCTTCTCCTATTCAAGTTTCCCATGAGGAAATATGTAGACATCATGACTAGTAGCCTTATCCTCCATGAATTAGTTTAATTCCACCTTAAAGCAGTACAAACTAATGTCCATCATTAAATATTGTGGCAGCGAATTCCATAGTTTAACTACGCACTGTGTGAAGAAGCACTTCCTTCTGTCTGTTCTAAATCTTCCAACATTCAGCGTCATTGGATGTCCATGAGTTCAAGTGTTATGGGTAGCATTATGTTTTACACTCTTTCCTTCCTTGTGGAGTAGTAAGTTTCAGGGGGAAGACT
This sequence comes from Rhineura floridana, assembly GCF_030035675.1. Taxonomy (NCBI): domain Eukaryota; kingdom Metazoa; phylum Chordata; class Lepidosauria; order Squamata; family Rhineuridae; genus Rhineura; species Rhineura floridana. The sequence goes on along the minus strand of NC_084486.1, from coordinate 28,771,769 downwards.
TTTAGAGCTGGTTTCCTAGGGTGTAACGAATACTAGCGACTTGTAATATTTTTGTAATGTATTTGTTCAATGTTTCTTGTAAATATGCAAGTTGAGCATGGGAAGGGAAAGCAAGGGGGAAATGGTCCTTCTTTAGCTTTTAAAGAACGATCATTTCAACCCAAAAGCCAGCAATATTCCCTTAGGAATATTCCCTAGATAGTTTCAAAACTAAGATTTAGGTTTTCTTCAGAGCTTGGAAAAGTTACTTTTTTGAACTACAGCTCCCATCAGCCTAATCCAGTGGCCATGTTGCCTAGGGCTGATGGGAGTTGTAGTTCAAAAAAGTAACTTTTCCAAGCTCTGGTTTTCTTCACGGTGTATATTCTACTGCAATGACAAAATCTGTCCTACACTTTTACAAAAATGTTCTTTCTCTGTAAAAGGGGCTTCAGTTGTTCTGCCTCATTCTTAGGACACTTCAGAATTTAGAATTTTGATGGGTGTTAGCTTTTAAGATTACTTTATTTTTGTGGGGCCACTGAAGATGGTGTGTTTGATTTTCTTTCCAGTAAATGTTTCTCCAGCACTCAGCAGCCTCAACAGCTGCTCACACTTCCTGATCTGAAAAATCCCCATAGGAGGAGTTACCTTCTGATGTATACCCCCTGGGCTTCAGCTGGAAAATGGTCATCCAGAGTACAGACCACCAGTGAGACTGAAAGAAGGGCCACTTACAAATCACAAACTCTCCTTGACTACCTCAAAAGTAAGGTAAACATGACACAAACCCTTCACCCCACCCATGAGAACTTCACCAAGATCTTCTCTAGCTTTTGATAATTTTTGAATGCAGTTTCTTTTCTCAATAGTTAATAGAGAATGGTTAAAAAATTGCAGGAGAAATTGTCAGCATAGCAGTAGTATATTAAAACTTCCAGAATAAGACCTGAGATTTAGATTTCCCCAAACAAAGCAGGTAGAGGTAGTTTAATAGTTAGCTATCAGCCATCCAAAGCCATTAAAGAAATGTCTTTAACCTTTCACCTCTCATAAATTAAGAAATGGTTTGGTAATGTGAGTTGAGCATTTTCAGATGTCATTTGGTTTTTAAAATCTAAAGTTCTAAAGAAGATTCTCTCCTATGATGTCCTTTAAAAAAAAAAAAAAAAAACACCTACTCCTGCTTGGCAGAAGACATTTTTAAGGCATGTTAATTTATTTTTATTTTACCCACCCTGCATAGTTTTAATGTTTTTTTAAAAAAGCATGCTCATAATAGTCTTAATTTGAATTATCAGAGTCAAGAGAGCTCATATTGAAATATTGTTAGTATTGTGAGCTGACAAAATTCATGTATTGATCCTGTTCTTTTTTGGACTTCAGTTCCATCTTTGGTTGTTAGTTACACAAAATGGTTATCACCTCACTTGGTGCACCACATTGTCCTGCTTTGCACACTTCTAAGAGGCCGTAGTCCTCCATGTTAACAATCACACCCATTGATAAATAAAGTAAAATGCGCTTTAGCACACAAAGAACTACACCCAAAATATCAAGTGCTATTATTATTATTATTCTAAATAATTCATGATCATAAGCTGAGTGCAAACATGGATAACCATCCTGGATTAATTAGTACATTGAGCCTTTAATCTCCAGAAAATTCCTTCACTAAATATAATGTTTTTCACATAATGGCCATTCTGGTTTGCTTTTACGCTGTGATAATGAGCCTTAAACTGTAACTGGATATTGCAGCCAAACAAATTATGGCAGGAAATAGCTAGCAATTTGCAAAATAAAACTCTATAATGTTTCCAAAGCATAAACTTTTAAAAAGGTATCATACAGAATACCATTGTTCTCCCAACCATAGGCTTTAGTGTTGAAGGACACTCATGATCATCTTTCCTTGGAGCAGGGTTGGATACACTCCCAAGTATCTAATGTAGAAATTCCACATTGGATAATGTACCAGGAATTGCCCTGCAAGGCAACTAGAGGATACGATTGCTGAGCTGAAAAGTTCTTTCTATATTGAATGAAAGGTTACTCTCTTCTGATACTAGAAAATCCGAAGAGAATGCTGCTATCAAATATCTAATTTCTTGATAGTGACTAGTGCTGTCTACAACAGGGCAATAAATGAGCTAGTGGGTTAAAACTATTGCATTCTAATTATTGTCCTGGTGTTTGCATAAGAGGTTATCTAGACAAACAGCACATCATAATGCAAAAACTGTCGCTATATGCACAATTTTTTTTTATGGGGGAGCATTCTATCATGATTCCCCACCTGTAATCGGAACTCCAAAGCAGGAATATTTCTAACATGTGATGAGCTGTTTCTAAAGAGTCAGTCCAGAATATTGAAAATGAGCCAGACAGAAATCCCCAAGACTTCAGTGGGAGAACTGAGCATGCATTTAAATGGATGTATTGAAATTAATGAGGCTGAGTTTGGCTAGATTTGTGGTTCCCAAACTTCCCCCCTCCCCCCACAGACCACTTGAAAATGGTTTTTGGAGACCACATAATGATTTTTCTGCCTGTTGTAGCAATTGTAATGTGCTATGCTAGATGCTGTATGATTTTAATTGTTTTTAGTTGCTTGTTTTATTTCTTAAATGTTATTACAATTTTTATTCCATGGAATTCAAATGTTATGCAATAAAATAAAAAATAAAAAAGTAATAAAATACAATTAGAATAATTATAAATATTTTTATTTATTTATTTTATTACATTTATATACCACTTTTCCACCAAGGAGCTCAAGGTGGTATACATGGTTCTCTTCCCTTTCCATTTCATCCTCACAACAGCCCTGTGAGGGAAGTTAGACTGAGAGACAGTGACTGGCCCAAGGTCACCCAGTGAGCTTCATGGCTCAGTGGGGATTTGAACCATGGGCTCACATGTCCTAGTCCTCCACTAACTGTGACACCACACTGGCTCTCTTGTATTTAAGGCAAACATAATGCAGACCACCTGAATAAAGCTCATGGACCACAGTTTAGGAATCTTTAGCCTAGATTGCTGAGTCCATCTTGTTCTTCTTGAATCATTATCTTACACTTTTGTTCAGTGTTGCTCAAGAGAGCATGTTACAGTTGATAAATGATTGTCTACCTTGACCATTCACTTTCAGGAATATATCTTGTTTCATGATGTAGCTCCAAGTGATTGCAAGAATTGGTGGTGATTGGTGGAATCTAGTAAAAATCTTAAGGCATTGTATTTGTTATTGTTGTTATGTGCCTTCAAGTCGATTATAACTTATGGCGACCCTATGAATCAGTGACCTCCAAGAGCATCTGTCATAAACCACCCTGTTCAGATCTTGTAAGTTCAGGTCTGTGGCTTCCTTTATGGAATCAATCCATCTCTTGTTTGGCCTTCCTCTTTTTCTACTCCCTTCTGTTTTTCCCAGCATTATAGTCTATTATTATTATTATTATTATTATTATTATTATACATTTATTTATACTCTGCCTTTTGGCCAAAGGCCCTCGAGGCGGCTTACAAAGAAAAATAAACACAAGTATAAAAATACATCAACAAAAGCAATACAATTTACAAAAATTAAACTAAATAACAAATAACATAATTAAGAAAAAAATGTCCAGGAATGAAACTTAGAATTGAAGACCTTGTCTTAAAAAGACATCCATCCTTTTTCCTGCAATATTTTGCATCTCAATGTCACAATTCCCTGAAGCGTTTTCTAGTGAATCATGTCTTCTCATGATGTGTCCAAAGTAGGATAACCTCAGTTTCATCATTTTAGCTTCTAGTGACAGTTCTGGTTTAATTTCTTCTAACATCCAATTATTTGTCTTTTTTGCTGTCCATGGTATGAACAAAGCTCTCCTCCAACACCACATTTCAGATTAGTTGATTTTTCTTTTATCCGCTTTTTTCACTGTCCAACTTTCACATCCATACATAGAGATCGGAAATACCATGGTCTGAATGATCCTGACTCTATTGTTCAGTGATACATCTTTGCATTTGAGGACCTTTTCTAGTTCTCTCATAGCTGCCCTCCCCAGTCCTAGCCTTCTTCTGATTTCTTGATTATTGTCTCCATTTTGGTTAATGACTGTGCCGAGGTATTGATAATCCTTGAAAACTTCAATGTCCTCATTGTCAACTTTAAAGTTACATAAATCTTCTGTTGTCATTACTTTAATCTTTTTGATGTTCAGCTGTAGTCCTGCTTTTGCGCTTTCCTCTTTAACTTCATCAGCATTCGTTTCAAATCATTACTGGTTTCTGCTAGTAGTATGGTATCGTCTGCATATCTTAAATTATTGATATTTCTCCCTCCAGTTTTCACACCTCCTTCATCTTGGTCCAATCCTGCTTTCTGTATGATATGTTCTGCATACAGATTAAACCAGAGCTTGGAAAAGTTACTTTTTTGAACTACAACTCCCATCAGTCCCAGCCAGCATGGCCACTGGATTGGGCTGATGGGAGTTGTAGTTCAAAAAAGTAACTTTTCCAAGCTCTGAATTAAATAAATAGGGTGATAAAATACACCCGTCTCACACCCTTTCCGATGGGGAACCAATCGGTTTCTCCATATTCTGTCTTTACAGTAGCCTCTTGTCCGGAGTATAGGTTATGCATAAGGACAATCAGATGCTGTGGCACCCCCATTTCTTTTAAAGGATTCCATAGTTTTTCATGATCTACTCAATCAAAGGCTTTGCTGTAATCTATAAAGCACAGGGTGATTTTCTTCTGAAATTCCTTGGTCCTTTCCATTATCCAACGTATGTTTGCAATATGATCTCTGGTGCCTCTTCCCTTTCTAAATCCAGCTTGGACGTCTGGCATTTCTCACTCCATATATGGTAAGAGCCTTTCTTGTAGAATCTTGAGCATTACTTTTAGTTCAATAATTACTGCATTCCCTGGGGTCCACTTTCTTTGGAATTGGGATGTATATTGAACACTTCCTGTCTGTGGGCCATTGTTTAGTTTTCCATATTTGTTGACAATTTTTGGTCAAAATTTGGACAGGTTCAGTCTCAGTAGCTTGTAACAACTCTATTGGTATGCCATCTGTTCCTGGTGATTTGTTTCTTCCAAGAATTTTAAGGGTAGCTTTCACCTCACATTCTAAAATTTCTGGTTCATCATCATATGGTTCCTCCGTGAATGAATCTGTCATCCTGTCATCTCTTTTATAGAGTTCTTCAGTATATTGCTTCCATCTTCCTTTTATTTCATCTCGGTCAGTCAGTGTGTTCCCCTGTTGATTATTCAACCTCCCTACTCGTGGTTTAAATTTCCCTTTAATTTCTCTAATCTTTAGAATAGGGCTCTTGTTCTTCCCTTTTTGTTGTCCTCTTTTATTTCTATATAATAAGTATTGTAATAGTTCTCTTTGTCCCTACGTACTAGTCGCTGTATTGTTGCATTTGGGATTCTGACCGTGTTTCTATCTCCTTTTGCTTTTGCTTTCCTTCTCTCTTTAACCATTTTAAGAGTTTCATCAGTCATCCATTCAGGTCTTTGTCTCTTTTGAACTAGAGGTGTTGTCTGTTTGCATTATTCTCTGATAATGTCTCTGACTTCATAGTTCTTCTGGTTCTCTGTCAACTAAGTTTAAAGTCTCAAATCTGTTCCTTATTTGATTTTTATATTCTTCTGGGATGTTATTTAAATTATATTTTGGCATTATGATTGCTTTGTTCTTCTTCTTTAGCTTTACTCTGATTTTTCGATACGACCAGTTCATGATCTGTACCACAGTCTGCTCCTGGTCTTGTTTTTGCAGAAAGTATGGAACTTCTCCATCTTCTACTACCAATTATATAATCAATTTGATTCCTATATTGACCATCTGGTGATGTCCACGTGTACAGTTGTCTTGCAAATGTGTTTGCAAGAAACAAATTATTGGCTTCACAGAATTCAATAAGTCTTTCTCCTGCTTCATTTCTGTCTCCTAAGCCCCATTTCCCCACAATTCCTAGTTCTTCTCTGTTCCCTGCTTTTGCATTCCAGTCCCCCATGATTTTCATCACATCTTGTTTTGGTGTGTGATCAATTTCCTCCTGTACTTCTGTGTAAAATCTCTCCAATTCTTCTTCTTCTGCGTTTGCCATTGGAGCGTAGACTTGGATGATGGTTATGTTAATAGGTTTCCCATTTAATCTCATTGATATCACTTGCTCAGACCTTGAGTTGTAGCTCCTAATTGCTTTTGCTACATCACTTCTCACTATTAAAGCAACCCCATTTTTTTCTGGATTTCTCATTTCCTGCATAAAATATTTTGTAGTTGCCTGATTGAAAATGTCCCATTCCTGTCCATTTTAATTCACTTACGCCAAGTATTGTAATGTTAATACATTGCATTTCTTTCTTGACAATTTCTAACTTTCCCTGGTTCATGCTTCTCACATTCCATGTTCCTATTGTGTGCATTGTACAACTCCAGACTCTCCTTTCGCATCTGTGCACATCAGCCTCTGGACTTCCTTTCGGCTTTGACCCAGCTGCATCATTAGTCACAGCGCTACTTGTCCTTGTCCTTTGTTGTTCCCCAGTAGCTCGGTGAGTGCTTTCTGACCTGGGGGGTCTCATCTTCCAACACTATCTCGTGTTGCATTTTGGATACCTTGTTCATAGGGTTTTCGTGGTAAGTGTATTCAGAGGTGGTTTACCATTAGCTTCCTCTGAGTCTGGATGCATCTTAGTCTGGTGTCTCAGCTTTGACCATTCCGCCTTTGGTGCTCCTGCTAGGAGTCTAGCCTCTTGGTCTAGACTCCTGACGGCATTGCTCTCAGCTTCTTCAACACTCTCAAACCCCCTCACCACGTTAAGGTGTGCATCCTAGAGGGGGATTATATTTACCAGCTGTTATCTAAGCTGAAAATGGTCTTGACTGAATGTGTTTTAAAAGACAGTGAATAGAAAACATAAATGCTTTCAAAAATTCATTGGCTGCTGATGCTGTATAGTATCAGTTTCATCATCCCTAAGGGTGCAATCCAACTCATATTTATGCCAGGCTGAGGGGAGTTGGGTATGGCAGACCCCCAGTGGAGTTAGCAGGGGACTGGCTCTGCTGGCAGAAGACCCTCACCCTGGTTCAGGTGTGGCGGAGCAGGGACCCTGCTGGCTCAGCCAGGGGTCCACCGGGGAAGCCCAGCCTGGCAGAAGGGGAGCCGGCAGAAGGTCCAAAAAAGGAGTGTTCCGGGGCATGTTGGATGAGGGGCCAAGGCGGGGGACTTAGGCCACATCCAACTCAGGATCTTGGAGGCTGCCTAAAACATAAGTCAGGGAAAAGTGATGCTGGGAAAAAGGCTGGTCTAAGGAAACATTTGCAATAGAAGGCGGTGGGGAGGGCCCAGTACCCTCCAATTGGGCCCAGGCACACCAGCCAGCCCCACCCATACCTGTCCGAAACAGCCTGCTGGATATGGTGGAGTCCACAGCCAATCAAGCGGCATCACCAACAGGATTCAAACCAAGCATGCTGCCAGTTGGTCTCCCAGTGGGGGGAATTCATGCTTAGGAGAAGGGCTCAGGGCACTCGGGGAAAGGGCATTTTGCCCAGGAGAGACATTCCATGAGCACTGGGCACTTTGAGCACTTTTGCCAACCAGGCCCCAAGGTCAAGGAGGGTGGGTGCAGTGACAGGGAGACTGGGAACAAGCTGTAGGCAATGGGGAGGGGTGTGGTGTCACAGTTCAAAGAACTTCCTAGCAATGCAGTCATGTGCAGCTGTTCCAAGCATATCAACATAATGGTGGGGAGGGGGCTCACCCTCCCATTCCTCCAGCCCCTCTTCTTGGGCCCCAGGGGCACCTGCATGCCAGGCTTCACGCCCAGAGTAGCTGCTGCAAAATGGCAATGTTGTGTAGCAGCACACAAGCTAGCACCATCTGGAAGATCTTCAGTGGGGTCTGCATCATCTGGCCCCCTGTCAGATGCAGGCAGTGGAAGCACAACTTGAGTGTCCCAAATGCACACTCGATTGCCAGCCCCCAGGGCACTTGACACCCACTCTCAGTGCAGCCCCAGCCTTCCCTCTGCATGGCGGCCTTGGATGCCTGTGCAGACGTTTCATGAGGGAGGTGAGCACATCTTCTGAGTGGATCTATCAAGAGTTGTGGCATGTGAACAGTCAGGGAGTCACATTCCTCACACACCCTTTTCAGCTTTGGCTATGCTGTGTGGTCTTGGGAGCACTGAGGCCTGTGCTTACCTGTGTGGCCCTCCATGTGGGAGGCATGGGATGGAGACTAGACAGGCAGGGTGAGGGCACCTGTGTGTGTGTGTGTGTGTTTTCAGAATTACTGATAGCAGGCACTTTGCTGTGGGTCACCATTGTCTGGCTGGCAGCCACACAGACTCCAGGCAGCTATGGCTGATACCTGGGAAGGATCATGTGGCAGCAGCACCCTCTTGGAGGAGTGCAGGCAATGTGAGCCCAACGGGCATGTGGAGGAGAAATTCCTCTTGTACTATCTGCTGGTGGCTGATGTGCACACTGTGTTCTGCACTTGGGGAGGGGGTGCAGCAGAGGAGCAGCAGCACAACTGGTTTGCTGCCACGGCCTCCAAGATCAGCACTCTGGGCAAAGAGGTACACACATCAGAGACCTGCTGCAAGTGTTGGAATGACATCTCCAACATCCCTGCTATGCCAGGGAGCTGGTGTGCACCAGTGTGCCCATCCAGAAGACTGTGGTTCAGGTTCTCACCCCAGAGGAGAAGATCCTCGGCCTGATCTTGCCAACTGAAGAACTGGAACTGGAAACATTTTCCTGACAGGTGGGCATGGGCAATGGTGGGTGGTTGGGGCCCGGTATGCAAGGCGGTGGGGCGGTGAGAACTTTAACACAGGCCTGACTGCTCCCGCTCTGTACTGCAGCTCCCACTGTCCCACCTGCTCCAGAGAAGCACACTGAGAGTGGCCAAGTGCAGTGGCCAGGGCCACCCCCTCTTCCGAAGCACAAGGGAACTCCTAGTGATGTGCAGAAGGCCATTCCAGGCAGGAAGTGTGCCATGTGGTGTCAGACTGTCCCCAGGGAGCAGCTGGACCACATGTCCCCTATTCGAGAGCCTGAAGGGGAATGTGCATGCCAGGTTATGCCAGCTGAAGCCCTCCCGCTGGCAGTGCCTGCCCAAGTCATGGAAACCGCACCTGAGGCGCCTGCTGAGGATGCACCTGCTGGCATCACAATTGTACCATCTCTCCAGCTCCACCTGGGGGGTGCTTCCCTGGCCCCTGGCCGTTCATGTCATCCTGAGGGGATAGCACATGCATCAGACAGGGACCTGATGTAGGCTCCATTGCGGTGATTCTTCCCCCTCTCCCTCCCTGGTGCACCATGGCTCCCTGGAGGTGGTGAGGCTGATATGGCAGCTGCCACAGGAACCACTGCTGCGGATTCTACACATTGCTCCCATTCCAGCTCCTGCAGCGTCTGATCCAGAGGAGGCCCATGGCCTGTCCGTCACACCCAAACTGGCCCTTCCTGAAACTGGCATGTTGTCCTCCTATCTACCAGCTTCTCCCCCAGTCTCTCTGGGTGGGATAAGCCTGGCCAGCTCATGGAGGAGCTGCTGGAGCTGGTGCTGTTTTCCCTGGCAGTCCCTCCCACTGTCACCTCATGGTGACAGGAAAGATGCTCAGCCCAGTCCAAGCAACAGGGATCTGGAGCCACCTCGCAACCCCCGGCCCGAGAGATGAGAGGTGTTGGGGTGGAGGAGGACGTGATGGTGGTGGAGGAGGGAGAGGACGAGAGGGAAAGGGTGCCTGAGGAGCCGGGTCATGGTGAGCCAGATGGGGAATGAGTGCCTGTGGAGGAAGCTGGCCTGGATGAGGGGGAGGGATTGCGCCTACTTACCAAGGGCCTTTGCCTTTTGCAACTGCTTCTGCACACACTGGCTGTACTGTGGTGTTGTGCGGAGGATGGCCATTGTGAGGCTGAGCACTTCCTGTAGGACACTGCCACCACCTTGGCTGTTGCGATGTGTGCCATCCACAAGGGCATTGGGGAGGTGGCCAGGCAGCTGTGGGCAGTGGCAGCATCCTTCGGGGGTGTGCAGGCTTCTGTCAATGAGGGCATGGTGGCTGCTTGGGGCCAGTCGGCTCTCCACCAGAGCACACAGTAGATGTGGAATGACAGAGCAGTGGTGGCAGTATAGGTGTCCACGATAATCTCCTTACTCTGTGCCTTGCTGGAGCTGCGCAGGGTAATGGGGCTGACCATGTCCGGGGATGTGGGTGTGTGGTGGGCAGCTGCTGGTGGTTGGGAGGAAGGGGTTGCACTGCCCCTGTCAAGGGGAATGAGGGGGAGGATGGGGTGGTGGTGGCAGCAGCAGCAGCAGCAGCAGGGGATTCCATGGGGCCACCCCAGCCTGAGACACCAGTGAGGATGTGCCATGGTTTGGGGTGGGCATCGTGGGGATTTTGTTCCCGGTTGCTTTCTGTGCTGGGACTCTGGCAATGTGCTTGGTGCCTTGGGGTGGTATCCAACAAAATACCTCTTTTAGAGCAATTATTTCTGGTTGCACAATGGAACTTTCCCTCCCTGTGTGCTCCCTGCGCATTCCCTAAGTCTGTTCAGAGTTTTCCCCAACCCTCTGGAGCAGATTTGGGGAGGGTGTGGGGCATGTGGGGAGAGAGAGGGAAAGTTCCATTGCACAAGTGGAAATCCTTGCACTAACCGAACAACTCCATAGGATACCGCACTTAAAACTTGTAGAGAAGACAAAGGAGGCAAATTTTGTTTCTATTTAAATACCAATTAAGCATTTCTAAATTTGCAGCTATTAGTATATTACATTTTTATGCAAATTTATGCCCTCTTTGGTGATACATAAGTGGCCACTCTTTCTGGACCAAAATCCTAAAATGCAATGTATAAAGGTTTATAATTTTGGGTTCTTGCGGTTTCTGCCCTAAATTGACAGTTTTTGGGAATCTAAGTTAGCCATTGTCTTTGATGGCTGGTATTCATAACACAATGGGATGGAAAAGGAAAACAGAGGTTGAAACTTACCTTACAGCATGTTGTGTCCATGTTTGTTTTCTGACATGTTTTCTTGAGTGTCTTTAAGAATTAGAATTTAATTTGGGGAAGGGAGGATGTGAGGAAAATAAAAACCTGGAACTTCATAGAATCTGTTGGGTATCCTCCTGGAAAACAGAGAGGTATGGATTTGTGCCCAACTCCCTGAAGTTACACATAGGTTTGTATGTGCAACGACAGTCTTGCTTTCTTTGAGTGAAACAAACCTGTGAAACATTGCATAAGGGCAAGCAATCTCTTTCAGCTTGCTTAATCATTATTGGCACATGCCCAGGAATCAATGAGTCAAATATTTTTACACTCTTTTAGCTGAATTTAGAGTTTCTACTTTGTGCCAGCCAGCCAGGCCTGGAGACTGAATTCTCTCTGCAAATAACAATTGCAGCATAAATTGGAGGTGGTGTGAAAGGGGCATAGTTCACTAAGTTGGGGTTGGGTGGCAGGATTCACAGACTCATCACTGAATAGATTAAAATTTTTACTTTTGAAAAAGCAGTATATTTTTTAAAAAACCTTTTTATACATGCTGGTTCTATGCATATAACATTTTTTGTAAGTGACACTGCAAACTACAGTGTGACAATTCTAAGGAGCCGTGTGATAGTGAGGGTGAATGAGTAGGTAGACAAGACTGGGTAGAGGGTAGGAGAGCAAACGGGCAGTGGTGTGGGGGAAAACCAGATGGCAAGCAAGAGAGGGTGGCTAGCAGTGGCCTGTGTGAGCTGTGGTTCTTGGGAGGCCAAGTGGATGGGGGGAAGAAGGAAGATGGGTGGGTGAGACCAGGTACAGAATGTGCAAGCAAGTGGGCAGTGATGGTGGGCAGTGGGCTGGTGAGTCTTGGAGCAACAAGCCGAGGCGGCTTGTCGCTGGCAGGAGAGCAGGTCCATTGCTGCAGAATTGCCCAGGCCTGTGCTGCCTGTCCTCATGTGGCTTGCCTCCACCACCTGTCTCCCTTCTCTCCTTCCTTTCTCCTCTGTGGGGGGAGGTGCCTTGTCGACAAGGGAAGGGAGAGGGGGATGTGCCTAGGTGACCTGGGAAGGGATGTTGGTGTGCAAAGCGTGCAGGGATAGAGCCCCTAGTATATCTCATAATTATAGGAATGTTACCAACAAAAGTCTTTTATCCTTTTTCTTTAATAAGAGGGCTTGTCCCTCCAAATGTTTTTAAACTACAACTCCCACTAGCCACAGTCAGCATGGCCAATGGTCAGGGAGTTATTTATTTTTACCAAAATTTATATAGTGCTTGATTGTAAAAAACTTCCAAGCGGTTTACAAAGGGATGATGGGAATTGTACTCCAACAACATACAGAGGGTTACAGGTTCCCCAATTGCTGCTGTAGAACCAGTGAGGTGGTCCCTGAGGAATAATAGCAGGTGATCTAAACTCAGTGATGAAGCATTATTGTCTCTCCACCTCCACCTCCGGCCATCTAATGGCCTTCCAGAAAATGGTCACAACCTTCCTTTTCAAGCTGCAGCCATAATGGTTGCTCTTTTTGAAGCAGTTTTAATTGCTGTGGCTAAATAAATTTTATAATGGCTGCTGTATTTTAAAAAATTGTTCTTTCTTTTTAGTGTTTTATGGCTACTTTGTTGTGTTTATTTCTGTTATTAAATAAAATTGTTCAATTAAAATAAATATGTTAATAAGAGTACATTAAAATAATAAATTATGGTTTTAGGAGGGAAACATAATAAATGTTATGTTTTCAATAAACAATAATTTTTTGACTCGGTGTGTTAATGCTAGTAGCATCTATTGCACATATTCTGGTTGGTATTCAAATGCTAGTCCTACTCAGTGTAGAACTATTGAAGTTAATAGACATGACTAACTTAGATTTATTAATTTCAGTTGGTCTACCCTGAGTAGAACTTAGTTGAATACAATCCCGTTTTCTTCAGGAGTATTTGTGGATGTTTCATGTTCCAGATGAACACCAAACTGAGGTTTCTTCCTTGCTGTACCATGGGGCAATGCCTTCGAGTTCTTGGTAGATGCGTTATAAATAAATAAATAAATACCTACCTACCTACCTACATACCTAGCACTGATACCTAGCACTGATAGCATTATCCATTCTGTTAAAATAATTTGCCCATTTTGTCTCATAATTAAAAATACTATGTCAATAAAATAAAATAGACTACAAATTGAATGGAAGAAACCTTTCACCAGTCAGTCAGAGCTTTTGTTGTCACCAGTTCAATTAAACTGAGTGAGGATGCATTCCTAAGCCCACTTCTTACCTGAGAGGAATCCCAGGTACTGAACGTAGTGGGATTCTGAGTAAATATGTATGCAGTGGGGCTGCAGCTTGAAGCAGTGGGAGTCTTTTTAAAATGAATTAACATGTATTACATTTTCAACTTGGAAATGCCATTCAAAGTTTAGATGTAAAAAAAATCTAATGCGTGTAATATATCAACATATGGATAAATAAATAAGCCAAGCTTCTTTTGTTGGTCCAAAGAGAAAACTTATTTATTTGGATTTCTCTCTCCTTGATGCCACCTTTTCATGGAGCTATCAAGCAAACGTGAGACCTTGTCCCCAGTCAGGGTTAAAAAAATAGCATACAGCAGCAGATTACATATGACACAAGCAGCAGCAGCAGAAATCATTCAGCCTGCAAAAAGGGAGCCTCCCATAAGCACAGAGTGTCCCAACTGTTATTTAAACCTGCTGCTTCTGTGGACTGTAGTGCCTACTCGAAAGCTGCTCTTCTCCAACACCACCTTTTGCATATATGGCAACCATACCCACCTTTTGCCACCCAAAGTTACTTGTTGCTGGTTTTTCTTCCTAAATTACCCTCTTTCCACTCCACATGGGCTCAGTGCCCCTTCCTTTTCCTTGCATCGGTTTATAAATAGAACTGGCCTGGTAGACTTCATTTGGCCTACCCTGTTGTCCTCTTATGCGAGTTATTTTTTGATCTAAAAATAGAACTCTGTTAGTAGATCTGCATTGCCGAGATTCTGAAAGTTCACATATAAACTGTGCTGTAATTAAGTAATGTGTTAGAAAAGTGTATGGCTGACATTTCTGTTCACAGCCTTCACATTTTGAAACTGTACAACCTGTGATGCTGCCCCAGGATATAATAACTGTTAAGAATTGTATGTCAAAGCACTTAAAAAAAATTTTTTTTTACTGAAGAATACCTGTCCTCATTGAAGCATGAAACTTCATGCATGTTTTTGAGTAGAGACAGAGTATTTGAGAAATGCTGAACTTAAAGTGAGAATAATAATATGAATGATTCATGGTGGGGTTCAGCGTAATTGTAATCCGTTTCCCAGAGTGATTCCTGGCCAGTTGAATTGCTCCTCTGATTAAAGTAATATAGCATTTTTGCTTTCTTATGGATACAGTTTCTAAGGAGAGAGAGAGGGAGGGAGGCAGAGCCTGCTCAGGGGTACTTTATCTCCCTCCTCCCCGTGGGATGAACTACCATCAAGTAGCCCTGATGACTTTTTAATATGTTAACATTGTATTTTTAAAATACATAATTTCATGCAAGCTGCCTTGGAAGGATTATCATCCCAAATGGCAGGGTATAAATAAATTGTAATAAATAATTTAAAAATCTCCACACTAGAGAACTTTATAAATGTTTATAGGGCTCTAGAATGATTAAAATAAGTCCTGACTATATGATAGGAGGATCCTTCTGTATTTTATAAAGAGTTCTTTTGAAAGGGGTAGGACCACTTCACATATTTATTGGTTTCTGCTTACCTGAAATGTATTTTAAGTTACATTAGCAGCGTACAACATTAATACTTTAAGGAAAACTGCTAATTCACACATTATGTTTTGACTCGAGAAACTCCTGAGTGAACACCAATGTTGAGACCAACTTCTGAAGAATAAAATATTTTCTGAAATGTGTCTGGCACTTATTGAGGAAAAAAACGTTTATCTTCTCTATTGTGTTTGTGGTGATCAATGTGTCTCCCATATTTGTTTCCTAACGAAGTAACCAGCCATGGCTTTCTGGACACTTGTATAATGCATGTATCTGTGTAAATGTGTTGTGTTATATTTACACTTTATATTTTATAGATGTACATATCTAAGATGTTTTAAGCGCACGCATGAAGTATGGAATGGCCTCCCAGGACAGTGGTGTCGTTAGAATATACACATTCAGTTAAATTGTAGCTTGACTTTTAACTGTTTTTCCAAATCAACCAGCAGAGAGCACTTTCTTTTACAATATAACATCTAAACAAGAATTCAAATCTAGGGAAAGTACTAAGGTTTTTTGTTTGTAACTGTAAAAAAGAAAACATAATAAATTTTGTTGTTTGTGTACAACCACCTCTTTCATAAAACCTTACAGTCTAAGGCTTGGTTGTTGCCAAGGGTTTGCATGTAACACTAAGCCAAACAATGGCTTACCACAAACAAGTTGTGTGTGTGTGTGCAGGATCCTGGAGAGGAGACCACAGATACTTTGCTTCTACTCTGGTCCTGCTGCTGTCAGCTAAGCCATGGTTTGGCTTAGCGTGTCAAGTGAACCTGGGATTGTGGTTTGTCTCCCTCCAGAAAAATAATGAACTGTAAACCAAGAACAAACATTGGTTTGGCTTAGCATTAATTGTGAATCTGGTCATACCGAACAATATTACACTGACAATTTGGATGTTATGATAAACCACAATTAACACACCTTTCTGTGCCATTAGCGCATCAAGGAAATAAGCCATGATCCCTAGCTTAGCTTTATTTCCAAATAAAAGATTCCCCCCCCCTTCACTCCAAAAAACTGCAATCCGTAAGCCAAGAGCAATCCCCCCTATAGATGGAGGTTTATTGGGAGCAAAACCAAACCATTATTTGGTCATAATGCTAAACAGGGAATCATGGTTTGTTTCTTCCCAGTGTGACAGGGAGGAGACAAACAGACCAGAAATGATTGATCATGATAAACTAAAGGGCAAATGAGGCCAATGGCAACTTGGAATAAGACAGTATAACTAATAGTGGCTGTGTCCCAGAATGCCCTAGATTCAGTCCCAGTTCAAAAAGATGGCAGATGGCAGAGATAGGCAGGACCTCTGTCTGAAACCTTGGAAATCTGTTGGTGTTTGTTTATTTATTGAATTTATATCCTGCCCTTCCTCCTGAAAGTAAAAGATACTGGCCTAGATTGGGCCTATAGCCCTGACAGTATAAATCAGCTTCATATAAGTGTTATAATCTGGTAAACATATTTCTTCCCTGGCAGGCAAGAATCTAAATGTGGTGTATTCAAAATGGTGACCAACTGGACGTTCTATATCTTGTTAAGAGAGTGGCACTAGTTCCATTTTGAATTAAACTAAAATATTGTCTGGGATTCACCCCAACCCAAATGCATGTTCAGATAGCAGTTCCACACATACACAATATCAGAGCTTGGAAAAGTTACTTTTTTGAACTACAACTCCCATCAGCCCCAGCCAGCATGGCGCTGGCTGGGGCTGATGGGAGTTGTAGTTCAAAAAAGTAACTTTTCCAAGCTCTGCACAATATTTCCTTCCAGTGGCAGCTCCACAAACCTCATAGGGTGCTGCCTTAGGCGCCCAATGTTGGGGGTTTCTGGAGAGCGTTATTGGTAGAGGGAACTGTAAAGCCTGTGAATGAGCAGGACACCTTGCATAGTACTTTGGCTTTTGGCCATTGAAATAAGAGGTTCAAAACTAATGTGTTGGATAGCTTTTTCTTTTTTGACCAATCCACTTTGAATGTGTTTTATGACTCCCGTAACAGTGCAGTGGTCTAAAAGTGGTATAATGGTGTCTCCATCTACTCTTTTTGACTGTTTGCGTGAGACCTATATGTATCTGGCTAAAACATTTCACTGAGGAGGCCAGCAGTGTGTGGAAATTTGATCCAGAAACCCTCTATGGGCTTTGGAGATACTGCAGTCAAGGCATGTAGCACTTTCTCTGGAAGACCTACGGTTGGAGAACGGGGGGGGGGGGGAGAGAGTCTTACCAATCTTCTATCATGAACAGGAATACACGCTGGATTGGGGCTGTTAGGAGGTACACATAATTGTAAATCTGTTTTATGGAAATATTTCATGCTTTTATGTGATAAATAGTTAAAAGAATAATAAATTTTAATGTTAATATAGGCAACACACACAAATAGTAATGGTTTAAATTGTTCTGGTGATAGTAATTATTGAGATCCAGCTACCTCTTCTCTCTCTCTCTCTCGGAGGCTTCCTTATCTGGTATGTGTGTTCCCCAGTACATTCAACACATGGGCTGGTACTGTGCGCTGGGGAATCAGAGCAATTTACGCTCAGTTTCTCTGTAAGGAGCAGCAAATCACCCGCTGGTGAAAGCTTCTGAGACCTGTCAGCAATCTGCAGCTGATTTCTGTGCTCATCAAGAGCATTTAGAGGCTGGGGAGGTACTGTGGATGGAACAAGCTACCAAACCTTGCCAAGATCTTACCCCTGGGGTAACGGTCAGTTCAGAACAAAAGGAGGGGGAGCGCTGATTTTCATTGGAATAGTAGCTGATCTGAACATACAGCTCTTTAACTGAGGGAGGGGAACAGAGCAAGGCTAGAAGTAGCAGTTCCAGCTTGTACAGAAGGAGCAGTGGCTGTGTTTAAACAGCACTTATTTTGTTACTTGTCTGAGAAACGTCAGCAGATGGACTTTGGTTTCAATGCTTTGATATTTCCAGTGGCTCTGGATGTTGGAATACAAGTAGTGGTCTATAGACTGTATGTTTTACATGCTGAAAAATGAGTGAAGAAGCAAAGGAGAAGAATGCCAGACCTGCTCACAGGAAAAAGAAGGGCAAAAAGGTAAACTCCCAGAAAGGTTTCAATGCTTTTTATTTTCAGTTGTAAGGGATTTCTTCTTCTGCTTTTGCTTAAGGGCTTTAAAAAGGGTTTGATTTTGGCATCTTCTTTTAAAGAAGCAAAGAAAATGCCAGAAGGAGGATGCTTTTTGTTTGTGCTGGATGCTGATGGGCGTGTTCCTTTGCTGGAAACAGAACGCTGTTATGCAATTGCTTTATATTCTTCAAAGATCAGAGCATTTTGAAATTAAATGCTTACTGTATGATTAAACAATGTGGCTGTATCATATACTATAGTGATCCTAAGTCCACACCCAATGAATAAAACACACAACCCCTTGAAGGCGTAAAAGAAACTATCAACAGTGTGTGCTTGTTAATAGATGTTGTTGTGAATGCTTAAGTGCTAACTGAACTCATGTGTGTGTTTAGGTAAAATATATAAAATCTTTTCCAGCGATGCCTTGGCTAGTTTAGTAGTTGATTTTTACATTCTGTAGCAGAATGAATCATGATGAAATGTAACACTGGCTCAGAAAACTGCTTTTGTCATATATTGTTTTGACTATAGAGAACCACACAGGTGGTTCTTAGATGAATTTGCCAGAAATTTGTGGTTGTTTGGCTTAACGTGGATCTTTGAAAACTGATTTTGTTGCTGTTACTTGCACTGGATTGAAAAAATAAAAGTGTCCAATTTTAAATGCTGAAATCCTCAAGTCACTGCCAATTCATGCCACTTAAGCATGAATTAAGTGTGAGTAAACAGCTGTGAAAAATTGCAGCAACTGTGTGTTCCTTCAGGGTGTAGGTCTCTCTCTCCATTCCCCAAAACATTTATTTGGAGGCAGGTTTCAATTCCAATGGAACCTCTTCGTGAGTAAGCATATTTGGTCTCACTGCCTGACTCTAAGCATGCTTATTCTCTAAAGCAAGTCCCAATGAGTTTAGTGGGAGTTGCTTCCTTATATTGCAGCCTTAGACTGTGGTTCTCAAGTCAGTTAGACCAGATCACTTTGGTATGCTGTAATTCAAGTACTGAGGTTTAACTTGCCCACAGGTTGGTTTGCCTGTGTAAAAAACTGGGGAAGAGAAACATGCAAGGTTGTCCATTGCATTTTAGAAGGAACTGAAGCACATCCCTCTTCTGATAAATTATTTTGTGGCTCCTCTTTGACAATATATTCTGGATTTTACTTAGAGAGAGAAAACACACCCTAGATAGCATTTGCAATGGTACATTATGTTGCCTGTGTCATATGAAATCCTTATCTGGCACTGTGGTCTCTCTAAGGTAGGAGATGCAACCCACTGTGGGATGAGGGTGGTCTTTTTTTGAAAGATAAATGCTTTTAATAAAATAAATTATTTGTTCTGTGCTTACAACTGTCCTGTGACTATTGTTGTAAATCAAGCAGCACAGAAGAAATAGTAAGGGTATCTCTCTAGTGACAATCAGTATATTTATAAGAAAAGCCTTTCAAGCCTTGAGTAACGACATTGGTGATTCCATGCACACTTAAGTCCCATTGATCACAGTGAGATTTATGACCAAGCAAACATGCATAGGATCAGGGAGTTTGGGTTGGCCTTAACCCATTCTTCCAGCAGCAGCCATGACCTCATTCCTAAAACTCAATTCTTCTCAAAAATATGGGTCCAAATTGCCATATCCATGTCCATTTTTCAGGATGATTTGTTTAAGGAAAACAGATGGCTGCTGTTACATACTTCATGAGATGAGGGCCTTGCCGTGTTCTTGCTGGTTATGGTTTGGGAAGGCGGCTGAAATGCCACATGAGGATTTTCAGAGCTTCGTGGCACAAAAGCCAGACAGAGTTATGGTATACATGTTTGTAGCATTTGAGGTACCATCTATTTTTTACCCCACAATCTCTGTATTCAGAGATTGCACTGTCATTATAGTGTCCTATACAAGCCTTCCCCAACCTGGCGCTCTCCAGACATTTTGGACTACAACTCCCATCAACCCTAGCCAGTATGGCCAATGGTCAAGGATCATGGGAGTTCTAGTTCCAAACATTTTGAGGGCACCAGGTTGGGGAAAACTGTTCTATATTATTATCAAGAGTGAGGCGCATAGGATGGTGTCTTTGGTGGCTGTGTCT
Source organism: Rhineura floridana (assembly GCF_030035675.1). Lineage (NCBI taxonomy): Eukaryota > Metazoa > Chordata > Lepidosauria > Squamata > Rhineuridae > Rhineura > Rhineura floridana. The sequence continues at coordinate 28,751,768 of NC_084486.1, read as the reverse complement.
GCCCTTGCAGTAACCACTCCCATCTCCTCAGCAAAAGCCTACCATGGTCTGAAGCTGTAGTACCTTTTGAAGGTGGTTGTGATACTCTAGAGAGGCAGGTGTTTGTTTGCTAGTGATAACTATGAGAGGATCTCATTTGCAAATTTATATTTTGGTGTACTCTTACATGCTAGTATATTTTGATCATGCTACAAAGGGTGTAAGAAGCAGAGTGGAATATGTAATTGTGAATCCATTATTTCAGGAGAAAGTCTTCTCTATTTTTAAATGGATTAGAGATCTTGATATTACAGTCTGCTGTCTTGTCTCACCTTGTTACATGACAGAGTGGAATAGATCTTTCATAGACTTTAATACTCATGATAGTTCTGAGCTGTTATCAGAGGGATATTAGATAACTGGATTAACCCATTATTTGAAAGACCAGCCATTAACCATAATATAAAAGTAATTTTCTCTTCATACTTTAAGACACACACCCCCGAACAAGTCTGTTAAGTTTGCTGTTTTTCTGTCTTGGAAGACCTTGGATGATGGGGGTTAATGACTGACAGCTTGAAGCACTTACTTTAATGAACTGAAGGAATCCTCCAAGAAAATTTTGGAAAGTAGCAGCTTATTTGGAAAGTAAATTAATGAGCCAGGTTTTTATATAAAATGGCATTGTGGACCTGCCCAAACCTGATGCTGTAAATGGAGAATGAAGCAGAACTCAGAACAACTTAATGGCATCATTTTCCTGTGGTTTGTTTATGCATGGAGATATGATACACACATGATATATTTGGCACATCCTGTATGCTTCCGAATCTTATGTCAGAGCTCCAAATAAGTGAATGCAAGAGTTAGTTTCTTTTAAATTTACTCTGGTCTTTAGCGGCTCTCAAACTGGTTTTAGGTATTAGAACTGGGTAGCAAAGAGGGTAAGGATGCTATTGAGTTGTTTTGTCATGATCCAGCTAGTATCAAGATGTAAGTCCCACTGTTGGTGAGACTTCTTCTCAAGTCAGTATGTTTAGAATGGGGCTGCTTTTTCGAGTCTGGTTAACATGGCTTAAACAATGGCTAAAACAAGATTAAAACCAGGGTGCAAAGTGTGAGCAAGAGGTATGTTTTGCTTTGTTTGACCAGAGGCAGGACTGGAGTGCCAGATGGGCAGAGAAGAAAAAGTTCAGGCTCTTGTCAGAACCAGGAGAATCCACTTGGCAGAAGTGGGAGGGCAGGCAGGGCTGGTATAGAGCGTGCAAGATGGGAAAGCTAGTTAGGCAGACAGACAGGCCTGGAGTTGTATTGCATGGCAAGAATGCTGGACCAGAGGGTGGACAGGACAGCTATGAAGAGGGCTTGCAAGGCCTCTGGAAGATCTCTGAGATGACCCCTTCTTTTTTAAAAAAAAAACACATAATTCCAGGTGAAGATATAAACAAGACAAGGTGGAGTTTACTTCACATGATAGCCCAAGCCGTGGCCAAAGAAACAAATCCAGTAACAGCAGGGTGCACAGTCCTGAATAACAACAACTTGTATCCTGTATCCTTTATCTGATTATCAAACCAGGCCATTCTGAAATGGGTGTGGGGGCCTCTGCCTCTGCAACTTACCTGAGGGCAAGACCAACCCTCCTGAAGCAAGTAAGTGCTTTACTGCTGGAATAAACATGAGCACCTGGCCCAAAGATTTAAAACCAAAGCTGAAACAAATCTTTGGGATACGCTGAAATCCATTAAACATTCCAAATTTTGTATTTTGACTCTGAAAATTTGGTCTCAAATGCAAAATCTATAAGGTTTTCAGACCAATACCTTTTTTTAATGTGGAGAAGAATCAGGTACTACAAGTCTTGGACCAGAGAAACACTCATCTTGTGGCAAAAGTGTTCCTGGAATGTGCCTCTAAAGTTGGGAGAATCCAGGATTGAATACTGCATTCCCTTAGAAAACTAGATGACAGAGGAAAGATTCTAGCCTAGGCTTTGAGTTCCGAGGCATCAAACTCTTAGAAAGAAAAATCTGGATAGCTTAACAGTGAGTTGAAGGTTGCAATCCTAAAATCATCATCTGCTGCAGCCTATTTACACATTTGTGAAATGGAAACAGACTGCCTTCAAGTCAATCCTGACTTGTGGCGACCCTATGAATAGGGTTTTCATGGTAAGTGGTATTCAGAGGGGGTTTACCATTGCCGCCTTCTGAGCTGAGATGCAGTGACTGGCCCAAGGTCACCCAGTGAGCTTCATGGCTGTTTGGGGATTCGAACCCTGGTCTCCCAGGTCATAGTCCAACATTCTAACCACTATACCACATTGGCTCAACAGTATGATATTTTCTGATAATATGGTCTTTGCTTCACTTGCTTACAGTTACAGAAAATCCAGTTCTTCAAGATCAGTCATCACAATTTGATAAAAATAAGCTGTCTCATTTGATCCTCCTAACACTCCTGACAGGTAGGCTAGACAGAGATAAATTACTTGCCTAAAGTCAGCCAGTGATCTTCATGGCCAGTTAGGGATTTCATTCCAGGCCTTCATGATCCCTGCACACCATTCAATCATTCTATTACTAATTCACACAAGACATTTTTGTTTTTCTGTGTGTGTAGCACACATGGAGCAGCAGGATTGAGCATGCCCTGCCCTGTCCTTGCCTTACCTCTGTGCTCTTCCGTACTTTATTATGTAAAATGCACCACACACACATTATTTTACTGATCAAATGCATGAACCTTATTCCTTAAAATGGTGTGTGTGCACGCGTGCGATGGGGTGGGTAAAAGATCATGCATATTGGCCATGTGTGCCTTGGAATCAACATGCATTTACACAGTATACCATGGTTAGGCATACAGACATGGAACGTGATACAACTTAACTCTCCCCACTATCCATCTGAGATGCTTACAGTGGCAAATGTGCCAGTAGTCCATTGATGTTGCACTGACTTCAATGGAAAATATATTAGAGTAATTAGTTAGAGGGTTGCTGCTTCAATATATATTTAAATTTTCTGGTTGAAATGGGGAGTGGCCCTTTAATCAATTTAATAATGTCTAGTGGCTGAAAGAGTTCTTTCCTGGCATTTATAACACTAAATTTTGTATTTGGGTTTTGTTTTTGTTTTTTGGCCTGCAATCTTGCTGGGAGTAAGTCTTAGTTTGAACAGAAAGATAATCAAATACTGCTGGACAAAATTATACCAGAAAGCTTCATCTGATTGCATTATAAAGAATAATTTCTTGCAATAACAGTGGTACAGATGTTGGAATCCCATTTGAAAGCTGTGACATGAGTGTAAGGGTTGCTGACTTTGGAGTTCTGTGCATATGCAGATGAATTTATCTTTTCCCACTTCTTCTGTGAAATTAGTGTGATGTAAAGAATTTTATTTTACAAGATTTTTATATCACTTGATTGTAGAAAAACTCTAACCAGTTTTACAAAAAAAGAGAATAGATCTGAGAAGCAGTGTGTGTCACATGTCTCCACTATCTTTGTACATTACTTGTGAGCAATCCAAAGATAACACTGCATCAGAAAAATTACATGAAGTTTGTGGTATTGCTCTGATACTGATATACATAAAAGAGAGGCAGTGGTCTGGAGCAGGAGTTCCAAACTGTGGTCCGTGGATCACCAATGGTCCACGAACTTCATTCAGGTGGTCCATGGTGTGTGAAGAACAGTTACAATTTGAATGCTATGGAATTCAGATTATAATACCATGAAAAACAATAAATAAAATAAAAAGTAATACAAATATGATTATATCTGCTATTGCGCATTAAAATTGCCTTGGCAGGCAGAAAAATAAGTGGTCTGCCAAGACCCTCAACAATTTTGAAGTGGTCCGTGGGGAAAAAAGTGTGGGAACTCCTGGTCAGGAGCATTCACTTTTTAAAGCTTGGCGGCAGCAATTGGAGGATCTGGTGACAAATAGCACATCAGACTGGGTAGTGAATAGGGCTGCCAGGTCAGAAGCATCCCAAAACCTGAGATTTTAGGGGCGGGCCCGAGTGATGTCACGGGGTGGGTCCGAGTGATGTCATTAAGCACGATACATTAAGCATCAACCACAGTTGCTTGGAGTGTACAATTTAAAAAAAATCTGTCTGGAAATTAAGCTAGACATCTTAGCTAAAAGATGGAGCCTGGGTAGGGAACATTTAATCCAGTCTACTTGCTTTCGGCAAGAAGGGTTTAAGTGCCACCAGGCCAGGCCAGTCACCAGAAGGCCACCGTAGGAAGAAAGGAGCCTAGTGTTGTGGAGATGTTAGATGGGAGCATTCGGGAGTAAAGATGGATGCTCCTGAAGGCTGCAATTCTAAACACACTTACTAAGGGACTAAGCCCCCATAGAACTCAACAGGACTTACTTCTGAGTAGATATAGTTTGGACTGTGCTGTTGGTAAAGCTTGACTATGGATCCTCTCAAAGATATCCATCTCCAAGCAGGGTTGGCAACCCCCTGCCTGTAATACCCTGCCCTTATCTTTTAATGTGGCTGCTCCAAACTTCTTTACAGATTTGACCCTTCACTTCACAAAGCTGTCTGAGAAATGAGTAATAAGAGTAAGAAGATTCTCTACCCTTTCTGTCTGCATAGATGCCCTCATCCTTCCCCTGCGCCCAGCAGAAGCTCTGGGCCAGGCAGGATGCAGTGGCATCTCATAGAGGACACCCTCTCCTTTCATGTGGCCCAGAGCAGCTTTTGGGGTGGGCACCCCCAATTACTTATTTTTCCTGTATGTCTTTTTCTGCTTTGATTTTGTATAGATGCCCTCCTCAGTGCCCTGCGCCCAGCAGAAGCTCTAGGCCAGGCAGGACGTAGTGGCATCTCGTAGAGGACACCCTCCCCTTTCCTGGGGTATAAGATTTGTCCTGTCCCAGAGCAGATCTTGGGGTGGGCACCCCCAGTTACTTATTTTTTCCTGTATGTTTTGGTCTGCTTTGATTTTGCATAGATGCCCTCCTCCGTGCCCTGCACCCAGCGGAAGCTCTGGGCCAGGCGGGACGCAGTGGCATCTCGTAGAGGACACCCTCCCCTTTCCTGGGGTAGATGATTTGTCCTGTCCCAGAGCAGATTTTGGGGAGGGCACCCCCAGTTACTTATTTTTTATGATAGTATGACATCATTATGTATTTATGATAATATCAGAAGCCTGATGATTTTGATTGCATAATGTATTGTTATTCTTGACGGGGAGAGTCCCCCGATCACAGTGATATATCATACAGGGTACCCCAACATATATTTTGGGGTTCAGAGATATGTTAAGTTTGGGTTGAAGTTGCTGTAGTTGTTAACTCTTCTTCTTTTTTAGTGTTTTGAACTTTCAAGCAAATACGGAACTGGGAACTAGGAACCAACTTCAGCGTCGTATCAGTTAAATAGATTAAACTGTCACGGGGGGTGGCTGACGTTTTGGTGTATATCTCGGGAACCAGACCACCTAGAAACTTTTTTTTTTTTTTAATTGAAGCTGAGAGTCTGGAGATTAAGGGTGCTAGCCGGAGATGCACACATCAGTCGCTTCAAAAGCAGCAACATTGCCCTATGCTGGTCACACCTTCCTTACTTGCTGCTGCCTTCAGACCTTTCAGGACTGCCCACAGCAAAGCATTGGGCCAATCAAAGTCACTGCCTGAGCCTAAAGCAAAGCTTTTCCATGGCCACATCTGGAAGACAAAGGGGTCATCTACCAGTCAATTGTAAAACCTCACTATGTACTGCCTTCAAGTCGATTCCGACTTATGACGACCCTATGAATAGGGTTTTCATGATAAGCGGTATTCAGAGAGGGTTTACCACTGCCTTCCTCTGAAGCTGAGAGGCAGTGACTGGCCCAAGGTCACCCAGTGAGCTTCATGGCTGTGTGGGGAATCAATCTCTGGTCTCCCAGGTTGTAATCCAGCACCTTAACCACTACACCACACTGGCTCTCTAAACCTCACCAAAGCTGAATAAAAAAAAAACACCAGAGCTGATCCAAGAAGATTATAAGAGCAAAAAGGGAAACGGTTTGACTAGTGTCAGGTGCCCCCATTATGAGAAAAGAGAGGTAGAGATACTTTGGAACCGGCAAAACAGTAAGTGTGTCTCTACCCTGACTCAGATGGAAAGACAAGACAAGCAGCAGAGTCATGGAGAGAAGGAAGAGGTTGAATGGGAAACAAACTAGAAAGGAGGGCATTGCAATAGCTAGGAAAGAATGTGAAAGAATATAAATATTGTTACTCTAGCAGAAGAAGAACAAAGCTTAGAAAAAAATATCAAAAAGCTGAAAACGCCAAGAGCTGTCTGTTGCCTAAATAAAGGATGAAAAGATAGCAAAGAATCCCTTCATTGCCCCATTTTAGAGGGGGCATTGAGAGCCATGCTATTTCATCAGGCATTTTTAAAGATAAAATTGTGAATGTGTATTTATTTACCCTGCAGTTGTTTTTACCTACTGCCTTTTTTGAGTAAGAGTGTTGAGCACCACAACCAGACTGAGATGGATCAACAGAAAAGGCAGTGGCTGCATTTGTGCATCACAGTAAGCTGGGGCTGCTGGTTTATTGGGAGCAAGTACCATCCAGGTGCACCCTGCCTAATTGTTCCCACTTCATTCCAACCCTGGTGCGAGTGGGAGAAACAATTTGGGAAGCCACAGTTAAGTTTGGCATCTCATGATGTCTGAACACAATTGTAGTTTCTTTCTCCCTCACTAGACAGAATTCATAAGCCAATAGCAAACCCTGTTTTAAGGGTGACTAGACTGTTTTAAGGGTGACTGTGGCGCAGAGTGGTAAGCGGCGGTAATGCAGCCGAAGCTCTGCTCACGGCCGGAGTTCGATTCCAACGGAAGGAGGAAGTCGAATCTCTAGTAAAAGGGGTTGAGGTCCACTCAGCCAGCCTTCCATCCATCCATAGTCGGTAAAATGAGTACCCGGCATATGCTGGGGGGTAAAGAAAGGCCGGGGAAGAAACTGGCAATCCCTCCCCATATATACTGTCTGCCTAGTAAACGTCGTAAGACGTCACCCTAAGAGTTGGAAACGACTCGCACTATAAGTGCGGGGACACCTTTACCTTTAGAACAATAAACCATGATAGCCAGCAACCCTGGCTTATTATGACATGTGACCGAATGCAGAGAGCACTGTACAGTCCAAGATTTTGGAAAGAAAAAGGAAACAGAAGCTAGTCAATAGTTAGACAGGTCAGAATTGTCAAGATAACATGTTTTTATGTTTAAGCACTTGGAGAACAATGTGGCTGATTTGAACGAAGGAGGAGGCAGAAAAGAGGTTAAAGATATAAAGAAGATAAGGAGGAAAAGTGTAGGATCATGAGAATTTTTTAAAAGGAGAGAAACTCAATCTCTTTTCACTTAAATGATAGCAACTGTCATATATTTGTTAGCATGTTGTGTTTGAAGTAACATTTGATGAGCCTTTTTCCTCCCAATGAATCAGCTAAATAAGAGTTTTCACTTGTGACAGTTCAATTGTAGGTACTCTTTGATCACCTGAACGTGTGAAACAGCTAGATTGGTATTGATGCCTTTGGATATCCTCAGAAACACTACAAAGGGAGCAAAACTTAGAAGTGATCAATATTTCAGTTATTGCAGTATCTGTTCCATAAAATGTACATGTGAGGTATCCTATCCCATCTTTATGACTTTCATCATGACTTAATGACTTTAGTCTGGCCTATATCAATCTAAGTAATCATCTGATTGGTCTCAGTTATTAGCAGTATATTATTCTTAAAAACATGTAAACAGCAGCTAAAGTCATAGTGCTTCCTGTTGTTTACTGGATATGCTGATCTCTAAAAAGAGTGTTTTGTTTTTGCCTTTAATTCATGTGCTAGTTAAGGTGTACGTACTCCTCCATTACTAATGCTGATAGCAAAAAGGTTCTGACCATCATGTTGCACAGTGATTCAGACTCCTTTTCTGTATTGCCCCCTGGTGTTCAATGGAGCTCTCACTCAGTCCTAGTATCATTCTACTACACCTTTCGAAGTTGTAATTTCTAGTACCTTGCTTGATGACATATTGTTGAAACAGCCCACACTTTCTTGGGAATTCTGGTGAAATAAGTGGATCTTAACATCATGCAAAGTGTTTTTTGTAACTGGCCTGTGAAAGGTTTTAAGATCTGCAGCTTGAACAGAAAGTTGGAAGTTAACAGCAGGGATCAATTGTGCTTAATGATGTTCACAAGCTGTCATTGGAAGTCAAATCTTAAATGAGTGCTTGGGGAGAAGGAAGAATTTGCTTCACCTCAACTCTGGTCTCACACATGTTTTGCACACTTTTCCTGTGCCTGATGTCATGATGTCAGATGCGCCCTGTAAAACTTTTTGTGGGCCAGCAACTTTTGTGAGGTTTCTAAAGCTTTTTGTGGGCCAGCAACTTTTATGGCTCTATTTGCAAAGCTGTTGTCAGCAAATCCTCCCTTCAGTCTTGAGAAAAGTGTTCTATTCTTGTTGTAAACTGATATTTCATTATTGGGAGCTAAAATGTGTGAATTTCCTTTTTTAGCAGGGTTTGTGGTGTACGTAATGGCTTGGAAGTAGCCCAAGAGCTATGAAAGGAGATTTTAAAAAAATATCTGCTATTTAACTATGTGTGTAGGTTGGGTTACAGCAAAGGAATTGATGGGTTCTTGCTTGACTAGAACAGGGCTGGCACAAGCAGGATACTTCTTACACATGATAAAGAGGTTTAGAGTGGCCCCTTCCCTATTTGGAGCAAAGTCTTCCCTTCATCTTAGCTATGGGAAAATGATACATTGGCTAACTGTGGGTACTGTTTGAAGCTAATTTTGAATCCTGTCAGTCCTGGTTAGCTTCACCATGGTTAACACCAGTGTAGAGCACTGTTCTTCAACCTTGGGTTCCCAGATAATGTTGGACTACAACTGCACCAGACCTTTTCCTCTCCAAAATAACAAGCCTTCTGCTACTAATTTAAGTAGCTTTTTATAGAATTCCCTTTCACAGACCTCTGCTTGCCTTCTTCAAAACTAAACCGCCACCAGCTTCTTAAATTTCTTATTCATCCTGACCAAGGAAATTCACAGATATCATTGTTCAGCAATCAATATATTGGATCAATTATTTTCAAAATCTCCCCCCATTTTGGTGTGTGGACCATTTAAATTTCTGGGATCTCACCAAATTGTTAAGGTTTAACAAACTTAAACCTGTTTGTTGCACAACTCAAAGCACATACAAAACTCATATTTTAATAATATTTTTAAATTTAGCATCCTTACAAAAACATGCCACGTTGTGACAACGTATGGCTCTAACCCAGGGTCTTCTTAGCTTTTTCAAATTTGTTGAAGGGCAGGGTATAAATAAAATTACCTGGCCTGAATAAATTATATCCTTTAATTATTCCCAGTAGTATAGTACATGTAACAAAACCAATTCTGTCTTTCTACAGTCATAGGGTTATGTTCAACATAGTGCTCAGTCACTAGTTCCATCAGTGCAAGGATTCCTGTTTGCGCAGTGGAATATTCTCCTCTCTGCTCCCCTGCATGTCCCCTAAATTTGTTCTTGGTTTCCCCCAACCATCCAGAATGCACAACTATTTAGTAGAATACAGCCCATAATATCCTCAGCTTACTATTCCTGTTTATATGAATTGTATTTGATAACAAGGCTATGCATAGGAATATTATCCCTACTCCTACTACTAATAAATCTATTTTGCCAAGAGCAGCACAGCTTTTTTGTGTGCATTAGCTTACAGATAAAAACAACTCTTATTTTTCATGGGGTTGATCCCAAAAAGACTAAGAAAGGAAGAGTTCTATTTTTAGTTTTTAATATCCTCTTTAGCTCATGATAAGAAAGATGCATGAAGAAGAGGGAACACATCTTTCAAATTGAGTATGCTAAGCCTTCAGCTGAGGGATGAAGGATTATCAAAGTAAGCGAATATCGGAAAATAATATATTTGCCTAATTTCAGATTTAATCTATTTTTCCTTCTTAAGTCTTGCAAATAGAATCTGTGTTAATTGTGGCAGATTCTCAGCCAGAGTGAACCTGCTAAGGAGATGTCTAAATTATTTAACATATATCCAGGTTACAAAACTGTTTGGGTAGCCATTCCCTCTCTCCAAGAAACGTCTGGAAACACATTCTCTGTGTGTGTTCGTGTGTGTAAGGTTGGCATTTCTAACAGAATTCTCGACACCCTTACCAAACTTCAGTGGAGAATTCGTTAGGGAACTCACAACAGGTAAACCTGGTATAAAACAGCTATAGTGTCATAGCTGAAAAGGTGACTAATTGGTTTCGTTTTGGGGATAGGGATTGGCAGCCTGAGGGTCCACCCCAGTCTGTTGAGGGCGGTATCACATAACTCCCCTTGCCCTTAGGGTGTATGGGATTATTCTTATCCTGGCCTACTGTTTTTGTTTTAACGATCATCAACTTATGACCCCCTTTTTTTGTTCAAGTCACATGCTCCTCTTTGTCCAAACCACACACCCCAACAGACAAAAGTAGTTGGCAAACCAAAAAGGTGCAAAGGTATTTAATAGAAAACATGTGTTAAGCCAAAAACGCTGCTCTTCAAGGGATCTCCTAAAATTACCATTTTAAGTGTTCAAGATCTTAATATAATCAACAAAGTGTGAATCCCATTAATTAAAGTAATACCTGTATTAATTTAATATCAGTAAAAGTATGATGTTTAAAAACAGCATCTAGATAAGTCAGTGGATGACATAATTAAAAATTATAAATGCATCTGTATAAGAGAGAGCGTAAGGAAATGTGAAAAACAACTTATTGCAGTGAATACCATGAAGAATACAAGTTAACCAATATCAGAAAAGACTTAAAAATATTTTGCATAAATCAACTCTGTAACAGTTAGGACTCTGTATGCTGCCTTATACTAAGTCAGACCATCCAACTTGGTACTGTGAACACAAGTCAGTGTTCAGACTTAGCGGGTACCAGGCAGGAATCTTTTGTTGCCATAACTGGAGATGCCCAGGATCAAATCATGGGACTCTTTGCATGCAAAACCTGTGCTATACCACTGGGATATTATTTTTCCCCTGGAAGCTGTGTTTGCATTTTTCTTAGGGCAGAACTACATGCTACACTCACCATGAGGCTGTTGCCAAAAACAAATTTCCCCATCTTGAATTCTCCTTGTCCTATACAGTAATGTTAAAAACGTCTGTGTTCACATCCTTTTCCCAGCCCTGGTTCACATCTTTGGTTGCTCCTGGCAAAGGCAGGGAAATTTATTATTTATTTATTTATTTATTTAATTAAGCTTATATACCGCCCGACTAGCAACAGCTCTCTGGGCGGTGAACATTAAAAATACAATAAAAATAACACAATACAGTATATCACAATACAAAACTGTACAAAAAACTGTACAGTCTAAAATCAAAATATAATAATTTAGAATTAACAGGAATTAAAATGCCTCAGAGAAGAGAAAGGTTTTAACCTGGTGCTGAAAAGATGATAGCGTCGGCGCCAGGCGCCAGGCGCACCTCCTTGGGGAGACCATTCCATAGTTCGGGGGCCACCACTGAGAAGGCCCTAGATCTTGTCACCACTCTCCGGGCTTCCCTATGAGTCGGAACCCAGAGGAGGGCCTTCGTAGTAGACCGTAGTAGACCGTAGTGTACGGGCCGGTTCATATCGGGAGAGGCGTTCCGACAGATATCGTGGTCCCGCGCCGTATAAGGCTTTATAGGTAAGTACCAACACTTTGAATCTGGCCCGGAAGCATATTGGAAGCCAGTGCAAACGGGCTAGCACAGGTGTTATATTGTCAGACCGCTTAGTTCTTGTTAGCAGTCTGGCCGCCGCATTTTGCACTAGCTGTAGCTTCCGAATCGTCTTCAAAGGTAGCCCTACGTAAAGCGCATTGCAGTAGTCCAGACATGAGGTTACCATAGCATGTACCACTGATGTAACAAAACCAAAAACAAATGACACAAGCAAGTAAGCTAAGGAATATGGGGGCACTGGCAGGAAGAACGGAACACATACATGTTTCAGCACATACATGGCTGCCAGTTTTTATAGCAGTCCCATCTTGGATATACTTTGTAGTTCCTATCAGATCTGATCCTAGTTCTTGAAGGCTTTCCTTTGGATCTTTCAGCTTTTGGTTATCTGTGATATATCATAATTCTGCCCCCTGTTGGTCACTTGCTATTGGCCATGTTCACATGTAATGCTCAGCCATAACATTTGGTTTAAATAAGCTTTACTGTGTATGTAACTCAAGCAATCTTGCTTTGTTCCTTCCTTCACACGAGTAGGTAACTAAACCACAATGGGAATAGCTTAGCGTGACATTTGAATCCATAGTATGGCTTACTAAATCAAACTTATAACTTACTACCAAGTGTGAACACAGCCATTGTGTTGAACCAGCTAATTGTTTTTTCTTCCTAATGAGTTGCAAATCAGCTACATGCTATCATCTTCATAGCATTTGCACTGAAGAAAGCCCTGTAGCTCTGAGAACAAAAGTGAGTTGAAATATCACAGAAATTGTACAAAGCACTTCAAGAAATATCTAGGGACTAAGAATAGGGTGTTTTGAAGTTTATTGTTTTCCTGTTGACATCCAACAAAGCTGTCATCTTCTAATTGCAATGTGAAGACTAGACAATAAACAGAAGAGGTGCAGTATCTCTCCACAGTCTTTGTGCTTGGTAAAAATGCCAAATGGGTCCAAGGGGAAAGATAGCCAATGTTCCATCTCCAGATGACTTAGCAGTTTCTATGTTTTGTGGTAATAGCTTTATCAGGGATATGTTGGCTCCAAGAGAGATGTGGGGATTGTTCCATGTAATTTGCTGCATCATTAGGAGGTGAAGTAGAGTGTAAACGTACATGAGAAGAGCCCTCCTGGGTCAGGATCAGGCTCTGTCAAATCCAGCATTAGGTTTCCTATGGTGGCTAAACAGAGGTTTCTGGGAAGTCATAAGAACTTGCTCTTCACTCTCTTTGCTTCCTAAGCCAGTTGCTTCCTGCCCTGATTCCTCCATCTGGAAGCTAGTGGATCATCTGATCTCATCCAGAGTGATACAAAGGTTACTATTGGTTTCCAGGTGCCATAGCAGCACACACTGAAACTAGTGTATGAGCAGAACACAAATTACTGTTGCTGTCTTGCTCTTTGGTTATGCAAAATTACCCCATCCTCAAAGTGCTTGGAATGCCTAGCTCTTTATAGTGAACCTGACCAGTTAGCACATATGAACTCCAAGAAAGTGTCTCACTCAAAACCACGGACCTGGGGAGACTGAAAGGGGCACTTTTTAAAATGGTGTATAAACAATTGACCAGAGAAGATAGCATCCTTTCACACCCAGCTTCAAAATGCCCAGAAGTTTCTGATTTGCTGGGAAAGGAGCTTTGGGGCACAGGATTGAGGCTACATTGGGACTAGCCCTGCTTGCCTGTGTGCTTGCTTGCTTCTTGTTTGCTCAGCCTGTATATTTACACATAGCATTTTCTCCTCACAAGGAAACTGACTCTGCCATGGGGACATCCCACAGCTCTATTAAATGTAGAGCACAGGTATAGATGTAAAGGCCTGGGGGGAAACTGGAAAACTTTTTTATGCCTTTTGTTCCCCCCTTCCCCAAAATTGAAAGGTTTCGGGCTATGATATGTAAAGGAGTATAGAAGCAAACATTCACTTACTCAAAGTCCATTATAAATATAATGACAAATATAAAGAAGCAGAAGCAGGGACTGATGGTGATAGCTCAGAAAATGAGACTGCTTACATTTCAGTGAGTATTGGGTCTTTCACCCTTCCCCTTTTCTCAGTTCTTTCTATGGAAATGGATGTTTTATGCCTACTTGACACTTCGGAGGAGACATAATAATTTTCAGAATATGTAGTAATTTTCTTCTTTTTTACCATACTGTCGATAGTTCTGTTTTTGTTTTTTTCCTACTCCTCATAAACTGGCAAAACAAAAGAAATTTTAGGTTGCTTACAGTTCAGCGGCTTGTAGCTCCATTTGTAACAAAAAAAGTAAATTTAATTTCTAATTCTTATTAACTGTACTCTTAATATACCAAACATGATAATTTAATGGCAAACCAAGTTATACATAATTATTTTTATGTTCCTAAAGTAGCAAACTTTTACTAAACTGTTACTAAAGTATGCCCCATCCGAGTGTCAGAACTTTTAAAATCACAAGTTGACAGGCCTTAGGATTGGGTCTCAACAGATGGCTGCTTAACATGTATCGCACCCAGTACCGGGCCAAGAAAAATTCTTGTGTTTCTCCATCATTTATCTTCCAGATCTTTCTTACCTCCCCAAAGCATAAATCCCTCTCTTCTTCCTGTACTGGCTTTTGTTGCCACACTGCAAATGTTTGGGCTAGTGTACATGGCAAGAAGCTTCCAGTCACGTACAAGATATGCTGGAAGGCCAAACCCCTTATCAGAGAAAACAGTGAGAAATATCTTTTCAAAAGTGGGCATCAAATGTCTCTAATAAAAAATATCAGAGCCTGACATGTTTCAAACTAAGACACTCTTTGTGAGAGGATAGTTTTAAGATGAAAATACATTAATAGATCAGACTGCCTTAGGTGATGGTACAGGCTGTCATTTACTGGAGATATTTAAGCAGAAGCTGAATAGCCATCAGTCAGGGATGCCATAGTTGCATCCTGCATTGTAAGAACCTGCCCTGGGCACAGAATTTCACAGAATTTTAGAGTTAGAAGAGTCCAAAATTCTGTGATTCTAATAATTAAAAATAAATCTTAATTCTAACTTGGTGTGTGGATGTACACACATACCCCACCAAAAATAATAATTAATGATGATTAAATAAAGGTTTAGTTATACCATGCCCGTTCTTAAGAATAGTTCCTGTGAAAACATCTTAAGATGCTTATAGCAAAAAGCTGGGAGAGATTATTTTAAAAGCTGCAATTCCAACACGGGGGGGGGGGGTTCCCAACACCAATCGCCACAAATGATGGTTGATGCAAATGCCCAGGTGTTACACATTATTGTTTATAAAAATTTTCATATGTTGCAGAGATATTAGTAATATAAGATGTGTTCAGCCTTTGACATTTGTTTTATAAGTATTCACAGATAAATATCAAAAGTCTAACAAAAACTTAGAGAATGCGTATTGGAGGAAAGGGTTATGGCTGCCTACTTGAAAGAGGCCCTGACCCAGCCCCTGGTGGGGAAAAAAAAACCTTCCTTGGACAGTTGTAAGCCTGTTGTCATAAGAAGAGCCTGCTGGATCAGGCCAGTGGCCCATCTAGTCCAGCATCCTGTTCCCACAGTGGCCAACCAGGTGCCTGGGGGAAGTCCGCAAGCAGGACCCGAGTACAAGAACACTCTCCCCTCCTGAGGCTTCCGGCAACTGGTTTTCAGAAGCATGCTGCCTCTGACTAGGGTGGCAGAGCACAGCCATCATGGCTAGTAGCCATTGATAGCCCTGTCCTCCATGAATTTGTCCAATCTTCTTTTAAAGCCATCCAAGCTGGTGGCCATTACTGCATCTTGTGGGAGCAAATTCCATATTTCTCTCTCTCTCTCTCTCTGTGTGTGTGTGTGTGTGTGTGTGTTTGCAAGGGCGATAAGGTGGTAGAACTCCAGCTTTAAGAACCCTTGGGGGAGAATGGCTTTCTAGGTTTACATCAGTCAAGGTTCAGAAGAGGCTTCAGGACTTAAATCAATTTCTTTGTTGCCTTTGGAAGAAAATGTCTCTCTTCAGCTGGATAGAGGGAGCACGATCCTCTCATTCTTCTCTACATCTTAGCAGCATTCAACACAATTAACCATCAGATTTTTCAGGGTTGGCCAACTTAGTTGAAGTTGGAGAAGATGCTTTGCAGTTCTGTGCTTTCCTGCCTGATAGTGTTGGGTGACTGCTGTTCTAGTCCATGAGCTTTATCCCTCGGAATACTGTAAAGTTCCATCTTGGTTACATTGCTTTTTAAATATCTAAGTGTAACTATATACAGAATTCTCCATAGCTTAGAAAGCACCTACTGCCATATGTTTGCCTCCATTTCCTCCAATCAGCTGGGAATGCTCTGTTCTTATTTTTCACTTTGGTATGGCTGGCAAGGATGTGGAATAAAGGCTCCTCAACATCAGCATGTACTTTGCGGAATGCTGTTTTCTTGGGTGACTCATGTGGAACCTTCCCTAATACCATTTAGATGGATGCTGAAAACCTTTTTGTTTTTGAAAACGTTTTCCCATCAAGCAATCTGTATGGGGGTTGATTGTGTTTTAGCATTTACTGTATAACCCTTTTTTTAAAAAAATGGCTTCTTAGTTTAGAGACTTAGGGTTATGTTAGGCTTTTTAATGTTGTATATTTTGCAGCTTTTTTTAATTATAGAAATAACTTAATGCCCCCTCTGCCACATCTTTCCAGTCATCCCCCATTTGCTTGCTTGCTTTGTTTGCTTACTTATTGGTTGATCTCTAACTGGAGTATCTGTGACATTTATTTTGAAAGAAGGCAACCCACAGTGGCATGTTGACAGAAGAGGGAAATGTTGTAAATAGCTGGAAACTGTTTGGTACAATTGCGAGTGAGGGGGTGAAATAAGACAAAGACACATAAGCTTGGGTTGAACAAGGGCCACTTTATTAAATTATAACAAAACA